>NC_090925.1:1070120336-1071355961 GCF_040938575.1 Ambystoma mexicanum
GTTCACAGAGTCAAAGGCCTTCAAAGGGTCTAGGAAGGCCACATAAAAGTTAATTGTTCTCATTGCATTGTACTTCTCCACAATAGTGGTCAGTATCTATTGTGGAGAAACCCCTATGAAACCTGCTTGCGTAACTGGGAGTGCAAATCACTCCTATCTATAGATATAACTACATTTCTAAAGTGTTATTATGTTTACAAAGATATATTCCTGATCTTACTTCCTCACCCAGCCATGACAATCCAACCTCAAAATCTGGGACAGAAAGTGGCTGTTTTCATTCTGAATATTCTATTATTTCTGAAACACTATATCAAGAAATTAAAGGTGGTCCTTTAATTTTCAATCCTGGGAAGGTTACCAACAATATTTCATACAAACAGAAACAACTTGTCTACAGAAAACAAATGCAACCTACATGCTATTATGTTGCTAATGTTCACACTCACAATACAAGCATCCATGTGTATAAAAGTAGCCCTGAGAAAAAAAACCTATCTAGACAAAAGTAAAATCCTCTAACATTTAAACAATACCGAACCTTCAAAAATAGAAACTGTTCTCATAACAAAGCAATTCACATAGATTTCCCTGAAACCATCAGAAAGTGTTGACATCAGCAAAAAAACACTGACTTTCCTTTTCTAGGCTTGGTTCAACTCTAAAATGTTAGGTGGCAGGGGTTTGCAGCCTGGGCATAGTTAAAATAAGTTTTCCTAGTGTTGAGTTGGGTACACTGTCGAGTTGGTTACACTTATTTTAAAGACGTGTTTTAAGGTTAAAAGCTTTTATTTAGGAGAGCCAAAAAACTGGATGTATTAAATTGTCATACTGCATTGATATTGGATACTTCAAATGACAGATGAATCAGCAACCCCATTTTATTTGGCATTAGGGGTCCACTTAAGAGAGAATCCTTTTATTTCTGGTCAATGTTATTTTTTGGGAAAATGACATTGGTTATTTTCATTGATTGTGTTGGATCACTTGTAGACTCAAATGCGAAACGTGTTGCTCATTATAACTGACTAACAACATATAACTTGTACTTGACACATTTGACATTGGGCCTCATTACGACCCAGGCGCTGGACCATGGTGCTATTAGCATCATGGTCCATGCCGGTCTCCGGCATGGTGGATGGCGGAATTACCGCCCCCATCACAAGGTTGGCGGGGGCGGTAATTCCCCATTCACCATTTGCCCTTCCCCATTCCCATTTTGCCCCATAGGGCATAATGGGGATGGGGAAGGCGCTAATTACGGCACCGTAAATTACGGTTGCTGTAATTAGCTCCAAGGTCCCTTAGCGGGTTGGATTTTAATGCCTGCCAAAAGCAGGCGTTAAAGCCTCCAACCCGCTAAGGGACCTTGTAATCAGGCGCTAATGGTTTAACGGCGCCGACGCTCTTTACGGCGCCGTTAAACCATTAGCCCCAGGGTCGTAATGAGGCCCATTGTATGGATACATTGCAGAAGGCCAAAGAGTCCCTTCTACTTTGCTACCTGTAAGTGAAGTACGCTCATGGTCTTCCGCTCTCTCTTACTTACTTACCGGCCATGTAACCTCTGACGTCAAGTACCCTACCTTATCTGATACCGTTTTTTAGACTCACACTGCATATAACTTGCCTAGCCCTATGTTATACTTGGAACGTGCCTGTAACCTACCTGATTGAAACTAGCAGCCGTGTGCTCTACTTGAAACATGTCTGCAGCCTACCTGACTATACTGTAGCTGCATGTTACACTTGTAACTTGTCTGTAACCCACTGGATATTGACTCCTCATTTGAATGTTACCTACTATGTCCACTTGTCCACCAGATGCAGCCCCCCATACCATGAGGTGTGGCTTTACCTGAATGTGTTCACATGATTTTCATTATGTTTGGTCCTACACACTGTAGACGATACGACCACACTTGTACCGTAATTAGCACCTAGGTGCCTGAGGACTTTGTGTGCTGCTATACATGCAAAAAATAAATACATTTTGTTTTCTTGAAATTAGTGGGATCAACTAACCTTTGTCTTATTCCACTTTAAGCAGTAGAAAACTCTATTCAGGATTTTTATTTTATGTAAACTATTGTTTCCCCAGATCAAGAAGTTTATCAAACCATGACAATCTATAAGTCAAGTTGTACACAATGTCACAAATCGAGGTATAAATTGGGTCAGTTGTTTACAGACTGTCAGACATAATTACAAAATAACTTCCCTAGACCAGCAACTGAGCATGCCTGAACTCCCCCAAACTAGAACTACAAGTCTTCTTATAGTCTAAGCGAGAGAGGACAAACAGTCTAGTAAGAGGTTTTGGGGTTTCAGGCACTAATGACATTTGCTCAGTTCTTCAGTCAGAGTTTTAATCGCATGATGATTTTAAACATCATTTACGATCCTGAGAGTTTGCAGAGGTACTCTGAGCAGCTAATCAGAAGCCATGATTTGCCAAACATTTGAGGCACTATAAAAGACACGGTGCATTTCCAGATCCGTTGTGGGTTTTGCGAGGAAGTTTCAGAAAGTATGAACAGGGCAAGCTCAGAATTAGAATGAAAAAAAGTATTATAATAAGTGTGAGTGTGAGATAGAAGACGATTTTGGGGAGTTGCTTTTTCTAGGGAGGAAATTACTGTTTTCATAGAGTATCTTTGTTTTCATCCCTACCGCACTCCCAGTTTGTCCTTTACCCTTCCTTTCACTGTTCCCATTCCCTTGTTGTAGCCCTCATTGTTCACATTCCTTCATTTCCCTTATTTCTGATGCTTCAGTCTCATGTCATTTTCTGTGATGTTCTGTTCAATAATTAAAAAAATAATGTTGATGTAATATTATTTAACAAAAAAAAGACTAGGTCACTCTTTTTGACCTCATATTCTCTCAACAACTTTATTTGCCGTTCTTCATGATTTTCTCCTCGGTCACAGAAAATGCAGATGCCGCTGTCTGTGATTTTCTTCTATCTTACAGAAAAATCAGAGATCCACCTTTGTGTGTTCTCTAGTCAACAACTCATGTGACTTCCCATTCCTTCACACACATTCCAGTGTTGATCTATGTGATTTTCCCATCACTCTGGAAATATAGGTTCCATTTTTTTTTTAATGAATTCTTAAACCTAGCATGCACCACATCTAGATGGAATTGTACATATTAGCATATGCAGCACTTAGATGGAATCCTTAACCTAGCCTGTGTCGCATTTAGATACAATTGAAATTCAATGATTGATCTATCACTCTCCTGCCAAGCCTGGACCAAGCGTGCAAGCATGAATCAATAACAAACCCACTAACAATTTCACTCCTCTGCATACACCTCTCAAACTCGAGCCAAACACAACCCAAGCCTTAAACGCAACAAACCGCACAAACCTCACTACTCTGCAACAACAAAAGAAACCACACATAGACTTGCACAACAGCACACAACGACTATCGACTGTAAAACAACCCAAGCCCAGCCAACAGACCCACTGGACTCAGGCTGCCAACAGCACATCACTGCTATCTTGCACTCTTCCAGCTCATTCCCACTAACTCGCCCCCTCTCCCTTTTTTCAGAGCCGCCAGAGCACCAGGGGACCGCTCCGGTGGTGATAGTGCGCGGTACAAATATCCTTTAACATTAACATTAACATATCCTAGGGACTGGAATTTATCTGCAGGCACTTGAAAGTTCTTCGTCTACACATGCATTTGATTTCTGCACTTCCTGAACATCAGCCTTGTAATCAAGGTTGTGGAGAGATTTTGACCTTTGAGGCTTCCCTCACACAATGATTTGGACCCCAGGCTGTTTGAGCACTTCGTGCATCTCCCCTTTTTCACCAAGATCTTGGACAGGTTGAAATGGCCCTTGACCTTTCTCCTACTCCAAGGTGACATCCAGTGGGAATACCTCCACCAGGATGAAGTCCAGTAATGGTATTGCCAGTTGAAGCGTTGGTGCTAAAGAAAAGAAACATGCAGCATGGTAATGTTGTGGTTCTCTACACATACGAAGAACACAGTGGCAGCACAGTGGCAGCACGGTACTCGTAAACAGTATCACACCCTTCCAATGCCAATAGAAAATGAAAGTGGCTTTTGTTATGGGGAAAGCAGCAAATGGACTGTGATGGGAAGAGCACAATAGACAGCATTGCACCCCATATAGTGTCAAACCCTTATGATCACAAAACAGAAATGGGGAATGTAATCACTTTCATTAGGGTCAGAGACAGGGATTAGACACTATACATTGACGTGCAGTGCAACGACTTACCTCAGGTGGTAAAGAGAACCATTTGCTGGAGGAACTCTGAATTTCTTGGATTTCTGGGGTTAAATTCTCCTTCACCTTCTGAGGTCTCTCTCATTTCAGGGCAGGCACATCACACCCCACACCTGGTCTATTGATGTGGGTAAGATTATTGCATGGCATAGTCCCCTTCTTATTATAGAACCCCGTGGGCTCCATTTAGAGATTGGTGCCGATCTCACCTTTACAGTATTTTGTTTACATTTGATCCAACCGTACTAAAACAAGAACTAATATAGAAACAACTATAAATGAAAACAAAACACACTATACACTATTTTCTGTGTACAGTGACGAAATAAGATTGGTGAAGCATATACAAAATGAATACCCACTCCATTGAGATTCTCTGCCAGCTGATGATCGGTTTGCCAGGTCGTAAACCGTGGTGTGTTATTAATTACAGGTACACAAGATGCATGATCAAAATGGGGTCCAACAACGTTATGGGCCATGACAGGCGCCTAAACGACAATGTGCTTAAGAAGATACAAATGTCCACTCTCCTCCTCCTCATAGTGCATCCATATGTGCTTGTTGTTGACAAAGATGGGGCCTGCGGATGTAGGTTTTTCAACCCCCATTAAATGACAAAGTAGCCACACAGTGGCAAAAGAAGCATGCCAGAAAACTTTGACCAGCATGTGCGGGGTCAAAATAGTGCAACACTTGGCAGTGAAATGGCCGGGTCAGCTGATGATCTGTTATACTGAATCAAATAGCAGAGTGCCTCTTCAGCACCTACTCCAACCTGGCACGTGGACGCCTGCCCCTCCTTTCGACTTCAGCTATTAACCTGCGCAAAATGTCCTCCTCAGGATTGGTCACATAAATCGAGTCACTGCATTGATGTATACGCTTATCTTGGGCAACGTCCTGTCGCTTTCGCCACAAATCCAGCTGCCAAATTGGAACTGACAGTTTAATTCTAGAGATGCGGAAAATCTGATTAATAAAAAAAATGAATTTCGCAAACATGCTTTTTCACGTCCAGTGATGGTCCATCCGTATGCGGGGCCTGGAAAAAATGACTAGTGTTGATAAAAGAGAGACCCCTTTACATAATGTGTTTTATTCTGATAGCATTTCTTTCTGACAACGAGGCCTGTGTGGGCAGCAAGGGCCCCATCTGGAAACCCATAATGAGACTTCAACTGTAGGTTTGACATGCCGGCTGAGTCATGGATTCAGAAATGGGCCCAATCGTTAAGATGTCACGGCCCTATGTTTGTAAAAGTTGGGCGAGAAGGATACGATACTGGTTTGTGAAGACTTTAGATGAGCCCAACTGTGGGCAGCGAGATTGTCTCGGCTGAGTGTCCATTTGTGATACAATCCACAATCAAACTGGGCACTTCTTCCAATTTTGGGGAAAAATGGAAATTGAATGATCTTAAAATGGAAATGTAATGATGTTATGTGACTGGACTAAAGGACGATGGCAGCAGCTCGGTTTCTTTAGCAATTTATGTGGATTTGTCACTATTAAATACAATTAAATACATTTCACCAAAGGCGCTATCAGCCTTACGTATTTATATAATACCTGACTGCCTGCAATGCAAGTGAAAAAGCCTGCACATAATGTTCTTATTACAGGTTAGTTGTGACACCATTAATGAATGACCTTTAATAAGGGAATGACATGAAAACAGCTCTGCATTCTTTTATTACAATTGCATTCCGATGTCACAATGCCTGCTGCGTGAGCTCAGACAGAACAGTATTCCAGCTGTGACTGCAGCACTTAATTGAATCAGAAAGAAGATATTCAAATTACTTTCTGGTAAAATAGCTTTCTGTGAATCTTTAGAAATTTACTCCATTATCTCCTGCAAATTTTCCCTTTTCCAAATACAGTATCTCCATTCTCTCCACCCAATATAGAATTCATATATTCATATTAGCTCTCTATATCGGCCACCTGTTCCCTTAGGTGAATTCTTCGGTCAACTCTTTCAAAGATGTGTTATTTTTTAATTTGGTTATTAATGTATTTTAGTTTCAAAAGGAACTTTTCACATAAAGCAAAAATCATTTCATATGCAATCTCAATAAAAAGAAATCAAATAAAATCGCCTTACAAAGATCAGTATTTCATAATCATTCTATCTAAATACATCCAACTTTGCTACACTTCACCTAGTCAATGTATGCAACCCACTCCTAAATCTTTAAACCATATCTCCTCCAGCCTCAAGTTTACCCCAAACATTCTCTCAGTTTCCTAACAGAGCAAACCACGCTGAAATATTTTCAGTATTTAAGCAATATTGCCAGAATTAATTGCTACTGATTGATTCTTGATCATGTACATATCTTGACAGTCTGCTCATATATAAATCACTCAATCAATTTTGTGCATGAGGTTAACACGTGTTGAGCAGATTCAAGACAGACAGGCTTTTTATATAATCAACACATTCTTAAATCGTGTGGAATATTCAACTGTGGACCCCTGGTGACGAGAGTTGGTAGGGGATCCAACCGCACCAGTAATACACATCTTCCATTGGTGGACATCTGATTGGATAGCTTTGAGGTTTCATATAATAATATTTCAACATTTATATCGTGCATACCTCTTTAGTGCTGCCACATGGGAAACATTCTGTCCCCAGTCCCATACATCAATCTTCTGATTACATTCGGACTTCATCGCTCGAAAGTCCAAGGACCAGTCTGGGTTCAAATCAATCTTTTCAAACAAATCCAACACTGTGTTTTTCCCACAAATATTGTCTAATGCCACTGGTTCGGTTCCTACTCACCTCAACAAACAATGTAAAAGGGGATACTTGGGTTCCTTAACAGCCTTTAAGTAGAATACACCCTTCTTTCTTGATACCATACCGTCCAAGGATCTTAACCCAAGTACTAAATGTATCAACTCTATGGGTACAGCTTGTGATAGATCAAAAATTGATTGAAAGAATTTGCCCTCCGCAATCTTTTACCAGTGATAATCACTCATCCCTATCACCTCTATACTATATTTTACAGCTGGGCAGAAACTTTGTTTATGCAGCATGATAAATCCCCGTACACTATAACCTGTTGATTCTACAGCACATTTCCGGATTATTGCTGGTAACATAATGGCTCTTCAACGTTTCCCACTCTTAAGTATAGTATACCTTTCATCACACTCGAGCTCCATTCCCAAGTACTTATACTCATGGACCAATTCCAGTGCACCCTCAATTAAGTAGTTCAGTTCAGTGATTTCTTTCAGCCCCTTCCCCTGAAACCCATATATTTTGTCTTGTCAACATTTGAAACCAACTCATTAGCTTGCATGTATCGACATACTTTATGTGTAGTTCTACGCAACACCACTTACATGTGATCCATTATTACGATGCTGTCCGCATATGCAAGCCAACCTATGTGTGTAGGGCAACAGTTGGTTATGGTTTTTAAACATACTGGCAGATCAGCCATGTAGATATTGAAGAGAGTTGGGGCCAGCATTTACTTAATTGCACCTTGGCACTGGTCTCCACATGGAGGTGCATTATAATCTTCAATAATCCTTTAGGGACCCCAAAATTCTTCATCTTAAGCCACAATTAAGATTGCTTAACTGTGTCAAACACACTCTCAGATCTATATACAATACATATAATGGGGGATTTCCTTTCTTTCGAGCTTCACCAATAAGCACATCTAATAACAAGGGCCCTGCTGTCTGGTGCTGTTGGAGGAGGCCCTTGGCTCTTGGCGCGAGTTGCGGGTGAGGCTATGCCCCCTTTTTTGCTACAAATCCAGGAAGGAGCATGTAGGCTTCACCACCTCACCCGTGTGGCGCCATCCCACTGGAAATAAGGGCCCTGCTGTCTGGTGCTGTCCAGGGATTACTGGAAAGAGGGCCTGATTGGCAATTCCAACATGGACGTCTTGGATTGTGGACCACAGCATTTCGGGGATGACTGGCTGATAACTGCCAACACGTGGCTTGGAGGAAACAAGGTATAAGATATAACTATATTTCCCTGGCTACTTAAGACAGGCTGGTGATGTAAGACCTTGGGGAAAAACTTTGCCTCTAGCTTGTTCTGTAATCTGAGGCTAGTGGAACCGGGGGGAAGAGACAGACTCTGGCTGCCTCTCAAGCTGTGGGGCATGCCCTGTCCACATTGACCCATCTGGGGACCCATCCTGATGCTCACCACTCCAAGGGCCGGAGGCACAGGGGTGAGGAGATTGACTATGGCTGCCTCCAGAGCGGTCAGGCGTGCCCTGTCCACACTGATCTGATTAGGAGTTTCTCACCACACTGGCTTCATGCAACTCTTTCTGCTTCACCTGTTTTGCTGATTGTTGCCCCCAGCGCACCCTGCACCCTATTGTCTCTTTCATTGGGGGCACAATTATCAACACTGGACTGACAGTGCCCTCCTCCAACTAGAATCTTTGCTGCTGTCCCCGTGTGTCCAACTAATTGTTGGTCAGAAGTGATTATTTGAGAGCTAATATTCTATAGAACTATTTTAGAATCATTTTTAAGATTGCTGTTTTTGGAGCCTGTGACACATACTGCACATATAGAATTTATTTATATTTATATTGTACCTTGTCTTATTAATTACCTGCTATTTTGATGAACTTGTGCCGAATTCTCGGTATACGGTATAGTTGTAATATTGGGCTAGTGGACGATGGTTAAACGCAAGGCTGAAGGTGTGATACCAGGGGGGAGAGCGCCAAACACACATCTCTAGGTGCTTCAAACCCATAAATAAGGTGAATTTATTAATCACCGAAATTAAGGGGTTTCTTGATGACATTGAGCAGCCCGAGAGAGGTGTGGGAGGTGCGGGAGGTATAGCAAAAAAGGGTGGCAGCAAGGGCATCGTCATACCCACCTTCTAATTGTGTGGTGGAAAATATAGGGTATTTGATTTCCTTCTGTGAAATTTTGCCTGCAAAAGAGCAAAGGGAGATTGGCCAAAATGTGCATATTGCAAGGGTGGATGATATGGCACCCTTTGAAATCTCCCCCACCTCTACACAGGAGGGAGCGTAAATGTGTGCTGTGCACAAAGCAGCTAGGTAAAGAATTCGAGGCAGCCCCATTAAGTATTGTAGAGACTTATCCACCAGCTCCCATAAAAGAAGGCGAAAACCTTGAGACGATTATGGCCATTAAAACTTGTAATAAAGCACAGGGAATGGACGTCAACTGAGGACGATGACTGGCTCGAATTCCACGCCCCCCCCTGCAGTACCCCATTGAGCTTTCCAATCAGTTCAATGCTATTGCCCCCTAAATGAAACCCTAGAATGGGTAACGATGGCACCTTCTTCCATAGCAAGTGGCCAAGAGCCCCCTGAAAAACAGTGACTTGTAGAAAAAGTGGTAAAGGAAAAACCAGGAAATGAGCACCTAGACAGACTCTCATACCCCAAGCCCAGGAACCTAGTAGCTGTGCCCACGCTCATGGCCTCCCAGACATCCTGGTGACCACATTGGCTGACCTGTGCATTCCAACCTTGGTGGAATCCTTGACCATGATCTTCAGAAAACAGCTGAGCTCTATTGTAGAGAGCTAAGGGCACACAGAAATGTGATTAACTGTTCTACTGTTCTAGGGTAATGTGGAGGGTCCAAGGCCTGCCATGGGGATAATGCCCAGTCTAACATGGGACCTAGTAAGAGGGTTGTTGCAGGAAGATTCCAGGAGCAGCCCAACATTAGGCCTATTTTGAGAGGAGCGAATGGGGAAAGACGTTGTACCGCTTCAACAGACTCTCTGGTACAGGTGAGGGCGGCGTTAACCATTGGGGACTACATCACGGGAAGGAGGGTGCTTGGCGGTCGCAGGTACATGAGCCCCCCCCACCCTCTGTGGCCAAACCCCCTGCCTAACTAGGCGCACCCATCCGGTACCTCGCTCTGTGGCATTGATCCTTCCATTTCTGGCCTGAATCTGCACTCTCTGGGGCCTGACAGGGGACAGCCCTTCTATTAGACAAGAATCACCATGACAAGAGGTGCACAGGTCCCCCAGGTCTACCTAACCAATGTCCCATGTCTGACAAAAGGGGCATTTGAGGATGCTGAGTTGCTCAGAAATAAAAGCCTTTATTTGTTTAGGGAAACTAGGGGGTGCTTCTCGGTTATCAGGAGGGACCTCCTAAAATGTACCAGGGGTTTCTTGGTGAACTCCCCAGCAGATTACATCGATGTCCATCTGACTTCATGCACCTAGTGAAGGGCATTTTGGGCTTTGACTTATGCACCATCCCTCCTAAAGGGGTAAACCTCTTGGCACGCCTTCAGCAATTCTTTGAATCCAATTTTATGAATGTGTGCCCCCCCCCAGCAACCCACCCGTTTATTTCATTTTAGGGGGAGCGCTGTTGGCAATAAAGCCGTGATGGGGCCCTTATGATATGATATGATATGGCATTTGTAACGCGCCTATACACAAGGGTTTCAAGTGTTTCAAGGCGCGACGAGGCAGGGAGGGGGAAATGGGGGAAGACAGACAACGATCCTACTAGGCCAGGTGTCATTCAGATCGTGCAAGTGCAGGGGTAGGGGGAAGGGAGAAAGTGCAAGGGGAGGGGAGGGGGGAAGTGCAGTACAAGGTAAGTATATATAAATAAAATGAATAGGGCCAGCTGGTGGCAAGTGCAAGGTAAGTGCAGACAAGTGCTGGGAACGGGGGCTGTAGGGATACAGAGACAGTCCTGCAGTGCAGGGGTTGCCAGGGAGGCAGTGCAAGTGGAGAGTGGCTGGGCCCAGGACCGAGGTCGGCGAGAGTGGCCCAGTTGCAGATTCGGTGCAGATTCAGCGAAGAATTAGCAGGGGAGAGGGAGAGAGAAAGCAGAAGCAAAGAGGAAGGTTTTGAGGTGCTTCCGGAACCGTAGATGGTTCTCCTCAAGTTTCAGGGAGGCAGGAAGGCTGTTCCAGAGGGAGGCCCCTGCCGCGGAGAGAGATCTACCCCCAGCTCGTTGCTTCGAGAAGCGGCTGACCCTGAGGGAGTTGGAGACGGATGAGCGAAGGGCTCGGGAAGGAAGATATTTAGGAAGAGAGAGTTGAAGGTATTTAGGCCCCAGAAGGCCTTGTGGACAATGCAGAGGGTTTTGAACTTTATCCTCGCAGCCACTGGGAACCAGTGTAGAGACTTCAGTCCTGGAGAGATACGGTCCCTGGGCTTAAGGCCAAGGACAAGTCTCGCAGTTCTGTTCTGGATGAGTTGCAGAGGGCGGAGAGTGGAGGCAGACAGATTAAGATAGAGTCTGTTACAGTAGTCCAGCTTTGAGAGCACCAGGGCTCGTGAGACAGTGAGCTTCTGGGGGAAGGAGAGGAAGGGAAGAATACCTCTGAGGAGGTGCAGCTGGTAGTGTGACTTCTTAGAGACATCAGATATATGAGGAGAGAAGGAGTGTGTGGAGTCGAAGATAACCCCGAGGTTTTTTGCCATGCAGGTAGGTGCAGGAAGAGGGCAAGAGAGGCCGGCCAGAGAGCTGCAGGGAAGGAGGGAGTGGGTGTGCCGATGAGTAGAATCTCAGTGTTACTGGCATTAAGGCAGAGGTCATTGGCAGCACACCATTCCTGGATAGCAGACAGACAGTCAGAGATGAGGGAAGGAGAGGAGGAGGCCGAGGGTAGCCTGAAAATGAGCTGGGTATCGTCCGCATAGCACTGAAAGTTGGGGCAGAGAGCGGCGATGCGGTGGGCAAGGAGTGCCAGGTACTGGTTGAACAGCCAGGGGGAGAGATTTGATCCCTGGGGGACACCACAGGTGGAGAAAAAGATGTCAGAGAGGAAGGACCCCAGTTGGACCTGGGAGGGTCGATTGGAGAGGAAAGAGGTCAGCCACGCCAGAGCCTGACCAGTGATACCCAGGTTATCACGGAGACGGTTGAGCAGGATGGCATGGTTGACAGTGTCAAAGGCAGAAGAGAGATCGTGCAGAATGAGAACACACGGAGTGTTGGAGTCAAGGGTCAAGAGTAGGTCCTCACGGATGTTCAGGAGAGCAGTTTCCGTGCTTCTGGCAGCTCTGAAGCCAGATTGATGGTCATGAAGACTGCCAACAGATTCAGCATGGAGGTTAAGCTGGGAGATGGCCAGTTTCTCCAGGAGCTTGCCCAGGAAGGGAGTGATGGAGATTGGGCGATAGTTAGCCGGGCAGGAGGGGTCAGAAGAGGGTTTCTTAAGAAGAGGGTGCACAAGGGAGTGCTTAAGGGGGGATGGGAAGACTCCAGAGACGAAGGAGTGGTTGCAAAAGTCAGCCAGGGCAGGAGCCAGGGCGTTGATGTGGTCCTTGATAGTTTTGGAGGAACAAGGGTGAACCTGTTTAGATGAGACTTTCATAGATCGGACTTGTCTGGAAACCTCGTCAGCAGAAAAAAGGGGAAAGGCAGAGAAGGAGGGAGGAGGGGTGGCTGTAGAAGGGCCAGAGGAAGAGCCAGGAAGAGAGGGAGGGAGGTGATAGGAGGAGAGTGAGGACAGGATGTCCTGAGTTTTAGAGATGAAGTGAGAGGCAAGTGCAGTGCAGAGGGCCTGGGAGGGGATAGGAGAGGTAGAGACTGCAGCAGGGTTGGCAAGCTCCTTGCAGATTTTAAAGAGTTGGGCCGAGTTGTTAGATGCCGCAGAGATGCGGCTTGGATAAGGGCTCTCTTCTTGGAGAGAACAGAGAGACGGTATTGCCTTTGGAGCAGGCGGCAGGCCAGTTTGTCAGAGGATGAACATGAAGCACGCCATTTCCTCTCTGCCACCCTGCACTTGCGTTTAAGGGTGACAAGCTCCGAGTCATACCAGGAGTTACATTTGGCTTTGGGCTTCAGGCGGATTCTCATGACAGGGGCAAGGACATCAAGAGTATCAGATATAGCAGAGTGGAGCATGGAGAGGGCAGTGTCAGGGTGGGAGTCAGCCGAATGGGGAGGGGGGGGTGCGAAGGTGGCAGCGAAAGCCTCAACTGACACGCGCTTCATGGGTCGGATGACCGAGAAGGTGGGTGGCAGTGATGAGAGTGGCTTTGTCAGTGGGGTAGGGAGGGTGATGTGGGAGGATAGGAGAAAGTGATCACTCCAGGAGAGAGGAGTGGAGAGAGGGACGGAGAGGGGAAGGTCAGAAGAGATCAGAGCATCAAGAGTGTGCCCTGCAGAATGAGTAGGCCCAAACGGGAGAATAGAGATTTTGAGAGAGTCGCAGAGGTCACGAAAGAGTCCCGTGGGGGGACAGGAGACATCCAAGTGGATGTTGAAGTCACCAAGAAAGAGGAGTTGAGTGGTTGAGGACAGGAGTGAGGAGGAGAGGTCAGCCCACTCGGAGAGGAAGGAAGAAAATTTGACCAGGTGGCCGGTAGATAGTAGCCACTGTAAGGGAATGGCTAGGAGAGAGAGAGAGTCGGCAGACAAGACACTCAAAAGAGGAGTAGGTCTGCGTAGGAGTGACAGTGGCAGGAATCCACTCAGGGAAGATAAGGGCCACACCCCCCCTGCACGGTTGGGCCTGGGCACGGAGAGGATCTTGTAGCCGTCAGGTAGGAGTGTGTCAAAGCTGGTGACAGAGCTGGCAGTGAACCATCTCTCACTGAGACGGAGGACGTCAAGGTCCAGTTCCTCAAGAAGGTGACAGATATCAGAAGAATGCTTGATTGCGGAGCGAGAGTTAAGAGTGGCAATGTGGAGAAGGTTGCCATCCTTGAAGGACTTCCGGGGAGGGGTACAGATCAAAGGTACGCCCTGTGGAGGTGTAGAAGAAGGGGCAGGGGAGGAGGCAGGGAGGGAGGGTAGAGGCAAGGTAGCCGAGGACAGAGGAGGGGGGACAGCAGGAGAGGAAAGGAAGTTAATGAGGCATGGGAAGCGTCTGTCAAAGAGGTGAAGGTTGGCCTGAGGGCCTTGGACCAAGACGGTCCCGTTAGCGTAGACATTAATGATGGCCTTGGAGGAGTGGAAGGAGGCCAAGAGGACATCCCAACGGGTGCCACCATTAATGGGAGAAGAGGAGAAAGGAGAGAGCACAGAGACCATATGAAGGGTCCATAGTTCAGGCGAAGGCACGAAAAAGAGGATGTCATTGAGAGTTTCCTTGGAGCAGGCACTAGTGTAGGTGTCAGCGATAGGGAGACCTGGGTTGGAGACCAGGATGTCCTTTTTAAACTTTTTCCTACCAGATTTAGTGAGGAGAGCAGGGTAGTCAATAGAGAAGCAGTTAGAGAAGATAGGCGAGATAGAGAGCACCATGGAGTAGGAGGGAGTGGGGGAGGAGGACAGACGATACGAGAGCACGCAGGCAGTGAGAGAGCTGCCAGCCCTAGTTTACCACATTACAGAACAGTGCACCTCCAGTGCATGAGTGCGTATTAGATACAGAGGCCACCTAAGTTTGAGAATCCTGCGGGGGGAAAAAAACCCTGGTTACCACAATTCAGAACAGTGAGAGCGTATTAGGTACAGAGGCCACCTAAGTTTGAGAATCCTGCGGGGGGAGAAAAACCCTGGTTACCACAATTCAGAACAGTGAGAGCGTATTAGGTACATAGGCCACCTAAGTTTGAGAATCCTGCGGGTGGAGAAAAACCCTGGTTAACACAACTGTGGGACATAGTGAGGAGAAGACACCATGCAAAGAAGTGACCAGGAATAGATGGGGTGGGCCGGGAGAGGTGGAGAAGAAGTGCAGGCGCCAGGCATCCCCTGCGGACACCTGCAGACACACAGGGAGCCGCAACCGTAGGAGCCGCCCTTTGCCTAAGGGGCCCTTAGCTGTAGGGGCTGCCCAGGAAAGGGGTGGATATAGGCAGAGTGAGGAGGGTAGGGGGGGTGTGGGTGGGCAGGGAGGCGGGAAGGGAGAGGAGGACCTGGAAGTGGGAGGGGGAAGCAGCACAACAACGCGCTCAGAGCGCGAGGCAAAAATTTCAATAATGTAGCACAAACTCACGGAGGCCCGCAGGGCCAGGCAGGGCTTCCCTAAGCCTGCAGATCCCTCAGGCTTAGTTGTCCCCATCTCTGACTTTGGCCCTCTTTTAGACCTGTTGGACTGACTACCAGGGGTTGCCCTATGGGAGAGAAGTGCAAGACCTCTAAAAATCCTCTCTTGGAACATTGCTGGCTTAAAGCAGAGGCCTATCAATACGGTCTGGTGCGATTTTGTCAGAGAACACCAGGTCATATTATTCCAGAAAACATGGGCCCTGGACACAATTGCCTTTGAGGGTTATGTGACCAGTTCAATTCCGACCACCAAAGGCCCCTGAGGAAGACCAAAGGGTGGGCTCCAGATCTGGTATGATGTCAGACTCGCTTGGGAAGTGGTTTCTGTCAAAACTGGCTCCCCTGTCTTACAACTTTTAGTGGTGCCAGTGGAGGGGAGGAGGGGTCGTTTCTTGCTTTTCAATTTATACAATAGACGGAGCCTGAACACTTACAAGATTGGTTCAACTCCAACACCCACCTAATTTCAGAAAGCCATTTTACACTGGTGGGCGGCGATTTGAACCTCCAGGTGGAACCCCATGCAGCAAAAGAAGACCTCTGGGAAGACCAGGACCTTGCATGGTCCATTCCGGCAATATCATCTGACCCCCCCAAAAAGGGTCCATAAAGCTGCAGTTGAGTCAGCATGCTTAATTGTAGTCTCAATCTCAGAGTATGCAATGTCAGACTTCCAGGTGATCAGCTGGCGGCCATGACTTTTAGGGGCCAAAGGGAGCCTCTCATGTTGACTACTTATTTCCATTGCCCCGTTACTGGCTTATTACTCAGGACATGACCATTATTGCTGGGATGGAGGGGGACAACAACCCCTGTCCCTTACTTGTTGCCTTGGCATGGGTGGAACTAGGTGGGCTTGGTGGGAAGGGGCAAGCCAACATATATTGGTCGAGGGGCACAGCAGAAAAACAATAACCTAGTTAAACTGGATCGAGCTAGGTGAAAAATCCAGAGACATATGCAGCAAAAGCGGGCAACATCTGCAATCTGGGTGCCCCAGCATCTGCTATAATAGCAGAATTCAAGAGCTTGGGCAAAAACCTGGTACCCTTTGTCTCCTTGTCAAGTGCAAAAATCAAACTTAGGGCTGTGAAAAAAAATCCATGGTACAACATTGATTGCTCTTATTTAAAAAAAAGTGCTAGTATTGCATGCAAGAACTGTAAATCCCATGGACAAAGGGGCCCTGCGGTAATTGAGTTTAAACCATAAAACCCTCTTGTTTACAACGAAACAAGCAAGTGCCCAAGTGTCCTGGGCGTCACTACATGAGGTGATGGAAGAAGGGGATATGGTGTGGTTTTGGAAGTTGGTCTCTCCTGGCGAGCTGCATGGTCACCAGTCCTTACAATGCTGCATCTCAGGAGCTGACTGGAAAACACATTTCTCAAACCTCTATGCAGGGGAGGGAAGGCAAGCTACCCAACATAGTGTGGAAGTGGTATGCATAATCCCCCTAGATGCAGCCCTGATTATAACCAACAAGGAGTCGAGCAGGCTTTGGGTTCTCAAAAAAAGGGGAAAGCGGCAGGGCCCGACCTCATCCCCCTAGATTTCTATCGAGATGAAATTGCCATTTGGGTGCCAGTCCTGTGTAGGGTCTTTAATGCTGCCATTGTCACCAAGGAAATACCACAAACCTGGAGCAAGGCCACAATAGTACCGATACACAAGAAAAGATCAAAAGACCAGCCAGAAAATGACCACCCGATTTCCCTACTCGACTGCACCAGGAAACATTTTAGCAAAGTCTTGCTGTGAAAATTACAAAAATGAGTGGATGACACAGGGCATATTAACAGTGACCAACCGGGTTCTGAACTGGCTGAGGCACGGTGGATCACTGTTTTTTAATTATTTTTATGAATCCAGAAATACACAAAATTTGGACCTGAAAACAACGTTTGACTCTGTGCCAAGAGCACAATCATAGCAAATTATGAAGAAGCGAAAAGTCCTAATTGAGGTGCTTGATGCTTTTAAAATGCTAAATGTGCAAAACCAGGCCTCTGTGCGCTATGGTCTCGGAGGGGACCTGACCAATCATTCTGACATACTGAAGGGGATGTGTCTTGGCCCCGCTCATTTTCCTGTTACATATTCAGGAAATTGCAGATGCTCTAGAAGCAGGTGCCTTGGACGCCCCAAATATTTGGTCAAGGAAATGGCTCACTCTCTTTTATGCCGGCAACACGGCCATTCTCTCCCCTACTCCAGCCGGGCTGAAAGTGGCCTTTAACATCTTCTTGGCAAAATGTATTGAGCTTGTACTTTAGCTTAACAGCTCTAAGACCAAAGGTATGGTCTTTAAATCCCCCCTCTCTAAGCCTTGCCTGGTGAAAATTGAGGTAGATGTCCATACACTGGACCAAGTGGGGCTTTTGGTTACCTAGGGATTAGATTCAATGAGGTGGGGGGTGGACTAACCTACTCCTTAAATCCAAGTTAAGCCTAACTAAGTATAGCCGGGCCTTTCAGTCCTTTTTCAGGACATGGTGGTGGGGCAGTTTCCCCAGCCCTAGCATTATTTGATAAGCAAGTTCTGTCTGTGGTACTTTATGGCGCAGAGATATGGGGCTTTTCAAACATAAAACTGTTGCCCCCCATTGAGAACATCTTCTTAAAGAAGTTGCTTCTACTGCCTAAGAATGCCTCAACTGCATTGACACATCTAGAATTGCAACTAATGCCTCTCGCTGACTTAGTTGCCCTCAAGCCAGCCCTGTATTGAGTCAGAGTTTCGTCTTCCCCAAGTCTGGCCCCCAACAAAGATGCTCTGAGTGATTTTTGCAATTGGAAGGTGCAAAAAGCCAGGGCTGGGTCCTCCATGTGAAAAAGATGCTGTGCGGGCTAGGCCTTAGACACTTTTGGGGAAATCCCAATGACTGTCGCCTTTCTCTTAAGGCAGAGCTCAAGATGATCGCCAAACGTAATGCATTTGGGATCCTGCAGTCCTGAAGGCAGGCCTGGAAATAGGGCCCTGTATTGCTCCTGCCAAGTTCACTGGGGAGTAGTAAACCATTTCTAGATTGCACACACCCACTTTATGAGTGTTCTATATATGTGCACTTTAGGCTGGGTCTGCTGCAAAATGGTATACAAGTGATTGGTCCAGTCAGAATAGTGCTTGTTGCCCACTCTGTAAACCAGCTGATGAGACCCTGATCCACTTTACATTATTATGCCAGACTTTAATGGAGCTACGGTTTAGGTAACTAGTATCTCTTTTACTTGGCATAGGGTTGGGAAGCACGAGGGAATCAATGCAGTTCCTCATTAATACGAGGAAGTGTAAATCAGCATTTGCCTATGTCAGGTCTGTTCATCGTGCATGGATTCTAAGAAGAAATTTGTTGGGCATTGATTTACCTCAACCAGAGGCTATCCCGAGGCTGCAAGTTCTGGCCGCCCCCTGTAGTTCAATTAGCTTTTTTTTTTCTTTTTTTTTAAATGCACCTTTTGAGTCTACGAGCTTTGTTCTCCTCTCAAGGACCAAGATACATTTTAAAGATGCTTTTTTAATTTACTTTACTTTTACACACTAAGTGGCTTTATCCGCCTTGGAATTATTGTCTGTGGTCTGATTGTATTTTTTTATGCTAATTGAATGTTTGCCATTTTGTTTGCATTTTGAGTTTCTTATGGAATATTTATGGCGTTTATCACAATTTGCTTTTTTGTTTTTTATTTTCTTTCTGAGGGAGAGGCTCTTTTCACGGTCCAGACATGTTTTTTTTTTTAACCATCATAATCTACCTTCTTACAATATGCTATATTGGAATTGTATTCTAATTGTATTGTAATATTTTCACTGCCTACTTTTAATATACAGGCATTCCCAACTGATGCAAACTCCTTTGATAAGTTCAATATCCATACTTTGATGTCATTTGCAGACTTGTTACCAATATCCAGGTAAAATATAATTCTCTGCTCCTCAAAATACCTGGACATTTTACTCAAGTTCTTCTTGGACCAAGTTATTCTATTAAGACCATGGTTCAATGTCCCCCCTGCCAGAGTCTCCACCACTCGAAAATAGCCTCCTGTATGAACCTGTAGAATAAAGGGTACACGATTACCAGCTCTGTTGTCAACAGCCTCCAAATCCCTAACCCATCTAATTAAGGAACTAGTGCAAAACGGGTAATCAAGTGTTGCTAGTTTTCCGTTGACGCACCAGGTGTGTCCACCAGAAACATCACCAATAGTGCAGCCATTTGGCATACTCATAGATTGATTCATAGATTTTGACCATCGTTTGCCCTAGCTATGTATCCTATTTTGGAGCAACTCACTTCTGACCGCCACTCATGTAGTGCCCTCTAGTTAATTTGCATCCTCACAGTATGCATTCAAGACTCCAGCTAATAATATTGCAACAGACTTGGATGAGTACCAATATTTTCAAAGATGTCCTCTGTGTCATCACTACCAGGAGGATCATACACATGCAACAGTAGGATAGCATCATGGTTTTTACCAACTATTTGTAACTCCACAATAGTACATGTTTCTCCTGTGGCAAACCTGCTATTTGCTGAGCTGGTATCATATTGCTCACCCCTGTGACCAAGCCACCAAATGGGCACCCTCTTTTACCCTTCAATGCCAGATTTTGAAAGATTTGAAATCCATCAACCAAAATTTCTATGGCAAACTAACTTTCTTGTAGCACAAATACATGGTTTGTTTTTAACAACAAGTGGGGTTCAGAGGCGTTAAAAAGATGGAAATGACCATGAGTATTCCATGTGAGAATTCTGATTCACTGGCTTTGCTTAAAATTCACTGGAAGAAACGTTGCTAGCCATTGCCACCCTTGGTAGTCATTTATGCTATGTACAGTGGCCTGTGTTGAACTTTGGACCACCGATGAATACTGTCTTCACTCAACCAATTTCTCCATGTCTTCTTTTGTGTCGACAAGTCTCCTTTTTTTGTATCTCTGTTACCAAATCAAACCCAAGTTTAAGACATGCAGGATTTTGCACTCTGATCATATATGCCACTTCACCATTTACACAGTGAATCCATGTTGAATTTATCGTAGTCCCTTCCATGATTTCCACAAATTCGAAATCATTTTCGTCACAAAATCTTAATGGCAGAATCTTCTGCAGCAGATTCAGAAATACAGAACAGTTAATCAATTGGGCATGACTGTTGGCTTAAAGGCTAGTTACAATGAGAATCTTAGGGTCTGCCAACTTTCCCCTTGAGTCATGTTCCTTGGTGTGCACCATCGCTGTCACTGACCTCTTTTTTACTAACACTGAGTTAGTACTTCATCTATCCGGGGTTGAGCTCCTTTCAGCGACAATTCCACAACTGGATTCTAGTTTGGTCTTGGTATCATCTGATTTGGTATCTTCCACACTCTATGCTTTTGGATCCTCCGGTTGTTCTTTAAGAACCCAACTTCTTAATGTACCCATCTTTTATGCCTACCTCTTCTTTTCCTACTGATCTTTTTCTTGGCTTTCTTGTCACTGGTGCAATTACTTCCTGTTCGATCATGGCTGGCTTTACGCTGCCCCCCTCCTGGTCTTTCTTTGCCCAATTAATATTTAGCTGTTTCAGCTTGCACCTTTGCTTTCTAGTAAGATACATTTTTGAGGAAAAATCGCTAATTTCCTCTACAAATGCATTAATGTCCTCCCTGTGCTTCTTTTTGTTTCTTATTTCGCAGGAGATGATAGTTTCCTTAATGTGTTGCAGTCTTTAGCTGGCCTACTGGGCTGAACACCCTGCTCTGATATGGGATGAGTCCTTGGATATAAATGTTGCAGTTCTCCCCCATGCACCCTTATTTCCTCATTCATCTTTCCACACAATTGCAGTAATATTTTAATAGCAAACTGCAGCATTGAAATAGCTGTTTGCAGGTCCTCAGCGCAACTGCTATCCACAATAGGATCCTCAGCATCCTCCGACCCCCTAAATAATACAGGTGAAGTACTCAGTCTGAAATCAGCATTCTGCTCAACCTCCTTATCAGCGAGACATTGCAGGTCCTGACAACGCGACTGTGCCATAGTTACTACTTCAAATGGTAGTTTGGGCCCTGCCTGTTATTTATACGGTTAAATGCTACATAATTTTGTAGTGAGTACCATAAATTGAGTAAAGAATTATTATCCACCTTGGAAGTGAGTGATTTGTTTTGTGCACTCTAAGCTAATTCATAGATTGAATTATGTACAGTTTATTTCTCGGCTTGATCAGGTTGAACATAATACGTGATCTCCCTCTCCCCCATGTGCTGGCTGCCCGCATCTTCACACTCCTAGTAGTAAGCTGCTTTGACTTGCTCATGTAAGCTCCTCCTGCCTGCACACTTGCTTTCCATGTGCAGGGCAAGTCTCCTGTCATGTGGGCTACTCTAGTGCGGTTATTTCGCAATTTGTAGGTGCTACTTTTGATTTTTCGTTTGGTGGTCATGATTTTTCAGTAAATAACAACCTTTCACAGTACAAATGTCCCACAGCAAAGGTGCATGGTCACAATCCTACCTTGAACAACTTGGGCACAGCAGTGGGCCCCCTGACTCCATGCAGATTGTCGACTGGCAAACACTTTCCAAACACTTCCCAGATGTGCACGCTGACGCGATGGAGCAGTTTTTAAGTACTTTCAGCTGGCGAGTTTAAACGGGCTCCGTGTCAATCATGTAAAACAATGTATTCACAGCACAAACCACAAGCCCCTTCTGCCAACTACCAAACAACTTCCAAACTCTCCACAGACGTCTTCTCAAATACTTCACTCTCATCTTCATAATCACCAACACATTTTCACCACTGACTTGAACCTCCCTTCCCTTTCTGCTGTTCTGTCCACCAATTGTATATCTCTTCTCCTTAAACACTTACTCTCTTCTATCCACTCTCTCCCTCCCATCTTAATGGTAAACTCTGACCTTATTCTCTGCCACTAATATCTGCAATGTCCCTTCTCTCCTCAGTCTCCTCCGATCTTTTTGTCACTCTCTCCATCTACTGCTACTATTACTAAGTACAAGCTTCCATCTTCCAAAATCCCTGACTATCTGTCTGACCTAAACCACACTTTCTCCTCTTATGCCAAACTATCATTTCCATCCACTGAGGAAGCCTTTGCAATCTCCAAACCTGCTATCAAGGCCCCCTTCTCCTCTCACTTGCCTCTTACTACATTTTCTCCGAACAGGTGTGAGGTGTAATACGCCACAGCCCTGGTTTACACATCAAACCCGTTCACTGAAAACTATGCTGCAAACAAATCTTCACACTTGGTGAAGGTGTAGACTCTCTTCCGACCTCCAGCTCTACCTCAATTCTCTTCAAATCTACTCCTCTGCTTTTGACTCTGCCAAACACAACTTATATCTCTCATTTCCTGTCAATCCTCCCAATCTAGGTGCCTCCAAAAACATTTTAACTTAATTATTTCTCCCCAAAACCTTCCTCCATCTCCTCAACTCTATTGGCAAATGATCTTGCTCGTTTCATTGCTTTAAAAATGTCCACCCTTCACAAAACCCATACCACTTATTTGCTATCTCCTCTTCCTGCTCACTTTTCTTCACTACTCTTACCCACCTCTGCAGCCACTTTGTTGTCCCTTTCCCACATTAACCCTGAAGAGATTACTGCCCTACTCCTCCAAGATAAGCCGTCTTATGCCCCACTGTCTCTGCACATCACAAATCTCATTTCTCCCAGTGTCGCCCTACTTTTTCATTCCCTCTTCAGCTCCTCCCTTGACAATGTCGCTTTTCCATCATCTTTTAAGACAGCTACAGTCATCCCTCTCCTCAAGAAATCTGGTATAAATCCCAACAGTTCTGTCAACCATCGTCATGTTTCTCTCCTACCAAATTATTTAAAAAATCCCACAGCAAGTGGTATTAAACCATAACACTGTGTTCCTTGATGTTCACAACCTTCATGACTCTCTTCAATCTGGCTTCCACCTCTGCATTCTACCAAAACAGCTCTCCTCAATGTCGGCAATTTCATCTCCACCGCTCGTCGTACTAAACACTCATCTATTTTTATTCTTCTTGACCTCCCCACTGCTTTTGATACTGTCATTCACTCTGATCTCTCAAGTGTATCTCTCCTGAGAATCAGAGACAAGGCTCTAACTTTGTTTGATTCGTACCCTGTCTCCAGACACTTTAAGGTGTCCTGGAATTACCTTATTTATTTACCCCCCCTTACTGTCGATGTCCCCCAAGGGTCCACTGCACCTCACTCTTTATAACTCTGCTCTTGGCACCCTCATCTCCTCTTATGGCTTCTCCAATCAGCTCTTCCATGATGACAATCAGATTTTCTTCACCTTTCCCTCCTTATCTGATGAACTGGTATAATAAATTAGAAGATGCCTCTCAGACATAAAATATTGGATGATGTCTCACTCTCTAATGCTCACCTCCTCCAAGACTGAGTGCTGTATTTCCCTGCCATACATGCTATCTCTTCATCTCCCCCTCAACTGCTCTTCTCTCCTGACACCTTCCCGTAATCTACTACTCAAAATCATGGGCTATCTTTACCCTGCTCAAAACCTCTCTCTCTCTCTTCATCTCCAAATCTGCCATTAGTGCCAGACTCAACCTACTTAATGTTAGAAAAATCTGTCATATGATTATTATTAGTGTATTTATTGAGCACATACCTAACTTCAGGAAGTAACAGAGCACTTTACAATCAAAGGGGAAAGAACACAGTGAGGGAAACCGAAAATTGAGCAGGGTGCTAACAAGGGAGGGTGAGGTGAGCAATTGGCAGCAAGGGATCTACAAGCAATCAGGGGAGGGGACAGTGGAGAGCAGATCACCGAGTCCCATGTAGGGTAGGGAGTGCAGGGTCTGTGAATCTAGGTGTTATGAGGAGCCATTCCTTCAAGAGGAAGGTAGGCCTTGAGCACTTTCCTGAACTGTGAAATAGATGGGGTGAGTCTGAGGTTGAAAGGGAGGAGGTTCTAGTTGAGGTCTGCACATTTCCCTACCTACGGTGGATCACAGGTCTCTGGAGATGCAGATATTCAAAGTGAGGTAACTTGGGGACTTCAGGGTAACAGCCATGTAGATGATGCAACAGGATTTGCAAATGATACAGGTGTGCAGCAGGAGCCAGTACAATTCAATGAAAGTTGGGTGATTTGGTAGCATTTTCAGCATTCTTTAACAATATCTTGAGGCTGAAAGCAGGACACATTTCAGGGATGCCAGTTTTGTCACCGGAAAGGTGTTCCAAAAGGGGATTGCCAACATCCAGGTGGGTGAAGATCCAGGCATGCACATCGGATCTGAAGTTGTTTTCTAGGATGAAGGATTTGATTTTCCACAAGAGAGAATGTGGGTACAAAGCCATGTGTGTCTTCCATGCTGTGTGCTGTTTGAACATGTGGTGTCTGTCAATGTTGAACGCAAGGTCATTGGCACAGGGTGATATCTAGGGTGTGAATCACTGGAGGTTGATAGCAGAGCACCAGGTCATAATGGCAGGGTGTTTGGTGTTTTTGGGCAGCAGAAGGAACTCAGTCTTGGAGGGGTAGAGCTTCGGTTAACCAATGGCAATCATATTCTTTCTTTAAACACAGTCAAACATCTTATCTCCTCCTTAGTCCTTACTAGAATTGATTACTATGGCAGTATCCTATTTGACCTTCCCAACTATGCTTTTTCTCCCCTAGACAAATTGCTTTGCAGTCTCCACACTTTTTAACCTTTCTAGCTTTACCCCTAACTCCTCTTCACATCACCAGATTGACTGGTTATCCATGAAACAAAGGACGAAGTATAAACTTCTTCCCATCATCTTCAAAACTATTCACAAACTTTCTCTACCCTACATAGCTACACATCTCACTTCCTATTCTCCCCCTCTCTGGTATCTATCATCCTATTCCCACATTCTGGCCACCTTCCTCGCTTTACCTGTACCTCCTCATCACATCACTAGATTGGTTGTTTATCCATGAAAGAAAGAGCTAAGTAAACTTCTTCTCATCATCTTCAAAACTATTCACAAACTTGCCCCATCCTATTGGCCGTTCGAGATTGGGGTTGGGAATGACCTTAAGCCGGTTTTGTAAGCCAACCTGGGGGCCGGTTTAATAAGCGCTTTTAAGCGCTGACAACATCCATAGATTTTGACTAAAAATGAAAGTTAAGTAATGTTGCTGGCTTGCGCTGCTGCCGCTGGGCCAAAAGTATGCATTCCTGCATGAACAACTACATTCATCAAACGAAGTTAACACTTTGTTACTAAGTGTTCTCTTAGCTTTGATGAATGTAGCACACAAAAGCATGAGGTAGTATCCCATCCGCTGGCATAGCGCCGCCAGAAAGAACACAACAGCAGCTGCCTGCAGGCCCAGGAGGTGCCTTTACCAGGCTCGGCCGCACTCTCAGCTTCAAGCATTGAACTTCAAATGGTGGCGGTCGGGTCGTGTGTGCGCTGCCTGCCTGAGTTTGTTCCTCATATGCTTTGTTATTTTTGCAAGCGTGTCTGGTGTGGGGGGCAGGGCTGGCCCGGGGCTGCCGCTTGCCTGACTCCTGCGTGCGACACACGACATAATGTGCATTGGTGTGCTGGGGTGTGGCCACCACACACCCCAGCACATTCTGAAAGACTACATTAATGAAGTGCTGTTGGCAATGAGGGAGCACTGACTGAGTATCCAGGCCTCAAAGAACGAGTCCTATTCGATCTGACCGCCTCCCTGGGTCCAGCCGAGTACTGGAGACACTGCAGAAACAACATAATTTGTGCTGTCACGCTATCCAGTAAGTATTACTAGTAATATGTCTATATCAACCAGGCAGTGCCCACCTGCAGATTCTTACACGATAGCAGCCTTTTCAGGCAAGATATTGCCATCATGGCAGTACCAGGCAGGCATGTGTCTACACAACCCCCAAAACTGCTGGCTTTGCCAGTGTTTGTTTTCTGTCTTTTGTTGTGCATTGAACGACCCTGAATGGAGAGTTCTGGCAGCATGTGATGGAGGGTATGGGGGAAGAGAAGACCATTCAATTTGGGGGCCTTCTAGGGCCACCTTACCTCACCCTGACCCCCATGGCTCATCACCGGGGCCAACCAGCTCTTGGTTTCCCAAACTTCTGACATTGCTCGCCTGCACACCGAATTGTGGTGCTATTTTCTCTTTCCCCGGAACGTGAAGAGAAGTGCTCCTTTGCTGGCAACCTGATTGCATGGCCGGAGGTTGTGCCTGGCCGCCACACAACTCCTGCACAAAGGTAGGTGGATGTCTGGGACCGGGGACGCGTTCAACATCTTTGCTGAATTTGTAAAGAAAAAAGAAAATATATATTTTAATTTGGAGTTTTTGCAGCACTGGCCGGCATCTTTTTCTGGTGCCTCACAACTCTGTGTTGTTGCAAGTACTGGAAATGCACTGTTGGTATGCCTTTTTGTGCTATCCATGCGGCCATTCCAAAATGTCAGCCAGATTTTTTGGCCTGTGAAGGCAGTCCGAGTGCCTCCCTATTTGCCTCCCTGCATGCCCATTTGTCATCAGGCAGTATAATCTATCCTATTGGGGACCGGCAGGTTTTAGCCGGTGCCCTTACCTAAGGCCCACTTCCTGGCCTACATACGCTGGATTCTTCCTATTTCCTCTCTCCCCGGAGCGTGAAGAGAGGTGCTCCTTTGCTGGCAACCTGATTGCATGGCAGGAGGTTGTGCCTGGCTGCCACACCACTCCTGCACAAACGTAGGAGGATGCCTGGGGCCGGAGAAGCATCCAACATCTTTGCTGAATTTGGAAAGAAAAAAGAAAATATATTTTAAATTTGCTGCAAAAATCTTTAAAATATTGCATGTTTTTGCCACGCTGCCTGCCATCTTATTCTGGTGCCCCACAACTCTGTGTTGTTGCAAGTGTTGGAAATGCACAATTGGTGTGCCTTAGAGTGCTGTCCACGCGGCCATTCCAAAATGGCTGCCACATTTTTTGGACTATGAGGGCAGTCCGAGTGCCTCCCTATCTGCCTCCCTGAATGCCCATTTTTCATTGGGCAGTATAATCTGTTCTATTGGGGACCGGCAGGATTTAGCCACAGCCTTTCGCCCGCTTGGGAGCACAACTGGAAACAAAAGAATCAGTGTTCAGACATTCAGCAGGAACCTGAATCTTTTCATGAACCGCAAAATGCAACAGTGCATTCCTTTAACTCACAGGCGCCACGAAAAAAAATGCCAAGATGTTATGAAGACGCAGACTTGAGACATCTGATGTGCTACACTATCTGCCAGTGGCCTATCATTTCCACACGGATTTCGGGAAGCAGAGGTGTCACGCGTATCACCACAATGATTCTCTGAGGGAGTTAAACCATTTTGAACAAGCAAATGGTCCTGAAGAAGATGATCCCAATTACCATGATCATCAAAAACAGTTGACCCAACCAGGCATGAGTGATCTCATGCATGATGATGTTCAACCAAAATACATATGGACATGTCCAAAAATGTGGATTTTAGTACTAGAAAGCTGATGTAGCCTCAAGATTTCTCCGCTCTTAAAGTAGAGCATATTAACGTCTTCATCAGAGCTAGGTGTAAGTAGCATGGACTACCTCCAGAAACTGGTGATTAAAACACAGATTGAAATTCCAGATGAGAGGATAGGTCCTAGTCACTTATATAATGACATACTCATATGGTATTCTGTCTCTTTCAAACAAGACATGTTAGTGACCTTAATCTGATATTTTAAAGTGTTTGAATGCTGGATAGTGAGAGTTACTCTGCTATCCCTTTTAGATAGGCGGTGCACCATCCGCTTCCGATGGAGAACTTCATATAGATAGGGAGAGGGTGTTCTTCTGTATAGAGACAGCCTGAATGTGTGTTGCACAACTTTTCTAAGAGAATTGATTTGTCCATCCACTAATTGTGTTTCTCCATACCGTTCTCTATGTGTTGTGATACTGTACCTTAACTGTAAGAAAGTATTTAGGACCGTTAGGTCTTTAGTTAACTTAGCCCTAGGTGTGTACTCTCCTGACTCCTCAGGTGCTTTCTGCAACCTTTACGACTCCTCTTCCTCTCTATCCTACCCTCTGGCTCCACACACACCGTGGGTCACACCTTGGATGTTATCATCTCTACTGACATCCCTCTCTCTATCCTTCTCACTGCCTCCCTCTGTTAGACTGACCACTCTCTTGTCTCAACACACCTGAAGCTCTCCTCCCCTCTTTCAACAACACACAGCCAACTCACAGCCACTCGGCTTCAAAGTCACCAGACCCATAAAAAAGTGACCGTGGCTGCCCTTGCCTCCACCTACTCTCCTCCACCCATTCCTTTGGCTGACTCCTACCCTGACACAGCCCTCGCTAACCTCAATCTCTCTATCTCCAACACGCTTGACACTCTTGCCCCTGTCATGAGGTCTTACTGAAGCATTCCAAAAAGTGCAACTCTTGGTAAGACTCTGACCTGGCTGCCCTTAAACGCAAGTTTAGTAGGTCAGCTGAGGGGAAATTGAATGTATCAGGAGAACCATCTTACAAACTGGCCTGCGGCCTCCTTCAAAGGCAATATCGACTCTGCATCCACTCCAAGAAAAGAGTCTTTATTCAAGCCTGCATCTCTGCAGCATCAAACAACAAAGCCACAATTGTCAAAGTCTGCAAGGAACTGGCCAATCCTGCAGCAGCCTCTTCTTCTGTCACACCCACCCAGAAACTTTGCTTGCCCCTTGCTGCACACTTCAACACAAAAAACAATCTTTCTCACTACAGCAGACATCAACATTGGAGCTTCTCTTGGCCCCCCCACCTATTACCCTCTCTTCTCTCACACCTGCCACACCTGATGAGGTCACCAGATAAGTCTGACTTATGAAGGCTTCATCGATACAGGTTGACACCTGCCCCTCAAAAACCATTAAAGACAATATTGATTCCTACGCCCATCCTTGGCTGATCTCTGCAATGTCTCCTTTTCCACTGGAGTTTTCCCAACTGACCTTAAAAAACCCTCCGCCGACCCCTCCATTCAGGCAAACTACTACTGTATCTCCATCACTCCTTTCCTGGGCAAACTCCAGGAGAAGTTGGCTATCTCTCAGCTGACCCTCCACACTGAATCTATTGGTTGCATCCATGACCATCAATCGGGCTTTAGAGCATCCAGAGGCATGGAAACTGATCTTGTGAACACCTGTAAAGACCTGCTCTCAAATCTTGAAACTAACACTCACTCATTCTCCTTGACCTATCCTCTGCCTTTGATGCAGTTAACCACAACATCCTGTTTGCACGTCTCTGTGACACCCTTGGAATCACAGGCCAGGATCTGGCATGGTTAACCTCCTTTCTCTCCAACCGCCCATCCTAGGTGGAACTCATAGCCTTTCTCACATCTATCGCTCTCTCAACCTGTGGCATTCCCCAGGGATCTAACCTGTCCCCCTGGTTCTTCAACATCTATATGGCTGCTCTGGCATGTGTGATTGCCACTTTCACCTCTAAGCTCCAGTGTTACATAGATGACACGCAACTATCTTTCAGGCTACCCTCGGCCGCCTCCTCCTCACTCATATCTGAATGTCTGTCCGCTATTCAGTCATGGTGTGCTGCAAATAACCTCGGCCTCAACACCATTAAGACTGATATTGTTCGCACTGGGACCCCTTCTCCCGCTTTCCCATTTTCACTCTGGCTGGCCTCCTTTGGCTCTGCACTTTGTGGGATGTTTTTATCCACGCATCCAAGCCCTACCTCAAAACTGTGCAATACTGACATGGAAAACATCATGATGGCCAGAGCTTCCTAGAAAATGCCCAGGGAAGTGCATGAAGAATAGGCTGCCACCCATTTTGCCGATGTTATGGGCACAGAAGGGCACTGCCTAAAACCACCATTGGACTACCCACACAGTAGCCTGAAACCATTGGGAATGGCAATGCTGATTGCCAAATGCAACCTAGAATTGTGGGGAATTCATTTTCTTAAATCCCAAAAATGGGTGCATTACCAGTACTCACCACTATCAGAAAGCCGGCGTTTTAAAACAACACCAGACTTTTTTCTCTTTTTGTGTAAAACTGAATAAATGAACAGAAAGCAGGCCAAAGAAAGACTTACTGAGAGGTGGATACAATCTAAAGTTATATTGTGAAGTGACTTGAAGGTTTATAACAAGACTGGCTGAGCTGTGGATTTCAGCAGTTTAAGTAAAATTGGACTGAAAGACACTAAAAATCTAAATGTCTAAAAGAAATGAGTGACCTACTTTTGAGTGTCACATAGGTTGCAATTGTTTAAATGTCATAGTTTTAAACTTAGAATCAGAATTTTAACTGCATATGTAAAAAATGGTTAGTTTTATTTGAATGCAGAAAACTAGGTAACTAAAAGTGACATTAGCTGGGGCCCGGCTTAAGGAACTGAATTCTGCCCACCAGCTACCCCCGACAGGAGATGAGACTTGCACTACAGCTGTGTTCCCAGGCCAGCTGCCTTTTGCTGTTCCCACCAAAAGGGATCTGACACTTCTATGATTGAATTACCTGGGCTCTGCAGGAAATTGAACAAAGCCCTGTCCTGACTCAGGCAAATGTTTTATTGGTGGGAGTCGTAAATGTGGCTTCCTCCTGGAAGGAAAGGGGAGGAGCACTGCATGTGAGAGCAAGCTGGGTTGGCAGAAACTGGGAGGGGGAGAAACTGGAGACAGAGGCTGAGCTTGAAGAAAGTGGAAAAACTGGTTTCTGTACCATGTGACCTGAAAAGACACACCCCTGTAGCCAGAATATGGTTTTAGAAAAAGATGAATAACTCATAGTACGGACTTGTCATGATTATTTAAATGATACCATAATTCTTGTGATTTTTCTGCCCACATTTTAAGAGGTTTTTAGAACCGGTGGCATGATCTGGGGGCAAGCTAGCAGTTAAGAGGGTATTACTTAAAATGTATGCATGTTAAAAGTCTGATACTTCATCAATTAATGCCTGCATTCCTTGCACACATTTGGGTAAATTTGAGTAAGAATCTGATATTGGTAACCTGACCAAAAAGTGAAATATGTTGCCATTTCTCAATGCAAGCTCCCAGGAAGAGTAGATTTGGACAGGGTACACCTCCTGTGATATGGGATGGGTGCATGTAATTTTAAACAAATGTGCACCTGTGCAAATATGTCTTTTGGATCAAATATAGATTGTGTGTAAAGTTGACAGGTGTGGGTTCTCTGTACCATAAACAGACCTCATCATGATGACACTTCATTTCATTCCCCCAATCATGGGGAAGAGGATGAAGTGGCCAATGACAAGTGGAGAGGGGTAGGGCCTAGGAAGCTAGCCTTTCCACCCACTTTCAAAACACATAAAGGCAGACAGTCAGGACAGATAGGGACATTCAATTCCATTTGCTGCGGAGCATGCTGCCGGACCATACAACATCCAGAGATCCAGACTTCAAATCCATCAATCTCCAGAATCCAGAGAGGCTAGACCAGCAGAGCAGAGCTGACCCAGACCACTGTTAGCAGAACCAGAGAGCTGACCCAGATCACTGTGAAGTGCCGAGACCAGACCAGAGTCCAGTCTAAAACCTGACCAGATCCGTGGCGAGGCCCATTCTAATTCAAAAATATATTGTGAGTACCTAGCAGAACTGTGCAGAACCAATCTCTTAGTTAAAATAATATAATTCAATCTATTTTAATCTAAGTAGAACTGCCTAAAAGCTGTCACCTGTCATTTTCTAGCTGCTAGCTGTCACTTGTCACTTTGAACTTTTAAAATTTCAAATCTGAAAAACGACCTTTACCATATCGCTCATATCTCCGTGACCGTTTGTCTTAGAGACTTGCAGTAACTTTCCTCTGAAAGCTGGGAATCTTGGCTTTTCACCGAACCTAGAACCGCATTCCTATTCCATACACTTTTGCCGCAATCGCGAAAAACGCACTCGCGAATTTACCGCGATTTGCAAATTTCTCTACGTGTGAAAACAGCAGTTTCCTTGCTAAAAATTTGTTTGCCTCTTAAGAACCATCCCTGAATCATTGCTAGAGTGAGCCTGGACTAATATTAACTAGATACTACTCACCCTGAACCTTTAGAGGGAATTAAAAGCATTTTAGCATATTTTTTCACTTCATTGCCAGCACATATAAAAGCATTTTGGGCCTGTGTTTCAAACTTCTGTAGTCTAAGCTTGCTGGGGTGAACTGAATTACATTTGATTGCATTTCTGAGAACTGTGTGCTTTCCTTCCATTTCCTTGCATTGCATAAAGGGGGGAGGGGTTTGCCAGAGAAAAGTGATTACATTGTTTTGTTGAAATCATATTGAGTATTTTCTGTATTGCATTTCCATTCAACATTACATCCATTTGAACTTATATAAAGCATTCTCTACCACCTTATTCTTCTGTTCCTATTCACAAGTGTGCTAGTGCCAGACTATCCATTATTGATTACTGCTCAGATTCAGTGTGATATTTAATTATTAATTTATTATAAAGCGTGATATATATATATATTGTTTAAATTATCAAATAAACCTTTAAACTTGCAAAACAGAACTACTTCTTGGCTCAGTGGGGTCAGGGGGATTCCAAGAGAGGGGTGTTATATAGGGGTAGTCATCCAGAAAGCATGAACTGGACATAAGGATATATCAATAAGGGTTTCCATTCAGTATCCCAGACTAGGCATTGACTTAGCTGTAGTGTTGAATTGAATCCTCTTACAAATTGGGGGCTCGAGCGGGACGTTTGGATTAGATCTATCACTTGTGCAGATTAATACAGTGTGCCAGCTGACCAGATACACATATCCGGTCGGATCACCACGCTGTGTTACGCTGTAAAGCACTCCTCAAAGGAAAGCTCTAAGGAAAAGCTCTGTTTTGCAAAAATAAAATACAAACTTCTGTAAGTCAGGAAGGAACTCAAATCTCTAGAATGACGACCTTAGTAGACATGAAAATAGCCAGAGAGCACTTCTTACATAAGTTATTTGTGAGAGGTGAGTGGACTCATCAGGACCAGACGGTCTGGTTGCAAGCACCCCAGATCACGGAAACAGGGTCAGATAAATGGAGAGACCAGGGTCCCTTACATGTGGCCCTGAGTGAACTATATATGTCCTCTAAGGCCAAGGATGAGCACAACAAGATTGCCAGGGTAGCGGCATATTTATATTTACATATGGGAGCCATGCAGGACAAATGTGCTGAAGGCCAAGATCTGGCGAGTAGGCAACTGCTGGCATTACAGAAGGCCCAATCTGATCTGGACTCTTCTGAGCAGAGGCTGCAGAGGAGCCAGGAGTCAGAAAATGATAGTAGGCAGTATATCGTTAAAATAAAAGAGGACATGGATATACTGCAACAGGAAAAGGCTGACCATGATACTAGATTTCTGGCCCTGCAGAAGGAGCACCAAGACAGTTTGGACTCCTTACTGCAGAGCCAGAAAAAGCTGGAGCAACAATTAGACTTTAACAGGGCATGCACGGAGCAGGTAGCCACCCTGCAAAGTCATCTAGATAGAGTGAAGGCAGAGAGCAACAAGCTGATTTTGAAAGACCTGGATACCCAGGCAGAGTTTGATGAAGAACGCCAGAAAGCTGGTGCCTTTCAAAGGCAGAGGGACGACCTGGCGGCACAAATGCAGGCTCTTAGTCAGGAAAGAGACGCCTTAGGCCAGGAAGTCTGCCATTTAAAAAGAAAAACAGAAGAAAATCACTTGGCCCTCCAGGGGCTGGGTGACCTCCAAAAAGAACACCAGAACTTGTTAGAACACACCAGGAGGGTGGAGGATGCTCTGGCAAGAAAGGAGCAGGCCAATAGGGACACAGCTCAGGAGGTAACCCTCCTGCAGCAAAAACTGGCCCAGTGCTCCAGGACCAATCAGGAGGCACAGAGAGAGAATGAGGCTCTCTGCCAGCACAATGATAGACTCCAACAACAGGTAGCGATGCAGGAGAGACTGATAGAGTCTAGTAAGGCCTTAACTGAGGAACTGAAGGCGCAGGCTCTTGCATTGCAACAGGGAGCAGGGGCGGATAGAGATGAGGTTCGCTGGGAAAGAGAAACTCCTGAGCATAACCCCAGGAGCCCTAGTACCAGAGGCCTTTATCTCTCTCAGTCCCTGGACTCTGCCACCCACATGTCCCCTGGCGCACATGAGCACAGGGCCACAGGGATGGCAGATTACTATCCAGGCAGAAGCATGGGGCTCATAGGCCAGTACCACCCAGGAATGGAGGGGCGGGCATCCGGGTATGGGCACCCAAGCACAGTGCAATTTGATGGGGAACCCCAGGAGAGTAGGCCCATTAAGGGCATCCTGAAAACCTCTGCCCAGTTAGGTCAGTGGGGGGGGTACCCATCAAATCCTGGCAGCAAGGAGGGGTCTGAAGACTCCTCTGAGCGGTACAGGACACAGGAGACCAGGTCCCCACATTCTGCCAGCCATTCCCAGGCTCGCAGAATCCGGGAAAACCTGGAAGAACAGACGGGAACCTCTAGGAGCAGTGCCTCTGAGTCAGAAGATGAATGGACCAGGGTTACCCGGACCAAAAGGGCCAATAAGACAAAAAGGGCCTTGCTTAAGGACCCCTTAAAGCAGATTAAGGCAATCAGGAGCGTCATCACGCCTTATCATAAGAACGCCAAGTATTCTGTTTGGGAGCAAGTAGTGTTGTTTGAGCAAATGATGGAGACTTTCCATTTGAAAGACAGCCAAAGCTGTATTCAATATGTAAAGTGGACCTTCTCCCCGGAATACTCCAGTTTCTTTGCGGGGCTGGAGGACCAAAATCATTTAAGGTGGTCCACCTATAGGGCGGCCATCTTGAAACATTTTTCTACTCATAGAAATCCTCAAGAGGCTCGCAAGGCAGCCTACAATTTACAATGTGGGGAGGATCAGGCCCCACAAGAATTTGTGCAGGAGTTAAAGCGTGCTTTTGCACAGACCACAAGAAGGGTGCGCACGGATAGCAGAGAATTTATTAATACGTTTTTCCATGCCTTGCCCAAATACATAATGACCCAGCTCGTGAGGGATTTTCACGAGAAAAGATCTTTAGACTGGGTCATTGAACAAGCCACCCGCATCTACGAGGTGCAGAAACCGGCGGAAAACAAAAACCAGCCCAAAAACCCCAAAACTAACAGCACCCCTGCTGCTGCCAAGGTGGCAGAGGTTAAGGTTGCCCCCGTTTTGGATTTGGAGATGGGGGGGCCTAAAAACCTACCTGCACCTAATAATGCTAGGCCCAGAAGATCCTCGGGCCAGTCACAGACAGGGAGCCAAGGAGGCAGCCCCACAAATGGGGTCCCTCGCTCTCCTGATTATGTAAGTCCCCGTTACAAGGGAAATCGACCCATCCTGGGTTATGTGTGGACTCCTCCAGCCCAAGGGGGGAGATCCAGCCAAGAACCTAACCCAGGGAACTTTCCTCCTAACTTCCCACCGGAGGGCAGAAATTCTCTGAATCCTGGGCAGAACTTTTTCCCCAGGTATCCACCCAATTTCCAGCCCCAAAATCCTCCACCCTTCTTTCCCCAATTCCCTGAGCCCAGACAACCGAATCCGGGAGAGGGGAGGCCAAGGGTGGAGGGGTATCCAAATCTTACCAACCAGGGGTACTACCAAAGAAGGGATAGCTACCCTTCCCGGGATCAGCCCAGGGGAGAAAACAGGGCCCCGTATCAGACTGAGCGGGTTTCCCAGTTAGAGCGCCAGGTTCAAAACATGGCGCGGGATCTGGGTCACATACTGAGGGCTCAGCAGAACCCTCAGATCGGCATGCCGACGCAGAACGCACCCAACTCTGGACCTGGTGCTCCAGAACAATGACGGGCGCAGCACCCCGATAACTCACCGGTTCCCAGGGAGGAGGCACAAGGGGAAGGGGGGTGTAAAGCCTTGGAGGAAGCTTCCTTCCCAACTTGTAAACAGCCCCTGGAAAACCAGGAACCGGAAACAAAATATCCTGCTCCTGAAAGTCTGCCTCCAAAGGAGCAGAGGGGGGGTAGGAGAAACAAAAGACCCAAACAGACTCAGTTTGAGGAGGAGGTACAGATCTTCCAATTTGAGGGAGAGGGATCCTCAGAGGATCCTTGGAAAAGGATCTTCTCCTTCAGAGAGGGGGGAACTCCTCCCAAAGAAAAATGGGTCCCTAGGGATGCAAATCCAGACTGGGGAGATGTGGAGACTGAGCTACCGCCGCCCACCATCTCATCCCAGAACCAACAGCAAGAAAATCCCCTGGTTCAAACCCATCCTGGTGACTGCCTCCAAAAAGGGGGGGGCGGCCCGGAACCAGAGCCAGGGGAACCCACAATGGCTCTGATCTCCAGTTGCCAATTTTTTCTTTCAGATTCCCAAGGCTCTCCACAGAATTCTGCCCAAATCTCTTTGCTAGCAATGTCCAAAACCAGAAAATTAGCCCACCAGTTGTCCAGAAATGCACATTATCTGTGCCCCCTTGAGGAGAAGGAGGGAAGATATTATGCCCCGGTACAAGTACAGGGGCAGGGTACAATTTTGGCACTGGTGGACACTGGATCTCAAGCTACCCTTCTGTCCAGAAGGGCCTTTGACGAACTGAATGCAGGAAGGTGAGGGAATTACCAAATTCCTCTCACCTCTCTTCCTGGACAACTGCAGAACTTTGACGGGAAGGAAATTCCCGTTGAGGGGACGGCAGTCTTGGACATTAAAATTGGGCGACACAAGTTGAAACACCCAGTCATAGTTGTGACTCCAGAGGGCACCCCTTGTTTACTAGGGAATGACCTCCTGAGAAGGTTGTCACCCCTAATAGATTGCGTAAACAAGGTCCTCTGGACCCAGACTAGCCGACCAATAAAATTAAAACAGAGTGTCAACCATGTTAGTTTAAACGGCACCTGCCACATGGTTGAACAAAAATCTGACCAAGTAGAATTCCACTTCCAGAATAGCCAAATTCCAGACGTGACAGTAATAGCAGTAGGACAACAGACTGGTGATGGAGGGTCCTCTCTATTTCTGAAAATCAACCTTCCTTCCAGTCTAAAGTGGTACTCCACGCTGGAAGGAAACACTCTGAGATTCTATACTAATCCACAATCAGAAACTCCCACTCCTATAGTCCAGAAAGATGTGAAATCAGCTCAGAGCCTGGCTGATATTCAGCAAATTGGAGAGCAGTTATTCATCCCTGTTCAGTTAAATGATGGGAAGGACTCTGTTCTCGCTCGAGTGTGTGTGAACAAAGGTAAGAGCTTCATCAGCGAAGCCATGTTTCGCCAACTCCCAAAAGATCCAGCCATTCCCACCTTCAAACTGATAGACAAATGGGCAATGGACCTGGAAGCACCTAATTCCAAACATCTCCTGCCAAGCAGGTGTATGCTCAATATCTCCATTGGCAACAAGAGCATAGTCCATAATTGTTGGGTCGTGCGAGACGTTACTGCCGCCTTTTACTTAGGCAGTGACATTCTCAATCGCTTTGCCATTAGTTTGGACCTAATAAACTTCAAAGCTTGGTCCCGATTAGCAGATAATCCCATGGGCTTTGATGATCCAGAAAAAGCATTTAGGTCAGCTCAATTGCTACCTTATGCAGTTGAAATTCAGATCAAAGAGGAAGTCACCATCCCAGAAAGGACCCGACAATTCTCCCTGGAAGTGAAAGTTAAAAGAGGACAATATTTGCAAAACCCTGATGCTTACATACATCTAAACGCTTCTCTCCAACAGCAAGGGTTGGGGGTAAACCCAACTCCATTAGTCAACATAGAACATGACACCATTCTAATAGAGGTGGATAACAGCGACTTAAAGAGTATTACTCTAGCCGCAGGCACCATTATTGGAATGGCGGTTGATGACCGACATTTTTCCATAGATTTAGGTAATGAACTGTTAGGGCCAATCCCCAAGGACTGCTTTGACAGTGACAGTGATGACAATACAACACCAGACAGGATTTTTACCCGGCATGGGGGGAACTTCCTGGTGTACACTTCTTGCCCTTATGGTAAGGAAGATGTGACTTGTGACTTCAGGAGGGATGAGGTGATTTTCCAGGTCCATGAGGGCTGCCTTTCCCACCTGAAGCCTCCAGTCCAAATCAGCACTCTGACCAGGGACTTCTCCACCCAGCTGGAGGAGGCCGCTGAGATAGCCAAACCAGAAGTCTTTCCAGGCTTCAGGCAGATGGTGGAAGAGAGAGTCAACCTAGCTGATGCCTGTGTGACTCTGGAACAAAAGCAAAAGTTGAAACAAGTTTTCTTGGATTTCCAAGATCTCTTTGCAGTAGACTCATATGGCTGTGGTCGCACTGACATCCACACAACAACAATCCCCACGGACCCTGGCATGACTCCTGTGTTTGTGAAGCAATATCGCTTGCCTCTCGCATCAATGGAGTCCCTTACTGAAATAATTAAGAACCTTGAGTCCCGGGGAATAATCCGTCCAGTCCACAGCACCTTCAATAATCCGGTGCTGGGAATATTGAAGCCAAACGGCCAGTGGAGACTCTGCGCCGACCTCAGGGAGCTCAACAAACGGGTCCATACTTGCGATGGCCTCTGCCCTACATTGACCAAGGGCTGGCCCAGATTCAGGGGTCACAGGTATTCACTGCAATAGACCTGACCAATGGATACTGGACTGTGCCTGTCAGTAGGGAGGACCAATACAAGCTGGCTTTTACCTTTGGGGGCCAGCAATACACATGGACCCGGACTCCCTTCGGATACCTCAACTCCGGCAATGAGTTCAATATTTTCCTACATAAGGCCATGCCCGACCTGGGTGCGAGGGGTAACCTGGCTTATGTAGATGATGTCCTCATCAAAAGTTCATCTGTGGAGGAACACATAGCGGAGATCCGTTATGTTCTGACGCAGTTGAGGGCCGCCGGAGCAAAACTTTCCTTTCAGAAAGCACAGTGGTGTAGAACCCGTGTTAATTTCTTGGGGCATGAGATTACTCCTCAGGGTCTCTGTCCCCAGGAAAAGAAAGTGGAAGCACTTCAGAAACTGAAAGACCCCACAACTCTGCGGGAACTAAGGAGCCTCCTTGGACTGACTAATTACAGCAGAAAGTTCATTGAGGGCTACGCAGAGATCACCAGACCCCTGATTCATCTCCTGAAGGGGGGGGTCGAGTGGGAATGGGGTCCAGAACAAGCCGAGGCAGTAAGACAACTCAAGAGAAGCCTCTCACAAGCGCCCTGCCTAGCTTACCCTGTCAGAAACAAGGAGTTCTTCCTGGAGACAGGGTTCTCGAATGCATGCTTGACAGCAGTATTATACCAAAAGCATGACAAGGTCAATAAAGTAATCTCCTATGCGAGCAAAACTTTATCCTCTGTGGAGGAAAAATTCAACGATTATGAGAAGGCCTTCCTGGCAACGGTGTGGGCATTGAAGAATTACCGCCCGTTTATCCAGGGGGAACACATCATAGTGGAGACTCCACACCAGCCTCTGCAATATCTCCAAAGTGACAGAATCCGGGCCGGAAATGTGAGTAATTCCCGAATTACTTCCTGGATTCTGTCAATGCAAGGCTTTCCTGTGGAGGTCAGATATGGCCAAAACAAGAAGAGTCCACTCGCGCAAGGTATGGCTGACTTGCATGATTGTGCCAGAGAAAACTGTCTCGAGGACGAAAGTCTAAAAATCAAGGACAACACGGAGGCATACCTTAATTCCCGACACAAAGTCTTTGAAGAGGACAAGTGTGAGGGAATGCCCACTGTCTATGTGGATGGATGCTCTTACCATGTTGACAACAACGGGGAGAAAGAACTGGTGGCCGGCGTAGGGAATGCGTGGGTGAATGAGTTCCCAGAACCCTCCGCTGGATACAAAATTGGTCCCCGAAGTAGTCAGGTGGCAGAATTGATGGCTGTGCATCAGGCCATCCTCACTGCTGTCCAGCATCAACTCCACGAACTGGTCATAATCACAGATTTGGATTATGTACGGAACGGGTTCGTGGAGCACCTGGTTAATTGGAAAGCCAGAGGCATGTTATGTGCTAACAACAAACCCTTGAAACATGGGAAGTTGATCCAAAACATTGATGATCTGGTCACCTCGAATGAGATGACCATCTATTGGAAAAAGATCAAGGGTCATTCCAAAGTAGAGGGACCAGACAAAACTGGAAATGACTTAGCTGATCAGCTGGCCAAAACCGGGGCCATCCAAGGGGATCTAATTGAGATTGAGTCCCTGTTGGTGGAAATCCAGGTCACTGCTATCACTAGGTCCCAGACAAATGCTCACAACGACCTTTCAATTGCACAATGGAGTAAGGAGACCCCTGATGCTGATTTGATTACCGCTCAGAAGGGGGATCCAATAATTGGTAAATTTTACCAGCACCTTGAGGACCCTGAGAACTTTCCCCTGACGGATACCGATTACACTGGGAAAGAGGACCTAAGAGTGTTGATGAAATGTCCAAAAATGTTCCGAATCCAAGACGGTTTGCTGGTAAGGAAATCGAAAGCTGGCCACGATCAGTGGGTGGTTCCTACCTCATTCCGAAGCCTGATGTTAAGTCACGCCCATGATGCGGCCACCGCCGGTCATAGGGGGTTTCACACAACACTGGAAATCTTAAGAGAGGTTGCATACTGGCCACACATGGGGCAGGACCTCGACCAATACTTGAAGGGGTGTCTTGTGTGTGCGCAATTTCAGCCGACGTCCCTCAAACACCACGCGCCTCTCCAAAAGAGGGGGATGACACTGCCATGGTCAGATTTACAAATCGACTTTGTAGGCCCCGTGATTCGCTTTGCTAGGGGGAATAAGTACATGTTGACTGTGACATGCTTGTTTACCAAGTGGGTGGAATGTCTCCCAGCCCCAAATTGCAAGGCAGAACTGCAGCTGCCCTGATGATTAACCACATCTTTTCCCGTTTCGGTCTACCTCAAAGGATTGAGTCAGACAGGGGTAGCCACTTCACCAGTGAAGTAATGACAAAGATGTGGGAGATACTGGGGGTCAAAAGGAAGTTGCATATTGCTTACTGGCCAGCTTCTTCTGGGGCAGTAGAGAGATATAACCGAACCATTGTGAGCATATTAAAGAAGTTTGTGGCAGATTCCGGGCCAAGTTGGGATATCCGATTACCTCTGGTCCTAATGGCCATCAGATCTACCCCTTCATCTGCAACCAAAATGTCACCATTTGAGTTGATGACTGGGCGCAAGATGGTGCTTCCTCAGCATTTGCTCTACAGGACCCAAGAGCAGACACTGATAAATGCCTCCACAACTCATGAGTATGTGGAGAATTTAAGGAAACACTTTCAACATGCTTTTGCTTATGCTCAGCGTAATCTAGAAAGATCAGCTGATAGCATGAAGACCCACTATGACCTGAAAACTTCCAGGAAGGAATATCAGGTGGGGGACCGGGTCTATCTATACAATTTCCAAAGGAACCAGGCCAAACAGCGAAAATGTTTGCCTACATGGAAGGGACCCTTTGAGATTATAGACAAAATCTCCCCTGTGGCCTACAAGATCCGCATCCCCAAAGGCGGTTTGGCAGAGGGGGAAGACAAGTGGGTCCACATAAACCAGTTGAAGTGTTGCCATCCCAGGCACACTCTGCAACAACTGGAGGAATCCTCTGGAATCCTAGAGGGTACTGTCTCAGATTAATTCAGTTCTAACTTAAAATATCCTACATATCGCCTATCAAATTCTGAGTTTCTCAATGTGGGTGTTTTCGTTTTTGAATGCAAAAAGAAATGTGCATGTGCATATGTTTTGACTATAAATTTATATGCCACCCCACTATATCAATGGTGGGGGAAAAATGTCTATGAATAGGTATTGCCGCTCTTCCTTTGTCATCCTAGGAGAAAGAAAACCTTGAGACGGGCCAAGGAGGATGATCCGGAGACCGGGAGCAGAGACGCAAGGGGCCCAGTGTACCGCCCAATACTCCCATCAGGACCGGCGAGGAGAACCGATCGATCCGACCGGATGGAGGAAAAGATGCTGAACTGTGCCATCTATTGGAAGAAGATGAGGAAACATCTCAGGTCTTGCGAGTCCCATCAGTGAAACAGAATGGCCATCGCAAGAGGGGGGCTTGTGGGATGTTTTTATCCACGCATCCAAGCCCTACCTCAAAACTGTGCAATACTGACATGGAAAACATCATGATGGCCAGAGCTTCCCAGAAAATGCCCAGGGAAGTGCATGAAGAATAGGCTGCCACCCATTTTGCCGATGTTATGGGCACAGAAGGGCACTGCCTAAAACCACCATTGGACTACCCACACAGTAGCCTGAAACCATTGGGAATGGCAATGCTGATTGCCAAAAGCAACCTAGAATTGTGGGGAATTCATTTTCTTAAATCCCAAAAATGGGTGCATTACCAGTACTCACCATTATCAGAAAGCCGGCGTTTTAAAACAACACCAGACTTTTTTCTCTTTTTGTGTAAAACTGAATAAATGAACCCAAAGCAGGCCAAAGAAAGACTTACTGAGAGGTGGATACAATCTAAAGTTATATTCTGAAGTGACTTGAAGGTTTATAACAAGACTGGCTGAGCTGTGGATTTCAGCAGTTTAAGTAAAATTGGACTGAAAGACACTAAAAATCTAAATGTCTAAAAGAAATGAGTGACCTACTTTTGAGTGTCACATAGGTTGCAATTGTTTAAATGTCATAGTTTTAAACTTAGAATCAGAATTTTAGCTGCATATGTAAAAAATGGTTCGTTTTATTTGAATGCAGAAAACTGGGTAACTAAAAGTGACATTAGCTGGGGCCTGGCTTAAGGAACTGAATTCTGCCCACCAGCTACCCCCGACAGGAGATGAGACTTGCACTACAGCTGTGTTCCCAGGCCAGCTGCCTTTTGCTGTTCCCACCAAAAGGGATCTGACACTTCTCTGATTGAATTACCTGGGCTATGCAGGAAATTGAACAAAGCCCTGTCCTGACTCAGGCAAATGTTTTATTGGTGGGAGTCGTAAATGTGGCTTCCTCCTGGAAGGAAAGGGGAGGAGCACTGCATGTGAGAGCAAGCTGGCTTGGCAGAAACTGGGAGGGGGAGAAACTGGAGACAGAGGCTGAGCTTGAAGAAAGTGGAAAAACTGGTTTCTGTACCATGTGACCTGAAAAGACACACCCCTGTAGCCAGAATATGGTTTTAGAAAAAGATGAATAACTCATAGTACGGACTTGTCATGATTATTTAAATGATACCATAATTCTTGTGATTTTTCTGCCCACATTTTAAGAGGTTTTTAGAACCGGTGGCATGATCTGGGGGCAAGCTAGCAGTTAAGAGGGTATTACTTAAAATGTATGCATGTTAAAAGTCTGATACTTCATCAATTAATGCCTGCATGCCTTGCACACATTTGGGTAAATTTGAGTAAGAATCTGATATTGGTAACCTGACCAAAAAGTGAAATATGTTGCCATTTCTCAATGCAAGCTCCCAGGAAGAGCAGATTTGGACAGGGTATACCTCCTGTGATATGTGATGGGTGCATGTAATTTTAAACAAATGTGCACCTGTGCAAATATGTCTTTTGGATCAAATATAGATTGTGTGTAAAGTTGACAGGGGTGGGTTCTCTGTACCATAAACAGACCTCATCATGATGACACTTCATTTCATTCCCCCAATCAAGGGGAAGAGGATGAAGTGGCCAATGACAAGTGGAGAGGGGTAGGGCCTAGGAAGCTAGCCTTTCCACCCACTTTCAAAACACATAAAAGCAGACAGTCAGGACAGATAGGGACATTCAATTCCGTTTGCTGCGGAGCATGCTGCCGGACCATACAACATCCAGAGATCCAGACTTCAAATCCATCAATCTCCAGAATCCAGAGAGGCTAGACCAGCAGAGCAGAGCTGACCCAGACCACTGTTAGCAGAACCAGAGAGCTGACCCAGATCACTGTGAAGTGCCGAGACCAGACCAGAGTCCAGTCTAAAACCTGACCAGATCCGTGGCGAGGCCCATTCTAATTCAAAAATATATTGTGAGTACCTAGCAGAACTGTGCAGAACCAACATCTTAGTTAAAATAATATAATTCAATCTATTTTAATCTAAGTAGAACTGCCTAAAAGCTGTCACCTGTCATTTTCTAGCTGCTAGCTGTCACTTGTCACTTTGAACTTTTAAAATTTCAAATCTGAAAAACGACCTTTACCATATCGCTCATATCTCCGTGACCGTTTGTCTTAGAGACTTGCAGTAACTTTCCTCTGAAAGCTGGGAATCTTGGCTTTTCAACGAACCTAGAACCGCATTCCTATTCTATACACTTTTGCCGCAATCGCAAAAAACACACTCGCGAATTTACCGCGATTTGCAAATTTCTCCACGTGTGAAAACAGCAGTTTCCTTGCTAAAAATTCGTTTGCCTCTTAAGAACCATCCCTGAATCATTGCTAGAGTGAGCCTGGACTAATATTAACTAGATACCACTCACCCTGAACCTTTAGAGGGAATTAAAAGCATTTTAGCATATTTTTTCACTTCATTGCCAGCACATATAAAAGCATTTTGGGCCTGTGTTTCAAACTTCTGTAGTCTAAGCTTGCTGGGGTGAACTGAATTACATTTGATTGCATTTCTGAGAACTGTGTGCTTTCCTTCCATTTCCTTGCATTGCATAAAGGGGGGAGGGGACTGCCAGAGAAAAGTGATTACATTGTTTTGTTGAAATCATATTGAGTATTTTCTGTATTGCATTTCCATTCAACATTACATCCATCTGAACTCATATAAAGCATTCTCTACCACCTTATTCTTCTGTTCCTATTCACAAGTGTGCTAGTGCCAGACTATCCATTATTGATTACTGCTCAGATTCAGTGTGATATTTAATTATTAATTTATTATAAAGCGTGATATATATATATATATATTGTTTAAATTATCAAATAAACCTTTAAACTTGCAAAACAGAACTACTTCTTGGCTCAGTGGGGTCAGGGGGATTCCAAGAGAGGGGTGTTATATAGGGGTAGTCATCCAGATTGCATGAACTGGACATAAGGATATATTAATAAGGGTTTCCATTCAGTATCCCAGACTAGGCATTGACTTAGCTGTAGTGTTGAATTGAATCCTCTTACAACTTGCACCCACTAGTGAGGCAAGAAACCTTGAGGTCATTTTTGACTCCACTCTCTCATTCTCCTCTCACATTTGGGACATCTCTAAAAAGTCTAACTATCAGCTACACCTCCTCAGAGTTTCTCTACCTTTTCTCACTTTCCCCCAGCAGCTAACTGTTTCCAGACCCCTGGTTCTCTTTAGGTTGGACTAATGCAACAGCCTCTTCCTCAACCCCCATTCTTCTGCCTTGCGCCCTCTGCAACTCACCCAGAACAGAATTGCAAGACTTATCCTTATCCAAGCCCAGGGACTGCATCTCTCTGGTGATGAAATCACTTCACTGGCTCCCCAAGGCTGGAAGGATCAAGTTCAAGAACCTCTGTATTGTTCACAAGGCTTTCTGGAGCCTGGGACCTACCTACCTGCAATTCTGCCTACCTAAATACTGTCCCTCACGTACCCTCTGCTCATCTACCGCCAACCTTCTGTGAGTGAGCCGGTTCTCCAAGCAGATATTTGGAGGGAGATCCTTATACTCAGCAGGTGCTTCCCTAAGGAATAGCCTCCATCTTGAGCCTGATCTTCTTAAGTTCCGGAAAATCCTCAAGACCTTCCTCTTCTCCTCCTCCTTCTGCCTCCCTCTGCCCAGCTAACCTAATTGTCTGCTCTCTTCCCTCTCTCCCTTCATTTCCTTACAGCTGGCTCACTGGCTGCTTGGTATACCTCAGAGTCTCATAGGTTCCTGTAAACCCCACCGGTCCTCTTTCCCACTTGCCTCAGGGCCCCGCACCAAACCCAGACTCTCTGCACTTGAGAAATAACCCAAGAGAGTGCCTCTATCTGCACTTCCCCCTGTCTCCACCGACAGGGTGCACTTGGACCTCCCCCTCCCTGTGACCGTCTGTGCCCTTGTACGATCCGTACGCACCATACCTGACGATCATCTGTCTGTCCTCCCTTGTCCCCTCCCCCTTGAATTGCACTAGTAAAAACAACAGAATAGTGTAAGGGATATATTCTGTATCTCAAACTGTTAAATGTATTTTACATATGTACTCTGCATGTGCAGACTTTTATCATCTCAGAATTTCATAGGATCTGAGCGACTGTTGTTTTTTTCCCCCATGTTCCCACCCTCCTTGAGCACTTTGAAACACTTGCCGGTGTATAGGTGCTTTATAAATAAACAATACCATACCTCGATCCACAGGCCCGAACACCCTCTTATGCCTTCTACCCACTCCCACCACTTTCATTATCCAGCCGTCCCTCCGGTATTAGCCAATATATATGCACTTCCATTTCAAGCAGGCACTTAACGTATATCTTTTTGCTTTAACACCAAGTGATGATTAGCGTCACTTGAAAGCATGTTTTCTTTATTTTGGCTCCTCATAGTAGAATGCAATGTGAAAATGTTAACTGCAGAGAGCCAGACAGTTGGCGCCAGTAATGATGAGTCAGGCCACTCTCCAGGAGCAAGTGTGCACTCCAATGTGTGACCCACTCTTTTCAGAAGGTGCTTTTTGGTAGATTGTATAGCAGGTGGGTGCCCCATGATCAATGCAAGGATCTATGACTTGCAGTGAATCCCCTTTAAGTTTCAAATGTTGTACTTCACCAACAGTTGGACAGGAGTATGTCGCCACATTGTTTACAAACTGATCGCAAAAACTTAGCTTTAAAAGGTTTACTTGACAAACACAATTTGAAAGATTGCTGGAGATTGGAGCATCCTTCTAGTAGAGAATATAGTTTCTTCTCGGGGGCTCATTCGGTTTATTCCAAATTGGACATGTTATTGACAGATGGGAGAATGACTGAGAATTACAGGACGAGTGAGATTGGCACAATTCTATTGGCGGATCATGTGCATGTTATTATGCACTTGCGCTTAGACTTTGCCTTACACAAACAGTATATGTGGTGGATGAACACTTCAATCCTATAAAGTGATGATGTCTTGGAGAAACTTGTTAGTGAAATTGAATTTTTTGTGGCTGAAAATCATAGGGGTGATTTAAGTCCAGGGATTGTGTGGGAGGCTTTCAAATGTCCCATGCATGGACATCTTATAGGTTTGACATGTGGTCAAAGAAAATAATGTGGCAGTCGGACAGTGGAACTTGAGAAGCAAATTGGTGAACTATCACGAAGAGCCATGGCTAACCTGATGAATACAGATATAATTCCTGGACTTATGAAACTGAAGAGAGAATTGAAAAAACTGATTGATGACAATGCTAAACGGAAGTACTTCTACCAGAGGTGTACATATTTTGAGAGTGGGGAGAAATGTGACCGATGGTTAACATACAGACTTAGGAAAAGGGAATCTGAACGTTCCATCACATCACTCTGGGATAAGAAAGGTCAAATCACATATCATCCAAAAGAGATCAATGATATTTTTCATTATTACTACATGGAATTATACTAGAATGAATTAAACATCACTGATAGAGGGGATAATTTCCTCGAAGAAGCGAGGATTCCGAAGTTTGCAGAAATTGATTCACAGTTACTTGAGGGTGACATAACATTTGATGAAATAAAGCAGGCAATTAGCAGACTGAACACAGGGAAATCACTGGGTCCGGATGGATTACCAGTGGAATTATATAGAATATTACCAGATTCTGCGTTGAATTTGTTGTAAGACATGTATATGGCATCACTGGCAGATGGCCTATTACCAACAAGTACAAGACATGCAATGAAGTCTGTCTTTCCAAAGAAGGAGAAGGATGATACGCTTCCAGCGAGTTATAGACCAATTAGTCTGCTTAATACAGATAATAAGATTTAGGCTAAAGTTTTAGCATTAAGATTGGAAAAGCTACTCCTGACTCTAATTCCTGAGAACCAGTCTGGTTTTGTGAAGGGTAGAAAGACCTCGAGGAACATTAGAAGATTGCTCCACACTATCTCGAAGGCGACTGATCCGCTTATTGATGCTGCAGTCCTATCCCTCGATGATGAGAAGGCTTTCGATAGAGTTGACTGGGATTTCCTTTTTTCGGTTCTTGAGGGGATGGGATTTGGAGGAAAATGTGTGTCATGGATTAACTTACTTTACACGGAGCCAACAGCAGATGTGAATACCAATGGCTTACGTTCTGAATGCTTTCTTTTGAGGGGAAGAACAAGACAGGGATGCCCGCTTTCACCCTTATTGTTTGTTATTGCATTAGAACCGTTGGCTGCAGTGCTTAGACAAGATCCGAGGATGCTTGGATTGTCGTGCTCGGGATTACAACAAATGTTATGGTTGTTTGCTGACGACTTGCTTTTGGTCCTAAGGGACCTACGACGGTCTTTACCGGCACTCATGGACATCTTATCAAGGTTTAATTTATCCTCGGGCTACAAAATTAATTGGACTAAATCAGAAAATGTGCCCATGGTGCCTAGTTGTGATAAAACGTTTGTTATTGACTTAGGGTTCAGGTTGTGTGCTAACAGTTTGAGGTATTTGGGTATCTGGATTACACCTAAAATCGCAGATTTGGTTCATGCAAATCTGAAGGTGGTATGTTCTGACTTTAGAGCTGATTTGGAACAATGGGGTTTATTACACCTATCGCTAAGGGGTAAGGTGAACACTTTGAAAATGGTCTCGGCCCAGAAGATTAATTATGTCTTGAGCATGATCCCCAATATCATGAATACTTCGTACTGGACTGATTTGGATGGATTGCTTCAGGCATTCCTTTGAGACAAAACAATTCCCAGGCTAAAGTTGTGGAAGTTGTAATTACCTTTGGCGAAGGGTGGTTTGGGAGTACCTAATTTTAGAGCCTACCACCTTGCATTCATGTCTAACTTTATAGCCCCTTTCCTTAGTGCTACTCCTGATGAATGGGTGCTGGCAGAAGCTAGCTATAGTGTATCACTGATGCCGAGAGCGATTTTGACCTCAGTTTCTCGAAAAGGCTGCGTGAAAGTCCCTTTGATTGCATGTTTGAGAAATTTGTGGAGAAAGCTGAATGAATTGTTGAGGAAAGATGCATATAAAGATTCTGGTGCTTCAGTATGGATGAACCCTTCTATTAAGATTGAGGGTAAGGTGGTCTTCTGGCCTGAATGGTTTCTAGGTGGTGTTTGATGGATTGCTGATCTTTTTGTGGACAGGAGGTGGATGACAGCTAGAGAAGTACAGATGGTGTTTGCTATTCAGAATGTTAAGGTGTCTGACTATGGAAAACTTAAGAGTGCTATCAGAGAGATTGCTATTGAAGCTCGGCTACATCTAGACTTGAATACGAAGAAGGTGTAGGTGGGGGAGGGGAGTTTGGCCAGCCGAGTTTACAATATGATCGTGGCACAATACAGCAGTTATGATTCATTAAGAGAGGAATGGAGTAGAAGAATTGGTTCTGAAATCACGGTGGATTTGTGGACGTGTATGTGTGAAAATGTCTGGTTGTGCTCTCTGGGACTTACAGAGAGATCACGACAGATACAAATTTTGAATAGGGTCTTTTGGACCCCTGAAAGATTGTGGAAGAGGGGTCTGCGAGAAAATTCTGATTGTTGGACATGTTGGACATGTATCCATGAAAAAGGTATCTTTGAGCACATGATGTGGGATTGTAGGAGAGTGAGAGTCTTATAGATGGAAATAGGTACAATTTGTGAAAAGGTCCTTGTGAACAAGATTATATTTCACATCAACACATTGGTTTTAGGAAGCAATGGAATCTTAGAGGACCTTACTCAATGTCAGAAAAAGTGGATGTTCAGAGGGGCTATGATAAGGAAGAAAATCATCTTGAGTAATTGGAAGTCTGATACCATCTTGGAGATAGAGGTGTGGATCCCAGATATGCATGTCCTAGCTGATATGGAATGAGTACTGTACAGAAAAGAGGGGAAGAATGTGTTATTTGAAAAGATCTGGGGAAAGTTTATTTCTGTGTACTAAGATATATTATATGTGAATGTGAACATCGGGGATTTGGGGGTTCGGGGTGGGGTTGGGGGTTGGTGAGATGGGAGAGAAGATTAATTTAAATTTTGGACAGGGGTACATCATTAATTGTATATAGTTGTACTGTTTATTTGGTTTGCTAGACATGGTCCCAAGATTGATTAAGTCTATATTGTTCTGTATTGGTAAATGTAAATAAAGAGTAAAAAAAAAAAAAGTTCAAAGAAAATGACCACTAATGCACTTCAGCCACTGTCCTATCATCCCCACTCCTTTGCACTGTAAATAGACACCACTATACCTATATAATGTTGAACCTCCCTTTTTCATGTAATGTGTTACGACTATGCTTACTCTATGTATATATCTTCTGTTGTATTAGACCTTTTGACTGTATTAGAATTATGCAACCATGTAACTTTGTAAACTTAATCTGAAAATATTCATGTACCCCTGCGCCCTGATACCGTGTGAGGGCCCAACCTTTCAATATTTTCACTGTAGAGCAGGTATCTGCAACTGTTGGCTCTCCAGATGTACTGGACTACAACTCCCATCAACCCTATCCAGCATAGCCAATGGTGAGGGATTATGGGTGTTGTGGACAATAGTATCTGGAGAACCATAGGTATCAAACCATTATTGTAGGGATACTGATGGGGGAGTTGATTTACTAGTGTGTGCTTCTAGGGCAGGGGTCTGCAACCTTTGACTCTCCAACCTTTGGCTCTCAGATGTTTTGGAACACATCTCCCATCATCACCCCAAGATAAGCATAGTGAATCATGAGGTATTATAGGCGTTGTAGTAGAAATCATCTGAAGAGCCGTAGGATGCAGACCCCGGCTGCAAATTCAGTGCCTTGCCTTTCCCAGGCGAGAAGGGTGCATGCCAGTGCCACAAGGGCGAATGCTAGAGTCCATACTTTTTTTTTTATGCGGTCACGCAGGGATGTGGATGCCCCAGAGACAGGACCCATGCATTTCAGTGACTTCAAGCACGCAAGATTGTGGCTGTCGCATGGCTAGTGCAAGGATCAGTACTTTTCAATGTGTTCTTGTGGGGTGGAATGGTTAATGGGTACCATCAGAATCACAGATTTTTTGAGTGGCTGGGGTGGCACATATGTAAAGTACAGGAAGTACTGACGATAGGTCGTGAACATACAATATTTAACTTACTGCACGGCTGTCACGCAGCAAAATGCACTCTGTACATGGCACTGGCTGTAGACCATGAGAAAAGAAAAGCCAGTCCTAGTGTACTCACTTTGGATCTGCGTGCCTCAAAATGGCCGGGTATCGCCAGGCATTTGTACATCCAGCCAAGGTGCGTGCATGAGCATGGAACTTTGCAAAATATAAGGATAGAGGGGCAAAGGGGCAAACTGCTCCCTTGCTTTGTAGGAACATGGGCAGGAACTACATATTGCCCCCTTTGAGAAGGTTACACGTTTTAGCTGCCGACTGCACTTGTCCAATGATCTCGCACGCAGTACCAATGCTGCAGGAGATGAACAACTATGAGATTTGAAGCCATACACATGAACTGCACTGTTGCTAATGCAGCGACTGGAGAAATCTTCAATATTGACATCTTTGAAGTTTAATGGCGCTAGCTGATGCTAATTGTGAGTGAGATCTGCAAGTTGCATGTTTGAATCCCGGCAAAACCAACGCAGCCTTTCATCTTTCCAAGGTCAATACATGAAGGAGTACCAACTTTGTTGGGTGATTTTGTATTGAAATCTGTTCTATGTAAAGCGCTTTGGCGAACTTTGGCAAAAGATCGATATAAATCACACATCATTAGCATTATCCAGCGCCTCGCTCAGCACACACAGCTATGTGAAAATGTAAAGAATCCTGGTGCACATTGGCAAGCTGCCTGTTGCCGCTGGGGAGTGTGGACTGGGGATAGGTTCCTGGAGTCCCCTACAAAGTGGGAAAGTGCCACCTAGGGAGATGCTCTGTGCCCCCAATAATGTGGTCACTGCCCCTGGGAAAGATGCCGATCACCTGTGTGATCTGCAGTTAGCAGGTTTAAATTCTGGCAAGGTCATCTCAGTCTTTCACTAATCTGAGGTTGATAAATGAGTGCCAACTTCAGTTGGGAAAAATTGTATGGAACATGTTCTATGTGCAGTGTTTTGACAAACACGCTATTTAAATAACAAATCATTATCAAATGCCAGGGCCATGACTACTGCCTGAAGTGCCTGGGTCATCTGCTCACAAATTAAGTACTCACTTGCTGTTGCTGCTCACATCACAGTGGAGCCAGCTTACACTTATCATGTTGGAATCCTGCACAAGCCTTTTCAGCCCTTAATCTTTTTTAAGGTGGTTCATACATTGGCCACTATTCGTTTTAACACCTCCTATTACAGCACTTACAATCTGGAGTAATCAGGTGCAAGTATAAAGCACACTATACAAGAATGCAAATTATATGATGGGTGTAAGTGGGTACTTTAATGCAGCAAGTCTGCTGTGGTCAGATGTATGCATTCTGCTTGCCGTGTTGGTTTTATCGGAATTGTTATAGTTTACAGGCCATTTGGAACTCATTAGATTTCTGCAATGTTGTTATTTTTTGCACTACTAACTCTTCACTCACCAGCCGCGGGGATAGTACCTCTTTCTTGGATGATGCCTGATATCTATGGACTTCTTTTAACTCTTGCTTATCATATCTTTGTTTCGATCACCCCGGAACTGTATGCATGGGTATGTATACAATATATACTGTCGATTGTTTCTATATTTTTATTCTTTTTATGTTTGTTTTTCCAGTTAGACAAAACCTCAAGTATCCACTCCAGCCACCAACAGCCAGAGAAGCCCAGAACTGAGATGGGAAGTAACCGTTAGTAGTTGTTAACCTGTACTGAATGTGATGTAAGGTGGTCCTGTTTGGCACACTTATGCCATTTTGGCAGCCTCGCAGACCACCCGCTGTCCTGTTTGAGAATACATGCAACAGGCAAGGTACTTGGCGGTGTCATCAATTGGCTGTATTGCTTAAGAAATGAAAATCTATTTTCATTACTGGTGGCAACTAGAAGACATGCCTTGAGTCTGGTTCTGCACATTAAGTATAGGATTTAGCTATTTGACGATGTTGTCCTTTTGAAAGAAAGGACACTAGGAATGTTTATCAATTCTTTACTCAATTCTTTACTGTTATAATGTGGCTTGGGTGAAATGCCACTATGTCATATGGAGGAAGGAAGGTGGCTATGCCAGGCATAGCGGAGCCCCCTCTATTCATGCCTACACCAGGCCCAGCAAAGATATTGTGGGCCCAGTGGCGCAAAGGATTCATGCACTGTGTCAAAGCAGCTGGTGAAAATGTGTACTCCAGTGAGTGGAAACTGGCATTATTATTGCAATTTTCGGGATATCGAAGTCAAATTATTTTTGAAACACTGCCACAGTTGGTGGGTAATGGAGGAGGTGATTCTGCAAATGAATTTGAGACTGCCCTTTGGAAATTGGACTTACATTTAAATCCTAAAACGAGTATGATTCTAGAACGCTTCAACTGTTGCATGCGAATCCAAGAAAAAGGGGAAACCGTAGAAGAGTATGTCACTGTCTTACTCCATTTAGCTTTATCATGCAAATTCCAAGGGTCTTTCAATGAGCACATCAGGGACCAGTTTATGATCCATTGCTCTTCGAATAAAATCTGTGAGGAATTATGGCTGAGGGATGAGCCAACCCTTGACGAAGTATTGGACATAGCAAGGCGTGTGCAATATTCATTGGTGTGCATGGCTAAGTTAACGAAGAAGGAATGTAATGAAGCAGAGGAAGGGAAAGTTGAAGTATTAAATGTAAATGAATCCAAGAACAAGAAGAAGGGCAAAGACAAATGAGCAACACAAGGACCTGTAGAAGAGGAAAGAAGACAAGGAAATTATCAAAAGGAAGAAAAGGGAGAGGAAAGACTATGCTTCTGATGCGCTAGCAGCAGTCATTTTGCAGCATCATTAGCATGCCCAGGACGAAGGGCCACATGTGTAAAATGCAAGCGAATGGGCCATTTTGCAAATTGTTGCAAAAACTATCAAGTTGGACAGTTCAGTCAAAGAAGAGTATTTTATGTTAACGAAGAAGACAAAGGAAGATCTTCAGATGAAGAAGGAAACTTGTCCATGCAGAATATAACTGTTAATACCATAAATGTTTTATGGAATGGTGAAAGGGAGGACGCATGTGAGCATCCATATGCATCTGTAAGAGTGAATGGACATGAAGTGCGTATGATGGCGGATTCTGGCTCCAAAATTATTTTGATTTCAAAGGATGTGTTTGAAAGGGAGGTGAAGGGAGACATCTGAAATGTATTAAGGCCCAACATCAATCCTGGGAGATATAACCAGGACAGAATAGAATTGTTGGGATACTGCATGGGAACATTTGAGTTGAAAGGGTGCCAATGCGAAGGAAAAATATATGTCACGAAGAAAGGACTAACACTATTGGGATGGAGAGAGCAAAGAAACTTAAAGATAAGACTTGATCCCAATGAAGAGAATCAAGTGCTACAGGTGGGATGTGCGCCTGCTGAGAGATAGCCTAAGGTTTTTAAGAAGGATGTTGGCAAGGTAAAGGGGGTGCAACATCAGATAATCATAAAGAAATGGAGCATACCTGTGGTTGCCAAAATGAAGGCAGTTCCATTACCACTAAGGGATGGAGTTAAGAAAGAATTGGAAACGTTATTGAGGTTGGGTATAATTGAAAAGGTGTAGATTGGACGTCACCCGTAGTTGTAAAAAAAGGATCTGGTGAATTGAGATTGTGTATTGATTTACGTGAGCTCAACAAGTGTGTGTTGGTCGATCGGCACCCATTACCAAATATGGGAGAGATGTTAGCAAGTGTGGGCTGTGATAAGGTATTTACGAAGTTGGACATGGTGTCGGCTTATCACCAGGTAGAGTTAGAGGAAGGATGTAGGAAGTTAACGACATTTATCACCCATGAATGGGGTCTTCCAATTTAAGAGGATGCCATTTGGATTGGTGTCTGCCTCTTCGGTATTTCAAAAAGTGATGGACAGGCTTATTAAGGGAGTAAAAGGTGTATTTTGCTTTCAAGACAATGTGCTGATACGTGGGGAGACGGTTGAGGGCATGTTAAGATATTGAACATTGTGTTGAGGATATTTGAGGAGAGAGGCATCACGTAGAGAGAGGAGAAATGTAAGTTTGGTGTACTCAAGGTAGAGTATCTAGGGCATGAAGTACCTGGTGAAGGGGTGAAACCAAAAGAAAGTCTTGTGAATGCTATTAAGGAGGTGAATAGGCCTACCAGTAAGGTGGAATAAGGTTGTTCCTTGTTATGACAGAGCTCTACCAAAAATGTGTTGAACATTATGCGATCAAAGTGTTGGAGATGAGAAAATTGTTGAAGAAAGGAAGTGAGTTTGTGTGGAATGAGGAGTGTGAAAGGGAATTTGTGAGAAAAAGGAGGAGATAAACTTAGCTCATCCGTTGGGTTGCTTCGATACAAGAAGAACCACAATCATAACAGTGGATGCAAGCGACTGAGGTATTGGTGCTGTATTGCCACAGCTGGGTGACGATGGGAATGAAAAGGTGATTGCCCATGCATCTCGAGGTTTCAGAGGAGCAGAAGTAAGGTATTCTTTGTTAGAGAAGGAAACCTTGGCATGCTATTGGGCTGTGGAGAAATTCAAAAACTTTGTGTGGGGATCTGATTTTGTGATACAAACAGATCATAAACCCCTCAAGGTGATTTTTGAAAATAAGGGCTTAGATAAAGTCTCGCAGAGGTTGGCTGGATGGGTCACCAGGTTGCAGGCTCACCGGTTTAAAATGGAGGTAATTCCGTGAAAGGAGAATATTTTGGCGGACAGCTTGCCGAGACTGAAAGTATCTTCATATGATGTGGTTGAGGATGTTAACACGGAGATGGTATTTGATAATTCTGAGGGCATTGTGTGCAAGGAGGCATGGTTGGAGGAAATGAAGAAAGACAAGGTGATGTGTCGAGTAATGGCTTATGTATCATCGTCTTTTTGGCCAAAAAAAGTTGAACTATAAGAAAGGTTGAAGCCATTTTAGGATGTGAGGGATGAAATGTGTGATTCAGATGGCATACTGTTTAGGTGGGAGCGTGCGGTAGTTCCCGAAGGCATTCATGGTAAAGTGATTGATTTGGCTCAGTGTGGTCACATAGGTGTTAGCAAGACCAAGGGTGTTTTGAGATGTGATTTTTGGTGGCCGAGATTTGATAGAGATATTGAGAGGAGGTTGAGTGAATGTCCAGTATATGTTGAAACTGGAAAGGGAGTGACGGCAAGGAAACAACCTATGGTAGAAGTGGATGTTCCATTAGCGGTGTGGTGTGATTTGGCTGTGGACATTCTAGGTCCTGTTGATCTGGGTTATGTTAGAGGTAGGTTTGTAGTGTTGGTAATGGATTTATTCTCGAGATGGTGTGAATTCAAAGTTGTGAGGGAAATTTCAGGGGAGAGCATGGTTGATGTTCTTCAAGACATATTTCCAAAGGAAGGAGTGCCAGAAAGTATTCTCATGGATAATGGTATGCAGTTCACTGGAGGGTGTATTACCTATTTGAGAGGATGTGGGACAAAACACAAGAGATCATCACTGTATCATCCCGATACTAACGGCATGGTGGAAAGAATGAATAGGTGTGTGATGGAGAGTATTTGCATGGCTCAAGAAAGAGGGTATGACATAAAAGTGGCTATTCAGGATAGGTTCTGGGCTTTGCACATGTCTCCTAACTATACTTCCCGTCTGTGCCCGTTTGAACTGATGAGGGGTCGCAAACCCAACTCTATGGTGAGTCCTCCGTGCTTGGGCAGAAGCAGAGAGTCTGACCTGGTTGTTGATGAGGTAAGGGAGATGTTGAAAAAAAAGAAGGAGATGTGGGTTATGCGAGTAAATGAGAGGAGGAGTAAGAAGGAGTTAAGAGTAGAATGTGGTGACTGGGTAAGAATCAAAAAGGGGGTTGTTAAAAGAAAAAGGGGATCCCTTGTATTCTAAGCCTGTGAAGGTAGTTGCTGTTTTGAAAGGTGCAGTCTGGGTGTCAGGTGGTCAGGTCTGGAACAAAGATGGACTTGCAGTCAGTGGTGGAGGAGTGGTGGATGATCATATATATATATATATATATATATATATATATATATATATATATATATATATATATATATATATATATGTATTTCTTTCACAGCCACAGTAGTGGCTGTGTAGTTATGGTTAAGTTGCTGTTTCCATAGGAAGAGCCCTTTTTGGGTGGCTTATAACTTCTCTCTCCCTGGACGAATCCTCACCAAACTACTTTTTTACCATAGACTGAATGGGGAAAAAACTTTGCTCACGCTTACAGCCCAAACCGCTGGACGGATTTTCACCAAATTTGGACCAAGAACAGCGGCTTGGTCCCAAAGCGTGCTTTTGCAAGTTTGGTGTAAAACCGTCCAGTATTTTTTTTTTAAATGACCAAAAAGTAGGTCATAAAAAATGTGTGATATCTATGTTCGGTCCGCGGACACACTTCCTTGTTCGGTCCACAGACAGTGTCCTGATTGGCTAATCGGGTTACATTGTGTCCACGGACATGCGACGTGTTTGCTGATTGAATGGTGAAGAGCGTGAAGCGCGTCAGATTTTCGGGAATGTCCGCCATCTTGGATTCGCAGACATCTGCGGACAGTGCGGTGAAACTTTGTTGAAAAATAGTATTAAGTAGAGTGTGTTGTTGTGTGAAAGTGTTTGGGGAGGGTGGCGGAGTAAGAGATGGGTTAAATGTTGTATTTATTTAGGTGGTAGACCCCCCTATTCTGTTTGTTTTGTCCGCGGAAAACATGGATGTTCTAAAATATTCTAAATAAACGAAATGGGGTGTTCTGAGGACACTACGCCTGTCCGTATTGTTCGCAAGCAAGCTGAAAGTGTTCTAAGAACACTGGTGGTGTCCTGAAATGTTCGAAAATAAATGAAGTGGGTGTGTTCTGAGGACGGTAAGCCTGTTTGCTTTGTTCTCAGGCAAGTTGAATCTGTTCTAAGGACACATAGGGTCTCATTACACGGATGGCGGGGAACCATGGCTCTATTAGCGCCATGGTTCATGCCGGCAAAATACCGGCACCGCCTTGGCGGAAAGGGGAATTACCGCCCCATTCCAAGGTTGGCGGGGCGGTAATTCCCCCTTCCACCATTGCCCTTCCCCATTCCCATTTTTGCCCCATAGGGCTCAATGGGAATGGGGAAGGCGCTAATTACGGTACCGCAAATTGCGGTACCGTAATTAGCACCCTAGGTCCCTTTGTGGGTTGGTTTTTAACGCCTGCAAAAAGCAGGCGTTAAATCCCCCAACCCGCAAAGGGACCTCGTAGTAAGGCGGTAAGGATTTACTGGTACCGGTATTTTACCGGTACCGGTAAATCCTTACCGCCATCCGTGTAATGAGGCCCATAATGTGTCCTGGGATGTTCGTCAATAAATAAAATGGGGGTGTCCGGAGGACGGTATGCCTGTCCGTCCTGTTCGCAAGCAATTTCAAATTGTTCTAAAAACACATGTTCGCAAGCATGTTCAAAGTGTTCTTAGAACACATTATTTGTCCTGGGATGTTCGTAAATAAACGAAATGAGGGTGTTCTGAGGACGCTATGTCTGTCCGTACCGTTCGTAGGCAAGTTGAAACTGTTCTAAGGACACTCATGATTTCCGCGGACATTAACAGTGTCCATATGGTATAGTTGAAATGTCTGGCTCTATGGGTGTGATATACTGCGCTAGTTGTGGCTAGGGCATACAGTCTTGGGAGCATGGCCATATAGCCATGCACCCAAGACTCTATGCCCTGGCCACAACCACCGCAGCATATCACACCCATTGTGGCTGATAACTTTTGGATCCAAGAACAAATTTATAAGCAACAAAGTTATAAGTTACTATGTGTGTGATATGCTGTGGTGGTTGTGGGCAGTGTCTATAGTCTTGGGTGCATGGACAAGATCAAATTTATAGTCAGCAAAGTTATAAGTCGCTATGGGTGTAATTTGCTATCATGGTTGTACTTAATATAATATACTTACTGTTTGGTTTAGTAACTGGAGTACATGTATTTCTTGTTTATTTCTGTGATAAAAGAAAAGATCATGTTAGTTAGTATTGGTATTTTGTAATAACTTATAACATTAAATAATCAAAAAATTTTTTTGTTTTGACCCTCATATTTAGTAGATTACAAACCAGTGTACTGTGCAATTTGCTCAGTTTCAGTGTTTGTTGCTAAAATCACTGGGTCTGTGGGAGAAAAAAAAATCCATGTTGGATTAAAAAAAACAACCTTTTTCTGTTATGCTACAGTCTATTTGTTTGTTTGTTTTCAGTGTTCACTTGTTATTTCTGTCTAATACTCTATATATTGGCTTGTTGCAGATTTTTGGAGCAGTTACATACCTGTTGACATATTCTAACAGTCTATTTTTTTTATAATGAAGTGTATTGATTTATCTGTTTGGTTATTGAAAATTTTGGGGTAGTTAGATACCAATTGGCGTATTCTAACTGTCTATTTTTTATTACAATGTAGTGGTATTGATTTATCTGTTTGGTTATTGTAAAATGTTGGGGTAGTTAGATACCAGTTGGTGTATTCTAACTGTTTATTTTTTTATATAATTTAGTGGTATTCATTTATCTGTTTAGTTGTTGTAGAATCTTGGGGCAGTTATATAGCTGTTGGCATATTGTAAATGTTTATAGTTTTCTAATAGAAGTTTAGTTAATGTTTAAGTACAGTTTAGTTAATAAATTTTGGTTTTAAGAAAATTAAATACGCGTTTGTAAGATTTGCAGGTAATCTCTGCTTTAGAGTAATGGTACTATCATTACATTCGAACCATCTACAATTCTTTTTTATATATGCAGTATAGTGACCTGCATTGGTTGTGGCTCCTGTGTGGTAGATTATACCTATTGTTGTGAAGGTTTTCTTACCAAGTGATACTTGACCGTGTGTGAATCCAGTCAGCTTGCAGTTGTTTTTGGTACCATCTGCATTGTAACATAGAAACATTAGTATTATGTATTTACTATGTGTTTGTATTAGTAAGGTGAAGCGATTATCTGAATTGCAGGTAGTGTTATGATGCCTATCCCGGGGACCCAGACCAAGTCCAGCAACCCCAGAATCAGGCATCGAATTAGCCCAAGCACGCCCAACAACCCCTGCTAGGGGCTATTTGGGTGCAGTCCTGGCGCCATAGGCACCAGGCTCATATATTAAAACTCACCTGATGCAGACCATGCTGCAAACGTACCTGATGCAGACCATGCTGTAAGAGCTCCAAGCCAAAAGAGGCTTGGAAGGGACTACTTTACCTAGGGACTATTTTTTACTCGGGTGGGGCTGGGGAGGAATACTTACCTGGGACTACTTTGGAGGCTATTTAAACCACACCCGAAGAGCAGTACACGCTTCGCGTTATTCTGCATCCAGCAGCGTAACGCTCACCGTGCCTGCAAGTCTGCATCCAGTCTTCTGCCACGCCCGCCTCGAGTTTGGAGCTCCTAAAAAAAGGGAGAAAGAAGGAGAAAAGGTTAGAACAAGAGCAATACCTTTGATCCTTACCTGAATTCCCGATCCATCGCTCCTTCGAGCTGGAAGAAAGAAGTTATTTTATGCGCGTCGCCTCGCCTGCTGCAGTGCCGCGCTGAACTCACCGGCCTTCGCAGCACCTTCACATTCCTCCGCATCCACCTGCGTGTTCCCGCCGCACTCCGGCACCTAAGGAGAAGACAAGAACAGCAAGGTGAGCCAAGGGAATACACAGAAGAATATTAGTTACCCCCCCATAGACTTACCTGATTTTACCACCGGGGGTACTATTCCTCTTCACGGGTCGGCGCAGCTTCCACATCTTTGCCGAACCCCGGCCCCTCAGGGGAAACAAAGGGACTAACAAGGGGAACCCTCCTCACCACAATAGACTTACCTGATTTTACCGCCGGAGGCATTATTCCCCGAGACTTCATACTTTCTCTCAGCGCCTGAATAAGGGAGAAAGCAACAGGTTACATATTGACATTATTTTATCGAACAGTGTTGGATAATACAAATCCTTACCAGAATATTACCGGTTGCCACAAGGAACTCTTCACTAGGGTCAAGCTGCAACCTGCAAGGAATCGGACAAGAGTGAAAGTCAGGCATTTTAACTCTTACGAACTACATACTTACGGCGTCTTGCCGGGAATATCGGAGTCAATATTGTTCTGGAACTCACCAATTCTTTCGAGCCAGTGAAGCAACTGGTTATCTACGCGCCCCTGCACTCAATGCAGGATGGAGAGCTCATCTTTTCAAACCATCAGGTGAGACTGTAAGAGGGGACATCAAAGGTGATCAGTGGGGAGAACAGCAGGGGTGGGGGAATTTACGCTCAACTCCACGGGTGGTTAATTCCCTTTCTCCATTTGCAGAAGAATATTCCTACGGGCCAAGCAAACGCAGCTTGGTGGGCCAGTCCAGTCCGTCATCTCGGCCCTACGTGTCACATTGGTGGAGACCGCAGCTGTCCAGTTCAGATCGATGCCTCTGTGGGAGCCAGGTGAGCCTAACAGAACGCGAAGCCTACCTACAAATTCCCACCCGGGCGTTATGGATACCTCAGAAACTGACCAATTGGCCCAATTACTAGGGGAACTGAGGGCTGAAGTGCATTCCGCCCGTCAAGAAACCAATGCCCTTAGGAGAGAACTGATTCTGTCAAAGGAGCAAACTGATGACCTTTCTAGACAACTATTGCAAAGCCAGGCTGGACAAGCACCCCTACCTGGTTCCGGGGGAAATCCAGCTCCTGTGTTTTCGAGTAACCCTGTGCAAATAAACCTGCCAGGAAATATTCCATTAGCTCCACCCGAACGCTTTTCTGGAGATCCCAAAAGGTTCGCCGTGTTTATGAACCAATGCCGCTTGCACTTTTTATGCAGACCTGGAGCCTTCCTAAATGATCAAGCCAAGGTAGCCTTTGTCTTGTCATATCTGAGCGGCAGTGCAGCTGATTGGTCAATTCCACTAGTTACTCAGGATGACCCAATTCTTCAGGATTTTCAGGGCTTTCAAACGAGCATGGAAAGACTATTTGCCCGGCACCCCCAAGGACAAGCCCTGGATAACTAACTTTTGTCCCTACGCCAGGGTAACCAGGACCTTCTATCTTACATCGCAACCTTTAATAGGTTGATAGTGGAAACTGGATGGCCTGAGGTAAAACAAATCACGTATTTCATCGAGGGCTTCGAGGAGAACTCAAGGATGTCTTGGCTCAAGTCGTGAACCCACCGCAAGTCTGCGCTGAATATATAGACTTAGTGGTCCAGTTAGAACACAGACTTCAGAACAGAAAGGCTGATCGAGCCAAGTCTGAGAATAGGGTGTTGGTCAAAACCCATGCTAACCCCAAAGGAGCAGATGCTTCAGAACCCATTCAAATCGGAGGGGTTATAGGACCCTTAACCCAGAAGGAAAGAGAAAGGAGACGGCAAATGCAATTGTGTCTATTTTTGTGGAACTTCTGGGCATTTTCTATGGGATTGCCCTGTAAAACCACCCAAGAAGGTGGTAGGAGCTGCTGATAAAAGCCATGTTGAGTCAGACTCGGGAAACGACCACGCCCGACAAGCGAAGAGGTCCGCTTGCCGAGCTTGAAGAAGGATACTCAGACCTTGCAGTTCATCATACCAATGGTCCTCGTAGATCCAGGGCAACCATCGCGTATGCACGCAGTAAGGGCATACATTGATAGCCGGGCCATAGGAAACTATGTGGACTACGAATTGGCTTCCAGGATGAATCTGCCTCTCTGCCGAAAAACCACCTCAGATGTCATCACCACAGTCGATGGAACTGAAATTGCCTCTGGGCCTGTAACTCATTCCACCGCAGAGATGACACTATTGGGTCAGAATGGGCATCGAGAGACTATTGTGTTTGATCTAATCAAGGCCCCACAGTTCCAAATAATACTGGGGATACCTTGGTTGAAAACACATAATCCTTGTATTGATTGGCGAGAGAAGAGAATAACCTTCCCGGATTGTGCACAAACCTGTTACCCAAAGAAAAATCTGAACGCAGGCCTGGCCACAGTAACCACAGCAGTCCTGCAACTACCTCCAGAATATCAAGAATTCCAGGATGTCTTCCAAAAAGAACAGGCAAACACACCTTACCACCTCACAGATCGTATGATTGTCAAATCGATCTCATACCCGGTGCACAACCCCCTTGTAGCAGGATCTATGCCCTTACGGAACCTGAGAACCTTCACCTATGACAAGACCAGTACCTTGCCGAAGCTTTATTCGCCAATCCAAGTCTCCTGCATCTTCAGCTTTGTTCTTCGTTCCCAAAAAGGAAGGTGACCTCAGAACGTGCATATACTACCGCGCATTGAACCAGATAACTGTTAAGAACCGATAACCATTGCCTCTGATCCCTGAACTACTAGACCAAGTGAAGTACGCTTGCATATACACTAAATTAGATCTCCGGGGGGCATACCATCTGGTACATGTAAAAGAGGGCGACGAATGGAAGACTGCTTTCCGCACTAAGTATGTGTTATTTGAATACCAGGTGATGCCTTTCAGGTTGTGCAATGCACCAGCAGCCTTCCAATACTTCATGAACGATGTCCTTCGTGAACTCATTGACGTTTGTGTTGTCGTATATATCGATGATATTCTAGTATACTCCTCTTCAGAATCTGACTATGTGAAGCACGTTCGAGCAGTCCTTGAGAAAATGCGCCAGCACAAACTATATGCAAAACTGGAAAAATGTGTTTTTCATGCCACAGAAGTTGAATTCCTTGGGTTTATCCTGACCCCAAAGGGAGTCCGAATGGACTCACGAAAGGTGGACGCAATCCTTAAGCGGCCATCACCAAGTTCAGTTAAAGGAGTACAAAGTATGCTCGGCTTTGCCAATTTCTACCGCAGATTCATCCCGGATTTTTCACATGTTGTACATCCCATCACAGCACTCTTGTGAAAAAATAAACGCTTTATATGGACTGAAGAAGCTGAAAATGCCTTCCAAGAGCTGAAAGCAAAATTCACGTCTGCACCTGTATTAAAGCACCCGCGCCCTGAACTTCCATACATAGTGGAAACTGATGCATCCAGTCTAGCCATGGGAGCTGTCCTGTCTCAAAAGGACCCTGAAACTGGCCAGCTTCACAGAGTAGCATTTTGGTCCAGAAAGTTCACTGCACCCGAGTTAAACTATGCGGTTACCGATAAGGAGTTATTAGCCATTAAATCCACCTTCACGGCTTGGCGGCACTATCTTCTCGGTGCCAGACATACCATTACTGTGATCACCGATCACCGGAACTTACAGTATTTAAAGACAGCCAAGGCCCAATCGTCACGTCAACTCCGATGGGCATTGTTCTTTGCCGAGTTCGATTTCGTGATAACCTATCGACCAAGTTGTAAGAATGGTAAAGCAGACGCCTTATCCCGAATAGGGATGGGAGAGGCAGAAGTGAACCCAGAACCAGTACCTATAATTTCCGAACAAAGGATTCTTGGCATGACTACTCTACAGACACTAGAGGAGATTCAGGTAAAGATCCAGCAACTCTTTGATCCTACAGCCCTGCAGGACTTGGTAAAGAAAGGCCCAGACTACTCTGTCACCAATGATCTGCCTTATTACCAAGGGCGGCTATTTCTGCCACACAAGGAACTACAAGAGCTAGTTATTTCCCGTTATCATGATACCCTAATGGAGGTGCACCCAGGTATTGCAAAAACTGAAGCTAAAATTAAAAGACAATTCTGGTGGCCCACGTAGCGAAAGGATATTAAATCATTTGTGATGTCTTGTGGCATTTGCACTCAAAACAAAAGTCAAAAGAAAAAACCAGCTGGACTCTTCCAACCTTTAGACATTCCGCCTACACCATGGCACACCTTATCGTTAGACTTTATTACTGATCTACCCCCATGCAATGGAATTAACACCATTCTAGTTATTGTGGATCTTTTTTCCAAGATGGCCCACTTTATTCCTTTAAAGGGATTACCTTCAGCTTCAATCCTGGCGAAGGAGTTCCTCGAAAACATTGTTTGGATACACAGATTTCTGTCCGTATTGGTCTCTGACCGGGGCAGTCAATTCATTTCACATTTTTGGAAAAAATGCTGTCAATTGGCGCAAATCGATGTGAGGTTATCTACCAGTCACCACCCCCAGACCGATGGTCAAACGGAGAGGACCAACCAGACTCTCAAACAATACCTGCGTTGTATGTAACATCAGACTGAGAGTAACTGGAAAGATATTCTTTGGATCGCCGAATATGCATACAATAATTCAGTACACTCTGGAACTGGATAAAGCCCCTTTTATACCTTATATGGGCACCATCCTCGAACCTCAGACCTTGACTCACCCCAACACTTAGAAATGCCCGCAGTGGACCATCTGCACGCTACGATTACACAAGCCTTTAAGGATGCAACCACACATTTAAAACAGGCGAAAGAAAAATACAAGAAAGATGCTGATCGGCATAGAAGTGATACTCCACAATACCAGATAGGGGACCAAGTATGGTTAGCCACAAAACATATACCTCTAAAGGGAACACAGACCTTTAACCCCAGATATTTGGGACCTTACTCTATTAAGGCCATTATCAACCCGGTGGCTGTCAAGTTGGATTTACCTGCTAATATGCTAATTCATCCCGTCTTTCATGTGTCACATTTGAAGCCAGTGCAACCAGGGACAAGACTAACCAAGCCACCAGACCCCATCCTTGTAGACGGAGAACCCAAATTTGAAGTTAAGAACATCCTGGACTCCAAGCTGATAAAGTCAAAACTTTTTTATTTAATCGACTGGAAAGGTTACGGACCACAGGAAAGGTCATGGGAACCTAGTGACCATGTTCATGCACCCCGATTGGTGAAAAAATTCCACCAAAATTTCCCAGACAACCCGAAACCACAGGGAAGAACGACTTTAGGAGGGGCCTTGCGGGGAGTGCTGTCATGATGCCTACCCCCGGGGACCCAGACCAAGTCCAGCAACCCCGGAAGCAGGCATCAAGTTATCCCAAGCATGCCCAACAACCCCTGCTAGGGGCTATTTGGGTGCAGTCCTGGCGCCTACAGCGCCATGCTCATATGGAGTCAGTCCTGGCGCCATAGGCACCAGGCTCATAGATTAAAACTCACCTGATGCAGACCATGCTGCAAACTTACCTGATGCAGACCATGCTGCAAGAGCTCCAAGCCAAAAGAGGCTTGGAAGGGACTACTTTACCTAGGGACTATTTTTTACTCGGGTGGGGCTGGGGAGGAATACTTACCTGGGACTACTTTGGAGGCTATTTAAACCACGCCCGAAGAGCAGCACACGCTTTGCGTTATTCTGCATCCAGCAGTGTAACGCTTACCGTGCCTGCAAGTCTGCATCTAGTCTTCTGCCACGCCTGCCTCGAGTTTGGAGCTCCTAGAAAAAGGGAGAAAGAAGGAGAAAAGGTTAGAACAAGAGCAATACCTTTGATCCTTACATGAATTCCCGATCCATCGCGCCTTCGAGCTGGAAGAAAGAAGTTATTTTATGCACGTCGCCTAGCCTGCTGCAGCACTGCGCTGAACTCACCGGCCTTCACAGCACCTTCTCATTCCACCGCATCCTCCTGCGTGTTCCCGGTGCACTCCGGCACCTAAGGAGAAGACAAGAACAGCAAGGTGATCCAAGGGAATACACAGAGGAATATTAGTTACCCCCCCATAGACTTACCTGATTTTACCACCGGGGGTACTATATCTCTTCGCGGGTCGGCGCAGCTTCCACTGCATCTTTCCCCTAAGGGGAAACAAAAGGACAGCAAGGTGAAACAAAGGGACTAACAAGGGGAACCCTCCTCACCACAATAGACTTACCTGATTTTACCGCCGGAGGCATTCTTCCTCGAGACTTCATACTTTCTCTCAGCGCCTGAATAAGGGAGAAAGCAACAGGTTACATTTTGACATTATTTTATCGAACAGTGTTGGATAATACAAATCCTTACCAGAATATTACCGGTTGCCATGAGGAACTCTTCACTAGGGTCAAGCTGCAACCTGCAAGGAATCGGACAAGAGTGAAAGTCAGGCATTTGAACTCTTACGAACTACATAATAACGGCGTCTTGCCGGGAATATCGGAGTCAATATTGTTCTGGAACTCACCAATTCCTTCGAGCCAGTGAAGCAACTGGTTATCTACGCGCCCCTGCGCTCAATGCAGGATGGAGAGCTCATCTTTTCAAACCACCAGGTGAGACTATAAGAGGGGACATCAAAGGTGATCAGTGGGGAGAACAGCGGGGATGGGGGGATTTACGCTCAACTCCACGGGTGGTTAATTCCCTTTCTCCATTTGCAGAAAAATATTCATACGGGCCAAGCAAATGAAGCTAGGTGGGCCAGTCCAGTCCGTCATCTCGGCCCTACGTGTCACATTGGTGGAGGAGACTGCAGCTGTCCAGTTCAGATCGACGCCTCTGTGGGAGCCAAGTGAGCGTAACAGTAGTACATAATCTACCATGGTTTGCATTTTGTACAAGTTGCTGAAATGGAACGGATTCACAATTAGGTATTGATACACATACAAAGCGCTCATTGGGGATTTGTTCTTGGGTCACATTGTTGCACAGAGTGCATGTATGTTTCCACATGTACGAAATCTGGAAGATTTCATTTATAGGTATATTTTTGTTTTCCAGTACTTGTAATAAGTACATTAGAAATTCTTGTGGATCTTCCTGTGAGTTTATAGTGAATTTCACCATTCTAGCACAGTAGTCCAATTGTTGTCTTATTTCATAAACACTATGCGTGTTGTCAGGATTGTTTGTTGCGTTTCTATGAAGTACTAACATTTGCAAACACAATTGGTCTGAACTGTGTAAGTAAACGTTGTCAACTATTGGTGGTAATTGAAATAGAATATTCATTGCTACATTTGCGTAGCAACTTACACCATTTACATTTGAAGGTTTAAAAGGAACAGGTAGTTCTGTATCTGAGTGCTTTTTTTGGAGTTTGTCTTCCTTCTTTGAAGAAGTACCTTGTTTACTTTCCCTAATAGGTTCTTTTTTGATTGTGGTACTTGATGAACTATTACTTTCTTTTAATCTCTTTGGAGGATTTGTAGTGACATCCTGTTGCATTTCTGTTTCATTTAGTTTTCTTTTAGAATATTTAACTTTTTGTGGAATAGGATATGTTTTTAGATGGGGGTGTATAGTGAACAAAGTCCATTGTATTCGGAAATGCAAGGAATATCAGCGTTTACTTCACTTGCATCAAAGTTGATTAGAAATAGACCGTCAAGTGTACGTAAGCATGCTAGTGCTATGTAGCCCATGCCTTCTTTAAAGACTGTGTTAGCAATGTCTACCTATGCTTTGTCTAGGGTAAGACCTTGTGATTTATGAATGGTGACTGCGTATGCAAGAGTTAGAGAAAATTGTTCTCTTCGTACATACATGTCTTTGAAAAGAAGGAATCGAGCTGTTGAGCGTCCTATCCTTTTCACTTCTGAAAGTTTGTCAAAGATAATATTGACAAACTGAATGTTGTCAAGTGGGCATGTTTGAAAGCCAACAACTGTACCCAGTGGTCCATTAACTAGTCCTTGATTCACGTCAAGGTTATGTTTAAGCATTACTCTGCAATTTAAGGATAACTTTAATATTTTTTCTAATCCAGCTGTGTTGGAGATTGAATTTTCTAAACTATTTAGTCTTGTTGTGGCTTGTTCACACATGGGTAGTGTCGTACCATGTATGTCTAGTTTGTCTGTGGCGCTAATTTCAATTATTGGTTGCATTTCTTTTTTTAACATTGTTTCATTGAATTTGAAACAGTTTGCAAGAGTTGGCATTAAGGCCATACAATTGACATTTTTGTGGGCTAAATGTTCCATAACATCGTAGCACATGAATTATGGCCATAAAGTGCACGAATGTGCCGGGTTTTCAATATTGCTTTTGATTCTTGAGATAATATACCAACTCTAATACTTTTTAAGATGTTGGCATAAGTGAGATCTGCAGATTGCTGCATGTTTTCTGTTAATTCTCTGTATTGGAAATGTTGCCAAAGGTTGACATTTCCTATGCTGCCAACAGTTTTGCGGCAGAGTTTGTGTCCTAAGGTTTTAAAAATAGGCTCACCTTTCACTGGTGTCAATTGAAGAAGATCTCCGAAAACAATAATGTGTTTTCCTCCAAAGTGCTCTTCGTGGTTTGTTTTGAGTACTTCTTGTAATCTGAGGTGAATCAAGGCCAACATTAGGTTGGTGACCATGCTCACTTCATCTATTAGTAGCATTTTCATTTGTTTTAATACTCTGCGTAGTTCCATTGCAGCTTCTGCAGAAAGTTTGTAATAGTCTAATTTGTTTTGATGTTCTACTGGCAGGAGTAGTAATCGGTGTAAAGTGACACGGCCTATGTTGTAGGCAGCTAAACTAGTGGGGGCAGTGACAACAGCTGACAGTTTGTTGTTTGTCAATTGTTGAAGGAATTTACTGATGATTTTGATTAACAATGTTTTGCCAGAACCAGCTTCACCACTGACGTACAGTAGTATAGGTTTGTAATTTTGGCAGGTGCATTCTTTGTTTTCATGTTGTACACCATTTGCAATTTCTTTTGTTACTTCTTCGAAAATGCTACGGTGTTCATTGTTTAATTTTGATTGTAGTATAGTTAAGTCTTCTTTATCTTCATACTGACATATGGTGTTTTCTACTTCTGTCATAGCTAATTCTGCCTCATTTGCTATTAGTGGCTCTCCCAGTGGTTCTTGGCTTCCAGAAGGTTGACTACTGTCAGGAGTGTCCTTATCTAGTTGGGCCTGCAGTTCTTCTTCATGTTGCTGTTCATTGTGCAACATTGATTTGTACTGTGTAAAGTTCACATCAGTTATAGTGCTTTCATTTGCTTTGAAAGCGTCTTCATAGGAGTCATAGTTATCTAGTATTTCTTCTTCTTTTCTCCATGGTTTAAAGAGTTGTAGCAGGGACATGTAATATAGTTCTTTATATTGAGGAGTCTTTAATGACAATTTGATATGATTAATTAAATTTGGTTTGGTGAGTTTTACTAAACTGCCTTCACAATTTGTCACTCTGTATCTACCTTTTGTTTCATCAGTTTTTATATTATTATTGTATGTGAAGTTTTGAGCTATGTGGTATAGACACATGGTTTTCAAAGTGCTACTTCTGTGCCCAGCAAATTGTTTTTTAAAATGTCTTAGCTGTTGGGATCATGTTTTCCTATTATTTCTATAACGTCGTATGATTTTAGAACTCATTTTCTAGATTTAGCAGGACCAAGACTTAGCTATAATATATTTTCAGAATTTCCATACAAAGCAGTACCAGTTAAACAATCTGCTGCTTCATAGGAGCCACATTCTCTAAGGGAGAGCATTTTTATGCCAAAGCTGTATAATTTTTGAGACAGTGTTTTGTCTGATGACAGGTCATTCCAGAGGTCTTGTAGCTCTGTTTGTTCTGCTTTGGTTAAGTATGCTGTTACATATCGTGCAACTGCAGTGGAATTGTCTGCAATGTACTGCACATCTATGTTTGCATTCCATAAGTGGGCAATGATTGGATTGTAATCATTGATATATTTTTCTTCTTCTGTTCTTTTTATGTAATATGTTTTTTTAGGTGATTTGCCTTTAACACTATGTCTAACTGAAGACATGAAGTTGTTCACTTGACCTGTTTTTGTAACCGGTCTAGGGAAACCAAAGCGGCATTTGGTGTAGTATTTCCCTTTGTTTTTGTATTTGCAACGACAATATTTGCCACATTTGTGTCTTTGAAATTGTAAAATTTGTGCTTGAAGATCACTATTTGTTGCTTCTGATGGAATTTGACAAGTGACATATTTTTCAATAAACTGTAAAACAGTGGCGTCATTGTCTTGACCAAATTTAGGAGCATCATTAATCCATAAAAGCATGTGGATATGTAGTGCTCCTCTGGCTTGGTATTCTTTCAAGGGGAGGAGCAGTTTTATTACAAATTGTAGCATAGCAATGAAGCGATGGTGAAAATATATTGAGACATTAACAGGATCTAGATAACAAAGTTCTCCAGATGTTAGTATATCTATGTTTGTTTTGTTTTTGTTATATATGCGTAGGAAATCATGTAAATCTTCCCATGCATATTCTGCACAACTTAATGTAACAAACCAAGTGGGTGGTCCAAGGTTTCTTATCATACCACGTACATCTCCTTGATGTTGAAACCAGTATTCTTTAGTACCACGCATATTTGCTAATAGATTTGTAATATTTGATTGTAAAACCTCATCTTTTTGTTGCACTTTTTGTAATAATTGTGTAGCTGACATATTTTGAAAGTGAGATCCTGATGTTAATGTGTGTGTAACTCTGTAACATAAAGTTGCTAGTTCACTTTCAAAGAGTAGGTGGAATATGTATTCCACATTTTGTCTAAATTTGGGGTCTTCAGAATACATCCGTAATGAGCGATATTCTGATGCTGTTATTTGAATAGGTCTATCATCGTACCTTCCTCCTTTGCCAGTAGCAAAAAGTAAAGGAAAAACACGTGCTTCTATACTTTTTTCCCCCATATGCTGATTGTTGATCCTTTTGTTTGACGCATTTGGTACATTTCTAGTGCATCTTCTACGTGTCATTAGAATGCAATGGGTGAATTGTATAATAGTCTAAAGTATTGGATATTGTAGCAGGATCTAGGAGCTCAAATTGACCAGCTTCTTGTGTCTCTTGTATTCTTTCAGTGGTATCCTTCAAGTTTTCTTCAATATTAATTTCTTTGTAGAATTCATTATTGTCTTTTAGATATTGCAAAGCTTGTCTAACTTTATGTAAATCTACCAGTTGTTGCCAATTTTTTTTGTCTTTTGTAGGCACACCATTTACTAAAATAATTAAAGATTGTTCCATTGGACGTTTCACTCCTAGAGTGTGTACATTTTCTTTTAGATCTAATGGTAAATATACTACTTTTCCACGAATACATTTCACTAATTCAGGGGGAGGTAATTTTGCTGTTTTTGGTTGAAGGCGTATTATTGCTTGAAAGGGGTGTACTGTTTGAATTATGATGCTCTCATATAAATTGAGTTGTTATAGGGGTTTTGGTAGTGGAAATAATTCCAAATTATTTGTGATAGCCCGTGAAGGAGTTTGGTTGTTGTCAAGTTTTGTTGTGCAGTAATTTCAAAGTATTACGGGGCCAGTTATTTCGTATTTGTTTTCTGCTACAAGGTAGAGAGCTAATTCAAACCATTTAGAATCTTCATTGTCATCTATTTTGTATGTTAGGTCTACAGTTTTTATGTTACTTTTATAAAAAGTTCTACAGCACCATACACACACATTGTTTGGTATTTCAGCAGATGTACATTTAAATTTCAGTATTTCTTTTTTGTATGTGTGTAGAAGAAGGTTGCTATGGAAAGAATTGATGCTAATTTGCTTTAAAGCTATTTAATTCTGTAAGTGGCTTTCACTTTCAAAATATTTTTTCTGGATATAGTTGATTTCTTCAAGTAGGTCTTTTGCTGTACCATGTAGAAGAATGTTATTTAAATTGGCTAGTGCTAAAGCAGGACTTTTAGCATAGTACAGTTTATAGACTAGATTTCTTATAGTTGAATGATGTGTTGATATCATTTGGATATAATGGAAGGTGGTTTTGCAAATAGGTCCTGAAATGCAGGCCGATGAATGTCCTTGTAGTCCTGTGTACTTGCGCACTGGACAGGTATCCATATTTTGCAGTAGTTTAATTTTCATTTTGTCTTTGCCTTTCACATATTGATTGAGGAATTGGCGTAAAGATTTGGAAGATTCTTTGGGAATGTTACACATTGACGTGCATGGCCATTTGAATACTAGACGTTCTGATTCAGCTGAATGGAGAGGTAATTTTAAGTTTTCTGGGGATATTTTTGTAAGTAGTATTTCTTGTTAAATTATGTTTTAATTAACTTTTTCATAACCTCGTCCACTGCTATGGATGGCAATTGTGTTAGTTTGCTTTTGTTTATATGCTTCTTCATTAAAGTATGGTTCTGTGCTTGTAGTGTGACTCCATTCACCTCCACAGATACTTAAGAAGTTATTTCTGTTGACATTTCATTTATTGAGAAGTCTTTTTGTAATTTACTCATTAGTTTAGTTAGTGGTTTCATTTTGTTTAACACTAAAATAAATAACTTTCTTTTGAGAAGGATTGCACTGTCTATCAACGCTTCTAAAATGAATTTCCTACGATAGGTTTAAAGGGTCGTGTTTGATTTCTCTCCTGTTTTTAGAAGATTTTGCAGGACTCTGTGACGGAACATTTTTACTAAAATACTTTTTTTGGTATGCTTAGTTTGGACTATATCAAGATTTATAGGAGCAGTTTTATCTGTAGTGGTAACTGATTTTTTGTTAATTGATTTGCGGTTTGTTTTACATTTTGATAGAGGAGGCAAAGTTTCTGTACTTGAAGTTTGTTTTGTTTCACTAAATGACTGTATACGCTGTTTTGATTTAACTTTTTTTACAAATTCTGCTAGTGATGGATGCTTGTTTTGGACACTTCTATTTTCATTTGCTCTGTTTCTGCGTTGCTTTCTACAGACTTGATTTTTGGTAGGCATTCTTTAGGGTCTGTTGAAAAAAATAAAGAAGGGATGGGTTGGGGTGCTCTTAATGTATGTGTGCTGTTTGCATGAGTGTGTGAGTAAAATAATGAAGATGAATGTAATGGTGTGTGAATGTGCATTGGGCAACTACAACTAGTTGGGATGGCTATTCTTGAATTTATGTGCTACTAAACTGGGGTTCAGAAGATAGTAGAAAGTAAGCTGGTGGTGGCGAGAAGTAGAAATAGTAAATCTAATAGTATACAATTAAAACAGTTGGTTGTTCTATAATATCAAAATTCTAGGGGTTCAGTTGGGTTATTCGTGTGTCGAAAACTAAGAAATTGTGTGCCATTTCGCCTGTAAATCTCTGTTTAAGAAATGGGGATTTGTAGACAGAATGGTGCCAATTTCTATTTTTAGACACAGAAATAGTATGAATTAACCTTACAGTGTGCTTGAATAATATTACAAATTATATGGTGGTATTCAACTTACTTTTTTTCTGAAATGAGCAGGTGTCTTCTTAGTTGTTCTTTGTACTTCAAATTTGGCTGCTTCTTTTCAGGAGAATGGTCTTCACTGCAATTGTAAAGGAAATAATTAAGGACATTTGTTGGTATATAGCATTGTTGTTAATTTAGACATTGATTTTTTTAATTGACATTGACCCTTAGTGCCTTCCTCAAAATCATGAAAACTATCTTATTCACATAAGATGTGTTGCACCAGTTGAATATATATCATATGTTCTTAATGCTTACAATGTATTGTAATGACTAACTGTACCAACCAAAATATCATTTGTATGCCTTGTGGACTTCATAATGTACCACTTAATACCACTATTTCTGTAACTAAACTCTTGTAAGTGACAGCACCTCAATGCCATGGGCTGCTTGCGCAGTATATAAATATAAGTAAATAAATGTTTACATTTTTGTACTAGTATTATTTTTTGATTTTTAAACATACTGGCCCTCATTACGACCCTGGCGGAGTGGGTTTACGCCAGCGTTATTCGCGGCGGACCCGTCCGCCCTACTACGAGTTCCCGTAGCGCCATGGAACGTTTTCCGCCTGGTTTTTCCGGGCGGAGAAATCCATGGCGCTACGGGACCTTGATGTTAATTACGCCACCGTATTTTGCGGTGGCGCAATTAACGCCTTCCCCACTCCCATTATACCCTATGGGGCAAAAATGGGAATGGGGAAGGGTAAAATGGGGAATGGGGATTTACCGCCCCGCCAAGGTCGGCATGGGGCGGAAAATCCGCCAACCTCCATGGCGCTATCGGCAGCTTTCCGCCGTGCTCCGCGGTGCATTTAGCACCGCGATTTCCGCCAGGGTCGTAATGAGGGCCACTGTGTCTATGCAATTTTGTTTGGGTATGTTAACTTTTCATTTTGTACTATAACTATGTTAGTTCAACGTGCTTTGAAAATGTGAGTGTAAAAAGAAATTAAATAGCAGATAGGTTTGGAAGTGACAATTGAGTTTAGGAGATGGACAAAATGACAGTAAATTCTTTTTATAGATTATACAAGGTAAAAGTCAGTTAATTTGTTTATATGAATCTATAAAAATTTTACATGTACTATAAAGAAAATATGCATACCTTTTGTTTGTGTTCATGCATATGGATATGCAAGCAGTTGTAAGTAGACATCTTGGAGTCTTGTACAGTATTTCTGGTAGAAGGTGCTTTCCAATGATATGACACTTGAACTTAGAGAGATTAACAGTACATTGAAAGTGCTGATCTATGATGATGCAGTAAGATGTAGAGGTCTTGTGTGTGGTTGGTGGATGTTCATGTGACGTCTTAGCTATATCCAATGAGGGAATGGCACAGATGTGAAAAGGAAATGGTAGAAGGACTGTTCATGTTACGATATGTCCGCGGACATGGCGGTAGTCTGCGGACATAGGGTGTTACATCTGGGGATTTTTGGGTTGGGGAGCCATGCAAATGAGAATGAGTAGTGAAAGGGATTGGTCAAGAAAGTTTAGTGGGTGTGTTGTGCCAGAAGATAGTTTTTCGGATACTCTTTTTGCTGAGAGAAGAACATATAGCTATGGATGTGTGTTTAAAAAAAACAGATCGTTTGGATTTTGGGAGACTCGTGGATTCATTGGTTGAAGGTGCATGCAGAAAGCTGTGGAGTAGCTGTAGATCTTGGATTCCCACATGTGGAAGTGCACTGGCATGGAGTACGCGGAATGAAGTGGTTGGACTTGCTACCTCTCTGTGCTACTTTGGAAACAGAGCAAAATCCAGACATAATTGTAATTCATTGTGGAGGGAACAGTTTAGGACATGTGTCTGGAATTTCTTTGCAATTTGCAATGAAAGAAGGACTTGGGAAGGTCATGGACATGTTTCCAAATTCTCAAATAATTTGTTCACGTATTGCACAGAGACAAATGTGGCTTCGTTCTTCTTCATTTGGTCTACAAATAGAGAAAGCAGGGCGCAATGTCAATAAGGCTGTTTGTGCCTTTCTAAAAGATTTTGGCATGTCCTCTTTTCACAATGAAAATATTATGTTTCTTATACATACATATTTCACTGAGATGTCCATCTTACTTATGCTGGCAATCATATTTTTTTGAGAAATGTACAAAATTCATTGCAAACTTTTTGGGAATTACAGCATCCATTTTATAGTAGGTGTTGAGCATTTCAAATGTTTCAAACACAAATAAACACCACCAAAAGGCTCTTTCAGAGCCACCAATTCATCCCAGATAAAACTGCAATGGTTATGATAGGGTAGCACCCCAAAATTGTAGATGTCCGCGGACTTCTAAAAAAGTACACAGAGTCCTGCTTCATTTATTTTCACTTCTATTTTTTAACTATAAAAGGCGGCTCTGAAAAGAGCCTTTATTTTTTTGATTTTTGTTGTTTTACATTTTGTTTTTTGTTTTTTATACAAGACACACTAGGAGAGGAGGGGAAAGGAGGGTAAGGGGGGACACCAACCATGGGGATAAGAAAGGGCGAGCTGAGAGAGGAAGATGTAGAGTGGGTTTCACTTGGGTAGTGAGCAGACTTTTTCGTGCTCTGAAACTGAAAGGGGCCCCTAGGGGACCCTGACGTCTATAGAAACAAGGCGAGTCACCACACACGATAGATACGCCAGACACAAGGTTGTATTCCCAAAGCTAGGGTTTATTGCAAAGCAAAAAGCCTCAGTTGCCCAACTCGGTCTCACGCCCCGCGACATGTATCTCTAGACCTCAAAGGAGGCAAGAGAGTGAATTACGTACATCAGTTACATATATACAAAATGCATATCAAACAATCAGCTATGACATGTTTAACACCCCCCTTTATTGAGTTTCTTTGAACTTGGTGTGATGATGGACATCTCTGACTGCTATGACACCTTCAAACATCTATTCTAGTAACAATTTGCAATTTGTGAGTGCAAAGGTATCTTTCAGTTGTTGAATAGAACACAGCGCTTCTGTTCTTGGAAGTGAGCTACATACGGGGGGAAGAGTTGCATTCCGGACCTTGCTATCTATTAGGTGCTATTCGTGTCCAGGGAGCCGACACGCTCTAGCGGGCTCAGCAAAGGGGGGCCGTAAGAAAAGCATAATTCAAGCCTTTAGCAGTATTATTCTAACATATTCTACCATATAACGAGACTGGCTGGCAGCTGTGAAATGATTAAATGCCCTGCAGCTCTGCTTCAAGGCTACATTCGGGAGGGAGCCGGGCATTCTTCCTGGCGCTGCCTACGTTTGTGTTTCAATGAACTCTTGTTATCCTCTCGGCCCTACGGCCTTGTCCTTTTCACATACAGACAACAATGATTTACAGTTGAGCAGTGTAAGCGGAAAATATACTGCGAAGCAATAGGAACAGAAAGCAATGAGCAATGGTTAGAAAACAAAATGGCGATTCTTGTTACATCAAAATGGCTGTTCATTGTTCATTGGCAAACTCGAAAACCTGTATTCTGTCATATCGTGCATGAGACGGTTGGCCCACGGCCACCAAAATACGTTTGCGGTCACAAAGTAGAGGTATCCATTTTTTTAGACTGACAAACCCTCCTTTGGCCGTATGCCAAACGTCTCATCTATTTATTGAAACCTCCTCTAGTGATGATGAATCTGTAGTACTTATGTCTGAATTTTGCATGCTATCGTAGACATCATCGTCTTCATCAATATCTATTGCCATCAACTCTTTTACTGCTGTCATCTCATTTGGGTCAGGGTCAGTTCGATCATGAGGTTGTTTTTTCTTTGTCATCATATGCATACATCCTTCCGTACATCCCTCAGTTACCTCAGCGCAAACTATGGGTAAACAATGTATACAACAACAGCACGTTAGGAATATTCCAAACACCACTACTAATATTGAGATCAACTTCCATCCCCAAGAACGTAGTATTCCCCAAAACCAAGATCCTATTCCCCAGCTCCGTTCTACAGTAGGGAGTTCAGAGCTTAGGACGTGCATTTTTTTTATTGCTCCAAAGATCGTGGGGGAATAGTCATCGACATAAACGCAACACAATGATCCCACTATTTTGCAAATTCCCCCACGATCAACCAGGATCACATGGAGAGCCATTCTATTTTGCAACGTCTTTAACCTGATTCCTCTTTCTTCCAACGTCATGTTAAATAATATATCTGTTGTTGTGTTTATTGTATTTTTTAGGATTCTGGACAGTTGCCTTATATTATAGGAGTTCACTATCTGCCCTAAGAATGGAATGAATGATTTTGCTACATCAGTTGCTATTAAAACACCCTTGTCAGTCCTTTTGACTCTAGTTCTGGATACTCTGGCCATTGCTGCTGTTTCTAAGAGGAATACTCCTGGGAACAGTAGTCCTAGGTAACATTTACCTCCCCAGTTTCTGGGCAACCAAGTATATGCTTTCTCTCCACATATAAAATAAACTGGATCACCTACATATACTGGTTCTATTTCCCATTTTAATACCACCGTATTCATGCAACCAGTATATGTTCCGACTGAAAAAGAGCCTTTCTTTTTTAGACCAAAAGGGACAGTTCTTGGGCTATAATTCACCATGTAAAATGGGGGAATTGCATCTTTGTCCCCCTCTGTTCTTACACGAAACGTCATTACAGATGTTTTTTCCTGGTGGGGACAATCTATCTCGTCTATTTTGTCATGTTATCTTTCGTGTACTTTTCCTCGTGGGCTCTGGGGCTATTACTTGTGGTTTATGGAAAATGGAACAACCCACAGGCTTCATTATTATCTCCTCAAACTCATTCATGTTGGTTCTATCTAATTGACCCGTATTACTCTCATTCCATTTCCCATAGAACATTGCACCTAAGGATGCAGTACATGCAGAACTTAATGGTATTGGCTGCACATACCACCCTATTCCTCTCCCAGCATGCTGTGGTAAATGGGCACATACCCAGCAATTTGTTTTCTTCAGAATTGCATGTGTCATGTTCATGATCAATAGCAAAGTATTATTTCCAAAACCTTCCCTATGTCTTTCTTCCTTTGGGGGCAGGGTATAAGTGATCACCTGAACCGGGCTTTCAGTAGTGGATATATTAATTATTGGTAAAAACATTTCTACTGGGTGTATGGTTTCCACCCACCATAATATTAGGGCTGTCGATATTGGTGCTACCACGCTCATAAAGCACATTATTATTGTCAGTACCAGCATACAATTTGTTTTACCATGCATTTTTCTTAAGCTTACAGTCTTTATAATTGACTCATTCTCAGCGGTGGTGGTGCAGGAGGAGTCTGGAACCGGTCCCGGCATTGTTTCTAGTCGTCCTTCTTCTTTCTTATCACAGTTCGTTGTGGATATCTCTCTTCATCGCGCTTGCTCTGATGTTAATAAGTTCAATGGAATTGTCACAGTTCAGTTCTGCCTGTCCTTTTTTTTTTGCCTGGATTCGATTATTCGTTTTTAGGCAACATTACTTGTTCTTCCTTATACTACTCAGAGGACCTTTGATCAGTTATCTTATCGCCTTAGTATCATGTGCGCCCAACTTGTCCGTTCTGGTTCAGGACACATGTACTTTTATGATCGCACCGAGGAGCCGCTAGTCTTGAATTGTCCGACTTGCACAATGCTCACGCTTCTCAACTCTACACCTCTGGTTCCTTCTCCGTCCATGAACTGAACCAGAGGTTGACATAAACACCAAAAAAAAACCTGCGGATCACTTTGTCTTCCGAGGCTGCAAGCTGTATCGCCTTGCTCCGGGTATTGTATGATCCGTGAACAGTGCGGTGCACTTCCAGATTCAGGCTCAAAGTCAGCCTGTGGCGCTACTGCAGGTGCTGGTGTGCGCCGTGCCAATGATGCAGATCCGTTCTTTGGCGTGCTGGTAAGTGCTGGCGGGCGCCAAAGGGGTACACAATTTGTTTCTGCTGGTATTTGCAAGGCAGATTTCGTGTCGGCCAGCAGTGATGTCGATTCTGCTGGGCAACGTTGGGGCATTCTTTGCCTTTCGCCCCCTTTGGCAATCGTCTCAGGCTTTGTTTCGAGTTTCACTTCTCGTTTTGGCAGATTAAGTGGCTGCTTACTGGCAACAGTTTCTTTCGTTTCTGGGACCGCTGTCTCTTTCCGGTCATCAGTGTCAGGCAAGTCTTTCAGTGCAGTTGGAATCTTCTTGGCATGGGTGGCATGGATCCACGACTTCCTTCCATCCACCCATATTGCCGTCTGTATCGCCAAGAGTACTTCATAGGGCCCACGCCACCTGGGTGCTAATGATGGCTTTCTCTCAAAATTCTTTAGCAGCACCCAGTCTCCTGGCTCCAGCGCGTACCCCAGACCGGTGTATCTCACTGGTAATGCCTCCTGCACCTGCTGATGAATCAAACGCAATTTCTGCATTAAAAGGCCACAATAAGTACTAAGCACATGATGTTCTATCTCTCTCAGTCGTTTTGGCTGTGGTGCGCACCATACATTTGCCGGCCTCCGTATCACGATCTCGTACGGGGAGATCCCAGTTTTAGCCTGTACAGACGTACGCATGCATAATAGTGCTATTGGTAATGCATCCACCCAACTCAACTTGCTTCCCGCACAAATCTTGCTAATCTTTGATTTAAGAATCCCGTTGTGCCTCTCCACAAGACCGGCAGAACTCGGATGCCTTGAACTATCAATCAGAAGACCAGCACATATCTGTAATACCACTGCGCCCACAAAATGTGGTCCATTATCAGACCATAGGACACGGGGAAAGCCAAATCTGGAAAAGTACTCCTTCAACATTACTTTTGCCGTGCTCATTGCTGTGCAGTCCTTCAAGGGATATGCCTCCACCCACTTACTGAATGCACAGATCACCACCAAGACGTATTTTAAGTTTTGGCACCTCTCCATCTCTATGAAATCAAAATGAATCACCTCAAATGGCATGGAGGGAGGGCCAAAACTGCCTGTTGGAGACACTGGGCCTCATTCCGAGCCATGCCGGTAAGTATCGGTACTTTCCGGCATGGCGTAAAGTACAACACCGGGCTGGTGCAAGACCGCAAATTTCGGCCCATTCCGAGCTCGCGGACACGCGCTTTGCGCCATTCCGGAAAAGGACCGAGCGGCCTGCCGCAAAATGCCCCGAAAAACCCCTACCGGCATGCTGCGACACGTAAACAACAACACCGCCCTGTAAGCTGTAGCGTCAGTGCATAACGGTGACCGTAATTTACGGAGACCGTAAATTACAGTCACCGCAAAAAAAGAAAAGGAAACGGAAATTACGACATCGCACAGGAACGGGAAGGAGAGCGGCGGCCATCTTTAAAAACACAATCCATTGCCATCCTCAGCCGCCAGCACCCTTGTGAGGTAACTTAAGTCAGGAACAGGACCAGGCACCTCACAACATGCCCAAAGCACCCAAAAGGGCGGCAGATCGCATTCGCAAGCAGAGATTCTGCCCTGAGGAACTCCAGGCCATGGTCGACTTCCTGGCAGAGCATGCCGATGTCTTCAGCAGCGACATGCGGAGGGTGTCCACCCTCCGCAAGAAGAACATCTGGGCAGAACTTGCACAGAGGGTGAGCGCTGTAGGCAACACCCCCCGCACCCCCAGGGACTGCCGCAAACAGTGGGATGACCTGCGGGTGCGGGTGCGGGGCCTCCTCTCCAGCAACCGCAGCCAGGCCCTGCAGACGGGAGTTGGACCAAGTACCGCAGTCCAACTTGAGCCGTGGGAGGAGACCTGTGCGGCTCTCATTGGCACTGAATCCGTTGAGGGCGTGGGGACCATGGAGTGCGGGGGAACGACTTCTGCAGAAGGAGGTGAGTGTCCACAGTGTACACTGGCAATGTCCATTGCATGATGAAAACTGACCCAGGGGCCATCGAAGGCACCCTCTCGTGTTGCCCTCCCCCCATCCAACGCATCCCCCCATCCAACAAATGCCTAATGATGGTCCAAGTGCGAGTACATAACGCACCTCAACCATAGTGCATTGACTTGCACAGCCCATCATGCACACTGTCCAGCGTGTTAGGCATTGTACTAGCCAAAATGTACATAACCAGGGCACAATGAGTCACTCCCAAACATGCGTATATGTCATTACCATGCACATGTACCACTGCCATAGCTGCCCCCAAAACAGAACAAACCTAAAATGATCGAAATGTCCATGCAGCCATGTATGCAAATAGGACATTGCACATTCACTAATGGTGTCCCTCTCTTCTACCCCCACAGGCACTGACCATGACAGCACAGAGCCCAGCCGGCCAAGCACCTCCACAGGTAGTGGCAGGGTCAGGCCAAAGCCAGCACAAAAAACAACCACCCCCCTGCCTACGGAAAGTACACTGGAAGCTGCCGGACCACCATCCCACACAGCATTGGCGGCAGCAACTATGCCAACCTCGGCACAGTCGAGCGTCTCAGGGGAGGCTGCTGCTACCGCGCCTGATGAGTGTGAGCACAGCCCGTCACCCATTTGGGGGGCCTTGTTGGAGGACGGCCAAGACACAGTGCACAGCCCGGAGCCATGCATCGTAACACTGGCCTCATGCAGTGACTCTGGGGATGCCCCTTCACCTGTGCACAGTCCGGAACTCGACCCACAGGGATATGACGCCGATCTCCCCAGTCCACCCATACCGCCCCCTGCAGAGCATGCTGGACCAAGTTGATCTTCCAATGGTTTCCCATCTTTTGGCGGGCAGCGAGTGCATCAGTTGACGGACCTCATAAAAAACTACATTGAGGACCACCGCCAGGCCAGGGCAGAATTGCATGAAGAACTCAGTGAAATGCGGCAGTCTCTCACCGAGTGCACCACCAAATTGTGTGACTCTTTGACAGACAGCACGACCCGGCTATGTCATGTCCTTGGCTGCATAGCGAATGCCCTTGAGGCAGGCCATTTAAATTCCGAGCCACAGCATGAGGACACGGCCACAACCAGTGAGGCCACGCAAGGCAGCACGGAGAGACGCTAGCAATAGATAGTCTATGTATTGCGAGAGTACACAACCCACGGGTAATTCCAGCATGTCTAAATACTTGGACTTTCCGTGTAACCTTGCGGAATCCGCGTGAATTTAATGATCGTCCTCCTAATGTGAACGCAAACAAATATCTGCTCTCCTTGTCCACTGGAATACTGAAGAACGCGTTTTTCAAATCTACTACACTAAAATATTCTGCTGAAACAGGTATCATTGTCAATATTGTAGTGACGTCTGGCACTAGAGGAAATTGTGGATCTACTACCGTATTCAATGCGCGCAAATCAATTATGAAACGGTATGGTACCTCATTGCCCCCTTTTTTATAAACTGGAAGAATCGGGCTGTTGCATGTACTGCCTGTAATTTCCTCGATTACCCCTAATTTCACCAAATCCGTAATAATACTTTTCAATCCTTTCTCACCTTCAGCCGAAATTTTATATTGTGGTATTCGCGGTAGGGTAACACCTTCTTTCAAAATGATCTTTACTGGCTCTATCTTTAAACATCCTACATCATTGTCATGCATTGCCCATATACTGGTTGGTAGTTCGCCTGGTAACGCTTCAGACATGAATTATGACACAGGGGCATCGTGTGGCCAAATCGTTAGGAACACTCCATCTGCCGTGCAATGTATAACGGAAACTAGTTTAATCCCAACAAGTTCTCCCCACAATTTTCTGTTAAAAGGAAAGGACAATGTTCAGTAAATAGTCCTATGGTAACTGGGACTGGGACTGGGTTGGACACTGGGTTTATGACTGGTGTACCTGCGAACCCTACGGAAATATTCTTTTGCCCTGACAGTGGTATATCCGGAACCAAGTGATGGTCTATTGAACACTTCTGTGCTCCTGTATCTACAAGAAAGCGGTGCTCCTCATTCCCGACTCTCATTGCTACGTAGGGTCCTCTCTGATTCACGGGAATAGACACTGGTTCCGACCCCTGTCCTGGCCTGTCCTATTGGGGAAATAACACATCGTCCGATGTGTAATCATTACTATTACTGTAATACGTGTTTGGCTGTGTATCGAAAACGTTCCCACTCTTTCCTCTATTTCCCCCACTCTGGTTTCCATATTGTTGATTTTGCGGTCCCTGACTCTGGTTTGGGGCATTTTGGTTATGGCCTTGGTTTTGATTACCTCCGTTATTGTGATGCTGCTGCATACTATTTCTATTTGGTCCAATTGCTCCTGTGTGTCCTCTATGATGTCTCCTCTGACCAGACCCATTTCTATTCTGTAGATGCGGACATTGCGCTCGCCAATGTCCTTCCTCCTTACAATACGCACACTGATTCAGTTCCACTGTTCCCCCATGCATATTCGAATTACTCCTTCCTTGTGCGTTCCCTCGCCCTATATTATGTTCTGTTACTTGCTGCACTAGTACCTGTGTTCTTATTAGACATTCTTTCAAGTCTGCCCCCACCTGTTTTAGCAACGATAATTTGTTCACCATCTCCTTCTGCCCCGGTGATGGTAACTGCTGCCGTTTATTATGCGACCCTTTTTCCCCTTCCCAGGTCTCCCGATATCCCTACTCCTGTACGCAGGTGTAGTAAACATTTTGATAGGTGTAGTAAACATTTCGACATAATCATTATCTAATTCAGGGGTCCCCAACCTTTTGTGCTCAATGAGCAAAATTGCCATATCAAATTAAATGGTGAGCAACATCCATTTTTCGACGGAACATATCGGCGCACAGTGGCAGACAAATGATTGCAACACAAATTAGAAATGTAACAAAGTTAAAACTGCGTATAGAACATTTATTAGCAGTACTTAATAGTTATCTAGACCACGTGTTATTCTAGTCAAGAAAATGTGCAAGGCCTTTAACTTCATTTGACGTTAAGTGGCTGTTTACAAGAAATGTTGAGGAAATTGTGCAGTCAGTAGAACATTTTTAGACGTATAGGGCCAGTCCAGTTGTTCAAAAATAGAGTAGGAGTAAATAAACATTAGTTGGGGTTTCAGGTTCCCGAGTAAAATATTAGTGCAAATGTATGGGCAGTAAAAATGGCCACAAAAGGAGCACTGATTTTTCAGGTCTACTGAGGTTCTGCCTAGGATTTTATGGGATCTTTAATGGCAAATGGTGCATTCCTCAGCATGCAAGATCAGCAATACTGTTCCACAGTCATTGATGACTGTATTGTGGATGTTTATTTTCTTCAGGAATGTTATGAAATGTTACATTTCTTATTGATCAAGGAGTAAACACAATCTTATTGAGTTCATTTTCCAATGGCCAGGGTAGGCACCACGAAGAAGATATCTGACAGCCAGAGAGGCTGGTTGGCGGTGCCTATGCTCGAAAAAGGAGGCATTGGAAAGAATGAATAATTCACAAGAAATTAAGATATTCTCTTAAAACTGTTGAATAGTTCAGAGGCCACAAAGAAAAGCGTCAGTTTGTTTGAGTCTTTAGGAGAAATTATCCAGGACAGAGCTATTGGCAAACCGTGCCCCCAAGTTCAGGAGTTCCAGTTTATAGAAAGGGATGCACCATGGTTCGATGCAGAATGTAGAATCTCTAAAAGGAAACGGAACCATGATTTAATGAGGGGTGTGTACACTGCTGGTCAGATTTATAGTTTCAAAATGGCATAAAAAATTGCCTTAAGACAAAAAAAGAATTTGAGAAACAATGGGAGCTTTTTTGAAGGACACATAATTGTTTTATGTGTATTGCTTTTGTCAAGCCAAGCATTATGCCATCCCCTTAGACAAGTATTTCTTGGACCACCAGCCCCTCACGGTTATAGGCCAAATCCCTTACGGACATTGGGGCTCATTACGAGTTTGGTGGTTTCTCAATGGTACCGTTACTGCCACTTGGTCCAGCGGTATCACTGCCAAATTCCAAGTGGTAGCTTGGCAGCGTTGGTCCCCAATTATGGAGTCTGTAGCCCTCCAGGGTGGATTTTGTTGGTATTTGCTTGATAGAAACATAATGTGGCGTAATTTACATTTTATTTGAGTCTGTGACAAATCTGTGGATGCTGTCCCTTCTCCCTATGGGGGAGACCATTCCCATGGGGCCAGGGCGGTACGTCCTCGGTACAATAGTTCCCCTGAGGGTGGTACACAGGGAGAGGATCACATGGGAGAGGAAACCCCTCATGGAACTAGGAACGACCCTACCCTGAGAACGCAATATCCTCGCCAATCACCAGACCCTAACCCCCCCCCCTTCCTATAACGCAAAGAACAACCCCTTCCCTAATAGGCTCATGAGCTATAGTCGCTATGCCATTTCCCTAGATAAGTACTGGGACTATGAAGAGCACAACCGACCCAAGGGAGATCAAGTGTAGAAATACTGAGACGAGGAAGAATGGGGAAGAGCTTGAAAGATATGCTATTGACAACCACTGAGACAAAGAAGATGCATGGAGGAATGTCGAGTGTTCCGCATAACCAACATGAGCAGTCTAGACAACTTGGAATAAGTACTGGGATGAAGGAGCGGAGGCATGAAGAGTTCTCCTAAGAACCACAATGCGCAGTCTAGATGTTGCTGGCTGCTCATTGGCCAATGCAGAGTAGAAAAGGAAGAGGGACTCAGGAAGAAGTTGTCCAGTCCTCCATGAAGGAGCTGCAGGAGCCAGCACGGTGCAGCAAGGTGCAAGGAAGCACACCAGGATGACAAGAGGGGAGCTGGAAGTACACGGGCCAGTCCACAGTGGAAGGACCAGCAGGCAAGCTGGCAGAGAGAAGCTCCCGGTGTTCCTGCAGACAGGGAAGTGCATGAAAGGAAGACCACGCTGCCCTGGGAAAGATTGACACTGCAGTGTTCCAGGGCAGACCAGAGCCCACTACAAAGGGGGAGCTCTCAGGCTGGCTGGTGGGAAACTAAGACGGTGCAGTCAGCATCTTAATAGTCATAGTACCTGGCAGGCATGTGAACCATGTCTGTCCCCAAACAAGAGAAACTTAAGGGTCTGGGGCCCACCAAACGAAAGCAACATGAGTCCTCTTCCTTGTGGCGGTACTTGGGAGGAAAGGGCTCCAAGTACCCACACACAAAGAAGAGGTTTACTTGGCAGGGAAGTGAACCAAGTTGGCCTAAGTGTAAAGAGGGAGGAAAGCAGAGATCTGGGACCTACAAGAGAAGGAACCAGGGCAAAGGAGTCGTTGCCACTGGCTGTGGCCCAACAAATGGAGAGTTGCCAAGAGAAGGAACCAGGACAAGGGAGTCGTTGCCCTGGCTGTTGCGAAATGTGTGCAACAGAGAAATATCTAAGAACTTTATGGAACTTTGTTTTACATTTAAGAACTTTGGGATTGGAACCTTTGTTACTTGGAACTCTGATTGGATCTACAACCTATTCTTCTGAATTAAGAAGCCCTTTTGTTTTTTATAGATTAGTCAATAGTGAGAGGTTTGGAAATAGGCTTCGGACTTGTGACAGTGGACTATTTACTTCAGACAAGACATCCTGACAGTTTCCTTAGTTTTCGTTGAGGAAGGGAAACCCCTCTTAGCTTTAGGGACAGGCAGGAGTTTCCCCAGTACCCCACCCTTTTACGTTCAATAAAAGTATATGTCAATCAACATGAGCCCACTGTGTCTGAGTCCTACTTATACATTCTTACAGGTCACTAATGTTTTTTTAAGTCTTATCCAACGTGATATGCAGACATCTCAGCATCTGTCCAATAGTCAAGATTGTGGAACTATACATTGTTTTCCAACACTAAGAAAGGTGACAAGCAGGGATTTCAGTTGGTCCCAATGTATTCCTTTTGGATGTTGATTCTAGTACTTATCTTAAGAAAGTTAATCCACCCTCCACCTGAAGGGTTCATTTTATAGCATGCTTCCTTATGCAGAAGGCACAGCTATTTTGGACTTGCCCAGAGCAGGTCTCCAACAGGGCCTGCTAAACACAAGTTACTATTTTGGGAATTAGTATGAAATTAAATATGATAAAAACAAAAATGATGGTGTTCAGGCAAAGGGTGAATCCTTGTAGCTAGTTTTTAAATGAATGTAGACATGAGGGGGCAGTCTCATTTTTATTGAGCCTACTCTTCTGAAAGAGCAGTGCTTGGGTCAGTCATTTTAAGAAGATAGCTGAAAAGGCATCAGTAATGATTAAATGGCTTTTTACGTTGTTATTTCAAGTTTGCGGCATTCTGATTGGAGACGTCATTGCAGGCATATAAGACAAAGGTCTGCTCCATGATTTTAAGGCCGAAAAATCTAGGGTGGTTAGAACTGTCATTTCCTGGAGGGGTTGCAATATAAATTCCTGTGCCAAATAGCAAGTCTCCCTGCAGCTAAACCTGGTAGTGCCTTGTGAGCTGAATTGGGGGTGTTCAATTTGAAAATGTCAGGCCAGTTAAGAATGTTCCTTATTTTTTAAAAGCACATCTGGGATTTTCTGCTAATCATAAAGTGAATTTCAGTGCAAGTGCGATTGTAGCCTCCCCTGGTGAAGAAAAATACTTATGGTTATGGGAGTTTGTAAGGCACTGTGCCTTGGATAGGGATGGGATATAACTAAATTTGGTGCATTAAGTCACCTCAAAATAGCTCCAAAAGCAAGAGCTTGGGTGATGGAAAAAGCGTCAGATGTCCAAAATATACATAGGCTGCCCACTTTAGCCTTATATACAGACTTACGTATACATATACGATGGCAAGGGGAAATCTGTGAAATAAGATCCCCAGAATGCAGGAGGCTGGTGGTAATGGTATGGTTAAATGTACCCACTCCTCAATAAATTAAGAAAGTGTGCAGGAGGAAGCACAAAGTGCGCTTGCAAAATAGGAGTCAAAGATTTGGTTCATTTTCTGTTAATTTGCCGTTGTTTCTCTGTTTTGCATAAGCGTGGAATGCATGGGAGCTATGTTATATATAATTAATTGTAATGATCAGACTTTTACATATTGCAAGTTTGAATATGTTAAAGTTGCTTTTTTATTTTGGGCTTGTTCTGTGTGAATTGTATGAAAAATATTAAACCTGTTTTTAAATGTTGCTGACTTAATAGAGAAATACGATTAAATATGAATTAGTACTTCAGGTCATTGCATGGTAGGCTTTAAAGATCACTTAATTGGGCCTTTGGAGGTTACCTCCTGAGAATTATTTGGGAATGTTATTGCACATGTTATGTTTCAAAGCTCCAGAAGGCTGTTGCATTGGTGAAAAAGTGTCTTGGAATAAAAATAATACCTTTCTCAATTATTTGGAGCCTATTTTCTCTGCCCAAAACCTTTGAGCATTTGATGACCATTTCATAGAGCGGTGTGGTGGTGTTAACTAAGTATTTGAATCAATTAATTGGCTTGTTAGTTTAAGCTTATTAACAATAACTTAATTGGATTGGAATACAGGGCAAATTAATTATGAAAAATGTGACATGCATTTACCATGTCTGCCCATTAACCATGTGCCAGATGGGCAGAGTATCAAAAGATTACCAGTTTTCCTCTAGAACACTATGTAATAATACATACATGTGACACCAAAATGAATATTGTTGATAAATATGCATGGTGGCATCAAACACAAACCTCACTTGTACAGAAAGTGTGCATGCACATTATTTAATGAAGGAAAATTGGTTATGCATACCACCTCCTTGTCCATTATGCTCATACTAGCTGTACCAAGGAACAGAATATGCCAATTTCTTCCATGACACAAACATGGTTCAAATATTGTACTCATTAATACATTTGTCAGCTGGGCAAAGTAACTGGAGATGACAGGGTTTTAGCAATGACACTACCATAACAAGTAAGGACATTTACTGAAAAATGATGTGCATGGTGGCACCAAACACAAATCTTGCATGTATAAAAATAAGCGAGCTGGAAACACAGCGGCACATTGGCCAACATTCTTGCACAGTCCAGGACTCTGTCCTGACTACAGTGCTACTGAGGTCTCATCCATTCAGCACCTCCTTCTAGGCCTCCCCGCCATGGCCCAGAGCAACTGTCGAGCAACAATTTAGGGTGCCGCGAGCAACATGTTGCTCCCGAGCTACACGTTGGGGATCCCTGATCTAATTCATCTCTAAGCTCAAAAAGTCTATATACATGTTCTCTCACTTCTTCATCTCTCTCCCTACAGCGTGCTAATGCATTCAGATCTAACAATCGCTGCGGTGGTAATTTCCCAATTAACTGTTTCCATTTCTCCACCAAATATTCACCCATGCATTCCAACACTACCTGTCTTTCGTTGCTTCTACGGAAGTCATATATCAAAGCCAATGTTGTCATCACATCATTCTCGTCTATATACATCTCTGCCTGTTGCTGCAATTCCACCTTCCTTTCTTTGCTGATTGCGCTGCGTTGGTCAGTCCCGCCTCTTGCCCCCGTGGTTTCAACTTCAACCCCGGGAGGGATGGACGGTACCGAGTCTGTGTCTGAGGCGGGAGGTGCGGATGGGACAATGGGAACAGGGAGTGTCTGTTGTGAGCCTGGTTTGCTAATAGGAAGTGTTACGTGTGCAGTCTGTGGCTGTGGGAGGGCTTGAGCTACCGGAGGGGGGGCTTGAGCTACGGGCGGGGTTTGGGCGATAGCTACTGACGTCTCTGGCGTCACTTCTGATCTTGGGCCTTGTTTTGTATGGGTCAATATATTTTCTATTAATTCATCCGCTATATGTATTTCCCGTTGCGGATATATCTTTTCTATATTCAACTGGTCTCGCCTACCTGCCCTTCTTAGACTCTCAGTCCACTCCTCCTCTACTTTCTCGTCCGCTACTTCACTTTTTGATTTATGCCTGCGCGCATGCTTCGCTCTGCTTTTAAATCGGAGCATTGCTTCCTTTCTCCAGTCTTTAATAGTCTCAAATGCTGCAGGACGCACTTTCAAAATGCATATCAAACAAATCAGCTATGACATGTTTAACACCCCCCTTTATTGGGTTTCTTTGAACTTGGTGTGATGATGGACATCTCCGACTACTATGACACCTTCAAACATCTATTCTAGTAACAATTTGCAATTTGTGAGTACGAAGGCATCTTTCAGTTGTTGAATAGAACACGGTGCTTCTGTTCTTGGAAGCAAGCTACATACGGGGGGGAAGAGTTGCATTCCGGACCTTGCTATCTATTAGGTGCTATTTGTGTCCTGGGAGCCGACACGCTCTAGCGAGCTCAGCAAAGGGGGGCCATAAGAAAATCATAATTCAAGCCTTTAGCAGTATTATTCTAACATATTCTACCATATAACGAGACTGGCTGGCAGCTGTGAAATGATTAAATGCCCTGCAGCTCTGCTTCAAGGCTAGATTCAGGACGGAGCCGGGCATTCTTCCTGGTGCTGCCTACGTTTGTGTTTCAACAAACTCTTGTTATCCTCTCGCCCCTACGTCCTTGTCCTTTTCACATACAGACAACAATGTTTTACAGTTGAGCAGTGTAAGCGGAAAATATTCTGCGAAGCAATAGGAACAGAAAGCAATGAGCAATGGTTAGAAAACAAAATGGTGATTCTTGTTACATCAAAAAGGCTGTTCATTGGCAAACTAGAAAACCTGTATTCTGTCATATCGTGCATGAGTCTTTCCCCCTGCACAGTACTGTGTCGCAGTACATACACACAACTGTGACCCTCGAAAGGTAAGGGTCATCAGCATTGCGTATGGCCTGTGAGGCAACTTGAGGAATACGCTGTCCCACAGGAGTGTTCCTTGTGGTGACAGGATCAGAAACAGAGGATGAAGTAGAGGAAGTCAACCTGCTATGCTCCTCGCAAGGTACAACCTTGCGAATGGCCCCCAAGTGGAATGACCTTAGGTGTCGCTTCATGGTAGTTGTCCCAAAGCTGTAAGAACCAAGCCTCCTGGGGCTGAGTACCATTTTGCACTCATTGCAAGTGACTTGGTTGGCACGCACCTTAGGACCATTACCATGAATGGTAAATAACCGCCACACCCAAGATTCACGTCGAGTGCTGGTAGTAGGGACCTCCACTACCTCATTCTCATCATCCTCTTCTTCCTCCTGTGCATCCTCACTCCTGTTCCCCTCTTCAGGCCCATGGGGAGGTGGTGGTGGTGGACGGGGTGGGGGTGGTGCTGAGGCAGATGCAGCACCAGGTGGCAGTAGTGGAGCCACGGAAGCCATCAGCTTGGTGTTGAAAATCTGCAAATTGGCAGGAAAATTCGCTGTGCTCTGTAGGACAGCCAGGAACACAATGAGAATGAGCTCTAGGGCGTGGTATTTATAGGGGTGCTTGCGCGGTTCGCAGACTTGAGCGCTGTCCGCGGACAGATCAAACACCAAAAAAAGGTTCAAAAAGTTCCAAAACGTATGTAGAAAGTCTGGATTACTGTCTGGGACTTGTGGTATGGTGATGTATTAATGAAAAATACTGTGGATTGCCTGAAAAGGTAGTTTAAAATTGTTCGTGGACACGAACAGTGTCCGCAATCAGAACACACGCTCAGCGTGGGCGCGGTCACATGATGGCTTCACGAACAGGTCCGCGAAGGGAGCTGTTGTCCTCAGGACATCAAATGCACTGAAACTATTTTGCGCATGCGCGTTGGTGTTCTACGGACACTGTTCGGGTCCTGGAGTGATTAAAAGTGCATCAAAAGTGAAACGAACAGTTACGGACAGGCGTTTGTTCTTAGAACAGTTTCAACTTGTCTGTGAACAATACGGACAGGCATAGCGTTCTCAGGACACCCCCATTATGTTTATTTACGAACATTCTGGGACACCGCGTGTGTTTTTAGAACAGTTTCAACTTACTAGCAAACAATATGGACAGGTATAGTGTCCTCAGGACACTCCCATTTTGTTATTTTACGAACATCCCAGGACACATAATATGTTCTAAGAACGCTTTCATCTTGCCAGCGAACAATATGGACAGCGTCGTCAGGACACCCACATTTCGTCCATTGACGAACATTTCAGGAGACAGCTTGTGTTCTTAGAACAGTTTCAACTTGCCTGTGAACAATCCGTACAGGCATAGCGTCCTCAGGAGACCCCCATTTTGTTTATTTACGAACATTTTAGGACACCGCGTGTGTTTCTAGAACAGTTTCAACTTGCTAGCGAACAATACGGACAGGTATAGTGTCCTAAGGACACTCCCATTTTGTTTATTTACGAACATCCCAGGACACATAATATGTTCTAAGAACACTTTCATCTTGCCAGCGAAAAATAAGGACAGCATTGTCAGGACACCCACATTTCGTCCATTGACGAACATTTCAGGAGACAGCTTGTGTTCTTAGAACAGTTTCAACTTGCCTGTAAACAATACGGACATGCATAGCGTCCTAAGGACACCCCCATTTTGTTTATTTTACGAACATTTTAGGACACTGCGTGTGTTCTTAGAACAGTTTCAACTTGCTAGCGAACAATGCGGACAGGTATAGTGTCCTAAGGACACTCCCATTTTATTAATTTAGGAACATCCCAGGACACATAATATGTTCTAAGAACACTTTCATCTTGCCAGCGAACAATACGGACAGCGTCGTCAGGACACCCACATTTCGTCCATTGACGAACATTTCAGGACACAGCTTGTGTTCTTAGAACAGTTTCAACTTGCTAGCGAACAGTGCGGACAGGTATAGTGTTCTTCGGACACCCCCATTTAAATTTCTTCACGGACATTCCGGACACCTGCGCTGTCCGCGGACACCTACATTGCTTTAAAAAAAAAAAAAAAATTAGAACACAATATAAACATTTTCTTTTATTTTATATGTATGTTAAATTTATGACAGAGAAGGTGAGGCAGAAACTGAAACAAAAACAGGAGAACTAGGGGTTTCAACGGGATTTATATGAGGTGAAGAAGGGATGGAAGTCTCATCAAAACGTTTTGGTTCCTGGAGAGGGTTTGGGGATAATTGACTGGGATATGGTGAAGGGGGACGGGTACATGTGGGACAATGGTTCGTAGTTTTTTGTTTGAAATGATCCTCCACAAAGATTTTTAAATTATTAAAATTTGCCAACAGTAGATCCATGTTTTCTTCTATGTTGTGAAGAGTCTTATCCACTACAGCTTTTTCTGTAGTACTTTCAATTTTGGTATGCTCTGTACAAAAAAATATATATATGTTAAATGTATATAAAATAATATTAATTATTTGGTTTATATTGTAAAGTGTCTACCATTAGATTCACTATCTTCTGACATTTCCTCACGTGGGAAATGCTCCTCTAGCCACTCCAGAGTACTAGACATTTATGTGAGGAAAACAACATAATATCAATGTTTTTTGTATCTAATACAGAAAGTTTACAAATATATGAGTAAAATGTAGTAAACTTACAATTTCAGGTAAGGTGTGTTCTGAGTGGTCTGTAGATCTGCTGTTGTTCTTGGTTCTGGAGTTTCTGTGAGGTAATCATGTTGGAAGCTTATCTTTCTTCTTTTGGTATATTCCATTTGAGAACATATTGTATTTACATGAATGGTTAGTGTGTTACATATATGGGTTACACTTCTTATGTATTACTACATATAATGTGTATGTGTGCTGCTTTGTGAATTTGTAAAATGTTCATATGTTATGATATAACAACTAAACATACCCCCCCCAGAGTTTTTGGGTAGTGGTGCTGTTGTCCGAATATGTGCGCGGACATTGAAAGAGTTCACAGACATCAAATTCAGTAGAGGGGGCTCAGTATGTTCCATATTACATGTACATAAAGTCAGAGTAATTATTGTTAAGTTGTGCTACTAAAAACCTATGAAATTCAGTGAAAAAACGTTGTTAATGGGACGTTATGGTTAAGTTGCGCTACTAAAAACCTATGAAATTCAGTGAAAAAACTTTGTTAAAGGGAAGTTATGGTTCCAAGTAAAACCGAAAAACCCCTGAAATTCGCCAGTTATGGTAAACTAAGCAACCATAACTCACGCCACCACCGTGCACTGCTAAGACTAACACCCACGACATCAAAGATGACATCACAAATGTCATTGATGACATTACTGATGACATCACATGTCTATCTCCCTCTTTTTTCCTTTACTGACACATCTAGGCCACATGGTTTTCTTCAGTAACAGTCAGGAACTAAAAATTGTAAAAGTACTATATTTGTAGACTTATCCTTAAAGTATGTTCTTACAGTAATTCTCTTAGAGTCCTGTCATATCATATGAAACATATACATAGGGGAAAACACAAGCTTGAAAGACAGCAATCCTTTCTGTGCATGAAGATAATCAGTCGAATTATCAGCACTTTCTGATAGTTCTGTTGTTTTTTATTACTGTACTTTCCCTGTATATGCTCATATTTGTATACATTGTACTCACACTACTTTCCTTAGGGTCCAATCACATTATGTGATACATATACATAGGGTAAATAGCATTTTTCAAACAGAGCAATCATGTATTTGCATAAAGATAATCAGTTAGTTTATGAATTGTTTCTGTTACTACTTCTGCTTTTTTGGTTACTTCAATTTCCCTGTATATACCCATATTTGTATGTGTTCTTGTCTCTTTGTGTTTTGTTTGTAATAATGCAATTATGTAATACGTGGGTTTTATTAACTACTTATTACATATTTCACAGTACGCAAAACTCTAATAAGAAAACAGTTATCATTTCATTATGCAACACATTAACATTATGAATATTGTACCTTCATCAGGTATGCTTCACACAATGCCTAGGTTTCTGCATGCGTAGCTTAGTATACTGGATATAACTTCATAATAGAATGCTATTTATATCAATGCATTGCTTAATGCACTAATTAGCTCATGATATTTATTCAATGATCCTGGACAGTTTTTTCTCAACATTATAATAAGAATCCCTTGTAGACACATTTCATGAAAAGTAAACACACATGTGATGTCATCAGTGATGTCATCAATGACATTTGTGATGTCATCTTTGATGTCGTGGGTGTTAGTCTTAGCAGTGCACGGTGGTGGCGCGAGTTATGGTTGCTTAGCTTACCATAACTGGCGAATTTCAGGGGTTTTTCGGTTTTACTTGGAACCATAACGTCCCTTTAACAAAATGTTTTCACTGAATTTCATAGGATTTTAGTAGCGCAACTTAACCATAACGTCCCTTTAACAAATAATTTTCACAGAATATATATATATAAATATATATATCACATTTTAAGTGTGAAAATAGGGAGATGTGTTATAATGTGGCTTGGGTGGAATGTCACTATGTCATATGGAGTTTCTATGACAGAAGTTCTGATGATGTTAGAGTGTTCTTGTATTCATTTATAAGATTCTAGGTTGTACCAGTTGGAGAAGTGCAGAGTTTCCTGTAGCTGCACTGGCTCTGGTAGGGGGTCTTTGTACTGTTTAGCTTACACATAAATATATACTGAAAGACATTAACCTTCCTGCTCATCAGCATAACATTCGCAAACAAAATGACATGCAAAAAACACCATTAACCTTCCATGAGCAGCATTTTCTGTAAAGCCGTGAATTGACACGATTCACAGGTAGGGATTTGAGGGCCACATTTTATTAGGTACAACTTTGAGGGACACTTTTTTTAGGTGCCCGGGACAATTTCTTGTCCAAGTCTGACCCTGGCCCCACCCTACCTATCTACACATATAACTCCCTACTCTCCCCCTCACTTGTTATGATCATCCTTTGCCCACCTTCTGGCCACCACTCATGTCCTCTGTGTTCCCTCTCGTTTATTCTCTTATCTGGAATAACCTTCCTGTACCTCTTAATTGTACTACATCTCTATCACTAATTAAATACAGCCTCGGATCCCTCCTCCATTTCGAAGATTCTGTTTCCAAGCACTCCACACCTCTACATCACCCTGCCTTCCTTACATGCCCTTTACTTTAGTCACCCTCCATCCTTAAGATAGCACTTTATCCACCGTTCCGCTCCTATGTCATGTTTGTCCTGCACTCTGTCAGAGGTCTCTGCACCTTTAAGGGGGAGACAGAGTTTCAGGTGGGAAGCAGGAGCGGGGTAAATGAAGAGGAGGAGCGAAGGTACAGAACAGCAGTTGATTATTGTAAACTGAATAAAGAAGACGTATAACCATCCCTTATGGTGCCGCGTCCTTTATATGGTGCCTGTATCACCAATAACAACTGGGGACAACGTTGTTTCCCGCACATCGGAGTCCTCCGAGCTGGCCGAGTAATTCCACTGCGCCCTTCCATCTCTCCTAAGGCGATCCTGCCTCCTCCATTCATGCGCCGAGTGCCAGCGATCCAGTGGCAGTCTGCCACTCCCTAAACAAGAGAAAGGGGGGTTCCAACAATAAGCTACCTAATGGTGTCACACTTACGGGCTGGTCATTTGGACTGACATGGGGCAACCATAACTAATATCTTGTATCAAAACCAATATAACAAGATGTACACAAGAGCTAGTATTTCAAAAATATAATCAAATTTATTCATCAAGTGTATGCTAAAAAAGGACAAAGGTAGGTCCAATTCTTAAAAAATGATTTTCAACAGATAACAATACTGTTTGAAACAAGATATTCCAGGGTGATCCAGATGTGTCTATTCACTTTTATCAAAATTTGAAATCAAAACAATTGTTCTGATAAGGTGATGTTAGTAAGAAAAGAGTGGCTTTTTATCATGAACAATGTTTTCTAATACTTTTTCAAAAAACCCCAGTAGGGAATGTGTCTTAACATGAACCCATAGGGGGGACGTGTCGACAGGGGTAACTTCTGTTTCCAGCCTTAGACGGGTACAGTCGCCGCATGTTCAATGATGGCTGTTGTACACTGGACATCTGCTGAACCAAATAAGGCTTTCATCAGGACACATGAACGACAGCTTGACCCAGATGTCGTGTTTTTCACAAGGAATGTTTGGTGTATACCAATATATCTACATAAACATACAAAAAATAAAAATACAAAAAAATGTATTAAAAACTAGCTGTGTAACAGATGGCTATGGTAACGTTGCCACATTTTTCATAATATTCCCAGACCTTTCAGGCTTGTTAAAGCATGCAACCTAAATATACTAATAATTAATATTATACATATCACTTTATGTTGTTCTGATGTACCTTATTTGTCATTGTCTATTTTGTATTTTCATCTTGACTAGTTGACATTTTTATTTTTATTTTTTTGATGTAAATCCACGGCTTGTTTATAAACTTCAAAATCATCAAAGCCTCATAAGGACAATACACTTAATGTTACTTGTGCACTGTATTTGTTCATAAGCTTTGGTTGCAATAGTACCTTCAAATTTCTTCCAAAAGGCGCTCTGCGTAGTTTAGGCAGTATCTTTATTTCGAGTGTCAGGTGAGCCGGTGGGGACACGTTCTGCTGACTAGTACGGGCCTTGGCAAACTGTAAGGGGAACAGAGAACAGTGCATAGGCACAGGTCACTGTGTGCACCAGTAATCCCCACTCGGTACTACGATCTTAAGCGGAAGTTTAAAGTATTACCTTCAGCTGGTGCCCTCGCTTATCAAACGATAGTCACTTGGACCAAACTTGCATCCGAAGGGTGCTTTTTATTTTGGTGCAGGAGTGGCGAAAAATGCGTCACAGCCGCATATCATTTTCGGCATTCTGTGAATGATATAATGTACATGCGCTGCATATTAGAATAATAGAAGGGAGATGTTGCTCTCTTCGCTACCAAAGTGTAATAGGTCCCTGAAGTGTGGGATAGTCACTTACTTCTGCTATCGAGGGCTGCTTCAGTCTTGCGGATGAACACGAGCGGTTTCAAATCCGTGAACCTGGTCATGTGATATCTTTTCAATGACTGGGTCACTGGCGTGATGACATCATCACGATACAGTGAAAACGGCGGACATATAGGGTGAACCTGCCGGCCATGTTGGAATGTCTGAGCAACATGGTATTCATATATGAATGTTATAGAATGGCTATTTATACGATGCCAGAGGAAGGGCCAGTCTAAATTCAATAGTTACTTGTTAGGTGTCATTTTAATTAAATGTATTCTCGAGCTGCCAAGGGGCCTCCCTGCTTTTGTGTGTAGTATGGTCTCGGTTCATTCAAACCAAGGCACGAGAACACGAAATCGAGCGCAGAAGGATCCATGTGGTGGAAATCGGTATTCAGTAATATCGTGGAAATCAGTTTTTAGTAAATGTCATAAGGCTGTGTTTGCCCACTTCGCATGTGGCCCTGTGGCAACTATCCATGCATTTGTGCAAAATGCAGCCAATATGCCAACATGAATATAAAAAACATCTTGGGACTGTATGTGTGGGTGACATTTTATAGGTGTTATGGGTGGCGCCTATTTGTGTATAAACAGGTTCCACTCAATATATAGGTTTAGTCCACATTTGACTGAATCTAATTTATGGATACATTTTTGTTCTAATTTGCGCAGGTTAAGGTCCCTATCCCCTCCACGGGGGTGTGCATCCAGAGTTTGTAACACATACCATACAATGTCATTATGGGAGTGTTTCATCTTTTGATAGTGTTCGACTAATGGTTTATCTTTGGTGCTATTCTTGATGCACGACCGGTGTTCTCCTATCCTAGTCCTGATGGGTCTTTTCGTTTTCCCAATATACATAAGTTTACAGGGACATATTATACAATAGATAGCCCACTTTGTTGCACAATTAGAAAATGATTTGAATGTCCAAACCCCAGTTTTTAGATCTATAGTCTTGGTATTTTTGGTAAAGTTACACATAAGGCATTTGCCACATTTATAGTGGCCTACAACTGGAGGGAGACATCATAGTGTTTGTTGTATAGGTGCCTTAGCGGGCTGTCTGGGATAGGTATGAACCAGTCTGTCGCTCAGATTTTGTAGCCGTTTAAAGGCAAACCGGGGAGGCAAGATGGAGAAGGACTCGGTGTTTATCATTTTCCAATTTTTCAAGATGGTCCTTTTCAAGTCGTTACTTACAGGAGAGAACGATGTCACACAGGTAATTTTGTCCAGTTTTGTATGGTCTCGCTTGGATAGGCAGTCCACTCTTTGGGTATTTAATGCCCTCTTGTAGGATCTCCTGATGGTATGTGAAGGGTAACCTCTGGCTATTAGGTTGCTTTTTAGTTGTTCACTATGCACTTTGAAATCTTGTTTTTCAGAGCAATTTCGCCTAATCCGTAAAAACTGCCCAAAGGGTAAGTTTTCTTTAAGTGATTGCAGATGAAAGCTCCCAAAATGGAGCAAGGTGTTTTTTTGAGTTGGTTTCTTATATAGGCTAGTGCCTATTGAATTAGTTGATCTTCGATACACCAGGAGATCCAGGAAGGGTATTTCTCTGTTATTTGCTTGCCAAGTGAAGTTCAAAGACGCCTCACATTGGTAAAGCCAGATGTTGAAACTTTTTAGTTCTTCTATTGTCCCACGCCATATCATGAAAATGTCATCGATATAGCGGTGCCATGTATGGATGTTATTTCCAAAGGGGTTGGTGTCACTATATATATGGATGTTCTCAAAATGGTCCATATATAAATTAGCCAGATCTGGGGCAAAAGTGGCCCCCATACTGGTCCCGTTCAGTTGTTGGAAAAACAAACTGTTATGAATAAAGAAGTTTTTTGTCAAAGCCATGTGTATACACTCGGCAATAAAAGTCGAAGGTGGTTGTTTGTCTGTCCGTGTTTCAAGCAATTTCAGCATGACATCGATACATTTAATCTGTGGAATGTTAGTGTAGAGTGAAGTTATATCGCGTGTGACAAAAATGTCATCAGCCTAAATTGTAACGGAATCCAAAGTTTTAATCATTGCAGTAGAGTCTTGAATGAATGATTTCATTTGACTCACAAATGGTCTCAGGAACACATCAGCGTACACTGACAGGGGTTCTAGAAGTGAGCCAATGGCCGACACTATCGGCCGTCCTGGGGGGATAGTTAAATGCTTATGTATCTTAGGTAAGCAGTAGAAGGCTGGAGTAACTGGGTGTTTGTTGGTCAAAAACAGTTTTTCTTCATCGTTAATCCAGCCTTGATCTGCCGCATGTGTCATCAGGCTAGCTATTTCTTCCATGATTTGTGTCGTTGGATCAGTTGGAATGGGTTTGTAGACGGAACGATCTGACAATTGGTGGTTGACCTCAGTGTTGTAGAGGTCAGAGCCCCACAACACAATCCCTCCTCCCTTGTCTGCTGGTTTGATTGTAAATAAGGGATTAGATTCCACATTTTTTAAGGCAAAGTGTTCAGTTTTGGAAAGGTTGTCTTTACATTTATTTCTATTGGCACACAAGAATTTCATTTCTCTTAGGATCTTGTTTTCAAAGGCTAGTATTTCTGGTGATACCATAGATTGTAGAGGTGTAAAGTTTGAAGGGGGTTTTTTCCCCGATCTGTTGTCATTGTCGGGAACTGGATCATTTTTTGCGTAATCTGATAATGCGAAAAAAATTTCGCATTTCGACTTCTGTTTGGAAAGGATCCGCTCGCGATACTGGGACAAAAGATAACCCCTTTGACAAAACTTGTATTTCATCAGGTAGTAATATATGTTCACTTAGATTGAAAATGGGAGTTACCAGGTTGGTGGTGGGATCCATTGTCGGGTCCGCATGCCGTGGTTGCCCCATTGTCTGTTTCTTCCCCGGTTTCCCCGTCGTTGAAAAAACTGTTGTTGTCCCCTTTGGGGTTGGATAGTCCTGCTTGCGTTTTGAGCATTTGTAGCGCTGTCTGAATCACTGCTGTTCGAGGAATTGGAGAAGCTAACAAACTTTCTATTTCTTTGTGCTCTTGATTGAGACTGTCCGTTCCAATTGGCCTGATTTGTGTTGTATTGCTGAAAGAAACCGGGGACTAAGTATGGATATGTGATTTCTTCCTTGTAATTAGCAATATCCTTTTTTAATTTCCAGATCTTTTTGTCTAATGTTAGTGTTTGGAATTTGGACATCTCTGTATTCATTTTTTCTAGAACAGATTTTATCTCAGGAATGATTTTGTCTGCTATTATCTTTTTTTCCAGGATGTCAATATCTTCCTGTTGTTTCTTACCCTCTTCCTCAGCTGTCTCGATCACTAGAATCACCCAGTTTCGGGAGCATTTGTTGCCTACTCCGCTAAATCCTTTCATGAATTTGGGGTTGTCTAGGAACACTCTAGGTATATTTTTAACCTGTAGGCCCTCGGTAAGTAAGTGACTATCCCACACAGCAGGGACCTATTACACTTTGGTAGCGAAGAGAGCAACATCTCCCTTCTATTATTCTAATATGTGGCGCATGTACATTATATCATTCACAGAACGCCCAAAACGATATGCGGCTATGACGCATTTTCGCCACCCCTGCACCAAAATAAAAAGCACCCTTCGGATGCAAGTTTGGTCCAAGTGACTATCGTTTGATAATCGAGAGCACCAGCTGAAGGTAATACTTTAAACTTCCGCTTTAGATCCTTGTACCGAGTGGGGATTACTGGTGCACACAGTGACCTGTGCCTATGCACTGTTCTCTGTTCCCCTTACAGTTTGCCATGGCCCGTACTAGTCCAGCAGAACGTGTCCCCACGGGCTCACCTGACGCTCGAAATAAAGATACTGCCTAAACTATGCAGAGCGCCTTTTGGAAGAAATTTGAAGGTACTATTGCAACCACAGCTTATGAACAAATACAGTGCACAAGTAACATTAAGTGTATTGTCCTTATGAGGCTTTGATGATTTTGAAGTTTATAAACAAGCCGTGGATTTACATCAAAAAAATAAAACTAAAAATGTCAACTAGTCAAGTTAAAAATACAAAATAGACAATGAGAAATAAGGTACATCAGAACAACATAAAGTGATATATATAATATTAATTATTAGTATATCTAGGTTGCACGCTTTAACAAGCTTGAAAGGTCTGGGAATATTAGGAAAAATGTGGCAGCGTTACCATAGCCATCTGTTACACAGCTAGTTTGTAATACATTTTTTTGTATTTTTATATTTTGTATGTTTACGTAGATATATTGGTAAACACCAAACATTCCTTGTGAAAAACACGACATCTGGGTCAAGCTGTTGTTCATGTGTCCTGATGAAAGCCTTATTTGGTTCAGCAGATGTCCAGTGTACAACAGCCATCATTGAACATGCGGCGACTGTACCCGTCTAAGGCTGGAAACAGAAGTTACCCCTGTCGACACGTCCCCCATATGGGTTCATGTTAAGACACATTCCCTACTGGGGTTTTTTGAAAAAGTATTAGAAAACAATGTTCATGATAAAAAGTCACTCTTTTCTTACTAACATCACCTTATAAGAACAATTGTTTTGATTTCAAATTTTGATAAAAGTGAATAGACACATCTGGATCACCCTGGAATATCTTGTTTCAAACAGTATTGTTATCTGTTGAAAATCATTTTTTAAGAATTGGACCTACCTTTGTCCTTTTTTAGCATACACTTGATGAATACATTTGATTATATTTTTGAAATACTAGCTCTTGTGTACATCTTGTTATATTGGTTTTGATACAAGATGTTAGTTATGGTTGCCCCATGTCAGTCCAAATGACCAGCCCGTAAGTTTGACACCATTAGGTAGCTTATTGTGGGAACCCCCCTTTCTCTTGTTTATGTAGCATAGACCACATCCTACAAGCCCCTAACAAAAAAGTGGTCTTCTTTGGCTCAGATAGTTTTACTCAGTCTGCCACTCCCTCCAGAGGCAATCCCACCTCCATTACAGCACGTCGGAGAGCCCAGCGACCCTGCAACATGCCTGATCCCCGGTGAATCACAACTCCACACCCACGTGGCACTCCTCCTCCATAATCCCTGCAGTGCCAGGCGATCCAGCCGAGGCACACAGACACGTGGCAATCTGCCATTTTGCTGCATAGCAGTCTGCCAGAGCCACCCCGCATGTTATGGGACATGTGGCAGCTGGAAATACTGCACCCAGCAAATAAAGACAGTAAGTGCAAGCAGAGCCCCTCCATCCCAAAGCAAACAGCGATCCCTTCAGAATTTTTTTAAAAAGCATGAAAAAATAAAAAGGGAGAAAAGAAATGTCATTGTAGGAGGACCAGTACAGCCATCCACCCCAACAAGGACCCACGGCACACACAACAAAAGACCTGGCAAAGAGAGGGGCGCCTCACACAAGGTGCAGTAGCCACACCTGGGCACCCTGGAAACACCAGAATAAGTACTCCTCAGTAAATATTGCCCATCGTCATCACAGGCGCAGCCCCACCAGCCATAGCACAAATCCAGTCCGAGTTTGCAGCCCACACCACAAATCAACGCGCTGTCAAGAGGAGCAACCCAGAGACACCGCCTGCCACCCCCACTTCCAAGGCAGCCCTGCTGCACAAGCCACTCGCATTTGCCATGACATCTCAGGCTGACAAGGGCCCGAGGCAGATCGAACCACTTTATGAAAGAGGCGGGGGATGAGAAATCACCAAACCTACATGACACGTTCATCAATCTAGTGGGCAGAGAAATAAAGGCCATTGTTAAGACCATTCCCCCAGAGGATGAACAGATTTTACCATGCTAATCACCTTCCTTAACAGGAAACTCATCATTGAAACCTAACAGAGACTATGAACGGAACATATTTAACAAGTGCACACAGAAAAGAGAGGAAAACATCAACAAATGTATCACCTGCCTCCGAGTGAAGAGTGCCCATTGTCAGTTTCACTAATTTTTCACTGATGAAGCGATACAGCTGCGTGTGATAGAAGGATAGCTGTCACTCGCCCTCAGAAAACAACTACTGAACAAACCTCTCTCAATTGACGAAGTGAGCGAGATGGCGAGAATTTTGGAGAAGGTGGACGCACAAGCAGCCTCCATAGCGGGAAACCCAAATGCAAAACAGGAGAAAGGAGAAACCATTGCTGCCTTCCAACCAGCACCCCAACGGCCCATGGACAGAGGGACCATGCGCAACAGAGCGACCAATGAAATGGGTCTCAGGCCACAGAGACAATGCTACCGGTGTGGAATGAACTTCCCGCACTCAGGGACCTGCCCAGAACTGTCACAAAGATGCGCCAACTGTGGTAGGTAAGGACATTTACAGTCGATCTGCAGGGAAGGGAGACCATTCCCCACCCCATGAATTAACTCACAGCCACAAAGCGGGATTTACAGACGTCCTCCCCAGCCCCCAGCCTACCAAATCAGGCTCTACAACCAAGAACAATGACGGTACATCAGGGTAGTAGAGGAGGTCCACCCGTAAGACTAAGACCAGAGCTATGACAAATACGGCCAGAATTCCCTGTCCGGGGATGAATATGATGTACCCTCAAATACATATCAGGACAATGGTGAATACCAGCAAAACACACTATATTGTGGAGGGGATGACTCTGACAGAACTGTTTTGGATGAAGATGTCAACCTAATCCAGGATGATCACGACGCGAGGGAGGCGCCCAGAATAGCGTTCAATCTTGGGAACAAACAATTCTGTTTTCTAGTTGACTCGGGTGACAATCAATATCATGAGGGAGCAAGAATTCCTACAGATGCCAGAGAGGCCGGAACTCAAAAGAGCCAATTCAAGGATTTTTCAATGGGGAGAAGCACTACCCCTACATTTAATTGGACGATTTAAGAAATGTCTGACACACAAAGGGCTAATGCAAGATAACACCATCCATGTCATCCGAAGCCCGACAAAATGTTGCTGCCTCCTCAGCTACCACACAGCCTGCTGCCTGGGCCTCATTGATATTTACTTCTAAGAGGGTGAAGTGATCCAATCGTCCGCATTAGTAGGAAATACCGGAGAGCAGCAATACACTATCAATGCTAACCCAAAAAGACTAAACCACATCACAAAGGAGTCAATCCTATCTAGGTTCCCGCATTTATGTAAGGGGCTAGGAAGATTCAAAGGGGCACCTGTCAAGCTACATATCGACAAATCCATCAGACCAATTCCTCAACACCGCAGGAGGGTGGGTTTCCACCTGCAGGAAGCCGATTTGAAGGAACTTAACCAACTACTCCACGACAGCATCATTGACCCAGCGACAGGTCCCACTCCATGGGTATCCCTATTAGTCATCATACCCATAGAAGGTGGACATCTACATCTATGCGTAGACATGAGGATGGCCAACACTGCAGACAAAGGGAGCGCCACCCTGGCACGTGCATTGAGGATATGATCCTGCTGCTAAATAAATCGACAATGTTCTCAAAACTTGATCTCATTCAAGGGTACCACCAGCTAGAACTTCACCCAGAGTCGAGAAGTATCACTACGTTTGCCGCCCATGAAGGTCTATTCCACTACAGGCATCTAAACTTCGCATCTCCTCCACTGCAGACATTTTCCAAGAGGCCATAAGACAAATAATTAGACCAATCAAGGGTGCGCTAAACTACAGCGATGACATCCTCGTGTTCCGCACATGAAAGGAAGACTTCAACAAAGCACTACTAGCAACATGTGTAGCGCTACACGAGGCCAGCCTGACACTCAACCTGGAAAAGTGCATGTTTAGCAAAGGTAAACTGACATTTTTTGGCCACATCTTCTAGGGCGACGGCGTGACACTGGACCCGGGCAAAGTCAGCACAATCACTAACTTACAGGAACCGGCCCAAGCAGAGGATGTACGATCGTTCCTCGGTATGGCTTGATAATGCACACGTTACATCCCACACTATGCGTCTCTTACCGAACCCCCGAGAAGATTGCTGCATAAAGACTCAACATTCAAATGGTCAAAGGACTGCCAGTCAGCATTTGACTCCATTAAGATAGCCCTAGCTGAGGCACACCACCTGGCATACTTCGACCCCAATTGGCACACGGAAATAACTGTCAACGCCAGCCGAGTGGGACTTGGTATTATCTTGGCACAGATGAGCGGAGCTGACAAGCACCCCAGACACCTCGTTGCTTATGCGAGCCGAGCCCTGCCGGCCATTGAGTCGGCATACTCTCAAATTGAGATGGAGAGTCTTGCGGCGGTATGGGCTTGAGAACATTTCCACAATTTCATCAGTGGAAAGAGGTTCACACTGATCATGGACCATCAGGCACTACTTTCCCTTTTTGCTAACCCATTCATGAAAATGCCACCCAGGATAGAAAGATGGGGTATCAGGTTTCAAGAATACAATTACACCATCATCCACAGGCCAGGAGGAGACCAGAATCTGGCAGACTACCTTTCCCGTCACCCAGCTGGGGCACTGACGGCCTGCAAAGGTGGTGCAGTATACATTAACTATGTGGCTGCCAATGCCTTACCACCCGCAATAACACTTGAAGCCATTGCAGCTGCATCCACAGCTGACCAATTCATGGCATTGGCCATCAGCCTGACATGCAACAATAAAAGGAAAGATTACTGTCACGCAATCCAAATCCACCCAGTGGTGTGAAAAGAAGAACTAGAGAGAGACTAGTGAGAGTGCATAGAGAGCTAGCAGTCAAGGACCTCTCCATTCTATTGAGAGGATGTCAACTAATCATTCCCTGAACGCTCAGGGCTGAGGTAATCAAAACGGCACACGAGGGATACCGGTGGAGCCAACAACATGAAAAGACAGCTGAGGTGCCACATATGGTTCCCCCTCCATGAAGACACTTGTGGACAGCTGGGTCAAGAACTGCCTGCCATGTGAATGCACAGCACAAGCGGAAACCCCCATTCCACTACAGCTGACAAACATACCAGACCAACCGTAGGACAGAGTAGCTGCCGACTTCTATGGTCCGATGGAGTTAAGCGAATACCTTCTACTATTCATTGATGAATATTCGAGATTCCCCATCGTCAAGAAGATGTCAACGACAGCATCCCCCAAGTAGCCACAACATTCAATGAGGTACTCAGTGAGTGGGGCATCCCACTATCCATGAAATCTGACAACGGACCCACATTTAACAGCCACAAGTTTGCAGCCTTCGCAAAGCACATGGGATTTACGTATCAAAAGCCAATGGAATGGGCGAGCGACTCATGTTTTCGATTAAAAGGACAGTCCAAAGAGCTTGCATAGAAGCCACCAACCCACATCAAGCACTCTGCAGGCTACTACGAGACTATTGCCACATGCCCCATTTAGCCACCAATAATACACCCGCCAAACTAATGATGCGCTACCAAGTCCACACCCGCATTGTGAGGAACACGAGTGAGCAAGAGGAGGAAGGCACGGAGATCATAAGGAGACACACTGAGAGGAAAGAATGGGCAAAAACAGACACAAACATGAGAAGGAGGGCAGTGCCCAAAGACTTCCAAGTGAGGGATTAAGTCCTTGCCAAACAAGCCATGATAAGGAAAACCAATGCAAGATATTCACATAAACCGCTGAACGTGGTTTCCATCAAAGGAACCACGCTGACAGCCCAGAACTCAGAACGGGAACTCACAAGGAACAGCTCACAGTTCAAACACCTTTTCAAAAGAGAGGAGCCTGAGTTGCTCCAACCGGAACCAGACCCTGAGCCAAGAGAGCCGTGAGACGACACGTGGATTCCCCCTGAAGGTGAACAACACCTGATGCAAGATTCATTTGAAATGCCTGAGTCATCAGGAAACAGCAAGAGGAGTGTAGGCCTCCAGCGTACGACCAGAAGACCCGCACGCCTGCTGGAAGAATGTTAAGCCCATTGTCAGAAAATGTGTCCGGGGGTGATGTCAGAGGTCTCTGCACCTTTAAGGGAGAGACAGAGTTTCAGGCCGGAAGCGGGTGCAGGGAATAGAAAGGGGAGGAGCCAAGGTACAGAACGGCAGTTGATTCTTGTAAACTGAATAAAGAAGACGTATAACCATCCCCTCTGGTGTCAGGTTCTTTATATGGTGCCTGTGTCACTAATAACATAGTCAACCCTGGTTTATGTATTCACTTTCCCCTGCAACATGGGGTCATACATCATATTCTTGCACCCCATTGTAAAGGACTCACGTTCTCCCTTTTGTTAGATAAATGTTCGGCAAGTCTTTTTGTACCAAACATTTGTTGTTTTATGTTCTTCCCTGTTATTTTCCAAATACATAACTAAAAACCTTCCTCCTCCCCTCTGAGCTACTCTCTTAAACTACCTCTTATCTGTCTGCTAGCTAAAATTTCCCCTCGCCTCTAACCTGCCTCTGTCCCTCACTTCCTCTGCCTTCACTCCAGCACTTCATCCATCATGATCACATCCCAAGCACAGCTGGCCGTAACGCCTACATGCACTTAAACATGTGCAATGTTGTGTTTGTATGTCCACTTATGTATTGTGCCCGGGGTCTGTTCAATTTACTCCCCTTCACAACCTGGTCAGAATGGCCCTCTTAGGTCTGGTGGGAGGGCGTTCCAGAGTTTAGCTGCGATCACTGGGAAGCTGCTAACCCCTGCTTTCTAGCTCCTGTATCTAGGAATGTCAAGTAAATGCAAGTAAGCAGTCTGGGTAGGTCTGGAGGATTGGGCCTCGGAGAATTTTCTGGACAGGTAGGTAGGGGTAGTGTTTGAGATGCATTTGTGGGTCAATGCTAGCATTTTGAACATGATGCGTTCTTGGACTGCCAGTGGATGTTTCATCTGGCTGTCGAAATGTGGTCTTTTTTTAGCAATGTTTATAGCTACCCTTAAAGTGTTACTCTTTTTTTAATTTATTTTTATTTATTTATACAGAGTTATTCGGAATGTCCTGAAGATTTCTTTATATTGGCGGCATTGGTGCCTGCAAAGAGCCTGCAAAGAGGGAATTGCAGTAGTCAATCCTAGATTGTATGATTGTATGAGGGTTCTAGTGAATGTGATGCAGCTGTCTGTGGATAGGAATTGTCTGCATTGATCAATTTTGCAATGTATGCTGTTGCTGATGCAATAGCGTTTATTTGTCTACCCAGGACATCCTGTCCACCCTCTCCACCCCCACCCCTCCTCTCCCCTCTCCATCTGTGCTAGTTGACCCTCCTTTAGACACCCCCCCCATCCTTCTTGTCCTTTCCTCTTTTCTCCCCTGACGAGGTCGCTAGACAAGTACGATCTATGAAAGCCTTGTCAAAACAGGTTCATCCCTGTTCCTCTAAAACCATCAAGGACCACATTGACACCCTCGTGCAGCCCTTGCTGATTTTTGCAACCACTCCTTTGCCTCAGGATCCTTCCTTCCCCTCCCCTCTGAAGCACTCCCTTGTGCATCCTCTTCTCAAGAAACCCACAGCTGATCCTTCTTGTCCAGCTAACTGTCGCCCAATTTCCATTACTCCCTTTCTGGGCAAACTCCTGGAAAAGTTGGCCATCTCTCAGCTTAACCTTCATTCCAATTCTGTTGGCTGTCTCCATGACCACCAGTCTGGCTTCAGAGTGGCCAGAAGCATGGACACTGCTCTACTGAACATCCGTGAAGATCTGCTTGCCAAACTTACTCTAACATTCCCTCTGTCCTCATCCTCCTCAATCTCTCTTCTGCCTTCGACACGGTCAACCATACCATCCTGCTCAACCGTGTCCTTGAAAACCTGGGCATCACTGATCAGGCTCTGGCCTGGCTAACCTCTTTTCTCTCAGATCGATGCTCCGAGGTCCAACTTGGGTCCATCCTATCATCTATCTTCCTCTCTACCTGTGGTGTTCCGCAGGGGTCTAACCTCTCGCGCTGGCTTTTCAACCAATACCTGGCAACTCTCTCCCACTGCATTGCCATTTTCTGCTCAAATTTCCAGTGCTACACTGATGACACTCAACTCATTTCCAGGCTGCCCTCTGCCACCTCCTTTCCCTCTCTCATCTTTGATTGCCTAACTGCCATTCAGGATTGGTGTGCCGCCAATGATCTTTGTCTGAATGCCAGCAAGACGGAGATCCTCCTCATTGGCACACCTTCACCATCCTTTCCCCTCACTCTCTGGCTGGCTTTCCTTGGCCCTCCTCCTACCCCCACATGCGAGGCTAAGAACCTCTAGGTCATCTTTGACTACACCCTTTCCTTCTCCGCCAACATCCCTGAGGTCTCTAAAAAGTCAAATTTCCTACTATGCCTCCTCAGAGGTACTCTGCCTTTCCTCTCCTTCCCCCAGAAGCTCATGGTATCCCAAGCTCTGGTTCTCTCTAGGTTGGACTATTGTAACAGCCTCTTTCTAAATCTACCTGTCTCTACTCTTCGCCCTCTGCAACTAATCCAAAACAGGACTGCAAGACTTGTCCTTATCCTCAAGCCCTGGGATTGTATCTCTCCAGCTCTGAAATCTCTCCATTGACTCCCAGTGGATGCAAGGATTAAATTCAAAACCCTCTGCATTGTCCACAAGTCTTTCTGGGGCCTGGGTCCAAAATACCTTCAGCTATCCTTCCGCAAATACCTCCCCTCTCGAGCTCTTCGCTCCTCTACCTCTAACTCCCTCAGGGTCAGTCATTTTTCAAAGAAACGAGCTCGGGGTAGATCTCTGTCTTCAGCTGGGGCCTCCCTCTGGAACAGCCTTCCTGCCACTCTAAAACTTGAAGAGAACCATCTCTGGTTCCTCAAGACCTTCCTCTTTTCTTCTGCCTTCGCTCCCCCTATCCCCTGCTGATCTGTTCTCTCTTGTCACCGTGCACCTGGCCACCCTCTGTCCTCTGGGGCCAGATACCTGCTCACCCAGTCACCCTCCCGCACTGCCTCCGGGACACCGCTTGCACTGGGGTCTGTATCTGTACCCATACATCCCCCCCCCATTTTCTTCCTGCACTTATCAGACCTACCCTGTCTGCTAGCAAATTGCTGGCAGCACTACCACTGTTTGTTGCCTTTATTATTTACTTATTGTTATTTATCTGTTTCTCCTCTGCTTCGCATTTTCCACTTCTCCCCCTTTCATGCACTTTTCCCCTCCCCCTCTCTCATGCACTTGCGCGTTCTCAATGTCACTGGGCCTAGTTTGATTGCTGTTTTGTTCCCCCCTGTTCCCCTCCCTTGCCTTGTCGCGCTCTGACACACTTGTGTACGAGTGCAATAGAAATAAAATATTAATATCAATATCAATAGTTAGTGATAGCGTGGAGTCTAGGTATACTCCCAAGGTCTTTACCTCTTTGGCAACAGTGATGATGTGCCCATTGATGGAAAAGGATTTGTATGAATCACTGGTGTGTTTAGCCAAGATTGTGTGCAAATAAGGAGTAGTTTGGTTTTCTCATAGTTTAGGCACAGTCCTTGTTGTGCCATCCAGGCCTGGATGGTTTGGTAGATTTTGCTTAGTGCATTGGAGTCAGTGTCCTAGTTGCCGGAGATGGGTAGGAGGATTTGGGTGTCGTCCGCGTAGTTAGTGTAGGTGACACCCAGGGCATGAAGGTGGTCAAAGAGGGGTTTTGTGAAGATATTATACAGGGTCGGTGAGAAACATTAGCCTTGAGGCACTCCACAGGTGACTGGGGCCGGGGGGGGGGGTCTGAGCTGAGGTGGAGAACACTCTCATAGTGCAGTTGGAAAGGATTGACTTCATCCAGGCTATGGCTTTGGCTGAGAAATGGGCAGCTGAGGAGTGTTGTTGGCAGAGGATTTTGTGATTGACCAAGTCAAAGGCTGTTGAGAGGTCAAGTAGGAGGAGGATGGGCATGTTGCCATTGTCTTTGATTTAATCCATTTCGATTTTCAAGTCTAAGAGGGTGGATTCCGTTCTGTGACTGCGGCCGAAGCCTGATTGGCGGAGGCTGAGAGGATTATGGGTTTCCATATAGTTTTGGATTTGCAGGTAGGCTGCTCTGTCAAGAGTATTTTGAGGAGGAAGGGCACTGTTGTGATGGGGCGGTAGTTGGTGGGAATGTTGGTGACTAGTGTTGTCTTCTTGAGGAGGGGGAGTACCCAGGCTTCTTTTAGATTCTCTGGGACATTGCCACTTGCAAAGGAATTCTTGATTAGCGCTGTGATGAAGTGGGAAAGCTCTTCAGCGCAGGCCTTTATGAAGGTAGCCAGGCAAATGTCTCCTTGGCATTTTGATGGTTTCAGCCCTTCTATAATCATGGTGGTTTCAGTGGTAGTGACCTGGGTGAATATGAAAACCTGTGAGTGGAGAGAGGTGTGGCAGACGCTGGTCTGGCGGCTGGTCTGTAATCGGGAGTTTTTTCTTTGCAGCGATTTTAATTTGGAGTAGGGACATTTTATAAAGGAGAGCATTTTGGATGTACTTGCCCCAGCTGAGATCTTTGGTGGAGTTATCTGGTGAGGGAGCTGGTGATTGAAGCTCGGGTAAGATAGCGAAGAGCTCCCTTCTTTGTGTCAGACCTTGCTTCTTCTAATTCTCCTGTTGTATGTGGCACTTTTGGTTTGCAGAATAGCTTGTTTATATTTTTTGGAAAGGGTAGTGAAATGTTTGTTCTGGTCTGAAGGTATTTTTATCCAGACAGTCTCCGCTGCTCTTTTTGAGGAGCATAGGGTGTTGAGACTGGGGGTGTACCACAAATTAAGGTGGGCACTTGGTTTAGGTTTACGGATGCTCAGAGGTGCTACTTTGTTGATGGCTTTGAGGAAGGTTTTGTTGCATAGTTCGACCATGGCGGTGGGGTCAGTGTTTGTGTGTGGATGACAAGTTACAGGTAGCAACAGTGGGAGTAGGTTGGCTGGGAAAACGTTCCATGAGTTTCTTGAGAGGGAAGCTGGTGCTGGTTGGGATGAGACCTCTGAGTGTGCCGTCTCGGTAATATTGAAGGTGATAACATTGTAATCTGACAAGGGGCAATGATTGTTTTTTAGAATGTTGGTGTTGCAGTTTGAGATCTGCTATCCAATCAAGTGTATGGCCTTTATCATGGTGGGGCTTGAAATCAGGTGGGAGAAGCCTAGGGATTCAATGGTGTTGGCTAAGGCATGTGAATGGGGATCAGCTTGGTCATTTAGACCTAATATGACATTTCCCAAAACATTATTTTGAAGGAGGGCTTTGTGTTGGTAGAGAGGAGTTGCGCAAAGTTTTCCTCGAAGGAAAGCAGTGGGCCTGGAGGTCTGTAGAGTAAATGGATAGTAAGGGTGGCTGTAGCGGATAAGGCAATTTTGATTGAGAGCAGCTCGCCTGAGCTGATGGATTTGTTGGGAATTTCTCAAATAGGTAATATGTTTTTTGCAATAAAGGAGCCTCCGCCTCCTTTGGATACAAGTCTATTTTTCCTGAAGATAGTGTAACCAGCAGGATGCCACCATATTTCCCTGATCGCTAGGAAGCCTAGATTGTTGGTTGTGATGAGGTCGAAAATGTCGAGGGAGTGGGCAAGGAGGGATCTGGCATTGATGAGCGCTCCTGTGAAGAGTGTTATGGTATGCACTTTAGTGTCAAAGGTGGAGATGATCTTGTTAGGTATGTGTTCCAGGCTAGCAGGGGAGGAAGCTTTGGCTATAGAGGAGGCTTTGGATCATACTTTAGCTGCTTTGTCTAGGTTGGTGTTTGTAAGGATGATAGCTGGTGATGTTGTCATGATGGTAGCGTGAGAAATGCATAAGGCAGCATCACACTTGAAGGTATTGGGCACAGGGTAGAGTGTTGTTTCCACATTCTGTTTCAGTAAGTAGCTGCAAGGGGTTGTTGATGTGATCTCGTGGTGCTGGAGATGGTGGGTCTCAAATTGATGTGATTGTCGCGGTTGTTGTTTGTAAATACTGCTGGCATGTAGCTAGGCGAGGAGCTAGTCTATTATACCGATTGTCGAGGGGACACGGTTGAGTAGGGCTTGAGGTTGGTTTATATCCCATGTCAATTTGGATAGAGGTGGTGTTCAGTGGACATGCTTTGGGCAGGAAGAGTGATGTTGGGATGTCATGTGAATCTGTGAGAATGTTTGACATTTTTAGGGTGAGTCTGTATTTATAGTTGGTGGTGGAAAGCTGTGAGTGGTTGGTAGGATAGATAGTTGACTTTGAATCACCAATGGCTTGGTGGGGCCAGGCAAGGGTAAGGCTGGGCCTAGTGAGTGGGGCTTTGGTAGAGGGCAGCATTGAGCGGTGATTGTCCGGGGAGACCGGCTGAAGGGGTTGCAATAGTTTGTCTGAGTCTGACAGCATGATATGATATGGTATGGCATTTATAACTTGCCTGTTCACAAGTGTTTAGTGGGTTTAGTGGGTTCCGTGATGTGGGTTGGGTGCGCATTTGCTCGAGGAGCAGGGGCTGAGTGGGGCTCAGAGGTGATACTTATAGCATGTGCAGTTATTGGTTGGATAGGGACTAGAGGGGGATTGGAGCAGATGGGTCCGAGCTGCATAGGAAGTTGTTGGACTGGTTGTTGTGGATGCGTCTGGATCAGAATAGGGGTGTTTGGGGGTGACGCGCACGGGCAAAGAGGCAGCTGTTTAGGGGTGATGGCACCCAAATTTGAATTTCTAGGGAGGCCTGGATAGCATGGCAATGCACCATAGCTAAAGCCTCTGATGGCGACTAAGTCAGATTTGTAAGATCAATGTAGGCATTTTAGTATATCTAAATGTGAATTTTGAAAAGGCACATCTAAATGCAATATTTTTAGGCCAAAGTCATCTCATCAACACATCTAAAAGCAAGTTTTAAAGTCCAAGTGATCACATCAACACATCTAGATTTGAGTTTTAAAGAGGTACATCTAAATGCAATATTTGAAGGCCAAAGTAAATACATCAACACAGCTATAAGCAATGTTTAAAGCCAATGTGAGCTCATCAACATCAAAATGCAACATTTTGAGGCCAAAGTGAGCACATCAGCACATCTAAATGCAACATTTCAAAGTCAAAATGAGTACATACACACATCTAGATTCAAAGTTTGAAGTGGCACATCTAAATGCAATTTTACTAAAGGCAAAGTGAGTACATCAACATTTTTAAATGCAATTTTATGAGGGTATATTTGAACTCAAGTTCTGAAAGTGAGGGTGAGCACGTGCAGCCTTGGGCTGGTGGATAGTGAGTTCACAATGGGTCATGCCGTAGAGCTGGTAGTGGTTGGGTCAAAAAGGGAGGTGGGTGTGTTTGCCAGTGGGCATTACCGGTGCAGATGTATGCTGTCAGGTCTTTCATTGGTAGTGATGCATGGGGTTGTATTGGGACGTGCTTGCAGTTCTGGCACACTTGGACAGGCTCAGACAGGAGCCTTAGGAGTGGGGCATTTGGGGGAGTGGGGGGTGGCATTCACCTGCCAGCTTCCGGATTGGCTGTTTTAGTGTGGAGCACAAGCCAATTAGGGAAGCATCAGGCTGCAGAAGGCCCGAGCCTTATTCATTTCCAATGGTGCAGCCATTTTGTAGAGTGTGCTGTTAACACAAAGTACAGGTCAGATGATGAGAAACATGCCTCCAGTGCGCAATCATGATCCAAAAAGATTTCAGCTGTAATCTTTGGGATTGCAAATAATTGTGCAGGTTTTAGCAAGGATGGGGCATCCCCATGAGCTTTTGAGCCTGCAAAGGCCTACCTCTTGGTCTCAGATTGTGCTGTGTACGGAAAGCCTCGTGGAGATAGGGGAAGGGTAATATCTTTCAAATACACGTTCACACAGTACCATCCGACATCATAATTCACATAGCATAAATAATTAATCCGCCAAAAGTTTAAAAAACACTGTACGAATGTTCCTCTAAAATTTCTGTACATTACATAAAAATGTCACCGTAAAATACATAAAATGAGTGTCAGACCCTTCCATTAGTTTACTCCACATATTCACTGTCTTAGTACGGTCACATTTATTGTGGTAAGATTTAATCCATTTAATTCTTAAATAATTCAGACTTTCACAATCGACTAAAAGATGCTCCCGTTATTTTCAACACAGCACATATATTACATTTTAACAGCAGGTACTGCCTGACCATCCAACTACGTAGGAACGCCATTATGTAGAATGGCATTGAAACACGCTGCATAATGTAAGCTATAAACCAACCACTATTCACATTTCTTGATAGCTAAACAAGGTCTGCTTCATGGCTATAGGATTCCAGTTTTTGTGTTAGCCTTCTTTTGCATGGCCATAGGTTATTCCTACTTCTGTCACATGTAAAACCTATTAGCCAAGTCACCTGGATCTTCCCATATGTTCATATGCTTTAATCAGTGTGTATGCTTTTAAGTAGCTCATTATAATGGTATTATTGTATAGTATTAGTAAGTTTTCATACCAAGGAGTTACTCCAGATATGTATCTTGCCATTATACACTTTATGTTGAACTCAAGTCTAAGATATTCCACTGGCAAACTTTTCGGCATTCTAAATAATTTTCTTTACATTTTAGCCTCAAAACAATTCAATTCAGATGTAAAGTCATGACCTCACATTTCAACGCCATACATAAGTACGGGAATAATCTTTGCAGTGTATAACAACAAAACTGTTTGAATTGAAATCCCTCCTTGTCGCCCAATAAACACACTTAAAGTATTAATAAGTTGCATGCATTTGTTTTGGGTCTCATTCCAATGACACTTCCAGTTCAATGTTTCATCTATGGTTACTCCTAGGTATTTGTATTGTTTTACACATTCAAGTGGCAATCAATTATATTTCCCAAAATATTTTGGACCTATTCTAGAGAATTTCCCTCTAAAGGTTATCATTTTAGATAAGCTGATGTTTACCTTAAATCCATTATCTATAGCATACCTATGCAGACAATCATGAGCATATTTATTTCCAATGGTGCGGCCATTTTGTAAGTATGGGCCAGAAGAGGAGAAACATGCATCCAGAGCGCAATCATTATCCACAAAGATTTCAGCAGTAATCTTCTGTATTGAAAATAATTATGCAGCATTTAGCAAGGATGGGGCACCCCCACAAGCTTTGAGCCCACAAAGGACTACCTGGTGCTTTAGATGGTACTGTGTCTCGAAGATGCCTGCAGAAGTGTGCGATCTGTCTCCGTTCCGGTCGCATAGCAAGTGGACTTATGATCTCCTCAAATACACGACTTGTAACCACCGGGGAGATTGAAACATTTCTAATTGTATTTCAAGACACATAGGAAATTCAAACTCAGACAAACATTTTTGGATGACCAAAACATTTTTGGATATCCCCAAAAATGTCCTAGCACATTAAATAAAGGTAGATTACTTGCAGAAACAAATGCATGTTCATAAGAATGTACAATTTAATATTCAATACAGCAAAGTTCTGAACATTCTGGATATCAATGTTTGCCATTGCAAATTGTGCTGCCCTAGGTAACATAGTGAATGGTGTTGGATCATGGGAGACATAGGGCTTCATTACGAGTATGCCTTTCCAGAAAAAGGTGCTGGTAACAATGTGTACCAGCACCTTTTCAGGATTGGCATTCCCCGAGTCCGCAGGTAGGGGCAGTGAACTTCCGGCAGGTGAGGCCTACCGGTAGTTCTGGCCTCTACTGGCAGATAATTCACTGAAGCACTGGCATTGTTAACAACGGGGCCAGTGCTTGAGTGGTTCCCATTCTATGGAGTCCGGTGGGACTCTATGGAATGGTAGTACCAGGATATAGGGTGGTGGAAACATTAAACCGAGATTGCTGGTAAGCCGCCAGTAGTACCAACAGCTGACCGGCAATCTCGCAATGACCCTAATAGTCCATATAACTGTATTTGATGAAAATTCTACCCATTCCAGTCTTACATTTTGCAAAGCATTGCATATCAGTTGAACAAGGCCAATTCAACTTTATTATGATTACAACTCCCAGAAAAGCATTATCTCAGTAAATAAAAGCCATTCAATGGAAAATTGATAACATGGGAACATCGCCATGTAAGAACATTCTTTCGGTTTCCAGTGATAGTAATAAATACATTTTAACAAATAACTTTTTTAACTGAATAGAAAATACCGAAAAAACACCAAATGATGTATTAAATATATATATATGGAGGGGTGGGATAAGGGAATAAAACAGGTGCAGAGGGGCTTGGGGTCGGGTTATCATACATTAAAGGGGAGCTTGGGAGCGACCCCCCCAAACAAAACAAAAATCTTAAGATTATGTATTTTTTCATTTCATTAAAATTGTTTTTGTTGAAACAGTTTTTGATAAATTAACATAGATCCCATTCTTTCTATTAAATTCTATTGATTTGGGTGCATTATTTCAGATCTGCTATCTGTTATAGCAAACAAAAAGAAGTTGAAAAAGCCTTAGCAAGACAATGGGCCTCATTACCGGTCCAGTGGTAACCCTGCCGGTGATACCGGCGGGTTGCTGCCGGACCCGTAAAAAATGACCAACGCCTGACTTCCAGGTGCCACTGTATAGGAATGGGAACACGGGCGCACCGGCACCATTGACAACGGTGCCGGTACTCCCCTGACAAGTCTTCCTACCGGGGCAGATGCGCCCGGCAGGGTCAGACCTGTCGGGCACAGCTGCTAAGGAAGGCAGACTTGTAGTTTGCCTGTCCGGAAACAACCGTGCTGGTAGTCTTACCGGCACCGTTCTTTCCGGACCGGCAAACTTATAATGAGGACCAATATTTCTAAATGCTCAGTATAAAAAAAGAGCCATGCAATGTGGTCTGTGAATAAGTGTTCCAATCAGCTGTCTTTAAAAAGTGGAAATAGGTCCCCTATTGAGTTATTGTTCTCATTTGGTTCATCTTGACTGCATTTTCATCTTTTATTTTAAGAGTAACTCGTAAACCCCAGATTCAAAGTAGTTGAATTGTTATCGCTTCAGAATGTTCAACCCAATTACGTCTTACTAGAGAAAGTGAAAACAGTATTAATGATAAAATATTGGAATATATGACAGGATACAATGAAAGATTTCTATTAATGGCAGGTATTTATTTGGCCGGATAAAAGTTAAGGTTTATTCCCCAAATCCATGGGCAATAAGGGATTTCATGAGGCCATTACACTAACGTATGGGCCATAGAAAAACAAGGGTGCATAAGGATAGCTGAGGGTTTGTACTACATAACATAGTCCTGGAGACAATGGTGCTACTAGCGACCAGATGAGCGGCCAGGTGCTGGGAATTATGGGCTGTGCTGGGAGGAGGAGACCCGCAGAAGAAGGGGGCATTTGGAGTTGGCCATGAGTGGAGATTATGGCCGCTGCCACATGCAACAGAGATATGGCTTAAGGGCTTGCAGCTTCAAAAATAGCCTTTTTGGTCACAGCAATGGATCAAGTGGTATGGAGGAAATCCAAAGGTGATGGAGGTAGTGGGAGTGCCCCAAGTTGTAGGCAGGTGGCACAGACAGAAGAGGCGCCGGAAGCAGCACAGCGGTGGATGGGAATTGCTGCAATCGCGCAGGGAATACCAAGGGAACAAGGATTGGCAGACAAAATCTTGTGAGACAGGAGGACCCATGACCACTTCAGCGAATAATGCACAGGAGGCCTGGATCCAGAATGTCTCTCAGGATTCAACAATTCCATGACAGGTGTCAAGTAGCATTATATTCAGGAACCAATTATTTTTGGAGTTGATAATTGTTGTTAGTATAAAACCTCACATCGGTTTTGAATGTTCTTTTTCTTTGTTCACTGGGTATATTTGTTTCCAAATGTATTAATGTCATTGGTGTGTGAGTGGCAATTAAAATGCATAGGTCTATTATAAGGTTTCGCATCTCGTTCAGTTGCTCTTTAATGTATGTAATCAGAATCAATTGATCTATTTGCTACAATGTATAAGAAATATATGCAAAAAAATCTGTTCCCTTTGTGGCCTCGACGGAGTTGTGTGTGCTACAAGACCTTTGGAAAATGTTTGATGTTGCTTTGCAGACATTCTATCTTTTAACTTATTACTAGCTGTACCCATCTTATACTGGGATGCTGAGAGGGAGCAGTTAGGCAAATGAGTGGCGTGGTAGCTGTTTGAAGAGCATTGTTGTGTTTTAGTAATTGGTTGCGGTGTAAGATGTGAGGTGGGAGCCCGGCTGACTTTTGGAAAATGGGAGCTGAGGGGGGCTGTATATGTTAGTTGATCATGTATTCAAAATCAAAAACCGGGACAGGACAACAACATAAATGTAGGACTATAATTTGACAGTATCTTCTGAGAAACAGGTAGGGCTACACTTCAGTAGTGCGGGGCAGGGTCAGACATAGGATGTTTTCTAGTCTGTAATGGTGTCACGTTTGTAAAAATTGCATAACCTGGAATGCTAACCAAGGTGGAATTAAAACAGAATAATATTGGCCGAACTACAAGTCATATCATTAATTGTTATTGCATTTAACCAGTGAATGATTCTTTCACCCGATTATTCTGTGAGAAGTGCAGCACTAAGCCATTGCCTGGTCCCTGTTTGCAGAGTTACTCCAGGAATTTTATAAAGCAGGACAACCAGAGGAAAAAACACAGCTGTCTTGCATAGTGTTGGTGTATTTTTTTGTGAAAGGTGGGAGAGCAACAGTGACAAAGGTGTTCTCCTAGATGATGGCCAGCCTGGTATTTGGAGACATAAACTGTCATCTCATGTGTCCTGAAGGAATTAAGCCATCACACTGATAGCACATTGTCCACACAGTGGTAGCTGAAGGGGATGCGGATTGGTTCTGCGGGAGGGGATGGGGTATAGCCACTAAGCTGTGTAAGAGGTCAAGACCTTAGATTTCTGCGAAGTATACATATTACAGAAAGGTACACTGGGACCAGTACTGACTGTATTGTTATTGGCTGTGGCCAGAAAAGCCTTCCTTCATACCTGTGTCTATGTAATAATTTGACCAATGTACCAAGTATTTGGAATGTAAGAATTGTGGTAATGTTAGTCAATAGTTATTTGGTGTTTCTTAAATTTTTTCTTGCACTTAACTTACTCCTGATAGTCAGCCCTTTTTTGTTATTTGTTGTATGTTTGCGTCTGTGGTTCTATGTCTAAGGGCTCTGTTCCAGAGCGTTATAAATAAAAAGAATAAATAATAAAGTCAACACTGAGCTGCTTCAACCTGCTGTGCATTGTTGTCCTCATCTCTCCGATGGGTTATATGCCATAATGTATTTCTGCTGAGAACTACTGTATTATTATCTTTACCAGTGGGTAGGTGGCGAGTATCTTCAGGTTATTCGAGTTTAGGGTAGATGATGCGTGTCTGTAAACCCTTGACTAAGCAATGCCAGGTTCATGGCCTTTGACAATGTGCCAGTCAAAGTAGTTTGATATCTAATGTCCAACGTACGGCACAGTAGCCACTGGACCACATTGGGTGGCTTTACATGTTTGGGACTTGAAGGCATGCTCCAGACATGAGCTCAGGTCATGGTCCATAGCAATGGCTAGTAGCTAATTTGTGTGGCTAGGTGGTGCCGGTGGTAGGTTGAAAGCACATCCCTGCAGGCTCTGCCCAGCGGTAACCAGTGGGCCCATATGCAGGCAGAGTGGTAACATTGCCTGGGTGAGACAAACCCATACCTTTTCCCCCCAGGTGGTACACAAGAGCATTGGGTGAGTGTTGGCAATAAAAGAGAGTGAGATTTTATTGCACACTTATGGTAATAACAAAACATAATCATAATTACAGTAACCATAATATGCTGTACTTTTGGGTAACGGTTTCGAGGTTACCCCCTCTGGCCCGTGCCGCCACGACCTGGATGGGTCACCGGCTGTCCAGGTTCCCCCAAACGTTGTTGCTCATCTCTTCCCCTAGCTAAATTGACTGCTCATACTAGTTGGGGCACGTCCCTTCAACGTGCCTGGTGCTGGACCCTTTGAGGGTTTTGTCATTACCTGGTTTTATTCTTAAAGGGGTGCGTTAATGCTGTAAACATTCCCCCATTCCTGCTCTGACCGATTCAATTCTTACTGGTTCTGAGCCCCCTTCTATTTCGATTTACTTGTTGCAGTACTTACATATAGCCCCGCTCAGAGGGGCCTTCTGGCCCATCCGCTGTGCCTGTAGATTTTTTAACACTGTAATCACTGCGGGGCTGGCTTAGCTTTATTAATTTGCTTCCCGCATTGTGCTAATGTTTGCACCTGTTTCTGGGGAGCGCCCCCCCCCCCGTGCTAACCCTGTTTTCCAGTATTACTTATATTTCAAACCGTTTTCGGTTATCATGATATTAACTGCTTTCTGGCACCGGCCCTTGCAGCATTAGCCTGTTACCTTGAGCTGCGTGGTGTTTTACCACCAGAGGTGGACTGGGAACCAAAAGAGGTCCTGGAAATAATTGTTCAAAATGGCCCATGGTACATATTTTCAGCAAGCCCAACCCGTTTCCTATGAAAAAATGAGTTACCTCCCTCAAGAGACCCAGGGTGCAGAAGCCTATTGGGATATCTCCTGGGATTCCTATGGGACAGTCCAACCCCTGTTTTCTAGTGCTTATTATTCTATTTTTTAGAACCCGCTTTCAGGTTCAGTGCTACTTGCAGCTCTCTGGCCCCAGCCCTCAGGCGTTGGTCTGTTATATTGTGCTCAGTGGTGTTTTTTTCCCCACTGCTTATTATTTTGTAGAACCCGTTTTCAGGTTGAGTGCTACTTGCAGCTCTCTGGTCCCGGCCCTTGGGCGTTGGCCTCTTGTTTGCTTTATTTCTTAATCGTATTTCCTCCAAGTATTTTTGCTGCCTTGCGAGCTGGGTCACCCTATTACCTAGCATCTTATGTACTAACTCATGACTTGTGATTTTTCTCATTCAAGAGTGTGGGCCTCATTACGATCCAGGCGGTAAATTACCGCCTGGGCCGTGACTTTACCACCATGGCGTAAACTACGTTTACGCCATGGTGGTTGGCGGACTTACCGCCCCATTCCGAGGTCGGCGGGGCGGTAAGTCCCCAATCCCCATTTACCCTTCCCCATTCCCATTTTTGCCCCATAGGGCATAATGGGAGTGGGGAAGGCGTTAATTACGCCACCGTAAATTACGGTGGCGTAATTAACTCCATGGTCCCTTAGCGCCATGGATTTTAACACCTGCTAAAAGCAGGTGTTAAAAGCGCCATGGCGCTAAGGGACCTCGTAATTGGCGGTAAGGGGTCGGCGCAGCTAACGCTGGCGTTAACCCCTTACCGCCAGGGTCGTAATGAGGCCCAGTGTGTTTTAAATCTGCATGGCGCGGTGAGTGCGGAATGTTTTTTTTTAATAACACATTTTATTGTTTTTTCCAACTTAACATCATAAAACATACATTCTTCATATACACATTCAACCTATATGACCAGTGGAACAGCCCCTGGTCAGGTGAAAAGATAACAAGAAAGAAAAGAAGAAAGAAAAGAAAAGGAAAGAAAAAGGGTCTTGCAGTGTCCGTTATTTCTCACGCTATATGCCAGATTGGATTACTTTTGCTCATTGCACATTGTGCGTTATCATCCATTGTTCAGGTTGGTGCAGTCATTGGGCTTCCTCCCATTTGTTCCATATTTTGTCTGCTTTCCTCGGACATCCCCTGGCTGTATATACTCTCCTTTCCATTGCAATGCATATGTTGACGTCCGTCACCCATTGTTCGTACTGCGGTGTTGTTTCCGAGCCCCATAACTGTGCAATGTTCCTTTTAATTATTGCCGAGGTCGTTGATAGAAGCAACTTCTCGTATTTAGATGCTTCTCCCCCCTCCTCTATCCCGAGCAGGAGTAGCTTCGGGTCTCTGTGTATCGTTCTCCCCAGTACCCGTGAGAGTTCATCACAACATTTTTGCCAGTACTGTTGTATATGGTTGCAGTCCCACAGTATGTGGAAGAAGGTTCCCTCCTCCCTCTTGCATCAAAGACAGTGTGGGTCAGATGTTTTCCCCCAGCGATATAATGCCACCCTTGGGTAGTAAATCCTATGCAGTATTTTAAGCTGGATAAGTCTAAGTCTGGCCGAAATGGCCACCTCCCGAAGGTACATGAGGGCTCCCACCCAGTCCTCCGGTTGTATAAGTCCTATGTCTCTTTCCCATTTGCCTTTTAGGCTGGTTAGTTCAGTGGTGGCAAAGGAAGTGATTACATTATACATGGTGGATGTTACTTTAGTCTCTATGCTTGCCTCAACTATGTTTCTTTCGAGGAGAGTGCTTTCGGCCATGTCTTCAAGTGCTGGGAGGTGGGCTTGTAGGGCATGCTGCAACTGTGCATATTGGGACCGTTCAGTGCCTGGGAGGTGAAATCTGGACTCTAGGGTTTCAAAGGACACCAGTCTGCCCCCTTCTACGATATCGCCCACTGTACTGATATCATGTTGTGACCATGTACGCCATCTCGGAAGCCTGTTTACCTCAGGTAAATTCCTGTTGTTCCACAGAGGTTGTAGTGGGGTGATCTTCCCTTCCCATCCCAGGAACGTGTGTGTGTCTTTCCATACTCGGGCAATGTGTGATAGCATAGATTGTGGGGCTGAGTTACGAATCGCTTTGTAAAGGAGTTCAGTTTGAGGTCTAGTGTGTTCTCTGGCACTCCCCAGTCTATTGTGTGGCAGCGTGGTGTCCCCATGCAGTAAGTCGTTGACCACTGCCATTTGGCTAGCCCAGTAGTAGGACTGTAGGTGGGGGAGCCCTATCCGTCCCTCCCAAATGGAGCACTGCAGAGTGCCCAGCGCAATACATGGATGTCCGTTGTTCCAGAGGAGTTTCCTTAGTGCGTTGTCTATCTTTTTGAATTCCTTCGCTGGGATGTGTAGTGGGGCTTTTTGCAGTATGTATAAGAAGCGTGGAAGAGCCATCATTTTGAATATGCTGCCCTTCCTAGTAGGGTCAATGGGAGAGAGACCCAGTGCCTGGCATCTTCTGTGAATCTGGTTGTTATCAGGTGAAGGTTATTGATCACATAACTGCTCAGGTCGTTAGTAATTTGTATGCCAAGGTATTTAAACTGCTTGGTTTCTAAGCGAAAGGGACAGTTGGCTGGCGGTATAAAAGTTGTGGTACCTATTGGGAACAGTATTGATTTGGGCCAGTTTACTCTTAGCCCGCTGAAAGTACCGTAGCTGTCTAGTATGTCTACAATCGTGGAGAAGGCTTGGTGTGGGTCTTTTAAGTAAAGAAGCAAGTCATCCGCGTACAGGGAGCCTCTATGCTCTCGCCCGTCTTCCCACTGAATACCACACCAGGCCGTTGACGTTCTCAATGCCTCTGCTAACGGTTCCACAGCCAGGGCAAATATCATGGCGGATAATGGGCATCCCTGTCTGGTTCTCTTCTCGAGCTTAAAGGTTTGCGATGGCCACCCATTCACTCTCATTTGATTTGGGGGATTCATATAAGAGTTGCACCCAGCTCAGAAACTGAGGACCAAACCCCATCCGGCCCATTATTTCCCAAATTGCCTCCCAGTACACCGAGTCGAAAGCCTTTTCAAAATCAATCGCCAGTACAGCCAGGGGGCCTCGCGTGGTAGGTGCATTCTCTATTACAGTATGTAGCCTATGAATTTTCATGCGGGTCGACCGTTTCAGCACAAATCCGCACTGGTCGGAGTGAATTAATGTTGGGATGACCTTTTGTAAGCGGTTGGCCGGTACTTTTGCTAGTATTTTGGTCTCACTATTGATAAGTGAGATTGGTCGATATGAACTACAGAGGTCTGGTGGTTTGTCTGCTTTGGGAATCACTATTAACGTGGCTTTCCGGAGGTCTGCCGGTAGGCGTCCTCTCTCCTTGGACTGTAGGAACATTCACAGTAAGTGGGGGGCAATTTCATTTGTATGAAGTTTACGCCACATCTCAATCGGGAAGCCGTTTGGCCCTGGTGTCTTTCCCGTCTGGAGTTCCGACATGGCCGCTATCAGTTCCTCCTCTGTGATATCTTTCTCAAGTAGAGCCTGCTGTTCAGCGCTTAGAGTGGGGAGGGCTATGTCGTTTAGTACTGATCTATTGATAGGCGATGTGGGTGGCCTGTAGAGCTCCGTATAGTAAGCTGCGAAGCCCTTGGCTATGTCGCGGTCGGTCAGTAAGGGTTCAGCTCCTTCTGATCTTATCGCTCTGACTTGGCCGCTGCCTATTTCGCGTTTCTCCAACCATGCTAGCATTTTGCCGGCTTTATCACCGGTCTCATATATTCTAACTCTCATCGTCATATGTGCCTGCCTAGCGTTGTCTAGCGCAACGTTCTGTAAGCGTTTTTGGGCAAGTGTTAGTGCTCGATTTGTTTCGGGTTGGTCTAGTGCCAGGTGGTTTAGTTCAGCCTGGGTCACTTGTTCTTCAGCTTCTAGCAATTTCTGTTGGTGTTTCTTTTGGTGTGCAGCAGACCATGACAAAATCTCACCCCTCAGCACCGGTTTGAGTGCCTCCTACAGGATCCCCGGATCATCTACCGATCCCGTGTTTAACTCAAAGTAAGTTTTTGTCGTTTGTTGTATTTGCTCCAGAAAATCTGGGATGCCTAGGTAGTAGTTATTTAAGCACCAGGAGGGGGGTGGATGTGGTCTAGCCATATTAAGCTTGATTAGCAGGGGGGAGTGATCTGATATGCCGCGCGGCAGTAGAGTTGCCTTTGTGGCCCTGTGAGTCTCTGGCCCAGGCAGAAAGAAGTAATCTAATCGTGATAAAGAGGTGTGTGCCCCTCAGTGGAAGGAGTATTCCCTTGTGTCTGGGTGTAGGTCACGCCACACATCCCGCAGTCCCATTGCTGTGGTGAACGCTGCTAGTTTGGTTCGGACAGTGGGGTTTCTTCCTCTTAAGTGTGAGCGGTCCATCCCCACCTCCATGACTTCGTTGAAGTCACCCCCAATTATCAGTAGGTTTGAGTTATCTCCCGAGATCAGAGGTGTAATGTCCTGTAGCAGGGTGGTGAGCAGTGTCGGTGGCGAGTAGACCCTGAGTAGGGCTATAGTCTGGTTCCATAGTGTTCCTGTAATAAGTGTGTACCTGCCGCCAGTGTCTTGGGTCACCCGTGTCATGGTCAGGGGCAACCGTTTGTGTATTAATATAAGCACCCCACGAGAGCCTGTGGTGAACCCAGCATGTTTTGCAATTCTGTCGTTGGTGCGTTTGAATAAGGTACATGTAGTGCCTGCTAAGTGGGTCTCAGTTAGGAAGGCTATGTCTGGTGTGTGGCGATTTAGGAGTTGTGTGATAAGTCATCTCTTGATTCCACCTCCCATCCCATTAACATTCCAGGTTAGGAGTCGTAGGGTCCTGATATCTGTGTTAGCGGAGGCCATTTGGTAAAGAGTGCGGGTTAATCACTGGCATATAGCACCATGTGCACATGTCGTCTGCTGATAGTGTTGTGGCAAAGCGTTCTAGATTTGAACTTTGGACCCTTTTCTTAACAAAACCGTTGTTAAACAAACTTCACATCCCCGCCCTATACTCCTTCTAACTCAAAGCATCTGTCGCCCGAACATTCAACAACAAACCTAAGCTAACCGTGGCTGAGTGAGCCTGCTAACAAATGAACAAATAAACTATTTGGGGTTGTGTCCCTGTGTGTAGGCTCTGGACGTATCCCGGTGCGGTGTCACACCAGGGGAAGGGGGGGCTCCCGTCTGGGCTGGCCGCTTGGCTGTGTGTCTCTTCGTGGCTAGTCTGTATACATGTTCAGCATTAGGTTGTCATACAGTACCTTAAGCCCCGCACGGTAGGGTCTCGAGTGTTTCTGTTCGCATATATTTCAGGAGTCGGTGCTTTTATTCCTGCAGCTGTGGTGCGATTCCTGGTGCAGGTGGTTGTTGGTCTGGCGGTTCAGGACCTGGCCGGGCACGGGGTGTTCTGTTTCTGTTTCTGTTGCCCCTCGTTGCCGTCCAGTCTCCCTCAATGTGTTGTTCCGCCCATCTCCACGCCTCTCCGGGGTTGGTGAAGTTGACTGTTGTGCCTCCATGGTAAATTTTAAGTTGGGCAGGGAACATCAGGGCGTATTTCACCTTGAGGGATTGTAGTTGTTTTTTCAGTGGGTCAAACAATTGTCTAGCCTTCTGCACTTCCCTGGTGTAGTATGGAAAGAATGCTAATTTGGATCCATTATAGGTGAGGGTGCCTTTCGCCCTTGCAGACTGGATCAGCGCATCATGATCACGATAGTTCAAAAGTTTGGCGATCACTGTACGAGGCGGGGCACCCAGAATTGGACCACCTGTCAGCACACGGTGGGCTCGTTCAATGGAGAAGAAATTGGAGAACGTGTTTTCTTCAAACATGTCTGTAAGCCACTGTTCCAGAAATAGCTCCATATGTGGGCCCTCCGCTTTCTCCGGCAATCCCAGGATCCTAACGTTATTACGCCTGGATCTTCCCTCGCTCTCATCCACTCACTCCTCCATGGTTTTCAAACGTGTTGTGACTCTGGCCAGCTGCTGTTCTATGTTCCTTATTCCATCTTCCGCACCGGAGATGCGTTGTTCTGCCTCGCCGGTGCGCAATGTCAGCTTCTGGAGGTCATTTCGCAGGAGGAAAACGTCCATGCTGATGCCATCCATTTTCTGCTCCATGGAGGCGGGCGAGTCGGCTATGGCCGCCATGATGTCCTTTAGTGATATCGTGCCCTCCGTTCCCGCCATGGCGTCTGCTTGGTCTTGTTCTTGTTCTGGTTGGCCGTTAGTCTGCTTAGTAAATTGATCTATCCTGCTCTGGGATATCAATCTTTTGGATTTGTCTTTGCCCATGTAGAATGCCAATGTGAGGTTATCGCAGTCCGGGCTGCTGTAGCGGGGTGGCAGGGATTCTTTTAAAGTCACGGGTTCCCCTCACCGGTCTCGGCAACGGGGCAGTCCACCCAGCGGGGCTGTTTCTTCTCGTTCGCCGCGGTGTGTGGTGGGCGACCAGCTCGCCTTGTCTCCCCAGCTAATTCACGGGCTCCTCTCCACCAGCCCTGGCCCTGTCGTGTCGTGCGGGGCGTGTGGTGGGTTTCCCGCCCGTCTCGCCTCACCAGCCAAAGCCTCTCCACAGACCACACGCCCAACAGCTCCGTTGATTTATGCAGGTGTAGCGGACAGATCGTTTGCTTTGCGGTCCGTGGGGGGATAGTCGCGATTTTCCCTCAACGCGTCTTCCCGGCGTCCTGCTTCACTCCGATGAGCACGGCCATTTTGATCGTGTGATGCCGCGAGCGCGTCGCCTCCTTTCCGCCGCTCCGAACTCGCTCAAAACGGTGCGTATCGGCCTGGAATTTTCTCCATGTGCGCCGGGGGCGCTTGCCTTCAGGAGGGTATGTGTTTTGGGAAGATTTGCCACTCGTAGCAGGCTATTTATTCAGGCCATTTGCTGCGGCCGTCGGAGCGGCAGGAACTCACGTCCTCATCGTCCCGTTGCTGGCCACGCCCCCTGAGTGCGGAATGTTGATGGGGTGCTCAAATGCTATGGCCCATCTTTGTGCTTAAACTTACACCTTATTCTTTTTAGTGCTCCTTCACCCCTTTTGTTTTTGCCCTATTTTCTGTTTTGTATAGTTTGGCGGGATGTTCTCTATGTTTAGAGTTATCTTGCCCTTTTTGTTACTTTGGCTGCCCAATGTGGCAATCCTGGGCTCTTATTGCAGCCCCAGTCTTGCTTGTTTGTCCTGCTTTCTTGTGTTGATGCTGCTTCTTATCCCAGTGACTGGATATGTTCGTGTCTGGGCTCTGTTTTACTCAGCTGACAGGAACCAATGCTTCTGTGTCTTCCTTGAGTGGCTCAAACCTGTTCTGCCCTTGCTGTGGTCTGTCGTGCTCTGAAGCTGGAAAACATGGTCACCATCCCGTGTACTACCTGCTGCATGCTTGCGGAGCTCCCACTGTCTGGAACGCTTCTCATTTGGTGACACCCTTGTTTCGGGGTTGTTCTAATCTTTTTGCTCTCTCTTTGGGTCCTGGCCCTGCTAAACTTTGTTTTACCTTATGTCCATGGGTGACCTGCCCATGCATGGGTGTTGTTTCTAAGCTTGGGTTGTGGGTTGATGTTTGGTCCTATTTGGCTCAGCTCTGTACCTTGCGGGCCTGCCCTTTGTGTTTGATGACTGCAACTATGTTTAATAATATTGTTTGCATTTATATAGTGCTATGAACCCTGAGGTATCTGAGCACTACTTATTATCACCCACGGTGGGTGGCGCTCAATAAATGACCTTGGAAGGATGAAAGGCTAAGTTTGGCCCTACCGGGGTTCGAACATGCATCAGCAGGCTCTCCGCCGATGTCAAAAGAGTGCTCCTTACTGTCCTATCGGACCAGCTCTGTATTTCTGTGCGAGTTTACAATCTGAGACAGATAATACCTTGCTCTTGTAAGGCTGGTGGGCTGTATTTGGTACTTCCCGGACTGGAACCTGGATCTGCAGTCGCTGAACTGATGTTAAAAACAAATGCTCTGCTTGCTGTGCTACCTGGTACATCAGTTGTCAAATCTTTTCTAGTTCATTGTTTCTGATCTGGTTATTGTCTGCCCGAGTGGTGATTTTTTGAGGCCCTGGCTGGTTGTGGCTACGTCAACATTTTGCACATCATGTGCCTTCTATTTCCCCAACTTGAGTGTCATCTTGCTTACCTTGTCCTTGGTGTTTCAGTGCCGTCTCCCCTTCTTCTCGTGGCTCCTTACTGTTAGCTGCCATGTTCCGTCTGTTTCTGGGCAACTTTGCCAGAATGGTGTCGTCCCATTCTGTGCTTGCGATCTAATTTTGTTGCCTCCTTATGGAGTGATGCCACAACATGGGTCCCCCGTGTACGGGTTCTGATGTTGTCAGAAAATGCTGTGATTCAAACCCTGTTTTTAGGGCTCTGCTGTTTATTCTGCGTACACGCAAATAGTATTCTGTGTTTCAAAACCCGTTTTCAGGGTTCTGTTGTTCATTCTGCATATACAGAAATAGTTTGCCACGATCCGTTCAGATAGCTGTGTGGATGGGTTTTTCCCTTTATTAGCCATCTCAGTTGTCTGGCTGATATAACTTGAGCGCTTCTGCTTCCCTTAAATAACTGGAGAAACATTTCAACGTACTTAGTTTCTTGCTGCGGTTGCTGCAGCTGCTTTGTGCCTATTATTGCTGCAGATCCTCTTTTTGAACCACATAACACGTGCCTCTGAATACTGATTCTGGCCCCCGGCATGTTAGTCTGTCATTCTCCGGCTAGCTTTCTCTGTAGTTACTTTGGTCCTGTTTCAGGGTACTAATTGTGCTGTTCACAAATTCGACTCCTGCTTGAGTTTTGTCTTGGTTTTGAGTTCATAACGCCTTACAAAGCATTTCGGGAGCTGCTTGTTTTGATGAAACAACTGGCTATGCTTCAAGTTATCCTGCCTCCACAGTGGTTACTATTCTTCAAGTCATCCTGCCTCCACAGTTGTTCGCCCCCTTGCTTCGTAAAGACGCACTCCCATGCAAATCTTGGCCGGGTTAGCCCTTGTTGTGCCCATTCTTCTGGGTACTAATTGTGTTGTTAACCAATTTGATTGACACTTGAGTTTTGTCTTGGTTTTTGAGTTCATAACACTTATCAAGCATTTCGGAAGGCGCTTGATTTTTGATAAAACTGACTATGCTTTGTGTTGACCTGCCCCCACAGTGGTTCCCCTTGCTTCGCAAAAAATGCACTCATGTAAAGACCTGAGTTTCGTGCGTGTGACGCAAGGTTGTTGATGAAAATACTCCCTTCATACAGCTGCTGCAATGAAATTAAGCTGTGTAATTGCTAATAATATAGTTTTTTTAAAAAATGTTTTATTGTGCCCGTGTACAGGCGCTGCCTTGTGGCTACCGATATGCTCTGCTAGGCTGGTTTGTACCCACCCCTTTATTAAAAGATCGAGCAGAGAAAACAAAACACCTCCATTTGTTCCGCGCCGTCCTGCTTCCCAAATTGTTGCAGGCTGCGGAGAGAAATGTTGCCTAAAAGCATGTTTCCGACCTTCATTCTGCGTTAAAGCGTGAGCCGAGAAAGCAAGCCCGCCTCCGCTTGCTCCGTGTCGTTCTGCTTGCATAACCCCTGCATTTGTCCATTTGCACCCATAGCCAATTAGCCATCATTAGCTCATTCCTTCGCTGCACCTTGTTTTCTTACAAGAAAATGAATTGGCATGAGACAGTATTTTCAAATGGCAAACTTGGCCGCAGTTTTATTTCCACAACAAAAGAATCACTGTACACATTTTGTGAAATCCAGTTTGTAAGTGTGGCGAAATCCTTCTTCCACAGCGGGTAGGCAGGGTCCTACTGCAGGTGCTGGATGCTTCCTGCTGTAGGACCCTACTTGTTATAAAGGGGCTTACCCCGCCCCTTTCCTTTTTTTGCCCTTTGCAGGCTTTGGGATGCTTTTGGCACTGTTCCACCCCCCGCACCCTCTCCTTGGCGCTGTTCCACCCCCCGCACCCTCTCCTTACCCAGGGGGAGGGGAAAGGTTAGAGGAGGACCATGCAGCGGTTACTGTGCTGCCTCCTCCATTTTTCTTTGTTTTTTCTTTCTGTCGTCAGCTGCAAAAGTGTTGCAGGCTGTCGCGAGAAACGTTCCTTTTCCCATATTAGTATAATGCTAGCACGACAATTTGCAAAATGTTGCTTTATGTATTTTGCTTCGTATTATGTTATTTACTCACTTGGTAAGTGTGAATTAATGAGATGTGTGTCCAAAATTGATTTTCAAGTATCAGTTATTAGTGTGCCCCTTGTTCAGGGTACTGGTTTCTTTCTCTGATGAGCTGCCTAATTTGTTTCGTGTTGTCCTGATTTCAATTCGTAGCTGTAGATTCTTTTTGCTTCTGCCACGTTATTTTCTGTGACACCAGGCTAATAATTAACTTGGCTCCTGCTTTGATTCTTCGTCCCTCAGGATTTGGTTTGTGTTGGCCACAAAAATTGCTAGTGGAAAAAAGGCACAGACAGATCTGTTTGCAGATTGTTTTTGTGCTCGAGCCACTAGTAAACGTTTGTGCAAAAGCTTTTGCTCTGCGTTGTCCTGCTTCCCAACACGTAGTAGTTGCCGTCTCTTTAAACTTGCCACGTTATTTTCCTTGGAGCAAACGAAATTAGAGTGCTAAAACTTTTGCACGTTGCTGTAACTCACCTGTTATTTGCTACGTGCTGACTTTGATTTAGCAAAATGTGTCCTTCACCCGGCTCTGAACTCTGTTATCAGTGCGGAGCTCTCATTCAACTGATGGTTGCCCGGGCAACCTTCGCCGGGTTTCTCTTTACCTGTGTTTTTGGAAGGCTAAGGATACTTTTCCTTGCTGTTAGCCCCACCTCCCGCTGGAGATCTTTTATTTATTTATTTATGTATTTATTTATTTATTTATAGCCGCTCGATCCTGCTGCTCTCAAGAGGCCCGTCAAGAAAGCTCATGGTATGCGTATGCTGCACTGTCCCCACTTTTCCGTTCTGTCTTAAATGACTTTGGGATCTCCTCTGCGAGTGTGCAACTCGTGCTGACTAAACTTTCTGGTCGTCACTCGTGCAAGCTTCTGGCATGCTGGTAAATGAGTGCGGCTCTTTCTTGATAGAGCTCATGCGAGCTCACTGTGTCCCCCAAGCGGGCGTTTGTTGACTTACCCGATGGTTCTTCCCTGTTTGGACGCTGTATGTCCTTGCCATCCTTGCAGCTGTGCCCCCATGATAAAAACAGACAGCTGATGCCGGAAAAACCTGCGGGTTTAAAGTGGATGCTTCTCTGGAATGCCTAGCTGCCATGGGACACAGGTTACCGGGCCTTGCCTGGTGCCTGTGGCGTTGCCCAGAACGTCTGGTTGCTGCCTCAGGTGGTTCCCATAGCATGAAGATCAAGAAATAATTTGAATTAATGGACAGTTTGGATGGTGCACTAGACAACAAAACACCACAAATTCACTAGTTATGGTTCCCATAGCTATTATAACTCATCCACAGCCATCCTAATGGAACCGTATCCCGACTTTCACATAGATGCTCAGGAAAACTCTACTACCCCACAATGGTTGGGGTCACGTTTAAATTAATGGGGGCAAACCCAAAACAAAAGCCCAAATTAACCGGAAGGATAACATTTTCATATTAAAAGCGCAATATTCTGTTGCAGGCATTATGAGAGCCTTCATAAATTGTGGCTGATTTAGAAATCAACACTGGTGAAATTGTATTTTTTGTTTGTTTTGTGCTGCAACCATAACATCCTATGAAATATATTTTTTCTCAATATTTAAAAACGCAGAATGTAAACTTTGCACACCGGTAATTTAAGGGATTGTTATTCTGCCACTCTATGTCCAGACGTTGCTGCCTTATCCGGCACCCTGTCAGATTCCAAGTGATAGTTATCATTGCAGACAGTTTTGTACTTCTTATTAGAAAGCGAACGTCAATCTGAAGCATCACTGTTGCGCAACACAGTAGCAGTCTGTATAATGAACAAGAGAGCAGTTGGATATGTCTTACACACTGTTTTCCCCAATCATCAACAGACAGTCGATTTACAGAAGACAGCTAGTCTGACTGAACGACAAGCTTTTAGGAAAAGGCACTGTGTTCTGCTCTAGCAGCTCTCAGTTGGACAGTGGGTGCCGTATGCCCATTACATTTGTCTTGATGCCATACGGTTTGATGCCTTTGAAAGACTGCACGTGCATGTGAGGTAACATCTGCCAAAGACGTCTCCACAGCAGAGCTGGAGCGTTCAGAATCCCCAAACAGCAACTTGCATCAGTGGTGTCGCTAGGAGGGGGATGGGGGGGCAGGACCCCCCTGTGAAACCCTGTGCCCCCCCTTGTGCCCCCGCTACCTAAGACGAGCAGTGACCATGTTCTCCCCCTACTTTTGTCTGTGCACCCCTACTTTTGTCTTTGACCCCCTCTGTGCCCCTTCTAAATTTGATTCCTGATGACGCCACTGACTTGCATTACTCTTGGAACCAGAGTAGCCGACAGGAAATGCCACTCATAAAACACCCAGCTTGTATGCAGTGGTCTTCGACTGTGGGGCGTGGGGCTGGCATCCCTTGGAAGGTGGGTGGGAGGGACGGGAGGCAGGGTTGGGCAAAGGAACTCCAGGGGGGAGGAGAGTGTTTCTTCAAAAACGAGTGTACGTAACTTCTTTCAATAGATAATATAAGAAGATTTGGCTTCTGGGAGTGGGAGGGCGGCAAAAGTAATTTAACACAAGTAGGGGGCTCAGAACCAATATTTGTATTCAAGGAGGTTCAGTATAAAAAAATCTTCAATAGCGGAAAGCAAAAAAGTGTGGTTCATTGTAAATACTTGATGGACAATGCCAGTTCTTAGAGGCCATCAGGCGGAGTGTATCCAAGTGTATTTGTGAATGGAAACAGAGGATATCTCGCTGGAAAAATAAGAGCTCCACAAAATACACCTGACATCCCAGCTATGTCTTTTTGTTGTTAGTAAAGGATTATGGTTACTTGAATATTACTCAGATAAGATGAGAATTGGGACGATATCCATATATAACTCTTTCTGTTAGAATCTCTGTTGGGTTGCACAACCATTTTGTCTGTCACATCCCATAATCATGTCGGTTCCTGCTTAGCCTGCTCTAATCCGTGCCTATGAGATAGGGCGACAGAAACAGCATGAAGCTGTGTCCAGCCAGAGTCGGACTGGGTCACAAAATAGGCATTGGCACCAATGGGAAAGTGGCCCTCTCAAAAAAATGCCAATTTGTAACAACCCGTGCTGAACTATTCAACCTAACAAGGTATTTTTGGTAAACAATTGTTGCAAATAGTACATCTTGACAGTAACATTTGTCACAACTACCAGCTTCTCAATATCATCAAGCTGGGCCAGTTTTGCCCAAAATACTGGCCCACACTATTGTGTTGGGCTGGCTCATTAAGCATTGCCCCATTGATCTATGGGCACGTGCGAGTATGCATTTTATTTAAGCCCCAAAAGGGAAATGTAGTGCCTGGAAGCCAAATAGCTGGTTTCAGAAACCAACTTGGTGGCGGAGTGCAGATAGGAAGTAAGGCACGTAGCTCGAATGAGCAATTGGGACTTGAGCCCCTTTCCTTGACGTAATATATAAGCAAGACTAATGCCAGGACAAAGGCTGTGCAAACCTAACCAAGCCTGGCTCATTGATAAACAACAAAAAAGGAACATTGAAATTATACACATGACCTTCTATCTGTCATAACTTTGAATTGTATTGTTGTGAATCTCCTTAAGGCTGCTTGACTTTTTGAAAAAAGTAAGGAATGTGAAATGATACTGCATCCCCGTTTTTATTCTGTCATTTCCAATTTTCCTGTCTTCTGTATTTGTGTTCCTAATCTGCGAGACCACCTGAATATTTGCTATCAACTGGCCATCCTGAGTAGCAGATTCGCTCATGGACATACTGACCTCCTTATCTGGTTTCACCACACTGTTTTCAATGGCCTCCTATATATTCTCCACCTTACCTGATCTCTCTACTCTTCCAGGAACTCTTTCTTCATGCGGCAATGCAGGATCATTGTGTGTACGCAATTGACCTTGGACTTTCATTTCACTTGTCCTCTGCACTTCAATGAAAATCTGTGCTACAAAATATTCCTCTGGTGGCTCATCTGCGTGCACATTTTGTTTGGCTTCTAATTCTGTGGAAATATGAACTATATTAGATTCCCTGGGTAATGAAGCACATTTATTTCCCGTTGATCTGCATTCTCCTCACTGATCTTTTCATTAATTCCTGGTTCCTTTATTTTTGGCATAATTTGTAGTCTGACTTGTTTCTTTCTAAACGCATCACCTAATGAAACATCAGTGCTAGGACCTTTAGCCTCATTCTCTAGATGAATGCTGTCCCTTTCACCATGCTGAGAGTCGCCCACCCTGCATCCTTACCATTCACAAGCATTTCTTTGCTTGTTTCCTCATTATCATTTGCAACGTGGTTTCCTTTCATCTGTTTTCTTTTTCGCTGTCCTTTGGGCTCAACATCCATGCTGGTGTAGCTATGTTTACTTTCTCCTTATATTTCACTGTTCCCACTCTCTTGAATTGAATCAATAGTTTGATTTAGATCGAGGTTAAATCACATCTCTTTCTTTTGTGTATTTCTATTTTAATGCTTTTATGTTCCTTATTTTTAAATTCAAAGTTACTGTGCATACGTGTATGTGTATCTGACAGCATGTCACGTTGCGCTTGCTCCCCAGGTTGGGTTTTCTGTATGACTAGTCACTTGCTGGTGCCTTGTGCAACATCACTCTTATGCTCCACACTTTTCACTGACATTTTTGGTGGTTACTTTGGCTAGCACACAGCCTCCCTACCTGTGCACTGAGCATCCTCAATTGTGTCTCTAAATATACAATCTTGTTTGATCTCTGTAGTTGTTTCTCTGTGTTTCAAGGCCTATATTGATCTGATTTAAATTGCCAGTGTCTGTGATGGTTACGACTGTTATGTTCCGATGACTGGATATGGTTGGTAGTTCCCATAAACTTGTGTGATAATGGAGGAAGAGAGTGTGGTGTTGCCCCTTGCCCACAAGCACCTTGTGATGTGACTTGGACATATATGCCTGGGCTATACATCACATTGGGCCTTTCATTAGGTTGATACTCTTCTCTTTGTTGTGCATCAGTTTCAAATAATTCTTTTACATATCTTGGTTCCATTTGATTACTGTGCCAATACATCATTGTCATAGGGTAAAGACTGATATGAGTTCCAAGTACCTGGTACGGTCCGTGAGGTAATTGGTTCAGAGGGCTAATTGTTTCTATTGGACTAGGTTGAAAGCCCATCTTTGGATTTACTCCAATGTAATTTGATTGATCTCTTGGAATGATAGACTGAAACAATGGCAGCAGTGGTGCTGCACCCTCCACCTGGGTCTTTCTCTGCATTGACTGTTCCTTCTAGTTATGTACCGGCCATTCTTTGACAGTCATGTTTCCAATCGCATAGTCACATTCCAAGGTATAGTCTCTGCTACCTTGGGGCCAGGTGACAGTTCTCTACCTTTATTTTTATGATTTTTACTTCATCTCCATATGTATCATGGCTTCTCCAATATTAATTCATTGTTCCAGTACCCTGTGAATCTGGGTCTCTTTTGAGAATTCACACGCTAGCTGTGCTACAATTGGCTGGTGCAAGGCATGACAAAATGTGAGCTTGAATTCTTTTGACTTAATGTCATATTCTGCGTTGAATCATAAACAAATCTTCTTAGTGTCTGTGGTAAATGTCTAGCGGACTCATCTGGGCACGCTGAGAATGCATGGACTGCTCAATTTGCCTCATTTAGTGTTCGGTATGGGGAGAAATATTTCCAAGTGTACTCCTTATATTTATGCGATTATATAATATTCTGCTAGGTTAGGCTACGTAGAAACCAAGCATGATTCGGATCCACTGTCCAAGCAACAAATTGTATATAATTCTACTTTGGTACAATACACTCAGGGTTGGAGAAATCTGTGTAACGTAATCAAAATTGTCCTCTATGGAGCCATGAGAATATTTTGTGAATAGCTTCACAGTTTGTTTAAGTAACTCCATTACTTTAACGTATACATATACAATGTTTTTTCCTGTCTAAGCCTGTGGGGTTAATATAATGTCATTTCTTTTTCATATTCTGAGTTATCTGCGCTGTCTGCTTTTAGCAGTGCACTATTTGCACTCTCAGGTTGTGTTGTTCTACATCTCTCTTTCCTGACAGGGAAAACCATGCCCTACTCAGGCACTACATCCCTACTCCTGACACTGTGAATCAGTGGTTCTGCACACCACTCCCAAACATAGTCTTGGTACAATCCACTCTTTGGCTGGTGGCCTGCTGGCTCAGTTCCCAGATCTACGCGCAGCACAGATACACTTGTTGAAAGCTTGCAGTTTAGTGGTGCTAAACATGATATCTACCATCTTAACTCTTTGTTCTTCACCTTCAATTCCTGAATGTGTACTTTTAATACTTATGACTCATACTGAAGTGAATTAATTCAGTCTTGTTTTCTTTTTAACCTTGCAAATAACATCCTCATTTCTGTGATCTGTATTTTATAATCGTTCATTATTTCCATGCTCTTTTTGCATTCTGACATTATATCAGGGAGCTTGCCTCCCACACCCTGAAATTCACATGACAATCACTGGTTCTTTCACTGCAATGAATGCATGTTCATCCATCCCTTCTTAAGCAGCTTGATTAATATCTAACTCACAACTTAACTGCTCAATTTCTTCTGCATTTTCTCGCATTTGTTTATTTTGTACCACTATCTCATGTTTTGCTGCATAGCACCACTGATGATTCTTCTGTAACTGTGTGAATTCTTCCATTAAATCCTCACATCTGGCTTGCACCCATGACACATCTTGCCCCTCGCTGTGTTTACCATTTTATAATTGGTTTACTTTTTCACTCATTCCACAAATTAATTTTGATACATTACATTTGTCTGCAATTCATGACACCTAACGTCCAATCATCTTTGTAATAGTGTTTGTGGATTTTTACGAAGTAGGCACTGTACATACAATACATATAGTGTAGAGGATTTCAAAATCAATCTTCATGTCGTGGTTACAATAAGTCACAACCAATTTTATTATGCATGGTGTATTTAATGTTACTAAGGGCCAGCATGTGTTTCAACCACTTGGGGCTCTTTATCAAGGCAAGTGGATAGTGTGGAAGAACATGAATCTAAGAACATTGCAAAGAATGGCAACCTGATGGGTGATGGCCACTGAGTAGCACTTATGAAGTGGAGGGGATGCTCCAGATAACTTCTCATTCTCGGGTCCGGCAATGTGTCTGTGTAATCTGAATCACATCTTGGCAACCAGACGAGTTACACTGTCTCTCTGAGACTTTCTATCATTGTAGTGAACATGTTTAACCAAACATGTATGCAGAATGGTATCTTGTTCAAATACATGATCTGGAGATTCATTCGACACCTCAGTTACTAATCGTTCCCACCATGTATCAAATATGTCAGACAACCAATAGACAAGTCCAAAGATACTTGGCCTGTCATAGGCTTGTAAATCTGATATGCTAACCTCTGCCTTATTTCACACTCGACTATGTTACTTATTTAAACTGTTTTACTTCCGCACAACAATTTCAAGACCTGAACATATTGAACTACACAATCTCATTCAGTACTTTATTACATTGTGCAAGCTAAAACCCACTGGAGCTTAACATACAGTAAGCTTTTAAAACACAGAGCATAATACTGCTAAACTAACTTTATCACATCTGCCTAATGCACATTAGCTAGTTTTGCCCTCATTCTTCACCAAAATAACACATAGGACGATTTATTTGACTCCCCCATTTCTTTTCTTATTTTGGATCTTCACCTGGGCATTATCTGATTTAGCACCAATTTATGATAGTACGCACTATATTCTGTTAGTCACTTTATTAAACTAATAAAGACTCACACGCCATATCACAATGATGCAACTTTCTAATATAGTTATGACATCTCAAAAAGATGAAACAGTTCATTTTCAGTATATCGCAACCATTCCCCAGCATTTATGAAACAATTATTTTCACCTGCACTTATGAACCAACATTTAATCTAGCTTGGAAATCAAAATGTGAACTATTTGTTATGTTTACGGCATTCATTAGTTAATATGCTAACTTAGAAAACCTTTGAAAAATACGTTCTGTTTTTGCAGCCCTATCTTGCCGCCCAGTCTTATTCACTTCGCTCCTCACTCCACATCTGATTGGAGGCCTATTTGAAAGCCTTTGCATTAGAAGAAAATATTTCCAGCTACATTTTGAACAAACTATTTGTTAACCTTTGGTACCAGAATGTTAACAAAACACTGCTTTATGTCAAATATGGCGCTTTGCCAATGAGGCACTTTATTTATTTATTTATGTATTTATTTATTTAATAACTCACCATTCAAAAGGATGATTTGCCTCCCTGTTTTTTCATGTCTTTGGCTTTGTCTGAGATGGCTCTCCCAACCTCAATTATATGTCATTGGATCCTTCCACCCCTGCCTGGACTTAAGTCTCCCAAAATTTCATTGGCAGGTCAGGCTTTTTCAAAACTGATCTTTCCAGGATTTTATTTATGTATGTAAACATATATGAAGTGCCTCAAGCCCATAGCCACTTGACTGCTATAAACAAACACACATTGTATGATAAAAAGTAAAACAAGAATAACAAAACAAAGACGATACAAAACTAAAAAACCAGTACAAAACGGCTAAAACCAGTAAACATGAACAAGAACACTATAAAAGGCAGACTTGAGCTGTAACAAGGATAACTTGAACCATAAGATAGAAGTGAGTTAATCAGGGGATAAAATTATCGCATAAAAACAGACTCAACAAGTAAACCTGTGTTAAAACAGCAGCTTATGTAAAATAAAATGTTTTGAGTATTTTCTTAAAACGACCAAGGGAAACCTCAGATTTTAAGTAAACTGGCAATCCATTCCAAAGGTCTGGAGCAAGACAGTCAGATGATCGTTTGCCTGCTCTTTCCAATTTATAGCATGGCACAGATAACAGATCACTGTTACTTGATCTAAACACACAATTATTTTTTTAAGCTCAGTCTCTGTTTCAGGTAGAAAGGATTGTTGCCAAACAGGCATTTATATGTAATAGTCAGCAATCTGAACGTGAGCTGTTCCCTGACAGGGAGGCAGTGCAAGGATTGTGTGGCTGCTGTGACATGTTCTCTGTGCTTTGAGCATGCTACCGTCTTTACTGCATCATTATGGACTACTTGGGGCTTTGCCAAGTTACGTTCGGAAGTTCCGAATAGAAGGTTCACACAGTAATCTATTCTGGCTCCAACAATTGCCAGAGCTAGTGTTGCACAATTATTTTCTAAGGTAAAGGCTGAATCCTGCCAAGTCATCTAAAATAATACACCGAAGAAGTCACAGAATTGACATTTGGGCCTCATTCCGAGGTTGGCGGTAAGGGGTTAACAGCGCCGGTAAGAGTGCCGGTGCCATTAACCCCTTACCTCCGCATTACGAGGTCCTTTAGCAGGTCCCGCTAAGGGCAGCTGGTTTTACCAGGCGCCCTTAGTGGGAGTCGCTAAAGGACCAGGGAGCTAATAATGGGCCAATTCTTAATGGGCCCATTGTTAGCTCCCTCCCCAGTCCCATCGAGCCCTTGGGGGCTCAAATGGGTATAGGAATGGCTTCCCTGAATTGGGAAATACCGGGTCCTCCAAGGTTGAAATGGCCCGGTATTTCCCCATTCAGGGAACCCGGACCCGGGGTGTGGGATGGGGGTAGCCATGGCACTAATAGCACCAAGGCTACCTCCATACTCGTAATTACCATAGTCTTTTGTGGAATATGTTCAGTGAAGGTGGACCCCCCACCATTTTAACCCTGGGAAGCATCTGAAAAGGACAACCTGCTATGTAAAATGTCTTATAAGATTCAGAGTTTGTCCAGTCATTGTTGTGTCCCAACCCGGAGCTACTCTGTCTTTGTCTCATTGAGGGCCAGACCATTGCGTTCCATCCATCTCTGAATGAGATCAAAAGTTAATCCTGACAGTGGGCCTCATTACACGGTATGCGGAGAACCATGGCGCAATTAGCGCCATGGTTCATGCCGGTAAAATAACGGCACCGTCTTGGTGGAAAGGGGAATTACCGCCACATTCCAAGGTTGGCGGGGCGGTAATTCCCCCTTCCACCATTGCCCTTCCCCATTCCCATTTTTGCCCTATAGGGCATAATGGGAAAGGGGAAGGTGCTAATTACGGCACCGCAAATTGCGGTACCGTAATTAGCTCCCTAGGTCCCTTTGCGGGTTGGTTGCAAAAAGCAGGCGTTAAATTCCCCAACCCGCAAAGGGACCTCGTAGTAAGGCGGTAAGGATTTACCGGTACCAGTAAAATACTGGTACCGGTAAACCCTTACCGCCTACCATGTAATGAGGCCCAGTGTCTTTAGCATAATTGCCCAACAACTTTAACAGAGTTTGTGTTTCGTCTGCATAATTTGTGTAGGGGACACCTTCTTCAGGTTGGGAGCAGTGCTCCTCTACTTTAAAAAAAAAACAAAACTTTTTACTGTTCGATTGCGCGAGGGACGGTGCATGGTGATGTGGTTTGCGGGGGCAGGTCAGCAGGGGCATAGTTCCACGACTGTTCGTACACCGTGACTACTGTTGTCTAGCATATCAAAAAGTGTGTTTGTAAAAATGTTAAATAGAGTTGGAGAGGAACACCATACTGAAGTTCAGTTGTATCAGCTGTCACTTGACCACTAAAACCACTTGCCTCTCTGTCTGTTAAAAAATGAAATCCACTTGGCAACTGTTCTATATAAAAATGCTTCATATTGAACTCTATTAAAAAGATTAGTAAAATGCACTAAATCAAAAGCTGCAGAGAGATCAAACAATACAAGTAAAGAGACTTGTCCATTAACCATGTTCGTGGACAGGTTAGCTTTTAGATCAAGAAAATTGATTATGTACTGTGATAGGGGAGGAATGATAGATAGATCAGGGGCAACATGTTTGTCTTGGAAGCAAGAATTTGCAGCACAATGCAGTTTGGAATCCCGAACATGAGCTTACAAATGACTTGTAAAGCACATTATAAATGAACTACAAAAATTATAGGCGCAAAAGCCTCTCTGCCTTGGGCTTAAAAGATTGTGCTGCTCCAAATGACCCTGGATTTGCCAATGTACTACACGATCTGAAATCTTTACGAGAAAACGAACATTTTTAATAGTTCTGTAGTTCATTGCAATCTTAGGATCCAAGTAAGGTTTTTTCTGCAAGGGTATAATTCATGCCTGTTTGACATAGGTTGGTATGAGCAGGACCTGACATGATAAATTTGCAAAACCTAAAATTGCCAATAAAAGACTTGAGGCACACTTTTTTTGGCACTTTAGATAGGCAAGAATCCCCTTGGCAGCTGGTTGGCAGGCCTCAAACAGTATTTTATCAAATCAAATCCCAAACAGACAGTCTCCGAGTTTCTTAGTTCCAATAGTCAGAGGGCCCAAATTCTCTCCACTTCAAGCACCACCCACTCGTTCTGCTTTTCCCTGTTTTTTCTTCTTCTTCTTTTTTCCTGTCTCTCTCCCTTGTATTTCAACTCTCTCTCCATCTATCTGTCCATCTGTATTTATTATTTGCCTTAGGCCAACCCTTTCTATGTGATGTCTCTCACAAAAACACATGCTAATAGTCGTAGCTTAACGTTCCCTCCTCACTCTATGGTGACGTTTGAACGGAATTCCATTTTGCAGCAACTTTTCACTGCCTGTGGGACTCTCTGATACATTTCCCCTGCTTCCCCCTATGTTCAATTTGTACGAACAATTGAGCACTCTCATGGCAAGGAATTGCTTCTCTTCTCTCAGGGTTCACCTCACTCCTACCGCATTCCCCCAACACACTATGAATCATTTTTCATGAATCATTGCTTTTCACATTTAATTTTCAATTGAACATGCTCTGCTGGGCATTTATGTAGTGTGAGACAGGCATGGTATCAAGAGAGATGACACAGACAAATGGTGTATAGTTTAAACAAAGTTTTTTAATGATCAGGATGGTGAAACACCTAACTAACCTATAGTATTGTGGTATTGTGGAATACAGAGAATGTTGGGCGACATTCCAGGATTGACTGAAGAGAGGAGAGCGAGCGTGTCGGTTGGAGGGAAGCTGAAGGAGAAGGAGAGAGAGACAATGTTCATATTCCCACCACCCTAATGCATTCAAAATAAAGCCTAATTGTCAAACCAATCTGATGTTCGCCTACACTTCAAGTATTGATGAGGGTACTCAACAGATGTACGGTAATCAGCAGAAGTGCACAGTCTACAATGGAATCACAAGGTGAGAGCATAACTGTGACTGACACCCAGGCAAAAATATGAAGGCCTCTGCAACGTCCAGCAGGATGTTAGAGGAAAGGACACTAAGATGTGACCCATCTCACATTGCATGCTGCCATTTTAAGGAGTTAAGCATCAGCACAGGCTCCAAAAGAGCCCCATGCTCGCGCCAGTATTGGATTTGATATATATATATATATATTACAAGGCCAGTGGCTGTGTAGTTATGGTTAAGTTGCTGTTTCCATAGGAAGAGCACTTTTTGGGTGACTTATAACTTTGCTCCCCCTGGACGAATCATCACCAAACTTTGCAAAAAAAGTATATGGGCCACTCTGATTTTTTTTTGCGAAGTTTGGAGATGTTTGGTCCAGGGGGCAAAAGTTATAGGGGGGGGTCCCAAAATGTCATTTTTTCCCATAGACTGAATGGGGGAAAAACGTTGCGCACGGCTACAGATCAAACCGCTGGACAGATTTTCATGAAATCTGTGGCAGGTACAGGGGCTTGGTCGAGAAAGCATGCTTTTGTAAATTTGGTGACCTTCCGTGCAGTACTTTTCTATTAAATTATCAAAAAGTAGGTCTGAAAAAATTAGTGATATCTATGTTCACTTCGCAGTCACACTTCCCTGTTCGGTCCACGGACAAGATACCGATTGGCTAAGGGGCTGGTGTCATGACCATGGACACGAGACATGTCTGCCTATTGGCTGCTGCGAGACGTGTTCTGCGCCAGATTGTTTGGATACGCCCGACATCTTGGATCCGCCGAAAGAGGAGCAACAACCAGCGTACATATGCTCTATTTATAAAACTCTTTTGCTGTGTCACAGACCGTTGGGAAAGGTTCAGACAGTAAGACATGGGTGATCAATGCATTTGTTCTGGGGGTCGGTCTTCATGATGTACTTTCCATGGACAGCTTGTACGCACAGAAAATGAGGGGTGTAATAACGATAGCACATCAGTCCATGCAGTGGACAGGAAACTTCTAACTGTTGAAAGCACACGCGTACTGGTAGCCAACATTGAAATTGACAACGTGCCATGATTGCATTACTTTTCCCGATGGCTATTATTATATTCATTAGTATGCCGCCATGGGTGTCACATGCTACAGTGGTTGTGGCCAGGGCCTAGAGTCTTGGATGCATGGCCTACTTCCAAGACTGTAGGCCCTGGCCACAACCACCGCAGCATGTCACACCCATGGATACACCCGTAGTATTGCGTTTCGATTGGCAAGTTGTGGAGAGTGCGTGCAGTCTTGGGTGCATACCCAAAGGCCATGCACCCAAGAAGAAAGTTATAAGTACTAGATGTGGAAGCCACTGCACATCCATCCAATGTAAGATCTATGGACTTACAGCTAGGAGTGAAGCCTCTGGCCAGAAGCACTTGAGGATAGCACACCTATAGAAAAACCCCCACTACCACACATCACTGAGGTGGTTTTTGGGAGACTCTGTGGTCTTGGGTGCATGGGCGAAGGCCATGCGCCCAATAACACACTTATACCTTCTCATGATGTATTTTCTATGGCCTCCTTGTACGCACAGAAAATGAGGGGTCCAATAAGGGCAGTATTTCAGTCCGTGCAGTGCACAGGGAACTTGTAACAGTTGTAAGGACACGTGTGGTGTTAGGGAACATTGAAATTGACACCATGCCGTAATTGCAATACTTTTTCCTATGGTTATTGTATTCATCAGTACGCCGCCATGGGTGGCACATGCTACGGTGGTTGTGGCCAGGGCCTAGAGTCTTGGATGCATGGCCGTCGGCCAAAGGCCTTACTTCTAAAATTCTAGGCCTTGGCCACCAACACTTCAGCATGTCACACCCATGGATACCCCCTTACTAATGCGTATCGATTGCCTGGTTGTGTGGAGTGTGTGTGCTCTTGGGTGCAAGGCTGAAGGCCATGCCCCCAACAACAAAGCTATAACCTCTTCACTTACAAGCCCACATGGGTTTCATGTAGTGCGGTGGTTGTGGACAAGATGTGTACTTTTGGGTGCATGGTTGCAGGCTGTATGCCATACACCCAAGCATGCACCCAACAGGAAACTTGTAAGCACTGGAGTTATAAGACACTTCACAACCATATATTGAAATGCATGGCCATACACCTAAAATTTTAGGCCCTGTGCACAAACAGTGCAGCATTTCAGAGCTACAGAGACACCCCTAGTATTTAACATCAGTCAGGTGGCTGTGGGGAGAGTCTGCAGTCATGAGTGCATGGCCGCAGGCCCTGCACCCAACAGCACAGTTATATGTAGTGTACTTACAAGGCACAATGGGTACGATATGGTGTGGTAGTGCATCACTCTGGTGGCTGTGGGGAACGGCTGCAATCATGGGTGCATGGCCAAAGGCCATGACCCCAAAAGTACATTTGTTTGTAGTGTACTTATATGCCACAATGGATGTCATATGGTGTGGTAGTAGTGGACAGGATGCAGAGTATTTGAACAAAGTAATAAGCGCTGCAGTTGTAAGCAACTATGCATTTTAAATACTGTACACCCATACATTCATAATGCTGTGGCCTCAAACTCACCTCTGTAGCCTGTGGCTACAAACTACTGCACCATATCACAGCTATTGGTATACTTGGGAGCATGGCCAAACGAATGAAGGGATCGAGAATAATGGTCACACCACCCATCCATTGCGCTCACAACCCATAGGTTGATATGCTGTCTCGCAGCATAATAAGCACGTTTACTCCCTTTAAGTCAGCTTAGCTTCTTCATTCTTGCTATACTCAGAATGATAAACAAGTAGCATTTGAAGACCAAAATTAGCAGTCTACGAATAGGTTACTGCTCTAGTGCATAGAGGATCATTGTTATCAATAACATCCAGGAAGGTGTGCAGCCTGTAGTAATAATGCAGGACCATATGTAAAAGGTACATGTCACCCATAATAGACAGAGAACTCATATTAACTGCCTCACAGAATGCAAAAGTGCTCATGCATGGACAGAGGAGACCAATTGGAAGGAAGGAGAACACTACACATACCGTAGCATAGATAGTGGATTCAAATTAGAAGCTATCATAAACGTGTCTTTATCCAGACAGATTGAGATTAGAAGTGGGATATGATTTTCAAATAGTGTTGCCATTAGATATCAAAGGAACAAATGCCTGTGGTGTGCAATATAAATATGTACACTATTAAAGTGGAAGCAACCCTATTGCCAGTGAAACCATGAATAAGTCTTTTATGAAGATCATACAATAAGAAGGAAATCACTCTGAAGGGCTGACAATTTTGAAAGTTTTAGGGACTGGCAATATAAGATTAAATGAGATGTTCAGGATCACACATTGGTTAAGGCCTGAAGGGGTGAAGCTGGGATTTGTGCCAACACTGCAATTTCTGCATTTGAACACTTTTTTTTCCAGTTCTTACCATTAACTAAAACAATCTCATTTCATAAACATGGACTTGGAATGTACACAAATCACATTATCAAACATGACCATTTTTAACAAAATATTATAGAGGGGTTCTATACAAAATGGGAATAGTTCTAGCTTCATTCTCTCCATCATCAAGGGAAGTATATAAGTACCAGCATACCAATCGATGTGATTTAACAAATGTAATCTGTGTTTGTCTTTTGTATTTTAAAGCTTTAAATACTTCCATAACAATGGCTTGTGACATTTTCATTTATAAACGTGCATAAAAACCTTTGACTTTTACCAAAAAGCTAACTGTTTTTTGCGTGTCAATAAAGCAGACCTTGAAATAAGCTTGCCTAAGGCCTGCAACATCTGGTCCGCTCTCCTCTGTCTCTCCTCTGTCTTCCACTCAAATGGTCTACATAAGAAGAAAGATCAAGTAATGAGCTAAACAATGCCAGAAGCATGTAAGAAGGCAAACCTCACAGAAGACAGCAAAGTAATGTAAGACATATTAGATGATTTGACCAGGATCACTGTATCGTCTGCTGGCAGCCATGATACAAGCATGAACGCTTTTGTTCCATAGTCGTGAATTTGGATACTTAATCACCTCTTGGACTAACAGTTGATGCCATTGTTGCAGGCGATTGCCTAGGTTTTACAACACCTCATCTGAAACCAATTTCTAGACCTTCACCATACGGATGGTATGTTAGTTTTTATAGCATTCCCTATCTGGTACAGGTACATTGCTGATACCAGCAGATGTTGTTCTGCAAAACCAAGTACATATGCATCCAGTTTTAAAAACTTCAGACATAGGAAAGGCTCAGCCAGCCTTGCTGGAATAGGATATTCAAATTTTGCATGTGAACACATATCTCTGCAATGGGTTCTTCACACACTGAGCTAACTTCTGAACCATTGTCGCACTCAATTTATCAATATGCATTTCACTGTTGCCTATTGCACATGATCAACATAATTCCCATAGGAAGGAAAGAATGCTACAGAGTTGTGCCGTAAGGGGGACACAAACTATGTATACCACAGTGAACACAGAAAGCAATCCATGATGAATTGATCAAGCAGAATGTACTTGTCAAACCAGAACAGAAAGGCAATGGGTTTAAGGACTCAGCAGCACCCCATAAAATATCCTGATGTGTGTTATTTAAGACTGGTTAACAATGTAATCTTACTTCTTCGGATCAGGCAGCCTTTTTGGGTAATCACAGAGGGTTCTCATTGGTTGCACGACTGATGGTTAAAGGGATAGTTTCCCATTACATCCTGATTAACTGTGGTTTGTGTGTGGTTTCCCACTGCATGTGACGTAATGTGTTAAATTCCGCTCTTCCCCATCATCCCAGATCGCAAAGCCACAGTAGGGGACTCGGGGTCTGCTGGGATTTCCAAGACATTACGATTCTTCTTATAGCTAGGACCAGGGCCAGGCTGAGAATCCTAACCTTCAATGTCCTTAAAGGGGCTTTGTGATATGAGGCTTAAGTTATAAGCCACCAGAAGAGTCAGTGCCATCTGGGCTAGCTGGAGTTGTCTTAACATGGGAAATCTTTGGACAAAGCCACAGCATATGTAGAAAGTCAGTATCCATCATCTGGTATTTGGGAAAGCTATGTGTGGTATCAAGGAACATTCAAGCCAGTCTGCCTGGAGTCTGGTAAACCCTATAGAAAATATTTAATTGCATACGTTTAAATGATTGGCTCCTCGAAACCCTCTTAGGGTGGGTGAAAATTGACTCCCACTTAGCATTTTAGATGGTACATCCCAGATTCGCCTCCCGTGCAGCTCTAATCTAGAGTTTCAACTGGGGGGCCATGTTGATCAGAGTCTGATATATGAGCGATATTACCCTTCCCTCCATTGAGGCATCAGTACAGTGTCCTACTATGTCAACCCGGCGTGGTTCTATCGATACAGCTTTGCATTGTTTTTTTGCTCTGTCTGTTAATGTGAGTTAGGTTAGGAACTGCCCTGTGTGATCAAGACAATATTTCACAATGCTTAGTTTATAAAATGAGCCTGCAATCTGGTCTGCTTTTAAGTGTTCCAATCACATATCTTCAAATTGGAAATAAGTACCCAATTCAGTTGTTGTGCACATTATTTCAGCTTAACTGAATTTTTGTATTTTATTTCAAGAGTAACTAATTAACCCTAGACTCACTTTTATTGAATCTGTATGGCTTCTGAATGTTCACAACAATGATGGATTAACAGAGGTAAGTAAAAACAGTATTAAGGATACAATCTTGGAATTTTGATGAACAATTGCTTTAAATGTCAGGTATTTATTTAGTCAGATAAAAGATAAGGTTTGTTGCCCAAATACACAGGCAAAAAGAGATATCAGGATTCTAGTGCAGTGACAGATCAAGTGCATAAGGAGAGGTGACGGGTCATACTATTTAATTTAGCTGGGGGAAATTGATCTTATTGGCACCCAGATGAGAGATCGGGTGCTAGGAATTATGAGTTGTGCTGGGAGCAGGAGGCCAGAAGAAAACAGAGGCATCTGGAGTTGGCCATTAGGGAATATTGTGGGTGATGTCACAGGCAGCAGAGATTTGGCTGAAGGACTTTCAGGTGCAACAAATAGCCTTTTGGTGTTAGCGATGGGTCAGGTTGTGTTGTAGCAAGTTCAAAGATGGTGGATGCAGTGGGAGCAGTCCAAATTGGAGGCAGGCGGCACTGGCAGAGGTGGCACCTGGAACAATTCATTGAGTGGGTGGGAAGTGCTGCATGGAGTTCGGTCTACCAAGAGAACACGGATTGGTTGACAGAATCATGTGATCTAGGAGGATCCATGGCCACATTAGTAAAAAATGGCTGGAAGTCCTGGATCCAGACTCGCTCCCAGGATTCTACAATTCCACTACAGCTATCAATGAGTAAAAGAACTGAAAGAAGGTGGAATTTCTGATATGGTAATGCCACCCAGGGCGATAGTTACAAGACTGAGAAAAGCGAATGCTATTAGTACACCGGCAGCTTTCTTTGCTTTAGCTGAGAAACGGAAGTGAAACCGTTTCATGACTCAAGAAAAAGAAAAAGGAAAATAATTGTCTGCCAGGGATCGGGCAGAAGGGACTACACATATTCCCTTCTCCCTTTCCATGACGGCCATTGAAATTAATGGAAAAAATAAACAAACAAAATGGCTTCCATGAAAAGGGCAGAAGGGAATACACATAGTCCTTTCCATGGAAGCTAATCATGTGCCAGAGATGCACCCAGACCAGTCCTGTTCCTGTTGCCAGCGAGGTACAACACAGCATAGGTAAGTGGAAAGGGAGAGGGGGGCCCTTAAATATGTGTAAAAGTGGGATGTGTGTGGGGGGAAAGGGGACTCCGGGAGTGCTCATACCTGATTCCCAGTGAGGGAAGATCGCTGCCTCCCGCTCAGAGGAGTCTTGGAGCAGGGTCTTTCCCTGTGTGGTAAGGCCCCCATTCCAAGCCCCCTCATTGGTTTGGAGACTGCCACACTCTCCTCGCCGGGAACTAATCAGTATTAAATTAAGCAGCCAATTCCTATTGGAGTTGATAATTGATGATATTATAAAACTTGACACCAGTTTTGTTCCCTTGGTGTTTTCATTTCCCAATTGTTTTGATGGCTTTGTTTTTAGATTCATTTCATTGGTGTGTGAATGCTATTTAACATACATAACACGTGTTAATATTTTTGAGAACTAGATGGGATACTCTTCAATTTACGTAATCAGAATCATGTTAGCTATTTTCTCCAATGTAAAGGAAAATATGCTCAAAATAATCGGCTACCTTTCTTGCCTTGATGGGGTTGTGTGTTGCCAGGAGCTTTAAAAAATATGTGTTGCTAGAAATACTATGATTGTACTTATTACTTGATATACCCAGCTTAACATACGAGGGACTCTCTCTCTGTCTCTCTCTCTCTATTATTCTCCCTATCTTCTTATCTTTACCACTCTTTATGTCTGTGCTGTAGTTCAAAATGGGTGCAAGTGAAAGATCAGATAGGCAAAGCAGTGGGGTTGTAGCTGTTTGGTGACCAGTGCTGTGTTTTAATAATCTGTTGTGGTCTAAGTAGGGACCCTTGCTAACCTTTGAAAAGTAGGAGCTGAGGCGGGGCTGAGCGATGGGTGAAGATATTTTCAAAATTGAAAACTTTGACCGGCCAACAACATAAATACAAAAACAAAATAATATTTGCCCAACTGCAAGTCATGTCATGAACACATTACATATTAAATTGAATTGAAAATAACATATAGAGGTAAATGATTCTTCACCTTGGTATTTGTTGAAAAGTGCAGGCAGGGAGTTACCTAGGTCAGTAATTAGAAGTAATAGATCTAATCTGGGTCACATATTGTGGAGCATTCACTTCTACAGGCCTTTGCAGTCAGTTCTCTCCACCCCCTTCCTCCACTAACCCTTTGCTTGCTCCCTTTTTGCTAGAGCCACTCAGGTATTGTTTATAGCAGTAAAATCAGAGAAAAAACGGAACTGTCTTGGATGTGATGTGTGCTAGTTAACTTGCTTAAAAGTAGACGGAGAGCAGTTGAGGTATTCTCCTAGAAGAGGACCAGCCTGGTATTTCGTAACACACATTGGCATTGGATGTGTCCTGCAGCAATGAAGCCATCACTCAGACAACAAAGTAGGACAACGTAGCCACTGGGCCACATTAAGTGGCTTCATGGGTTTGGAATTAACGGCATGCCCAGTTATGGTGAGACCAGTTCATGGTCCAAAGCAATGGCCAATTTGTGTGGCTAGTTGGTGCCTGTGGAATGGTCTAAAGCACTGGACCGTAGGCACTGCCCAGCAGGAACTTTTGGTGGCTGCATAAGGTGATTCACTGATACCCGCAGCATGATGAAGTTCAGCAAACACATCTGAATTACAAGCAAGTTAAGATGGAGCACAACACAACAAAACAAAACAAAACACTGTTCCAAAAGCTATCATGGCTCATTTGCAGCCATCCTAATGGAACCATAGCACGGCCACCACCATGCACTGCTCATGAAACCAAAAATGTCAACAAAATTTCACGCATGTGAAACAGTTATTTCAGGACATTGAGAGAAATACATAGCTAAGGAAAACACTTCTCCCCTTCAATAGGTGGGGCCACATTTAAATTAATGATAGCAAACACAAAACAAAGCACAGGTCAATTGCAAATATATATTTTTTTTAAATCATATTTTCCATCGCATGCTAAACAACGAGAGACTTTGTTATTGGTAACATTGCAGAGTGATCTTGCGTTTCTTATTACACACCGAACATCGCTGTTGCTCAACACAGCAACAGTCTGCATAATGAACCACAGAGCAGTGGGATGTTTCTTACACACTGTTTTCCCCAATCATCAAAAGACAGACGATTTACAGCAGACAGCAAGTCTGACTGAACAACTAGCTTTTAGGACAGTGGGGTGCCATATGCACATTACATCTTTCTTGATAGCACACCGATTTGATGTCTTTCAAATAAATCATTTGCATGTGGTGTGGCATCTACCTAAGACGTCTCCACAGCAGAGCAGCAACTTAAATTACTCCTGGAACAGAAGTAGCCGACAGGATGATGATTATATGCCATTCATAAAACGCTAATGCATGTAATTCATTAAAAACACCCCCTGAACAATGCCAGTTCTTATAAGCAGTCTGGGTGTATTCAAGGGCATTTGTGAATGGATAAAGAGGATTTCTCGCTGCAGAGTAAGAGATCCACAAATACACCCCCAGTCTCAACTATGCCTTTTTGTTGTTGGCAAATGATCAGTAATACTCGAGTATTACATAAAATGAGAATACTGTAACTCTTTGTGCTGGTACCGCTTGACCTCCAAGGGCATATTGTTTCCCACTTTCCAAAATCAGGCTGGTTGCTCCTAATCCTGCTCTACTTCGTGCCACGAGGGAGGGAGACAGGAAAGGCAAGACCGTGAGTCCCAGAAGAGTCGCACTGGGACATAAAATAGGCCTGAGCATTAATAAGAATGCGGTACCAAATCACAACTGTCAATGAACAACTTTATGTACCGACCTATTACATTATTAACAAAAATGTCGTTTTTGGTAAACAATTGTTGCATATGATACATGTTGACAGTACCATTTGTCATAACTACCAGCTGCTCAATGTAGGAACTCATCAAACTTGCCAGGTAAGCCCCTGACTTTTAGTTAAACCTCTAGAGCAGTGGTATTCAAACGTGTTTGTGCTGACCGCCGTCCCCACCCCGAGCAATCATATTGTTGCTGGCCACCACCAGATGACATACCTGCTCATATTTTGTATTGAAATATTTCCAAGTGTACTCCTTATACTTATCCGATTATATAATATTCTGCTTGGTTAGGCGACCTAGAAACCCAGCATGCTTCAGATCCACTGTCCAATCGAAAAATCATATATAACTCTACTTTGGTACAATATATCCATGGTTTGATTAATCTGTGTAATCTAATCAAAATATTCCTCTATGGAGCCATCAGAATATGTTGTGAATGGCTTCACAATTTATTAAAGTAACTCCATTATTTTAACTTATCCATATACAATGTGTTTTTCCTGTCTAAGCCTGTGGGGTTCATATAATGTAATTTCCTTTTCTTTTTCATATTCTGAGTTCTCTGCACTTTCTGCTATTAGAAGTGCACTATTTGCACTCTCAAGTTGTGTTGTACTACTTCTCTCTTTCCTGTCGGTAAACCCTTTGCGCTCTATTCCAAGGTCCCTTAGCGGGTCCATCATTTAACGCCTGGACTGACCAGGCGTTATGGACGGGACCCGTTAAGGGACTTCAGAGCTAATAACAGTACAGCAAATTGCGGTATCGTTATTAGCTACTTCCCCATTCCCACTGAGCACTATGGGGGCTCAAATAGGAATGGGGAATGGATTTGTCAATGGGGACTTACTGGTCCCGCAAAGGTCAGACTACACGGTAAGTCCCCATTGAACCAAGTCAGAGTCGGTACCGGTGTGGGAGGTAGTCATGGCGCAAATAGCGCCTTGACTACCTCTATACTCGGAATGAGGCCCATAGTCTTGGTACAGGCCACTCTTAGGCTGTTGGTCTGCTGGCTCACGTGCACCACAGATTCACTCATGGAAAGCGTGCAGTTCATTGGTGCTAAACATATCTGCCATTTGAAGTCTTTGTTCTTCACTTCCTGAACGTGTACTTTTAATACGTATGAGTCATACTGAACTGAATTAATTATGTCTTGTTCTCATTTTAACCTTTCAAATAACACCCTAATTTCTGTGATCTATATTTTGTAATTGTTCATTATTTACATACTCTTTTCGCATTCTAACATTAAATCAGGGAGCTCGCCTCCCAGGCCCTGAAAGTCACATAACAATCACTGGTTATTTCACTGCAATTAATGCATGCTCACACGTCCCTTCTGAAGCAGCTCGATTAATATCTAACTCACTCCTTAACTGCTCAATTTCTACTGCATATTCTCACATTTGTTTATTTTGTGCCACTGTCTCACGTTGCGCTGCACAGCACCACTGATGATTGTTCTGTAACTGTGTGAACTCTACCATTAAATCCTTGCATCCGGCTTGCACCCGTGACGCATCTTGCCCCTCGCTGTCTTTACCATTTTCCAATTGTTTTACTTTTTCACTCAATTCTGCAAAATTAATTTTGATACATTACATTTAGCTGCAATTCATGATTCCTAATGTCCAATCCTCTGTGTAACATGAATCACATCTTGGCAACCAGCCTAGTTACACTGTGTCTCTGAGACTTTCTATCATTGTAGTGAACATGTTTAACCAAACATGTATGTAAAATAGTATCCTGCTCGAATAAATGATCTGGAGATTCCTTCGACACCTCAGTTACTAATCGTTCCCACCATGTATCTAACTTGTAAGACAACCCACAGACCGGTCCAAAGATTCTGGCCCTGGCATAGGCTAGTAAATCTGATATGCTAACCGCGTCCATATTTACACTCGACTATGTTACTTACTTAAACTGTTTTACCTCTGCACAACAATTTCAAGACCTGAACATGTTGAAGTACACAATCTCATTCAGTACATTATTACAGTCTGCAAGCTTAAACCCACTGCAGCTTAACATACAGTACACATTCAAAATACAGCGCACACATGGGAGTATCCAGCATTGCAAGAGTGGGGGAGGGGTGCCAAGAAAAAAGTCCTCCTACTTTCCCCCCATATGCAGTGCACGCAATTCCACATTCGCGCCCACAAACCGGCCACCCCTGCCCCAATCTACTTTTTTGATAACATTAGTGATAGATGGCATTTTAACGCATAACAAAAAAAATACAACTGCATGATCATTACAAATGCAAGGAACTCACCTATTAGAGCTCTGTCAAGTCTCTCTGGGGTAAAATACATGCAAATCTCCTAATTTGCATATGGATTTCACCAACAGAAATGACTTCACAGAAAAGGACATTGCAAAGAGCATCATCAGTCTTTGATACTTGGAGGCACAATGGAAGCGTCTTTAGAATAAGTTGCCATAAGAAAGCCAAGTGGCAAATAACTTTGTGGTGCAAAATACCTAAATTGCACTATTGTTATATATGGAGCAATTCTATAGTCAGGCTTTAAAAAAAATTAAAATAACAGCATGATATATTAACATACGTTATGAAGTGAATCACAGAGCTGCAGATAACACATAGTGGGCCTCATTACGACCCAGGCGTTAACCATGGCGCTATTAGCACCATGGTTGACGCCGGATTCTGCCATGGTGAATGGCAGAATTACCGCCCCATTCCAAGGTTGGAGGGCGGTAATTCCCCATTCACCATTGGCCCTTCCCCATTCCCATTCTTGCCCCCATAGGGCTAAATGGGAATGGGGAAGGCGGTAATTACGGCACCGCAAATTGCGGTACCGTAATTACCTCCAAGGTCCCTTTGCGGGTCCCTTTGTAGGGACCCGCAAAGGGACCTCGTAATTGGGCGGTAAGGGATTACCAGCACCAGTGCCCTTACCGGTTCCGGTAATCCCTTACCGCCCGGGTCGTAATGAGGCCCAGTGTGATTAAATGATCTGCCGGGGATAACACACTTTGGTTAAATGGTGGAAATGCAGTATCAACAATGTAAGCAACTGCGCACATCTTCACAGGTTTAGTTGATATAGATATTTATTAAGGTTCCCTTGGAATTTTATGTGCTTAAATAATACTTTATTATAGTAATGCCTTGGAATCAAAACAAATTACATAAGAAACTACACTTTCATAATTAACCTTACATTATATACAACATCATATAAATATGTTGAGCAAACGATGATGGTGTTAGTTTTATTCTCCCCATCCTGCATGCAAAGTCACAATGCCATCATGCAGATTAATATTAGCCTAACAAATCCCCCTTGGGCAAAGTCATAGCCATTATTTCATGAAGCCTGCATCATTCTGCACACTTCTCACTGCTGATCACTCCTATGCACTTTTTTATAGTGACAAAAAGACCCTGTTAATAGCCCTCCTCCCTCCAATCAGTGCCTAATGGCCCCAATGGCTCAAAGTAGGTCATGGTGCTCCTTGGGACATTGTCCTGGCTGCGGGACACCTCTCCCTTTCCGAAAGGGTAAGGTGTCTTGCTGCCAGGACAATGACCGTGCTGAGAAGGAATTGCTCAACCCACATTGCCCTCTCAGCGGGACACCTTTCCCGTTGGGCACCCTTATTGCCGAACAGAAGAGGTGTCCCACTGACAAAAGTCCTAGACAGACTCTCAAAAGAGCCTGTGTGGGGCAACCTGCCCCCATGCCCCTCCCTCTGTACGCTACTGAGCACACACTGCTGATAAGGTAACTATCACATCTGCCTAATGCACATTAGATGAGTTTGCCATCATTATTCACCAAAATAATCAGTAGGAAGATTTACTTGTCTCCCCCATTTATTTTCTTATTTTGAATCTTCACCTGGGCATTATCTGATTTAGCACCAAGTTATGACACTAAGCAATATATTCCTGTGGACACTGTATGACACAAAAAAAAACTCCCACATATTGTCACAATGATGCATCTTTCTGGTATAGTTATGAAATATTAAAAACCCGAAACGGTTCATTTTCAGTATATCACAACCATCCCCCAGCATTTAAAAAATAATTATTTTGACCTGCACGTATGAACCAACATTTAATCTAGCATGGAAATCAAAATGTGAACTAAATGTTATGTTTACGGCATTCATTAGTTAATATGCTAACTTGGACAATCTTTGGAAAATGTATTCTGTTTTCACAGAATGTGCCTTATTCACCTCTCTCACCACTCCACATCTGATTGGATGGCTAGTTATAGTTTAAAGCCCCTGCATTAGAAGAAAATATGTCCAGCAGAATTTTGAACAAACTATTTGTTAACGTTTGGCACTAGAATGTTAACAAAACACTGCTCCATATCACATTTGGCACTTTGCCAATGAGGCACTGTATTTATTTATTTCTTTTATAGCTCGCCATTCAAAGCATTATTTGAATCCCTGTTTTTCATGTCTTTGGCTTCGTCTGCGATGGCTCTCCCGACCTCAATTATCCATCACTCGATCCTTCCTCCCCATACTGGACTTTCGTCTTCCACACTCTCATTGGCAGGTCATGCTTTTTCAAAACTGCTCTTCCCAGGATTGTATGTATTTATATAAACATGTATGAAACGCCCTAGACCATGGGCAAATGAGTGCTACAAACAAACAAACAAACATTGTATGATAAAAGGTAAAACAAGAATAATAAAACAAAGACCATACAGAAGTAAAAACCAGCACAAAACCGCTAAAACCAGCAAACATGAACAAGAACACAGTAAAAGGCAGACATTAGCCGCAACAAGGATAGCAATAATATAGAAGTCAGTTAAACAGGGGACACAATTATCGCATGAAAACAGACTCAGCAAGTAAAACCGTGTTAAAACAGCAGCTTATGTAAAATAAAATGTTTTGAGCATTTTCCTAAAACTCTCAAGAAAACCTCAGAATGTAAGTAAACAGACAATCCATTCCAAATGTCTGGAGCAAGAAAGTCAAATTATCCTTTTCCCTGCTTTTTCCAATGTATACCATGGCACAGATAACAGATTCCTGTTACTTGATCTAAGCACATGATTATATTGATTGAAGCTCAGTCTCTGTTTCAGGAAGACAGGATTGTTACCAAACAGGCATGTGTAATAGTCACCAACATGAACTTGAGCTGTTCCGTAACAGGGAGCCAGTGCAAGGATCGTGTGGCCGCACTGACGTGTTCTCTGCGCTTTGAGCATGCTACCGTCCTTACTGCATGGTTCTGGACTACTTGGAGCTTTGCCTGGTTATGTTGGCAACTTCCAAATTGAAGGCTCACACAGTAATCTATCCTGGCCCTATAAATGCTTGAGCTAGTGTGGCACAATTATATTCTGAAATATGAATCCTGCTGAACAATCTCAAATAATAAGCCAAAGAAGAAGAAGAAGTCACAAAATTGACATAGGGCCTCATTACACGGAAGGCGGTAATGGTTAACGGCCACCGTTAATAGTAACGGTGACCGTTAACCATTACCGCCTTACTACTGCTTTTTGCAGGCGTTAAAAACCAACCCGCTAAGGGACCTCGGAGCTAATTACGGCACCGCAAAATTGCGGTGCCGTAATTAGCGCCTTCCCCATTCCCATAGAGCCCTATGGGGCAGAAATGGGAATGGGGAAGGGCAATGGCGGAAGGGGGATTTACCGCCCCACCAACCTTGGAATGGGGCGGTAAATCCCCTTTCCGCCAAGGCGGTGCCGGTATTTTACCGGCATGAGCCATGGCGCTACTAGCGCCATGGCTCACCGCCTTCTGTGTAATGAGGCCCATAGTCTTTCCTCACCGTGGACAATGTTCAGTAAAGGTAGACACACTTGGCCTCATTACACGGAAGGCAGTAGGGGATTACCGGCACCAATAAGGGCACCGATGCCGGTTATCCCCACCGCCCTACTACGAGGTCCCTCAGCGGGTCCTGTCCTTAACGTGTGGTCAGACCACACATTAAGGACAGGACCAGCTGAGGGACTTCAGTGCAAATAACAGTACCGCAAATTGCGGTACCGTTATTTGCTCCTTCCCCATTCCCATTGAGCCCTGTGGGGGCTCAAATGGGAATGGGGAATGGTTCCCGGAATGGGGACTTACTGGTCCCGCAAAGGTCGGAGTAGGCCGGTAAGTCCCTATTCCGGGAACCCAGCCTCCGACGGCGGTAAGGGAGTAGCCATGGTGCTAATAGCGCCATGGCTACCGCCTTCTGTGTAATGAGGCCCACTGTCATGAACTGCCGAATTCGTCCATTCTGGACTTCATGGACCATGATGCACCGCGGTATGAACTCCGTGATCCTTCCAACATGGCCAATGGTTCTGAAACGCCGCACTCCAGCCCTTGCGCGTAATGTTTGACTTCCTAGAAAATAGCCATGCCCCCGCGGCTCTGTGCGTCTCAACGGTACTGCTTGGAGTAGTTAGACGTGTGTTGTCGGAGTCTGCTTCTGTACTCTTCCCAATTCCCTTTTTCCTTCTTCTTTTCCTGGAGCCCTGTTCGCATCCCTCCTTACCTCTTATCCGTGCCTTTTCCTGGATTAGTCCTGTGCTCGGTTCTACGGCGCTTCTGACTCGTTCCGAGCCTGGAACTCTACCCTCCTCCTGGCTCCACGTCCTGGATACTGAACGCTATCCGGTGAAGGACAGCCAGTGAACTCACACTGGAATCCGAAGACCCGCGCCCAGGCCTATACAAGTCTCGGACAGTGAGAAAGAAGGAAGTCACTTCCAAGAAGGTCACAAGCAAAGAGAAACAGGTGAGAAGGGGAGAAACTTGTGACACACTCAACATTTTAACCCTGGGAAGCACCTCAACAGGAAAACCTGCTATTGATATGCCTTAGAGGATGCAGAGAGTTTGTCCAGTCTTCGTTGTGTCCAAACCAGGAGCAACTCTGTCTTAGTCTGACTGAGGGCCAGACCATTGTGTGCCATCCATCTATGAATGAGATAAACATTTAATACTGGCAGTGTCTTCAGCATAATTACCCAACAACTTTAACAGAATTTGTGTGTCGTCTGCATAATTTGTGTAGGGGACAACTACTTTGTCAAGCAGTGGTCGAAGTGGGCTGGAGGGGTTGGGAGCAGCGCTCTCTATTTCTTTTTTAAAAATGTTTTACTGTTCCTATACTTATATTTAAAAAAGAAAGTGCTCTGGAATGGTGTGCAGTCATAATGTCGAAAAAATAATGTCGAATTACAAAAATGTCTAAAACATAATGTCGAAAAAAAAATGTTGAATTTTTTATTTTTTTATTTATATTTTTTGGGGGGTTCCGGGGGTAAAAAAAAGGGGTAAAACAAAAAACACATTTCAAAAAAGGGAGGTTGGGGGGGAACCCCCCCATTTTGAACAAAAAGCAACCAAAAAAGAAATTCGAAATGTTTTTTTTTCAACTTTATTTTTTAGACATTTTGACTTTCGACATTATGACATTTGACTTTATGACCATAAACCCTGTGGAATGGTTTCGTTTTAAAATAAAGGTGTAGGATGAAACTTGCACTTCAGTGCACTGCACCTAACATTATCTTAAATAGAGGGTGTGTTTGTTTGGGGGATTGGATTGTGCGTGGGATGGTGCGTGAAGATGGGGTTCGTGGGGAGCGGGGTCAGGCCAGCAGGGGCATAGTTCCACTAGTTTCCGTACACTTTGACCACTGTTGGCAAACATTTAAAAGTGGTTTCCTAAAAATGTTAAATAGAGTGGGAGAGAGGCAAGAGCACTGAGGAACACCACACTGAAGTTCAATTGAATCAGCTGTCACTTGACCACTAAAAACACTTGCCTGTTTAAAAAATAAAATCCAATTGGCAACTGATCTAGATAAAAATGCTTTTCCTTTATTGTGCAATATCTGCTTATTTACAAAACCTAAGCACATACCTACATTTAAAATATTCATTATACAAAATTATTCATATTAAAATACATATACAATACATATATAATACTTTAGCATATTTTCATATACAAAATGCTGAGGCCGACAAAATCATCAAATTCACACTATAAAAAAAGGATCAGAATTGGTCCAGTTCAATATTAGATATTTCAGTAACACATTTACTATAAGCCTTTTACATAGTTCTTTTTCAAGTTTGGACAAGTGGTAAGAATATGTCACACAGACTCTATTTTACCGTGACATAGATGACAAAGCCTGGCTTCCAATGGTGTTTTTTTTTCCATTCCCCCAAAAGTTCCTCAGTCTGAGGCCAATTCAATCGCAGTAATAATATTAAGCGCTTCACTTTGTGTGAACTATACTTGGCCCAATGAGATCGAGGGCTGGCAAATGGAAAACTTTGGGGGGCAAATTCACTATGGGCCTCATTACGACCCAGGCGTTAAGGGTTAACGCCGTCGTTAACCCTTAACGCCTATTCTGATTTTAACGGCTGCTTTTAGCAGCCATTAAAATCCATGGCGCTAACCCGCCATGATGCTAATTACGCTACCGTAATTTACGGTGGCGTAATTAGCGCTTTCCCCACTCCCATTATGCCCTATGGGGCAAAAATGGGAATGGGGAAGGGAAAATGGGAAATGGGGATTTACCGCCCCACTCACCTTGGAATGGGGCGGTAAATCCGCCATCCACCATGGTGTAAACATAGTTTACACCATGGTGGTAAAGTTGGCGTACTTAGCGCCTGGGTCGTAATGACCCCTATGTCTTCTAATCTGTGCAATTTTATCGACATTATACACTTTGTCCCAAAGACCTGATTTGAAACATGAGGTCCAGTTTACCCGACTTTAGGTTTACTTCACCAAGTGTTTTGTTGCTTTTCCAACATTCAGTGGTTTCTGGTCTACGTGCAGATGTCAGACTACACAGTCCACCCATCACAGGTCACACAACCAGTAACCACACACTTTGTCTTTGGTTTGACTCTCTAGGTTAGCAACATTCATATTAGGAAACATTCTGATCTAGGCACAGGTGTCAGACCGCATGGTCTACCCATCAAATGTTGTACAACCATAAATCTCCCAAAGCTTATGCTCAGTAATATTCAAAACAACTCTTAAATGTCATCATAGATCTTGCATCTTACTCTTTTGGTACTTTTCTAGCAGAGTTTTACTTGGTATGTTTAATTGACCCACAATTTTCTTGTACTCTTCAGCACTTTGTGGTTTGATCAAGTAACAGCTTTCTTTCAGTTCCTTATTCCATAAGTATAGCATTCACTTAGTTTCACTCAAACAGCAATGTTTGTGCAGTTTGATATTCAGTAAATGCAGTATTGCGTTGTACTCATCTAAATAGCACCTTTCATTCAGTTCAGTATTCAATAAATGCAATAATAGGTTATGCTCATTTGGATAGCACCTTTTGTTCAGTTCGATATTCTGAAAATGCAATTTTAAGTTGTGCTCAATTGGATAGCACCTTTCATTCCATTCGGCATTCAACAGATGCAAGACTTTCTTATGTTCCTAGCACATTCATGTTTTCAGGGTCCTTTGCAGCGCTCCATTGTTTCCAGTGTCCTCTGACACTTGCCAGGTCTCTGCTGTTCCTCTTGGTGGCTTTATCCCGAGAGGCAAAACCAACTCGCCAGTTTGCTGGGTGCTTCGCTCAGCACACGCCGGCGTCTGTGCTCAGCTCTGCCTCTGCTCCACGTCTGCCCCTGCTGCAAGCCTTCCCTTGTAAGTGTTCCCGGTCCTGCACAGTCCCATTGGTAGGACTCCCAGGATCTTTGTTGAGTGTCGGCATACAGGCTTCTCGCTCTCCAGGACTGCAGATTCTCGACTCTCTCTCCCTTCTGCTGCTGCTCCTTTCGTGTGCTTCTAAACTCCAACTTTGATACTCCTTTCTTTTACTAAGAGTCTGCAGGTGAAACAAGATGTACTTAATTACGTGACCTAACTTAATCCTGTTAGTGGGACATGCCTGAGCTTCAATGCTTAATGCCTCCAGACTCCTTTTCTTTGTCCCAGTACCAGACTTGTGTTTGTAGTATGAAGTCTGCACTCTTCCTTGCTACATCCTCTTCTTCCCTAGTAATTACTGGGAAACTACAGGGAAAGGTGGGATGAGATTGACAATATCCCATAAAGGCTAAGAGAGGGCATGGGAGGGTAGGTCAGTGTTAGGAAAGGGGGGATACCATGTCTCATCTCCAGGCACCCTATATCCAATCCCCAAGACCCTCCACCCAGGTGATCCTCTCTCGCTTGCCCACCCTGGGGCCTGGGGTAGGGATCCAAAAGTGATGGCCTTCCCATGCCACCTGTACTGAAGATCCCTGAGGAGTAGATGTGAGAGTACCTGCCACCAGCGAGATCAGACAAAAATAAGTAAATGTCCTTATTAAGATAATATTTAATTATTAGTATTCCTTTTTTTGAATTTTTCAAAATAACATAAACATAAAACATACAAGCAGCATGGTTTATTGGGTTTACATTGTACCAAATATCACATGTAATGAAGTAGGGTGGCCCCTCTCACACAAGGTTTTGGCACATTGGCCTGTCATATGTCGATGGAATCTTGAACAAGTCTCTCTCTGTCAACCACACATGGGCCCACTCCCACCAACCCCCACTGGTCTTTGTAAGACACTCAGGTTATGGCATTTCTGTTAATTCTAGATTCAAAAGGGTGTTTTGTGATAATCACAGAGGATTCTCATTGGTTGCACGACTGATGGTTAAAAGGATAGTTTCCCATTGCATCCTGATTGCCTGTGGTTTGTGTGTTGTTTCCTACTGCATGTGACGTAATGTGTTAAGTTTCTCTCTTCCCCATCTTCCCAGATTGCAAAGCCACAGTTGGGGACTCAGGGTCTACTGGGATTTCCAAGACATTGCTATACTTCTTATAGCTGGAACCAGGACCAGGCTGAGAATCCTACCCTTCAGTGTCCTTAAGGAGCTTTGTGATATAAGGCCTAGGAGATAAGCCGCCAGCGTCAGTGCCACCTGGGCTCGCTCAAGTTGTCTTATACAAGCATTGACTTATACCCAAAAATGTGAAATCTTTGGACCAAGCCACGTAGTAAGTCAGTATCTATCATCTGGCATTTGGGACAGCTCTTTATGGTATCAAGGAATATTCGAGCAGCTACTCTGCCTGGTGTCTGGTAAACCCTATGGAGAACATTTAATTGCATCAGTTTAAATCATTGGTTCCTCGAATTCCTCTTAGGGTGGATGAGAATCGACTCCCATTTAGCATTTAGACGGTACATCCCAGATATGCCTCCAATGCAGCACTAACGTTCAGTGTTGTCTGGGAGGCCTTGTCAATCAGAGTCTCATATATGAGTGATATCCTCTTCCCCCCGTCACTCCATCCGTACAGTGTCCTAGTATGTCGACTTGGCATTGTTCTATCGATACATCTGGCCATTGTCTTTTTGCTCTGTCAGCAAGGTGGGATAGGTTAGGAACTACACTGTGTGATCAAGACAATGGCCCTCATTACAACCCAGGCGTTAAGGGGTTAACGGCACCGTAAAAGGTGGCGGCGCCGTTAAACCCTTAATGCCTGATTACGAGGTCCCTTTACGGGTGGCACTTTAACGCTTGCTTTTAGCAGGCGTTAAAAAACCAACCCGCAAAGGGACCTAGGAGCTAATTACGGCACCGTAATTCACGGTGCCGTAATTAGCGCCTTCCCCAGTCCCATTGAGCCCTATGGGGCAAAAATGGGGAAGGGCCATGGCGGCATGGGGAATTACTGCCCCGCCAACCTCGGAATGGGGCGGTAATTCCCCATTCCGCCATGGCGGAGTGGGTAAGTTACCGGCATGGACCATGGTGCTATTAGCACCATGGTCCAATGCATGGGTCGTAATGAGGGCCAATATGTCCAATGCTTAGTTTATAAAAACAAGCATGCAATATGGTGTGCTTGTAAGTGTTCCAATCACATCACCAAATTGGAAATAAGCACCCAATACAGTTGTTGTGCTCTTTAGACTGACTTTCATTGAATCTTTATTGCTTCTGTATGTTCAAAACTATTATGAATTAAAAGAGGTGAGTAAAAACAGTATTAAAGATATATATAATCTTGAAATTTTGAAGAAATATTGCTTTAAATGGCAGGCATTTATTTAACCAGATAAAGTTAAGGTTTCTTGCCCAAATCCACAGGCCACAAGAGATATCAGGATCCATTGCACTGACAGATCGAAGCAAGATTGCATAAGTATAGGTGACGGATCAAACTATATTGTTTACCTTGGAAAACTGATCTTGTTGGCACCCAGGTGAGTGGTCCGGTGCTAGAAATTATGAGTTGGGCTGGGAGCAGGAGGTTAGCTGAAAACAGAGGCATCTGGAGTTGGCCATGAGGGAAGATTGTGGTCGATGTCGTAGGCAGTAGAGTTATGTCTGAAGGACTTTAAGGTGCAAGAATTAGCCTTTTGGTCTCAGCGATGGGTCAGGTTGTTTTGTAGCAAGTTCAAAGATGGTGGAGGGAGTGGGAGCGGGTAAAATTGGAGGTCGGTGGCATTGGCAGAGGAGGCATCAGGAACAATGCATTGAGTGAGTGGGAAGTGCTGCAATGGAGTCAGAGCCATCTTAAGCACTTTTCGGGCCCTGGGCACGGCAATCTTTGGGGCCCCCCTCCACCAAACCAAACGAATGAAGGGATCGAGAATAATGGTCACACCCCCCACCCCCACCCATTGCACTCACAACCTATAGGTTGATATGCTGTCTCGCAGCATAATAAGCACGTTTACTCCCTTTAAGTCCCCTTACCTTCTTCATTCTTGCTCTAATCAGAATGATAAACAAGTAGCATTTGAAGACCAACATTATCAGTCTACGAATAGGTTACTGCTCTAGTGCATACAGGATCATTGTTATCAATAACATCCAGGAAGGTGTGCAGCCTGTAGTATTAATGCAGGACCATATGTAAAAGGTACATGTCACCCATAATAGACAGAGAACTCATATTAACTGCCTCACAGAATGCAAAAGCGTTCATGCATGGACAGAGGAGACCAATTGGAAGGAAGGAGAGCACTACACATACCGTAGCATGGATAGTGGATGCAGATTAGAAGCTACCAGAAAGGTGTCTTTATCCAGACAGATTGAGATTAGAAGTGGGATATGGTTTTCAAATAGTGTTGCCATTAGATATCAAAGGAACAAATGCCTGTGGTGTGCAATATAAATATGCTCACTATTAAAGTGGAAGCAACCCTATAGCCAGTGAAACCATGAATAAGTCTTTTATGAAGATCATACCATAAGAAGGAAATCACTCTGAAGGGCTGACCATTTTGAAAGGTTTAGGGACTGGCAATATAAGATTAAATGAGATGCCCAGGATCACACATTGGTTAAAGGCTGAAGGGGTGAAGCTGGGATGTGTGCCAACACTGCAATTTCTGCATTTGAACACTTTCTTTTCCAGTTCTTACCATTAACTAAAACAATCTCATTTCAAAAAAATGGACTTGGAATGTACACAAATCACATTACCAAACATGACAATGTTTAACAAACTATTATAGAAGGGTTCTATGCAAAATGGGAATGGTTTTAGCTTCATTCTCTCCATCATCAAGGGAAGTATTTAAGTACCAGCATACCAATCGATGTGATTTAGCAAATGTAATCTGTGTTTGTCTTTTGTATTTTAAAGCTTTAAATACTTCCAAAACAATGGCTTGTGACATTTTCATTGATAAACATACATAAAAACCTTTGACTTTTACCAAAAAGCTAACCGTTTTTTGTGTTTCAATAAAGCAGACCTTGAAATAAGCTTGCCTAAGGTCTGCAACATCTGGTCCGCTCTCTTATGTCTACCACCACTTCCACTCAAATGATCTACATAAGAAGAAAGATCAAGTAATGAGCTAAAGGATGCCAGAAGCATGTAAGAAGGCAAACCTCACAGAAGACAGCAAAGTAATGTAAAACATATTAGATGATTTGACCAGGATCACTGTATCGTCTGCTGGCAGCCAGGATACAAGCATGAACGCTTTCGTACCATAGTCTTGAATTTGGATACTTATTCACCTCTTGGACTAACAGTTGATCCCATCGTTGCAGGTGATTGCCTAGGTTTTACAACACCTCATCTGAACAAACCAATTTCTAGACCTTCACCATACAGATGACATGTTCGTTTTTATAGCATTGCTTCTGGTACAGGTACATTGCTGATACCAGCAGATGTTGTTCTGCAAAACCAAGTACATATGCATCTAGTTTTAAAAACTTCAGACATGGGGCCTGATCACGACTTGGGCGTTACCGCTGGAGGTATTACCGCTGGCGGTAATAGCCCTACCGCTGAACTCCCCGGCGCTAATAGTGCCGGATCACAAGTTCGGCAGTAAAGTAATTCCCCATTCTCCATTGAGCCCATTCGGGAATGCCCCATTCCCCATTGGGCTCAATGGGAACAATTCGCGCTCTTACCGCCGGCAGATTTCCCGCCGGCAGTAATAGCGCGAATTTTCAGTGGATTTCCCCCCAGCAAAGAGCTGGGGTGAAATCTGCCGAAGTCCTGATTTGGCGGACCCTTAAATCCGGCGGTATTAGCTCTACCGCCGGATTTAAGGGTTACCGCCAAAGTCGTGATCAGGCCCATAGGAAAGGCTCAGTCAGCCTTGTTGGAATAGGATATTCAAATTTTGCATATGAACACATATCTCTGCAATGGGTGCTTCACACACTGAGCTAACTTCTGAACCGTTGTCACACTCAATTTATCAATATGCATTTCACTGTTGCCTATTGCACATGATCAACATAATTCCCACAGGAAGGAAAGAATGCTACAGAGTTGTGCTGTAAGGAACACACAAACTATGTATACCACAGTGAACACAGAAAGCAATCCATGATGAATTGATCAAGCAGAATGTACTTGTCAAAACAGAAAGGCAATGGGTTTAAGGACTCAGCAGTACCCCATAAAATATCCTGATGTGTGTTATTTAAGACTGGTTAACAATGTAAGCTTAATTCTTCAGATCAGGCAGCCTTTTTGGGGCCCCCCTCCAAGGTGGGGGCCCTGGGCAAGTGCCCCTTTATGCCTCCCATAAAGACGTCTCTGAATGGAGTAGGGTCGAGAAAGCAAACATGGATTGGTTGACAGAATCATGTGATCCATGACCACATTAGTGAATAATGCCTGAATGGCCTGGAACCAAATTGGCCCCCAGGAATGTACAATTCCACTACAGGTATGAATGAAGCAAAATAACCAAAGAGGGGGGGAATTTCCGATCTGGTAATTCCACCCGGGGCAATAGTAACAAGCCGAGAAAAGCAAATGCTATTAATACCCCGGCACGTTGTACTACGGTACTAATAGGCAAGCTGAGAAAGTGCAGTGAAACCGTTTCATGACTTGGGAAAAAAAAAGGAAAATAATTGTCCGCCAGGGATTGGGCAGAAGGGGATACACATATTCCCTTCTCCCTTTCGATGGCGGCCATTGAAATGAATGAAAACAAAAAATAAACAAACAAAATTGCTGCCATGGATAGGGTATAATAGTCCTTTCTTCCTTTCCATGGCAGCTAATCATGTTCCCAGAGATGTGCCGGGACCAGTTCTGTTCCCGGTGCCAGCGAGGGACAATGCAGCAGAAGATAAGTGGGAAGGGAGAGGGGCCCCTTAAAAAATGTGGAAAAGTGATGTGGGTGTTGGGGAAAGGGGCTCGAGAGCGCTCAAACCTGATTCCCAGCGAGGGAAGATGGCCGCCTCCCGCTCTGAGGACGGTTGTAATGGGTTCTTCCCTGTGTGGTAAGGAACCGGTTTGAAGCCTGCTCATTGGTTGGGAGACTGCCACACCCCCCTCGCTGGGTACTAATTAGTATTAAATTAAGCAGCCAATTACTGATAGAGTTGGTAAATGCTGATAGTATAAAACTTGACACCAGTTTTGAAATTTTATTTTTCCCTGTTCACTGGGTGTATTCTTTTCCCAAATGTTGTGATGGCTTTGTTTTTAAATCAATTTAATTGGTGTTTTCACAACTAGATGGGATGCTCTTCAATTTATGTAACCAGAATCATGTTATCTATTTTCTACAATGTAAAGGAAGATATGCTCAACCTAATTGGTTCACTTTCTGGCCTTGATGGGGGTTGTGTGTGCGCACGGGCTTTAAGAAATACTTGATGTTGCTAGAACGTCTATGATTTTACTTATGACTAACATACGCCAAACTAATTCTCTCTCTCTCTCTCTCTCTCTCTCTCTCTCTCTCTCTCCATCTCTCTCTCTCTCTCCCTGTCTCCCTCTCTGTCTCTCTCTCTCTGTCTCTCTCTCTCTCTCTTTCTCTCCCTATTCCTTTCGTCCTCACTCTTCTTATTGTTTCCAATCTTTATGTCTGTGCTTTAGTGCCAAAGGGGTGCAAGTGAAAGAGTAGATAGGCAAAGCAGTGGGGTTGTAGTTGTTTGGAGATCAGTGCTGTGTTTTAATAATCTGTTGTGGTGAAGGGAGCCTTGCTAACCTTTGAAAGGTAGGAGTTGATGGGGCTGTGTGTTGGGTGATCATATTTTCAAAATTGAAGCCTGTGACAGTCCAAAAACATAAATAAAAAAACAGAATAATATTCGCCCAACTGCAAGTCATGTCATTAACATATTACTGCATTGAATTGAATGTAAAATATACAAGTGCATGATTCTTCACCTTGGTATTCGTTGAGAAGTAGAGGCAGGGAGTTACCCTGGTCAGTAATTAGAAGTAATAGATCTAATCAGGGTCACATGTTGTGGAGCATTGGTTTCTACAGGCCATTGCCGTCAGCTCTCTCCACCCCCTTCCTCCACTAATCCTTTGCTTGCTCCCTGTTTGCTAGAGCCACTCAGGTATTGTTTATAGCAGTAAAATCAGAGGGCAAACAAAACTGTCTCGGAGGGAATGGTAGCTGGTTAACTTGCTTAAAAGTAGAAGGAGAGCAGTAGAGGTATTCTCCTAGAAGAGGACCAGTCTGGTATTTGGTAACACACATTGGCATCGGATGTGTCCTGGAGCAATGAAGCCATCATACTGATGGCACAATGTCCATATGGTGGTAAGTGATGGGGATGCGGATAGGCTGTCCGAGGTGTGCTAGGGTTCTGACATAAATTGAAAGGAACCAGAAAGCCTAGCCACAAGGTCAAGTATCTGGTGGTCACTCATATCTAGGGGTGATGATGTGTGTCTGTACACCCTTGGTTTAGCAGGGCCCTGAGCATGACATATGACTATACCCCAGACAAAGTAGCCACTGGGCAAGCTTGTCTAATAGTCAAGGTCAAAATAGGACAAAGTAGCCACTGGGCCACATTAAGTGACTTCATGGGTTTGGAATTGATGGCATACCCAGTCATGGTGAGACCAGGTTATGGTCCAAAGCAATGGCCAATTACCAATTTGTGTTGCTAGTTGGTGCCTGTGGAATGGTCTAAGGCATGGCCCATACACACTGCCCAGCAGGAACTTCTGGTGGCTGCATCAGGTGGGTCAGTGATACCCACAACATGAAGTTCAGCAAACACATTTGAATTAAAAGAAAGTTAAGATGGAGCACAAAACAACAAAATGACACAATTGCACTTGTTACGGTTCCAAAAGCGATCATAGCTCATTTGCAGCCATCCTAATGGAACCATAGCTGGGCCGCCACCATGCACTGCTCATGAAACCAAACATTTCAACACAAATACAAGCACGTGTAAACAGTTCCCTCAGGACATAGAGAGAAAAAAATTGCTAAGCAAATCACTTCTCCCCCACAATGGTTGAGGCCACATTTAAATTAATGATTTCAAACACAAATCAAAGGAAAGGTCAACTGCAAATTTCATTGTTTTTTTATCGTATTTTCCTTCGCATGCTATGTTATTGGTAACATTGCAAACAGATCTTGCGTTTCATATCACACACCGAACATCACTGCTGTGCAAAGCATCCCCAATCTAGATAATGAACCACAGAGCAGTGGGATGTTTTTTACACACTGTTTTCCCCAATCATCAAAAGACAGACGATTTACAGCAGACAGCAAGTCTGACTGAACAACTAGCTTTTAGGACAGCGGGGTGCCATATACACATTACATCTTTCTTGATAGCACACCGATTTGATGTCTTTCAAATAAATCATTTGCATGTGGTGTGGCATCTACCAAAGACGTCTCCACAGCAGAGCAGCAACTTGAATTACTCCTGGAACAATGCCAGTCCTTATAAGCAGTGGGTGCATTTCTGAATGGATAAAGAGGATTTCTCGCTGGCAGAGTAAGAGATCCACAAATATGCCTGCAATCACATCTATGCCTTTTTGTTGTTGGCAAAGGATAAGTATTACTCGAGTATTTCATAAGATGAGCATACTGTAACTCTTTGTGTTAGTACCGCTGTTGACCTCCAAGGGCATATTGCTTGCCACATTCCATAATCATGCTGGTTCCTCCTTAGCCTGCACTACTCCGTGCCCACGAGGGAGGGAGACAGAAACGCCATGAGCATGCGCCTCAGAAGTCTCACTGGGTCATAAAAAAAGGCTTGAGCATCAATAAGAAAGCAGTACCAAATCGCACATGTCAATGTGTAACTTTGGGCCTCATTACACGGATGGCGGTAAGGGTTTACCGGTACCGGTATTTTACCGGTACCGGTAAATCCTTACCGCCTTACTACGAGGTCCCTTTGCTGGTTGGGGAATTTAACGCCTGCTTTTTGCAGGCGTTAAAAACCAACCCGCAAAGGGACCCAGGGAGCTAATTACGGTACCGCAATTTGCGGTACCGTAATTAGCGCCTTCCCCATTCCCATTATGCCCTATGGGGCAAAAATGGGGAAGGGCAATGGTGGAAGGGGGAATTACCGCCCCACCAACTTTGGAATGGGGCGGTAATTCCCCTTTCCGCCAAGGCGGTGCCGGTATTTTACCGGCATGAACCATGGCGCTAATAGCGCCATGGTTCTCCGCCATCCGTGTAATGAGGCCCTTTGTGTACAGACCTATTTGAGTATTAACGCAAATTTTGTTTTTGGTAAACAATTGTTGCATACAGTACATGTTGACAGTAAAATTTGTCATAACTACCAGCTGCTCAATGTAGGAACTCATCATACTGGCCAACTCCACCCCTGCCTTTCAGTTAAACCCCTAGAGCAGTGGTATCCAAACGTTGTTATGCTGCTTCCCCCCGCCCCCCACACAAATATATTGTTGCTGGACACCCCCAGATGCCATGTCTGCTTATATTTTGCATTAAGAGCAGTCCCCATGCTCCCCTGTGGAAGAGCCTTGTGCCATCCCTGGACATTCTCTGGGTCGCCATGGAGGGGACAAGCGGGGGGCGGGAGGGAGGGGGGTTTGTAGCCCTACAGTTTTAAGACCACTGGTCTGGAGGGACATTTTGTTACTAGATGCCAAATTGCTGTTTTGAGAAGCCAGGATGGTCGGGAGTGGAGACGGGGAGTAAGAAGCATGGCTAGAATGATCAATTGGGACTTGGACCCTTTGCCTAGAGATAATATTGAAGCAAGTTCAATGTCAGGAAAAGGGCTGTGGATTTCTTGCTCAGCTTTGCTCACTGCTCAAACCGAATAAATACTTCAATGTTTGAAGTCTTGATGGGTTCTCAAGTGACTCATCATCAGCCTGTAATCATCGATCACATCCCCGGGAATCACGAAGACACAGCACTGTCTGATGCAGGGCTGGACTGGGAACTAAAAGAGGCCCTGGAAATAATTACTGGGGACCAAAAGAGGCCCTGGAAATAAAGTTCAAAGTGGCCCCATATGACACATTTTGAGCAAGCCCAATGCTTTTCCTATGAGAACATTTGGAAATACCACAGAAAAGAGGCCCAGGGTGCAGAGGCCCACCGGGAAATCTCCAGAGTTCCCTAAAGGCCAGTCCACCCCTGGTCTGATGGGCTCATTTGGGTGCTCAGTGGTCCTACAAAAGGATAAAAACACTTTCATTATCACTTTGTGAATGTTGTTAGGCTGCAGGAGAAAGAATTCACAGGGCAATCCCACAAATATTGTTTTGGAACGGATTTGGTATATTTTAGAGGGGTTTAGTGATCTCTCCTGAATTGATTAGATCTGTTGGATTTCTGGTCTCTGTGTTCCATTTTGTCTGTTTATGTGATTATTATGTTTTTATTATTGTATGGTTAAATATTTAACCTTTAACAAATAGAAAAAGGAAAACAAGAAATATACATTTAATACATACAAATATTTCACTTACAATCATTTAAATGGAACATATCTTTACCACATTCGATGAAAGTTAAAACGAAAAAGAAAAATACTACTAAACATATTTTGCATAATTAAAAACAGTTGTTTTCCAAAACAATGTCATTTAATAAGCAAGTCATCAGTTTGATAAACAACTCTTAGAGGAAATACCTCCTTAATAAAGTGCAAAGTGGCTAAACTCATTCAACTCGTTCAAATCCATAATACGTTGCCACACTGTACCATGTTCTAGGATTCTGTGACCTTCTATAAGATGTTTAATATAAAAGAGCCGTCTGACACAAAAAACAGGGCAGTCCAACATTAAATGGCCCAGGGTTTCAATATGTGCCCCTGAGTTACAAAATGTGCAGGTCCTTTCCCTAACCACCAACATTTCCCTGGTCAGCAAAAGATTTGGCCTTAGTCTCAGTAATTGGGAATGCCATAAAGCACTTGGGAATCTTGTCAAATTGGTTGGAATATCGCCCACTGGTCTAACATCAAGAAGGAATCCTGCATATAAACGATCATTCCGAACTTCTCGTATAGTGTAGAACCAATCCGCTTCCAAAAGTATCTTTTTTGCTTTGCTGGGGAATACACCAACTCGCTCAACTGTTGCATTGTATAGTGGGGAGTTTCAAGACTACGCAGAAGCAGCCCTCCAGGTAAGACCAGTCAGATACCCCAGAAAAGAGCAACATATCTGCCCCGTAGGTAATAACAGGTATACAATTCTTATTTTAAAAACTCCAAAACAAAAATGCCCATATTTCATATTGATCTGGGCAGCATGGGAAGCCAGTGCAGTCGTTTTTGAGCTGTAGTATGCACACAGTTCTGCTTTGCTGCAAGACTCACAAAGGTAAAACCCTAGGTATTTCAAATTGGAGACTATTTCCATTTATACACTGCTCTAAAATCACTTATAGTTGTTCTACCGTTGCTTCATACCTGGCCTAAATTGGAGGACCTTGGTTTTAGCCACATTGATGACTAGATTATTATCCTTAGTATAGACTTCCATCAGGCCCAGGAGCCCTACCGTTTTTCCTACAGACAATCAGTTTATAGGTATCTTCATATTCAAACTCAATGGTTCAAGAACCCTGCTGGATCAAATTAAACTGGTAATTTTCCCCACCCTCAGCTTTGTATACCTTTCCAAAGTGCTCAATCCACATATGCTCTGGTATTGGATTTATTTGCTTACAATCAGAGTAATATGGATAGTCTCTTATAAGGTTCCAAAATTCCTTAGTATCTCTAGATACCAGAGTATGTAACATCATCTGTGAGTCACTCAGAAATTGGTCAAATTTGTATACCCAGTGGCAATTTCTATAAGCCCCTTTTTCCCTCCGGGCCTTAGGACATATAAATTGGTAGACATGCAGATTGTGTTTCTTAATTCTCTCGTTCTTTCTGTACTACTAGGTCATAGGCATGTTTGTTTATGAGCCACCATTTTGTCTTCCTGAGAGAGGCATCTCAGCATACACTCTTTCCGATACCACAAAATAAGACACTTTAGCTACCAACACCTAAAGATTTTCTTCTTCAGTGCACAGTTTTGCAATCGTGGTATGAAAAGAAGTTATATTAGAACTATCACAAGATAACCTGTTTCCTCCTTGGTTCACTACTAACGCCACCGGGTAGGATGTATGAGGGGATCCAGTGGTCTCTACCCACCAGTTTAAGTGAAGCGGTAGATGATCACTTGCCATGTTCTGCATAATCTTCATAGACACAATGTCTAGGAATATAGCCCACGAAACGAAGAAATAATCCAAGACATTTGTCTGAAGTACTCTAACCCATGTGAAAGCTTGAGGGTCGTCACCCGGCACATTGCTGTTTAACATGCAGAGACCCCATGCATCAGATAGAAGCAGCCACACATTACCCCACTTTGCCACATCTTTCTCACACATATTCCCCTTAGTGTTGCCAGTTTTTTCAAGGCATAAGGCATTTCGATCTCTGCAAATGATAATGGAATTGGAATTTCTCTGCACTTGCCAGTTATAAATCACGTCCTCTATGGCATCAAAGAAATCAATCTGGAACATTTTTACAGAATTGCAATACAGATTAAGTATTAGTGTAAACTACAAGCGAGGTTACACAGACCTATCCTAGCTGATCTTAACTGCCTGCACACAAGGATTTTGCTAAGCAAATTGTAAGGAAGGCATGGTATCAACATTAAGACAGACACAAGTGACCACAGTTCAAGGGTGTTTATTGAACTTCAACAAGGGTGTGATGAATGGCCAACTAATCCTAAATATACAGATGGGAGCAAGCTATGATCATCAGATAATAATAATGCAGTCCTAGTGGAGACTCATCAAAATAAAAGGGCCTATACTAATAAAACTATTGCCAATCCTTACAGCTAAATACAAATAGTGTAGGGTAGTGTTCATGAAAAAGTAAGAAGTGTTCACACAATTATATGTCAGGATGTTCAGGCTGTTGGCTTCCCTTCCCCATTTTTCAGTACGGGACAAGGCGGTTCACTCGAGCAAAGCACACACTCTGGCTTCTTGTGCACAAGGATACAGTTCCATTACTAGCATCACTGCAATCTGTTCCTGAGTCACTCAAAGTCTCTTTATTCAGAGGGTCTGATGTACCAAAACAAAATACAAAGTTCCTTTTCACTTATAAGTACTAAATTCAGGTGATTCACCTGGGAGCCCCATCAGCCAGGCTCATATCCCTTTTATATCATGCTCGTTACTGTGGATCCCCCTCTTCTGGGCTCAGATCCCGATTTTTACAAGGTTCAGAGAATATTTTTTCTCAGGTGACTTACTGTTCACCCCGGATCAGCCGGGCTAAGATTCTTCCTCTTTCCCAATTAGTCTCCCTCAGCCGGGCTCGGACCAACTTCAGTTTGAATTATACTATCAAAGGCTTTCGAATGTTCACAGGGTTTACCCGATGCAGGGCCACTTCAATCTCAAAATTCCCTTTTCACAGTTGCCAAGCAGTTGGATACCTAACAGAGACCTTCGAAAGAGCACTCAAATGGCGCTGTACCACACTGTCTACAGTATCTTTTTTGGCCTGCAAAGTTCAGTCACTCCTCTGGTATTTAATTATATTCGATTTACGTTTCACACACTGTTCTCCTTAGATTTCTTCATTCATTGCTGCCGTTTGCAACCTTTCTTCTAACACAGGCTGGTCTGGTATCAGTCTCTGACTCACGGAATGTGGTGTCTTTACTGGTGCTGCTTTGTTGTAGGAGCCAAGGACAGTACCACAGCGGCAAATACTCTTCCCCACTTTAGTTATCGACGTGGGAGAGCCTGGGTACCTCTGTCACACATTGCAGGTCTCTTCAGCTTTAGTACCAGGTCTTAGGTTTCTTATTTTCCAAGGTTCAGGAAAGTAACGGTCTGAAAAGTTCAAGGGCACATCCCTCCTTGCAACCCTTTCTGGTCTCGCCATCTTTCTCCTCTTATTAAACTGCCATCTTGGAACTGCTGCTTCCTCATGTGCTTTTGTGCTCTGCCTTTTATCGGTTTGGGGAAGTTTGATGAAAATCAGTTGTTTGTAATGATCTGTAATGGCCTGACCTTGCCTGACCATTGATTTGGGACATGTCAGGTACCCGGTTCTGAAGTTAGTCTGTTTTTGCTCATGGTGAGCTGTCTGTGAATAAGTGTTCTGGTCAGGAAAGAAGGGGGGTTGAATTCCTAAGTGTGCTACCTGGTAGGATGGGGAAAAGGTGTTACAGGAAAGGGCATACCGTGTCTCACCATCCAGTGTCCTACTCCCACTCCCCGAAGACCCCTATCCAGGTGATCCTCCCGCACTGGTCCACCCCCAGGAACTGGATACAAATCTATGGGCCTCATTACACGGAAGGCGGAGGACCAAGGTGCTATTAGCACCTTGGTCCATGCCGGTAAAATACCGGCACCGCCTTGGTGGAAAGGGGAATTACTGCCCCATTCCAAGGTTGACGGGGCGGTAATTCCCCCTTCCACCACTGCCCTTCCCCATTCCCATTTTCGCCCCATAGGGCATAATGGGAATGGGGTAGGGGCTAATTACGGCACCGCAATTTTGCAGTGCCGTAATTAGCACCAAGGTCCCTTAGCGGGTTGGTTTTTAACGCCTGCAAAAAGCAGGCGTTAAAGCACCAACCAGCTAAGGGACCTCGTAGTAAGGCGGTAATGGTTAACGGTCACGTTACCATTAACGGAGACCGTTAACCATTACCGCCTTCCATGTAATGAGGCCCTATGTCTTGTCCACCTGGATGGCAGATCCCTTAGGACTACTGGGTGAGAAATGTTCAGGTTTCTCACAAGATATAGACACAGAAGCATGTAAGTCATTACAAATCCCAAATAACAAACCAGACTCTGGGCATCTCTTGTCACCTTTTTTAAGCTGGGTTTAAAAAAATAAGAGAATCCGGGGGTGCTGTTGAGCAGCCAAACGAGGTGGCCGCCTGAGCGTGAGGCTCCTACTCAACTAAAAATCCTTGTGGCATAAATATGCTACTTTGCACACAACAATATATACAAAAGTAGATTTGTGCCCAGGAACCGAACGGGCATCGCCCCCCTTAAGCAAAAGACCTCAGACACAGGCATTTCCCTGCAATAGCCCTTCAAAGAAGTCCCAGGTGTTGCTGCGACCGCAGGGCCACTCATGGCCTGTGGAAGAGGGGGGCGAGTCTCGCCATTGTCAACGCGGCTGAAACTGAGGGAATCTGTAAACCCGAAACATCGTCCTGACATGAGGGAACAACATTGCCATACTCCTGGAGGAAGCATGGCACTGTAATGGTGCCACGTAAACATCCAAACGATCCCCACTGAACATTGGAGTCCCGACCAGACCGGTGTCGGCGATATGACTGTGAAGACCAACGAGGGGACGTGACGCAGAGCAACACCATCACTCTGTGCAGTGAGGGACCGAGCAGATAGTCGGTGATCTCAGAAAAGACGGTGAGTCTGGAGCGCCACCCCGACTCTCCCACGAGAAGGCCAAACATTATTATTAGAAACACGGGACTCGGCACGCCAGCTTCCACTAGTTCAGAACAACATAACTGGGACTGAACACGGGTCCCTGCTGCCGGGTGATACAGCGGAACCGAACCTTCAAACAGATGGGCCATAAATTAGACTGCTCAAGCTGAGGGAACACCCAAACAACCCTTCAAACCCATAATTGACATTGGAACCGGATGATACGCTAGCTTTGCAGAGACGAGGAAGACACCGCAATGATCAATCCTGCTCTGGTACGTCTGCCGAAGATCCGTTTAGGAGTGCACGTGGTTGGCAACGTGCAGCACGTATAATCTGAATAGATTGGATCTAATGCGAAGTAGGACCAAACTAATTACTGTCTGTTTCCTATAGCCACCGCTCATTACAGACCATTGCACTGACACTATGCATCAATAATAATCCTGCATGGGAAACCTGTGACAAACTCACCGGAAAACACCTGTGTGCCGGAATTCTTATCAGGAGCACCACACCAACGGGAATAGCCGGCACAGACGCACTGCAGGACATAGTGCAAGGCAAGTGGAAGCAAAATACAGCACGTGAGGAGGCTGATCCTACTGGGTTGCCCCTGGAAGACAGGGGCAGGATCTGTACAATCCAAGCATATAAGTGCACTTGTAATCAAGACCTGATTTATACACTCAAGACTGAAACCAGAAAGGAGCCTCACTCCACCAGTGCTCCGCTTTGGGACCCCAAATGGGCTGATATACTCCAACAAGTGAGGAAAGCTGCACCTGTACCTAAGAAACCAGGAAACACATAGCATGGGGTGGAACAACATTATCAGTCTATCAACTGCTGCGAAAGTGAAGCACCTCGATGAAGCATTCTATTGCAAGTTCCCACGTGGTACATACTAAATAGGCCTCACACTTGGAGTCCTGATCGAGACAAACTGCAGACGCGGCTCGTGTGGCGCTGCAAGTGAGGAAATCATAGACTCAGATAAGTGATACGCAGCTGACACAGAAGGAATCCCAATAGAAATGAAGAGGGAGGAAACAGCTCCCGTGAAGACCACCTACTCCACACGATGCAAAATGCATTCATGTCCATCAATGTTAAGCTGGAAGATATTGTCGCCACAAAAGGAACACTCAAGGCAAAAACTGAAAAAGAAAGTGGGTGAATTACAGAAGCAGAGGCACGGATTGGCTCAACGGAGGACACAGTTGCACGACATGACCGTGATCTGGCAACAATCCATACAGAACTTAACAGGATGAAAAACAAATGCAACAACCTCGAATCAAGATCCAGACACAACATCATTCGGGTTCCTGAGGCAGCGTGCAAGGTCCCAATGGAACCTTTCATAGAGGAATTACTCAAGAGTCTGTTTGATCCTTCCAAACTGTCCACCCAGTTATTGGTGGAAATAGCCCACCGCACGCTGCCCCCCCTAGACCAGGCACAAACCCATGCACAATTATTGCAAGATTGCTGAACTAGACAGATAGAGATTCGATCCTTCAACTATCAAGAGAAATGGGTACCCTACGATTCAAATCCAGCAGTATTCATATCTACATAGACTTTGCCGCCGGGCTACAGGCACAGAGGAAAATGTACGGCACTGTGAAGCACCTTCTGAGAGCAAGAAAAGTCCCATATTCTCTAATCTTTCCTGCTAAATTGAGAATACAACATGGGGGCAGGACTAATTTTTTCAAAAATCCTGCAGATGCCCTGTCATACGTCGAAGCTTCGATTCCTGCCCCCTGCCCGAGCCAGAACCTGGTTCAAAACAGACCAAAAAGGGATGAAGCTGAACGCGGTGAGGAAAATGACTGAGGCCACCCCGTGTGTATGAGGTAACGCCCTGTTACCGTTATGAAACTAAAGTGTGCAAGTGAAGAATGACTATATTGGTTGGGCCTGTTGAGCCGATAGTTGGGACACAGCAATCAACATAGCACCCCAGGGTAATTCCATATGCTTCAAGGGACTACATCATCAAGTTGGGATAGATGGTGAGGGATGGGGGCGGAACGGAGGGCGGGAATGGGTTACACAGTTGGTAAATGTTCAAGTACTCTGGTGCTCCAGTGGCCTGGAAGCTAGGGGGGAAAAGTGGAAAAGAAAGTGGCAATTGGCTCGCAAGGCAGGTAAAACTAAACTTGCACAGGGGTGCACTAGTAATAAATCGTGTAAATGATAAGCACTATAATGTTACAAAATGGTCGATTGCCTAAAATTGATCTTGAGGCATGTAAGGGGACTAAATAACCCGAACAAACTAAGAAAGATCTGGGCATACTTAGAACGTCGCACCAAATATAATAATGCTGCAAGAGACAGATGCACTGGAAGTAACACACAGACATATGGCGCAAAGATGGGGAAAAATGGATTCTATACGAACTACTCATCACAAGTGAGAGTAGTAATTACGCTTATACACAAAAACATTGATTTTAGAGCCGGATCAACACACATAGACCCAGAGGGAAGGTATATCATAGTTTCTGGCACCATTAAAAATGTGGCAACTACCCTAGTTAGACACCCCTGCAGACCCCGCATCCTTTTTTTTAAAAAAGTTTTGTTTTGACCGACTCCACCAAAAGAGCTAACTTTTGGTAGTTCAAACTTTTCGTGGTATGTGTTTTAGGTCTTTTGTTGGTGTCGGTAATTTATATTCAATAATTTTGACCGAGTCCAATACATATGGCCTCAACACTGATGACCCGGCTTTTTACGCTGATAGGTCAAACCCCTGACACCCCAATATTGTGGGGAGGGGACTTCAACACGATCCTCAACCTCTCCAATGATATATCAAGCACCAGACAGAGAAAGTTGACTAATGCCGCCCTTACATTAAAACAGATCATGACTCAATTTGGACTGCTGGAGATATGGAAAATAGAACACCCCAATACAACAGAGTATACATAATACTCCTTGGTGCATGACACCCATTCCAGAATGGATCTGTGGCTCATTTCAGAGCTATGGACGGAAAATACATGCAAGACCTCAATATTACCACATACTCTGTCAGACCACTCACCAGTGGAAGTAAAAGTAAGGCAAGTGACCAGAACTAGGCCCAAAACAATATGGAGGATGGCCCCATTGGTGATGCTAGACGCCTCATTAGTCATGACTCTTAGGATAGATATTGAAACATTCTTCAAGGAAGATGAGGGCTCAGTAATGAGATTCTCCACAAAATGGGAAACATTTAAGGTTTGGTTTAGGGGGATAATGACGGAATTAACATCAGGAATCTTAAAATCCAGGAGGAAAGAATTGAATGAAAAAGAAGAAGAAGACCTGAGAGGTCTTGAAAACGAGTGTGGCAAAACGCAAGATAGAGCATTACTAGGCCTCATTAAAGGCAAAAGGCAAACATTCTGCGAATTGGCGGAACATGAAACACGATTCATGACAATGAAGGGCAGGCCAGAAGCTATGGCGAAGGAGAGCGGCCCGGCCGCCTATTGGCGGGAATACTTAAAGGAGAACGTGAGACCAAACACATTAATGGGATTACGAATTCAGACAGGGTGACCACTATTAAGCAGATGGAAATAAATGAGTTGTTCAGGGAATACTATTAAAACCATATGCCAATAACGACACAGTGACAATAGAGGCGGTGAAGAGCTACCTTGTGAGGATGAAGCTTCCTTCACTAGACCGTGAAGCTAACAACAAACTGAGTAACCTAGTAACAGTGGAGGAAATGGCTGAAGCCATAACCTCACTAGCATCAAGTAAATCCCCCGGTCCAGATGGCATAGGCATTGAGCTATATAAAGTGTACAAAGATATTATGGCCCCGAACCTGCTCAGAGTATGGGAAGAAGTGTGGAAATCGGGCACACTCCCACCTTCTCTAACCAAAGCTATCATCATGGTCCTAGTAAAACCACTGTGGCCCCCCCAAAAAATGGCATCATACTGCCCACTCTCCTTAATTAATGTGGATGCAAAGATTTTCACCAAAGCTCTGGCAAATAGACTATTGCCCTACATGTCCAAACTGGTACACTCTGACCAGTCTGGCTTCATACCGGGCAGATCAACACCCCTGAACTTGTGGAGACTGTTTGGCACAATGGCACAGATAAACCCAACAGTGTCCGCAGCAGCAATGGTATTAGATGCTGAAAAAGCATTTGATTTCGTGTCATGGAACTTCATCTTTGGGGTCCTAAAATGCATGGGACTAGGGGAGGGATTCAGTACATTTGTAAAACTAGTGTACAGTGATCCCAAAGCCAAAATACTGACAAACAGGAATTACTCCAATACAATTAAACTGGCTAGGGGCACCAGGCAAGGCTCCCCATTCTCCCCCTGCTCTTTGAACTGACTATTGAACCATTCGCCAGCAGGATCTGAGAATTTCATAATTACAGAGGAATACATATACGGAACCCACCACAAATAATTAGGGGTGTACCGAACTTCTGCTTCGAGCAAGTATTCGGGTGAATTCTGGCTGAAAGAAAGCTATTTGACTCCGGCCAAATAGTTTCTTGCTATTCGGCTCTTCATGAATACTTTGATATTCTCGTTTGAATACAATGCAGCATGAACTCAGAAACGCCAATATAGAGTTCAGTTTGCAAAACTGAATAGAATTAGACCAGACAAATTGCTATCACAGAGCTGAAAAGTATCTTATATTGTAATCTGCTCTTTAGGGCATGTTTTGTGACAGATTCTTTGACAAAAAAGGGGCTCATCTTTTATACTTAGCCTGCAACAATACAGGAACATCTTTTCATTTGGCGAATGATTATATGCAATGAGCACTTTTTTCAGTTGGAAAAAATAAATTGAAAAATGTGCAAAGATACTTTCAGTTCCTTTCATGTCACTTCCCATTGCATACATCGTAGTCCCCCCTTTTCTTTTTTTAAGGACTTGAGTCCTGAGTTTAACATTATCTGATATTTTATCAGGAATAATAAGTTGCATATGTTTGTGTATTGAAGAGAAAGATTGGCTAGGATAAGTGAAAAGTCAGCAGCATTTGTTTGGGTGGCGTAAATAGTTATGAGATGGAGTTCACGCATTTCAGATTTCCTCTTGACTTGTATCCTGCATGAGCCAACATCAACCATTTTATACATTTCTATGTGAGCTGCAAAGAAGTTTCGAAACTCGACCGCATCTACTTTGCAACTGGATAGAGATTGCAATGCATCTGATTCACAAAGGCAGTCCTTGCATTTGTGAAGCCTCCTACTTTAACTGGCATTGAATTTGCAACAATCTTCTGCACATTTTGCCCTTTCATTTTGGTTAAATCTGCTTTATTTCTGGCTTTTATACTTTAAATTGAGATGCTACATTAATTACAATGAAGAGAAATAAAAGTATAAAATGCATTTAAAATTGTGCTTTATTCGTTCTTTTAATAAGTGTGTTCTTTGAAGTTTGGAACATGATTTATTAAATAAAGTAACTATTCGGCTTCATATTCGGCTTCGGCTGATTGGTTGACAAACTATTCGGTATTCGGCCGAATACTAAATAGGCTATTCGGTACAGCCCTACAAGTAAAATCGCTATACGCAGACGATACCCTTGTATATCTTATACACCCTGCAGAAAACATTGCACCGATCCTAGCTAAAGTCAACAACTTCACGCTACACTCGGGCTATAAAATGAATACAAGAAAATCAGAACTATTCCCCTTGAATGACAACACAACCAGACCACCATAGTTACATGGGATGAAATGGGAGGAGGAAACGGTCAAATACCTGGGAGTCAGGGGGGCACACTAGTGCAAACTACTGCATGAAAACAACTATGCGGAACAACTATGCGGAATACCTAAATCCACTTGAAAATAAACTAAACCTCTGGGCAAAACTCCCAACATCATTACACAGGAGAATCGTGGTCCTGAATATGTCTGTGGCCCCCGAACTTCTATACTTTTTTAATGGCATTCCGATATGGCCTGTGCGACAGTTCTTTAATACACTATGAAAACTGGCGGTGGGATTTGTATGGGTGGTAACACGTCCCGCATGAGATGGGAATTCCTGACCAAACCATATAACAGAGGGGGCCTGGCAGCTCCCGATTTTGAGCTGTACTATTTAGCTGTCCAAGCGAATTATGCTGGATACTGGTATAGCCCAGACAATAAATATGCTCACATAGACTTGGAGAAACGCTCCGCAGCACCTAAAGATATTAATACTACCCTAATATGCAGTCATAAGACCGACCCCTGCCCATTCGACCCATTGTGCACCACACTGGAAGCCTGAAGGCGTATAATGATTAGACTGGGTTGAACAAATCCATACAGTAAAAACATCCCCCTGTGGAACGCCCCAGATCTTCCCCCGGAACTTCTCCCCATGGGACCCTGACAAGTCTATGAAACTAGGGGATATATTTCCCAGAGCGAGATATGTCACAATAGGCGAATTTAAAGATAACAACCCAGTAAACCTGCTTCAAACCTGCCATATGAGAGCAGCCATCAAACAGAAGGGGCCTTCGTTCCCCCAAGAGCCAGACCGGAATGACTATATTGAAATTATGGTACAGTGTGAAAATAGGAAACAACTGCTGTCTATACTATATGAAAAGATACAAGATGGAGAGCCCCAAACAGACACACTGAGAAATGAATGGGAAACCGACAAAGGGAATCCAATAGACAAAGTCAAATGGCAGAAAATGTGCAGTCTTACTAAGGAGGTGTAGCTTAATGCACGTCTGAGGTTGATATTGTTCAAAGTGCTGAACAGACTCCATTACACCCCCAAACACATTACCAGATTTAACCCTCAAAATGAGAAACTATGCCCGAAATGAAGCAGTGCAGATGCTGACACAATCCACATGTTCTGGCACTGCCCCTCAATTGCAATCTTCTGGCGTCAAATAGCACAGTGTAAGAAATGACCCAAGTGGCTCCGACGCTTCAACCTTTAAAATATCTCCTCCTAGGTGATATCAGCAAAGCAAAAATCACATCCAGTAGACTTTTTGATATGAGATGCATACTCTCCAAAAAATGCATATTACTCAAATGGAAAACAAGAGAGGCTCCTACAATACAATAGTGGCTCAGAGAACTGTCAAAGGTTAACAATAATGTAGAGGGGTATGTAAAGACTGTTAGGCGACATCAAGGCCTAAAGATATATGTGCCCCATACCACTCATATATTGAAAGCACTACTCGCTCCTGAAAGCATGTGGGGACGTTCTGAAACGGTAATGATAAAACCAGTGTGCATAATTGAATATTAAAAAGGTGATGTTTTATATTGAATGTAACAATAAAATATGTAACAAATCAAAGCTGTAACTATGTTATGAACACTGTCAAACAACTTGTAAGCCATTTCCAACTTGTTAAATGAAGTTTAAAAAAAAAAACAAGAGAATCCATCAACATTGGGGCTTCCAACAACCAGGATTCAGGTAGACAAAAAACATCTGTATTCAATAAATCAATGCTTGTCTCCCCAAAGAGATGACTGTGGTGCCTAAAGTTCCACAAGATAAATGTAAGGTCTTTTAATATTTTATTAATGCTCACTGGACGCTATTCCTGATAGCGAGTGTCCAAAATTGCTGCTAGTCAACTCCAGTTTGTGTTTTCTTTGAGATCGTTTGAGCCCTCAATACAGTCAACTATTTGTCTTTTTTAGCCCTATCAGTGAAATATGTTATCTGTAGGGTCGGGCCATGTCGGGTCGATGCTCCATTCCTGCTGTTGTGTTTGACTTTTTAAAAGCAAGGGGTTTGAGATTGGGACAGACATGTCAAACCCCTAGGCCCTAAAGTGGTGGACTGCCACAAGGACCTGCTGCAATACTAAACATGACTGCAGGTGCAAGATGACTTTATCCAACCTTCCATCATTCCAAAATTCCACTTGCCATATGTCACTACTTTTAATATGGGACAAATGTGGTACCTTCATTAAAAGACATAGGGCCTCATTACTTGATTGGAGGCAGCCATGCCCTTAATAAGTGCATGGCTGCCTTCAAACTCGGGTCCGGGTTACCTGAATGGGGAATTACCGGGCCATTCCAACCTAGGAGGGACCAGTATTTCCCCATTCAGGGATCCCGCACCTAGACCATCCCCATTCCCATTCGGCTCAATGGGAATGGGGATGATGCTAACAATGCCGTTGTTAGCATGCTGGTCCCCTTGCGGGACCCGAAAAGGACCTCTGGTCTGACCAGACGTCCAGAGCGGATCCCGCGAGGGAACCTCGTAATAAGGCAGAATGGGTTTAACGGCACCGGTTCCTTTAGCAGCGCCGTTAAACCCATTCCGTCAGGGTCGTAATGAGGCCCATACAATATATGACGTATTTATAGGCCGATTCATGGAATTAATGTGCGCTGAAAATTCCCGCGCAAGCGTGCGAAAACGTGCAAATCGCATTGCAAGTGCGAAAATCGCAGTGCAAGTGCGAAAATCGCAGCGAAACCTGCGCACATCGATTCATGGAAGTCCGTGCGCGAGTAAAATCTGGGATGTGCACTGAAAATCTGCGTGGCGCACGACGGCGCACAGGTCATCTAACGTCATGCGCTATTGCCACAGCGAAAGCGCACATAGCGCGGCGCACATAACAAAAGTAGGCGTAACACGGGGCGTGAAACGCAGAATGGGGAACAACGCGTGAAAATGTGGGCGTCACAGGGGAAGTACAGGAGGCAAGTGCGCGGAACGCCCACACCCTCGCCTACAACACGTATTCATGGAATCGAATAGGGCAAAACCAGCGCACGGAAAAGACGCGCACATGCCCAAACATGTCCGCCACACGAAGGCAGGTGGAAATAAATGTGCGCCAAAATGTGCGCTAACAAAAAGCACGTATATACAGCTCTGATGAATGTCCCATAATGTGGCCCTCTGGAACAAAGGACGTGCAAAGGGGTACGCGACAAACACGGACACCAGCTGTGTCAAAAATAGTGTGTGCGTGTATTTCGGGGGTGCGCGGGAAGTTTCACATGCGATAGGCCTTGGGCGAGCGGGGTACATGTAAATCTGGGGTTCGCGGGAAGTTTCACACGCGATAGGCCTTGGGCGAGCGGGGTACGTGTAAATCTGGGGTTTGCGTGAAGTTTCACACGCAATAGTCACTGTGCGAGTGGGGTGCGTGTATTTCTAGGGTTCGCGCGAAGTTTCACACGCGATTGGCCTTGGGCGAGCGGGGTACGTGTAAATCTGGGGTTCGCGGGAAGTTTCACATGCGATAGGCCCTGTGCGAGTGGGTGCATGTATTTCTGGTGTTCGTGTGAAGTTTCACACGCGATTGGCCTGGGTACGTGTAAATCTGGGGTTTGCGGGAAGTTTCACACGCGATAGGCCCTGTGCGAGTGGGTGCATGTATTTCTGGGGTTCGCGTGAAGTTTCACACGCGATTGGCCTGGGTACGTGTAAATCTGGGGTTCGCGGGAAGTTTCACACGCGATAGGCCCTGTGCGAGTGGGGTGCGTGTTTTCCTGGGTTTCGCGTGAAGTTTCACACGCGATTGGCCTGGATACGTGTAAATCTGGGGTTCGCGGGAAGTCTCACACACAATTTCAGCAGGGTACGTGTATTTCGGGGGTGCCGTGGAGTCCGTCAATTGGCAGTGTGGCTCCTCCCAGGTGTTCGCTCTACACCCTCCACAGCCCCTGCAGGCAGCCCACACCACAGGGGACTACCCTGCACCCCTGGTCATGTCCCGCAGGCAGCCCATCCAACATGGGCATGCCCCCCAGGCAAGCCACATGTCAGCTTGCACTACTGATCTCCAACGCATGACCCCCTCCACCCCCACCCCCCAGCACTGAGAGGCACCTGCCAGCAGGCCCCCACTCATGTCCCCCAGCACCCCCACCCCCCAGCAGTGCGGGGCACCTGCCAGCAGGCCCCCACTCATGTCCCCCAGCACCCACACCCCCAGCAGTGCAGGGCACCTGCCAGCAGGCCCCCACTCATGTCCCACTCATGTCCCCTTGCACCCCCACCCCCCAGCAGTGCAGGGCACCTGCCAGCAGAACCCCACTCATGTCCCCCAGCACCCCCACCCCCCCACCCCCCAGCACTGAAGGGCACCTGCCAGCAGGCCCCCACACATGTCCCCCAGCACCCCCACCCCTCAGCAGTCAGGGGCACCTGCCAGCAGGCCCCCACACATGTCCCCCGGCACCCCCACCCCCCAGCAGTCAGGGGCACCTGCCAGCAGGCCCCCACACATGTCCCCCAGCACCCCCATCTCCCAGCACTCAGGGGCACCTGCCAGCAGGCCCCCACTCATGTCCCTCAGCACCCCCACCCCCCAGCACTGAGGGGCACCTGCCAGCAGGCCCCCACACATGTCCCCCAGCACCCCCACCCCCCAGCAGTCAGGGGCACCTGCCAGCAGGCCCCCACACATGTCCCACACATGTCCCCCTGGACCCCACCCCCCAGCAGTCAGGGGCATCTGCCAGCAGGCCCCCACACATGTCCCCCAGGACCCCCACCCCCCAGCAGTGCAGGGCACCTGCCAGCAGGCCCCCACTCATGTCCCCCAGCACCCCCACCCCCCAGCAGTGCAGGGCACCTGCCAGCAGGCCCCCACTCATGTCCCCCAGCACCCCCACTCCCCAGCACTGAAGGGCACCTGCCAGCAGGCCCCCACACATGTCCCCCAGCACCCCCACCCCCCAGCAGTCAGGGGCACCTGCCAGCAGGCCCCCACACATATCCCACACATGTCCCCCTGGACCCTACCCCCCAGCAGTCAGGGGCACCTGCCAGCAGGCCCCCACACATGTCCCCCAGCACCCCCACCCCTCAGCATTGCAGGGCACCTGCCAGCAGGCCCCCACTAATTTCCCACTCATGTCCCCTTGCACCCCACCCCCCAGCAGTGCAGGGCACCTGCCAGCAGGCCCCCACTCATGACCCCCAGCACCCCCGACACCCAGCACTGAGGGGCACCTGCCCACAGGCCCCCACTCATGTCCCCCAGCACCCCCACCCCTCAGCAGTGAGGGGCACCTGCCAGCAGGCCCCCACACATGTCCCCCCCGACAGGTCATCGCACTCCAGACCCATGCCCCTCATGGCCACCCATATCCCACCCCAGTCCAAACACCCCACATTGAATTCCCAAAGTCATGATAGAAAATACATAACCAGCATGGCCATGAATCAATGCCCCTCAGACCCACGCAATGGTGACACATGAACGTGAAAAGATCAACATTTTGACATGCACGAAACAAATGAGATAAGACCACATCAGTAAAGTATATAAAAAATGTGTATTCAATAATTAACCAAATGAATAAAAAAAAAACACACAATAATAGAAAAAAATGAAGAAAAAGCTGCATGTCCAAAATATACAAAAAAAATGTGTGAAACCAGAATCCAAATCAATCCAAAAGCAAATGGGTCCAAAGAGTCTGTCCTTCCAACCAAATCCAAAGTGTAAAAATAAGACACATCCATTGATCCATGGTAAAAAAGAAACTTAAATGAAGTGAAATCCAGTGTAGAACTATATACAAAGTACAAATCCAGGGTCCATGAGCCCAACCATTGAAAGGAAACCTACAAAAACCCTACCTAATGAACAACTATATACAAAAAGGTGGGGTATTGTCCAAGCGCCCCAATTGAAATGAAAACCAAAAGGAAACCTAACACTAATTAACTATATACAATGGCAGCGGGCTAGTCCGACGGCTCACTTCCTGATTTCCCGGGCCAGGGCATCATCGAACTCCTGCTCGATGTCCCGGAGGCGGTCCTCTTCTAAGGCCCCGAGGGTTCGCAGGGATGATCACATCCGGACCTCCAGGCCCCTGCGAATTGCCTCGAGGCACTCGGCCCGCCTCAGAGCCCTTTGCATGGAGTTCTCCGCCTGACCATCGTGAGCCGTGCCTCTTCCGCCCGCTGCCGCTCCGCATCTATAGCATGGCATAACCGCTGCCACATGGAAGACACTTCCCGTCATGGGTCCTCCTGCCCTCCGGCCGATGCCTGCCCCTCCGATGTCGAAGGCCCCGAGCCATCATGGCTCCCACCTTGTTGCTGCTGCTGCTGTGCCTGTGCCCGTGCCCTGGCTCCTGCTGCCTGCACATCCTCCGCCGGCTGGGGTGCAGTTGTTGAGGTGGCCACCCCTGCTGGACGTCCGACTCCCGACTGTGGCAGGGATGTGTCCTCCACCAGCCTGGCCGCATGGTCAGAGGCAGCTCCACAGGGTACCCAGGTGATACATGGGTGGGAAGATGGTACGGAGGACGACTGGCACATAGGGGGTTCAGGTGAGGAGGGGGTCGAAGCAAGGTTCAGCAAACAGAGGAATCCGTCCTGGGTGACCTGTCCCAGTAGGCTGACGTGCTCAACGAGCCTTCGAGATGACGTGCAGTCTCCCCATGAAAAGACTGCAGGTCACCTCGCATGTCACCTTGACACAACGCCACCCCACCCAGGACAGGCTCAACCCGGTCCCAGATAGCCACGTCCGCAAGGAGAGGAAGGCCAGTTGCTGTAAGTGGATCCCCTCCCTGAAAACGGGTCTGGACGAAGGCATCCCTGCTGGTGCGGGATGATGCAGTCACAGGATCGGGGACAGGATTACACAGAGGCACCTCCGCGGTGGCCTGTGCTGCCTCCTGTGCTCTGTCATCACGTGCTATGAGGGAAATGCCCGCGCGCGTAATGTAACTTACGCGCTTACGCGCTAAGGGCCTTTGGTCCAATGGAATCGCGTGCGTGTGCTGACGCACTTACGTGCTAAGGCCCTTTCCTCAAATTACACGCTGACGTGCAATTTTTTCACATGCCAAATCACTCCGTATCAAGCTGGCCACGCGAAAACACACGGAAGACCACGCTCCTGCCCTGAAGGCCATTTTTTCTGCCCCCAAGAGCCCCGAACACGCTCCCACCCGCCATCTGCTGCTGCCTGCCTGCCTGCTGCCCACGTGCCCTGCTATTTGATGCCTGCACATCAGCCATCTGCAGGGGTCCAGTTGATGTGTCCACCCCTGCTGGAACAGAAGGCTCTCGAATGGGATACCATTGCTCCACAGCCCAGCCCCAGGACCCAGTTGCCCACCCACGCCTGCCTTGGGGGTCACCATGTCGGGGCAAACACCATCTGAAACTACTGGCGACCCCCAGCCAGAGGGGCCGAGGGCCATCAGCTTCTGTCAGAAGGAAGTTGGTGTCCTGGTGGAGCATGTCCTGGGGCATTATGATGCCCTCTTCGGAACATCACGCGCCAACAAGGAAGGGCGGGATAGGATCTGGGACGACTTTGTGGTTGCCATCAACGCGGAGGGGGTGGCAACCCGCAACATCAAGCAAGTCAAGAAGTGCTGGGAGGACTTGAGGTCCAGGACCCTCAACAAGGCCCGGCGCCTCGTGGAAGGGGGCTGGGGCAGCATGAGTACCATCCAGATGAGGGTCCTGGAACGCGTAGGCCCAGCACTCCACGCCCAGATCCTTCGGAGGCAGACCCGTCCGGAGTTGAGCGGTAAGTGGCCAAGCATTGCTGTGTGAGACAGGGCATGTTGCAGGGTGCTGGTTGTCTGATACTTGCCTGTATGTGTGACATAGGCCATGTACGTATGTGTGTGTGCAGGGACATCATGGTCATGCAGGTGAGAACCACATGGTTGGTGCATGTGTTACAATGCAACATGCGGAGCAGCAGGGGGAATGCACACATTAATGCATGCCTGTCTCTGTTATTAGACATGGTTGGGGTGTGAGAGATGGGTGCTGCTGTCATGGACATGTATGGTGTCCATGTCTGTGTGTCTGACTTGCGTGTCTGTGACTTGGAAATTCCATGGATGCATGACACATGTCTGTGAAAATGTTCAGATTCACTGATGCAGCCTACTCATCCTTGTATCCACTGTGTCTGGGGTGTACGAGGCCAGATGGATGAAACTAGGGTGAAGTGTGTGCATGTGATAGGCATGACCCATGATGCATGTGAGTTTCAAACCAGTATTGTATGTTTTAAGAGTCCCTTGGACATGTATGCTAATTTTCATAGCATGCGCCATGCCTGTTACTGCATGTGTTTTGCCTGCACTGACCCATGTGTTCTGGAGGGACATGATGGAAGTGATGTTTGACAGTGCCACTCATCTGCTAATGCTTCCTGTCTAGGGGACCATTGTACAGTACCCTGATGCTTGTGTTCTATGACTCCCTCTACACAGCGGCAAGTGATGAAGAGGGCGGAGACGGCGCTGTGGAGCAAAGCGGCGGGGAAGCCACCACCGGCCGGCGACGCAAGGCCCAGTCACCCTCCAAGAATTTACCATCGTCCAGGAGTGAGGGGACTGGTGCTGCGTCTGCCACTACGGCTGCAGCGGAAGGGGTGGATGAGCCCCCACAGGGGCTTGCAACGGCAGAAGACGGTGTGGAGCCATCCAGGTTGGTGGTTTCCACAGAGGAGGAGGAGGCCGCTACTGAGCCGCACATGGGGCCTGGTGGGGGTGATACCACTGGTGCAAGTGGTGCAGTCCAGGGGCAGGAGGCAGCACAGGTCACCGCGGAGGGGCCTGTGCATGTCGCTGTCCCTGACCCTGTGACTGCACCACCATGCATCAGCAGGGATACCCCATCCCAGACCCGTCCGCAGGTAGGTGGGATGTCCATGTCATCTGACACTCCTCTATCTGCGGACGAGCAGACCCCTGGCCGTATGGAGAAGGTCCTGCTTGGTGTCACGTTGCGCACACGTGACATTCGTGATGACGTGTGTGCTTCCCGGGGGGAGCACGCACGTCATCACGAAGAGCAGCATGCCGATGTGGCCCAGTTGGGAGTGTCCATGGTCGGGGGTTTTGTACATGTGTCGGCCACTCTGGCGGCCCTCTCCTACTCTGTGGAGACTATGCACCAGTCGTTCTCCATGCCGTCTTCTGGCCCAGATTCCCCAGGAGGGGTGGACACCACAGCAACTGGACCCCAGCAGATGGAGGATGTGCCTGCATCATCGAGCAGGGCACATGCACGACAGCGTCAGTGGATACCATCAGCCTGGATGCCGTCGTGCTGGCAGAGACAGTTGTGTCGGAGGCAGCGGCAGGCTCAACGTGGGAGGCATCATGGCTCGGGGCAATCTACATCAGAGGGGCAGGCATCAGCCGGAGGGCAGGAGGACCCTGGAATGGGAGTGTCTTCCGTGTGGCAGCAGATAGGTGCGGAGCGGCGGCGGGCGGAGGAGGCACGGCTCACGTTGGTCAGGGCAGAGAACTCCATGCGCAGGGCACTGAGGTGGGCTGAGTGCCTCGAGGGAATTCGCAGGGAGTTGGAGGTGGACATGGCGTTATCCCTGCAAGACCTCAGGGCCAGAGAACAGGCCCACCTCCAAGACATTGAACAGGAGTTCGATGATGCCCTGGCCCATGACATCAACAAGTGAGCTGTTGGACTTGCCCGCCGCCATTGTATATAGTTCATTAGTGTTAAGTTTCATTTATTTTTTCTTTCATTTGGGGCGCATGTACTATGCCCCACATTTTTGTATATAGTTAGTAATTAGGTAGGTTTCATTGTAGGTTTCATTTATGTCGTTGGGCTCATGGACCCTGGATTTCCTATTTGTACATAGTTTTACAGTGGATTGTTCTCCTTCATCTTTATTTTTCTTCACCATGGAGCAATGGATATTACGCTTTTCTTTCCCTTTGGATTTGCTTTGTTGGACGGTGACTTTGGACACATTTTCATTTGGATTAATTTGGATTCTCATTTTTTTAATTTATCATTTTTTGGGACATGCTGCATTTTCATTGTTATTTGGTTATTGTGTGTTTTTATTTCATTCCCTTCATTTTGACTTGATTACATTTTTATTTCTTACTTCAATGTGTGGTCTTCTCTCATTGTTTTCATGCATGTCACAATGTGGGTTTTCTCAGTCATGTGTTGCCATTGTGTGGGTCGGACAGACTTGTACTCATGCTCATACTGCTTATTTGTGATCTATCATGTAATGGGGATTTCAATTTGGAGTGGATGTAAAGCTTGGTTGGGTGTTTGCACTGGGGTGCTGTGGGGTGGGATTTGTGTGGCCATAAGAGCCAGGGATCTGGATTGTGATGACGTGTTGGCTGGGGGACATGTGTCAGGGCCTGCTGGCAGGTGCCTGTCAATGATGGGGGGTGGGGGTGCAGGGGGACATGTGTGGGACATGAGTGGGGGCCTGCTGGCAGGTGCCCCTGACTGCTGGGGGGTGGGGGTGCAGGGAGACATGTGTGGGGGCCTGCTGGCAGGTGCCCCTGACTGCTGGGGGGTGGGGGTGCAGGGGGACATGTGTGGGACATGAGTGGGGGCCTGCTGGCAGGTGCCCCTGACTGCTGGGTGGTGGGGGTGCTGGGGGACATGTCTGGGGGCCTGCTGGCAGGTGCCCCTGACTGCTGGGGGGTGGGGTGCAGGGGGACATGTGTGGGGGCCTGCTGTCAGGTGCCCCTGACTGCTGGGGGGTGGGGGTGCAGGGGGACATGTGTGGGGGCCTGCTGGCAGGTGCCCCTGACTGCTGGGGGGATGGAGGTGCAGGGGGACATGTGTGGGACATGTGTGGGGCCTGCTGGCAGGTGCCCCTGACTGCTGGGGGGTGGGGGTGCAGGGGGACATGTGTGGGACATGAGTGGGGGTCTGCTGGCAGGTGCCCCTGACTGCTGGGGGGTGGGGGTGCAGGGGGACATGTGTGGGGGCCTGCTGGCAGGTGCCCCTGACTGCTGGGGGGTGGGGGTGCAGGGGGACATGTGTGGGACATGTGTGGGGGTCTGCTGGCAGGTGCCCCTGACTGCTGGGGGGTGGGGGTGCAAGGGGACATGTTCGGAGGCCTGCTGGCAGGTGCCCCTGACTGCTGGGGGGTGGGGGTGCTGGGGGACATGTGTGGGACATGAGTGGGCCCCTGCTGGCAGGTGCCCCTGACTGCTGGGGGGTGGGGGTGCAGGGGGACATGTGTGGGGGCCTGCTGGCAGGTGCCCCTGACTGCTGGGGGGTGGGGGTGCAGGGGGACATGTGTGGGGGCCTGCTGGCAGGTGCCCCTGACTGCTGGGGGGTGGGGGTGCTGGGAGACATGAGTTGGTGATCATATTGCAACTTGACATGTGGCTTGGCTGGGGGGCATGCCCATGGTGGATGGGCTGCCTGCGGGACATGACCAGGGGTGCAGGGTAGTCCCCTGTGGTGTGGGCTGCCTGCAGGGGCCATGGAGGGGTTAGAGGGGACACCTGGGAGGACCCAGACTGCCAATTCACGTGTAGGACTCCCTGCGCACCCCCGAAATACGCGTTCCCCGCTCTGACAGCAAAATCACGTGTGAAACTTCCTGCACACCCCTGAAATACACGTACCCAGGCCAATCGCGTGTGAAACTTCCCGCGCACCCCTGAAATACACGTACCCAGGCCAATCGCGTGTGAAACTTTCCGTGCACCCCTGAAATACACATACCCAGGCCAATCGCGAGTGAAACTTCCCGCGCACCCCTGAAATACACGTACCCAGGCCAATCGCGTGTGAAACTTCCCACGCACCCCTGAAATACACGTACCCAGCCCAATCACGTGTGAAACTTCCCGCGCACCCCTGAAATACACGAACCCAGGCCAATCGTGTGTGAAACTTCCCACGCACCCCTGAAATACACGTACCCAGGCCAATCGCATGTGAAACTTCCCGCGCACCCCTGAAATACACGTACCCAGGCCAATCGCGTATGAAACTTCCCGCGCACCCCCGTAATACATGTACCACACTCGCACAGGCCCTTTCGGGTGTGAAAATTCCCGCGAACCCCGTAAAAGACGTACCCTGCTGAAATCGCGTGTGAAACTTCCCGCGCCCCCTGAAATACACGTAGCCTACTCCAATCGCGTGTGAAACTTCCCGCGAACCCCTGAAATACACGTACCCAGGCCAATCGCGTGTGAAACTTCCCGCGCACCCCTGAAATACACGTACCCAGGCCAATCGCGTGTGAAAATTCCCGCGCACCCCCGTAATACATGTACCCAGGCCAATCGCGTGTGAAACTTCCCACGCACCCCTGAAATACACCTACCCAGGCCAATCACGTGTTAAACTTCCCGTGCATCCCTGAAATACACGTACCCAGGCCAATCGTGTGTGAAACTTCCCGCGCACCCCTGAAATACATGTACCCAGCCCAATCGCGTGTGAAACTTCCCACGCACCCCTGAAATACACGTACCCAGGCCAATCGTGTGTGAAACTTCCCACACACCCCTGAAATACACGTACCCAGGCCAATCGCGTGTGAAACTTCCCGCGCACCCATGAAATACACGTACCCAGGCCAATCACGTGTGAAACTTCCCGCGCACCCCTGAAATACACGTACCCAGGCCAATCGCGTGTGAAACTTCCCGCACACCACTGAAATACACGTACCCAGCCCAATCGCGTGTGAAACTTCCCGCGCACCCCTGAAATACACGTACCCAGGCCAATCGCGTGTGAAACTTCACGCGCACCCCTGAAATACACGCACCAAGCCCAATCGCATGTGAAACTTCCCGCGCTCCCCTGAAATACACGTACCCAGGCCAATCGCGTGTGAAACTTCCCACGGACCCCTGAAATACACGTACCCAGGCCAATCGCGTGTGAAACATCCCGCGCACCCCTGAAATACATGTACCCAGCCCAATCGCGTGTGAAACTTCCCGCGCACCCCTGAAATACACGTATCCAGGCCAATCGCGTGTGAAACTTCCCGTGCACCCCTGAAATACATGTACCCAGGCCAATCTCGTGTGAAACTTCCCGGGCACCCCCGTAATACACGTACCCCACTCGCACAGGCCCTTTCGCATGTGAAAGTTCCCGCGAACTCCGTAATACACATACCCTGCTGAAATCACGTGTGAAACTTCCTGCGCACCCCTGAAATACACGTACCCAGCCTAATCGCGTGTGAAACTTCCCGCGCACCCCTGAAATACACTTACCCAGGCCAATCGCATGTGAAACTTCCCGCGCACCCCTGAAATACACATACCCAGCCCAATCGCGTGTGAAACTTCCCGCGCACCCCTGAAATACACGTACCCAGGCCAATTGTGTGTGAAACTTCCCGCGCACCCCTGAAATACACGTACCCAGGCCAATCGCATGTGAAACTTGCCGCGCATTCCTGAAATACACATATCCCGGCCAATCGCGTGTGAAAATTCCCGCGCACCCCCGTAATACACGTACCCCACTCGCACAGGCCCTTTCGTTTGTGAAAGTTCCCGTGAACCCTGTAATACACGTACCCTGCTGAAATCGCGTGTGAAACTTCCCGCGAACCCCAGTAATACACGTACCCCACTCGCACAAGCCCTTGCGCGTGTGAAACTTCACGCGCATCCCAGTAATACACGTTCCCCACTTGGCGTTTGCTGTTTGCAGCCCTGTAAACTGGTCCAGGGTTAGCGCAGCCCTTTGCGCTGAATTGGGAATTTTGATGGCTTTTCCTTGCGCAAGGGCGTTCTTGGGGGCGTAACTGGCGCTGCTGCAGGGTCGCTGCGCCACTCAGTGCCACGGCTGGTTTTGGAGGCTAAAATCCATGAATACGCTGTGCACGGAAATCGATTTTAGCCCACGCGGCTGGCGCAGACATTTGCACGCGCACACTGTGCGCCCGCCGCGTGCACCACTTTTGTGCGAAATTCTATGAATTACCCCCTTAGTGTTACTTGTTCTTGATACTGTGGCAATTTCTCTATAATTACATTGTTGCTCAAGTTTTGGGTGGTACAGTCCATGGTGTTCTTGTCAAATTCATGAGGGGGGGGGGGTTGGACAATATTGTTCTTCTCTTCTGCAGTGTCTGAAATACTGGCGCTGTAGTATTAAAGGGGGTCTTCCTTATTGGGGCCTGTAGATTATGAAGGGCATGAACACCTGCAACAGACCTCTACATCAGTTGAAACCATGTTTACATACAAGTTCACTGCTGCTCTTGTCAATATTTTTTCATGTTGGATCCTAGATTGGGAAGGAGCACAAGGTGCGTCACAATGGGTGGGTAAAGTATTTTGTATTTCCACTTTGTAGGCCCTTTCATGACAGTTTGGAATTTGTATCGCTGAGACCACTTCTGTTGTTTCAATCTCCCGTGCAGACTCCAGCTCCATGGGCACTATAATCGGGCCCCTTTTTATGAGCTGTGGACTTATTTGCTCCTCTTCCCTGGAGCCCACCCCCTTGAATAGTAGTTTTGGTAAAGAGAGGGGCTGACAGGGTAGGCAGATTGCGTACACATTTCCGGGATCCCTTTGAAGTACACTTTTGTTCACCTTTTTATTTCTTTACTTTTTCTGTTGGTAAGTGGCCTCACCTGACTTACCCTTCTTACACTTATCCGTTTTCTTCAATTTAAAGATTGAGAAAGTAACACAGTCTACAAGGGATATTATCTTCTCTTGCACCATGACAACATTACCCTTGTCCCCCTCAGCCATCAGGTCTGCCACATTTTGTACTATACTGTCAAGGATAGGTGATGACCCCACATTAGGGCATTGGCAGGTGCCATAAAAGCTTTTCTTCACACAGGAAAACAAGTTCATTAAACCCAATCCTTTGCCCATGTCATTTTTTCACCTTACGGCCGAAGCATTGTCAAAGGGACTGACATCTGTTTGGTTTGCAGTATCAATTCTGACCACTTCTTGAATGAGTTCACACTTTGATCCATTAGGAGGCAAGCTTGAGAGCATAACGAGACACCAACAGTTTCTTGAAAGTTTAGGAGGGTGGCTTAAGCAATATTAAATTTTAAGCAAGGATGGGGTACAGGAGCTTCCTTGAAGTTAACCTGGCTCTTGAGACGTATGCAGTGGTTTGAGTGTAGCTTGTGTTTCCTCTTACCCAACTCTGTACATGATCCTGCTCACCAGGAGCTACACACAGAGTCTCAATTTGAATGCTTGACAGAAGAGGCATAGATGCAAGAAGCGGTAGAGACAAGCTTCTAGTCACCCTGATGACATCTATGGCACCGCTAGCATCCACCTAGGCTTCGGTTTTTGCATCATATAAGTCTCTCTGGGCCCGATAAACAAACCTTATTAGCTTTGATGAAAACATTACAACTCACCATGTTCTTCTGTTAAGTTGTTGACACTGGAGATCAATACGGACTGGCCTCATTTATGGCTTTCCTGCTCCTTGTTACTCTGTGTTCTACAAAACGGGAAACCAATTCCATATCAGGAATCTTTTTAAGAATCTCTCTGCTCAAAGAAAGAAGAGCTAAAACGAGTCATTGGGGTTCTCGCAGACCATATCTGGAATTTGCGAAGGCTCACCCTGTTCCTGTAGCACATTCAGTGGTGCACTATGATTATCACAGGACCTGTGGGCATTCTCTTGCAGTTTGTCACCAAAAAAGAAAACTTCAATAGGCTTTTGATGTATCAGGAAAGTTTGGGGTGCTGATTTTGGTGCATAACAAATTGATCCAAGAGCTTTCTGCGTTGAAGCATGGAAGCACACTGCCTTGCTAGTAGATAAAAAGGTTTGTGGGAGTAGATGCAGTGCTGGCTCAATGATTGATAATTGGGAGGCCATGAGATTCAGAGGGGTTACCACTGGATTTGGACCTGGCCTGCCTCCCGTGGTGGCGTTACACACAGGAATGTTGGTAGGAGGCATCCCCCCGCCCTCAAGTGATTCCCTTCCCACACCTGGGTTACTTTCTCTCACTCCTTCCAACGTGAAATAAGATGTTATTAAGGTGTGGGGGGTAACCACATTTGTTCCTGGTTATACTCTTTCAACGTCATACTATTGCTACGTTTTTGAAAGTTTCAAGTTACAAGTTTCCAATGTGATTTACAATTTGGTATACAAGCAAAAGCAATAAATTAGAGCGTTTCCGTAATTCAATATTTCCGTAGTTCAGCAGCAATTTCACTAAGAGTTCATAGAAGTTCAATAGCACAGTGGACTGCCGAGTGGTCTGCAGTCTTTGACAGTCATCCTTCGTTTTTCTTTCCTTACGCCTGTGCCTGCAGTCTGTTTACATTGCCTGCTCTTTCTGTGGGAGGACGCACTGGACTTTTAAAAAGAGCATTCGGCCACAGAGCGGCCACGGACTGGACTGCCGAGTGGTCTGCTGCCTGTCTATGTATGCTGTGGCTGCGGAGGAAGAAGGTTGTCTGCTGAGCAGCTCGCAGCAATGAGTCAAGGAGATGGGCAGGAGAGAAGTGGCTCCTACGGAAGTACGGTCTGACGCCTCCACAGTTCCATGTAAGAAAGGTCACCTGAACCAACTGGCCTTGCGGATGGAGGTAGAAACTTTAAGCCCCCCACCAGTTTTACCGGCCCGACCCTAGCTCCTAATGACTTTTCACATCTTGTGAACAACGACTCTTTACACCTTGCAAGCAAGCCCACAGAAAAAATGGTTCCGAAGGCCCGCACCATATTAGAAACAAAATCTGAGATTCCGAACTTAGTGAATATCAGCACAGGCCGGATCAAAGCTAAAAAACTTGCTGATGAGGGGGTCACCCCCCAGTGTGAAGCAAAGCTGCAATTTCACATACATCTAAATAATCAGCATGAGTTGATCGATAACAACAAGGATGGGACGCCTCTTGAAGACGATAGCCGGAGTGAATCATCTGCGCTGAACAAGGCTGCTGTCAATCTGACACTTTCGACTCTGGAGAGGGTAAATCCAAAAGCTTCAAGTTTTAAGGCAATCATAGAAATCGAGGTACATCTGATGGTTGAAAGAGAGGATTTGGTAAGCCCCTTTGACCAAACACAGGCGATTTTAGAGGGGGAAGAATACCCCTCTAACGAGTCGGAGACTCAGGTTTGAACCTCACTGACAAGGCACCGCAAAATACAACATTGGCGCCCAGTACCTTGGACTCACAATCTGAGAATCAATCAGGAGAGACAAAGATTCCTAAAGTGAGTAACGAGTCAGTGAACCCGCCTGCAGGACGTAACATAAAACAGGCAAGGAGCAAGACCAAGGTTCCGGCAAAGCAAAGAAAGAAAAAAACAATCTCCTGAAGTACAACCAACTTTCAACTTCCAACGCAGAGCAACCAGGATTCTAAAGAAATCAGCGGACCCCCAACATAGACAAAAATGCCCTCAGAGAAAAATGTTACCAACCTCAGCCCGTTGTCAGCCTTTGTCATTAAATCTACTAAAAAAATGTTTTGAAAAAAGGCAAGCAACACAGAATGCTTGCCCAGACAAAATCTTGGATGCTGAGCTTCTTGAAGGGATTGAAGACTTAAATGCACAATCACCACTCACTGCTGCGGATATATCAGCAGGCATCTTAGGAAAAAAGAACCAGCCGAAAGACAGAGCTGAGATAACTCTACCGCCCCGAAGATGGCACTTTGGTAAATTACAAGCCAAGGCCCAATACGAACTGTTTGACCCTTTCCTTTCCAACACCTCAAAAGCAACAGAAGTGTTGCGAGTTGTAGAGGATTGTACAACCCCCTCTAAACAGGCCCATAAGAGCGAAAAAAGCTCTCTCCCTATACCGGCAATAAATCAAGAGAGCCTGCACATCTTAGCATTGGACAACTTGAGGAATGAATTACCTGCTCCAACAGTTTTGGAGACCCAATTGACAAGCAAGCCTCATAGACAGACCCTAAATGATGACTCGCTTATTATAAGTGAAAGCAATCTACAGGCCCCTTCAGATTGCTGAAGGACACACCGAAGGCCATCTCGAGAGAATTAAAAGAGTCTAATAACTCAGAATCTACACCAAAGCGTGGTATGTGCCACAAAACACCACCCCTAAGAGGCGTCTGAGCGAAATTTCTATTTCAACATCGAAAGACTCCACTTTGAAAAAAACAGACCTGTTGAACATCATGTCGACTGTCACAATAGCACTGGCTCCATACAGTAATCTATACAAATCACTGAACAAAACTTTAAAAGACCATACTACCATCATGGCATTAATGCATAGTAAACTAATCTACTTAGATGGCTATGTGATGGCAAAGACATGTGATAAGCCAATTTTGAAGGATCAATCGACGGAAATATCTTCGAGGACAGTGCCGGAGAGAGAAGTGATCCTCAGCAATGCAAACTATAAGAAACAAAATCTAACATCTGCCAGCACTCAGACAGAGGAAAGGACTGTGGTTAAGGATATTTCGACTAAATAGAAAGCAGTTCAAATAGTTGATTTGGACTCCGATAGTACACAGGACTCAAGACCATCGGCAAAACCTACGGCCAAATCTAGACAAATGATCCAGCCAGTCAAGATGATGAAAGCGACTGGCCAGATCCAGTGGGTAGCCTCGGTAACAACTAGAAGCAACGGCTCGATTATTTCTACATCATCGACCCAACTACAAATAGCCCCCATGTTATTCTAAGAATCAGAGAAAAGAGTTTGAGAGGAGTCAAAAACTTCTCAATCGGCCACATGTAGAACCTCTTCACAGAAATCCAACGTAAACCAAGAGGAGGGGAAAAAAAAAATATTAAATCATCAACCGAAGTTCAAATTTAATTTAAAAGACCAAGATCAAAAGGAAAAACGCAAAGTCATCCTCAAAATTCAAAAAAAGTCCATAGAAAATCTTCATGTAAGACAAATAGACCCAGTGAGATCAAAGTTGTCCTGAAAAGACAAAGACAGAGATCAATCTATGGTCGATGAGGTCGAAGATTAATCTGTTGACCTCATGGACTTGAGTTTATATATGGTGGAAGACTCTGAACCAGAGTGGACGATCTCACCCTACCAAAAGAGTAAAGCGAGGGGTTGATGGAGGATGCTCTGCCATACGAACCCAAAAAGAGAATCATGATCTTACACCTACCTTCCCCGCCTTTCTTAACAATGGATGAAAAACGTAAATTGATCGATAGTGGGCTTGTGCCATCTAATCATAAAGAAATCAGTAGAACGAAGGAAATAAGTCTCTCATCAAGCCTAATCCTCAGCAAAATAGAAGTTCAAGGAGGAAAAGCGACAGGCCTTGCGATCTTTCGATCGAGGAGGTTAACAAAAGAAGTTCATCAGCCCAAAGATCACCAACTAGAAAGCATTTTCATAACTGGGACACTAACAGCAAAGTGCGTTATACACCTAGGGATCATAAAAAATCTGCCAAATGGAAAAATGAAGACAATGTTAAGCAACAGAGAAGGTCGAAGTTTGGTGGTTCTAAGGACTACCATGACAGTCTAAACTTTAAGCTAAACTTTAAGATGGAGCGAATCCTAGATTTAGAGGACAACCTGACCTTAAACCGCCGGACAATAATGAAAATGTTCGAGCATGTCCCGAGTGTGAGGCACATTCACTCAGATGATATAAGGATTGTAGAGCCCAGCCGAAAAGGGCATAAAGGCTGTTCATACCTTCATATAGTTTCAACATCAGTGAAACGTTTACTGTCAGAAGCAACTGAGAACCTACTTAAACTGGGGTATGATTTGAGAGAAATTAACTCTGACGTATCCACAACAAAGTACCCAACTGAGAAGACCCGCAAACGCTACTGGGATACTCACCATGTGAGCATCCGCAGAAGGGAATCAAAACAACGAGAACGATCAAAAATGCGTGAGCATTCACCCCTGAAGCGAACTTATAACTCTTTCCAAAACTGACTCGGTAGATCCAAAAAAATGGACCAGAAGAACATCACGCGCCGAGAGCAGTCAACAGAAAATGAAGAACATTCTAACTCCATCTATCCAAGAAACAAAGAAGAAACAGCTGATAGTTGGCATACAGTGAGACTGCCAAAAGGACCTCTGCCCGAACTAAAGATTACCTTCAAGCAAGATCTAATAGACGGGAAATTAATGAATCAGAGTAACACAGTGGTCCAACCACAAAACAAAAACACCCAAAAGAAATGTACTTGGATTTTTACGGCTCATTTATCTCAAAACAGCATTTAGCCACCAAGAAATAGGAAGACATGCTATCTGCCGCCGAAGATGGACCTTGAAGACCTTTCTTTACACAATACCAAGCTTATCATGGGTCAATGGAATACCCGTGGTTTTGGCCATCTGACTACAGAAAGTGATGTCAATCTCGGTAATGTTGATGTGCTGTGTTTGCAGGCGACTTGGCTAATTTCTGAACCAAGTTTGGATGGATACGAATTCGCTTTCTCGCCTGCTTCCAAGTGCCTTAAAGGTCATCTGAAATCTGGCCTTCTGACAGCCATTCGTTCAGAGAGTCATTGCAACTGGTGAAAGTATTTTCCACAATGGAATGTATTCAAGCATTGTTAGTCGCCTGGCATCTTCCGACTCAACTGAAAAACAAGGCAAAAGTGGAAAACATCTTATTACTAAATACCTATTGGAATCCAATAGCAATCAGCGACATATCCTACTTGGGATGCATGGGAAACATCATAGAGGAAGCAAATGAACTTTACCAGATACATTACACATTAATTAACAGTGACCTAAATGCACTCTGCATGGACCCCGATGAGCCAAAATGCCCCATACACATTGGTGCTGCATGTAGGAGGGGCTGTCAATGGTCCTCTCTAATGGACTCCAAGGACATGCACAATTTACGTAGGATGATTGATAAAGAGAAAGACTCATTCCCTGATGGGAGAGAGAGGGCAGTAGAGGCACACTGGACTATACCTATGTCTCACACAAACCTCTTGCCCTAATTGGGAACATAGCGACCACAATATTTTAATCACAATGTGGAAATCCTCCCTTATCGCTCCCTTGAAAATGGAAACTGAGGTTGAAAATTCTGAAGGACATACACGTTTAAGATTAACTGAAGCGGCCAATAAAGCTTTGGCTGCTCGTTATCGGAGTCTTAACTCGATGGGCAGACTGACAACAGCTTTAGAGATTGATTACCAACCACTGCTCACAGTTTACAAATCAAAAAAGGGTAAGATTCCGTCCACCTCAAAACCAAATGTCCACATGTACAATCAAGAACTAGTGAACAGAAGAAGGTCCTTGAGGCAAATAAAGTGCCTCGCTAAAAAACTAGGAAATTCACAAAAGTAGGTGTGAGGCAAAGGAAGCTGAAAAAAGGTATAGACACTGGTTATATCAATACCGACACCAACTATATTAAGCAGACTCAGAGGAGATGCTCTGCACGCTAAGGGGCAAGAAATCAAGAGACTATAAGATCCTGCACAAAAGAGGTGAATGTCACCCTGCAGAACAACATAGCAGAGCATAAATGGGTTGAGCATTTTAAAACTCTTTATAAAAAAATGGAAGATGAACAACTGATTTCTAAATCTGAGGCGCAACATGCATGGATGAGACCTCAGGAAACTGAATAAATTCTGATGAAGATCAAGAAGTTAAATTGCTCGCGAACGCCTGGTGCAGATGGAATAACGAACTGCGATTTAAAAAAACACCCTGAGGCATGGGCTGCCTTCTTCAGTGATGTATTTCAGAATTGCATACGTTCGAAAGAAATACCATCCTCATGGAAAACTGCGAATGTGGTTCCCATATTTAAAAAAGAAGCAAAGGACAAACCCTCTGCATTATCGCCTGATTGCACTTTTGGATAAAATTGGGAAATTATTTGGTTTCTTTGCCCATGACAACTTCCAGAACTGGATCAAAAAATCTGCTAACTGCGATCCTCTACAGGCGGGTTTTGTGAAGGGAATGGGAACTACAGCGAACATCTTGCTATTAAACATGTTTAAGCAAAGATAAAGGAATACAAACCCTGTGTATTCATGACTTTTGTTGACCTGGTCCAGGCTTTCGACCAGGTCAACAGAGAAACGCTATGGAGGACACTTGACCAATTAAAATGCCCAGGACCAATTCTGGAACCAATAAAGGCACTATATTCAGAAACACTGATGCGAGTTAGGCTGCCCAGAAACGGCCTCTTATCAAAATTGAGAAACACAGAACGCGGTGTTAAACAGGGATGTCCCCTGGCACCAGCCTTATATAACTTCTATATAGCTGACCTCAAGAAGGAGGACGAAAAGATCAGAGCCTTCCCTCCTACAGTAGGCCATTCAAAGATTTCTAGATTACTATACACCAATGACATTATTTTAATGGACCAGACGACAGTGAGCTTACAGAGGCAGCTGAATAACCTGTTAGCCTACCTAAAAGAAAATCCCCTGGAACTAAACAAAGCAAAAACAAAAATAATGTCTTTTGAAAAAGCGTTGAAAAAAAAGGAAACCCTGCGATGGTCTGTCGATGGGATACAACTTGAAAAAGTCACGAGCTTCAAGTACTTAGGAATTATATTGAACAACAGTCTAATCGATCAGCCGATGTAGTAAAGCTTCTATATGAAGACCAAGGCGCTGGCCACTCAAACTAAAGCAGTAAACAGGAAATATGACCGCTTTTTATTTATTCCGGTCTTGAACTTTTATAAAGCTAAAGTGGTCCCTGGACTAATTTATGGAGCGAAAGGAATGCCAAATATCCCATCCCTCCTGTGGCAAAAACTGGAAGGCCTGTTTTGGCACACCTACCACAGTCAACCCCTGTAGCCTTAATTCGGCGCGAATGAGTGTGATGACAGAGCGTAATGCATTAATGCTCTATAGAAAGGTCATCCTTCCCTCACCGCAACTGATCTTTGAAATAATAAAAAGAGAAATGGATGAAGGACAAAACTTGATGCACACAAAGTGGAGAGCAAGGCTCAGGCACTCTTTGGATAACATAGTAAGTTCGGAGGAAGAGTTGGTGAGTAATCCAACTAAAGTCAAGAAGAAATTACTGGAATTAATGGGAGTGATTTCAGTTTAGTTTGTGTGGAATTCTGTTGAGGTAAATGTAGCAGTGGTCCCGCTGAACATAACAAAAAAGGAAATATCTTGTCAAACTTGCAACAGTACCATAGAAGATTATGCCCACATTGAAGGAGCCAACAGAGAATACAGTTGTAGCTAAGTACCTTAAAGATTCAATAGTGCATTTAACCAACATGCGCCAAAGACACGAACAGGAGTTGGGGGGTTCAATGCGAGTGCAATAGGCGGGAAGATTGTTGGAAAATTTCAGAGCACAATAAGCAAGGGGTGGATAGCATCACTCACCACAGACTCTCGAAGCACCTCCGTAATATGTAGCATGAAGCAGGGAGGGTAAATACTAGAGGGTTGATTCCCTTGGCGGAACACAGGCAGACCACTCTCTGTCTCTCCTGTATCAGGCTCCGCGCAAGAAGGCAGCCTTTGATGGGCTGGTTCCACCACGGGCTGCTGCAATAGTACAAACTGAAGACACGCTCCATGTTGCTCTCCTTCGCCAATTCAACTACAGGCAGACCACTCTCTGCCACTCCTGCCCGTGTGTTTATTAATGCGCTTTGTCAACTTTTCTTTGTATCCTCATTTTCCCTCACCCTCAAAAGTGTTCCTGCTCCCTTAAGCTGTTCTCTTTCGCTTTGTGTTACCCAAAAATGTAAACAAATGCAAAAGGAAGGCGTTTTCCCTTTCATATTTCTAACTTGACTGTGCGATTTCACTTCTTGGCCTTGTGCAACTGGTTCCATTTGTTTTCCTTACCTTTCCTTTAACACCCAAAAGATTTAAAAAATAAACACGTTTTATTTAAAATGCCTGATGGTTTGGAAAACGTAAACAAAAGACACTTGTGTGTCTGTGATAATGAGTTAATCTATTTCTTTGCCCTAGTCTATCACTTTTTTGTTAATGTCTTGTGTCCTGGTCCTTCCTAGGGAGAATGGGATCGAAACGATGAAGTAGGGCTGGGATTTTGAGGTGGGAGTTGAAGGTGACAGCTTGTGGTTGCAAAAAGGTATGAAGAGCCAGGTTGAGGATTCAGAGGAGAATGGTGTGTGTCTTGTTCAAGTGGGCCCTGTACGTGCCCGATGACAAACAGAGCAGCTGTTGCCAGAGTTGTGAGACTATAGTAAAACAAAAGAGGTGATGACTAGAAGCTTTAGAATGAATCTTAACCTCTGGCATTGCTCTGGGCAAACCTCCAGAACATTGTTCTTTGCTTGCCAAACCATTACAAAAGCGGAAAGACCATATACTAATCATGCTTGATCCCACTCCAAAACGGGCAGTCTAGCCCAAACTGCTGTATAACATCCCTTCTGCATGACACAAGCATCCCCAAACATGTTTCAGCCTTATTGCACCTCATCAGTGAGGAGTAGTTTGAGTCTCAAGGCCCAGCAGCCACCGAATAGCGTAGCCAGATGAAACCATGTCACCAAGACATATGGCACCAAATGGCTCCAATGCACTAGGACAGCAGATGACTTGAAGGATGGCTAAGAGGAGAGGAGGCAGGGTTGAAAGACATTTTGCCACTGGTGCAGGAGGAAGAGATGGATGAGTAGAATTCAGGGTGCAAAACAAGGAGGTTTGTTACTGCCACAGGAGAAGATGCGTTAGGAGGAAAATGCCGGGCCAGTTTAGGCAGCCATTATGCCAGTGGTTTTGTATATGACTGGTGAGGACTGTTAGACAATATTTGCACTGGCATAACAGCGCCCCCCCTAAACACATGTGATGGGAGGGGGCCCCACTTAGAGTAAAATTAAAAAGAGATTTTTTTTTTTCTAAATTATTTTTTTCTACATTTTATTTTTACATTTTCTTTTTAAATTCACTCTGCATTTATAAAGAAAGGATTTCTGTAACAGAAATAATTTCTTTATGAAGGCATAGTGAATACAAAAAGAAACTTTCTTTTTGAATCCGGGGGCTACCCCCAGCCCATGACATGAAGACCCTAGGCTGGAGGCCTTCATGTCGTGGGGTGGGGGAAGCCCTATGACTTAAAAAATAAATAGTTTATTTTTGAAGTCACTCTGCCTTCATGAAGAAATTATTTCCGCTATGGTTCAGTCCTTAACGGAAATAATTTCTTTATGAAGGCAGAGTGACTACAAAAAACCCCAATTTATTTCTGAAGTATTATGGCTCCCCTCAACCCCATGATGTATGCGTGTGTGAGTGTATGGTGAAAGAGTACACACAAATGTATGGGTGGATGGGTATGCATTTGTGCGTGTACCGTGAAAGGATGCATACTTAAATGTATGGGTGGCTGCCTGGGTGGTCCTGTATGGTGAAAGTGTCCACACTTAAATGTGTAGGTGACTGTCTGTGTGAGGGTATGGTGAAAGGGTGCACACTTAAATGTATAGGTGGCTGCCTGTGTGAGTGTATGGTGAAAGGGTACACACAAATGTATGGGTGGCTGGGTGTGCGTGTAATGTGAAAGGATGCACACTTAAAAGTATGGGTGGCTGCCTGGGTGTGCCTGTATGGTGAAAGGGTGCACACTTAAATGTATGGGTAGGTGCCTAGGTGTGTGTGCCTGTATGGTGAAAGGTGGCACAACTAAATGTACGGGTGGCTGCCTGGGTGCACCTGTATGGTGAAAGGGTGCAAACTAAATATATGGGTGGCTGCATGGGTGTGCCTGTATGGTGAAAGAGTGCACTCTTAAATATATGGATGGCTGGATGTGCGTGTGTATATATGGTGAATGGTGTGTATGCTTGTGTTCAAGGGCGCAACAAAACCAACATTTCAGGGGGGCTAACCCTTCAAATGTCTGGAGAGGCGCTAACTTCACATGTGGTGGGGAGGAGCAAACTTATTTGTGTGGGGGCATCTAACTTCTTTACGCATTTTAATGAGACTATGCTAGTGCTGCTTCGATGTTATAAGCAGTTCAGAATATGCTTTAAGCCTGAAAGCACCCACTTATGGACTGCTGTGAGAATGACTGGTCTCCTGTTCCCTCTCTACCCTTCCAATTACTCCTCTGGCATGCAAGTACTAAACCCACATCACAATTTCAATTGCTTAAAAAATTGGGCATTTGAATGCAGCTACTGACAACGAATTGCTGTACATTAGTAATTGCTGGGCTGGGCCCTTGTTGACAGCGAAGCCCAGGTGCCGTTTAACATCTGTGTCCTTTTCTGTCCGGCAACTGCTCTGTAGATCAGCCAGGTCAAGTCAACATAGCCCACAATTTCAGTTGGGGGTGTGTACTGAAGCCCAGTTAGCTCAATGGTGTTGCACCACTACTTGTGTTTAATGCCTTGATTACTTATTGGTAATCTTCATTACATCTAGCCCTATTCTTACTCATTCCAGCACTTGTGTATGAGGCAGTACTTGTGCATGAGGCACTATGCCTCATACACAAGTACTAGGATACGGTAGAGGTACATGAAGGTAATGCCTGACTTAGCTAAATGGAATCTTCATTACTCCTAGTCCCACTCTTCCTCATCCCAGTACTTACCAGTGAGTCAAGGAGCCTCATACGTAAGCACTGGGACAAGGAAGAGGGATGTGGAGGTATTTCTGGGCCAGTTAGCTGATTCTGGAGGTTGGGGTATGGAATGGGAGGGGAAGGGATGTGTGGGGGGTGGGGTTGTGCAATAAATCATAATGGTTGTCCATGTCCATGCTAAGCAGGCATGATATGTGGGATTAGTGGCTAGAGAGGCATTTTGGTGCAGCCAGTCTAGTCATTCCTCAGTTTGGTATGAATTTTTTTAACTGGGCATTTCCGATAAAGCAGTCCTGGTAAGTGTAATTACCTGGCTAGACTGGCATTTGGGTTCTGCCAGTCTAGCCTTTTCTTACTGTGGCACTGTGTATTTTTCTGGGCTACTGTGATACAATTATATGATATGATATCATAAGTCATATATAATGCACCTTTACAAAAGTGTGTTTAGGCACGACAAGACAAGGGAAGGAAAACAGAGGGAGGACATGACAAAAGATCTTACTAAGCCTTGTGTCAATCAGATCGTGCAAGTGCGAGAACAACAAGTGCAAGGGGAAAGGGAGGGGGGAACTGCAAGGGAGCGGTGAGGGGAAAACAGGACAGCAATGCTCTGAGTAAGTGTGGTGGCCGGTCATAATTTCGAGAAAAGAAATGTCGAAAGACAAAAATGTCGAAAAAATAATATCGTAAAAAAATATCGAATTCTTTTTTTTTTAATTATATATTTATTTTTGGGTCTGGGAATAAAAAAAAATGGGTAAAACAAAACAAAAAAACCCTCCATTTCGAATAAAAAACGTAATTAAAAAAAAAATTCGACTTTATTTTTTCGATATTATTTTTTCAAAAAAATGACGACATTTTTTATTCGAAAAAATGACTATAAACCGAGTATGTGCAGCCAGGGCAGCGCGGCTCTGGGTAGTGCAAAGAGAACAAGGGACTATAGGGTTACAATTACAGCCCCACATGCGTGGTAGGCCCGTAGGCAGTGCAAGGGTGACTGATCAAGAAAGAGCCTGGACTCAGTGAGACTGAGGGTAGCCGAGCAAACAGTTGGTACAGCAGACAGGTAGGTCAGGTAGGTCAGCAGGGGACGGAAAGAGAAAAAGCAGAGGAGAATCGGAACATTTTGAGCTGCTTCCCGAATTTCAGGATGGTCTGGTTGAAGTATGGGAGGGGCAGGAAGGCCATTCTAGAGGGAGGCGCCTGCAGGGGAGAAGGATCTACCCCCCCCCCACTCTCTGCCTGGAGAAGCATCTAACCCTTTGGGCTCGAGAAGGAAGGTATTTTGGAAAAGAGCTTTGGATATAGAGCGGATCCCAGCCCCAGAAAGCCTTGGAGACAATGCAAAGGATCTTGAACTTATTTGATCCTTGCAGCCACCGAGAGCCAGTGGAGAGATTTCAAGGCTGGAGAGATACAGTGCCTGGGCTTGAGGCCAAGGATAAGTCTTGCAGTCCTGTTCTGGATTAGCTGCAGAGGACAGAGAGTAGAGGAAGGCAGATTGAGAAAGTGGCTGTTGCACTAGTCCAGCCTAGAGAGAACCAGAGCTCTGGAGACAGTGAGCTTCTGGGGGAAAGTAAGAAAGGGAAGAGTCCCTTTGAGGAGGTGCAACTGGTAGTGGGACTTCTGGGCAACGTCTGAGATGTGAGGAGAGAAAGAGAGAGTGGAGTTGAATATGGCACCAGGAATGAGCGAGAGAGGAGAGTAGGCTGAGGGGAAAATGAAGGAAAGATGGGTGTCATCCGCATAACATTGTAAGAAAGAGCCAGGACTCAGTGAGACTGAGGGTAACCAAGCAAACAGCTGGTACAGCGGACTGGTAGGTCAGGTAGGTTAACAGGGGAGGGGAAGAGAAAAAGCAGAGGAGAAGAGGAACATTTTGAGCTGCTTCCGGATTTTCGGGATGGTCTGGTTGAAGTTTGGGAGGGCAGGATGGCCATTCTAGACAGAGGCGCCTGCAGGGGAGAAGGATCTACCCCCCCCCACTCTCTGCCTGGAGAAGCATCTAACCCTTCGGGCTCGAGAAGGAAGGTATTTTGGAAAAGAACTTTGGATGTAGAGTGGATCCCAGCCCCAGAAAGCCTTGGGGACAATGCAAAGGGTCTTGAACTTGATCCTTGCAGCCACCGAGAGCCATTGGAGAGATTTAATGACTGGAGAGATATGGTGCCTGGGCTTGAGGCCAAGGATAAGCCTCGCAGTACTGTCCTGTATTAGTTGCAGAGGGCAGAGAGTAGAGGAAAGCAGATTGAGAAAGTGGCTGTTGCACTAGTCCAGCCTAGAGAGAACCAGAGCTCTGGAGACAGTGAGCTTCTGGGGGAAAGTAAGAAAGGGAAGAGTCCCTTTGAGGAGGTGCAACTGGTAGTGGGCCTTCTGAGCAACGTCTGAGATTTGAGGAGAGAACGAGAGAGTGGAGTTGAATATGGCACCAGGAATGAGCGAGAGAGGAGAGTAGGCTGAGGGGAACCTGAAGGAAAGATGGATATCATCTGCATAACACTGTAAGAAAGAGCCTGGACTCAGTGAGACTGAGGGTAGCCAAGCAACCAGTTGGTACAGCGGACAGGTAGGTCAGGTAGGTCAGCAGGGGAGGGAAAGAGAAAAAGCAGAGGAGAAGAGGAACATTTTGAGCTGCTTCTGAAATTTCAGGGTGGTCTGGTTGAAGTTTGGGAGGGGCAGGAAGGCCATTCTAGAGGGAGGCACCTGCAGGGGAGAAGGATCTACGCCCCCACTGTCTGCCTGGAGAAGCATCTAACTCTTCGGGCTCGAGAAGGAAGGTATTTTGGAAGAGAGCTTTGGATGTAGAGTGGATCCCAGCCCAGAAAGCCTTGGGTGCAATGCAGAGGGTCTTGAACTTGATCCTTGCAGCCTCCAAGAGCCAGTGGAGAGATTTCATGGCTGGAGAGATATGGTGCCTGGGCTTGAAGCCAAGAATAAGTCTCGCAGTCCTGTTCTGGATTAGTTGCAGAGGGCAGAGAGTAGAGGAAGGCAGATTGAGTAAGTGGCTGTTGCACTAGTCCAGCCTAGAGAGAACCAGAGCTTTGGAGACAGTGAGCTTCTGGGGTAAAGTAAGAAAGGGAAGAGTCCCTTTGAGGAGGTGTAGCTGCTAGTGGGACTTCTTGGCAACATCTGAGATGTGAGGAGAGAAAGAGAGAGTGGAGTTGAAGATGGCACCAGGAATGAGCGAGAGAGGAGAGTAGGCTGAGGGGAACCTGAAGGAAAGATGGGTGTCATCTGCATAACACTCTAAGTTACAGGAGAAGGTAGAGATCAGGTGCGCCAAAGGGGCCAAGTAGATGTTAAAAAACCAAGGTGAGAGGATAGAGCCCTGGAGAACGCCACATCTAAAGAGAGGTGGTGGAGTGAAAGGGACCAAGTTGGACCTGTGAGGGCGGTCCAAGAGGAAGGAGGTCCACCCCTCCAGGGCCTGGTCCAGGATGCTCAGTTTCTCACAGAGTCAATTGATCAGGATGGCGTGGTTGACCATGTCGAAAGCAGAGGAAAGTTCCAGGAGGTTGAGGACAGAAGGAATGCTGGAATCAAGGTTACAGCTCAGATCTTCAGAGGTGTTTAGGAGAGCAGTTTCTGTGCCTCTGGCAGCTCTTCAGCCAAACTGATGATCATGGAGACAACCGACAGATTCAGTGTGGAGAGTAAGCTGGCAGTTGGCCAGCTTTTCCAAGAGTTTGGGAGAGGGGAACAGTCCAGTGGCAAAAGAATGATTACAGAAATCGGCCAAGGCTGGATCAAGGGTTTCAATGTGGTGGTCCTTGATGGTTCTGGAGGAGCAGGCGAGCACCTGTTTCAATGACACTTCCATAGATGGAACTTGTCTAGAAACCTTGTCAGGTGTTAGAGAGAAAGAGGAGAAAGGAGGAGGAGAGAGAGAGGTGGCCAAAGTGGGCTGATAGAGGAAGAGGGAGAGGAAGAAGAGATAGTGGACAGGATGTCCTAAGTTTTAACATAGAAGCAAGAGGCCAAAGTACAGGGGGGGCCTGTTGAGGGAACAGGAGAGGTAGAAACCACAACAGGATTGGCCAATTCCTTGCAGATTTCAAAGAGTTTGGCTGTGTTGTTAGCGGCCGCAGAGACACAGGCATGAATGTGTGCTCTCTTGATGAGTCTCATTGCTTCGACTGGTATTTTGGTGCAACCAGTCTAGGTATGTCTTAATGCAGCCTGGCATGCTTTACTGTAATGTTGTTATGTGTCTACACTGGTCTACATTGTGCAGCCAGTTGGACATGTTTTCATTGTGGCATGGCATTTTTAATAGCAAAGCATTAATGTTCATGTGCACTGTTGGTGACTTGCATGTGTTGGATTGGTTTTACCATACACAACAATAGCAAACACTGTGTCTTTAGCCAATTTTCCTCAGAAAGTATGTTATATATTGCATTAAAACACATATTTATATCTTTCTCCTAGTGCAGTGTGTGGCATACCCCTTCAGCAACACGTTTGTGCATATTGCGCAAGTGTTGTAATCTAGGCAGGCCCAGAGTGTGGCGCGACTCGTGATTTGTTGCGGAATTGGGGGGGGATCAGCATGGCTTGCAGGGGGGCCCCCAGATCTTGTGTTACGCCACTGAATATTTAAATGGGATTGTAGTTTCAGATCCGTTAGAGTCATTGTTGCATAATACCTTAACCAAATTTTAATTTGGTGGGAAGATGGTAAAACAGGCTGATGGTGCAACGGAAGTGTGGCGGAGGTGAATGCAGCATACAGGAAAAGTAAATTGAGCAAGAAGTGGAGGAGATATGACTCGCCTTTCAGAAGATCTCTGAGAAAGAAGAGAAGGAAGAGGTGTGGAGTTTTGCACATGTGCCTGCCCTGGCTGTAGGGGAAAAGTAGGCAATGTTCTCCCTTATCAATTCACAGATATTACAGGAGACATCACAAGCCCAAACAGTGCTCACAAACATATGGGACTGAGATAATGTTAGGTTGCTGGAGGGGAACACATGCAAGGGTCACAAAGGTGCTCTGATATGCAACCTATTCAACACATCAGTAAAACGAAGGTACCAAGAGAAGGGTTGCTCTGTGGGATCATAGTAGTGAAGTAGTGAACAGGCACGTGGAACAAAAGCATTGCCTGAATAGTATTGCATGAAAGTCAGCTTATAGTGATCCAGCTTGCACTTCACTCTCAAACGGGGTTGGGTGGGACAGCAATGATGGACTGTATCCACAGAGCAGTGACACCTGTCTGTCAATGGTCATCGACACACCAGCATAAGCAGCCTCAGTCACACCCACCCTCCCAGACTGCCCAAACATGTCTTTCATCCCTGCATACATTACCAGTGATGCCATCGATCGACATGGCAATACCTCCACAGGGTATTAGCACTGGTCCAGGAATTTGGCAGGTTCTCCAGATTCCGACTGAATATAAACAAGTCAGAGATGTTCCCACTGACAGATGACATGAGACCACTAGGTAACCTACTTCGGCTGCAATGGACTCCCCAGCAGGTTAGATATTTGTGTGTGGAAATGGAACGTATGGCCAGTTTAGTCCGCTCCCTTAACTATGGCACACTAACTATTGCAATATGCGCTAAACTCGATCGCTGGAACCATCTACCTATTTCGCTTTTGAGGTTGGTTAGCACTAGTTAAGATGATCATACTACCCAAACTATTTTACCTCTTTAGTACAGTACCACTCTGGCGCAGCAGGCCCTTCTTTGAGAAAATAACTGGCGCATGCTCCATATTTGTGTGGAGGGGTCAGGTGAGGGCCGGTTAGAGACGTCACACGCAAACATACGAACGGGGGGATTGGCAGCTCCAGATTACAAGGTATACTACCTATCAGCCCAAGAATATTATGCCATGAATTGGGAAGTAGATGCACCGCAAACCTCAAATGTCAACCTAGAAATGTTGGGGAAAGCAAGGGCCACATTATTGCACAAGATGGCTACTAGGAAGAGGGGGAGTTGTAACCACTTAGACCCGGCACTGGCCACACAGCAAGCATGGTCGAGACTGACACAACAACCCCGTAACATGGTAATGTACAGTCCCAAAATGCCAATCTGGGGAGCACCCTATCTGGCCCCATCGACAGACATGGCATTGTCCTCACATTGGTGGGAGGCGGGTATCATACAGTTTGGGGACCTGTATCACGATGGCCAATTTAAACCCTGGGTGGACATTACGCTTCTGATAGGCGACACCCCGCTGCAGAACCTACAATATCTTAGACTTAGGTTGTCAATAACAGCAACGTTGGACAAATTTCCACAAGAGCCAGGGTTGCATCGATGTTTAAATGATATAATGGAAATGAGGAGGATACTAGCACCTGATGTTAGGGGGGAGTGGGAGAGGGACCACAGGATCACGCTTACCGATCACAACTGTGCAGTCTCACGAAACAGGTGCCGCTCAACTCCAGGTTCAGGTTGATCCACTTTAAAATATTAGAGTACACCTCACCCCAGCCCGCCTGGTGAGAATGTACGCAACAGCCATCGCAAAATGCCCAAGATGTGGTAGTGAGGATGCTGACTTGATACACATGTTGTGGTCTTGTGGGACGCTTTCTGTATACTAGGGTAAGGTATGTGAGATGCCGGAGGCTATGGTGGAGCAGCCTGCAAGCTGGGATCAATCAACATGAATACTGGGTTATGTACTCAAGATGAATGCGGTGAAATGCAAGTTTTTTAATATTGGATTGCTACTGGCCAAGCGCGCCATATTGATGAGGTGGAAGAATAGAGTGCCCCCAACAGCTGAGAATGACAAGGAAGAGGTGTACTCCAGCTTACTACCTCGCACCAGCAGGCTGAGAGATATAGCGGGGGCTTTCGCCAATACCTGACCAATAAAGTATTTAAAATGGAATACTATAAATGCTCTGTAATCCTATGTGTTTGTATATTGTTCACACAACATTACCCGTGCAAGCATTAATCTGCTATGAGAATGCTTTATGGTGTTTACTGTACAACTTAAAAAATGCCACTGGGTTCTGCCAGATTGAATAAGATCCACGCCGCCATTCATGAGTGCACGGCTGTTAACTCACTGGCTCTCAATGCCACTAAAACTGAGCTTCTTATTGTGGCATTTGCTCCTAAACTTAAAACTCTTTCGCCGGAGTATCTTAGCTTAACCATTTTGAATGCAGTTATTATGGTTGCCAATAAAGTAAAAACCTTGGGCGTCACTTTTGACTCCGAATTTACCATGAGGCATCATGTTGCTCAAACACGTAGTTCTTGTGGCCTTGTAAATAAGCTGTTCAGTAATATTCAACCGTATGTGTCAACAGAAAATGTCGCCATCCTGGCCACGGCCCTCAAAAATTCAAGACTTGATTACTGTAACAGCCTTCTGAGTGGCTGCACTCAGTCTGCCCTGTCTTCTCTTTGAGTTACCTAGAATTGTGCTGTGCGCACCACAACAGGATTGGCTAAACATGCACATATTACACAAGCAAGGCGAAAACTGCACTGGCTGCCGGTAAAACACTGAGTAACTCATAAAATCCTTATGCTGACACATAAGTGTCTGCTAGATAATGCACACCCCAAATGTCTTTCAGCCCGTCTCAAGCGTTATACCCCCGCTCTCTAAGATCTGAGAATCAGCTCAAACATTTTCAGCCTAGGTTTAGACTGGTTACGGCGGGTGGTCTGATCTTTGATGTCTGCTGCACGACTGCTTGGAATTCCTGCGCGCTGACACTTGGTCTATTGCTTCTACTCTGGATTTCAAAAAGGGACTAGAAACAATGCTCTTCACTCAATCGCTGAATAGTTTGTCTGTGCAACTCCTGTTGACTCCCCCCCCCCCCCCGACAACATGACCTACCTCCATCTGCGCCATATTACTTTGTCTCGCCTCCTTGTTTTGTGTTATGTGCGTGCGCTCTGAGGCCTGCGGGCATGTGGTGCACTAAACAAACAAGAATTCCAATATAAAATAATAATAATAATAATAATAATAATAATAATAATAATAATAATAATAATAATAATAATAATAATAAATCTCACTGGGCAAAAAAAAATGTTTGTTCTTAAAGCCTGCCATATTTTATTCATAAAAAAATACCACTGTAAAAACAGGTCAAAATTAGTCTGTAATTGGTGAACGTCTTTGAGCAATTGGATGCATGTGTTTTAAAATAAGGCTAGTGGTCTGGTAGTGTTTTAAAAGTGACAGTGGGCATGGCCAAAGACCGTGGCCACTGGCAATGGTCAGAGGCCATGGCTCGTGGTCTGGTAGCGTTCTAAAATATACTGTGGGCACGGCTAAAGGCTGTGGCGACTGGCCATGGCTGAACGCCATGGTCAGTGGTGCAGAATACATCTTTGGAATAACAATATTGTTGAAATTCAATGAAAAAACGTTAGTTAATGATCAGTAAAAGTAAAAACTCATTGCAACAAAACCCCTGAAATCATTGTGTAACTCAGGAACGACTTAAATCAGCGCATTCCTGTTGCAAAGCTTAGAAGACATATTTATTAGAAGAGAATGGATTTACAATGCCATAGAAAATGGCATTGTGGGGGATATATTATTATAGTGGAGCTAGGGGAGATCAACAGGAACGCACCAAGTTAAGCTGGTTCAGAGTTCCCCAAAGCGTTGATTTTCAGGGATTTTGTTGTGAAAAGTTTTTACCTTAACTGACTTTTAACTAAAGTTTTTTCATTGAATATATATAATCAAAACTATCCCCCAGCCTATTTCAATCTGTCAACTTGTCAGACAGGGTGGAATGAATATCGGAAAAACTAGAGGGGTTCTACTAATGTACCAAATGTAAAACATGCTAATTTGAAACAAATGTCCAAAGTTACAATTACCCCAGAACAGAAAAAAAGATCAAGATCAAAAAAATGATCAGATGCACAACCAAATTTGTGATATATGTGTTAACATGTAGTTGTGATTTGTGGTATATAGGCAGTACCAAGTTAGAAGTGAAAACACGAATACTACAATACATAAGGGCGATAAAATATGGGGACTTGGCTTACCCCATAGCCAAACACTTTGCAGATAAACATCAAAAGGACATGTCTTCTTTTAGATATTTTGCAATATATTCAATATCCAGTAACCCCAAGTGAGGAAACCGAGAACAGAGATTAAGACAAGCAGAATCCAAATACGTTTTAGACTTGGATACCAAGACCCCAAATTAGCATAACAAGGATGAGGAGCTGTACACATTTGTGGTTAATTAACAAAATTACTATAAGCCCTAAGGGACAAGAAACCAATTAATGTATTGTCATGTGATGATCAGGAATATTTTAACTTTTTGTAAATGTTGTAAAAGTCTTTTGTCAAAATAACACTTGTTATGTTACATATACTATGTTCACTAATATGGCTCCTTCCATACAAGCATTGACTTAGGAATGACCATATAAGACAATATTCCCCGCTTTCCCCTTCTTGACCGCTATTATGAGGAACTTAAGCTTCAACATCACGGGTATGGAAAGTCACACTTGATCAACCCTAGTTTAGAGGTACATTGTGGATAGGAGCGTATAGTATCAGACACCCATATGATGTAGAATGCACTTTATAAGAGGATGTACTGTAATACATTTGCACTATGCACTTTATATGATGAATTATTGCAATGAATCTGCATTATGCACTTTATATGACGGAGCATTAAAGCGAATTGCAATTTGTACCATATCTAACACTGTTTTACTATACTTCGTTGTGTTTTTATAGCTCATCTTCTAGAAATTGCTCAATTTATGTTATGGAATGTACTCTAGCTCAATTGCCCTTTGCACTTAGCACTTTATTACAAACGATCTTGGTCTTACTGGACTAGAGGATTATTAACTCGAAGTGCTTCAATATCCCAGGTTGTTCCAAAATTGACGACACTGTGAATACCATGTTAATTTATTGTATTTTACAAGCACAGTGCACTTTACTTGGGGTCAAAGACAATACAAAATCATGAGAGCAATTACAATGCCGATAGGCATGACCATCCAAAATATGACCCCAGTTGGGTAACAGATCACACTCGAGGACTAGATGACCCAGGACAGGAAAAAACAAGCAACATACAAACATATCCATATATACATTGTGGTAGGACAAGGCATTAGACCTAAATATGATGATTAGTTTGGAAGCACCTAAAGACATACGTATGTCAATAACTGCTTTCATAAATGGTCCAATAGCAATATGTCTGTCTTGAAAATGTATGGTCCATATAGATTAATTATGCAATATAAGCATGTTCCAAGATGGCGCCCAAAATGACTTTAGCCCTGACAGAGTCAATCATGTGGACACAAATAAGGGACTTGTGGGAGACAAAAGACATGAATGTACCATAGACGAGTGTTAAATCCGATAAAGCCCAACCTGGGTGAAACATGTTGTTTGTTTATGCTGTCTTCGATGTCCACATGGATGGGACATATAGAATACAATATAAACTTCACTGAAGAACTCAGAGTATTTCTACAGGCATAGTATTGTATTTCTGGAATAGTTCAAGAGGTTATCCAGAAATAATACCTTCACAAGTGGTAAACTGTGTGTTGGGTATCATTTGGGAAATACAACCAGCTGAGGTGATATCTGTTGGTGGAGGAATTTCACAAAAACATCCACCCAACTCTAAAGGGGGCCCTTTTGTGTTCTCTAAAAAGTTAAATTAAATGTTTAACATATTTTAGGACAAGAAACATATCAGTCTTTGGAGGAAGTTTCAAAACACAAGTCCACCAAAGGTGAAAAATGAAAAAAATAGACAGTGTACCTCAGTAAAACAAGAACAGTTTTAAAAAAGGTTCTCCTCCAACTCTTAAGAGGAGTGTTTCAGTAAAAAGGAAAAGGGAATTATGAGGCAGACAGTGATACATATTCCTCTGAACTGGTTTTTGGTGACGGTCATGCTCATCGGTCTAAATTTAGGGGTGGGCAAGAGTATATGTGCCTCCAACTTTTGTGGCACACCATTTTGTCCCACTCATTTGGCAGAGTCACCTTTCATTTAGATGGCATGTCCCCACCCCCAACATTTTCAGAAGCATTACTCCACTGGTCATGCTTCCCCTAATATTGAGATAGATAGTCCAGGCAAGCCTGTATTTAATACTTCCAAAGTGACACATGCAAGGTCTAGAGAATGGACTCCTATACCCAATGTGTCAAAGTATTTAGATATACCCTTTATAAAACCTCTGGAAAGAAAGGAAAAGAAGAAAATCTGATTGGAGTGCCCCAGACCATCTACTAGTAAAAAAGCCACAGCTACCCAGAAATTCGATGGACAACTAGTCACTTTCACATCAAAATCCGGCAAAGACGCTAAAAAGGGTATTGGGCATTTCAGGTCAATTAACAAAGAGCCAGCCGAGGAAGCCATGGCAACTGAAGGATCAGTAGATCCAGTCCCTCTGCAAGAATGGGCTCAAAGAGCAATATGTTTCCTAGGCAATGCCAATTTGGCCATAGCTACTAAATGAACTTAGCAGACATCACCTGTACGGAGCCAGGTGTGGAAGCAGGTTCTATGGTATTTGGAGATTGTTTTCTTAAAAACATTTCCAAATATGTGGAGCTGTGCGCCTCATTAGAAAAACATCAAGATTTGCTGAAATGTTTTTGGAGATTTTTTTTCAGACGGGCGGGAAAAGTCAGAGGTTGCTTACCTAGCCTTCCGTTTCAAGAACCTCAAACACAAGTATGTCCTCCTAACATGTCCAAGGCGACTCTCAATCATCCAGCTTGGAAAAGTCTGGTGCACCACTTCCAGGTATAACACAGGATACCAGCGAAAAGGTTTAGCAGTGTTAAGTCCTTCTCCTCTCCTTCAGTGTTCGCCCAGGGAAAAATATTGGTCAGAATAGCATCATTTCTCCATTCTTGGTACAATATCACTCAAGACCGATGGATCTACAAACTATCCAGGGTTTCCACATCCTTTTCTACACACAACCAATTCAGACTTCTCCGAAAGTGACTATTTCCTGCATCAGGAGATAAAAGACCTTTTACATAAAGGTGCCATCAAACAGATACCCATGAAGACTCCAGGGCTCATCAGCCACATTTTCTTGGTCAAGAAAAAGCTGTCAAGCTTTCATCCAGTGATCAACATAAAAAAAAAGTTCAACATTATCCTGCAGTACAACAATTTCAAAATGTATGGAATTCATCTGTTGATAGATACTCTCAGTTGGATCTCAATGATGCATTTCCGCCATACCTATTCACGGTCTCTATCAGTATTACCTAATGTTTCTTTGGGACAATGAGAAATGGAGGTTTGAATATCTCCCTTTCGGTCTGTCATCAGCCCCTTGGTGATTGACCAAGGAGATGAAGCCTGTATTAACATCATTGAGAGCAAAGTGGATTTGTCTCATTATTTTCCTGGATGACATTTTACTAATGTCACAATCCAAAACACTAGCAACTCAACACCTGAAAATCACCATCAATGTAATTCATGTATTAGGGGTTTGTTATCAATTGGAAGAAATCCCAAGTCAGACCTTGTAAGACAATAGAGTTATTGGGTTTCCAGATAGACAAGATAAACGTTTCACTTAAACTACACCTTGCTAAATCAAATTCATCAAATAAGATATCAAATTGATTCTCAAAGCACAGATAATATCTCTACGGTCATTAGCCTGGATTGTGCAATTCTTATTGGAATCGATCCAAGCAATATTTCCAGACCTTCTTTATTATTCGACCTTGCAGAGGTTAACGACCTTACACCTCAGAAAGGCATCGGTTGCACAAATGAGATCTAGCTCTCGATAGAGGCCAGAAAAGAGTTGAATTGGTGGTTGCAGCACATGCAGGGAGTAAATGGCAAATGGCTCTTCACGATCACAACAGATCTCATCATAGTTGGATGCAAGTCTCCTAAGTTGGGTTGCTTGCTGCAGTACCCTTTCTACGGTTGGAAATGGACTCCCCAGGAGAGGGAACATCACATATATTGTCGAGAGCTTGTAGTCATCTCTTTCGCTCTCAAGAGCTTAGCAAAAAGCAAAGTCAATTGTTGCATTCTTTTGAAAATGGACAACAGTTCAGCAGTACAATATATGAACAAGATGGGGGCACCCGTTCACTCATGTAAGGGGAAAAAATGTATGTTTTTGGCATTTTTGCCTGAAAAGAGATATTTAACTCCAAGCAGGGTTGCACAACACAGTTGCAGATTGGAACTAAAGACACCCAAGGGATTCCAGCAATTGTAAACTACATGAATACTTTTTGGGGAAGATTTCCCAAATTTGGGATCATTGAATGTAGATCTTTTGCATCCCACCTTAAAACTCCAGTTCTACAGTTCTTCAGTTGGATACCAAATCCAGAAATGTTAGCTGTAGATGCATTCAAACAACTTTGATCCAAGATTAAGGGATATACCTTGCTACCATTCATGATGATTTCCAGACTGATTTGGCAGATGAGAATACAAGTAGCGACTGTGGCAATCCCAAGCTTGGTAACAGCCCACCTGGAGATATTGATGGATTTTCTACACCTAATCCCCATGTTTCCCAAGGTCCTACAAGATCCAGATGGAAACACACACAACCCAGAGGGACAAGGAGTACTTCAGTTAGTAGTGTGGAAAATTTCAGGAGCTCGTGGAATTGGCAAAGACTTTTGGTGTCTGCTTTTTCTGTCTTCAGGGAATTTTGGTTCCCTCTGAACTTCCAAGGATTGTCAAACTGCTTTGGGAGCTTGAGTTCACTGGTGTGTAGGATGAGATCTGGATCCCGTTACAGCAACTCCAATAGAGGTGGTAAACTTTTTATCCTCCCTGTTTTATCAGAACAAAGCTTCTCACACTATTAACACATGCAGATCAGCTATTTCAGCTGGACCTTTCATCCAAGATGGACAATTTGTGGATAACCACCCTTTGGTATGCTGTTTCTTTAAAGGAGTAAAAGTGTTAAAACCCCAAGGGCATACATATACTGTTTTGTGGGATGTTAACCTTGTGTTCAAAACGTTCAATACTTGGACTTCTAATTAATTATTATCCTTGAAACAATTGTCTGCCAAACTTGCTATTTATTTATTTATTTATTCATTTAATTATTTATTTATATATTTATATTTATATAGCACGCAAGCAGCCCAAGGGCATTGAGGCGCTGTTACTAAGTTACACAGGTACAGGCATAGTAGTGATTGTTGATACATTATGGATATTACAGAACATAATGCTGTTGTTACAGACATTGCACTTGGTCATTGTGTTACAGCTTATGCATTGGGTCATGTGGTAAGTATTCATGCTAATGTGCGGGGTCTTATGAGAAGAGGATGGTTTTCATAGCTTTGAGGTAAGTGGTGAGGGAAGCCTCACCTCGGATTATAGGAGATAGGGCATTCCAGTGAATCGGTGCGAGATAGGGGAAACTGGATCCACCCACTCTGGCTTTTTTTACTAGTGGCACAGAGAGCATGTTGGTATACAGTGATCTAGTTGGCCTGGTAGTGGAGACAGGGTGGATTCTTTTTGAGAGGTAGGCAGGAGCAGTGAGGTGAATGCACTTGTGGGTCAGTGTCAGAGCTTTAAAGACTATGCTTTTTTGCCTTATATCTTTTAGGAGGGTTTCAGATGTTACAGCATTAGATATTACCAACAGGTTTTCCCAATTTGGTGTCTGTTTTATTATTTCCAGGTGTACAAAATGTGATTCTACTATCATTAATTATACTTCCTTTCCAGAACAAGTGAAAATATGTGTTGGTAAATGTTTAACACATTATTAATTAGCTGCAGCCTATCTCAGGCCCAATTATCAATCACTGCTTCTCATTTCTTTCAAGAAACCCTTTAAGCCTGTATTTCCCCCCTACACTGGCCAGATTTGTCAGATGGGTCCTGTCCTTATCTGGAATTGATATTTCCATGTGTGTGGTTCATTCCTCCTCAGGGGCAATGGCTTCTAAATCCTTTTTAGCACGTGGGCTCTACAAGATAATGGGATGATTGGTCTAGCGATTCCACCTTTAAGGTGTTTTATTTTGAACCAATCTTACATACTTCACAGATGGTGCTAAATGTGTTTTAAATGTGCAAAATTGCAGCCTCTGTTTCTCGACCTAAAATAGCGTTTTGCTTAAGCTGTGTACTAAAATCATAATTTTAATAAAGACAACACAGGCATATATTTTCCCACCCATTACCCTCCCTTCCTAACCTATCTATTTTTTGTGACTAATAGGCAGCAATTTTTGAGACCGAATGGAGGTGGCATGCTGTTTCATTTTTTATGGCAGGAACAGTTCATAGTCTTGAGACTAAAGTATACAGCAATGACAAAGAAGAGGAAGCGTGATGACAGCAACAACTAATTTGTCTCTGCTAATTATATCATGCAACAGAGACGACATAGAGCCGCAAAGTGTTTTGAAATGGGATTTACACTTTGTGAAAGTGATGCTGTTCAATCTGTGCTTTCTGCTTGTTTATGCAGAGGAGACCAGTTTTTATCCCTGGCAGTGGAACTCTTCATTGTTTTTTGTTAGTGAACAAAACCCAAGGGATACCCATATGGCACCCATGGGTAGGGGTACACCATGATACCCCCAATGTGTGTTTTTGGGTACCTGTGTGTTACCCCACATAGCACTGTATGGGCAGGTGGCAGCCTCATGCTGATTTTACTGGAGCTCTGGGTCTCACCCATTTTGGGATGCACAGGCTCTACCATAGGAATCAATTGATTACTGAACAAAGGTAAGATGACTACTGTCGCTGCATTTCCTTCCTGTTGTTCAAAGACCTTAGAAGCCATGGCTCTGTTCCTTTTCGCTGATTGAATGTTGGGTGGGAGTACCATGTTTGGCTCTGGGACTGTCCTTTACCTACATGCTTGTTCAGGGAACACCCTATGGGATGGGACCTGACTGAATGGCTCGGGGAGTCAACTCACATTCTGTGTTGTGGGTGTCTGGTTTCGTTTATGTGTCACAATGCCTGCAGTCCTGCCTGAGCCAGCCCTATCTGAAATTGAATGAATACAGTGTGTGCTCTGAAAGGGTGGGAGTTGTCTCCAATACAAAATCAATGTTTTGGGTGTCCGGTTTTGAGGGAATGGCCTGAATGCCTGTGAGCCTGGTCAGGTGCTACTTGATTAATGCAATTGTGTGTGATTGGCTGACTGAGCCTAGCTCAGCTTAAGTGAATGGGGGATTTGTGTATATGAGAAGACCCCTCACTTTTCACTGTGTCAGAAGCCTCAAGTTTTCCTAGAGGTGTATCCTGACTCCACCTGGATGAGGAAGTCTGCTGCTGAAACTCTTCAGCAAATCCAAACGCTGCTGTTCTAATTCAAGGACTGATCAGGACAGGACCAGGACAGGCGATCTCTTCCAGTAGCTTTGAGTGGTCGCAGAGCAACTGCTGTTCTTCACCCAAAGTGTCCTGGAAGCCAGTGCTGTATGTTTGCCGTCCTGCACAGGTATCTTTGTCGGTCCTGAAGAAGGGTGCCCGGACATATTTGTCCCAAGAACTCCAACAGTGTCATCCACGGTACGGAGAATGTCCGTGACCATTGGAAAGCCAAATTGCAGTGAATAACCCAGAAGAGAGGATATCCGGGCTTAATGCTGCTCAACGCCCAAAGCTTGCCAATTTTAACTTGACTGAAGAAATCTTCAAGTAGCACTGCAGACAAGACATTTGTCCACTTTTCCCCAGCTGAGGAAGTCCAGTGTCACCACCTGCAGAGAAGTGCCTGCCGGTGGGGTTCCTGCCAATCAGCATCAAGGAATTAATTCTATTTGCCCTCGCGTTTGTTTGACACTCTCCCTGGAAAACAGCATTTACAGCAGGGACACCGTACATGAACCAGGTGTTTGCCCGATTTCATTTGTCACGTGGTGTTGAAGTTAATGTATTTAGAGGCACGCTTGGTGGCATTCGCTGCTTCTGATTATTGTTTGTTTTTCATCGAAGCTGAGGATACTAAGGATCCTGCTTGTTACATGGTATCCAGATTTTTGCTAGCTGTTTCGATACCACGTTCGTGTTTTCTAGCAGTCTTCTAACCAGCTTTCCATTTCCGCGTTTGTGTTCCCGAGTAGTAGTCTCTCATTCCGCTCACGTGTTACCCGAACAGACTCAAGACATCCAACTTTTCCGCTTTCATAACCATCGAGTCGACAAGCTACAACTAGTGCTGGGATTGCGTTATCACCAGAGTTTCCGAACTGCCAGCTATCTTCCAGCTCTTTCTGCACAGTTTCTGTGAGTCTTGTCAGACTCAGTTGAGGAACTATTGTGACCTTGCACTTAGCTACGCCATACTGCTTTGTAACATTTTCAAGGGCATTGGATTTCTAATCCCTCAGACCCAGGCTTTATTTTCATCACAAGATACGGAGTTCCAACCTCATTTCAGTGAACGATTGTTACTTCATAATATAATCCAGGTTCCTCATTATTTGGTTGTCTCCTATGTGCACCAGACTTCACGGATGCTACCCAGGGGTGCACCAACCCGGTCCTAGTGCGACCCTCATTCCGTTCTGGTACTAGCTTCCTTACTAACCATCCTTTCCCTGGTCGTTGTTGCCTTTGGACTTCAGTTTGCAAGACTCTCCTGGATCCTCCTTTCTGCATTGCCTTAAGACATCAACAGGTTAGTTTCTCTTCTGGATTTTGAGTTGGTGTTGTCTTAAATACAGGGTGGAAACTGACTATTGTTTTCTTCTTAAACAGTTTGGCGTTACAGTTATTGTGCTTTGTGCCCTTTCCATTGATTCATCGTTCTTGCCGTAAAATACTTATTAGCCAGAGGGATTCATCAATTGGAAAGGTCCTGTTTAGCCCAAGCAAGACCGTGTCCACCTGACTCCTTCAGTGTACTATGGGTAGGAAGATATTGGTTCTAAAAGGTTAATTGGTCAATAACCAACCTGTATCCTTTCATGGTCCAGATGAGTTTTACCTTAACCACATTACAGTAACCTTAAATTTGACATTGAGTCTAAGTCACCAGAAGCAATCATGTCATCCATGCTGCGGCTGCAGCACCGAAGAACCAAACAGCAGCAAACCGCAAGCCAACGAAACCTGACACATACTTCAGCCACTGTACCTACCACCACCAAAGGTCATCAATGTAAACTAAAGGTCTCATTCTCACCTCCCAAGCCTTGACGAGGTCCACAGTGACTTTAATCTTCGTGTGACATCCATAGCGGCGTAGCAACCCAACGAAGGCCATCAACGCGACAGACCATCACTGCTGCCTTTTTTCTGAAAAGCATGGTCACCTTCCCTTCCCTACCAAAGGTTAAGATTAATTCTAAACCTTCCAGTCATCACCTCTTTTGTTTTGCTTAATCACTCCGAGTGGGCGAGGTATGCCCAGATGTGGGTTCTGTGCCTACTGGGCCTAGAGACGGAAGTTACTCCTTACTGATGAGGCCCAACAAGGCCGAAAGATGTCTGGAGATGCTTGTGGTCTAGCATGTGACCAAGCAGTTCAGTCTGGACTGTCCCTTTTGGGGTGGGGCCAAGCCTGATTTGCATAAGAGCATCAATAGAGATTGGTACCTTGGTTCTGCGGCTGGCCCTTCACTGAAGAAATTGGATTTGTTTCCAATTATAATAGCAAAAAGAGCAATACAATGGAATAGTGTGCAAGATGCTTTATTATTATGTGCGTCCTTTCGTTAACACATGTTACAATCTTGCTCTTTTTGAAAAATGAGTGCTTTAACTAAATAACACATAAGTACAAAATTAAGTATGCCAAAATTAAAATTAATCAATAAAACAAGTATTTGGCAAACATAAAATAAATAAAAAGAAAAAGTGTGTGCTAAGTATATCTATGCATGAAAGGGATACATTCCCGGGTCCTGTATAAGAAATTAATCCTGTTGTTTGCTTGGCCAAGATTGAGCATATAAAACACCTTAACAACTGTGTGTACTAAATGTATATACTTAAATGGTTGTATGAAATTGGTGTGTACATCAATATTTAGCGAGGAGATAATGCACGTATGTTTGTATCATTGAGGCGAGCACCAAAGTGCTGTCTAATTCACTTGTTCACTTTTATAAGCATGTCATCTATTTAATGTCCGGTGATCGCCTAATAACAAAGCCCCAAACAGTAATGGGTATTAGTTAATTGCAGTCCTCATCTATATACGTTTTTCAAAAAAGGTAGCAGGCACCCCTCTCCTGAAAGAACATGGCATGATAACCTGTTCTGTGTTTTTTTCTCACTTTGAGAGTTTGCAGCCATCGCTTTTTGCTCACTGCACAGATCGGAAATACCCATTTGCATATCAGTCTTTGTCCCGCCCACATGGGCAGTGCAGCACCAAAATGCTATGGCAATTCCCTTCTGAACAAGATTACCAAGAACAACCCCATACACGTGTTTCAGCCTTGTTGGACCTCATCAGTGATGTGGAGCTGTGCCTCTCTAAGCACAGAGAGCAGGGAGTCAACGTCTGGGTTCCCCCAGGTAACTCAGGGTGACCAACCCCAAGTTCCTTGCAAACATTTTTCCCAAAAGGTAGCAGGCGCCCTCTCCAGAAAGTACATGGCATGATAACCTGTTCTGTGGTTTTTTCCCACTTTGAGATTTCGCAGCCATCGCTTTTTGCTCACTGTACCTATCACAGATGGGAAATATCCTTGTTGGGCCTTATCAGTGAGGTGGAGCTGTGCCTTTCTTAACCTCCTGAGAAAGAGCAATTAGTGTTATTTTCTCCACGCAAAACATCACCCAAAATATCCCCAAAAGTTGCTGATTGTGCCCTAAAGACGTGGACAATAGCCCAGCTCAATAGCCCTATAGTACATGGCCGCTTTAGCGGCCATGTAGTTATGGTTAAGTTGGTGTTTCCATAGGAAGAGCACTTTTTGGGTGGCTTATAACTTCGCTCCCCCTGGACGAATCCTCACCAAACTTTGCAAAAAAAAGTATATGGCCCATTCTGAATTTTTTCGCAAAGTTTGGTGAGGATTCGTCCAGGGGGGGAAAAGTTATAGGGGGGTCCCAAAACTTTTTTTTCCCATAGACTGAATGGGAAAAAACTTTGTGCACGGCTACAGCCCGAACCGCTGGACGGATTTACACCAAATTTGCGGCAGGAGCGGCGGCCTGGTCCCGAAAGCATGCTTTTGCAAATTTGGTGTAAATCCGTCCAGTAGTTTTTTTTAAAAATGACCGAAATGTAAGGCAAAAAAATTAGTGATATCTGTGTATTCGCTTCGCGGACGGACTTCCCTGTTCGCTCCGCGGACAGCACCCCGATTGGCCCAGCAGCTTGCGTCATGTCCGCGGACATGCAACGTCTTCACTGATTGGGCGGCGTGGTGCGTGATGCGCGTCAGATTTTCTGTCGCGCCCGCCATCTTGCATTTGCGGACGTCCGCGGACAGCGCGATGAAAGTTTGTTCAAAATGTGTATTTAGTAGAGTGTGTTGGTGTGTAGAAGTCTTTGGGGAGGATGGGGGAGAATGAGATAGGTTCAAAGTTGTATTTTATTTATGTGCTAGGCGTTTTTGTTGTGTTCGATTTGTCCGCGGAGAACACGGCTGTTCTGACATTTTATAAATAAACAAAATTGTGGGGTGTTTAGAGGACGGAGTATGTGTCATTTTTGTTCGCAAGGAAGGTAAAAATGAGCTATGAACACTCCCGGTGTACTTAATTGTTCATAAATACACAAACTGGGGGTGTCCTCAGGACGCTGTCCGTATTGTAATCTGTCTAGTTGAATGTGTTCTAAGAACACTCGCGGTGTCTCGAAATGGTTGCAATTACACAAAATGGGGGTGTTCTGAGAACGTTGTTTGTATTGTTCGTTGTCAGGGTGAAAGTGTTTTAAGACCACTCCTTTTGTCCGCTAATAGTACAATTTCCTATGGGCGTCAACTGACTTTTTGTCCACTAAAGAAACGATAAATCCGGCTGGTGTGCGCCGACATTATGTGATAATCCTATGACTGGCGCTATTGACCTGGCTGACTTGCTTTTGCGACACTAAATCATATCTCCCGCCCCTAAACCTGATATTATCAAAGCATTCATATTCCCCGCCTCTCTCCGTGACGTTACAGGGTGCATCATCAAACGCGCCCAGTCCTAAGTGACTTTACACAGAACCCGGGAGACAACACATATTATGTCACCACACAGTGCGCCACAAATCGGAATATGAAACAGTGATTTAAAAGCAAACAGCAAGATTGTAAATTTTGTAAAGTACATTTATTTGACAGCAAATGTTTAGAGAATATTCAGCAATTTGCATTTGTCTTTGTTGTCGATCCGCAAAAGTTCATGTTGAGGCACGCGATGTTCCTTTGCGGTACAGAGGGTGTTAGATCAGCTTACAACTCAGTGCGCCACAATTCGGAATATGAAACTGTGGTTTAAAAGTAAACAGCAGGATTGTACATTTGGTAAAGTACATTTATTTCACATGAAATGTTTAGTGAATATTCAGCGATTTGCTATTGTCTCTGCTGTCGATCAGCAGAAGTTTATTTGGAGCCACGCGTTGTTCCTTTGCGGTAGATAGGCTGTTGGTTTATGATAAAAGCAGTAAATGGTCGCTCTGATAATCGGAAGGTTGCTGCAAAAATGGTTAAATTATTTGTATTAACCCACCCTGTGTCATCTGCCTTTTTCAGAGCCCTCTAAACAACAGGTGATCAATTCGTGGGTGATAGTGCGCGGTAGAAAACATAATGCCACTTTTAACGAACAAGTTCAACTTGAGTGGTCTTAATGCTACGCTATTGTAATTATATTTGGTATAAAATAATCTAAAGGGCTACTTACAGTACAATTGCAATTTCCATTGTCTACGAGTGGTGCAGTCCCAAAATACGACTCCGCGTGTGCCAACAATCTTTCGCATAGTGATATAATATATAAAAGTGTTTTCATTTCATAAATTTCATCCTTATCTTCTCTTACGTTTTAGAAACACTCCTTCAAGAGAAGTCTTTCATCACAATCTCTGTCTGTCAAGGTCAAAACACAATACAACCTTATAGTCTGCTTCGTGAGCCTCTCCGGGGCCCGAGAAAAAAATGGAAGCAGCTGACCTTCACTGTGAACGAGCATAAATTCTGCAACATTCTGTGTAAAGCCATCTGTGAGAAGTTGGTTTTTGCACGCCATGTTTGTATATTTTTTGCGTGATATTAAAAAAAGTTTGTTTAAAGGACGTTATGGTTTTAAGTACGGCCGAAAGACCCCTGAAAATCGCGAGTTATGGTAAGCTATGAAAAATAACTCGCGCCACCACCGTGCACTGCTAAGACTAACACCCAGGACATCAAAGATGACATCGCAAATGTCATTGGTGAAATCACTGATGACATCACATGTGTATGTACTTTTCATGGAATTTGTGTACTAGGGATTTCTATTATAATGTTGCGAAAAAAGTGTCAAGGATATTGCAATAAATATCATACCGTTATTAGTGCTTTGAACAATGCATTGATATAAATAGCATTGTATTATGGGATTCTATCTAGTATACTGAGCTACTAATGGAGAAACATAACATTGTGTGCAGAGTACAAGATGAAAGTATAATATTTGTAATGTTAATATGTTGAATAAAGAAATGGTAATTGTCCTGAAATGTTCGAAAATTCACAAAATGGGGGTGTTCTGAGGACGTTATTCGTATTGTGTTATTGCTTAGCTGTATGCAATGAGGGAATGGCACAGAGAGTAAAGTGGACGCCGTCCGCGGACACCGCGGCTGTTCGTGGACAGGGCGTGCTACATCCGGGTTCTTTCAGGAAATCCAACATGGAAAGAAGACTGTACGGATATACCAATCAGATGTCGAGGTTGTGGATTTGTGTTGAAAGAGACTGTGTGTGAAGATGGCAGAAGTGGAGAAAGTCAGGGTGTTGGTGCTCGGAGATATGTTTGTGCATGGTTTACAGCAGTACGTTGAATGCAGGCATGTTGCAAAGAACTTTGATGTGAAAGGAGTGGAGGTAGTGTGGAGCACTGTGCCTGATTGCAATGTACAGGCAATTGTACAAGTTTGTGAGGATATGGCCACGAAGAACAGTCTGCATGTGGTAGTTTTGCACTATGGTGCTTTCCATTTGGGCAACGTCAGTGCCCCTACTTTGTTGGCTGATTTGGAATGCTTGGTTCAAGCCGTAATGAAGATCCTTCCAGTGATGTCATCAATGACATTTGTGATGTCATCTTTGATGTCCTGGGTGTTAGTTTTAGCAGTGCACGGTGGCGGCGCGAGTTATGGTTGCTTATCTTACCATAACTGCCGAATTTCAGGGGTTTTTCGGTTTTACTTTGAACCATAACGTCCCTTTAACAAAGTTTTTTCACTGAATTTCATAGGTTTTTAGTAGCACAACTTAACCATAACGTCCCTTTAACAAAGTTTTTTTTAATAAATATATATTATAAATATGCTCTTTTTTCAAGTACGAGAAAGGAGGAGGTCACCAGTGATAGTGTCATTGCTGAAGTGACAGGCGTATGCATGCACTTTGTGTGCCTGATGCTGTCACGTAAGGGTGAAGCAAATCTCTTATTGGATCTATCATCTAAAGGAAGAAAACAGCAACCCCAACTACACTGTGGGGCCCATCAGCGCCAAATGAGTAATTTGGCGGCGGAGAGCTGCTACGCTAACACTGTAACATAAACGGCTCCCCGCTGCCAAATTTTTGTCATTTGCACGGCAGGGTGCAAATGTAAAGGGCAAAGGGAAGTGTACAAGCGTATACGCCGCCTTTTGTCCCTTCACATTTGCACCACGCATTGCAATGTGAGGAAACACTACCTGCCAGTCTTTTGTTGGCGAGCAGCACTTGCCCTGCTCAGAGGCGCACAAAAATGAAATGATACCTTCCCCAACATGCTAGCACATCAGGAGGGTTTCATTTCAACTGGGAACACTGCTTATCAGACGTGCATGGTAAGCAGTGTTCCCAAATGAATTTAAACATTCCCTGACATGCGAGCCTGTCAGAGAGGGTTTAATTGCAATTGTACACGCTCGGCAGGGAGTGTGTACAATGGACCCCTATGGGGTCCACCTGCGTTATACTAGCGCATAATGCAGGCAGACCCGATAGGGATTTACAGCATCTGTGCCAGCATGGAAATCCACGAAAGCGCAGATGCCGAGAAATGTGTATGGCAGAGAGGAAGTAGGTGGAGGAAACGCACGTTGCTTCCCGCCCCTCCTCTCTACCTTGCAAACGATGCAATATGAGACGTAACGGAAAAGCAAGGCACGGAAGGCTTTGCCGCCTTGCATTCAAGCCATGTGCTCAAAGAACACGAGTCACTGCATGTTTACACACGTCATAGGAAGATTTTGGAAAAGTTGGCCTCGACAGCTTTTAGCTACACCTGTACATTTGGAGCAGATGGTTCACTTTTTGAAATAGGGTCTTCTTGTCATGTTGCAGCACTCCATTAAAGCCTCAAAAAATCTCAAGTCTCACAGGAACCCCAATGTTACAATTGCCATGTAGTTTTAGAATAAACGTGTAGGAAGAAGTTGAAACTTGCACGGCACTGAACGTGCCCTTGAACAGCAGGTACGTTTTTTGGGGGCTTTCAGTGGTGCGTTGGAGGGGCGCAGCAATGGGGTTTGAGTTGAGCTGGGGCAGGCCAGCAGGGAACATAGTTTCACTACTTATTTTCGTTCATTTCGACCACTGGCTGGCATCTTTGACACGCTCAGTGAAGAGTTGCTCTCTCTGCCAAAGGCCTTCCCTGTTGTATCTGTCATGGGCGTGCATTTCCTTTTCGTTCACTTCAGGCTGTCGTTTTTTGTTTTTTTTTCGTTTCATAAAAGCCACCTCGAGGCATTCTCGGGCGGGTGATTTACTGCGGAGGAGATCACTACTTATTCTTTCAAAGACAACATGAAGGAGTGCCTTTTTTCGGCACGCACGCCGCATTCATATTTGGCAGGCTAGTTTTCCTCGCCCACACTCGTCAATCTTCGGATTCCAAGAGCGGCTCTGATTCTGCAGCACCGCCAGCGCATGCTGCAGCCCCGAGTATTTTCGACCAGACAAAGAATTCACAACATGTCTCGGTTCTTACATGTAAAGTTTGCCGAAGAGTCTTCTAAGATGATCAAATCCAAACTTTATCTGTTATAATCCTCAGCTCAAATCTCACGAGATGTACGTGAAAGCCAGACAACTATAACCTCTCCAAGGAATTTCTCATCATGACGTCATTCATTAGAGAATTATATCGAGTTCTCATATAGTGCTTCATGCCAGATTCCCCACTCTCTAAGCACTGTAATAACAGATGTTGATATTGCCCAACACAATATTACTGAAAATCATCCTGAGATGGCTCTGCTGGTAGTCAGACCTGTGACTGCAAATTGGGTAGTCAAACCTGTGGCAGAATTCAGGTGTGGTTGAAGTCGGCTAGCCAAACCTGTGGCTGAAGTCTGGTTGTCAAACCTGTGGCTGAAGTCCGGTAGTCAAACCTGTGGCTGAAGTCAGGTAGTCAAACCTGTGGCTGGAAATGAGGTAGTCAAACCTGTGGCAGAAGTCGGGTGTGGCTGAAGTCGGGTAGCCAAACCTGTGACTGAACTCTGGTAGTCAAACCTGTGGCTGAAGTTGGGTAGCCAAACCTGTGGCTGAAGTCCGGTAGTCAAACCTGTGGCTGCAAATTGGGTAGTCAAACCTGTGGCAGAAGTCGGGTGTGGCTGAAGTTGGGTAGCCAAACCTGTGGCTGAAGTCTGGTAGTCAAACCTGTGTCTGAAGTCGGGTAGCCAAACCTGTGGCTGAAGTTGGGTGTGGCTGAAGTCGGGTAGCCAAACCTGTGGCTGAAGTCTGGCTGTCAAACCTGTGGCTGAAGTGGGGTAGCCAAACCTGTGGCTGAAGTCCAGTAGTCAAACCTGTGGCTGAAGTCAGGTAATCAAACCTGTGGCTGCAAATAAGGTAGTCAAACCTGTGGTAGAAGTCGGGTGTGGCTGAAGTTGGGTAGCAAAACCTGTGACTGAACTCAGGTAGTCAAACCTGTGGCTGAAGTTGGGTACCCAAACCTGTGGCTGAAGTCCGGCAGTCAAACCTGTGCTGCAAATTGGGTAGTCAAACCTGGGGCAGAAGTCGGATGTGGCTGAAGTTGGGTAGCCAAACCTGTGGCTGAAGTCTGGTAGTCAAACCTGTGGTTGAAGTCGGGGGTGGCTGAAGTCTGGTAGCCAAACCTGTGACTGAAGTCTGGTAGGCAAACCTGTGGCTGAAGTCGGGTAGCCAAACCTGTCGCTGAAGTCCAGTAGTCAAACCTGTGGCTGAAGTCGGGTGTGGCTGAAGTCGGGTAGCCAAACCTGTGGCTGAAGTCGGGTAGTCAAACCTGTGGCTGAAGTCGTAGTCAAACCTGTGGCTGAAGTTGGGCAGTCAAACCTGTGGCTAAAGTCGGCAGTCAAACCTTTGGCTGCAAATTGGGTAGTCAAACCTGTGGCAGAAGTCGGGTGTGACTGAAGTCAGGTAGCCAAACATGTGGCTGAAGTCGGCTAATCAAACTTGTGGCAGAAGTCGGGTAGCCACACCTGTGGCTGAAGTCGGCTAGTCAAACCTGTGGCTGAAGTCGGCTAGTCAAACCTGTGGCTGAAGTCGGGTAGCCAAACCTGTGGCTGAAGTCAGCTAGTCAAACCTGTGCCTGAAGTTGGTTAGCCAAACCTGTGGCTGAAGTTGGCTAGTCAAACCTGTGGCTAAAGTCGGGTAGTCGAACATGTGGCTGCAAGTCGCACACACAAATCAGTTCTTGTCCCACTGAAATTCTCTTGCTAGCTCATTACTAAAGACACAAGAACTGACTTAATCTATGCCATCACTCTTAACTTAACCAAAATGATCGTGGATGACATCACTGAAGGCTTCACATATGACGTTATCTGTGACCTTTTCAAAGTGATGAATGATTACCTCAAAACAATTTGAATGTCCAATGAATGGGTGCACTGATCAGATAATCTTGTAATTAGACAAATACCAAATCATATTCCAAACCTGAAAATAAAGTACGTTTTAAATATGTTTTTCCATGATCATTTTATTTCTATTTATTCCCGTGAGCGCATCGTTGGAAAAGTGAATTACGAGAAAAAACATGCTACCGAAATATAGAGAGCCTTCTCAGTTCGAACCCCCTCACTCCTCTCCCTGCCACAAAAGACAGGCTTTGAGGCAAAAAGAGAGAGATTCTACTAAACAGTGTATGCCATTTAGCCAGTCGTGTAACTGACTCTCCACCTGACCCTGCCCTGCCCTTCATGCTTCTCAAGGGCACCAATCTTTTTTGAAGACTTTCAATTTCCCGTCCGCAAGTCTACATTCCCATGGCCCTCCATCTTCTGACCACGCCTGCAACAAACGCATGGGTCCTTCCCTCGGATGTGGCAGGAGCACACACGTCACACCGACTGACACGAAAGTTACTCTATTTCACTGTCAACGTATCAAATAGTGCATGACCGGATCTTATCAATAACGACTGGGACAGGGCCGCCCACATCTCGTACTGGCAGAAACACCAATGGAAAAAGTCTCCAAGTGCATGTTAAGTTGATGCAATAATACATATTCATTCTGGCCAGGCTCGGACTGGTTTATAGGGCAATAGGCCCATGGTCGAATCAAAAACACAGAATGCTGGTGTGGGCCAGTTTTTCTGGTCATAGTGAGACATTTTGTTGGCCAATGTTAGCCAGTTACTTCATTATGTGGCTAATTGTTCTGACCAGGGTTGTTGAATAAATATTCTTTAAAATACACAATTTGCAGCACATTTTATCAAAATCTCCCCCTTGGGCACTATCCAAACACTGCCACAAAAGATTTGAAATGCCATTTGTAACGGTGGGCCACTTTTTCATTGGTGCCTGAGACAATTGTATGGCCCAGCCTGACACTGATTCTTTCATCACACTCTTAATTACATGTGTTAAAGTTTAAACATCAGAATAATCCCAGACCACTGTTTTGTTTTAATGTATATATACATTTTATATGAGAAATACATAGAACAAGCACTGAGATACATACCTCATGTACAACATTGAAATATATAGGTAGCGGAGGATTCGCACCCGTGCCATATTGGGCGATAGGTGTAGGCGGGCGCACAGTATACATTCCTTAACGTATCTTCTGATCAGCTTCTTACCTGTCTCCAAACCCTGCTTACCTGGGTCCGAGATCACCTTGGTGAGCCTTGGTGTGACGTTGAGAAGGGATGGAAAGGCAAAGGTTAGAATAGGATGTATTTTCCCCAAACACCTAAGAAGAAAAATAATAGTTTAGAATAACTGGTGCACAAAACGGTAGGCACAGGGATTCAGGTGTACGGTTCTTTAGTTCTTTGCTTATCTATTCTTTTCTTTTTTGATACAAGAGCAGTTTTTTTTAGTTTTTTTTTTTAGTTTTGTAGAAAAGGGGGAACATGCATGGCACCATTTACAACTAACATAAAACCTAATCAGCTGTAAAACTAATATTCCAAAATATAAAAAGAACCCTAAGTAAAGTATTTAAAAAAACTGTTTTTTAAAAATATGAAAATGTACTTACACATATCTACCAAGTTTCTGTACAGTGCAATGTGCAAACTATACATAGGTGCCAAAATTTGGAGACAGCTTTGCCAGGGCTGTCTCAAGGTCTTTCAGGTGTCTGATGTTCTTTCTGTGTTTTGATGCTCTCTGTTGTGATGGTTCTTTGGCAGACAGGTATGTATACAGGCAGGCAACAGGCAGGCAGCAAGCAGAATGTCTGTGGGGGCCCCGAAGTCTTCACTTGGGCTGCTATGTCAGAGACCGTCCAGCAATCATCAGCAGCACAGAGGAGTCCCTGGTAATAGTTGGCCCATGCGGCGCATGTCAGATGCAGTCCGGTGTTGACTGCAGCACGTGGTGGGCCCCACAGATCCCCTCAACCTGGATCCCATCTGCCAAGTGTTGCCCATGGAGTCCTTGTGGACCGCCTGACAGGGGAGGCCCCATTAATTATATGCAGCACGGCAGGGTTGAAAACGATGGACACACCCCGCTGTGGGCAGCGCTGGTAATTGCAGTGCCCAGGGGCCAGCAAGTGATATAAGAGACGCCATGGGCTGGCTGTGATCCTGGACGCTCCTCTACCTGTCAGGGGAATGCCTTCAGTCAGGTCCTGGTAGCAATGGCGCCAGGGCACAGAGCAGAGTGCCACTCACCCCTTCTTGCAGATGTTTGAACCTGTTGTCCACAACTGCGCTGCGCTCGCACTGTGTAACAGTTTTTTTTCCTTCCTTTTTTAGAGTAAAGGATACCTCACACTCCACATGTGTGGGTCATTTACTCTAATTATTTCCATTTTCATTGACAGGGATCCCTTAATGTCTTCTTGTCCTTTTATTTGTTGCATGTATTTATTTGTTTTTTATACCCCACAGGAGGTTACATTTAAACATTAATATTCCTCACATTGATTGTATAAATAACAGTAATAAATAGAAAATCAAGCGAATAAACAAGTGTTAAACACGTATATGTGTGCAAAGTTTGTTATATCTATCTAACGTATATATGTTAAAGTGTGCCTGCCTGTCCACTAAAGAAATAAAGGCGTATCTATCTAGAAGGCTCCAAAAGGGTCTAACATTTAACTTTTTATATGGAATATAATGGTGTGGTTGAAAGTTGCAAAAGCGGTGCCCCTGGTGGATGGATCTAGAATATGATGCTTAATATAGGACCATAGCTTTTTTGTTTAACAAACGACCAGGGTGCTCAGCAAAGTACCATAATACAAACTGAAATTGAACATGCTGGAAATGCACAAAAGATTAGAATAAGCCATCTGGGAAAATTAAGACAAGAACATCTGGGCAATTAGTCTTAATGGCATTCAAGAAGTTCACATTCACTGTGACAAAAAACCTGAAATTGAATCATTATTCCACACGAAAGACTATCTACTATTGGAAACACCAGAACAGAGACAAGACAGAGAACAGGCTGATGCAACCCTCTCTGCCTTACCAACACTCTGACTATCAGACAGCTAAACGAGGCTACCAGAATTGTGCTTCCACTCATCACAAAGGTAGGCAACAAAAGAACCAGACTGCATTTCCCTTCCTTGATTCATGATGAAGCAATGCCCCTTGGCAGGAAAAGACACTTCCTTACATCTCTCCCTGAAAGTGGACTCCCTGCTGTTCCTCTTCACTTGTCTCCCTTCCATGGCTCCAGAGGAAGCAGCTGCTCACAACATAGTGCATAAAAGGTGAATGTGGCACATAGGAAAAATGATGCAGATGTCCACACCTCTGTATGGGCCAGCCCATATGTTCCACTCATTGCTCACCCCCTATAGCCACATCTTGGAAGATCTCTAGGGTGTATAGATCCAGATGGTTGAAGGTGCAGATCATGAAGTACTGGCCACATCAATGCATTAACATGCTGAGTTCCTGTCAGATCTGGCCATCAGTGTCTCTCATTATGCAGCCCTGATGTTAGAGGACTCAGATGATTCCAGGAGAAAGATCCATGTGGCAAACTAAGTCAAGTCACTGATACCTCCTTAAAGATTCAGTTCATAAAGTGCACAAGGAGTACAAACAGTAAGGCACTGTGTGAAGATGGTCTAGATTTCATCACTTGATGACTTCCAACAACTCAACATCCTGCATCACAAGCAACAGGGGCAGAACTAGTAACGGGGGAGAGCCTAGAAATACAGTTCCTATCCCTAGGGCCCAGTCCCAGCCAAGACTAAGTGTCCCAGATTTGTTCTGGGGCCCAACATGTTGAAAAGGTTGGGGGAGGGCAGCAACGTTTCTCTGTCTACCTAAGCCTATCTATCATCGGCCCATGGGCTATTGAGGTAGTTGGGCATATCTTTCCTATACAGTATTTTACCAACTCCCTGGGCAAACAACTTGGAGACAAGATCAGCACTTCAAATGGAGATGCAGGGTATCTTGAGTTAGGTCGCCATCACCGAAAATTCATATGAGAATTTGTGCTGCGCCATTATTTTCCTTGTATGCAAGACAGTGGCATGGTGGCAAGGTTTACACTTTCCCAGGATCTTAAGGAGATACAATTGTCCATCCTCCAACATCGAGCTCACTACTTGCACATCCTTATAAGAAATGCAAACCAAAGGTTGCTGTGCTGAACCATTAGAGGGTCTCTACTACCAGATTACTTTGCTCCCATTTGTTCTCTAGTCTGCACCTAGGGATTGTACAAAGATCTTCGCTACCCTGCTAGACTTGACACATGAAGAGGGGGCAACCATCTTCTCCCACTTCGAAGGCTGACTGGTCCAGGGTACTTTGCTAGATGTGTAGAGGAAAACATATCAAAAACATGATGCTTGTTGTGGATGGATCGCAGTGTACCGAAACCAGTACAAAATTGGTTAAAAGTCAAGGGCCTCATAGCAGCTAATACATGCAAGCACTTCTCGTGCTCATAAACCAGCACTGATCCTATACAAGACTATACATTCCAAGTTCACATTTTCACTCATAACCCCTTCTTCAGTCTTGATGTAACCCAATAAACCTCCGGAAGGGATTCCCGCCTAATCATCCTCCACCAACTATCATCACCATGAATGCAAGGTCTAGGGGATAGGGACATTGCTTGATGGATGTGTTGCTACAGGAACTCTGGTCAACCCAGGAAAAGGGCATGTCCTCCAACCAGATGGGAAATGGGTCAATATTTCCCATGGTAAATGGGCCTGAGAATTTAGGAGAACGAGGATCGCATGGTCTCATAAGAAATGGAGAAGTGCAGGCAGGAGACTGAAAACAGTTAAACACGTTCTACTAATGCAAGTTCATTGGAATCACTATTTTAGCGTGGCAATGAAGAACTCCTCATTTTTTAGTCTAGGAATGTAAATATAAAACGTGTTTGCTGCAGGATTAATTCTTTCAGACGGGGATAATCCGTTGCATTGCTTCATTGCATTTCTATGAAAATGCAGCGACTCTTCACCTACTGAAACTGTGGGAGTTTGATGGCTTCTGAGATGTGGTGCAGTGACGCATCTAGTCTGGTGAGACAGCAGCAGGATTGCACTTTTCCTCCGAAGCGCCACCGCCGCTTCTGAGAGATAAGAGACCTTCCCAAATCTCTGAAGGCGCTTTCGGAGAGGTGCTCGCGTGTAAGGTTCGTGTCTCTTTTGACTTACGCTAAATCAAGAGGAATGCTTGTTACATAAACATGTTAAAAACACATAAAAACAGCATGTCAGGTCTAAAAAGAAACATGTACACAATATCAGTAATACAACTTGTCTTAATGCATCCTCGGGACCAGAAACCATTATATATTGATCCTGGAAGAATAGGGAAGAGTGGTGAGCAAGTGGGAGTCAATCAGGCAAGAGAACGAATGCTGATAAATGAGTGTATATGTTACAGACCCAATCTGGGACTAGACTGACTCTAGTCACACCATGGCCCTCCCATGTGAGTGGATTCTGAAAGCGAGGTGTGTTGAGTTGAATCCCGTGACAAAGTGACTAAATGAGAGCCTAGATCAGACTGCACTAGTCAGAGTTATTGCTATGAATGAGTGAAACTCTCGGGGCCACATAGCAATGCAGTCTTCCTAGTGTATGTGTGGAAACAGTCCAAAACGTTTCTGACTCGATCTAAAGGCACTCCTATTACATGTACACATAATATAACAGAAAAACTTGAAAGGATTACATTGAATAGAATTCCATTACGTGGGTAGATTGCCAAACGAATTCCAGCTTGAGAACACTAGGATATGGAAAAAATTGTGCATTTAAAAACGATCCTTGAAAATAAGAAAGGAAAGAGATGTCAAGACGACGGGGAACATATACTGACTGCATTGAGGAATATCTGGTTGTTGCTGGATAGCCTGACGGTCCATGTAGGGCACTGTCAGATCCCTGGCCGGCTGCTCTGGATACAGTGTAGCCACTGGGATGCTACACTGGATACAGTGCAGACCCTTGGTGATCTAACAGTGCCCTACACGGCCCGTGGGCTATCCAGCAACAACCTACTCTGTGAATTTACCACTTCTTGAATAATTGGGCCCCCCAAGCACAGTACAGAAATAGGTGTCAAGCGACAGACTAAATTGCCTTGAAAATGACTCCTGAGGGTCAAAACACATGTCGGATACACAATTAAGCACTTGTACACCTCAATGATTTTCGATTCATGGATAAGAAAGATTATACTTTCATCCTCATTCGTGATACCTGGACCGGGTACCAGCGCAAGTTTGAGGGGTTTAAACCCCACATGCAACTTTCTATTCTAGGCCTATGTGAACCCTAACACACACAGCAGGGTAGAATACAATCAATAACATCAAACGCGGGAGTCCAATGTTTCTAGTGCTCCAACCTACACATTTGGCCTCATTACGACCCGGGCGGTAAGGGATTACCGGTACCAGTAAGGGCACTGGTGCCGGTAATCCCTTACCACAACAATTCCGAGGTCCTTTTGCAGGTCCTCCCTTAACAGCTGGTTTTACCAGCCATTAAGGACGGGACCCGCAAAGGGACCTTGGAGGTAATTACGGTACTGCAATTTGCGGTACCGTCATTACCGCCTTCCCCATTTCCATTGAGTCCTATGGGGCAAAAATGGGAATGGGGAAGGGCCAATGGTGAATGGGGAATTACAGCCCCACCGACCTTGGAATGGGGCAGTAATTCCACCATTCACCATGGCGGAATCGGTAAGATACCAGCGTCAACCATGGCGCTAATAGTGCCATGGTTAACGCCTGAGTCGTAATGAGGCCCATTGTATTGAGAAAGAGGCAAAATGCACCCAGAATTAAAAGCCTAAAAGATTTCAACAAAACATTTAACAAAAAAATCAGATCCAACTATTAGCATCACAGTGCAGATAACAGGTGACCAATTCTGCTCTGTTACCTGCTTTAATGTATCCACATTTCGGAAGTAAGCAGTGTAATATATCATTGACTATTTTTGCCCCACTAAACCAACCCAACAAGCCACTTTTCCACAACAGCCTACTCTGTAGCCCCTGCTCAGTCATTGCAAGTACACCAATTTCTCTCAAGTCTTCTGATATATTCCCAAAGGGGAGGGGAAATTATATCAGCGTTTCCCCCTCTGCCACTAAAAGCAGAACACAGTATTGTCCTGTGTCAGAACAGCTCCAAGCCCCTCTCAGTCAATTGTTAATGCTACTGTTAAAGGATATTTGTACCGTGCACTATCACTACCAGAGTGGTCCCCTGGCGATTTGGTGAATCTGAAAGCAAGGGGGCTAGGTTAGGATCTGTTAGTAGGACAAAGTTTGGAGAGAGAGCAAGGGAGCTGTGATGTGCATTTGGCAGCAGCAGTTTGGTTAGTGGTTGTGATGATTTAGTGTTTGAGAGGTTTGTGAAGAGGGGTGATGTTTTTAGTAGTTATAGTAGAGTTGGTTTTTAGCATTGTTGTCCAGAGAAAATGCACTCTGCTATTGTGTGTCTTTCCTATTTAGACAAAATGTCTTCCTTACAGTGATCCAGTTTCAGCATAGTAAGGCTGACTCTCACCTCTCTGTCAATATGTTGCGTTAGTTAATCTCTACATTTCTATCTTTGTTCTTACTGAGGCCAGTCCCTTCATCGCCGCGTGTGGTTGATGCCAACTGATTCCTGCGGATCTACTTGAGACTTACGCCCATACGCTCTGTCTGAGCGGGTATGGTTGTGTCACGCTCACCTGATTCCCACGGAGGCGCAGGTCTGGCTTCGAGTGCTGATGCTTCTTCAATGGTGAAGCGCAGGACTCTGAAGATGGACAGGTAGGGCCCCTCTACTCTGGCTTCTCTGGCTCGTAGGAATATTCCCCTGTGCGTGAAAAGGGAGTATTACCTACTGACGGAATAATGCTCAAGCCTCCCACTTCCTTCCAACCCTCCACGATACCCTTCCACGATTCCCTGTGATGTCTCACCTTAGGGTCTGGAAGGATGAGTTCTCCATCCTGCTTCTGATGCAGGGGCGAGTTGAAACCCAGTTACTTCACTGGATTGAGGTTTGATGGAAGTTCAAATAAGCTTGACTATTCAGGTAAGGCGCTGTAAGAGTTTTGTTGCAAGTTCAAAAGTTCTAGCTTAATAATAATGTTCATTGTCTTATTGCAGCAAGCGCTAACGCTTATGTCTTTTTCCCCTTAGGGGCCGGGGTTCATAATGCCGGAGATATGGCGCCGACCCAAAGTGAAACATGCAGTTCCAATAAATGACAGGTAAGTTCTGGATGAGCGTTCAGGTAATGTCTTTGCATTCGCTCATTCAATGTCTTTGTCTTTTTTCCCCATAGGGGCCGGGGTCCGGAATGCCAGGAAGCGGCAGGACCCGAAATGAAATGGGAATGACCCAACTGGTAAGTCTTAGAAGGAAACTGAGCTTTTCCTATTCCCTTCCTTCTCTCACCTTGTGTTCTTGTCTTTTTCTCTCTAGGCACTGGGAAGTGGCTGCGGATCTGGGTGATCGCTGCTGAAGATGGAGGTGCCCAGGAAAGGTGAGTGAAATGCAGCGCTGCAGCGATCGAAGCGAAATGCTTTTAAAAATGATGTCTTCTCTTTCTGGATCGTCGGTGTGATGTCTCCATGAGTCAGCTTTAGCAGGTAAGGTCTGTTTTCTCACCAATTCTCTCTTATCTCCCTTTGCAGGTGACCCAGGATGCTGACAGGCGTGGCTGAAGTCCAGATGCAGGAGCTGACACGGTGAGCGTCCAGCTGCGAGGAGCAGAACAACGCGAAGCAAGAGTTGCTGATCGGGCGTGGTTTAAATAGCTTTGGAAGAAGTTCCATGTATGTATCCTTCCACCGATCCGGTATGTATCAAGTCCCCGACCACACCCAGGTGGAAAGTAGTCCCTCAGGTAAAGTAGTTCCATTCAGGCCTCAAGAGGGCCTGGATGTAGCAGCATGGTCTGCATCAGGTAAGTGCACATTGAAACACTTGATCACATGTCTAGCTTTATGAGCCTGGCGCCTAAGGCGCCAGGACAGGGGTCCAACATGAGCTTGGCGCCTAAGGCGCCAGGACTGTGTCCAAAGGGCCCCAGCTTGGGCCCGCTGGCACTTCCCTGGGGGGAATGATGCCTGCCTCTGGGGTTGTTGGGTCGGACTCGGCTCCTTGGAGGTAGGCATCATGACAGGTTCGTAGTAGTGCTTGTTTGTGTCATCCTTGTTTGCTATTGTTCTGTCCTGATTGGGTTATCGCTCGTGGTCGGTTCCACCTAGCGCTGTCTCTCTTGTTCTTGTGGCTGTTTCCCTCTGTCGGCTCTAGGTGTATTCTGTACCGTCATGGGTTCCGTTAGCCTGTTCCTTTTGCATTTTCTGTTTTATTATTTCAATTGTTTCCGTCTGGTTCCGAGGTGTTGAAGAGTCAGGTTTTTAGTAGTTTTCTGAATTGTAGGTGGTCTTTGGTGTTTCGTATTCCTTTTGGGTGGTTGTTCCAGGTGTTTGCCACCAGGTGGGAAAAAGAGGAGCCCCCTTGTTTTTCCTGACGTATGGCTTTGGTTCCAGGCAAATTTCATTGCTTGATCTGAGGAGTCTCATTGGCTTGTAGATGGTTATTTTCTTTTTTAGGAATTCTGTTTCCTGTCCGCTGATTGCCCTGTGTGTTATGCACATTGTTTTGAACGTGATACAATGTTTGATTGGAAGCCAATGTAGCATGTTTAGCACTGGTGTAATGTGATCTCTTCTCGACAGTTTGAGGAGGAGTCTAGCGGCTGCATTTTGGATGCATTGTAATTTTGTCAGGGGGTGTTCGGGCATCCCGAGGTAGAGGCCGTTGGCGTAGTCGAATCTTGACATGATGATGGCGACGATTGTCAGTGTTTTGTGGGTGAAGGACAGGAATAGTAGGATTATTTTTGTTGCGTGAAGGAGGAAGAAGGAGGAAGAAGCATTTTTTAATTATTGCGTGGTTCTGGTTACTGCGTTGACTACCTTTGATGGTGTAGGTGTTGGTTCCCAGTTCTATCGGCCATGGTATGTAATTGCCTGATATACAATTGCAAAATTGCAGTAACTCCACATGCCCTGTAGGCGCCGGGGGACTTTCAAAATGTGGCATAGTATTCGCAGCGAAATCTGTGCCTGTTCAGTTTTTAGATGACTTATTCCATGCCTCATCCTCTTTTGAGCCATGCAAAAAGGATACATTATTGCAACTGATTGATTTACCTATGAAAGAACACAAAGCTTCCAAACAGAAATTACAAGTTTGTCAACAAAAGATTCTTTATTTAGACCATAATATTTCTGCAGGCACCCAACATTTGACAGATACAGAAGTTTCAGCTATTTCGAAAAATGCCCAGAACTACCCCTGTAGCTGAGATGCAACCTTTCCTAGAAATGGTCGGATCTTGTCACAAAGGGATATTAGGTTATGCTTTCATTGTCAAATCGTTGCAGAAACAACCACATTTCAATACGCCTTGACCTTCACAGCGGCCACTAGAAGCTGACAACACGTTCAAGGATCTAACACAGTTTCTCTTTCTGCTGGCTGAGCCTGCCCAATTATGCAAAGCTTTGCACACTTTTTTTATCATTAACTGTGGTTCGCCTGAGCTGTATTCACACAGAAAGACAGTGATAAACACCCCCAGCCAGCTCATTACAGAACTCTGCTTGAGGTTGCTGCCGCTGCCTTCCCGCCTGTCTCTTATCTGTAGCAGCTGCAGCTATAGAAATGCAATTATCTGAATGTTAAGTTTCGGGCTCACCTCTGACGGGTGCACGCTGTTTGTATTTGTATTTATTTATTTATAAAGCGCGGCCAGGCCCAGGGGCATACGGGCGCGTAAGTTAGATCTGGTTACAGTTGCAATTGAAAGCAGTCAATAAGGGTTCCGTTACATTGCAGTTACAGGTGGGTACAAACTTAGTCATGCAAATGCATATATACATAGTCTAGAATAAGTACATTAATTACAAAAGTGTACCAGTGACAGTCGATCATGCTGGGATCAGGCAGTTAGGCTGTCATAGAGTCCATGTTGTGAAGCCAACACTTCGTGTTATGTTTAAATAGGTTAAATGAAGGTTCTGCTCGCAAAAGCGCAGGTATTGTGTTCCATAATTTGGAGGCTTGTACAGGGAAGCTAGCACCACCCGAGTTATGAAGTTTAAATCTTGGTATGGACATAGTGTTAGCTTGTGCTGCTCTAAGTGGTCTTGAAGAAGTGTGAGGTGTAAGTTGGTTGGTGAGGTAGGCTGGCGCAAGGTTGGCCCTGGCTTTATGTGTAAGGGCCAGAGTTTTAAGGGATATTCTGTGCTTGACTGGAAGCCAACGTAGTTTGCGTCTGGTCTCCGAGATGTGCATTTTTTTGGGGATGCTGAGGGCAGCTCTGATGGCATTATTTTGAATCACTTGCAGTTTGTTGATATTTTTGTAGCTAGTGCCTAAGTAAAGGGCATTACAGTAGTCTATCTTGGATAGGACTAATGCTCTAGCAAGAGTAATGCAATTGGGTGAGGAGATGAACGGCCTACATGCAGTGATCAGCTTGCAGGTGTAAGCGGCTGATGATGCTACTGCATTAGTTTGTTTGGAGAAGGATAAGGTGGCATCGATGTAAACCCCAAGGGTTTTGGTGTTATTTGACACGGGGATGAGATTGCCATCTATGGTGAAGGATTTAAATGCGGGATTGAGATTTTTGAGTTTGGCGTGAGTGCCAAGGATGATCAGCTCGGTTTTTTCGTCATTGAGAGAGAGTCCATGGTGTGCCATCCATGCTTGAATTACTGAGTAGATTTCATTAAGGGTTTTGCTGTCTGTTTCATAGTTCCCCGAGATAGGAATGAGTATCTGGGTGTCGTCCGCGTAATTGGTATACGTGACACCCAGATAGTCAAGGATATCAAAGAGGGGCTTTGTGAATATATTATAGAGTGTCGGGGACACGCAAGAGCCTTGCGGGACTCCGCAGGGTACTGGTGAAGGTTCAGCAGAATCAGTGGGAGAGAAGACCCTCATGGTTCTGTTCTCCAAGAAGGAGCTGATCCAGGCTGTGGCTGCATCTGAGAAGTGTGCTGCAGTTTTCAAGTGGTGACAGAGTGTTTGATGGTTGACCAGGTCAAAAGCTGCTGACAGATCAAGCAATAAGAGGAGTGCAAGTTTACCATTGTCTTTCAGGATTTGGATCTGGGTAGTGAGATCTATTAATGCAGTTTCCGTACCATGTCTCGGTCGGAAACCTGACTGCCTAAGTCCTAGGAGATTGTTTGATTCTAAGTAGGCCTGTATTTGTAAGTAAGCTGCTCTATCCAATATTTTTAATAAGAAAGGTACAGTTGTTATCGGTCTATAGTTGGACGGGTTGGCTGGATCAAGAGTAGGTTTTTTAAGTAGTGGGATGACCCACGCATCTTTTAGGTTATCAGGCACTACTCCAGTTTTGAAGGAGGCATTGATGAGGTTGGTTATAAATGGTGCCAGGTCGTGCGCAGCAGCTTTGATGATCGGGGCAGGGCAGGCATCACCTTGGCAATTTGATGGCTTAAGTTTCCTGATGATGTTTTCTACTTCCCAGATTGAGAGGGGTGAGAAGCTGAAAGGTTTACAAGTTGATTTAAAGGTAGGTGTTTTGTTAGGTAATTGTTTGTAGTCCGGGTCAGCAAGTAGCAGGGATTTTTTTGCGTTGATTTTAGATTGTAGGCGAGCTATTTTATCTAATAAGGCCTTCTGAATATTACTACACCATAGTGCATCTGTAACAGATTTGTCTATGGGGGCAATGGGGGATTCTAGTTCTTTCAAAATCTTAAAGAGTTCCTTTGTGTTGGATTCCGCTTGTGTAATCCTTTTGTTATATGTGTCCTTTTTAGCAATAAAGATGGCTTCTTTGTAACTAGAGGAGGCTAGGGTTAGCTCAGTCTTATTGGATGCTGTGGGATGTTTTTTCCAATGTGACTCTGCGGTTCTCTTAGCTTTGCGTAATTCTCTTAGCTGCGGCGTGAACCAAGTGTTGAGGTGACGCTGTGGTTTGAGTTTCCGCAATTTTAGGGGGGCAATGGTGTTCAGTGCTTTAAGTATAGCCTGGTTGTAGATATCCGCTGAGACTGTGGGGTCAACCTCTGGGTCGATATTGTTCAGGATGGGGAGTAGTATGGGTAAGAGTTTGTCAGGTGTGATATCTTTCTTATGTCTCGTGCTAGTGGCTGGGGCGATGATAGGCGCCAGGTGAGGTGTATTGGCTTTGATAGAGAAGGTTATTATGTGATGATCCGACCAAATGCATGGGTCATTGGATAGAAGGTCAATAGAGCAATTGAGGTGAGTGATCCAGTCCATTGTTCTGCCTTTGATGTGAGTGGGCTCGTGAATAATGTGCGTGTGACCCAAATCCGATAAGGTGTTAGCTAGGTCATGGGCGTTAGTGTTCTTAGGGTCGTTAAAACCAAGATTAAAGTCCCCAAGTAAGATCGTTTGAGAGTTGGGTTTGCTATCTGTGGTTATGAGTGATGCAATGTTCTTTATAAAGGAGGAGATGGGACCTGGTGGTCGGTAAATAAGGTGCAAAGATGCCGTGTGGTTAGGTGATAGAGGTAGCTTAATAGACAAGGATTCAGCAGAGGGGATTTGAGCGCCCTGGATGACTTTGATGTCGAATGTATTTCTGAATATGATGGCGAGTCCACCTCCCTTCGTTTGAGTGGTGTTTCTGTCGCATCTAATAATAGCATAATCATTAGGTATAGCAAGGGCCAGGGATGGACCGGAGGCAGCATTAAGCCAAGTTTCCGTGACTGCGAGGAAATCGAGCTTTTCGTGAGATATAAGGTCAGCGATGTCGAGAGCATGGGCAGGAAGAGACCTAGCATTCACCAAAGCTGCTTTAATGAGTTTGTCTTTATGGGAAGATTTTTCAGGTGGTACAGGTAGATCGTGCAAATGGGTATGGGCTAACTTGACTGAGTCAGTGGTCGAATTGGCAGGGTTGTGGTCAGTATGCGAGTGTTTCATACTGCGGGCTCTTAATCTAAAGTTTCTGGTTAAAATGCTAGGGTGGTGGGAGCATGGAAAAGTGGGTGGGCTAGTTTTAGAGTTCAATCTAATGTTTCTATTAGAAATGCTAGGGTGGTGGGAGCATGGAAAGGTAGGTGGGCTAGTTCTAGAATTCAATCTAGTGTTTCTAATGGCCGTAGTACAAGGTTGGTTGGGTGTTGGTCTGGTAGCAAAGTGGCGTATCCAGAGTGCTGGATCATCCAAATACGGGTTAGCAGGTGTCATGGTGATAGGCCACGAGGTGAGGGTGGTGGTTAACATGAGTGTGCAGGTGTAAGTGTCGACTAGGAAATGGATTAGGTTGACTAGTCCAACTTCTAGTGTAGATATACAGTAGGTGGATGAGAGTAGATAGGCACCAATACATGATGTGGGCAGTGTTGTTAGTAAGCAGGGGTTGCAAATGTGGTCTAAAGGCGACCATAAGGCACAACACAAATCAATCAAATGTGGTCTAAAGGCGACCACAAGGCACAGCACTAATCAATCAAATGTGGTCTAAAGGCGACCATAAGGCACAACACTAATCAATCAAATGTGGTCTAAAGGTGACCATAAGGCGCAACACAAATCAATCAAATGTGGTCTAGAGGCGACCATAAGGCACAACACTAATCAATCAAATGTGGTCTTGTAGGCGACCATAAGGCACAACACAAATCAATCAAATGTGGTCTAAAGGCGACCATAAGGCACAACACTAATCAATCAAATGTGGTCTTGTAGGCGACCATAAGGCACAACACAAATCAATCAAATGTGGTCTAAAGGTGACCAAAGGCACAACACAAATCAATCAAATGTGGTCTTGTAGGCGACCATAAAGCACAACACAGATCAAAACAAATGTGGTCTTGTAGGCGACCATAAGGCACAACACTAATCAATCAAATGTAGTATGTAGGCGACCATAGGGCACAACACCTGATGCAGTGTGGCGGCATCAAAGTGCACAATAGTGCGTAAGCTGAAGAGGAGTTAGGCATCGCCTGGGTTCGGGTAGGACACTTAAGCTAATAATGCAGAAGGGCAGCAACTGAGTTCCGAGTCGTGCCTGAAGCTACAAAGCTAAAGTGTGTTCTAAAGGTAGTAAGCCTAGAGTCTAATGACTATGGATATAGGGTCTAATGGGACCACTGGCTGATCCGTGTGGTGTGACAATAGTTGTTTGATAATTCTTAGCAATAATATAATACATCATACTATGTAGACATCACAATGATCAAATGTGGGTAGGTCACGCTCCTTTAGCAAATACACATCGGCAGGTAGGTTTTGTCTGATTTAAGAGCAGTGAGTACATTCACACATTGTCATCACATTAAAGTTGTGCACATGCATACAGGTCATGTGTCTATCAGGTGAAGTTTAGCATTAAGAGCAAATGGATTGTTCATGAAAGTATGCAACGTTATATTTCTTTTTCAAGCATGCGCTTTACCCAAATAGACTTGCGCTTAAAAGCGATCGGCAGTAATGTGGAAGGGTATAACAATGCTAGATTTTGTAGGCCGTGCCGTTCCTAGCACGCAGCTTACCGGCGGTGGAGAGCGACGCGCAAAGTTAGTGTTGTGTCGATCATTGGTCCGTGTGGGAGGTGCGACAGCAGTATATGGCATCCAGGCAGTGTAGGAGGTGGTTTAAGCAGGTCTGCCACCTGGCGTAATCAGGTCGCCTAGTCCTGGCGTCCCCGGGCGAACAGGGGTGGAACAGGGCCTTTTTCTTCGGGCCTTCTTCCGAGTGCCGGCTTCCGCCTACCGGCGGCGAGGATTAGTAGAAGATCGAGATAGTTGCTTAGCAACTCATGGCAGCCTCGTTTTCGTGCCGCATCGCGACCGCCATTTTGGGGTCAGGCCGGAAGTCGGGACAAGATGGTGGTGCTGAGGAGGCAACGTGTGCAGATGCACTACCGGAGCTTCTGGGGCCACAGCAAAATAGGTTGAAGGGACTGCAGGCGTCGAAGGGGCTAGATGTTAAGTGAATAGCCTCACCATATATATTAATCATGCTCGATGCAGGATGTGTGCAGGTCAGGCATCATGGATTGCTCTGCTGCAGGGGATCGATCACGTTGGTCGTAGACGTAGAGGACAGTGAGGGGCTCCAGCCCTCTCACCCTTCTGGGGGCAGACGAAGTGAAGCTCACAGGGTGGAACCGGGCCTTTTTCTTCGGGCCTTCTTCCGAGTGCCGGCTTCCACCTACCGCAGCGAGGATTGGTAGAAGATCGAGATAGTTGCTTAGCAACTCATGGCAGCCTCGTTTTCGTGCCGCATCGCGACCGCCATTTTGGGGTCAGGCCAGAAGTCGGGACAAGATGGTGGTGCTTCGGAGGCAACGTGTGCAGATGCACTACCGGAGCTTCTGGGGCCACAGCAAAACAGGTTGAAGGGACTGCAGGCGTCGAAGGGGCTAGATGTTAAGTGAATAGCCTCACCATATATATTAATCATGCTTGATGCAGGATGTGTGCAGGTCGAGCATCATGGATTGCTCTGCTGCAGGGGATCGATCGCGTCGGTCGTAGACGTAGAGGACAGTGAGGGGCTCCAGCCCTCTCACCCTTCTGTGGGCAGACGAAGTGAAGCTCACAGGGTGGAACAGGGCCTTTTTCTTCGGGCCTTCTTCCGAGTGCCGGCTTCCGCCTACCGGCGGCAAGGATTGGTAGAAGATCAGATAGTTGCTTAGCAACTCATGGCAGCCTCGTTTTTGTGCCGCATCGCGACCGCCATTTTGGGGTCAGGCCGGAAGTCGGGACAAGATGGTGGTGCTTAGGAGGCAACGTGTGCAGATGCACTACCAGAGCTTCTGGGGCCACAGCAAAACAGGTTGAAGGGACTGCAGGCGTCAAAGGGGCTAGATGTTAAATGAATAGCCTCACCATATATATTAATCATGCTCGATGCAGGATGTGTGCAGGTCAGGCATCATGGATTGCTCTGATGCAGGGGATTGATCGCGTCGGTCGTAGATGTAGAGGACAGTGAGGGGCTCCAGCCCTCTCACCCTTCTGGGGGCAGACGAAGTGAAGCTCACGGGGTGGAACAGGGCCTTTTTCTTCGGGCCTTCTTCCGAGTGCCGGCTTCTGCCTACCGGTGGCGAGGATTGGTAGAAGATCGAGATAGTTGCTTAGCAACTCATGGCAGCCTCGTTTTCGTGCTGCATCGCGACCGGCATTTTGGGGTCAGGCCGGAAGTCGGGACAAGATGGTGGTGCTTAGGAGGCAACGTGTGCAGATGCACTACCGGAGCTTCTGGGGCCACAGCAAAACAGGTTGAAGGGACTGCAGGCGTCGAAGGGGCTAGATGTTAAGTGAATAGCCTCACCATATATATTAATCATGCTCGTGCAGGATGTGTGCAGGTCAGGCATCATGGATTGCTCTGCTGCAGGGGATCGATCGCGTCGGTCGTAGACGTAGAGGACAGTGAGGGGCTCCAGCCCTCTCACCCTTCTGGGGGCAGACGAAGTTACCATGTTGCGCAGAACGAAAAGACAACATCTGCCCACCACCCCATTTACTAATGTTGAGCTGATACGAGTGAATACTTTTCAGCTAAAAGCCACTCCATGGACTGGCCTCAATCCTGCTTCACTACTTCCACGCCCCACGAGTGTAGGACCACGTGACCGCATTGCCAAACGTGTACAACCCAGAACAATTTAGGAACGCAATGTACATTTCTGTCCTTTTTGGCGCAATTATGCTGTCCAAAGAAATGGCAGTTGCAACGTGTATGGGGCGTGCACTATTCACGATGAGATTATACAGGTTATCCCTAGCGAAAAGGGAACTGTATTTTCCTGTCAAAACAGCTATACAAGACAAGCAAAAACAGCATACCCCTTTTGTTTCTCAAAATGATCTTGCAAGAATACAAGGCAGTTCACACGAAATCGAGAAGCTAGCGTGGAAGGCCACAGAACGCCTTTTGCAGCAATTTCCTATGATGGCCGATTGGTCTGTAAAGGGTACTGATTGCTTACTTTGTAAATGTGCATCACGGTGTCGCAACATGCAAAAGAAGGGATGGTTGCGGCTGTCAAAAGTGACTGATATGCTGAAATACCCCACACCACAGTGCGGCATTATTGTGACCAGTGCATTGTATATCAGCAGTATAATGTTCGGAGAAAAGCCAAAGTAAGTAGCAGAGCATACCACCTTGCATGGGGTCCGTTTATCAATATTCTATTGTATAAGTCCTTCATGCAAGTGTTTTTTGCGTTTAATAGAGTTAATTTGTTCAGGATCGGTAGAACCATATCCCTCTAGAAGAGTTGACACTGACAATCTAACAAAAGGACTTTATACCAGAATTTGGGGTACCTGTAACCACTGACAATAATAGCGGGACTAACGTTTTTGGGGCAAATAATGAAAAAAAAATGTGTGCAACATTGCAAATTCGCAGAAGCTTCACTGCCCTCATCACCCCAATTCAGCAGAGGCCGTAGCATGCAAGAACAGTGCCCTCATGAATATATTGTCAAGCATATCTGCTTATATGTGCTCTCACTAGGGTGGCTAGACATCCCGGCTTTGCGGGGACTGTCCCAGAATTGGGTGCTCTGTCTCCCTTTCTCAAGATTATTTTTCCGTAGAAAAGCACAGTGGTCCCAGTTTTTGGTAGTAGGTTTTCATAGCAGGCAGGTAAGAATGGACAACATCACACAGAAATCCTGCATTTTACGAATTAAGATAATTGTCGTTTGTGATATTATGTGTTTATTCGAACAGTAACACTTAAACCTCCTTCTCCTCCAACCACTAGTGAAGTGTAGTGTCTTTACAGCCACTGTCAAGAGTTAGTCCTACTTTTATGTTAGTTGCCCAGTCTCAGTGTTTTACTTTTTAAATCTGGTCAGCCTAGCTCTCACTGACACTTATGAGCATGCACAATAAACAGAAAGACAGGATCGAGATCACAGGAAATCCTCATGGGATATACCACACAACATCCAGCATTCCCAACACTAACCATGATACAGGCTAATATACTTCCACTCAAAGATCAAATAAGTGCTACCAAAACCGTCGGGGCAAGGTCACTCGATTTACATTAAAGACATCAAAGAAAATCCACTGTGTCACAAAAGGCTCCACATCAAATCCTCTTGACAAATGCGCCCAAATACCTCTGGGTCAGGTGCGCTATATAAATAAATTAAACAAACACACAAACAAACAAATGATACAGCACTAAAGTGTGACAGCTACAGACATGGGTACACTCGACATGCTGCTAAAATGTACGGCCACCACCAAATTGTACAGATTCTGCTAATTGCTGATGTTCTATTGGTACTTATGACAATTATTGGATCAGGGTGTATTCCTCAACATGGCGAAGAAGATCGAAGGATGAACCCAAACGTAATGATACAGCACCACAACTCCCCATACCATGTCATCACTGGTGGAGTGAAAAATGGCCCTGTTGGCATATGTGGACAGATGCGTTTTGGCAATGAGAATCTTGGGTAATTGTTTCTGGTGTCATGGAGTGCTTGGCATTTGGGATTTCTTCATGGGTCAGATGAATGCACCGAGTGCCACATTTTCCCCGTAAGGCACTCCCTCATTGGATTTCTTATGTTGTCTGGAACTTTACCTAGTCCTGCCCCACAGGCACAACCTAAAGCTCCTGATACTGGTATGTTGTACAAATAAATTAAATGGACAAAGCACAGGAGTACATTGATGTTCAATTTTACTGAGGCAGTACATGAGGGTAATCAAGTGACACACTAAAGGGTAAGGTATGAACTAGGAATCGTGACATCATAGATGAAGCACACCCTATATCATAATGATTCACCTTTCCTCTTCCTGAAGCAATGGGAGTGGCAGTCTCAGAATATTGAAAAACTGTCGCTAGCAAAGGATAAGGAAGGTCATCATTGATTTCTGATAACCCACATGGTATGTGATGGCATTTCTATCAGAAGTATTTGTGTTCATTATCTCAGAATAACATGTGTTGAGGTGTTCCCAGTCTCTGATATGTCTTTCCCCTCATTGCACCTGCAATATTAACTACTTTCAGGGTTTGTGCAGCAATTTTGGAAGTAGCTGAAGCCAGAAATGATATTTGTATTTGTATTTGTAATTTATTTATTTATGTAGCGTACAAGTCCAGAGGGCATCCGGGAGCATCAGTTAGGTTACAAGCATAATAAATAGCAATGTAGGAGAGCAGTACAGTAAACAAGGGGACATTTTTAAGATTATATACAAATTAAAAATCAAAGGACAACTACTTACATATTTACACCAGATTTATGGCATGGGGAAGAATGGGTGATCAGAATCAGTGCAAGTCTTGGGCAGACAGCCAGGCTTTAGCTTTGCACTTGAAAGCCAAGAAGGACCTTCCGCTCTGAGAGGAGTAGGTAGCGAGTTCCACAGTTTCGCCGCCAAGACTGGGAAAATGCTCCCACCAGATCTCTTAAGATTAAAGCGCGGTATGGAAATGCAGTTAGTTTGGGCACTTCTGAGTGGTCTTTTGGAGTGTGGATAGTAAATCTGCTGGCCAGATAACTAGATGCTTGGTTAGCGAGGCATATATGTGTTAGAGCTAGAGCTTTAAGTGAGACTCTTTGAGATACTGAGAGCCATCGGATACTCCGTCTAGTGTCAGAAATGTGATGGTTCCTGGAGATGTTAAGTGCCACTCTGATAGCATTATTTTGGATGACTAGTAACTTATTGATATTGCATTGGTTAGTGCTGAGATGGGGGGTGTTACATTAATCGATTTTGGACATAACCCAGGTCCTAGCTAGAGTTGTGCAGTTGGCTGGTGATAGGAAAGGGCGACATGCTGTAACAAGCTTGCATGTATAAGCTGCAGCAGATGATATTGCGTTACTTTGTCTGGTCAGAGCGAGGGTGGAGTCGATATAGATGCCAGGCATTTTTGTATCCTTAGCGACCTTGATGGTGTTACCATCAATGATGAAGGATTTCAACGACGGGTCTAGTTTACTGAGTCTTTGGTGAGGGCCTAGGATGAGAAGCTCAGTCTTTTCGTCATTCAAGCATATTCATGTTGTGCCATCCAGGCCTGGATGACTTGGTAGATGGAGTTGACGGCAAGAGTATCAGTTTTGTGATCGCCTCTAATAGAGATTAGTATCTGGGTGTCATCTGCATAATTAGTATAGGTGACACCCAGATAATCCAGGATGTCGAAAAGTGGCTTTGTAAACACGTTGTAGAGTGTAGGGGAAATACACAATCCTTGTGGTACCCCACATGTGACTGGCGAGGGTTCAGTGGTCGCAGAAGGAGAAAAAACCCTCAAGGATCTGTTGTCCAAGAATGATGTGTTACAGGCCGTTGGTTTATCAGAGAAGTGGCGGCTAGTTTAAGGTGACGGCAAATGATCTGGTGATTTACTAGGTCGAAAGCCGCAGATAAGTCTAATAGGAGTAGGAGGGCCAGTTTACCCTTATCTTTTATGTCTCCAATCTGTGTTTTGAGATCTATGAGGGTGGTCTCAGTACTGTGCTGAGGACGGAACCCTGATTGCCTCATATTGCAGAACATAGAAGGACCTTCTTAATTGCACCCCTATTACCTGTGGAGAGATCAATGATTTTAACATGGGAAAAAGAGATTTGGAGGGAAATATATGGGATAGTGCTAACTCTCTTGTCACAGCTTGCAATGTCTATCACGGCCAATACACAGGAAGAAATTTGCCCCATTAGAAAGTCAACAGGGATTATTACTCTGGCAACATTGACAGAAATGTAGGCAGGTAACTTCCTGTTGTCTCTAATCTGAGCATGGTGACAAAGGAATTATTTTAAGATGTGGTGATGGATAATACATATGTAGATGATTGGCTTGAGTGGAAAATAGTTATTTAAGAAGTCGTGCACTTGTGTAAATAATAACTATAAACAATGTATAGGATATAGATCTCCAAGCTGACAATTGGCACTCACAAGCGACTCTTAAATTCCAGTAGATCTATGACCATGGCAGTCGTTCTGGAATTCTCCTGGTGGTATTGCAGATGGTCTCAATGCTCACTACAAGAACAAGTACCCATTCAAGGATTGTGGGCCTCGACTAATTCAGCAAGGTCACAGGGCAAGAAGTCTGCTTGACTGAATAAGCCATTGTTACATATCAGAGAACAGGACTTGTGCAGAGCCGTGGAAAAATTTTGTCAGTGCCCAAGGGCCAACTCCTGATGCCAGGTTAGGGTTTTCAAATCATTTGCATTATTGGGCCACAGAACCTTCGCAGCTGCAATGTACTCACAAGCTCACCTGTGTTTAACTATTGTAGTAGGGGACCAGGTATGTTGGGAGGAGACAGTCAAAGATTCTCCTTTGATGGTAAGAAATTGTTTGGTGCCAAGTTTTACTATATTTGGAATAGTGATATCACCATTCATTTCACACCGAACACCAAAGGATGTTAGAGAGTGTGAGAAACCTGAAGATGTCTCACTTACTAGTACCCAGGGATCTGTCATGAAGGTGGCCAGGACACGGCCATCGCTATTGGATCCAGTACATGAGGGTGGACCAGTGGAGGAGGATCACCTCAATGAGGGGTCTTCGGGGAGTGGAAGTGGGACGCCAACGGGCGAGATGCAGTACCCCCTTCCTTGTAACACCTTTTCCCCATCCTACCCTGTAGGATATTAAGCAGCTCTACCCCCCCTTTTTCGACACAAACACTTTCTTAAACCGTAACAGACAACAGACTAACACCAGAGCCCTTTACCTGATATGTCCCAACACACGGGTCAGGCAGAGTCAGGCAATTGACAATAATCACGCACACCTGACAGCCCTTTACCTTCGCCACAGGGATAAACGGCAGAGCACGAGAGGACACTATGAGCAAGGCCGAATGCACAGGGAAACAGTTACACCGAATCAGCAGTTCAAACAGAGGAGAAATTACCACATAAAACCATGGGACCCGATAATCCTAAAAGTTCGGCCTGTCGTATCCTTCACCTAGTGCTGTGAGTCCCCCTCGTTCCAAACACTTTTTTTTCTCCATGGTACCCAGTCATTATCTGCTGCAGGACCGTCAGGATTTAGAGATTAATTTACCCCGCCCCACTACTTTGACAAACTCAGACTCAGAAGAGTCGGACGATTTCGAGACGTTATCCACTGGAATTGAGGGTTGCTTCCTTTCTTGTTCAGAACCATCTACAGAAGGGACTCTAACAGCCCCGGAAGAAATGGCTAGCCAATGTCATCACCCAGTTAGTGACCCATCAGATGCCAGCCAAGGTTAGACTTCAAGAAAGTTTTACTAAACTAATTGAAATGCAAGCTAGACCCTGATTACTGCAGGGGGTGCTTCAACCATATCTTGAAGGTGAAGATTTAGGAAATGTTTTCTTAAACTTTGAATGCTCAGTGGAACAACTAGGATGGGAAGAGAACCTTAAAAGATGCTATTTACCCCCTCTACTGAAAGGTGAGCTAGAAAGCTCCTATCAGATACTTAATCTTTCACAGGTAGCTACCTTTCAATCCATTAAAGAAGGGCTGCTAAAAAGAGTGAGGCAAACCGGCAATTTTTATCGGCAGAGAATGAGGACCATTAGGTTGAACCCTGGAGAAATCCCCTTAGAAATGGGTGATCGGGTCAAAAACACTGTGGCCCTGTGGATTAGTGAAAAATCCTTTGATGAACTGACAGAGATGATCACCGTGGAACCACTAACACCTTAACTCTATTTTTGCAGAAGGCCGTTATCCAGTTAAATCAACCTATCCTAGCTGTAGCCATTGAAACTGCACAAAACCATTCAGATGCAGCCAAACATTTCTACTCAGTCCATTGCCGGGAGGAACGGAAGGATCATAAATCTGTCGACCAACCTCAACCTCAAGGAATAGATAAACCAGGGGGGTCACTCTGAAGTAAACAAGGCTTAACATGCGAGAAAGTAGAAATCATAAGACCAGGAAATCATAAGACCGTGAATTACAGCTGGTGTGTGGAGGAAATTATGTCAACAGTGCACAGGGGCCTCCTGCATTGATAACACAGGTGGGGATGCACGCTGGCTGCAGTGGTACTGTCACTGACAGTACCACAGGTTTATATAATCCAAAGGGTTCAACACAGCCAGTGAGTCGGAAGATGCTGATAGCAAACCGAACTGTGTTGAGCCCAAGGCTGAAAATGGAAATATTATAAGAACACAAGGAACTTGAGAAAACAGAACTTGTGTGTGTGTTTGAACATTTGGGAAAGTCCAGACAAAGGCCAGCTGCAGAGTGGTCAGGTGCCACAGAAGTGCTCATTCGAAGGACTATTGCTGGCCTCTTTTGTTTTGTGTTGATACTACAAGTACCAGAAGGCATTAGAAAAGGGTGGCGTGAAATGTCAGAGTGGACCTACAAGGGTCACGTCAAATCCCTTGTACAGTCAAAATTCTCTGACCCATTGCCGAGAGAAAGCAATGGGGGAGGGAACCCTGCTTTCTGATAAGATTGTGAAATGGGAAATAAGGCAACTGTGAATCTGACAGAGGGATGCCGAAAGAAAGCTAGGAGAAGGGTACTCGCGCTTTCGGATGAAAACGAGCAAATCATGAACTGCGTGTCAAATTCATGAACTGTGTTAAAGATGGGACAAGATGGTGGTGCTTAGGAGGCAACGTGTGCAGATGCACTACCAGAGCTTCTGGGGCCACAGCAAAACAGGTTGAAGGGACTGCAGGCGTCAAAGGGGCTAGATGTTAAATGAATAGCCTCACCATATATATTAATCATGCTCGATGCAGGATGTGTGCAGGTCAGGCATCATGGATTGCTCTGCTGCAGGGGATCGATCGCGTCGGTCGTAGACGTAGAGGACAGTGAGGGGCTCCAGCCCTCTCACCCTTCTGGGGGCAGACGAAGTTACCATGTTGCGCAGAACGAAAAGACAACATCTGCCCACCACCCCATTTACTAATGTTGAGCTGATACGAGTGAATACTTTTCAGCTAAAAGCCACTCCATGGACTGGCCTCAATCCTGCTTCACTACTTCCACGCCCCACGAGTGTAGGACCACGTGACCGCATTGCCAAACGTGTACAACCCAGAACAATTTAGGAACGCAATGTACATTTCTGTCCTTTTTGGCGCAATTATGCTGTCCAAAGAAATGGCAGTTGCAACGTGTATGGGGCGTGCACTATTCACGATGAGATTATACAGGTTATCCCTAGCGAAAAGGGAACTGTATTTTCCTGTCAAAACAGCTATACAAGACAAGCAAAAACAGCATACCCCTTTTGTTTCTCAAAATGATCTTGCAAGAATACAAGGCAGTTCACACGAAATCGAGAAGCTAGCGTGGAAGGCCACAGAACGCCTTTTGCAGCAATTTCCTATGATGGCCGATTGGTCTGTAAAGGGTACTGATTGCTTACTTTGTAAATGTGCATCACGGTGTCGCAACATGCAAAAGAAGGGATGGTTGCGGCTGTCAAAAGTGACTGATATGCTGAAATACCCCACACCACAGTGCGGCATTATTGTGACCAGTGCATTGTATATCAGCAGTATAATGTTCGGAGAAAAGCCAAAGTAAGTAGCAGAGCATACCACCTTGCATGGGGTCCGTTTATCAATATTCTATTGTATAAGTCCTTCATGCAAGTGTTTTTTGCGTTTAATAGAGTTAATTTGTTCAGGATCGGTAGAACCATATCCCTCTAGAAGAGTTGACACTGACAATCTAACAAAAGGACTTTATACCAGAATTTGGGGTACCTGTAACCACTGACAATAATAGCGGGACTAACGTTTTTGGGGCAAATAATGAAAAAAAAATGTGTGCAACATTGCAAATTCGCAGAAGCTTCACTGCCCTCATCACCCCAATTCAGCAGAGGCCGTAGCATGCAAGAACAGTGCCCTCATGAATATATTGTCAAGCATATCTGCTTATATGTGCTCTCACTAGGGTGGCTAGACATCCCGGCTTTGCGGGGACTGTCCCAGAATTGGGTGCTCTGTCTCCCTTTCTCAAGATTATTTTTCCGTAGAAAAGCACAGTGGTCCCAGTTTTTGGTAGTAGGTTTTCATAGCAGGCAGGTAAGAATGGACAACATCACACAGAAATCCTGCATTTTACGAATTAAGATAATTGTCGTTTGTGATATTATGTGTTTATTCGAACAGTAACACTTAAACCTCCTTCTCCTCCAACCACTAGTGAAGTGTAGTGTCTTTACAGCCACTGTCAAGAGTTAGTCCTACTTTTATGTTAGTTGCCCAGTCTCAGTGTTTTACTTTTTAAATCTGGTCAGCCTAGCTCTCACTGACACTTATGAGCATGCACAATAAACAGAAAGACAGGATCGAGATCACAGGAAATCCTCATGGGATATACCACACAACATCCAGCATTCCCAACACTAACCATGATACAGGCTAATATACTTCCACTCAAAGATCAAATAAGTGCTACCAAAACCGTCGGGGCAAGGTCACTCGATTTACATTAAAGACATCAAAGAAAATCCACTGTGTCACAAAAGGCTCCACATCAAATCCTCTTGACAAATGCGCCCAAATACCTCTGGGTCAGGTGCGCTATATAAATAAATTAAACAAACACACAAACAAACAAATGATACAGCACTAAAGTGTGACAGCTACAGACATGGGTACACTCGACATGCTGCTAAAATGTACGGCCACCACCAAATTGTACAGATTCTGCTAATTGCTGATGTTCTATTGGTACTTATGACAATTATTGGATCAGGGTGTATTCCTCAACATGGCGAAGAAGATCGAAGGATGAACCCAAACGTAATGATACAGCACCACAACTCCCCATACCATGTCATCACTGGTGGAGTGAAAAATGGCCCTGTTGGCATATGTGGACAGATGCGTTTTGGCAATGAGAATCTTGGGTAATTGTTTCTGGTGTCATGGAGTGCTTGGCATTTGGGATTTCTTCATGGGTCAGATGAATGCACCGAGTGCCACATTTTCCCCGTAAGGCACTCCCTCATTGGATTTCTTATGTTGTCTGGAACTTTACCTAGTCCTGCCCCACAGGCACAACCTAAAGCTCCTGATACTGGTATGTTGTACAAATAAATTAAATGGACAAAGCACAGGAGTACATTGATGTTCAATTTTACTGAGGCAGTACATGAGGGTAATCAAGTGACACACTAAAGGGTAAGGTATGAACTAGGAATCGTGACATCATAGATGAAGCACACCCTATATCATAATGATTCACCTTTCCTCTTCCTGAAGCAATGGGAGTGGCAGTCTCAGAATATTGAAAAACTGTCGCTAGCAAAGGATAAGGAAGGTCATCATTGATTTCTGATAACCCACATGGTATGTGATGGCATTTCTATCAGAAGTATTTGTGTTCATTATCTCAGAATAACATGTGTTGAGGTGTTCCCAGTCTCTGATATGTCTTTCCCCTCATTGCACCTGCAATATTAACTACTTTCAGGGTTTGTGCAGCAATTTTGGAAGTAGCTGAAGCCAGAAATGATATTTGTATTTGTATTTGTAATTTATTTATTTATGTAGCGTACAAGTCCAGAGGGCATCCGGGAGCATTAGTTAGGTTACAAGCATAATAAATAGCAATGTAGGAGAGCAGTACAGTAAACAAGGGGACATTTTTAAGATTATATACAAATTAAAAATCAAAGGACAACTACTTACATATTTACACCAGATTTATGGCATGGGGAAGAATGGGTGATCAGAATCAGTGCAAGTCTTGGGCAGACAGCCAGGCTTTAGCTTTGCACTTGAAAGCCAAGAAGGACCTTCCGCTCTGAGAGGAGTAGGTAGCGAGTTCCACAGTTTCGCCGCCAAGACTGGGAAAATGCTCCCACCAGATCTCTTAAGATTAAAGCGCGGTATGGAAATGCAGTTAGTTTGGGCACTTCTGAGTGGTCTTTTGGAGTGTGGATAGTAAATCTGCTGGCCAGATAACTAGATGCTTGGTTAGCGAGGCATATATGTGTTAGAGCTAGAGCTTTAAGTGAGACTCTTTGAGATACTGAGAGCCATCGGATACTCCGTCTAGTGTCAGAAATGTGATGGTTCCTGGAGATGTTAAGTGCCACTCTGATAGCATTATTTTGGATGACTAGTAACTTATTGATATTGCATTGGTTAGTGCTGAGATGGGGGGTGTTACATTAATCGATTTTGGACATAACCCAGGTCCTAGCTAGAGTTGTGCAGTTGGCTGGTGATAGGAAAGGGCGACATGCTGTAACAAGCTTGCATGTATAAGCTGCAGCAGATGATATTGCGTTACTTTGTCTGGTCAGAGCGAGGGTGGAGTCGATATAGATGCCAGGCATTTTTGTATCCTTAGCGACCTTGATGGTGTTACCATCAATGATGAAGGATTTCAACGACGGGTCTAGTTTACTGAGTCTTTGGTGAGGGCCTAGGATGAGAAGCTCAGTCTTTTCGTCATTCAAGCATATTCATGTTGTGCCATCCAGGCCTGGATGACTTGGTAGATGGAGTTGACGGCAAGAGTATCAGTTTTGTGATCGCCTCTAATAGAGATTAGTATCTGGGTGTCATCTGCATAATTAGTATAGGTGACACCCAGATAATCCAGGATGTCGAAAAGTGGCTTTGTAAACACGTTGTAGAGTGTAGGGGAAATACACAATCCTTGTGGTACCCCACATGTGACTGGCGAGGGTTCAGTGGTCGCAGAAGGAGAAAAAACCCTCAAGGATCTGTTTTCCAAGAATGATGTGTTACAGGCCGTTGGTTTATCAGAGAAGTGGCGGCTAGTTTAAGGTGACGGCAAATGATCTGGTGATTTACTAGGTCGAAAGCCGCAGATAAGTCTAATAGGAGTAGGAGGGCCAGTTTACCCTTATCTTTTATGTCTCCAATCTGTGTTTTGAGATCTATGAGGGTGGTCTCAGTACTGTGCTGAGGACGGAACCCTGATTGCCTCATATTGCAGAACATAGAAGGACCTTCTTAATTGCACCCCTATTACCTGTGGAGAGATCAATGATTTTAACATGGGAAAAAGAGATTTGGAGGGAAATATATGGGATAGTGCTAACTCTCTTGTCACAGCTTGCAATGTCTATCACGGCCAATACACAGGAAGAAATTTGCCCCATTAGAAAGTCAACAGGGATTATTACTCTGGCAACATTGACAGAAATGTAGGCAGGTAACTTCCTGTTGTCTCTAATCTGAGCATGGTGACAAAGGAATTATTTTAAGATGTGGTGATGGATAATACATATGTAGATGATTGGCTTGAGTGGAAAATAGTTATTTAAGAAGTCGTGCACTTGTGTGAATAATAACTATAAACAATGTGTAGGATATAGATCTCCAAGCTGACAATTGGCACTCACAAGCGACTCTTAAATTCCAGTAGATCTATGACCATGGCAGTCGTTCTGGAATTCTCCTGGTGGTATTGCAGATGGTCTCAATGCTCACTACAAGAACAAGTACCCATTCAAGGATTGTGGGCCTCGACTAATTCAGCAAGGTCACAGGGCAAGAAGTCTGCTTGACTGAATAAGCCATTGTTACATATCAGAGAACAGGACTTGTGCAGAGCCGTGGAAAAATGTTGTCAGTGCCCAAGGGCCAACTCCTGATGCCAGGTTAGGGTTTTCAAATCATTTGCATTATTGGGCCACAGAACCTTCGCAGCTGCAATGTACTCACAAGCTCACCTGTGTTTAACTATTGTAGTAGGGGACCAGGTATGTTGGGAGGAGACAGTCAAAGATTCTCCTTTGATGGTAAGAAATTGTTTGGTGCCAAGTTTTACTATATTTGGAATAGTGATATCACCATTCATTTCACACCGAACACCAAAGGATGTTAGAGAGTGTGAGAAACCTGAAGATGTCTCACTTACTAGTACCCAGGGATCTGTCATGAAGGTGGCCAGGACACGGCCATCGCTATTGGATCCAGTACATGAGGGTGGACCAGTGGAGGAGGATCACCTCAATGAGGGGTCTTCGGGGAGTGGAAGTGGGACGCCAACGGGCGAGATGCAGTACCCCCTTCCTTGTAACACCTTTTCCCCATCCTACCCTGTAGGATATTAAGCAGCTCTACCCCCCCTTTTTCGACACAAACACTTTCTTAAACCGTAACAGACAACAGACTAACACCAGAGCCCTTTACCTGATATGTCCCAACACACGGGTCAGGCAGAGTCAGGCAATTGACAATAATCACGCACACCTGACAGCCCTTTACCTTCGCCACAGGGATAAACGGCAGAGCACGAGAGGACACTATGAGCAAGGCCGAATGCACAGGGAAACAGTTACACCGAATCAGCAGTTCAAACAGAGGAGAAATTACCACATAAAACCATGGGACCCGATAATCCTAAAAGTTCGGCCTGTCGTATCCTTCACCTAGTGCTGTGAGTCCCCCTCGTTCCAAACACTTTTTTTTCTCCATGGTACCCAGTCATTATCTGCTGCAGGACCGTCAGGATTTAGAGATTAATTTACCCCGCCCCACTACTTTGACAAACTCAGACTCAGAAGAGTCGGACGATTTCGAGACGTTATCCACTGGAATTGAGGGTTGCTTCCTTTCTTGTTCAGAACCATCTACAGAAGGGACTCTAACAGCCCCGGAAGAAATGGCTAGCCAATGTCATCACCCAGTTAGTGACCCATCAGATGCCAGCCAAGGTTAGACTTCAAGAAAGTTTTACTAAACTAATTGAAATGCAAGCTAGACCCTGATTACTGCAGGGGGTGCTTCAACCATATCTTGAAGGTGAAGATTTAGGAAATGTTTTCTTAAACTTTGAATGCTCAGTGGAACAACTAGGATGGGAAGAGAACCTTAAAAGATGCTATTTACCCCCTCTACTGAAAGGTGAGCTAGAAAGCTCCTATCAGATACTTAATCTTTCACAGGTAGCTACCTTTCAATCCATTAAAGAAGGGCTGCTAAAAAGAGTGAGGCAAACCGGCAATTTTTATCGGCAGAGAATGAGGACCATTAGGTTGAACCCTGGAGAAATCCCCTTAGAAATGGGTGATCGGGTCAAAAACACTGTGGCCCTGTGGATTAGTGAAAAATCCTTTGATGAACTGACAGAGATGATCACCGTGGAACAATTCACTAACACCTTAACTCTATTTTTGCAGAAGGCCGTTATCCAGTTAAATCAACCTATCCTAGCTGTAGCCATTGAAACTGCACAAAACCATTCAGATGCAGCCAAACATTTCTACTCAGTCCATTGCCGGGAGGAACGGAAGGATCATAATTCTGTCGACCAACCTCAACCTCAAGGAATAGATAAACCAGGGGGGTCACTCTGAAGTAAACAAGGCTTAACATGCGAGAAAGTAGAAATCATAAGACCAGGAAATCATAAGACCGTGAATTACAGCTGGTGTGTGGAGGAAATTATGTCAACAGTGCACAGGGGCCTCCTGCATTGATAACACAGGTGGGGATGCACGCTGGCTGCAGTGGTACTGTCACTGACAGTACCACAGGTTTATATAATCCAAAGGGTTCAACACAGCCAGTGAGTCGGAAGATGCTGATAGCAAACCGAACTGTGTTGAGCCCAAGGCTGAAAATGGAAATATTATAAGAACACAAGGAACTTGAGAAAACAGAACTTGTGTGTGTGTTTGAACATTTGGGAAAGTCCAGACAAAGGCCAGCTGCAGAGTGGTCAGGTGCCACAGAAGTGCTCATTCGAAGGACTATTGCTGGCCTCTTTTGTTTTGTGTTGATACTACAAGTACCAGAAGGCATTAGAAAAGGGTGGCGTGAAATGTCAGAGTGGACCTACAAGGGTCACGTCAAATCCCTTGTACAGTCAAAATTCTCTGACCCATTGCCGAGAGAAAGCAATGGGGGAGGGAACCCTGCTTTCTGATAAGATTGTGAAATGGGAAATAAGGCAACTGTGAATCTGACAGAGGGATGCCGAAAGAAAGCTAGGAGAAGGGTACTCGCGCTTTCGGATGAAAACGAGCAAATCATGAACTGCGTGTCAAATTCATGAACTGTGTTAAAGATGGCTATGTGAACCCGATGGAGGGATGCCAAGATGAAAGCTACTGAGAGTGAATCCCGTATTCAGATAAAGTAGAGTGAACAGTATAATTTGTCAAGCGTGAACCCGGCTGAGGGATGTCTGTGAGTTGGTGTGAAGAGTAATACACCCGGCAATATTGCGTTGACAAGAGTGAACCCGGTTGAGGGTTGTCCACAGTGTTGTTTGTTTAAAAAGACATTAAGGCTCCTGAATGTTATGAGCTGTATTTGAAAGGCCGTAGTGAACCCGACGGAGGAAGGTCAATTTTACAAGGAGGATCCGAGCCCGGCAGAGTGGGGTTCTAGTGGTGAAGAGCAATCGCCCAAGGTGCAAGACCACCAAAGGAACTTTTGTGTGTTTGTTGCTTTGATCCAGCAGGCCTTCTAAGGCAAGAGACTTTGAGAAAAGAGACTTGGCCCTTGAAGCTTCTGGTATCGTCAAATAGACTTGTGAACCTCATGCTTGAGATGCCCAGGAGTTTGCTGTGCTCAGGAGTCCATCCTTGTCCCATGCTAAAAACGTGGTGAAGGGGGAGAACCCTCCATACCATCCTGACATATCATTTTGTGAACACTTCTTTCTTTTCTGTTGAACATTATCCCATACTCTTTTTGTAACTTAGTGGTAAGGATTGGCAATCGTTTTGTCTTTAGTATAGACCCATTTTATTTGACAAGACACTACTGGGACTGCCTTATTATTATTTGATGGTCGTAGGTTGCTCCCATCGTAGCTTAAAGTTTAGATTAGGTGTTTTTCTCAACCATGCATACAGTTTAATAAACACCCTTGAACTGTGATCACTTGTGTCTGTCTTCACTGTTGCCACCATGAGTTCCTAGTAGCTATAATAATCATCTTTAATAAAACGTTTAAATTACTACAGGCTTTAAAAGGCTTGCCGTTGTATTGTCCCCCTGACTAGAAAAACGATTACAATTAACACTGCGAAACATGGTTTCCAAGCAGGTTAATAAACAGCCAAATTACTTTCAAAAGCAACACACTGGGCCTCATTACGACCCAGGCGGTAAGGGGTTTACGGCGCCGTAAACAGCGCCGACCCTTACCACCTGAGTACGAGGTCCCTTAGCGCCATGGCGAATTTAACACCTGCTTTTAGCAGGTGTTAAAATCCATGGCGCTAAGGGACCATGGAGTTAATTACGCCACCGTAATTTAAGGTGGCGTAATTAACGCCTTCCCCACTCCCATTATGCCCTATGGGGCAAAAATGGGAATGGGGAAGGGTGAATAGGGATTGGGGACTTACCGCCCCGCCAAGGTCGGAATGGGGCGGTAAGTCCGCCAACCACCATGGCGTAAACGCAGTTTACGCCATGGTGGTAAAGTCACGGCCCAGGCGGTAACTTACCGCCTGGGTCGTGATGAGGCCCACTGTCTCTGTCAGAATAGGTAATGTCTCAACCCAAACATTCACTGTGGGTTGCCTGTGGTATTAGTAATGTCTTTAGCACTTCTAATCTACTGCTCCCACTGCAGGACATGTAATAAAAACATTGTTCTGTTAATGTGCATGACCAGACAAAAGTAAACACTGAAAAACAGAGAACCCATTGAAGGAAGATATGTTCCCCTAGTTTATAGGAATTGATCAATCAGCTGATACACACTGCAATTGTATGAATTGAAATTAGAAAACGTTGTGTAGTCAAGGTCAGCAAAATAAAGGTCAGTCCAAATACAGCCAGTTAGGGATAGTGCAACTAATTTTGCAATAAATGTTCAAATAAAGACGTGATATATTTTTGTTGATGTATGGTTGTTTGCACAAGCAGAAACGTCTGGTGTGATGTGTAAGAGAAAAAGCTGGATTTAATGCTGCCATAATGAACCGCCATAGTGAAAGCCAGTTAGAAAGGGATCCACGAACTGCTGTGTAATAAGACATTACAAAGCGAGCCATATTTGTTGGCGCTGGGAAGCATGAACCAGAAGACTTGGCTCACATGAATGGTACAACCCATCAGGTTTGATGTATAGTAAGTGGCAGGTCACGTAGTAAAAAGGAGTGAGAATGTAGGCAAAGCAGAATCATGTGGTCTCATAGTAAACAGAGATATGCAGGAAAAAGACTGGCCATTATTTAGAAGTTAAAACTAACACAAAGTAGTGACACTCAGTAAGGTTGTGAGCAATTCCTAATTTGTCAGTCTATGAAAACAATTCTTTAAGGGATCTGTCTTGTGCAGTGGCAGGGCTTCATCCTTCTTTCTGACAGCAATACTGTGTTGTATTATGTTTTTCATTGCAATGAAAATAAACACGTTGCAAAATGAAATTGCATTATAGGGCTGGAGAGCACTGTGGCAGATCACCCCAGCCCACTCTGCCCCTTATTACAGCAGATGACAGACAACCGACCTTCAGAGAGATGATGGGTCTCTTCAACATTTCATCAGCAGACATGTATGCCATGACATGGGCAGACACTTATGCCATGGTGGGGAATGCCCTCAAACTACGCTTTTCCTCTAGATAGCTATACATGGGGGCGTGTGGCATAGACTCTTTGTCACTCCCTTGGCCAGAGGCTTTCCCTATGTACGCTCTGCTATTCTTTTGACCCTTGATCCTTTGAGTTCTAGTATTTCTGGTGGGCACCTATTGGCCCATGATAACCTGATTCTCCCTCCTGTTTGATTTGGCAAATTATCTGCCCCTCTCCATGCCCAGCCACCTCCATACATCCCTGGTTCTCAAGGGTACCCGGCTGAACAATAGCTGCTGCTAAGTTTCATACGCTTTAAAAGTAAAATGCTGCAGATTCTAGGAATTTCCTGTAACTACTATTTGGCCATACTTGGCTCTAGTCGACCCTTTACCCTGAGATCCTATTTCAGGCTTTCGGGTTCGTTCACCTCTTGGTGCTGCATCAATAATCCCCCACCCTCTGAAATTCAAGACTGCAGCCAAGTCCTAATTCCTCCAGCAGGACGTCCAATTAATATCGACTCACACATCCTTTAAATATGATGGGGCTGCCATCAGAGTCTACAACATCTCCCAATGGAAAGTGACGCAACTGAGCCTGTCAAATCTACACGCTGCAGAATGTTTGCCATCACCATTCCTGTTATAATATCCTTTGGGCATTTCCCGTGTGCCCAAGGGTCTGCAGTGTTCCTCTTTCTGACCCTTTTCCTCCAAATGATATCCAATTTTGAACTAATATTATGTTAGGTTAGAAATATACATCCCCCAGAATATGGTGAGGAAAGTAAATGGAAAGGGTCAAGTATAGCAGATGATCGATCATATGTGCAACACGTTGAAAGCCTTAGTGTGGTGTAGGGTGCTATCACACCCCAATGTTTTCCCTTTTTCTGCCCTGATATACAAACTGGATATCTCATCTCTATGTGCATTGATATAATGGAAGATCACCCGGTTCCTAACTCCCGATGTGTGTCACAAAATACTCTTGTGAGGAAAGACAGCTGCATTAACTTAAACTTGTGGGTGAAACATTGTGAATTCATTTTAGAAATGAATGCATTTCTCGAATGCAAATCTAATATTGAACCCTACCTTTTGTGCCAGTATGGCTATTGTTAAGAACTTGCAGCATCTACACATTCATTGCTCAAAGCTAAGGCCCCGCAGGGAACCATTTTTTGAGGTTTTATTACTTCTGAACACTATGTAGGGCCCGATTCATGGAATTTCTTGCACGGTTCGAAGTAAATGTTCACTACTAAAAAGTGACTGCACTGCCGACACAAACCATGAATCATGGAACTGTGCAAAGTGTATTTCTGCAGTGCAAAGTCAGTGCAAGTAGTAATTTCTGCAGTACCAAATGACTTTGCACTGCAGAAATACACGTTGCACAGTTCCATGAATCGGGATTTGTGTCAGCAGTGCAAAGTGACTTAAAACCGTTAATAGAAATTCCATGAATCGGGCCCATGTCCCAACCTGTGTCCTAGGGGCAGGAATACTCTCGGGTGACCAGCTGTCCCTGCCAATTGCCCCCATCAGAGTCATGTTGGACATTTGTCTGGAGATTTTAAACAAATGATCAAGTCTTTTTCAAGGCAATTTTATGAATTAATGATAATTTCCTTTATACCGTTTATTTCTGTACAATTGTATGAATGGTTGAAATCTAATTATTATCATTATTTTCTTTTGTAATATCATCCTTTGTGTAAGGTTTGTTTTTAAACCAGAGCTCAATACATTAAAAAAGAGTCAAGTGGTGGTGGACAGATGGTGCAGATGTGCTCAGAAAGGATTGAAGCAGAATGAAGGAAGAGGAATAGTGTTTGTGATGCAATGGATGCATGTTGATGCATCCAAAATAAATGATGTATCAGGTCCACAGAAACCAGGAGAGTACATTCTGAGCTGTGTGAAGGGGAATGGGAATATTTATGTGAGAAAGGAGATACATAGGTTGTACTAAAAGTAGTTTATGACACTGCAAACGGCTGCAATTGTGTGCTCAACTGTACCTTTAAATCATATGCACGTGTATTGCCCTGGCGTACATTAAATGTATGCAATATACATTGTACAGAATTTAATTCTGTGAATTCCAAGCCTCATTGCCAAGAGTGACCAAGTGCACAAGACAACACATTGTGAGAGGAAACTGGGGATGGGGACAAACAGGTTAGGTAGAAAGGTAGGGGCCAGGAAATGTTTGGCACCCTTTTTTAAAAGTGTTTTGCAGATGTAAGAACACCTTTGGCTCACAGGTGGACCAGCATAGAAGCCTTCCTCCCAGGTGCCTTTGGATATTATCTCATTGATCACCTTAACATCCGATAGAAGGATCTTAGTACTGAATGCCTTGCTCTGAACTTCCACTTTCGCTTACCCATGCCACATTATTCTCCCCTACATTCAACCCAAGACTCGAGGATCTTATTGGAATTTCTAGAGATGACAGTCCCTGCCCATGCAATGAACATAAAGCGTCATCTCTGCCGATCAGCAGCAGCTTCCGTGGAAAATGTGAATGGGCAAAATGGAGAATTAAAGAGGATTGCTGGGAGGAAAGCTAATTGCTTTCATGAGAGTATGCTCTGATGCGAGGTAGAATAGGACTAATGGTAAGTACTCAAAACGTCATTCATTACTCCCTGACACAGCCCGGCCAATTACGGAAGCATACATGTTTCTTGTGGATGCAGCACAGTCAGACACAAGTCACTCTGCCTGAAGTGTAACTCACCAGCACAGCTCTGCTGGCCTCCCAAAGGTATCTATTCATTGTAAACCTTTTTTTTTTCATTTTATTTTGACACAAGGCTGTGTAAAGACTGGAGGGGGTGTCTGTACTCCTGCTCTCTATATGGCAGAGTGGAAGCACAGAGCATCCCAGCCAAGATTCTCTATTTGGTAAACGTGGATGAGCAATCAAGGCTTAAGCTCTCAGGAGGGGATGCGGGCTGGTTCTTAAGTACAGTGTAGTCCCCAAGCACCCACACAGGACTGTCCACACACTGTGTAGTGAAAACACAGTTCTTTATATAATTAGGCTCAAGTTATGTACACAATCACATTAACACACTTTGTGCCGAAGATAATCTAAAATGGTAAATATATACAGTTTCTATGTGGTACCAAAATTACCTTTTGATTCCATTAAAATGCATCAACTTTACTCAGTTCAAATGTCACACAATTCAGTTAATAAAAAGAACCAACAATAGGCATAGGAGGAAAGCAGCTTGGTTAAAACAATAGGCAGAATACTGGGCCCCTACCACCAGGCACAGTTCTGTATGAGGATCCCCCCACCTGGGCACCTGTAAATGAAGATATAATACAAGCCCATTCCATATATTGTTTGTCTGAGTCTTATTTCCTTCTATAAAGGTTCTACCACCCCAATATACCTGGAATAGCAGATTTCTTCGATGGGTCTTCGACAATCCTTCTTCAGTGACCCCCTTTAAGGCAGGAGTCACGAATCGTCGATAGATCTCAAGGAAGGTGAACCTTGGCATCGAGAGTCGTCGATGAAAAGGTTTGATGGGTACAGCTTCTGTCCAGGCAGTGCTTGTCGAGGATCAGTCGTGGACGTCCTGCAAGGACGAGGCGTGCGGTGCACCCTGGTGTCGATAGTTAGTTGCCGCAAAGAGTCACTGAAGAAATTTGGCACAGCAAGGGCGTCAGGTTGTCGGCGTCTTTGTGGTCTTTGTGTGGTGTGAAACCCACCAGCAGATTCTCCTCTGTGCGTCGGCGGCCTCGTCTTTCTCCAGCGGGACAAAGCAGTTGGTGGTGCTGGTGAGAGAGTCCTTTGATTCCAAGATCTTACTCAATGTAGCAATGCGGCTCCGGTCGGCGGCTGCACGGCATCAAGTGGTTCCGCTTCTGAGCAACACGGCTATGATGGGCCTCCAGCGGTTACGGTGGTCCTCTGAACCCTGGTTGACGATGGTGGACGGAATGTCCAGGTGGTTTACTTCAGATTCCTTGGCGGTCCCCATCTCCGGTCGACAGTCTTTCGAGGGCTGCGTTGTAGGGCACTTTGGCAAAGGTTTAGTGGTCTGCATGATGCTCCCTCGCAGCTCGGGGAGAGGTCTCCTAGCTAGGTCCTCTCTCGATCAGTCCTCAACAAACTCGACAGCTTTCGGATCGGGTCGAAGCAAATTCAGCAGCAAGTCTTCTTCTTCCAGCTGGGCTTGAAGGAGAAGCGTCAAGTATCAGCTTCCACTTCTGAACGATTTCCAGCAATGAGAGGCCCCCAGATATACTGTTTGGACTCTCATTAATTCTGCTGGGTCACACACAGGCAACCAATCACTCAGAAGGGCATTCAGCAGGCTGGCAGTCAATCAGGCTCACAGGGCATTCAGGCCATTCTCCTCCCTCTCAGACACCCACAACAAGGAATGTGTATTGTGACATCTACACAGCCATTCAGCACTCCACACTGCATTCATACCAGATTCGGGCAGGGCTGTCTCAGTCTTTGTGTCACATACCAGAAACTAGACACCCATACCAAGAAGTGCATATTGGTCAAACACTCCATTCACCCAGGTCCCACCCCAAGGGTGTACCAACAACATACAGTCACTGGGAAGGCACCAGCCAGTCTAGCCTGGACTTCCCCACAATACCATGTATGGAACGTCCACCCAACAGCAAGTCAGGGGGAAACAACAGGGCTTCCCAGGACTTTGGGAAAAACAAGGTTACAGGCAATAGAAAACAAGAGGCCACAGGGGTCATCTTGTCGTCTATCAAGAATCAACTGATTCCAATAGCATGGCCTGGGTATCCCTAAATGGAGGATACTCAGAGCGCCTGTCAAATTCAGCATGGAGCTGCCACCAGCCCATACCCTGCTCTGTGGACCACACACAGGTGCCCAAAAACATACACTAGGGGTACAGGGTTGTACCCCCATCCATGGGTACCATAAGTGTGAAGTGGGAGAATGGAAGACCAGGCTCCCGTCCTTCACCTCTCGCGCTTGGCCTAGAGGGTCACGGCCCAGACACCCGCCGCGAGAAGAGTTTGTCCATTTACCAGACGACCAGGTACCCTGGTACAGGAACATACGGATGTGTCCACCTGCCTGCCCAGCAGCCCGCACTGGCCATGCCGACACCTGCGGCTCGGATCAGCTAGACTAAAAACCACACGTCGTTAGAGATGCCATGACGACCTAGACAACGGGAAGCACATCTGTACAAATATACACACTTAACATTTCCACACCAATCTACACGAAGAACATACTCAGTGCTCTGACGTAGGCGACAGGCATATTCACGGACGTGCATCTTTATTATTTTTACATAGGCTTTCAGAATGCAGAAACGCAAGACGCGTCATGAACTCATCTATAACGCTTGCTCACGCTTCTCTTGAAACCCGTTACCACCATGAGAGGTATAATGGAAACACGATACTGGTCATGGAAATATATGCCATTATAACCCAAAAGCACCTATGCACCAAACAGACTACTTAAGCACCAGGCCCGAGTAGGCCTCAAACAAGAGCTCCCGTGGACATTAACAAAGCAAGAGTCAGGTTGCTGATCCTGCAGAAAGAACCCGGTGGAGCAACCAGCCAAGGTCGCAATGTTGCAAACCCACATCCAAGAACAAATCATCAAAGGCACGATGTTGCAACCTCGCACTCCGCGCCTCAACGATAAAGGCACGCCGACAAATTAAACCAGACGCGCAGTAGAAAAAACAATATTAATTGTGCAGAATTCTGCCTCTTTCACGGTCCCTCCCCACGTGACCAAGCCGAACCTGACGAGATGCCAAAACCCAGGAGAGAAAAGGCGTCTGGGTCCCTCACTACGAGACACAGGCCGATACACTTGAAAGGCTCAATGGACATCTGCTACAGTGGGAGCGGTCAGCCTTCCACCTATGAATAAATCCTCACATTGTCTGCACGTACCCATATTGAAACATTATTGCAAACACAGGTACACCGAGAGCTGGGAACAACGGTGGTCCCAGGCTGGGAAGCTCACGGATGCACCAATCAGAACATGGGGCTCTTATCTCAGACGTCAGTAATACTAGCCAATCCTCAGGAGTCTTCATGTAACAATTCTTATGTATCTAATTGTAGGGACAACCCAGATATACCACCTGACTACACCTTGTCCACTAATATCATTCTCTATATGTGTACTATACTAACCCTACCACTCGAGCAACCAATTAAGAGTGGCAATAGGTTTTTTGTTAACTTTCTGAAGTGACGCAAGTAGCGCATCATAATGCAGTAAAAAGGGCCTGCGAGCCCCACGATTGTGTGTGTGTCAGGACGAACGCGTACGCTCCTTGACCCATCCCTGCCGTTTTGTCTAAATAAACAGCAGAGTCACCTTGCTCCTTGTGTGTGTCTCATACTCTATCTCGCCTGGGATATACGGGAGGAGTTGGGGCCTCCCTGCCCGGAGGTCTGCGGACGGCCCGGCCGACCCCGGCAGAATTTCCCCCCGACAAGTTGGAGGCACTGCTGAGATCTGTTTAAGATCAACTTTTATTTTTAGTTTTTCCAGGCACTCCCGTTGCGAGGAGGCCCGGCGGCGCGGCCCCCTCTGCCGTTGCCCCCTTCTAAGGACTACAGGACCATCGCGGAGCTGCGAGAAGACCGGACAGCGCAATCCGGATATTGGCCCTCGGGAGCCGGTTGAGAAGTATCCCGCCCGCGGTCGGCGAGTGTCCAGACGTGGTCCAGACGAGGGGAGGTGGCGAGCCGCTTGGAGGGGTGCACGCAGTCGAGCGGCCCTGCATCGAGAGAACTTGGTGAGCATGACACGCACAACAAGCAATGCGAAATTGTGAGGGAGGGGGAGGAAGTAAATAAGGGAGGAGGGAGGTATTGTACAGATGTGCGGCGAAGGTTTAACTGAGTGTTGCCAATGGAATGAATGGTAGCGAAACGAGTGCGAGAACAGTCGGCTAACGTTACGCGAAAGAGGGGGGCGGGGCACGAAAACATCACGTGCAGCCGCTCGTAAGACACTGATGGCCTAAATTGCGACTACGTGTGAGGGTGGGTGTGTGTGGTTTCCTACGACTTGACATTTATTGATCAATGAGTAGATGAGGTTTCCTATTGTTCGAGCAAGAAACTCGATAGGTAGATGACGTTTCCCTGTGGGCGGTAGCTAGTTACATAGTTGCCCAAAACGGAAGATAATTGGCTGGTTAAGCCCTCCTGTTGAGGGGCGTATCACACGCGAGGCGACGCAGCGTGCGCAGTCCGGTTATATTATTGATGAGATTACCTTGTTCCAGGAGAGACAGGAAGACAGCTGTAGGGTTAGCGGGGTAGATTGCAAGTGTATTTCGAACTTAAAGAACATAACAAGAATATACCAGTAGCTCGAAGAAATCGGTGACGTCACCAATAGGGTTTTTATAGGATATCGCGTGCATAAGGAACTTTGGGTTGAGAGTGGGGAGGAAGAGAAAGATGATAAGGGAGCAGACAGGGAGATAACGGATAGACTAGAGGATCGGAAAAGGAGAAGGGGAAAGGGGCGTGGCTGCGCACGGAGAACGCCGGCCACGGCAAGTGTAAAAGGGGGAGAGAACGGAGAAACAGGACGACTGTATAAGATCGTCGTAAGGGGTACGCAGCCGCAGGGGGCTGCGTGCGCTTCGGCCGCAGGGGGCCGTAGGGGAAGGAATATAATATAACATCATATTTATTATTATTGCATAATCTGTCAAGGGATTGTCGTAAGTCCCCACACTTGCGGGGCAAGGTAAGCAATACGAGGTTGTATATTGTAAACTGCTGGTAAAGAGAAGGGTAACAAGGGGAGGGCCACTATGTCATACGGGAGAGGGTCGGGAGGGTGGGGGAACACCCTCACTACCCCATTACAACACATATGCACCACACTGCTACCACATAGGGAGAAATTAATTAAGTACAGCATAGAGTGGACCCAGGGGACGGACAACAAAATGTTAACACCATGGCCGCCTAATGGTAGTTTCGATCCATATGCCCAACATTCACTACTAAACCATCTGCACAATACATACAAGGGGAAGAAGTTGGCAAACCATGTGGAGGTGTTTAACTTATGGAGGATGTTCCAGGGGTCCCGACCAGGACCAAATGGAATGTTCACTATGGGGGAAGCACCGGAAGAAAAGGAGATTAAGAAAGAAGGAACGGATGGGGAAAAGGGGTGCGAAAGCACAAAGAATACGGGGAACGGAGGACAGGGAGGAGAAAAGATTGATAAATCAAACGACATAAAAAAGGAACGGAACAATGAGACACCCATAAAACCGGGAGTGAAAACAGAGGGAGGAGGGTTGTACCCTTTAAGAGAATTAGGAGAAATAGAAGGACAGTTCAGGGCGGCTGAAGGATACTCGAACCCGGCATACAGCCCTCCACCATATGTGGCTCATAGGAAGATACCAATGGGGGAAGAAAGGATTGGAGAAGAGCAGACTGTAGAGATAGGAAACGATGAGTGGGTAGCTGCACAGATATTATTGAAATTACGAGGTTCACTAACTGGAGAAGAAAGGGAGGCGGTAAGGAGAACAGACGAGGATAGTGCCAGAGAGAGTGAAATGAGGGGAGAGGAGCTACTATGGCAGAAGGAAGAGATTTTGGAGGAAAAATTAGCAAAACTAAGGGATGAGCAGAATGAATTGATCAAACAACTTGAGAGGGAGGAAAGAGAGAGAGTGAGGAAAAGGAAAGAAGGTAAGAACGAATTGGAAAAATTAAGAGAACGAAATGAGGAGCAAAAGAGAGAAGCTGAAAGGGTAAAAGCAGCAGCAGATAGGGTATCAAGAGTAGTGCTGAGGGAGAAGAAGAAGGAAGAAGAAGAAAAGGAAAAGGAAATGGAAATATGGAGGAGGAGGGTACTATCAGAGACAGCTAAGAAATATGAAGAGGGGAAGGTAATAGAGAGCATAGTAGAAAGAGAAAGGGTGAAATGGGAAAGGAAGAAAGAGGATGAAAGAATATTGGAACAGATGAGCAACGAAGTAATGGAGGAATTGAAAAGAAAAAGGGAGGAAAATAGTAGGGAAATGGAGGAGAGAAGTGAAGGGGGAAGAGAAGGGAGGAGTAGGGAGAGTGAAAGATGGGGAGATGTATATAAAAGTAGAGAGGTAGCAACAACATCAGCACTAGGGGGAACAGTTGGTAACAACGAAAGGGGAGAAAGAGACTTAATAGACTTAAAAACAGTAACAATAAAAGGAAAAAAGGCAGGGTGGGGGGTGCCATTTATGAATGACTTTTGCAGTGAGGAGGAAGAAGGAGTGGAGAAGGATGGAAGAAAGAGTGAAAGGGAAAGCTTAGATAAGCTATACCTCACTAGAACAAACATAGATTCGCCCTGGATGAGTAGAAGATGGGAGGAGCTGGAGAGAAGTAAGGAGGGAGTGAAAAGAATAGGGGAAACACAAACCCATGAAACCACGCCACCCACATCTCCATCACGCCCTCCCACGTCACACCATACATGTTCAACCACCGCACGCTCACTGCACAGAATAAAGCTCGCGCCCTTCATGAACGAAATTACACCTTATGCATGTCGGCTTAGGGACCTCCCTAGTCGCAGGCAAGACAGACAAATAGACATACCCATATTGAACACAGGAAATGACGAAAAAAAGGGAAAGGCAGAAGAGGGAGGTAGGAGCAGAGGTAGTAAGGATGAATTTGAAGTAGTAAAGGAAACGGGGGAAGAGGAGGGGTGTGAAGACTCAATATTATGGAGCGTAAAGGGTGACACGAGACAGAATTTAATGCCACTGTTGGAGAGAGGAGGGGTTAGACCACAGTATGTACCTTGGAAACATACGGATAAAGAAAATATAAAATGTAGGCTCCCATCACTAAGTGGAGGTGCGGTTAAGTGGATATATGAAATGGAAAAACACACCGTAGGACAGAAACTAGCAGTAGGAGATGTGAAGGGCCTGTTAATATCAATATTAGGGGATAGAGCGGATGACATTTGGAAAAGAGCGGGATTCCATGGGGTAACAATAACGAACACATCGCATGATGGGGCACCATTTGCAAACTGTAGACATGCGCTATGGCAGGCACTGAGAGTGCAGTACCCAGACACATCAGACATAGGAGCCATTACTTCCCGTAAGATGGGTGAAAATGAGGACCCTGTTGATTATATCCAGGATATTCAAGAGAAGTGGCGCATGGAAACTAGAGAACAATGGGACAAAACACCAGCCATATTTTATCATATACTAGTACAAGGGCTCCCAGAAGGGGTTCAGAAACAACTAAAGAAAGTAGTGGGGATGGAAGCAAAACCATGGCCAGAAATACAACTGACTATAGTACATCACTGCAGGACATGGCAAGGAAAAATGAAACAAAAGGAAGAGGATAGGAAAACAGAAGAGGCCAAACTAGTACAGAAAAAACTTACTAAATACACAATGGAAGGGGCACTAATAACTACGCCCACACCAATGGCCCAAAGCCCAACGCAAGTAGTGGCTGCACAAGATCCCGCCCAAATAGCGCCTCCACAAGGTGTAATACAGCAAGTGCCGCCTCTGCAATTACACGCACCAAACATGGGAGGAGGGTACCCAATGCAAGGAACTGGGTATTATAGTTATAACAGAGGGAGAGGAGGGTTTATGAGGGGGAGAGGATACGGATATAATACCCAACAGCAGGCTGGGGGACTTAGAAATTACTACCCCACAGGGCAACCCGTATACCAGGACAACACAGGGAGCTTCCCATGGCAAAGCAGGGAACCACCCGTGTGTTGGAGCTGCGGACTATTAGGACACATGTCACGTACATGTAGGGTCAGGCCAGGAACACCAGCATGGAATGAACAAGCACAACCTAGGACCTCACAAGAACAGCAGGGCATACAACAACAGCAGATGTCACAAAAAGGGAGTGACCCACAACAACAAACAACACAACAGCCACAAACCTATTCACTGCCACAACAACAAATAACACAGCAACTGCCACCGCCACAACAACAAGTAGCGTTAATACAACCACCACCCCAAACTCAACAAACGCAATTGGGTAGGGTGACGGTGTTGGGACACAACCCTTACACAGGGAATGGCCAATCATTGTACCCCCAATAGGCCAGCCCACAGACGGCCTTGGTGTGTCCCATCCTGTCAGTAACACCTAATAGTGCGGAGGAACCACGCATAGAGGTAACGATAGGTGACAAAAAATTATCATTTCTTGTTGACACCGGGGCAACCCGGTCTTGCATAAGGGAAGGTAAATTTAAGATGTCAGGCGAAGCCATGAACACCCAAGGATTTTCTGGGGCTAAAGGGTTGGTTCCATTTACTGATAACGTTCCCTTATCTATTGGAGATTATGATCTGTCAGTTCCACTTTTGTATTATAGTGCCTCACCAGTAAATATACTGGGGAGAGACATAATGAACAGGTTGAATATGACGATCTCCTTTACAGAGGATGGCATAATTTGCTCTACTCCAGGGATTAACATGCTCGCAGCACGACAGATTTTGCAAGCATACTGTGGACAGACAGCGATTAGGGCGGAGCCAGTAAATGGCGAGCTATTCCAATATGGCACAGACATGGCATTTGCATGGATGCCAGGGATAGAAGGGAAAATATGGAGGAGACCAGCAGCCTATCTGTTCCGACCAGAAACACCAGTTAATGAACTGGAAGGGAAGGTGTTTGTAATGGACATTGAGAGCATTATTGCAACAGCTGATTATGTTGCTGTGCACGCCCAAGATAAAGAAGGGAGAGCATGGAGGGCAGTGATAGCACTAGCAGAAGGATGTAGGCTGACCCAGGTGTCAGATGAAGAGCTGTTCTCAGAAGAAAAGGAAGAAGATGAAATGGGTTTTATGATGAGTGTAGAAATATGGCTAAGAGTGGCTCACAAACAAGTAGCACAGAAAATTGCAATGGCACTTGAGGCACCCGCAGGCACCCCAGTCCCATTTTTTAAGGAGGATATGTCAAAGGTGCCCAAATCATTATGGACTATTAGCCCTTATGACGTGGGATGCATAAAAAGCATAGGGGGTGTAAGGATAAAATTGAAAAAAGGTGCCATACTACCAAGAGTGAAACAGTACCCATTGTCAAAAGAGGCAGATGAAGGCATATATGAAACCATAACGGCCCTTATAAACAATGGCATATTGGTCCCCTCAGAATCACCATGTAACACAGCTGTGTACCCGGTGCGCAAGGCTAAAGGGGGGTCTTGGCGCTTCATACAGGACCTCAGACCCTTGAACAACATAGTAGAAGCAGAGTATCCAGTAACAGCAAACCCGGCCACAATATTGTGTGGCATTCCAGCAGAAGCATCACGATTTACAGTGATTGACCTTAAAAATGCTTTTTTCTCAATACCATTACACCCAGACTCACAAGATTTGACAAGCTTCACTTACCGAAATACAAAGTGGAAACATACCAGATTACCACAGGGGTATTGTGAATCACCCTCAATTTTCAATAGAGTAATACAGATGGATTTGGGTAACGTTGAGGTGGAAAGCACAGTGTTACAGTATGTGGATGACATAATAATTTGCAGTACAAACGAAAGTAAATGTAGAGAGGACTCCTTAAAGATGTTGACAATATTGGCTGAAAAGGGGTACAAGGTAGACATGGAAAAGATACAATACTGTCAGGAACAGGTACTTTACATTGGCCAACTGATATCCCAACATGGAAGAAGGATTGCACCACAAAGAGCACAGGCCATCTCAAGCACTCCCGTGCCACAGACTGTGAGAGAACTGCAGCAATTTCTGGGGCTGTGCAACTACTGTAGAGCATGGGTATTTGATTACAGCTCATACATAGGACCCCTGCTTGAGGGTTTGAAGGAAGCAAATAAAGGGGAGAAAAAGTTGGGATGGACTATGGAAATGAGGGAGGCATTTGACGAATTGAAAGACGCGATATCAACTGCTCCAGTACTGGCATCCCCAGACTATGAGCGACGCTTTTTTATATTTTCACATTGCGACTCAGCAGTGATGAAGGCAGTATTGGCACAAAAAACGAGCATGGGATATAAACCAGTAGCATTTTACAGCGGACACTTAGACCCTGTGATGTTAGGCCACTTCCCTTGTGAACAAGGTCTCGCTGCAGCTGCCTTTGCAGTAGAAAAAGCATCAGCAATAACTATGGGGTGTCCAACTACACTGTTTGTGGAACATGCATTATTTGCAATATTGAATAAACCCAAGTCCACACTAACGACACAAAGGGCATCAGGTTATGAGATCATTTTGTCTAGGGCTGAACTAGCGATTGTTAGATGTAGCACTGTTAACCCTGCAAGGTTCCTAGAAGAAGTAATTGAAGAGGGAGATTACGCCCACGACTGCACCCAAATAACTAAAATGTACTCATGTACTAGAAAAGTTGAAGAAAACGCACTAGAGGGAGGTGAGCTTTTGTTTATTGATGGGTCATCAACTATTGATCAAGGAGATGGGATACGAAGGACTGGGGCAGCAGTGGTAAAAATGATGGAGGCTCCGGTGTGTGTGGCTATGAAATGTGTACAGTTACCACAGCATTACTCTGCTCAAGCCGCTGAACTAGTTGCACTAATATTGGCACTGAAAGAAAGTTTTAACAAACGTGTAACAATATATTCCGACAGTGCATATGTTACATCCACTGTCCACTAAGGGCTAACAAAATGGAGGAGAAGAGGGTTTAGGAGAGCTGACGGCACTCCAGTGCAACATGCCCTCTTGTTGGCTGAATTAATTGAAGTAATAAACGACCCCCAAGAGCTAGCCCTAGTAAAATGCACCGCACACACCAATGGTGAAGACCATGTCTCAAAAGGGAATGCAGCAGCAGACGCACATGCGAAATATGCTGCATACTTTGGTGAGATATGGAACCCCACAGACTCACAGAGAGGGAGAGGGAGGGGAATAGCTAGGGAGATGTTAATAAAAGAAGGGTACACCCATCTCCCAGCCACACAGATTATGGAACTACAAGCGGCTGCACCAATGGCCGAAAAAGAAGTATGGGTAAAAAGAGGATGTACAATGTCCCCAACCGACGCACTATGGGGCCAGGGTGGTACGGGGAAAGTTGTAATACCGTTGGCACTGTTAAATACCGCCCTGAGCCAATTACATCACCCTCCCCATACAGGCAAGGAAATAATCGCAGCACGAATTAGAGAAGATTGGTTTTGTCCTGAGTTAAACTCTCATGTGTCAAATTTTATCAGCAATTGCCTCACATGTCAACAGTTTACGGCCGGTCATACTTTAAAAGTGATAAGAGGTACCATACCCCGGCCAGAAGGACCTTTTCGGCACCTTCACATTGACTATGTTGATATGATCAACATATGTCAAGGTAATAGGTATATGATTGTAGTAGTATGCCCATTTTCTAGGTGGATTGAAGCAGGGCCCTGTTCACACCCTGATGCGTTTAGAGCAGCCAAATTCATAGTAAGGGAGGTCTTCCCCAGGTGGGGAGTGTGCGAGGTGTTAAGATCAGACAACGGCCCACATTTCGAAAACGAAATGTTCCAACATATCACATCCCTGCTGAACATTAAACACACATTTGTATGTGCATACCACCCACAGGCTAATGGCGTATGTGAATGCCTGAATGGCTTATTGAAGGAGGCAATTGCAAAAATACAACAAACAACAAAGAAAAGTTGGTTGTATTGCCTTCCGTTAGCTTTATTTGAACTTAGAAATAGGCCAGGGTCCGACCACCACCTCACCCCTCACGAAGTGGTTACTGGACGTCAAATGCGCCTTCCCCTAACCCCAACGTCAAGGGCATTCACCGACCACGAAAGTTCAGCGAGTGTGTTAGGTGATGAAATGTATCAATATGTGTCTTCTTTGATTACTAGTGTCGTGTTTGTGTCTCAACAGCTCGAGCGCACACGGGGCGGGTCTACCAGCAATCAAGAAAAAGGCGCAAGTACAGAATTGGGAAAGGAGAACTTGTGCAAACTTGCCAAAGGTGACCACGTGCTACTTCGCAATTTCAATAGAAAGTGGAACGAGAAGAGGTTCACTGGCCCCCATCTGGTAGAGGACGTATCAACAAGAGCAGTAAAACTAAAGGATAAGCGTGCCTGGAACCACCTACATGACGTAAAGATCTACAAACTGCAGACCCGCCCCAGCGCCAACGACAGGTCCATTGGAAGAACAGCAACAACATCCCCGACAGCGGAAGAAAGTTCCACCACAGACAACGACCCAATTGTTCCCTCGGAGACGATAACTGACGAAGAAGGGGGTGATCCCCATACTGCCCACCCCATGGTCACACGCTCAAAGAGTAAAAATACTTCCGCCATCTGAGCGCAAACCCCCCCCCCCATTGACTGCTAAGTACAGTTGTAACTAAAACTGAAGGACATTGCTTGCACCAATACACATGTAAACACGTGAATGTTCTCTTTTTTTCTCTCGCACATACAGGAACTGCGTAATATTGTATTGTTAAGAAAAAGCTAATTAACAAGTTCAGTGTACAGGCGTAGATTGTACTCCCAGACGATAACTACCCAGAAGAATTGTCACACCAATTTGTATACGAAATAAAAAGGCCAACATACCTAAAAAGGAGAAGGGTACGTGTCTACTACACAGCCTTCCTCCTGGCCATAGAATATTCCATGCCCCACCTCCGCCCGTACTTGCCGGTCCTAAGAGACCGATCACTTAGAGTAGCGTGGGAGCAGCTCTTCGCCTGGGCACTGAATGACTACTTGATAGGGAGAGCTTAAAGGAAACAAAACTAACATTTAATAACGAGCACTTTTGAGAATTTTTAGGCGGGCAACTTTAACGTCGCAAGAATACGCTGCCAGGACTGCAGCAAGGTAAGAGCAAAATGCCGGTGGGATTAGCATATGTAATAAAAATAATAGGGATTTTTATGATCACCGGGTTCTTGGCTGCCTCTGTCTGGCAGTACAGCTATGCTATCGATTTTATTGCTGCACCCAAACCTAATATACCCCTGTTCCCTGCTGCAACAGGTGTTACGTCAGGTGGTAATAGTAATTTTGCACCCAAGCAAAATAGAGTTAAACGCAGCACATACTCAGACAATAAAGGTATTGATAATTATGTACAAGATTCAGCACACGTCACAAACAACATATGGTACCAGCACATGACCCGCATTGGTAAGCAGACAACTGAGGATAGCTGTTACGTTTGCTCATTAATACCATACGCCATGAGCGCTTCACGAACATTTGTTGCCACAGAAATAGATGAAAAAACAGCACAGTGCATAATATATTTGGCCCTGTTCCAAACGAAAGGAAGATTTCAAGGAACAGTAGTGCACATGACATGGAAAACACGAGACTCATACCCATATGAAAACAACTTCCTCAAGACCTATCTGAGTTATCACAAGACCAGTTTACATGCTGAAGCATTCAGGTACATAACAAGTGGCCCTGCAAAAGGAGAAACAAAGAAGGTAACACTGCAGTATCTACCATGTGATTGGTACGCCACTGAAGTTCCGGGTAAACAAGGATGCTGGGAGAGGCCGCTACTGACGATAACAGGAAAGGTGTATCTGGGCAACAGCTGGGAGATAGGAGTGATTGGCAGCAACATGGTAACAAAAGAAACTATCTCAACTATCGAGACACACAATCATCGATGTTGGACGACGTGGATCAAGTATGTACCAATGCTCACGTGGGTAGAAGAAGATGAAGACCCAATAACTATACTACCATTGACTGCGCCCAAAGTATGCTACCAGCATAAAGGAGAGGTGGACGTAGGATATAACACCAATTGTGCAAGCGTGATGGAGTTACCTGAGGGGGGAGCGGGAACAGCAGTAATAATGGACCATTATTGGGCCTGTGGAGAAAAGGCATATCATACACTGCCTCCCCTGTGGAATGGTGTGTGCACAATGGTACACGTCAATGTACCATCACTAGTGGTACCTAAGAAGCATGTCGATGTGGCGAAATTTCCTAAAATGGATGAAGGGGATAGGAGAAGAAAGAGATCTGCACCACTTCAGAAGGAGCAAGAGAACAGGACCAACAGCAATGATACTGTCCTAAATAGGAGAAAAAGACAAGGAGAGCCACTGACAGGAAATTACCTGTGGGGAAGGTCGGAAACGGAACTAACATCAATACCGCCAGAACACAGACTATTCAGCAGAGCAGCAATGTTCTTCTCCTCAATAATACATCCGGGACTGCAGGCATACGCAAACGCAAAATGGCTCCAAATAACCAGATGGGAACTAATGATGACCATCAATTCAACAGTAAATGGGTTCAACGCAATTAAAGAGGAGCTGCGAGCTGTAAGGATGGTAGCACTCCAGAACAGATATGTATTGGACCTTCTCACAGCAATGGAAGGAGGAGTTTGTGCAAAGATAGGACAATCTTGCTGCACGTTCATACCTGCCAACGATGCTGACAATGGTACACTGACAGAAGCAGTTTCACAATTGGCCCAGATGCACTCCAAAATGATGGACGAAAGTAACGGTGTAGACAAGGATAAGAGCTGGTTTTCACTATTATGGTCATGGATGCCATCTTGGCTGTCAGATGGACTGAAAATAATAGTGGGGTGTACTATTTTGGCTGGAGCTACCCTGATCATAATTAGATTTTGGAAGGCCCGGAAGGCACGCACGACTGACGAGTTGCTGGAAATGGTGGGAATGCACCCCTTAATGCCAGCAGATGACGGCCAGCATACAGGTGTGATAATACAAGAAAGGGAGAAGTTGCGCACCCAAATCATCACCAATCATCTAGACCCACCATCAGTGAAGATCGAGAACCCAAGGAACCCCAGGAGCTACATAGGAAGATGGGTATACTGTACTCCTGGAGGAACATGTGAATACATGTATTGGTCATTTGAAGATCATGTAAACCATTATGGACATCTCGGAGGGATAACTAAGATATGGAGGGTAAGAGGAGATAACGAGAAGGATATGTTTGTGGTCGACAAGTCGACCAGAGGGGGGACTGAAGTGGGAGAATGGAAGACCAGGCTCCCGTCCTTCACCTCTCGCGCTTGGCCTAGAGGGTCACGGCCCAGACACCCGCCGCGAGAAGAGTTTGTCCATTTACCAGACGACCAGGTACCCTGGTACAGGAACATACGGATGTGTCCACCTGCCTGCCCAGCAGCCCGCACTGGCCATGCCGACACCTGCGGCTCGGATCAGCTAGACTAAAAACCACACGTCGTTAGAGATGCCATGACGACCTAGACAACGGGAAGCACATCTGTACAAATATACACACTTAACATTTCCACACCAATCTACACGAAGAACATACTCAGTGCTCTGACGTAGGCGACAGGCATATTCACGGACGTGCATCTTTATTATTTTTACATAGGCTTTCAGAATGCAGAAACGCAAGACGCGTCATGAACTCATCTATAACGCTTGCTCACGCTTCTCTTGAAACCCGTTACCACCATGAGAGGTATAATGGAAACACGATACTGGTCATGGAAATATATGCCATTATAACCCAAAAGCACCTATGCACCAAACAGACTACTTAAGCACCAGGCCCGAGTAGGCCTCAAACAAGAGCTCCCGTGGACATTAACAAAGCAAGAGTCAGGTTGCTGATCCTGCAGAAAGAACCCGGTGGAGCAACCAGCCAAGGTCGCAATGTTGCAAACCCACATCCAAGAACAAATCATCAAAGGCACGATGTTGCAACCTCGCACTCCGCGCCTCAACGATAAAGGCACGCCGACAAATTAAACCAGACGCGCAGTAGAAAAAACAATATTAATTGTGCAGAATTCTGCCTCTTTCACGGTCCCTCCCCACGTGACCAAGCCGAACCTGACGAGATGCCAAAACCCAGGAGAGAAAAGGCGTCTGGGTCCCTCACTACGAGACACAGGCCGATACACTTGAAAGGCTCAATGGACATCTGCTACAGTGGGAGCGGTCAGCCTTCCACCTATGAATAAATCCTCACATTGTCTGCACGTACCCATATTGAAACATTATTGCAAACACAGGTACACCGAGAGCTGGGAACAACGGTGGTCCCAGGCTGGGAAGCTCACGGATGCACCAATCAGAACATGGGGCTCTTATCTCAGACGTCAGTAATACTAGCCAATCCTCAGGAGTCTTCATGTAACAATTCTTATGTATCTAATTGTAGGGACAACCCAGATATACCACCTGACTACACCTTGTCCACTAATATCATTCTCTATATGTGTACTATACTAACCCTACCACTCGAGCAACCAATTAAGAGTGGCGATAGGTTTTTTGTTAACTTTCTGAAGTGACGCAAGTAGCGCGTCATAATGCAGTAAAAAGGGCCTGCGAGCCCCACGATTGTGTGTGTGTCAGGACGAACGCGTACGCTCCTTGACCCATCCCTGCCGTTTTGTCTAAATAAACAGCAGAGTCACCTTGCTCCTTGTGTGTGTCTCTTACTCTATCTCGCCTGGGATATACGGGAGGAGTTGGGGCCTCCCTGCCCGGAGGTCTGCGGACGGCCCGGCCGACCCCGGCAGAATTTCCCCCCGACAAGTGGATCCCAAGAGTCTGTACACCAGACCAAAAAGAGGAAGAGCTGCACTGCCAGGAGTCCCACATGGACTCCTGAGAAGAAAATAACACAGAACATACACACAAAAGGACTACAGAACAAGGACAGGGAGGCCCTGTCCCTCCAATGCATTTCCAGCATCACAGGCTGACCCACATGTGACAACAGGAAAGCCCCTTCACCTCTAACCCCTACACATTCCTCATTCTCTGTACCAGCATGCAATACCTTGCATTTTAGTCTGGTTTTGAGACATTAATGTGGTTCACCAATGCTTACGTTTACCAAAGATGTGATGGGTGGAAGGTTTATAATTAATCTTAACTACTGGGCATTGTTGGGTTAACCTCCCCTCCCATTGTTTAAGTAGCCACTCTGTACCATTTCAGATGGAGACCAGCCATTCACAAATCAGTCTGGTATTGCCACCAACGCCAACAGCCCCATCCAAACTGGCAGGCCATGTCCCATGTCCAAAGAAACACATGCAACCCCAAACATATTTTGGCCATGTTGGGTCTCATTAGTGAGGGCAGCTTTGTTCCCTCTATAACAGCAACTTATGGACCCATCTATCAGAATTCTTTTTTTCACATGGGAAGACAAACTATAACCAGAATATATGATCTGTTCGAGGTTTATAATTAATCTTAACCATTTGCAGTTCTCTGGACAACCTTCAACACCTCCATATCTTTATCTTGCTAGCATCGTGGCAGAAGGGGGCGTGCCTTATAAAAAGCATTCTGGCACTGTCACCAATGGAAACAGTCCACATAAACTGCTAGGCCAGGTCGCTTCTGCATGGAAACACATTCAACCCCGGCATGTTTCAACCATATTGTGGTGTCATCCCCACAGGATAGCAAGGGCTTCCTTCTCAATGTGGGCATAGTTCTGCTCTGGTTTGGTGAGTGCCCGACTGGAAAATGCGATGGGATACACGTTGCCTTCTTTGTCTATTTGGGTTAATACTGCCCCGAGGCTGACTGGGCTGGCATCGACAAGAAGTTTGGTGTGTCTTTCTGTGTCAAAGAATGCCATAGTTGTGGAGGCCGATAAGGTGTCCTTGATTTGTTGGGATGCTTGTTGGTGAACGGATGTCCATTCCCACTTCTGATCTTTCTTGGTTGGTTCCCGGAGTGGGCTTGCGATGCTGGCAAGGTCTGGGATGAACCTTGCGCAGTATGTTGCCATCCCCATGAAACTCCTCACCTCAGTGGCCGATTGAGGGGCTTTGGTGTTCTTTATGTCGTTAACTTTAGAGGGGTCCGGCGACACTCCTTTTGCATTGAATATGTAACCGAAGAAACATAGTTCCTCCTTCGCAAATTCACATTTTTCTGCGTTTAGTGTCAGACCGGCTTCTTCCAATCTGCCTAGGACTGCTGCCAGGCGTTTGTGGTGCTCTCTTTCGTTGGATGCGTACACAAGAATGTTGTCGCTAATGTTCGTTGTTCCCTCTAGGCCGGTGAGAACTTTGCGGATTTCGTGTTGGAATACCTCAGCGGCTGACGATATCCCAAAGTTTAGCCGTTTGTACCTTCTCAGACCAAGGTGAGAGGAGAATGTAGTGATATATCTCGACTCTTTGGCTAATCTGAGCTGGTGATAGCCGGATCTGAGGTCAAGCTTGCTAAAGATTGTTGCTCCTGTGAGGTCCACAATGAGTTCATCTATCATTGGAGTTATGTGGCGCTCTCTTCTGATGGCTGCATTGGGAAGTCTCATGTCGATACAGATTCGTACCGCGTTGGGTTGCTTTGGTTTTTTGGGCAACCACCATGGGGGACACCCACGGGGTTGGACCTGATGTCTTCTCTATTATTCCTGCGTCCTCGAGCTTAGCTAGTTCCTTCTCCACTGCTTCTCTGAAGTGGAACGGTATCCGTCGGTGACGTACAGCTTTCGGCTCGATGGTAGGGTCTATGTGGAGCTTGATGGTTTGGCCTTTCAGGCATCCGATGCCTTGGAATATCTTCTGGTATTGTTCTAGTAGGCCGTCGAGTTCTTTGTGTTGAAGGCTGAAAGTGAATTGTATTAATTTCAGTTTTTCCGCTGTCTTACAGCTTAGTAGCGTTTCGCAGCCAGCATCCACGACATATATGCGTGCCCGGCAATTGGTGTTGTTATGAGCAAAGTCTGATTTAAAGGATCCTTGCACCGGTAGGGGTTTCTTGCATTCATAGGCATATATTCGGACCTTCTTCTCATGGAGTTTGGGCTTCGGGCAGAGCTTGCCGAATGCGGTCGTTGGCATTACATTCACTGTTGCGCCAGTGTCGATGACTACTTTTAGTGGTTCTCTGTTGGCTATGATCATGCATGATGGTCTCTTCCGTTGTCGGGATCGATGTGGTTCAACGGCCGAGATGAGGTGCACCCGGTGTATCCGCTTGTTCCCTCTTTTACGTCTGTCTTTGTCTCTCCTATCGGGGGATTCGCTGTCATCGCTGTCGTCGCTATCACTTGTGTCTGGGGATCTTTGGGAGTGATCAACGGCTCTGGCCTTTCCTTGCCTGTTAGGCTGGTACGGAGTTTCTCTGGGTGCAAACTTTTTCTAATGCTCTTGCCCTGGTCGCGGAGTTGGCTCTCTGTCATTTCGATTCGGTGGGTTTATACAGACTGCAGCGCAATGATTGAGGCGGTTGCATTTTCGGCAGGTTGACCCCCATGCGGGACAGGACTCACCTTTGTGCCACGGGCCGCCGTACCATTTGCAGGCTTTGTCACCCCCTTGCGGCATGTGGGCCTTTTGCTCAGGTTTCACACGAGTGTTCCGGTGTATGGATTTGGCTGCATCGTCTTCCGTTGGTTTCGGGCTGTCGAGTGGAAGTCTCTGGATCGTCGGTTCGATCACTGCTACCTGGTCTTCCGTCTGCTCACGAAGGCGTGCTATTTCTAGGATGCGGGATAGGCTTACATTCTTCTCTGAGAGGATAGCTCACCTCAGTTTTTCCGAGGATATGCCGTTGATTATTTGGAGGCGGATGGCGAACTCCTCGTCGGGGAACTCGCAGCCGACCGCCATTTCGCGTAGGCGTGCATGGAATTTATCAACCGTCTCGTTTTCTCGCTGCCTGGCCATGCAGAAATGAAAGCGTTCATAGTCCGGGTTGAGGTCTGGTTGAACATGTTGGTGAGCACAGTCTTTGCAGCGTCGTAGTCGTTTCCGTATCCGCGGTTTGGGATGGCGTTGAACAGGCGTAAGGCGGCAGCCCCGATGTTGAGCAAGAGGAAGGTGCATTTCTTCTTTGGTACTGTGATATCTCTTGCGTCGAGGTGCATTTCAAACTGTTGTAGCCAGATTTCCCAGCGAATGGCTGCTCCAGTGTTGAATGGGTCAAACGGAGACATGAGCATGGTGAGCGCTGGGTCGGGGTGATCTGTGGTGATGCTCCTTCTGGTTGACGAGTTAGTGTTGGCCCTCGAGGGGCTTAACTCTCCACTGGACATGTTGCATTTCTGGGGTGAGGGCGCAGCCAACATGCAGGCTTATTGGGCTTCACTCACCAGTGTCGTGATGCAGGTGCCTGGGTGCCTGAGTGGTGGCCTTGGTTCACAGTGGTGTCTTCCGTTAACCTTGTTGGCTTGGCTGTGCCTCCTGATAATTTAAATGTTCAATAGGAAAACATTTTTTTTTTTTTTTTTAAAACCTAAATTGTTCTTGGATGAGGCGGGACTTGCTGCAGCCACTTTGTTCCAAGCGCGATGCTCCTAGAACGTTGGGGGGCAGAGAACAAGGCTTTCAAAGTTTCTGTTTGTCCTGCATGTTGATTTAGAATGTTGGGGGTGTGAAAGTGAGGCTCGGATGCCGCGCGTGTTGATACACGGCTCCGCTCTGCTCACAGGCTCTTCTTCTTCCCCTTCGTCGCCAGTGTGGTGTCGGGTCCCAGTTAGTGTGCAGGGCCCGACCACATAGGTAGGCCTGGCTTGGGCCTGGCCTTGTGCGCAGAGCTTCGCGGCGCTCAAAAGAAGACGCGACCACACGTTCGGCTGCATAAATCCGGACTGGCGTTCTAACGGCAGTTCCGGTGATTCCTTTATTTCCGGGTGTCACGTGACCCAGAAGTATCTGGGCACGTGACACCACACATATCAACAATTACTTGCATCCTCTACTAAACTCTTCTCCCCAAATATGGGTCCTCTGATTTGATCGATTGTACTTGGCTTGAAATTGGAAAACCAGAGTGTATCCATGTGGAAGTAACCAGAGCGTATCCATGTGGAAGTGGAAAGCTTGCTTTAGCAACATTTTGAGTAAATACCTATTTGAAGCCAAAGTTCTGCATAATTCTCCTAGTACATAATAGTACACATACATTACTGAACTAAAGAGTCTACAATAAAAACAAGGTTTTGGTAATTTTGTCTTCTCTGGGCCACATCTCAAAACTTTTTTGGGCCGAGATTCAGTCATGCAGATGCCCTTTTTCCACCCTTTGCAGATTTGCACAAATAAGGGGGCATTTCTGGGCATTTTTGAGGTGCATCCTGAATTCCCAAATGGGATGGTGTTTAAAATACACAAAAACGAGTGTCATTATCCTGTACCTTTTAAATCAGGCGCAGGGGGGAGACACAAATCATGACATTGTTATTTCTGACGATGTTATGATTATTTTTTTGAAGTGTGACAGCCGCATTTTAAACCACAGCTGTCACACATGCATTGCCATCCTCCAAATAGGGTTGCAAATGCTTGTTCATCAAATATGTCACCAAGATGGGTTGCTGGGAGACTGTAATAAATTAGTGCCAGGAGATTGCTCCCAACACTAATGTATACAGGGGGCTGGCAGTGTGTCTTTGTGCCACTGTCCAGCTCATTCTGAAATGCTTTGGACTTCTTTGTGAATAAGGTGACCTGAGCATTTTTGAAAGTAGCGCAAATGAAACAAGCACTTTCTGTGATTTCCATTCATTTGCGCAATCTTGTGAGAATATGGCCCTCCATGTCTTCCACTGAATACATATCTCTTGTAAAAAATAGTATTTTGTCATGATAGAAATGTGACCGGCGCCTAACGTTTGATTCAATTTCTTTGCTGCAAAATTCAACTTGCAAATTTCATAATCCCTTTTAACACAGCTGGGTGGCTATAAAAACACCACTAAACTATTGCATTTTTTGATTGTTTTCTTTATACTAGAAGTAGACATTTATCTTTTATTTTAAAATGGGGCTTTTATATGTTGGCCTTTGGTAGTTTACATGTCTGCAGGCGTGTTATAATGTCATTGCATGGCCTGTGGCTAGACATTGTGGATACTTGATGCACTGATTTTACAAGGGTTCTTGGTCTTGAGAAATGAGTCTGAGTTATCTTATGTTATACCAGTAGCTGCCACGGATCTCCGGCAGGCCTGACCAGCCAGGTTTAAGGCCCCTACCGGCATGTCTCTCACTGAAGCACTGGCACTGTTTGCAACGGTTCTGGTGCTTCAGTGACCCCATTTCTATGGGGTCCTATGAAATGGGGATTAACCGTTACCACTGCCACTTGTGATATCCTGGTAGCAGTGGGATATCAGGAAGTGACGTAAGGGTGTTACAGGGTTGCTGGTAACCCGCCGCCTACCTGCGGGTTTTACCGGAATCCCCTTAATGAGCCCCTTAGTTTGCTTGCAGATCTGTTTATTTCTCAGTTAGTTTGCATGTAAACAGAAATACATAAACGGACATAGCACACAATACTGAGGGACTATTGGTATAATGAATGGCATGCGGCAGTTTGCTGACAATTGCGGTTATCAGCACTTCTGTGTTTCCCTATCCACTGTGTTTAGTTTGCCACATATTATAGTACGCACCTAATAGTATCCCTTAGATCCATATATGAACCATGGCAAATTGAAATATCAGGCACCACATCAATGTTTTCCTTAACTGCACATGTAAGAGAGAGGGACCATGTAACTGCGAGTCTCTCACTACCACGTTTCGCAGGGCTAATTGCCTGTTCACTCAACAATTACTCAAATGTATAATTATTTTAGGAAATGATGTGTTTCCATTTTATAATTAATTTGCTCTTTGGATGGTTACAGTCTATTTTGGACACATTTAAATTGAATTTAGTTATACATTGATTTTTTTTCTGTCAGCAGCCAATTTGCGTTTTTGCTGCTCGGAGGGGGAGACACTAATTATGTTGAGAGTCACTCATAGAATAAAAAATGAAAACCACCAACTCTGTTTATAAGTCTTACTGCTATACAACATGTTACATTTTATTATACCAGTGTAACACCCTAGACAATTGATGGATGGAGTGTTATAAAATTGTGGGGGTACACAAACTACATGACGTCTAACATGCTGTCGTTCCTTTTACATTGTGTGAGCAGTGCCTTTGTTTTGGTGTTTGCATGTTCACTGGAGGTAATGTTTAGCAACATTGTTGTATTTAATATTTTTCTAGCCGAACCAATGCGGGTCAAGGAACTTCAACCACTGCCATGGAATGCACAATGACTAGTTTGTGCATTTTCATTAAGTCCTTCACACTTGCAACATCACACTTTTTAAAAGGATCTGACAACTCTTTCTATCTGCTCGTCTTCAAGTATGCTGGATGGCAATATGGGACTTAGTATGAAGTCGCAGGCTGGAGGGTGCAGGATAGGAGTAAGATGACAATGTGACCTGCTCATTGATGCAGGCCACTAAGATGGTAAACATGGGATATTTCAAACTCCCAACTTCATCCAAAGAGAGAGTTTGAGGCTGAGTCATACAGTGAAGGTAATGCTGACTAAGGCCCTAATTAACAGTTTGCTGGAAACTGTCTCTGCATTCCGACATTCCAGGATATTACAGGCTGCATAGAGCCGGTAAGCTCCCATTCCCATGGAGTCCCACAGGACTCTGTGCAATGGGATTGCCTGAATCACTGGCACCGGTATTACTGGTGCCGGTGATTCAGGTATTTATTTTCTCATAGGGGCCTGATATACAAGCAGGTCAGGCCTTCCGGTAGAGCCGTGGCCCCCACCATCAAACATGAAGTTTGCCGGTCCTGAAAAAAAAAGCTAGAGCCGCAATAACCTGCATTTCATCCGGACCAGCACACTTGTAATGAGGCGCTAAGTCTTTGAAGTTTTCAGGCACATTTAGTCAGATTCTCTACAGACCTTTAGCATATCCATTTGTGGAGAATTGTAGACCAAGAGAGGCACAGTCACACACCAAGTGTTATAGGAACATCGGCTCCACGCAAAGTAATTATAGCATGGCATATCAAACGTTTGAAGACAAGTTCAGTCATGCAACCTCACACAGAAACATGCCATACAGAGAATCCCACAGGTTAAACATCTCCCTTAGGCATGGCCACAATTATCCTGCAATTTAGGTTATAAAAGAGGGACAAGTGCCACAGTGTGCAAGTGGGAAGACAGTGTTCAGAGGTGAAGAGCGGTCTTTGGCAGTCTGTTCAAGAGCTACACATGAGATAGCAGAGACCCGAGGAGATGAAAAAGACAGAGAGTGAGAGTGTTTTTGTGAGAGAGAAAGAAAGAAAAGAAGAAAGAAAAAAGAAAAAAGAAAGAAGAAAGAAAGAAGAAAGAAAGAAAGAAAGAAAGAAAGAAAGAAAGAAAGAAAGAAAGAAAGAAAGAAAGAAAGAAAGAAAGAAAGAAAGAAAGAAAGAAAGAAAGAAAGAGAGATTGATTGATTTGGAAGTGGTAGAGAAGAGAGAGTGATGAGCAGAGAAGGCAATGAGGAAAAAGAGAGAGGGGCAGAGGAGCAGAGTATGTAGCAAAAAAGAGAATAACAGTGGAGGTACACATGATTTTGAAGGAGCAAAGGAAGTAGTGAGAGGGAAGAAAGAAGCATGAAGATATTTAGAGAAAAATGCCAAAGGAAGAGGAGTTGGCAAAAGAGAGAAAAGAGACTCTGGTAAAGAAAATGAAGAAGAGGAGATGTAAATAAGGAAGGAAGATCTGAGGAATGGAAAAAAAGGATAAACAAAACGTTGAGGAAACCTAGAGATTGGGGGAGAAGGGAGAGCATGGCAGAGTGAGGAAAAAGTGGAGAAGAGATACAGAAAAAGTTGTGATCGCAAGGAGTAGGAAAATGGTAGTATAAGTAACAGAAAGAAAGAGGAGAGTCAAATCAGGTCGCCAAGCAGGGATGGGCATGAGGGTGCCTCCAGAATTTCCATTGGTAGCAGAACTTTAGAGTGACAGAAAAGACCCACAACATATCTAAGAGGCCAAAGAGAAGTATGCAGGCCTACTCTTCAGATCCAGAGAAGGATGGGAACAAAACCAGAACCCCTGAATACCAACGGTACTTTGCTAGAGCTGAGATTACTGCGTGAGAGATACAACACTGCGACTTTAAGAACATTATAAAAACCATTTCCGGGCACAGAGCACTTGCGCAGAGTTCAGCCGTGAGTTCAGTCACACAGGAGACTGATAAAAACTGAGGCGTCTTGCTTTCCTGTGTACTTTACTAGAGATGAGATTACTGCATGAGAGATACAACACTGTGACTTTAAGAACATTATAAAAATTATTTCTGGGTGCAGAGCGCCGGCGCAGAGTTCGGCTGTGAGTTCAGTTGCACGGCAGTCAGCCGGAAGGTTGGCAGAAGGAAGGCTTTTGATGGCGGAAGCAAAGACCCTCTATAGCACTAGGCAAAGAGCAGTGGGGAGCTTGCCAATCCGCAAACCCCGGCACGTCCTCATCGGACCCAGCCAGATTGTCTTCTTTACCAAGACCCATCGGTAAGTGAATTTTGAAAGCTGTCTCTCCTAGCTCGCTGTCTTCGTTAAATCTTGGCTCTAAGGCAAGAAGTCGGTCTCTATGTATTGAGACAGAGTTACCAGAACCCTCGTCCCATCCTTCCCCCCCAGACATTGGGAACTAGTCCAGTTACGGAAAGTGAACTTCCTAAAACCACAGTTACAGTGACCGATGTTCTCCATCCTACCCCAAATAAGCCCCAGAAAACAACGTTGTCCCTGCCTACCTGGGAGGAGGAGGCAAGCACGCCTGTTCTTTCGGCTGTGACTAGTGACTCGGCTCATGACATGGTTGTGTCAATGCCACTTCAAAAGTATGTCATCTTGGGGAGTGAGATGGAACACGATGTGAGCACGGAGGTGCCATCCAATACCAGGGTGCAGTCAGAAGCAATTTGACTCGCCCACCAGGCAGAGATGACAATGGGTGGAATTGGAGCTGGAGTAAATGGGGAGGAGGATTTTGGACTTAATACGCCCCTTACCCTACCATGCCACCAGGTTTTTTCTGTTTGTATTCCCGGACAATACCATCAAAGCACCTGGACGAATTGTGATCTGGTGCCTACTATGACCCAACCCGTGGTCCAAAAATGTAATGTATTCGCCCAAATCCACAACTCCTAGACATACACACCTACTTTACTGTCGCAGAAATCACATGTTGCCCCTACTCAAGGAAATGTCTTGCCTCCTGCTGATTTGAACTGTGAAACAGCGAAACAAATAGAGTTTGATTGCAGTAAAGCAGGTTTAACTGCTTTTTACGAAGAAGCCCCTTTCACTGGAACTTCCCAAGCAGTCCAAAATGAGGGTCCATTAAAAACCAATCAACAGTATGTAAAACCATGAGGATGGTTGAGAGAGCATGGGAGGGCTCGGCAGCCAGTTTGGAGAAAATCGTATATGCTTGTGATGCCTTCTCAGGCACTGTAATAGCCCTTGGGGTATTCTCTATCTACATCACCAAGCTTGAACACAACCAATGAGTAGGGGCAACTGTCCTTGCATGCTAAGTTACCAGCTGCTTATCAAACAAAAGTGAAGTCAGTAAAAAGGAAATTCTTGGACGTCACTGGGGAACTATCAGACTCCGAGATCTTGGAAGGAGCAGGTGAGAGTGTATTTGTTCAACCTATTTCCAGCAATCCTGCCCATGTTATGGACAAGGGTGTACAGGTGAGGGGTTTCCCACAAATAGATGGAAACCCCCAGCCAGGCCTAAGGCTGTCCTCGACGGATCAGGTTCTAATGCAAGCAAGTAAAAAATCGGCCCGAGAAAACAAGGCTTTGGAGAATGCTAAAAGAGAACCCGCTGTCTCCCGGACCACAACTAAAATAAACAAAGGGGCTACTGTTTCTCTGGCAACCTGCACAATTAAATCAGTCAGAGCAGGTTGTTTTTGGATGCTGAAAGGACAATTGGAAGTGGGAAAAGGTCCGACATGACTTTGAGAATTTGGCAGTGACATCAAAAGAGGGTATTGGAAAAAGAACTTCGGATGGAAACAAGGGCCTGGTACCTGATCAGTCTAGCAGGGGTCTGAATTCTCCAGCCATTCCCTCCTGCTGCTCTCACCTTAACTCTTTGACCTTGTCAACATCCTCAGACTCATTTATGGAGTCCTCAATTGACGGAAGACCAGACTAGAGAAACAGAACATTTACAACTAGGCATTCACTACAACCAGCAAACCCGGATCTCCTAACTATTATGTCCTCTTTAACCATTGCCATGGCACCCTTTACAAAACTATATGAGGCTTTGAACAAAACATTGAAGGATCACACTAATCTTTTGGCAATGGTACACATAAAACTGGTATTTCTAGGTGGCTTCATTAACAGGATAGACTCAGGATCATGACCCAAACAGTCCCTAAATTACTCCTTCAATGCCCAAAATGTATTAGGATAGAACAGTAGGAGTAAAACCGATACAAAAGATCAACAAGTACAAGCAACGGCTCGTAACTTAAACCACGAAGACACCCAGGATGAAGGAGGGGTTTTTGGGGGACCAGAGAAGGAGACTCTGAAGTCGAGTCACCAGCAAATGCTCCATGACCAGGATTCCCAAGGGTGGACTCCATACATTAAGATTCCAAGCCCCCAAAGCTTATCTCAGATTAGAAGCTAGCGGAATTTAACATTAAAGAGTATCCTCTGTTTGGTCATAAAAACAAAAAAGGGAAACTCAGGACCCAGTTCTGTGAAATCATAAAGCATTCTCTATTTTCCTCAGGAGGTTAAGGACTCTGGGCACTGCCAGGGAACTGGCCGAATACAGAAGTTATACATTTGGGGGGAGGCTACCCTGTGAACCGGAAGTTGGGGTTAATACTCACCCCTCCTGAGGGAGGCCGATGGGGGCTCCACCAATGGTTTGTTAACAATGGATGAAGAAGCCGTGGCTGCAGTTTCCCTTGATCTAATGAACATCCTGATCTACTTGATGTCAGAGGCGGACCTGGACCAACCATCAGTGCAAGCTGCCCAAACATCAACTATTCCAACAACCTAGTACTAGTAAATATAGAGATCACAGGGTTGGTTGTTCTGTTCCAGACTTTCATGTACTAGAAGAATAAAGGAACAAAACCTTGGACAAATACCACCATTCAGATCAGTCGACTGTCGCAGACAACTTTACAGGAGAAAACTACAGTTCAAACAGACCCATACTCGGACCCGAAGAAAAGGAAAAAAGTAGGATTGAGCATTCAGTGGCATTTGACTTGCCACGTCAGCAATCAAACGTTGTTAAAGATCAAAGAAAAACAAAAGGGTTGCTAAACACAAACGTGGCTGGAAACCTGTTGAGGATTCCATTATTGGAGCCTTGGAGTGTGCGAGAAGGGAAAAAGTCTGTGAGGGCTATTTCACCACAGGCATCCACCTCCTCAACGAGATCTGAAGCTGGAGCAAACTGTTGATAGGGGTTGCACTTAGATTGACCAGAACACATGTAATGGACCTTCTCCACTGCATTCCAAATCTATGGCAAATAGACTCCAGTGACCTAAAAATCATTGAATTTGTGGATGAGGTGCATACAGACAGCATCTATATCTATATTCCTTTCCCATTTGTCAACATAATGTTGATGAAAGAGGCAGATAACTTGTTGATGCTGGGTTTTGACATCACAACACCTACAGACCATGAAGTGGGGAACATTTTGGGCACTGTAAATCAGAGTAAAAAGCCAACAAAACTAACACAGAGTGATCAAATCAAGCACTTAGAAAGGAATCCCCTAAAAAGAGTTGGGCCACATGATGGACAAGGGGAGCCTCTTGAAGATGTTGCCATGCAGTCCGCCGTGAGGGCGAGGCCCAACGCACGAGCACCTGAAAAAACAACTTCAGCATCACATTACTGGCAGAAAAAGGTACCAAACCCAAAAAGCAGGTCAAGGCTCCCTGTGGAAATGACCAGACCAAACTAAATAACTACTTGTGGGCCTGGCTCTTGGGAGCCTTGGATCCAAATAGAATCTGATAGCATCTCAATCCTGGGCTCAGGTGCAGAATGAGGATGGCATCCTGGAACACAAGAGGCTTTAAACATCTGACAGCAAAGGGTGATGTAAATCTGGGGACTATGATCTGTTGCGTTTTCTGAAGACATGGCTTTGTCAAATGCCATGTCTGGATGGTTATGAAATAATCCTCTGTCCAGCAGCACAGGGCACAAAAGGAAGACGTTCATCGGGCCTTCTGACAGAAATAAGACCAGGAAGTGGTCTCAAGTTGATGAAGATGGTATTTTAAAATACATTTGCCCAGCAAATCGTTATGGAATGGTTACCCCTCCTTGGTGTGGTTAAAGAGGCTAAGACAACTCTGCCTAGTAATCATAAACTAATCGTGGGCTTTGCAGATTTACCCCCAGCTCTGGGCTGGGGGCAAATCCACCGTGATTTTGCTGATTAATACCGCTGGCAGTAATAGCACCGAACATTCCCCATAGGGCCCATTGGGGAATGAGAAATTCGCGAATGGGCCCAATGGGGAACGGGAACTTACTGTTCCACCAAACCTGTGATCCGGCGCTAATAGCGCCATGGGTTTGGCGGTAGGGCTAATAGCCCCGGTGGTTATACTGTCTGAGTTAGCGCCCAACACATGATGAGGCCCAATAGAGAAACATCTTACCTTCAAAAAATCAGAAAATGCCTGTCTCTTCCACATACTGAGCTAACCTGCCAAATCATATGCTATAGTCAAAGAAAAACCATCCAAAACAGGCAACAGCCCAATGGAATTGAGTTACTGAACAAGCTACCAGTAGGATTGTAAATTAACCACATGCCATGCGGATTGTCTTCTTTTGACCACAAACCCATGCTAAAACTCTTCTCATTCCACCAAACACATCTTACAAAAATACACTAACTCCACCCGAACACACACACATTTACAACACCCCACTTCATACTGACACCATACAGAAATACCCCAAAGGTCTTTAAACGTGCTAATCAGACCACAGGCCGTACATCCCTAAGCCATGGGCACATTAGGCCTACCACATGAACACAAGCACCTAGATGCCCACCAATACACATGAACTAGAAACAAACCCCACACAGTGAACTGTCTTTACAAACTGAAACTACCAACACCACAGCAAAACCACATGTCCACAATGGAGCATTACTTCAGAATGCTAAAAGAGAGAGATAAGAAGAAAGCCAAGTGTAGAAAGCAAGAAGAGGCGAAGTTGGTGCAGAAACAATTATCATAATTCACCATAGAGGGAGCAGTGTTGACAAGCAATGAGGGAAGCATGACGCAAGTGATGCAGTTCCCACAGCAAAATAACATAGCCAATGCTCAGGATTAGAGTGTGTATAATTATATGACAAGAGGCAGAGGGAATGGGCTTTGAGGAGAAGGATGAGGAGGATGTCAATACCCTCAAGGAAGGGGAGGATCTAACGGCGGACAGCCCTTGACATGTTGGAATTGTGGAAAAATAGGACATGTGGCTAGAGTATGTATAAATGATGAGGCATGCAACAACAGAATTGGTAATCTCCAAGAGGGGGACAGGATATGCTCCATAATATAATACAGACTCAATTGCCACAATCACAGCAATTTCAACAAGCACCAATGCAGACAAAGTTATTACATATGCAAACATTGCACACACCTCGGCAAATGCAACATGCACCCACTCAACAATACAATACATCCCAATGAATAAGACAGGTTTATCAGAGTAGCAAATGGACAAAGGGGCTACACAAGCAGCCAAACCCACATTAAGGAGTGTGACTGTGGTTGGAGGGATCCTTTCAAAAGCACAGGGATGAATTTGTATCCACAATAGGATATCCCACAGGATGACCTGATGTGTTCAGTACTATCTGTAACACCAGACCACCAAGAGGAACCAAGGGTCAAGGTGACTATAGGAGGCAAGACATTCTCATTTCTTGTAGTCACTAGAGTGACTAATTCTGTATTCATGAAGGAAAATATTCAATGTCAGGCATTTCTATAGGGGTACACAACATGTCTATGCAATTGCTATACTCTAAACAGATAACAGTGAACATACTAGGGTGTGATTTAATGACACACCTTAACATGAAGATATAGTTTACTGATGAAGGCATAGTATGTTCAACCTCGGGGATACATAATATACATGTGAGGGAATTTATATTGGCCTTTGCAGGAAAGAAAGCTTTAAGTGGAGTCCCTCTGGACCAGGAATTGTTTTTGTATGCAGTGAATGTTCTATTATCATTGTTACCTAAATTGTTGGGTAAAATAATAAGGATGCCTGATACATTTTTGTTCAGGCCAGAATCCTATGGATGATGAGGAAGGGCAGGTTTTCCTCTGTAATTAGAAGCAGCAGTGGTAAGAGAAGAAATGGTGATGCTTCACTGAACAGCTGATGAGGGAAGAGGCTGGAGAACAGTGATAGCCCTCAATGAAGGATATAGATGGACATACTTGACAGATGAGGAACTATTTAGGGAGGACTATTCAGATGATGAATTAGTAATCTTTATGAGTCTCAATATTTGATTAAAGATGAGAGCATAGAGCTACCCCAGGGAATACCGTTGGTAAAAAACAAAATCACATTTTTTTCAGGAAGAAATTGAAAAAGTGCCAAGTATCCTATGCACCACAAGTCCATATGGCTTGGTCCTATTGAAGGGAGTAAGAGCAGTGAAAACTAAGCTTAAACCAGGAGCTATTTTGCCACATGCACAACAATACCCAATGTCCAGAGAAGCAGATGAGGGGATATTCAAAACGTTATCTGCCCTAATGAAACAAGGCATTCTAGTACCATCAGATTCCCCATACAACACAGCTATGAACACTATCGAAAAATCAAAACGGTGAGACATTCGCCCTATGAACTATATAGTCGAAGCAGAGTTTCCTTTAGGTACAAACCCTGTGACAGTATAGTGCAATATCCCATCATCAGCTTGGTAATGTAATGATGTCGATATGAAAAATGCATTTTTCCCAATTCCTCTACATGAAGACTCACCGGATTTGACTTCCCTTTTGTATAGAATGATTTGCCTGAAACATACTTGTTTGCCTCATGTGTACTGTGCGTCTCCCTCTATTTTTAATGGAGTCCTTCAGATGGACTTGGGAAATGTTGAGCTCGAAAGTACCACAATTCAATATGTGGATGACATTTTAGTGTGCAGACAGACGGAAGGAAATTTAGAGAAGACTCTGTGAAACCTATGGCGATACTTGCAGAAAAAATGTACAAAATAGGCAAAGAAAAAATACAGTGTTATCAGGCAGAAGTATTATATAATGGACAGTTAATCTCGCAGGAAGGAAGAAAAGTGACAGCTGAAAGAGAAGAAGCCATTATGAGAACCGCACAGCCAATAACGGTGGGACAAATGCAGCAATTTTGAGGTCAATGCAATTATTGCAGAGCCTGGCTCTTTGCCTATAGTACATATATGCAACCACTTTTAAAAGTGCTTAAAGAAGCACATGTAACAAAGCACAAAAATCAAGCCAGCGGATATGTAAACAAGTACACTGAACGGAGCACAATCCTACCAGTGGTGTCGGGAACGGTCCCTCAATCAACCCCTCAGATCACTGTACATGAATCACAAAAGTACTTTTAAATAAGTTTCTTTATTAAATTAGAAACATTAAAATGATTATTAAATAATTTAGAGCTCATACATGAATAAGAGTAAATATATGACATACAATTATATAACACGAGTAAAGTGCATAATGTGAAGCAAATAATTATTTCCCAAAAAGACTGCTAGGAACTCAATGCCAAATGACAAAATGGAGAGTGATCACAATCATCCCCAAATATATCTGTGTCAGTGCCAGTGAATTAGACTCACTCGGGAGAAGGGAATCTCTCGAGTGGGAAAATCCTGGTCATCTGAACATGTCTGAATGATTTAGAAATAAATTAATAAACTGGTTAAATACTAACAATGACAGGAAAGAAAATGTGTTATTTCCAAATGTAGCAGTTTAATGGTTGGAAAAACAAGAAACTGAAAAACATCACAAAATTAAACCCATACTCTAAAAAATCTAACATGGGATGCAATACGTCCATGGGATGCAATACGTCAACTACTGCGGTGACATGCAGATTAAAACACAAATACATGAAAACAGTATAGTAAGAATGGCACCATAGAACAAGTAGTTTCGATGGAATACACATCTAGCTGAGTTGCAGATGATGTCCATCTTCATCGGGACGTGGCATTCCGTATACACATTCTTGAGAATTTATATGTGTCTTTGATATACCTACACAAATGTTACACATTAAAAAAGACCCTTTCTACTAAAATGTATTATCTCAAAACAAAAATAATGATGAAGCCTAAATTAGAAAAGAACATACATCTAAACAATACCATAGTTCATACATCATTCTTGTGTATAAAAACAAGTGATCTGAGGATCCCAAAAGAGGACCGGTCCTCCAACGCTAGGTCAGGACATGCAAAGTGACTAGGGTGAGAAAATCTAATTACCATAATCTCAAACCCTTTGGGGGTGGGCCCAGGAGCCTGACAAGAAGTCAGGAAGTAACAATCCGGCCACACCGAGGACAAATCTCAAATGAATTCGATCTGTAGTGAATATAATAAAAAGAATGACCACATGTGGTCATAAAATTTCTCTGAGGAAGAGCTTGAGTGAGATAAAAGGAACCCAAAAAAGGTAAAGCTTAGCTCTAAATGAAATAAACATTTAAGGCCCAAAGTGAAACCACCAGTGTAGTAGAAATAAATAAATAAATCACCAGTATTGAGAATAAGTGATAAAAAAGGGGGACCCTGCACCCAAAGAAAAAATGAAAACAGTACAGTAGTTGTCAAATGAGCAGTACCCGAAGTGTTCTCGGTATACTCATGCGCAAGTCACATGAAACATCATTGTGCTCACCTTTAATCAAAATTAAATCTGTCAATCGAGTACCATCAATTGATGTTTCCTTAGTCTGTGGTACGGGCTCTAATGCACAAGCAGTTCAAGATTTCAGTAGGTTCCCAAAAAGATGAACCTCCAAATGTCATTCCAGACTAAACAAAGTCTGTGAAATAATGGCAGACATAAAGAGCTGGTAAGTCATTTAATGTGCCCCAAATATATTATACATAAACTTACTTTATACATAAAATCACATAACCGAACTGTATGAGGTTACGGGCAGAAGGCATGATCTTAAATGTTCATGAGGCACTGAACTAAATCGAGTCCATGCACAGAAAGATGTATCTATCATATCTTGTAGCCTTAATGGCAATACTGCAAGATTTCAGCGCAGTAGCAAAGAAGCGATGGTAAGCCGACTATGTGAAAAAACGGGGGGGGGAGAAATAAAGTCAGACCGGCTGACTAATGCAAATCAATATCCTCCACCACCCCTATTTTGTGTTTACAGCACATACACTGCTGTACACATGACTCATGCTGATAGGTAAAGCCCCCACCAGCCCATCTGTGCTCCCACCATCTTTTGTCATTGTACTTACTGCTCCACTTCTAGGCCCAGCATGTACCCTAGCTATTAACGCACGGCATTTATCCGCAGGGTGCATTTTCAAATCTAGGTACTGTCCCATTGTAACCTAATCCTAGTGAGCACCAGACTTGCATTGCGTAGCTGCGTGCCCAGACCATGATCAACTGGTTCACTCTCACTCTCACCATGTTCCCTTTCTGCATCATGCCGGACAATGTACACTGTACCGGCAACACCTTCATAACCGTCAACAACGGTTTAGCCAAGCTAGGCTGCCCTAGGCACTACCCGATCCCCTTCCCCACGCCCTTCCAACCCTCCCAGCCACCTTTTCCACCCAACCCCCACTCCCACCCTACTTCCTCCGTAGACAACAGCTCCCCTGCCAATGTGACCTCTAACAAGACTCCCAATCATAGCACACTTAGTGCTCTTTGTCGCACGGGGCCCCCCACATTGAAATCTCCAGAACCCCTACGTTCTACAAACCCCAACCTCACCATCCGCAACATCAGACTAGGCACCAGGCTGACCCTTACAAACAGCATCCACCTGACCAAACTCAACACCAAAACTAAGAAGAAATCAAAGACCCCTAATGCGCCTGACCCACTCCCCCTAAAAGGAGCCTTACTCAATGCCAGATCTCTGGCCGCCCACCCCACAGAAATTGCTGACACTATTCTAACATATGATCTTGACTTCCTTGCCCTAACGGAAACATGGCTGCATGAGGCCTCAGGACCACACTTATCGTTAGCCATTCCAGCCAACTACTGCATCCTTAGAGCCGACAGACCTAATGGTAAGGTAGGAGACGTAGCTATCATCTCCAGATCTACACTAGGCTGCAGACTAGTCTCCACCCTATCTCCTAAATCCTGTGAGTTACTCACAATCAAGTTACAAACCTCCCCCACAAGTAGGATTACACTACACCTTATATATAGACCTCCAGGCCCTCCGGGAACCTTCGAGGAAGACATTACAGTGCTCATTACTGAAAATTCCAAGCCACTAGCACAAACTATTATCCTCGGCGACTTCAACCTAGGCTACAATGACCCCAAGGACGCACCAGCCGCATCCTTAGCAAATGCCCTAACTGAGCACGGATTCGCTCAACTTAGCATTTCACCAACTCACCAGAAAGGCAGAATTCTCGACTGGGTAGCAACTCTTAACTGCAACACCACCTGCAAGGACCCCCAAGCTCTTACATGGACAGATCACTACCTTATCCCACTCGAAATTCATACCAACCAGGTCATGCATAGGAAACACCCCCTGGCACCAGCCTGCCAACCAGAAACAAGCGCAACATCACGGCCGAAGCCCTACTACCTCTGGTCCTACCCACCCTCAACGATCTACCGGACAATGCTGACCTTAACCTACTAGTCGACACCTTCAACAACTCCATGGCTACCGCCATTGATACCATTGCCCCTTTGAAACTACTTTAAAGTAAACCAATAAACCACCTCAATTTGTGGTACACTCCAGAAATCAAACTACTCAGGAAAAAGAAAGCCAAACTAGAACTTTTATGGAAAACTTACCCATCTCCTGAAAACAAATCCAATCTTAAAAACATCTCCGCGCTATACAAAAGTGAGATAATTCACACCAAAAAAGATACCTATAATGCCAGGATTGACCAGGCAGGTTCTTCCACCAAAGAATTATTCAAAATTCTAAAGGAGCTAGAAAGCCCCAATAACCTTCCAGACAACTGCTCAAAAGATAAACCCTGGTGCACCAGCATCCAGAATGCCCTCAACAATAAAATCACAGGACTCCAGACCAAAATCAAGAACAAACGTCAACAACTCCCCAGCAACAAAACCGCCAATATCCAACAAAGCCAATTTAGGCTTTACCTTTAAGAAAGTGACCATCCTAGAAGTCCAAAAAATCAACACTTCCCTAAAACCCTCTAATTGCAAAGGCGACAGCTGCCCTGCCCAAATAATAAAAGACGCTGCCAGAGACCTCTCCCCCTTCATCACTAAGTTAATTAACCTCTCATTTGCCAACAATTCTGTCCCCAACAACCTAAAACAATCCTGGGTGCTCCCTCTCCTAAAAAAACAATCCCTGGACCCAGCCATACCAACAAATTATAGACCCATCACTACTGTCCCTTTTCTGTTAAAAATCTTGGACAGAGTCGCCTACATCCAGATTCAGGAGTACCTGGAATCTAACCAACTGCTAGGTATTCGTCAATCTGGCTTCAGACCTCAACACGGAACTGAAACTGCCCTGGTTGACCTCAAAAGCCAGATTGATGAAATCAAAGACCAAGGAAATGCAGCCATCCTACTTCTCTTAGACCTCTCAGCGGCCTTTGACTTAGTCGACCACGAAATCTTATGCAACCACCTCTCCATCGCAGCCCACTTCTCCTCCTCTGCCTCCGCATGGATACAATCCTTCCTGGCGAATAGAAACATGCGAGTCTTCTCTACTACAGCTGCTGCTGACCCCATCCCCATCACCTGCGGAGTCCCACAAGGCTCCTGTGTATCCCCCACCTTGTATAATATATTTACGAAGCCCCTATTCGACAAATTGGACCGTCTGGGTGTCACCTACACCAACTATGCAGATGACACCCAGATTCTCCTCACCATCTCAGGCAACTACAATGCGGACGTCACCCGGATCAACAAAATCTTCTCAATCATTCAGGCAGCCACCCACGGCCTCTGCCTGAATGATGAGAAGACGGAGCTTCTGCTGGTCGGCTCTCCTAACAACCTGTCTAAACTCAGTGCCAGCTACAAGAACATTATCATAGACGGTAACACCATCCCTATCGCTAAAAGCGTGAAAACCTTAGGTTTCCACCTTGATGCCAACTCCAACCTCTCCAAACAACTCAATTCAACCGCCTCAGCCACTGCCTATACGGGTAGGATAATCAGGGCAAGCAGACCCTTCCTATCACCCGACAGCTACCTCACTCTGGCCAGAGCACTCATTCAATTCAAACTAGACTATTGCAACAGCCTGTACCTAGGAGCCAACCAATCTGTAACTAAAAAACTCCAGGTTCTCCAGAACAATGCTCTATGCGCAGCACTCAACATCCCAAGGTGCGAGCACATTTCCACAACCAGGAAAGCGTGCAAATGGCTCTCCATACAGCAAAGAATTGACCTCAAAACTATCTGCCTCACCTACAAGGCCTTAAACAACCTAGCCCCACCGTACTTCTCCAACAAATTCACTCTAAAATCCACATTCAGAACCACTAGATCATCCAACTCCCTATGCCTGCTAGTGCCCAGATATGCCTTAAAAAGAGCAGGAGGTGTGAGTTTCACTGTACTAGTTTCCCAACTTTGGAACACCATACCACTCAAAATTAAAACCACTGAGTCCTTCCCGATCTTTAGGAAATTTGTTATTGGCTGGTTACTGAACAAAGAGTAGTATCCACCATCATCCCGAATATCTAACAGCTGCAACCATACCTGATATGTAAATTGTTGTACTATGTACATTTTTTGTAAATTGATGTACTTGTAAATGTAAATGCATATCTTTTGCCTGTAACCATGTTCTTAAGCGCCCTTCTACCCACGGGTCCGGAGCGCTCTACAAATAAACTAAACAAACAAACAAACAAACAAACAAACATCGCCGGGATGTCTAAGAGAAAAGTAATGAGAATTCTGCGGTCAAAAGTGATCGTAAAGTGCCCAAATGAGCCTAGTCTAAGACTAAAAGGCGAGGAAAATTCTGTCTAACTAGCTGCTGTGAAGCGCTTACCTCTACAGAAGACGCCATAAACACCAGCACAGGAAGTCGGGAACCAAACTTCCCGTGTTGGCGTTTTACTGGGGTTAAATACGCCTAAGGGCGTATCGATGCTGATGACACGAGCATCTCAACTCGAATGAGCCATACGCACAGTGGGGCGTTTCTAATATAACACCGCGGGTCTCACGCGGTAAAGGAAACTGAACAAAGCACTGCAGCCTGTGGGGCATAGCAGGTCTAACGTCTCAAACGTGACAACCCGGAAATATCAAATGTACCGAGAGACACGTTTGATGAAACGCAATGAATTGTGCAATACAACTAAACAAAAGGCGAAGACTTACAGAGCGCCGATGGACGTGAATCACGTGACATACCACGTGGTCCAATGTAAACAAGATCGACAAAGCGCTTGGATCCAAAAAAGGAGACGCATCACTACAAAGATAAAATAAACAGCATGTCATGCTGAAATATCAAGGTATTTTATCCAAAAGCATGTCAGTCGGGCTGAAAAGTTAACTGAAGCCCAGAGACGGTGTCAGTCAAACAAAACATAGAACAAAGGCTCAAAGAGACCAATGGGCATATGTAGAGTGGCATTGTATAGGATGCCACAACAGTGAAGCTCGACCGAAAACAACTGCACACAAGTAGCCTCTGGGTTAGGAGAGTGTAGTGGACAATGTTCAGCAACTGCATTGCCACGGTTATAGACCAGAAACATCATACTGTCCCTGAATTGGGCACTGTGAAGTGCCCGAGTTATGGCTATAGTGGTGAGGCAGAAAACATCAAAGATGACCAAAGGACTAAAAGGCTGACTCTCACATTTAGGGTCCAAAAACTACCTTGTCATCAGAGGTCTATTAAAATAGTGCGTGCCATTCTTCCTGGGCATTCAGGCCCAGTGTATGACTTTGTGTGTTAAATATCCACCACTGTTCCCTTTGGGATAGTTTTGTGGCTATGGCATAGTGGTCTTGTCCCATGACTCTTTCTAGGCACCACCAACGTAAGTTTTCACAGTCATGTTGATATTCGACAAAGTGAGCAACGAGAGGTGAAGAGAAATTGCGAGTCCTAATTCTGGATTTCTGCTCAGAGATCCTCACTTTAATGGGTCTAGATGTTTTCCCTATATATGTCTTGTCAAATGGACACATAATCATGTAAACCACATTTTTGGAATTACATGTGGTGTGATCCCTAAGTTTCCAGACTCTATGATTGATGGTAACAGTGTTGGTAGCTGTAGTGGATCCGCACTGGCAACAGTTGCCACATGGGTAGTGTCATGATGCCTACCTCCAAGGAGCCAGGTCCGACCCAGCAACCCCAGAGGCAGGCATCATTCCCCCCAGGGAAGTGCCAGCGGGCCCAAGCTGGGGCCCTTTGGACACAGTCCTGGTGCCTTAGGCGCCAGGCTCATGTTGGACCCCTGTCCTGGCACCTTAGGCGCCAGGCTCATAAAGCTAGACATGTGTTCAAGTGTTTTAATGTGCACTTACCTGATGCAGACCATGCTGCTACATCCAGGCCCTCTTGAGGCCTGAATGGAACTACTTTACCTGTGGGACTACTTTCCACCTGGGTGTGGTCGGGGAAGGATACATACCTGATCGGTGGAAGGATACATACCTGGAACTTCTTCCAAAGCTATTTAAACCACACCCGATCAGCAAATCACGCTTCGCGTTGTTCTGCTCCTCGCAGCTGGACGCTCACCGTGTCAGCTCCTGCATCTGGACTTCAGCCATGTCCGTCAGCATCCTGGGTCGCCTGCAAAGGGAGATAAGAGAGAATTGAAGAGAAAGAAGACCTTACCTGCTAAAGCAGCAGCACGGAGACATCACACCAACGATCCTGAAAGGGAAGACATCATTTTAAAAGCATTTCGCTTCGATCGCTGCAGCGCTGCATTTCACTCACCTTTCCTGGGCGCCTCCATCTCAGCAGCGATCATCTGGATCCGCACCCACTTCCCAGAGCCTAGAGAGAAAAAGACATGAAAACAAGGTGAGAGAAGGAAGGGAATAGGAAAAGCTCAGTTCTAAGACTTACCTGTTGGGTCATTCCCATTTCATTTCGGGTCCTGCTGCTTCCCGGCATTCCGGACCCTGGCCCCTATGGGGAAAAAAGACAAAGACATTGAATGAGCGAATGCAAAGACATTACCTGAACGCTCATCCAGAACTTACCTGTCATTTACTGGAACTGCACGTTTCACTTCGGGTCGGCGCCATATCTCCGGCATTCCGAACCCCGGCCCCTAAGGGGAAAAAGACATAAGCATTAGCGCTTGCTGCAATAAGACAATGAACATTATTATTAAGCTTGAACTTTTGGACTTGCAACAGAACTCTTACAGCGCCTCACCTGAATAGTCAAGCTTATTTTGGACTCCCATCAAACCTCAATCCAGTGAAGTAACTGGGTTTCAACGCGCCCCTGCATCAGAAGCAGGATGGAGAACTCATCCTTCCAGACCCTAAGGTGAGACTTCACGGGGAATCGTGGTAGGGTATCGTGGAGGGTTGGAAGGGAGTGGGAGGCTTGAGCATTATTCCGTGAGTAGGTAATACTCCCTTTTCACGCACAGGGGAATATTCCTGCGAGCCAGAAAAGCCAGAGTACAGGGGCCCTTCCTGTCCATCTTCAGAGTCCTGCGCTTCACCATTGAAGAAGCATCAGCACTCGAAGCCAGACCTGAGCCTCCGTGGGAATCAGGTGAGCGTGATAGAACGCGAAGCCTACCCACAATTTCCCACCCGGGCGCTATGGAGACTTCCGAGACAGATCAGCTGGCCCAGCTTTTGGGGGAATTACGGGCAGAAGTGCACTCAGCCCGCCAGGAGACTAACGCTCTCAAAAGAGAACTGATCCTATCAAAGGAAAGAACAGATGACCTGGCCAAAAGGTTATTGCAGGCCCAGGCAGGGCACACTCCTTTACCTAATTCCGGAGGTACTTCTACATCAATGGGTTTGAATAACCCGGTACAAATCAATCTACCTGGACACATGCCTTTGGCCCAGCCTGAACGTTTTGCGGGGGATCCCAAGAAATATGCCGTCTTTATGAACCAATGTCGTTTACACTTTCTATGCAGACCCGGGGCCTTCCCTAACGACCAGACCAAGGTAGCCTTTATACTATCTTACCTCAGTGGCAGTGCTGCCGATTGGTCTATTCCATTGGTAAATCAGGATGATCCCATTCTCCAGGATTTTCAGGGCTTCCAGGCCAGCATGGAAAGATTGTTTGCTCGACACTCTCAAGGACAGGCCCTTGATAACGAACTGCTATCCTTACGACAAGGTAATCAGGATCTCCTGTCCTACGTTGCCACGTTTAATAGACTGGTTGTGGAAACTGGATGGCCAGAAAACAAAAGGATCGCATTGTTTCATCGAGGCCTGCGCGGAGAGCTTAAGGATGTTCTAGCTCAGATTGTAAATCCACCCCAGGTCTGCGCAGACTACATAGACTTGGTGGTTCAACTTGATCACAGACTTCAAAATAGAAAAGCAGATCGGTTCAAGTACGAAACCCGAGTACCGATCAAAACCCACGCTAACTCCAAGAGTACCGACGTATCTGAACCTATGCAAATCGGCGGTGTTAAAGGACCATTAACTCAGAAGGAACGAGAGAGAAGGCGGCAAATGCAACTTTCTCTGTATTGCGGGACTTCCGGTCACCTTCTTCGAAATTGTCCAGTCAAACCACCTAAGAAGGTGGTTGGAGCCACTGATAACGATTTATTGACACCTGATTCGGGAAACGACCTAGCCCGACAAGCGTAGGGGTCCGCTTGCCGAGCTTGAAAACAAACTCTTTGACCTCGCATTTTGTCATGCCAATGGTGCTCGTGGACCCAAAACAGCCTCAGCAGTTGCATGCTATAAAAGCATACATCGACAGTGGAGCTATTGGAAATTACATAGACCGTGAATTGGCTTCCAGGATTAAGCTCCCTCTCCGCCCGAAAGTAACCCAAGATGTCATTACTACAGTAGATGTAACCGAAATAGCCTCAGGGCCTGTAACGCATTCCACTGTTGAAATGACACTGGTGGGTCAGGATGGACATCGGGAAGCAATCGTGTTTGATGTGATCAAGGCCCCACAATTTCAAGTAATTCTTGGAATTCCTTGGTTAGAAACACATAATCCCAGAATTGACTGGCGAGCAAAGAAGATAAGTTTTCCTGATTGTGAACCAACTTGTTATCCAAGAAATCCAGTTATGGGTCTAGCCTCAGCAACTTCCACCCCTGTACAGCTACCGTCAGAATACCAAGAATTCCAAGACGTTTTTCAGAAGGAACAGGCTAACACGTTACCTCCCCATCGGTCTTATGATTGCCAAATCGATCTGGTACCCAATGCTCAACTACCTTGTAGTAGGATTTATGCTCTTACGGAACCTGAGAACCTGAATTTGCATCAGTATTTAGATCAGTACCTAGCCAATGGTTTTATTCGCCCGTCCAAGTCTCCTGTCTCCTCAGCTCTGTTCTTCGTGCCAAAAAAAGAGGGCGACCTTAGAACATGTATAGACTATCGCGCCCTAAATCAAATAACGATTAAGAATCGTTATCCTCTGCCCCTGATCCATGAGCTTATCGACCCGGTGAAAGTCGCTTGTGTGTACACCAAGTTAGATCTCCGAGGAGCTTATCACCTGGTGCGTATAAAAGAAGGCGACGAATGGAAGACTGCATTCCGCACCAAATTTGGGCTCTTCGAATATCAGGTGATGCCCTTCGGTTTGTGCAATGCACCTGCCGCCTTTCAGTACTTTATGAATGATGTTCTTCGGGAACTTATCAATGTCTGTGTCATTGTTTATATTGACGACATCCTGGTGTACTCTTCTTCAGAATTCGATCACAGAAAACATGTTAGGGCAGTTCTTGAGAAATTGCGCCAGCACAGACTATTTGCAAAGCTTGAAAAATGCGTTTTTCATACCACAGAAGTTGAGTTTCTCGGATTCATCCTGACACCTCAAGGAGTCCGAATGGACTCGCGAAAGGTGGACGCCATCCTCAAATGGCCATCTCCTAGCTCGGTGAAGGGAGTTCAGAGCATGCTCGGCTTCGCCAATTTCTATCGAAGATTCATCCCGGAATTTTCCCGAACAGTCCAACCCATCACAGCTCTCCTAAAGAAAAACAAACGCTTTGAATGGACTCTTGAGGCCGAACAAGCCTTTCAGGACCTGAAAACCAAATTCACCTCTGCACCTGTATTGAAGCACCCGCACCCAGATCTCCCTTACATTGTGGAAACCGACGCATCCAGTTCGGCCATGGGAGCTGTCCTGTCGCAAAGAGACCCAGAAACTAACCAACTACACCCTGTGGGCTTTTGGTCCAGGAAATTTTCTGCTCCTGAAATCAACTACGCAATTACCGACAAAGAGTTACTGGCTATTAAATCTGCTTTCAAGGCTTGGCGTCACTACCTTCTCGGGGCAAGACACACCATCACCGTAATTACGGATCACAGAAATTTACAGTATTTAAAGACGGCCAAAGCTCAATCTTCACGACAACTCCGATGGGCTCTATTCTTTGCGGAATTTGATTTCGTAATTACCTATCGCCCTGGCTGCAAGAATGGTAAAGCGGACGCCTTATCCCGGATTGGCATGGAAGAACCCAATTCGAGTTTAGAACCTGTGCCAATCATACCTGAACAAAGAATCTTAGGCCTAACTTCATTGCAAACTATTGAGGACATCCAAACGCAAGTAAAACAACTTCTAGCCTCTTCAGCCTTACTGGAATGGAGTCAAAAGGGTCCTCATTACACCGTTAAGGATGATTTACCCTACTTCCAGGAGCGGTTGTTTCTGCCAAGTAAAGAATTTCAAGAACTTGTTATTGCTCATCATCATGAATCATTAATGGAAGGACACCCTGGTATCGCTAAAACAGAGGAAAAAATCAAACGCCACTTCTGGTGGCCTTCTTGGAGAAAAGACATAAAGTCTTTTGTATTGTCTTGCGGAATTTGCGCCCAAAACAAGGGTCAAAAGAAAAGGCCAGCCGGCCTACTTCAACCCTTGGATATTCCACCGGCACCATGGCACACCTTGTCAATGGAGTTTATAACTGACCTGCCTCCTTGTGCTGGTTACAACACTATCCTTGTAATTGTGAATCTATTCTCCAAAATGGCCCACTTTATCCCTTTAAAAGGTTTGCCTTCAGCTTCCACCTTGGCCAAGGAATTTCTGGAGAATATAGTTCGCATACATGGTTTCCCTTCCATATTAGTCTCGGATCGTGGAAGTCAATTTATCTCCCATTTTTGGAAGAAGTGTTGCCAACTAGCACAAATAGATGTGCGGTTATCCACCAGCCACCACCCCCAGACCGACGGACAAACCGAGAGAACCAATCAGACTCTCGAGCAATATCTTCGGTGCATGTTACACCAATCCGAGTTAAATTGGAAAGACATCCTTTGGATCGCAGAATATGCATACAACAATTCAGTGCATTCTGGAACCGGACAAACTCCTTTTTATACTTTGTATGGTCACCATCCTCGGACCTCTGACCTAGATCCACCTCTGACCCTGGAAATGCCCACAGTAAATTATCTGCATTCCACAATAACCCGAGCCTTCAAAGAAGCTGCAACTCATTTACAGCAAGCCAAGAAAAAGTATAAAGAAAACGCTGATTTGCACCGAAGTAAAACTCCTCCTTACCAAGTAGGAGACCAGGTATGGCTAGCAACAAAACATTTACCCCTCAAGGGCCCGCGAACCTTCAATCCCAGATTCATAGGACCTTATCCCATCAAGGCTATAATAAATCCTGTGGCCTTTAAACTGGATTTACCGTCTAACATGCGTATTCATCCAGTTTTTCATGCATCACTTTTGAAGCCAGTACAACCAGGGACCCGACTGTCCAAGCGTCCAGACCCAGTTCAAATTGAAGGGGAATTAGAATTCGAAGTTAAAGACATTTTAGACTCCAAGGTGTTAAAGTCAAAACTCTTCTATCTTGTTGACTGGAAGGGATATGGACCTCAGGAGAGATCGTGGGAGCCTAGTAACCATGTTCACGCACCTCGATTAATACAAAGGTTCCACCGGAGATTTCCGAACAAGCCAAAACCCCCGGAGGGAACAACCTTGGGAGGGGCCTTGAGGGGGGGGTACTGTCATGATGCCTACCTCCAAGGAGCCAGGTCCGACCCAGCAACCCCAGAGGCAGGCATCATTCCCCCCAGGGAAGTGCCAGCGGGCCCAAGCTGGGGCCCTTTGGACACAGTCCTGGCGCCTTAGGCGCCAGGCTCATGTTGGACCCCTGTCCTGGCGCCTTAGGCGCCAGGCTCATAAAGCTAGACATGTGTTCAAGTGTTTTAATGTGCACTTACCTGATGCAGACCATGCTGCTACATCCAGGCCCTCTTGAGGCCTGAATGGAACTACTTTACCTGTGGGACTACTTTCCACCTGGGTGTGGTCCTGGAAGGATACATACCTGATCGGTGGAAGGATACATACCTGGAACTTCTTCCAAAGCTATTTAAACCACACCCGATCAGCAAATCACGCTTCGCGTTGTTCTGCTCCTCGCAGCTGGACGCTCACCGTGTCAGCTCCTGCATCTGGACTTCAGCCACGCCTGTCAGCATCCTGGGTCGCCTGCAAAGGGAGATAAGAGAGAATTGAAGAGAAAGAAGACCTTACCTGCTAAAGAAGCAGCACGGAGACATCACACCAACGATCCTGAAAGGGAAGACATCATTTTAAAAGCATTTCCCTTTGATCGCTGCAGCGCTGCATTTCACTCACCTTTCCTGGGCGCCTCCATCTCAGCAGCGATCATCTGGATCCGCACCCACTTCCCAGAGCCTAGAGAGAAAAAGACATGAAAACAAGGTGAGAGAAGGAAGGGAATAGGAAAAGCTCAGTTCTAAGACTTACCTGTTGGGTCATTCCCATTTCATTTCGGGTCCTGCCGCTTCCCGGCATTCCGGACCCCGGCCCCTATGGGGAAAAAAGACAAAGACATTGAATGAGCGAATGCAAAGACATTACCTGAACGCTCATCCAGAACTTACCTGTCATTTACTGGAACTGCACGTTTCACTTCGGGTCGGCGCCATATCTCCGGCATTCCGAACCCCGGCCCCTAAGGGGAAAAAACCATAAGCATTAGCGCTTGCTGCAATAAGACAATGAACATTATTATTAAGCTTGAACTTTTGGACTTGCAGCAGATCTCTTACAGCGCCTCACCTGAATAGTCAAGCTTATTTTGGACTCCCATCAAACCTCAATCCAGTGAAGTAAATGGGTTTCAACGCGCCCCTGCATAAGAAGCAGGATGGAGAACTCATCCTTCCAGACCCTAAGGTGAGACTTCACGGGGAATCGTGGAAGGGTATCGTGGAGGGTTGGAAGGGAGTGGGAGGCTTGAGCATTATTCCGTCAGTAGGTAATACTCCCTTTTCACGCACAGGGGAATATTCCTGCGAGCCAGAAAAGCCAGAGTAGAGGGGCCCTTCCTGTCCATCTTCAGAGTCCTGTGCTTCACCATTGAAGAAGCATCAGCACTCGAAGCCAGACCTGCGCCTCCGTGGGAATCAGGTGAGCGTGTCAGGTAGTTCCCAGTAACCCTTTCCATTCCCCACATCTCGGTGATGGTTTTAGGTGCCTGGATAGTCTACAGTCTGTCTGGCTGAGATAACCAACTCTTCAGATTCCTGCCCTTTTTAAAGGCATACATAGGATGTTCCAAATTGGACATGTTCATTTGAAGTAGATGCCAATGTTTGGCGATTACCTTCTTAATTTTGGCATGGTGGGTGCTGTAAGTCATGGCGCAAACCATGCGCGACTGGTTCTGGGTGTTACGGATGTTTTTGGACAACAATACTTTGCAATGTTGGTGTCTTGCCCTTTTACGGGACTGTCGCAGTATGTGAGCTGGATAACCTTCCTGGGATAATCTTTTCTCTATAATGTTAGATTGAGACACAATGTCTTGCTTATACGTGCAATTCCGCCTAGCTCTTAGAAATTGACCGTAGGGAATGCTTTGCCTTAAGTATTGCAGATGAAAACTGTCAAAGTGGATAATCGTGTTTCGGTCCGTGGTCTTGTGGAAAAGATCCACAATGATAACACCGTTCTGAGTTTTAAGTTTCAGATCCAGAAATGAAATCGACATACTATCTACAGACATAGTAAACTTGAGATGGTCATTCAATGAATTAATCCAAGTCAGAAATTGTACATGGTGTCCCTTAGTTTTATCCCACACGATAATAACATTGTCTATGTATCTTTTATAAAAAATAATTGATTGCAAAAAGGGATTGGAGATGTCAAAAATGGAGACCTTCTCAAAAGCCCACATAAAAAGGGTTGCGTATTTAGGGGCAAATGCTGCACCCATCGCAGTACCTTTTACTTGTAGATAGAAACTCTCTTTGAACCTAAAGTAGTTCTTGGTTAGGGCAATTTTAAGCAGATCCACAATGAATTCACTTGGAACCAACTGAGAATCATCTCTGAGATGCAAGAAGCATTTAATGATGCGCTATAACTCCGACTGAGGGATATTCGAATATAGTGATTCAACATCAAGAGTAATGAACAAGTTTTTGTCTGAATCAAATGGTAAACCTTCCAAATGCGTGATGGCGTCTGTGGTATCAGCCAAATAGGTGGGTGTGCTAGCTGCCAAAGGTTTAAGAAAGTAAACAATATATTTTCCTAAAGGTTCTCAAATAGAACCACAAAGGGACACTATCGGTCTACATGGGGGATTTAGTATATTCTTGTGGATATTTAACAAGATATAAAACAAGTAAGGAATAGGAAATCTTTAGTGCACAAAATTTCGCATCTTTGGCCTGTGTCAACAGGGCTAAGATTTCACTTTGTATGGTATCTGTCGAATCCCCCTTGAGTTTAGAGTAGAAAATACCATTGTCCAATTGTCTTAATACTTCCAAATCATAAAATTATGCATCACAGACAAACACTCCTCTGCCTTTGTCGGCCTGTTTAATAATGATGGAAGTGTCCCTTTTGAGTTCTTGCAAGCAGGACCATTATTTTTTGGAAAAGTTGTAACATCGATTCAAATTAGGGTCACCTTGGACTGGAAAAATAGAGTGAAAATCACAAAGAACAGCGCGTTCAAAGGAGATCGTTTCACTAGAAACCATCTGAGATGTAGGCATGAAAGTTGATTTGGGCTTAAACAGAGTATTGTTGTTTTCTAAATTATTACCGTTTGTGCCGAAATGATCTCTCAACCGAATTTTTCTGAAAAAAACTGCGGAGTTCTAATTCAAGATCCATTTGACTAGGATTAAGCATGGGGATGAAAGAGAAACCTTTCTCAAGCACTGAAATTTCGTTGGTACTAAGTATCCATTTCGAGATGTTATAAACTGCTGATGCATTAGTTAACGTTGGTGAGACCTCCTCCTTGTCTCAAACATGTTTTCTATCGGCGGGGGTCCTGCATCGGCAGAAGGAAAAGGAAGATTTGGGGGAGGGAAGGCCTGGTAGGGGCCTTGAGGTACATACATAGGCATCTGCATGTACTGTTGATAAGGCCAATTTTGTCGTCCTCTTCTGCCTCTACGTGGGCCTCTATTCCATTGGCGACCTCTTGGGCCGCATGTGTTTTGGTTGGGAAAAGAACCACTCCCATCTGAGGAGCTGTCTAAAAAGGTAACTCTTTTTCTGTAGTGCTGCGGACCCTGGCTGGGATAAGAAGGGTCATTCCACAGACCAGGCCCTGCATAATCGGGGCTCAAATACGGGTAGGCAATCTCCTTAGAAAAAGTGGAAATGTCTTTCTTGAGTTTATCCATCTTTTTAGCAGTGGTAAGTTTGATAAACTCTTTAGTATGCTTGTCTATCAAGTCAAGCTTTTCTTTAATATTTAGGACTGTCATTTCTAGGGCAAATGCAGCTTCAGCTTCATCGATTTCATTGCCGACTAGTATACTTTTCTTGAGGGCCGTATTGATGGTTAATAGCATCCAGTCTCTACTGCATTTGGTGCCTACCCCCGAGAAAGCTGGTTTATATTCTAAATCGTTGACAAAGAGGCAGGGTTCATTCCTCACTAAGAGTCCCTGCGGTGTAATGTTTTTCTTTTTTAGATATTCAGTAAGTAAACGCCCATGCATCTCGGTCCTAAATTTCTTCTTTCTCAGTTTAAGAATGCATTCGCTAGTAACACCCGTATTGGATTCTTCACCTGTGGTCTGAGTTAATGACTCAAAGAAAGACAGCACACGAATGGCTTCTGCCAATTGTTCATCGCTGAACGAGTAAGTGTCTGAAGCAGCCATAGTAAAGATAATAAAAGTCCAAAAAAGGACAACACAATACAAAGTGAAAAATCAACACAAAAAGTAAGGGAAATATGAAAACCAGAAGAAAAAGGTTAAATTCAGAAAAAAAAAAATGGCCTCCTGTATATCTCACTCAGAGCGAAAACCAATAGCAGAGAAAGGAACCTCACACTGGAGTAAATAGGAACACACGCAGTGAGCCCACTGCACGTATCACAACAATACAATAGTATACTTTGACTATAGTACATATATGTAACCACTTTTAAAAGTGCTTAAAGAAGCACAGCTGGCTAAAATTAAATTAGTGTGGACAGAAGACAGGACTGAAGGATTTAATTATTTAATTAATTACAAAATGCAGTTAGTACAGCTCCTGTATTAGGGATTCCAAATTACAGTGTAGAATTGTCTTATTTTCAGTACGTTGACCACTCAAAGAGCATTGGGGTATGAAGTAATTATCTCAAACCTTGTGATCAAAATTGTAAGGTGTAGCATAGGGAATCCAACAATGTTCATATCTGAACCAGTGGACAAGATGATGTGCATGACTGTGTTACATACACCGAGTGTTATAACAGTATTCCACATGTTAGAGAGAATGCTCTAGGAAGAGGGAAAATTGTTTTCATTGATGGTTCATCTAAAATTGATCAAAAGCGGGGGCGAGACATTTGGTATCAGCAGTAGTAAAAGTGACCCGAGAGAGCACATTTGAAGTATTGATAAGTAGAAGATTGCTGTCAACCTATTCAGCACAGGCTGCATAATTAACCACACTTATTGATGCACTACAAAGTTTTGAGGATGAGGAAGTGACGGTGTACTCTGCCTCTGCCTATGTGACGTCAACTGCACATGCAGGCCTGTCATGTTGGAAGAGGGAGCTCATTGTGGCCTTAACTTTTCTCACAACCATAGCCATCGTGAAATGTGCAGGTCATTCAAAAAGAACAGACTAAGGGCCTCATTACATGGTAGGCGGTAAGGGTTAATGGTCATCGGTAAGGGTACCAGTGACTGTTAACCCTTACCGCCTTATTACGAGGTTCCTTTGCGGGTTGGTACTTTAACGCCTGCTTTTAGCAGGCGTTAAAAAACGAACCCGCAAAGGGACCTTGGTGCTAATTACGGTACCGCAATTTGCGGTACCGTAATTAGCGCCTTCCCCATTCCCATTATGCCCTATGGGGGCAAAAATGGGAATCGGGAAGGGCCTTGGTGAATGGGGAATTACCGCCCCGCTCACCTTGGAGTAGGGCGGTAATTCCGCCACCCCCCAAGGCGGACACGGTAAAATACTGGCGGCAACCATGGCGCTAATAGCGCCATGGTTACCGCCTACCGTGTAATGAGGCCCTAAATCTCTTGTGGGAATGAAGCTGCAGAATTAGAGGCCAAACCTGCCACATATCATTCAACCATGTGTGAAGATGAGTAAAAAAATGTAAAGCAAGCAGCAGGGTGATGCATGCTGGTAAAAGAAGGATTTAATATGATGTCCATTGCACACTTAATTGAGATACAAGGACGAGCATCGCAAAAAGAAAGGGAGCTATGGAAAAGGTGGGGGTGTTCCTTATCCCCCAATGAGGCAATTTGGAGACAGGACAGTACAGGAAAGCCAGTTATACATCTAGCATTGTTGAGAGTAGTGCTGGGGCAGCTCCACTATCCCACACATGTGACTCAAGTCAGTCTAGCTGCTACAATAGCAGAAGATGCGTTTGTATCAATCCTCAGTGAACATGTGGCACAGTTCATTGTAAACTGTAATGTGTTCCAGAAGTTTATGGGAGGGCACACCATGTGATTAGAAGGAGGAGTAATCCCCAGACCTAATGGCCCCTTCCAGCATCTGCATATAGATTGTTCATATGTTGCAAACATGTAATGGTCGTTGATACATGTTAGTTGTAGTTTGTAATTTTTTCAGATGGGTTGAAGCAGGTCCCTGCATGCATCCTAATACTGCAGGCACAGCAAGGTTTTTAGTCCACAAGGTATTTCCAAGATGCGGTGTGTGCAAAGTTTTGCAATCCGAAAAGGAACTGCATTTTGTGAATGAACTCTTTGAAAATATTCGGCTGATGACTCTACAAAATCAGTATGTACTGGATTTGATTACAGCAATGGAAGGAGACATGTGGGCCAAGGTTGGACCTTCTTGCCGTATGGACATACCTTCTCATGATGCAGAATATTGAACCTTAAAGGAAGCGAAAACTAAATTAATGAACATGGACACAAAAATGGTGGAGGAAGTAGACACAATTGAAGATGATTGGTTTACATCTCTGTTTTCATGGATTTCAACTTGGCTAGCAAACGCTTTTAAGATGCTAGGAGCAATACTTGTGTTCATGTTGCTATAATTCTGTCTCATCATGATCATTGTGGGACAATGCAAGAAGACAACAAAGAAAGCGATCGGAATGAAGATAATGGTGGATATTAACAGAGGAACAATTAAGCAAACTGAAGCCAACACCCAGAGCTCATAAAGAAAAGTACCCTTGCACCTCCAGGAACTATGTATCATTATCCCAAGGATCGGAAGAAGTATGTGGGACGATGTATGTTCTGTTCACTAACAGGAGATTGCCTATTCATGACCTGGAGTGTGGATGAACATATACAAAATGCGGGTAACCTGATGGGGGTGGGGGCGTGGTGGTTAATGGAGATATGGGTTCCAAAGAAAAGAAAATATGATGAAATGGTAGAAAAAGACATAGTAGAAGTTGCAGAAGAATAAGCAAAGAGTTTCGTCGAGAGCTCGACCAGAAGGGGAATGTAGAGGAGGAGGTACTTGTCTTCTCCCTAGTTCCCGCCCCCTTGCTACCATTATATTGTATTGACAGATGAAGAGCCATGATGGGCAACCCATGCCTGAATCCTTGTAATGATCATGTACAACGTTGAGTATTTGAGAGACAATATACACTCAGACAACCCTTCAGAGTGTACCTGGAAGCTGACATAGTGGAGGAAAGTTACCAAGAAGGGTGTACATTGCCCAGCTGTCGAAATGCAGCCATGAACAGAATGGATGTGTGTTAAAACAAAGTCTGTCAACAGTGAAAGAATGTTATAAAGAAGATATAAGAACGTATGTTGAAAAAATATGAAACTACTTAAGAATGATGATGTAACTGAAGCACTTAGAGAAATATGTACCCTATGATACAGTAATTATGAACACAAAAAAAATTAAGTGACTGATTGCTCCATAACTGTAAATACGCTGAAATACAAGGTAGAAAGAATACATAGAAGCTTGCTTATGAGAGGTATATATATTCAATGTTTAGGACAACAATCAGAAAGTGAAAAGATGAAGAAGAAGTTGTTTTCCCTTGCAGCATAGAGGAGTACATTGGCTTGGAGCCAAGGATGCTATTTCGAGAGATGAAGGAAAAACACAAAGGGATTCTAAAGAGCAGACCATTTGCGAGAACATATTTCCCAAAGATTAGGAGAAGCAAGAACATTTACAGAAGGCAAGTATTGGACAATTAAAAGGCCATGAAGTTTATATGTCTCAGAAGGATAGCTCAGGGGCAACATGCTTGTCTTGGAAGCAAGACGACACGGAGAAACACAGGTTCGATCCCATGGTCCGCGCTTAGAAACCTCTGGGTATTAAGCACATTATAAATAACCTATCATATCATATGGGATAGATTGAGCAAGTCTATAAAGGACAAGAGGAGCAAATCCACCCAGCATAATTGAAACAAATGATGTTAAATACACTGCCAACATGGTCAAATGCATGGTCTTGTAACACGTGATGGAGAGCTTGCAAACAAGGGCTATTCATTAAGTCTAAAGCTAAGACAATGGTGTGCCTACACTCCCTTGAATGTCCCGAGACAGTGCAGACTGGCAACATCAGCTTTTGAATAGAAGACACTGGCATGAGACCTACCGATGAGAGAGGGTAGAATAATTGGGAAGACAAGGGGAGAGCTGACGTATCTCTAAGCACCTGGGTTTCATTTCTATGTATGTGCTGCTAGCAAGCCGAATTTCCAAGGCTGATTCGGGTTTCCAACCAATCAGAAAAGCGTAATCCAATTCAAACCCTCGACAGGTTTTACAGTTTGCCATATAGGATGACGCATCTAGCATTATATAAAATGAGTATAATAATCGAGAAGACTGCATGATCCTACATAAATCGATCTGATGAGCGTTATTAGCCCTGCTTTACTTCTTTGAGATTAAAGCAGTATTTTACCATCTCCTATGAGTCTGTCCAGTTATCTGGTCTGAGATATATTTTATTGTTAATTCCATCTAGCATACAGATGCTTTAACATGCGAGAGCTCACCACTGTACAGTGTCATGCCATTTTTCACTTATGTTTGGTGAAATAAGCACACTGTCTCCTTTACATTAGTAATTCATGTGCGGTGCCCCGCAGAAAGGAGTGTGTGCACATGCTCGGCTTAGCCACCCCTTATAATGTATCAGCCCTGCTTATACATATAAGTGCTCAGCAAAGAAGCATTGGCAACACCCACAGGTGTGGCTTTTGTGTAAGGCATTGGATCTGCATTTTCCATGCAATGCCATAATGGTACTGGCTGGCCTTAGGAGCACAAAGAATGGAAGATGGAACAATTATGACATTTCCTGGCAAATGCCTATCAAACTTGTAAAAGTACCAAAATTGTCCTAGCCGACTTATAGTGACAATTAAGCCATTATCTGTCAGACGAATGATGTGAAAGCACAGCGCTAGACTCAAAGAGATGTTGTTAAGGGGGAGGGTATTTATGAGTGGCAGGCAGTGGGTGTGAATGTTCATGGCGACTAGCAGGACCATGGACAGTCAATGGGTGGATACATAGCCAAACACCCACACGCTGTGTGTTTTTCCTCACATCTCATCTTTTCCCATCTTCGCTTCCCTTGACAACAATGTTGACTTACAGGCAGCACCTTCAGTGCCATCCAATAGCCAAAACTAAACATAAACATCAATTGGATGGTGTCAACTATCTGAGACAAGTCGCTCGGATAAAGATCAACCTGAAGAGGAAGAGTAACATATGGTTTCCTGATAAGTTCAGAAAGGAAATATTATACACAGGACTGGCATCTATGAAACAATAAGGGATAATACATGCTACCAAATAGATAATTTTAGAAACGTAATGCTAGTTAGAATGTATTCTTCCTGTGGGTGGGGGGAGGGGTAACGGGTGGCAGGCCCTATGCACAATAGTTGGAGCAATGCATCCCGTAAAAAGTGAGCATTTCATCACAAACTGTTGTCGTGTTCTACAATGAAAGACGTCCCTTTTGAAAGGGTAGCAGCATGCTCCCAGCGAGGCTTTCTCGAGGTTTGCTGCTGAAGACGCCTCAGCGTGTGCTACACCAGTAACACCAGCAGCATCGATTTTCTGGATGGGTTTTGTGTGTTAGTCAGCGCGTAGACCCCGTTAGGTTACGTGCGCCAAAAAGCTACGTTTTAGAAATATGTTCTGGAGGGAGGACAAGGTCACCTCCTGTCACCTTTTCTCTCTCAACAGTTTGTCGCATGTGAAGTTCATTTTTACCAGAAAAGTTTTATCTGTGAAAAAAACAAAAGAAATGAAAACATGTTTCTGTTTGTCAAGGAGTAGGAAGTGTATCTCCAACTTTTTATATTTTTTAAACCGTGACACTCTGAAATGCGTCAATTGTACAACGTGTCGAGCACACTTTTTACCATCGCAAAATATTGGTTTACGGTTATTTGGTTCAGTGTGTAAGTCTTCCCAAACTTTAATTACATCACGTTTCCTGCATGATTGAAAAGGTTAAAGGAGGTTAAAACGTGGTCAAATTTCACAGGAGTAATTTGAATAAAAAAAAAAATTCAAAGAACTCCAAAGAGAAGAAATGTAGGAATGGGTGGACAGGAAGATACACAGAAGAGGTGGGGAAAGCAGGGATAATTGTGATATTTCAAGGCAGAACTCTACGATTGTGGGTCTGTGGCACATCTAATCACATGTCAAACATGACGGAGTCAGCCATTCAACCTTTTGAGCTCGTGAAATAAGTGACACTGAGGTGTGGAAACATCGGTCAGATGTTATTTACCTCTTGTATTCATACGGTTGCGTAAATGAGCGCAATGGAGGTGGGTAACACTGCACTGGAGGATGGGCAGGGACAGTATGGGATTAATGACCAAAAAGTTCTGCAAGGTGGAAATGGACTTTGTGCTGAAAAATTCACTTTGTGTTGCTCTGAACTCATTTGATCAATTCGCAGAGGGGACTTTGTGCCGGTGCTTCGCACAGTGCACAATGCTCGAGCGTTTTGCGTGAGGCGGGAGAGAAGGGCCAGCACAAAGAGGAAGAAGGGGGTGGAATGTGCAAACATCCTCATTAAATTCGGAAAACGAGGAATAACATTGACGTGGGGAGGAAGGCACTGTGCAAATGTACAAATTCAGAGATTTTATTGCGCTTCCGCTTCAACCTGAAATTACCCACATTTTTCTGCCACCCTTAACCAGGTGCAAAGTAGAACTGCACCATGCAATTCTAATCATAAAAAGCGAAATGCCATTTCAGAGAAATCTCACAATTCAAAACTTCCTGCATTGCTTGCACTCATAATACTACATGGAAGGATGAGGAGGAGGAGACGGAGAGGAGGCCCAGAATCTTCTATACCCACACAACTATGTTTGGGATGCCAGATGAGGAGGTGTATGGCACTTCCTTGTCACCGGCTCATTCCAGTGCACCACAGCCATGGTTGATGGTATTTCATAGCCCACACAATCCTGCTGCCTCCACCACGTTTTGCACTGCATTGTGGCATCCGTGCATAGCCACATAGACGTGCCATGCATTCTGCAGGCAAGGCAAAGTGTGAATTCTATGCAGTTGCCCACTTCCCACTGGTACCTGGAGCCTTAGACTGCACCCATGTTGCGGTGAAGAAAAAGGATCCATTTTGTCGTTTGGACTGTGGAAACAGAAAAAATGATATGAGGCCGGGAAGCCCAAAAGGAAACACACCAACACAGATTACAAAGGACATACAAAGCGCTTTATTGAAAGGTACAATAATTAGCAAAAGTCAATTGACATACGGATAGCTATTCGGCCCTCAGAGTAACAGAACGAACTATCAACGGTAGTTCGCCGTGTTAGTGTGAGAGACCGTACATTGGGATACTCGGGTTTTTATACTTTTTATCCAGCTCTGGCCAACCCCCTCGCGGGTTAACCATTCTTGGAACCAAGCCTAGGGTTCGTTGCCAGGTCAATCCCATAATGTATGCATTTGATCAGTTCCTCTGATACCGTTGTTCATTTACACATAGGTCAGGGATAGGACAAGGTCTCAGTTCGCGACCCCAACAAGTGGCCTGTGGGCATATTACTTATTCATGTGTGCGGAGGTCACAACGGCCAGAATCCCACTCGAAATGACATTCGGCCTCCATTTTGTTGTTCGGGGTGACTTCCACACTACAAGAGAACCTAAAATGGAGGCTAAATACAAGATGGCGATTTACACAATACATTAAGGTCAAGACCTTGCCGCGGAATCTATTTACACAATGTTTTTAGACAACTTGGCGTAGGCCAACATACATTCAAACAATGCGATAGGAGGTATAATATTATTTCGATTTCCACAGACCCTCCTTTTGGCCTATGCCAAGTGCTAAACATCATCCCTAATACTTTCGAAAATAACTCCATGTATTATCATCCATAGATTCCGCCTTATTGTCTGTAATGTCTATAGCCATAAGGTCGTTCATAAGAACCTCTTGTAACATGAATTCTTTAGATGCTGTATCTGGGGTATATATTTTATGCCCTATTGCGCTCACTGCTTGAGCACAACACCCCCCTATCATTCCACACATACTTGGGAGGCATTGAAAACAGCAACAAAGGAATAACAGAATCCCTAAAATAACCAGAATAATGGAAAGCACCCTCAAACCCCAAGATCGCAAAGAATCCCAAAACCAAGTACTAAGGTTCCAGTCTCCTACAGGGATATGGACTTCAGACCTGAGAGTATGCAAGTTCTGAATTGCTTTAAAAATTGTTGGCGAGGAGTCTGGTACGAAAACACAACAAGCGGACCCCACTAATTTGCATACTCCACCTCGTTCTGCCAAGATGACATCTAATGCCATCCGATTTTGAAGTGCTACCAATCTTATTGCCTTTTGCTCTAAGGTCATATTGTAGAGTATGTCCGTGGTCTGGTTGATCGTTCTCTCCAGTACCCTTGCTAATCCCCTAATGTTCTCAGAGTTTGCTATTTGTCCCCAAAAGGGCACAACCGATTTAGCTATGTCTCTCAATACTTGCCCAGGGGTATCTCTGTTGTTGTCTCGCCGTGGGCGAGCCTTAGAAACCTCCAATGCACTAGCTACAAATACCCCGGGTAACAATATTCCTAAATAACAAGTTCCCTGCCAATCCTTGGGCAACCAGGGAAATGCTAAACTACCACAAACAAAATAAACAGGCCCCCCTACATACAGAGGCCTGTTTTCCCCAGTCAAATTTACAATGTTTTTACAAGTTTCAAAATCTCCCATTGGCCTAGTGCCATTTCTCTGTACACAGAAGGGAACTGAGTCAGGACTATGATTTATAGAATAAGAAGGAGGTACAGCGTCCTTATTGCCTATCGGAGCCATTTTAAAGGAAATCAGAGTTTGAAAAGGAAGAGATAGTTTGTCAGACGGCCTAATAGAAGCGACGTTAGGTTTACGTCTATTTGCGAAAAGCAAGCATCCCAGGGGAGTCAATTCATGCTTCTCCAAATCATTTAAATTAGTTCCATCAAAGTTCCCTGAGATGCTATCATTCCATCGGCCAAAGAATAGTGCTCTAAGAGAAGCATAGCAAGCAGTCGTTAAAGGTAGAGGATGTATATACCATCCCAGTCCCTTGTTCCCATGTTGCGGCAAATGAGTACAAATCCAACAATTACTCTTATTAAAAATGGCATGAGTAGCATTCATTACTATCATCAGAGTGTTATTATTATACTTCTGTCTATGTTGGGAGTCTCTAGGGGACAGAGTGTGAAGGTGTACAGAGGGAGTCAAAACAGTTGGTACGATCTTGGTCTGTAATAAAGGTTTCAAAGGATAGATTTCTTCGAAATACCAAAGTCCTACAGCAGCAGTTGCAAAAATAACAATAGTCATTATCAACACACAACAGTACGTTTTCGGGGCCCAGGCACATTGTTCATTGTTCGATTTGGTCACCCCCTTATCTAAAAGTCCAGTGCGGGGAGCAGCTGTGAAGGTGGCAGGCATTGTAGTTTCTCGATCGACGGCCCCAATGTTCGTTGCTGGCGACACTACGGTCGCGTGATTTCTTAGTCCTTCCCAACCCTAGCCAGCAGAATCCTTTTTTTGCTCAACAAAACTTTCTCATAACAAGACAATTTTCCCAATCACTTCCTTTTTTTCCAGATGCACGAAACTCGTGCCGTAGTTCTATTTCCTTGGTCGAAGGTTGTACCTGATGGTACCCAAAATTGTCTGGTCCGGAAGCAAAGTATCGTCACTTCCTGAGGGAAGCGACGTGTCGGTGGCGGCGGAAGTCGCAGAGCTCGAAACAGTGTTTACCGGAAGTGATTTTTCAAGAGAGTGCAGAGACGAAATGGACTGTTCCCCAAGCTCCTCAGGCTCAGAGAACTTCTCCGATGCACTCACAGCGCTGTTTGCTACTCCAAGATCAGAAACTGTAGCATCAGCGAGGGGTTCTGCTTCTTCTGTAGCGTGTGGCGTCGGGTGAGGAAGTTTCTTGACGTGCGTCGCGTGAATCCAGTTCTTCTTTCCAGCCACCCGCACTGCTGTCCTGGTGACCAATAATACCTGATGGGGTCCCCGCCAGCGAGGCGCGAGACAGGAAGACCTCTCGTAGGCCTTCAGGAGGACCCAACTTCCAGGCTGTATATCGTGTCCTGGGCCCGTGAACCGTACCGGTAAAGCAGCATGCACCTGGTGGTAGATGAAATACAGGTTTTTAGTTAACTGGTTACAGTAGTCTACAAGCAATACATTTTCCACCTCCCTCAGGGCTTTAGGTTTTGGGAGACCCCAAATGTTAGCAGGTCTCCCCATTACTACTTCAAATGGAGAAAGCCCAGTTCTAGTCTGAGGTGTGGTACGCATAGCTAATAACACAATAGGCAAAGCATCTGGCCATTTTAGTTTGGTATCAGCACATGTTTTTGCAAGCTTATTCTTTAAAATACCGTTGTGTCTTTCTACCAACCCAGCACTCTGAGGATGCCTAGCTGAATGAAATTGTTTCTCAATACATAAGGCTGCACATATTTGCAAAATTACTGCTGCGATAAAGTGCGGACCATTATCCGACCAGATTATCCTCGGGAGCCCAAATCGAGGAAAGAATTCCTTTACCATAATCTTTGCAGTGGTCATGGCGATAGCATCTTTGACGGGGAAAGCCTCGACCCATTTACTGAAGGCACAAATAATTACAAGAACATATTTTAGATTATTACATCTCTCCATTTCAATAAAATCAAAGTGTATAACCTCAAAGGGGACATAAGGGGGCCCAAAACTTCCCCTTGGAGTCACTGTCCCCTTACCCACATTGTGCTGTAGGCAGATCATACAGTTCTGGACATGCCTCTTTGCAGTGGCCAGAATCTTGTCATTCACCCAGACCTGTTCTAACATTCTCGTGATCTGCTGGGCACACACATGCGTAGGACCGTGTGCCATTGTAACCATTGCCAATACATAAGAATCAGGAAGCAACCATTTCCCTTCGGATGTATCCACCCAACACCCTTCATCATCCAGTTTCCCCATTCCTTCAGCCCACTTTTTAGATTCTTCCATCGTGGCATCAGTCTGAATATCTCGCACAGACCCAATACCTTCATCCATTATGCAAACATCTCTCATTTCCCTCAAGGCATACATGTCCGTGCTAAGGTCTGTGGCCGTTTGTCTGGTTATCAAATCCGCAAAAGCGTTCCCTTTGCCCACATCATCTATGACCTTGCGATGTGCTGCACATTTCATGATCGCTAACTGTTTAGGGAGTGAGAGTGCCGAAAGTAATTGCACTATCAAGGGGCCATGCTGAATCTTGGTCCCATGTGAGGTCAGGAACCCTCTTTCCGACCAGAGCTTTCCGAAATTGTGAGCCACCCCAAATGCGTATTGGCTATCAGTATATATATTTACTCTTCGCCCTTGGGAAAGTTCACAAGCTCGGGTCAACGCTATAAAATCTGCGGCCTGCGCGGAGTTATGCGAAATTCTCTTAGTTTCGACAACTTTGCTCAATGTAGTAACTGCATAAGCAGCTGTAGATGTACTATTCGAAAGTTTGAAGCAGGAGCCATCGCAAAGCAGCTCCCCTTCTGCATTATCCAAAGGAGTATCTATGAGATCTATCCTGCCCTTCGTTTCTTGTTCGGTGGTATACAGGCAGTCATGTAATTCTTCGTCACCGCAAACAGTGTTTTGCGGGAAAGGTAACAGTTCAGCCGGATTAAGAACACAACACCTCTTAATTTGAATATGAGGGGCAAACAAAATTAGTTCATACCTTGTTAACCGTGCAGAGGTGAGGTGTTGCGTTTGGGTTTTGTTCAATAGAATATCAACAGAGTGAGGTACCATCAAAATCAAATCATGGCCTAGGACCATTCCCTCACTCTGTTTTACAGACGTGGCAGCAGCAGCGACAGCGCGTAAACATCTTGGCAAAGCGCATGCGACAGGATCAAGAGCGGAGGAGTAGTAGCCGCACGGCCTATTCTTCCCTCCGTGTTTCTGTGTTAACACAGCCAAAGCACATCCATCACATTCATGCACAAACAACACAAAGACCTTGTCATAATTTGGAGTACCCAGAACCGGTGCCGCACATAGCGCGGTTTTGAGAAGCTCAAATGATCGTTGATGTTCCGATTCCCAAGGCAGAGAAATGCCCTTCTTCGTCAAAGCCAAAATCGGTTTTACCACTAGTGCGAAATTCGGGATCCACAACCTACAGTAGGCAGCCATACGTATCAGGGCTCTGACTTCCTTCTGTGTATTTGGAACAGACATGCCAGAAATGTGTTTTATTCTTTCAGGTGTCAATCTTCTCCCCTCCTTTGACAGGAGGTAACCTAGATAGACAACCTCCTGACAACAATATTGAAATTTTTTAAGCGAAGCTTTGTGACCATTTTTAGCTAGATGAACAAGCAACAGTATAGTGCCTTCTTTACAGGCATTCTCAGAATCTGCAGCCAAAAGTAAATTGTCAACATATTGAAGCAGCGTGCAAGTAGGTGGCAATTCAAGGGTGTCGAGCTGCTCTTTCAAGGCTCTACTATAAATACTAGGACTTTCAGTATACCCTTGACGTGCCCTTGTAAATGTAAATGAGCGTCCCCCCAAGGTGAACGCAAACAGATATCTGCTTTCTTTATGTATAGGGATACTAAAGAAAGCGTTTTTTAGATCCACAACGCTGAAGTGCGTAGCCGTAGCAGGGATCATTGTTAATATCGTCGTCACATCAGGCACAATTGGAAATTGTGGGGCGACCACTCGGTTAATAGCACGAAGATCAATTATAAACCAGTACAGAATTGCATTGTCGCCTTTCTTATATACGGGTAAGATCGGACTGTTACACAAACTACCAGTAATCTCCTTGATCACCCCACGATGTACAAAATCGGAGACAATGCATTTCAAAGCACGTTCGCCTTCGACTGATATTTTATACTGCGGGATGCGTGGCAGTTTCACCCCATGTTTCAGGACTATTTTAACGGGCTCAATCTGCAACACTCCGACATCATTGTCGTCCACCGCCCACAAACATTCCGGGACAATGCTAAACTTGGGAGGTAAAGGTTGAATCAAGAACTGAGAATTAGGAAGTTGCTGTCGTGAAACCGTTAGCCATACTCCATCCGAAGAACAATGAATTACTGCATTCAATTTCTTTAACAAATTCAACCCCAGCAAATTCTCTCCACAGTTCGAAGTGAGAAGAAAGGGACAATGGTCCGTAAAGGGACCCAAAGAAATGGATACCGGCGCAGAAACCGGACAGACAGTTGGTACACCAGAAAACCCTACGGAAACATTTGTTTGCCCTGACAGTGGGATGTTTGGAACCCGAGAATGATCAATGGAGCACTTCTGCGCTCCAGTGTCAATCAAAAACTGGTGTTTCCTATTCCCCACTAATAATTCAACGTAGGGGCCTTTTTGTTTAACGGGAATAGGCAAAGGTTCCAAACCCTGCTTCGGGCAATCCTAATAAAACGGAGCCTCGTCAGAAGGAAGCTCTTCAGAAAGGTAGGCAGCAGAAGGGTGATCAAATATTTTTCTCGAGTCCATACTCGAGGTCTAATTTACCCGTGAAAAAGGTTGCTGAGAATCTTGTAAAAGCTGACCTCTATCAGGGCCCCCTGCTCCAGGGCGGCCCCTAGGCCGTCTATCCATACCCCCAAATGCACTGTTTGACCTCTGGCGAAGGACAGGGCACTATGCTCGCCAATGACCTTCCTGGCGGCAATAAGCACATTGATTAATATTCACAGTACTCAGAGGAGCATTTCCTTTTGGAACGTACTGACCTCTAGTCTGTGTCGTACCTCCTCTGGGGTTTCTAACAATTTGCTGCAATAATACTTTGGTTTTCAAATCTCCCTTTCTCTTTTCAATTTTCTCCTTCTCATTATTAACACGGTTCTCATAATACTGAGCCATGTGCAAAACCTCAGATTGAGATTTTGCCTGCCAAGCGCTCTCAGAGGACATAATTTGTGACTGGATGTCAGGTAATAATCCACGTACAAATTTGTCCACGAACAATCTCTTCCCTGACTCTGTACCTAAATCCTGTCCACTGAAGTCAGAAAATACCTGCTCGAATCTATTAAAAAATTCGGTGGCGCCTTCAGTTTTCCCTTGGACACAGGCCGTAAGCTTGTCCCAAATAATCCTTTTCTCTGGAATTATAGTTTTTAGCTTCGTAACAATCCTATCAGGTAAAGTAAGTATTACCTGCAGTGGTTTCTCGCCAGCTGGTCTTTCTCCATCGATTCTAATCATATTTTCCCACGTATCTCCCAGCGCCTGCACATCATCTATTGTCCGAACCTGTTTCCATACATCTACGGGTAGGAGTACAGGGAATAACAAGTCAATGTCACTCAAGGTGAACACGGAGGACTGTAAAACGGACTCTATTTCTTTGTAAAACCCCGTCGGGATTTTCCTGATATCGGGAACTGATTGTCTAATTGTGTTCACTTCCTGTCGTGAAAACGGGACGTGAACAAATTGCGATACATAATGTGCAGGGATATCCACAGCGGGGGCACCAGTCCCAGCGTTGGCGGGGATCTCAACTTTTGGGACAAAGGTCGGAGGAACCTCTCTCATAGGCAACTGAGATATAGGTACCTCCGGCCATTTACTAAGCAATAGAGCCAGGTCGAGCGCTAAGGCAGCTGTAGAAGTGTCGGGCGAAAAAGCCCTTTTACAAATCCCCAATAATTCTATGGGGCAACTAACCCTCTTTCTTACACATTCCTCCTGCAGGTGCTGTACCATCACCTGAATTACCTTTCTTTGCATTTCTACTGTATACTGACTATACGTGTCATACACTTCGTCTGGCGGTATCGATGAATCCGAGATCCATCGAACCGCATCTTTCTTACAAATTCGTACTTCCTCAGGTGCTGCTCTACGGCACAGATTGAACCGTTTCTGTACATATATTCTATCGTCCTCATCATCCTCATCTCGTGATTTTTCAAAGTCTTTCCTAAACTCAAACAATCTTTCAACATGTCCATATACTTTCTGCTCTGTGTCCCTCGAAAGTGCCAAAGCATTCAGATCTCTCACCCCTTGTGGAAGATCCGAATTTTGTAATCTACCCCACATCACACACAAATGAGTCCCCAAACCTTCGACAAAACATTTTTCTCGGGAAAACTATTCAAATTAGATAATGTAGAAAAAACATTAGCTTGATCACCTTTCTCCATGCAATGCTTAGCCCATGCAAACAATTCCTGTTTCCTATCTGCAGAAACAGTACTACGAGTCACAACCTTTGACCCTGCACCTGGATCAACTTCAATCAATGCGGGGCCACTCGGGAGCGGAGGTATAGGTAAATTTGACAAAGGTGCAACTATCGGTGCAGGGGGAAGGGGCGGTGCGATAGGCGGAGGAACAACAACCAAAGGACTAGGAACAATAGGTTGTATAGGGGGAACAGGAATAACAACAGGTGCGACAACAGGAATAGGCAGAGCGCCCAAAATAGGAGCATACGGAGGTGGCGCTGAGGCATCGGGCCTGCGTTCATTTAATAATTTCTCAATAAATTCTTCAGAAACATGGAAATCTTTAGAGGGGTACATTTTTTGGACTCCGAGTGAAAAGGCTCTATCCATATTTTTAACTAATTCTGACCGCTTTTCTTTATCATATAATAATGCTTTTTCAGCGTTTGTTTTATGACGACGTGCATGTTTATCCCTACTTTTAAGCTGCTGCGATGCTTCTTTCTTGCAATTTTGTAACACATCAAAGGCTGCTGGTCTAGCCTTTTTCTTTAACAAGATCGATTCTAAGTATTCAATACGGGGGATCTCAAAACTACCGTTGATTGGCCACTGAAATTCAGAGGCATGTCTGGTCTGTCTGTGCCAAATATCATTAAATACGATACTTCCAATGCCATACTTACAGTACATAGTACACGCCGGCGACCCCTCCTGTGGTGCCGGGTGGCTAAATTCCAAAAATTGTCGATCGCTGCGGAACAGAGCCCTAAAACAGCTAGACAATTTCCCAGGCATTTCACAAAAAATTGGTGTTACCTGGTTCAATAATTGTGTCTGCAGATACAATACGCCAAATTCAAATTGTCAGGGTTAAATTAAGAGCCGGGTCACGACTGCACCTGACCAAACCTAAGGAGGACCGTACGGTTTACCAAAGAACTTACCTAACGAATTTTACCTTGTGTTTGGTGGTTTCGGCAAATCTGCCGGCCTCAAAATTGGACCCTCATCAAGATGCCGTGTCAGACCACACGACTATCGTCCAAGGATCGGATCGTGCAGCGCTGCCGAGGTATCGCGTCTCGATCGGTCGGGCCCGCAGAATCACACCGTCCGATCCCAGTTCGATAGTCTGCATCAACCTTCAATGATCCGGCATCAATCTTGAGGGTCCCTATTCGGGCGCCAACTGTGGAAACAGAAAAATTGATATGTGGCCGGGAAGCCCAAAAGGAAACACACCAACACACGTTACAAAGGACATACAAAGTGCTTTATTCAAAGCTACAATAATTACCAAAAGTCAATTGACATACGAATAGCTATTCGGCCCTCAGAGTAACAGAACAAACTATCAACGGTAGTTCGCCGTGTTAGTGTGAGTGACCGTACATTGGGATATTCGGGTTTTTATACTTTTTATCCAGCTCTGGCCAACCCCCTCGCGGGTTAACCATTCTTGGAACCAAGCCTAGGGTTCGTTGCCAGGTCAATCCCATAATGTATGCATTTGATCAGTTCCGCTGATACCGTTGTTCATTTACACATAGGTCAGGGATAGGACAAGGTCTCAGTTCGCGACCCCAACAAGTGGCCTGTGGGCATATTACTTATTCATGTGTGCGGAGGTCACAACGGCCAGAATCCCACTCGAAATGTCATTCGGCCTCCATTTTGTTGTTCGGGGTGACTTCCACACTACAAGAGAACCTAAAATGGTGGCTAAATCCAAGATGGCGATTTACACAATACATTAAGTTCAAGACCTTGCCGCGGAATCTATTTACAAAATGTTTTTAGACAACTTGGCGTAGGCCAACATACATTCAAACAATGCGATAGGAGGTATAATATTATTTCGATTTCCAGAGGACGGGAAAGTGCCTACTCGCTATCACCATTCATGATAAAAAGCCCATCATGAATCCTGATAACCCAGCTGAGGCCCGCTACAATGCATCTCACATTTGCTACTAGGGGCATAGTGGTGCGCACATTTGGAGTGCCTAAATCACTCCTCTGCTCCCTTGACCACTAAGGTGAGGTATTGCATCTTGTGTTATAATGGCACACTTCATGGCATGCGATTGGATTGTGGAGCACACATTTGGAGTGCTTAAATCACTCTTCTGCTTACTTGACCACTAAGGTGATGTATTGCATCTTGTGTTATACTGGCACACCTCATGTCATACCATTGGAGGTGCATGAGGAGTTGCGCCTGCTGCCGCAGGCAGTACCCATTCTCTTAGCAGGCCAAAGGGAGAGGAGACAGGACACAAGCAACCAAGTAGTTCAAACCAGCTTCACATACATTTCTTCCTGTGTGGAACGCACACACCAAACCCACATCCTTGATGGCATTCAATGGTGAAAACAGCCAACTACAGCTTGCCCATTAATGACACCCTGAACATGGCTGTCTTGGGTTGACAAACCGTGTGTGTGCTCCATAACAGAAAAAGGACACATCTCCCCTATCTACATCCTTGACATAAAGTGCAAAACCCTTGGGCAGACTCATTTCCATTTGATATTGCACTTTTAATATCACTGTTCCAAGGGTACAAATCCTGACAACCTGGCCCCTCGGCCTCACAGACTAACAAAGAAGCACCATGCACCATGGACATTACTAATTGAACCTCCTAAAGCAATCAACCAGTCAATCACTCCCACATTCATTCACTTCCATTTGCCATTACCCCATCAACCCCCAATATGTACATCATGACTGGCATATCGCCTCACTAATCAAGAGCATGATACTCATAAATGCCTCCTTCCCTATAATGTACCCCTCTCCTTTCCTGTCTGTATGAACAGCACCAACCACATTCTTGTATGAATTACCACACCATAACTTTCACCGAGCAATTCCTACAACTAGCCACTCACAAGAAATGACTTTGCCCAGAGGAGCCAGTACTGCCCAGTCACCTCTACACATTTCAAGGGCACTACCACCTTATGAACTTCCATCTGCAGCTCCAAAACATATAACACGTATCCCAAATACTAAAAACAACTCTGTCCCATATAAAACAATGTACCACTTCAGATACAATATCTGGACCGTGCACCTCATGAACAATATATGAGTTGCTGAAATGCAGAATCTCCTTATTCCAAGTCTGTCTACTATTTACCATTGCTCCTTCTTTCAAGACCCCCCCCATCGCCTTCTTGGTGAGAGTTCAGTGAGCAGTACCCTGGTCGACGGACAAAAGTCATGCAATATCGACATGTTTCTATTCAACCACTTCATCAGTGCCCCACCCCTGGCTGTTAAACCAAATAATTCACACCTGAGTGAACAAGTATATTTAACCACACAGCATGCCCCTATTTCTTCCAGCTAAATATTGGAAGGAGCTGTTCCCACTTCAAGCACCAAAACTGGAACACCCCTCCTGCACATCTTCATATCTTCACCCTGTCAGAATTCTAAACACTCACCTCCTCCCTGTCTTTCATTCCCACATAGAACACAATTTAATAATGATAGATCCATATCCCAAGAACATCACTGCATAATTCACTGTATCCAAAATCACACAAAAACAATGGGCCTCATCACGAGTTTGGCGGTAACCCTTAAATGCGGCGACAGCACTATTACTGCTGCATTTAAGAGTCCGCCAAATCACGGGTTTGGCAGATTTGCCCCCAGCTCTGAGCTGGGGGAAATCCGCTGAAATTGCGCGCTATTACCGCCGGCGGGAAATCTGCCGGCGGTAAGAGCGCGAGAATTCCGCATTGAGCCAAATGGGGAATGGGGAATTCCCGAATGGGCTCAGTGGGGAATGGGCAATACCCGTTCCGCCAAACCCGTGATCCGGCGCTATTAGCGCCCCGGGGGGTTTGGCGGTAGGGCTATTAACGCCAGCGCTAATAGCACCAGCGTTACCGCCCAACTCGTGATGAGGCCCAATAAATAACTCAACAGTACCCTGCAACCCCCACCCCACCCCAATCATCAAATCTCTAACCCTTGATGTTGCACTTACCCCTTTCATATGTCTCACTTCCAGAGCCCCAATATGTGAAATACCTGCTTCCCCATCCAGTCACTTCCTTCCAATGCTGCATCTATCCTAAAAGAAAGAGTCCTGTAAACACGGGCATCTCCCACACTGACACCAATGCCTTGCACAACACCCTCAAAGCATTTTATATGTTATATTATGTAGTCTGATAAAGCACATGTACGCCCAAGGGCATCTTGACGCTGACTGAAAGTCATGTCTTTTAGGTAAGAATTGGTGCAGTAACACTGCTTATCCCAAGTAGGCTAAAGGTGAGGTGTAGAGCTGTAACGACGGAAATTGCAAATACAAGTATCCAAGTAACACTTACACTCAAGTTTTCAGTTATAAATAGTTATTTATTTATTTAACATCAGTTTTTAAATATGTGTTCTTTAAAAAGGGCAAGATATGTAACAATCAAATATACTTTAAAATACTTTTCCAGAATCAGTACAAGTTTAGTGGATACTCTTTAGAGATGCTTTTTACACGCTTCCTACACCCGAAGGTGACTTCATTCACAATGACAGTAATGACAATTATGTATCACTAGTTATACTTTGATGATTCTGAGGTTGCATAAAGGTGAGGTTAAAGGAAGGAACTAGGTTAAACAGGTTCTCAGTGCATGTGAGTATACTTAAGTCTTCCAATGAAGGCTAGACAAACCTTTCCCAGCAATAGCAGTGTAAAACAAGTTACAACCTATGAGGGACAGAAATATCAAAGTCAATGGACTAAATGAGTCTGCAAGGAGCCAGGACAGCCAAAGTCAATTGGAGCACAGTCTTTGGAGCAGAGTCACTTCTTACATAATAAAATTCTTGCACAAAGTTAGAGAGTTATGTAGAAATCACTTGTAGGGTCACACGCTGTTACACTTGTGAAAAGCAGAGTTGGAATTAGCTCTTAGGTAAACCAATGCAGGTCTCAACTGAGAAAAGCACTGCTCAAAAGACACTGAGGTAAGTTACCCAAGTCTAAACAGTACCTCTGGTTTGAAGAAGAGTAGTCCAGCTGAAATCTGTCCTGTGGCAGCGATGCAGTTCCTGGATTCCTGGGCCTCAGTCATGGGGACAAGAGGGAGGACGTCTAGAGGACTCCTGTGGCAGCAATTTGGAGATCGAAGGCAACTATGTGCACTTTTCTGATCAGCGGCACTTCACGGTTTCAGCACACGGTAAACAGCACCACCGCAGATCTCGGATACCGGTTGGGCTTCCTTCACTCCTTGAGTCCTGCACTCTGGTGAGGGGACTCAGCTCTGGTCGTCCTGCTTCTTAAGGGTCCTTGGGAGATTAAAATCCAAGAAAGACCTCACAAACAGAAAATGTTGAAAAAAGAAGTCCGGGCCATTTTGTCAAAATGGTCACCCATGGGTGCTATACTGCAGCTGAGGATTCAGCCTGAGGTAGGAAAGCACAATGGTAGGAACATTAAACCACTGCCACCAGCCATTTAAAGTAGTGAGGGTAACATAAAAATATTACATGCAAATGTAGGATAAGTGGCTACTAGGTAACCCTCCCAGGACTCCACATAAAATGGCGTGTGTTGGACCTACAAAGAGAAAAGTTAAGTAAAGTCAATTTCCCTTTATTATTTATTATTCTATATCTATAAAAAGTGGATAGGAAGAAGAAATTACCCTCACCATATTCTATAATAGTGTTCAACACAAGCCTAAGGGCCTCATTATGACCCTGGCGGAATGGGTTTAACGGCGCTGGTAAAGGTGCCGGCGCCGTTAAACCCATTCCGCCCTATTACGAGGTTCCCTCGCGGGACCCACTCTGGACGTCTGGTCAGACCAGACGTCCTTTGCGGGTCCTGCGAGGGGACTAGTATGCTAACAATGGGCCGGTCATTAATGGTCCGGTTCTTAGCATGCTCCCCATTCCCATTGAGCCCTCTGGGGGCTCCAATGGGAATGGGCATTGTCCGGGTCCGAGTTCCCTGAATGGGGAAATACCGGGCCCTCCAAAGTTGGAATGGCCCGGTAATTCCCCATTCAGGGACCACGGACCCGGACCCGAGTTTGGAGGCAGCTATGCCTCCAAACTCGTAATGATGCCCAAAATCTCACAACGTGCCTAAATGTGTCATAATCTTACATATCTTGATTATTGGGACAGGAAGGAACTCTTTATTTGTATTCTTCTGGAGGGCCTCAGTCTTTCCTGTTTGCTGTTTATTTTTGTGAGTTCTCTCAGCTCTTCTGTGAGCCACTTTGCTGCCATTTTCTTTTGCAGTGGGGTTGAGGTTGAAAGAAAGTTTCCAAACTAAATTATTGTGTCTCTTTAGAAATCTTTAGCAAGAGAATCATTTGTAAAGGTATTCCAAATCTCTATGAGATATCCCTACATTGTAGCATCTACCGGTTTCAGCAACATTCTTCATTTAAGTCACCTTCTATAGGACAAGCATCATCTCAAGGGGGTGAGCATAGTATATCTTGATTCTGGATCTGTGCTGTTGGTGTTTCACTCAACCAACATGTGTCTATTGGTGGGCGTCTTACAACATCATTTTAGTTCTTCATTATTATATTTTATTTTTATTATCTTTTTATTTCGTATTCATTGTTCAGATCCCGCTCCAGCGTGTGATGTGTTCTCTTAATTTGCTGAGCTGGGTGAGACCCTGGAGCTTCTCATGGACACTGTGCAATAGTTCACCACCCCTTACATATGCAGAGTGAAGTTGAGCTGCCTGTATGCCCACAGGGTCAGTAAGGTCAATGGTAATACAAGCGGTAGTATCTGCAGAAAGGCACTGCAAAGGCACCCAGTCCTCCAAAAAACTAGAGACGTCACTTCACAAATCCCTCCTTTCTGGTATGCACTGAAACAGCTGCCACAGATGTTCTGCCAAAATCTGTATCCCCAGAAACTGGTGGACCTAGTGCAGCCACATGTACACCCAGTTGAACCCCAGCAGAAAAGTCAAACACATCTTTTCATCCTCCTGTACACCTTACAAATACCTGTACCTGAGGATGTTGCAACCTTTGTCCTCACATTGATATTAGAATATTCCTGCAAATTGTGTGCACCATGGTAAACACCTTCAATAAAAACATCAAAAGTACAATCCATTGCTGATCCTTACTCATTTCTACCTTCCCTGCAGGTACAACCACATCCAGCATGCTTACAAACTGCTGCACCTTTCCTTCTGGCAGTCTTCATGACATAGCCACAGATTACAGAGCAATTTGCTGGAAGATGAGGATTGATTCTTGCCAAAATTGTTTACTTAGTGCAAACCTAATCCCCAACTCCTCCATCAAAACATCCAATCCGTCTGCATTGTCCTGTCATACTCCCCATTACATGCTCTGCAATCATTCATAAAAATATGCAAATCCTTCTAAACTTGCAGACACCCGGACCAGAAAGAGGAAGGTCACGGCAGGAATCATGTGAAAAGTTCAAAAGGTGTGCAAAATAGAGAAAGTAACAGAGACGATGGCCCTCATCAGGAGGTTGGAGGTAACCATGCCACCTTTAGCGGCATGGTTGCCTCCTTACCGCATTCCGGGCCCGGGTTCCTCAAATGAGGACTTACCGGGCCATCGCAATCTTGGCGGACCCGTTAATTACCCATCCGAGGAACCCGGACTCAGTCCATCCCCATTCCCATTCGAGCCCCCATAGGGCTCAATGGGAATGGGGATGGAACTAACAACAGGCCTGTTAATGACGGGCCCGTTCTTAGCTCCCTGGTATCCTCGCGGAACCCGGAATGGACGCCTGGTTTTTTCAGACGCCCATTGCGGGTCCCGCAAAGAGACCTTGTGGTAGGGTGGAATGGGTTTACCGGAACCTTTACCGGTGCCGGTAAACCCATTCCACCAACCTTGTGATGAGGGCCAGTAACTTTATCCACTCAATTCTACAATCACCTGTGTGTTCTGGCACATGTATACAGGGACAGTTAATGTCACATACTGATTATGGAGCTCTGGACCCACATTCTCTCATCAATGCCACCAACTGTTGTATGCCCGTGTAAGACGAAAAACAGTTTTCTGACACAAACAAATAATTCACCTATGTCCCCTCTACCCACAACTGCTGCAGTATATTTCAAGGTATACTGAAATATTGTCCAGAGGACGTTTTTTTGATTTTTCAAGGTATCAAAATGTATTTACTGAGATACATCATTTTCCACAATGAATTAATCATCAATTAATGCACACATTAAATTACATAAATATTGTTAATGTTAATGTTAATGTTAAAGGACATTTGTACCACGCACTATCACCACCGAAGTGGTCCCCTGGCGCTCTGGCGGCTCTGAAAAAGGGGAGGAGAGGGGGTGGGTTAGTGGGATAAGCTGGAAAAGTGCAAGAGAGCAGTGATGTGCTGTTGGCAGCCTCAGCCCGGTGGGTCCATCGGCTGGGCTTGGGGTGTTTTATGGTCCGTGGCCGTCGTGTGCTGTTGTGCAAGTCTATGTGTGGTTTGTTTTGTTGTTGCATTGTTGTGAAGTTTGTGCGGATTGCTGCGTTTAAGGCTTGTGGTTGTGTTTGGTTATAGTTTGAGAGGTGTATGCAGAGGGATGGAATTGTTAGTTGGTTTGTTAGTTGGCATTGCTGTCCTTGCAATTGTGGGATTCCATCTAGGTCCGGTACATGCTAACAGTCACATTTCTATCTAGATGCCGCGCAAGCTAAGTTCATAATTCTAAGTGTGGTGCATGCTAAGAATCACATATGCTAACAATCACATTTCTGAGATTCCATCCAGGTGTGGCAATCGCCAATAACCACATTTCCATCAAGATGCAACGCGGGCCAAGCCAGAGAATCCGGTCCAAGTGTGGCACATGCCAACAATCGCACCTCTGCCCAGATTCGGCGCAAACTATGCTTGAGAATTCCATATAAGTCTGGCACATGCTAACAACCACATTTCTGTCTAGATTCGGCGCAGACTAAACTTGAGAAATTTCATCTAACTGTGGCATGTGCTAGCCATCATATTTCTATCTAGATGCGATGCGGGCTAAGCTTGAGAATTCCATGTAAGTGTGGCACATGCTAACAATCGCATTTCTGTCTAGATTTGGCACAGACTAGACTTGAGAAATTCCATCTAAGTGTGGGATACGCTAACAATCACTTTTCTGAAATTCCATATAAGTGTGGCATATGCTAACAATCACATTTCTGAGAATTCCATCTAAGTGTGGTATATGCTAACAATCACATTTCTGTCTAGATTCTGCGCAGACTAAGCTTGAGAATTCCATCTAAGTGTGGCATATGCTAACAATCACATTTCTGAAAATTCCATCTAAGTGTGGTATATGCTTACAATCACATTTCTGTCTAGAGTTGGCGCAAACTATACTTGAGAAATTTCATCTAAGTGTGGTATATGCTAACAATCACATTTCTGTCTAGATTTGGCGCAGACTAAGCTTGAGAATTCCATCTAAGTGTGGCATATGCTAAGAATCACATTTCTGAAAATTCCATCAAAGTGTGGCATATGCTAAGAACCACATTTCTGTCTAGATTTGGCGCTTCTATCTAAAAGTGGACATGCTAACATTCACAATTCTATCTAAGGGTGGACATGCTAGTATCATGGCACTCTATGTTATTGGTAGGTAAGATAGAGTGGCTGGGATTTCTGGAATAGAGTGATTGCTCTACTCCCCACCCATGCCACACTCACAGTTTTTTTGTTGGTGTCTGTTGGCTGCTGGCTTCCTTGGCGTCCCCTGCGGACACCTGCAGACACATTTTGGAGCCGGCGATCTTGGAGCCGCCCTTGGCCTTGGGGCCATACGCCGCGGGGGCTGCCGAGTAGAGGGCTGCCCTGGGAGGGTTCATGATATGGGCCAGGACACCAATCGTGGTGCAGGGGCAGGGTTGGGGGGCGGGATTGGGCTGGGGAAGGAGGGTGGAAGGAGGAAGGGAGCTGCAGTGCCGAGTGCGCAAACGTTTCCATTTTAAGCACTTTTACAGTGTTTGGAAGCGTTGTGGGGCATCTGGGGGTACACTCACCTCAGCCAGGTCTTTTTTTGGAGTGAAGGTGCTGGCGAGGACGCCACGCACCAGGAGTTTGTTTCCCTTTTTTTTTTTTTTTAAATGGGCCAGGGTGTTGTGTACGTGGTACACGTAATGCGCATGCGCGGCCCGCGAGCCGGCGCATGCGCGCCAGTTAATAAAGGCGGACGTCTCTGTTGTCCGTTCTTGCGCGATCCATCTGCGCGCAGGGCCCAGATCTAGGAGGGGCCCGCACTCCACCACAGTGGGCCCTCCGATCACAACACTGGCGACGAGGAGGTACGGTCCACTTCCGTGCCCAACGACCACGGAGTGACGGAAGTCTGCCGTGTCATGGACCCACGGAGCACCGGCGGCCATTTTCTCCTTCACCCGCTCCCCGTCACACGTGGCGACAGTGGTTGCGGCCCAACAGGGTGCTCGTGCGCCACTCGCCAACGGCGTCGGAAGACACCAAAGAATAATTTTTGGAACGCCCACAGTCCTGCAGGCGCAAGACTGTGGCAACCGAGAAGAAAGAAGGGGATTTCGCACCCAACCCTACCACGAGGCCGAGATAAGCCATCCTCTCCCGAGACAGCCAACTGTGAGTACGTGGCACTGAAATGGGTGAAGGTGCTGACGATGAGGGTGCCGCAGCCCCAATCCCCCGCAGAGCCCGCAGCTCCCTAGCCCCCATGCCGGAATTCGATGCCACTGGCCCCCCTTCCAAGCTAGGCCCGAAGTGGCTAGTGTGGGTCAAAAGACTGGACATGTTCTTTAGGGCATCTGGGGTAGAAGATGATGACGAAAAGATTGCAACCATGATCTATTCGGCAGGCGCAGAAGTCCACAAGATCTACGACTCCCTCGTCATCCCCGTGGTCACATACGACGCGGTCAAGCAGGCACTCAAAGACCACTTCCTACCCATGGCCAATGTAGACTTTGACAGGTTTGTCATGGGCGCTGAGAGACAATTGGACGATGAGCCCCTAGACTAATTCTGCGCCCGCCTGAGACACCTGGTGACCTCCTGCAGATGGGCCAACGAGGAGGAAATGGTCCGCAACCAACTACTGCAGGGGTGCAGCTCCGGAAAACTTCGGAGGCAAGTATTGAGGGAGCCTGGCCTGACCCTCCAGCAGATTCTAGACCTGGGCAGAGCACATGAGCTAGAAGAGGCCAGAGGCGCGAAAATGGACGCTGCCTCGCGACCAGGACACAACGAAGACGCATTCGCAGTAGGACGGTCAGCTGCGGGTAGGTCGAGATGGGCGCCGAAAAGGCCTGACACCACGTCCACACCAAGCAACGCCCCATCGTGCTCGAACTGTGGGTATGACCTCCCCCACAGCGGTGACTGCCCGGCGAGGTCGAGGACATGCGCCCGGTGCGGAACACCGGGTCACTTTGCCAGAATGTGCGGTGCGGCTTCCCCTGTTGCAGCAGCGAGAGGACCAGAGAGAGTGGGGCGAGGTGGTACTCGCAGAGTGAGAGGCATCTCCTCGATTGATCAGGGCCTGCAGGACCTAGACCTCGCGGAAGAAGAAGAGGAGGAGGAAGAAGTCTTTTTCATCTCCAGCATCGCGAAAGGTCCCAGCACGAGGCGCCAACCCACGTGCACCGTCAACATCAATGACATTCCCACCCCCATCCTTATTGACACCGGAGCTTCAGTCTGCGTGCTAGCCACCGAACATTATGTAGCCCTGCCAGGCCCACCAGAACTGTCAACATCCACAGCAAGGATATATGCATTCGGTGGAGACACTCCCTTACCCATCCAAGGTGCGTTTGTCGCCCCAGTCTCTCATGGGCAAAACTCCATCAAAGCGAGATTCTTCGTCACCGACGTCAGCCCACATTCCTTGCTGAGCTGTGCAGCGTCGGAAGCACTCGACATTGTCCATTTCACATTTGGGGTATACCACGCCGATCTGAAAAGCATGCTACACAAGTTCGAGAGTCTCTTCAAGGGCATCGGCAAACTGAACGCAGACCCTATTCGCCTGCACATCGACAAGTCTGTAAGGCCGACAGCCCTCAAACACCGCCGAATTCCCTTTCACCTGAGGGCCCAAGTGGAGGAGGAGTTGCAACAGCTGATTGACCGAGACATCATCGAACGGGTAGAAGGCCCCACCCCTTGGGTTTCGCCCATCGTAGTAGCCCCAAAGCCGAAACAACCAGGGGCCGTGCGCATCTGCGTGGACATGAGGCTCCCAAATGCCGCCATCAAAAGGGAGCGCCACCTCACACCCACCCTGGTGTTCTAACTTGATGGGTTCGACTTGATGGTCGTGCAGTTATAAAATGCCTCCGTCCCCAAATACCGCTCGAGCAGAATATAACCACTGCCCGAGCAATCTTTGAGGCCACAGGAAGGAGTGTTGTCGTCAGCCTGGTATTGAGAACGCCGGAAGGACCCCTGAGTGCTGTAAGGCAAAAGGTTATAATCAGGGATATACTCTATAATGGCAATGGGCAATTGATAGAAAGAGTTAAACAAGATGCAGTGACACCAGCTTACCTAATAGAGATGGAATGGAGGTAGAAAACCTACGCAGGGAAATCCACGGCAAGCTGGAATGATGTAATAGGCACTCCTTCCCAGTACCTCATGGAGTGTGGCTAGATCTGTAGCAAGGCTTGAAGCAATCCGAAGGTTGCAAAACAGAGGGGCAATCCAAGAGCAAGTCCAGAGTATAACAGGGGTCGGATGTCCAGAAAATCAGAGAGCACGCCAAAATCCAAGGGTAATCCAATAGCAAATCCGAAAAGAGTTCCAAGGTCGAAGCAAACAAGAGCAAGGGTAATGCGTGACAGTCCTCCGTAGTAGTTGAAGTAGCTGTGAAGCAAAGAGTCTTGTTTGCCGGCTTCTTTTGAAGGGGCGAGTGGTATCACGTGACGTATCACGTGACTGCTCGCGTACGTTGCGTGGAGCGCAACGTGGCCAGTGATTGGAGCTGCCGGCACTTCCTGGTATTCTGACGTTGCCGGCTGTGCAAGAGACGCCATGGCAGACGCCAACGCGGAAAAGGGCGAAACGAGGCAGATCCGCCCAACATGGTATTCCGCCTGCCGTGTTTTCCCTGCTGGTGGTGTGAATGGGAAATACTACGGCGAGAGGCGCCTGAGGAGGAGAGGTGTGAAGAGGGAAAGGTCGTGTGAGAGGGCGTGACAGAGCCCCCCCTCAAAGGCCCACGACCACGTGGGCTGGAAGGATGCTCTTGATGAAACTTGGCCACCAGGCGAGAAGCGCGAACATCACGAGCAGCAACCCAGGAGCGATCTTCAGGGCCATAACCCCGCCAATCCACCAGATATTGTAGCCCACCCCTGTGTATACGGGAACCCAGTATACCCTGGACCTCAAAAACATCAGGAGAAGAGACAGAGACCGGAGCAGGAGGGGCAACTAATCGGGTAGGACCAGGGCAGGGCTTAAGCAGGGAGACATGGAAAACTGGGTGGATTCGCCAAGCAGGAGGTACCGCCAGACGCATAGCCACCGGAATCAGAACCTTGGCCACCTTGTAAGGACCCACAAAGCGAGGGAGAAGTTTGCGACAACCAGGAATGTGTAAATGACGAGTGGAGAGCCAAACCCTGTCCCCCACCTTGTACGCAGGAGCATCCGCCCTCTTCCTGTCAGCTGTGGATTTCATGGAAGATTGGGCCTCACGCAAATGGATCAAAGTCTGGGCATGTACTGACACTAAATCCCTAGCGCAGGCCGAGGCAGCGGGGGTATCAGAAGAGGAGTAATCTGGCAGAGGAAGAGTACGAGGATGTTGGCCATAGAGAGCGAAGAATGGTGAAAAACCAGTAGCAGAATGCAAAGAGTTGTTATAAGCAAATTCGGCAAGATGCAATAAATTAAGCCAAGTGTCCTGATATTGTAACGTTAGGCAACGTAGGTATTGCTTCAATGACTGGTTAACCCTCTCAGTCTGCCCGTCACTCTCTGGATGGTAAGCAGAGGAATAATGAGCATCAATTCCCAACAGAGAGGTGAGGGCCCGCCAGAAACGAGAGGTGAACTGTGTGCCTCGATCGGACACCAAAACATGAGGCAGGCCAAAGAGACAGAAGACAGACTTAAAGAAATGCCTGGCCAAAACCGGGGCTGAGGGTACTCCCTTACATGGTACAAAACGAGCCATTTTGGTATAGGAGTCGACAACAACCCATATAGTATCGAAACCCTGTGTGCGTGGCAAATCAGTAATTAAGTCCATTGAGACCGTGTGCCAGGGACGTGGAGGAACCGGGAGAGGAAGAAGAAGACCCAAAGGCCGGCCCCTACGTGACTTGCCCTGAGCACAGATTGGACAGGTATTGACATAATTCTGTACGTCTCGTTTCATAGCCGGCCACCAACACCATCGTTTGAGTAATTCCAGGGTACGATGCTGCCCGGGGTGACCATTAATGGCAGCATCATGAGACCATTCCAACGCTAAATTCCTGGTTTCACTCGTGGGAAGAAAAAGCTTCCCATGTACAAAGGGCAGCCCATCCTGCATAACGGGATCCCATTCTGTTAGTGACTGTGGATATCGGGAGACCCATTGTCGTATGGTGGACTGCAATGAAGGTGATGGTGTGCAAACACAAACTACGTGAGACTCACTCAACAAGGTTTCAGGGAAGGATGGTAGAACATCCCCCCCAGGAGAACGAGACAGGGCGTCTGCTTTCCCATGCCCTACACCAGGTCTATGTTTGACCACGAAGTCGAACGCGGCAAAGAAAAGATGCCAACGTACTTGTCGACTATTGGTACATTTCAAGGAGGCAAGGTCTTGGAGATTCTTATGGTCTGAGAACACCACCGTCTGGTGTTTTGCTCCTAGAAGGTGATGTCTCCAGGTCTGTAAGGCGTCCTTAATGGCCAATAGTTCCTTTTCTGTGACTGTGTAGTGTAATTCACTTGTTGTGAACTTGCGAGAGTGAAATGCCACCGGATGTAGCCGACCAGTGGCAGGACATGGCTGGGACAGTACAGCTCCAAGTGCATAAGAGGATGCGTCTGCCTCAAGGACAAACGGGAGTTCAGGGTCAGGGTGTTGTAACACCGGAGCAGTAGTGAACATAGTTTTCAGAGAATCGAAGGCATTTTGTTGTTTTTCGGACCAGACATAGGGGACTGAAGGACTAGTGAGCGCAGTGAGTGGTGCTACAATAGAAGAAAACCCAGCTATGAACCGTCGGTAAAAGTTGGCAAAACCCAAAAATGACTGTAATTGCTTGAGTGTGGTCGGAATTGGCCAATCGTTTATTGCCCGAACTTTGGACTGATTCACGGAGAGGCCTCCAGGAGAGATATGGAACCCCAAGAACTCAACCTGGCTGGTATGGAAAATACACTTTTCAGGTTTAGCAAATAGTGCATTGGCTTGCAGACGTAACAACACTTCCTTGACGTGTTTGATGTGTTCATCGAGAGAGGAAGAGAAGATCAATATGTCATCTAAATACACTACTACGTATGTGTTCAGGATATCGCCAAATATGTCATCCATGAAGCGCTGGAACGTAGCAGGAGCATTACAGAGACCAAACGGCATAACTGTATACTCAAACAGCCCTTGTCGTGAGCAGAAAGCCGTCTTCCATTCGTTTCCCTCTCGTATGCGTATGAGATTGTATGCACCCCGTAGATCCAATTTGGTGTAAATTGTGGCATGAGTAAGTTTGTCCAACAACGGGGTAATAAGAGGAATAGGATAGCGGTTTTTTACTGTGATGGCGTTCAAACGCCTGTAATCAATGCAGGGACGGAGATCCCCTTCCTTCTTTGGCACAAAGAAGATGGGACTTGCAGCTGGAGAGGTTGATGGGCGAACATGACATAGACGCAGCGCCTGCTGTATGTAATCCTGAAGGACTCGCTCCTCTGTTTGGGTTAAGGAGTATATCCGCCCCTTTGGGATAGGGGCGTCTGGGATTAAATCAATGGGGCAGTCGTAAGATCGATGTGGAGGAAGGCCTTCTGCAGAGCCTTTGTCAAACACTGCCCGAAATTCATAATACTCAGGAGGCATGTTATTTGTGACCGCCCCTATCATGTGTGTGTCTGGGGAATCGGACCTGTCTTCTATGTCTAATGAAGCGACTATCCCTAGGATGTCTGCGGGACTGGAAACCTGAGGTGTCTCAAGCAGGCAGTAGTATTGACATGTTTCGGATTCAAAGAGTACCTGACCTGTACCCCAGTTAATCAAAGGATTATGCCTCTTTAGCCAAGGAATGCCCAGGATAACACCAAACTGAGGCGTAGCTATGAGGTCAAAAGACATGGTCTCTCTATGGACTTCCTGTATGACTAATTCCAAAGGGGCTGTCTGGTGTAAGATCGGCCCAGAGGTTAATGACGTCCCATCTACTGCATGAACTGGTTCGGGGTGTTTCTTTTGGACCAGAGGTAAGTTTAGAGCATTGGCTAGCGCTATGTCTATATAGCAACCAGTAGCACCAGAGTCGATCACTATTTGTATTGCATGGGAAACTCCTGCAGCTAGGTTTAAGGAAGCTTGCACCACCACAGGTCGAACGGGACCAAAAGCAAGATCAGAGGTATTAGGTATAGGACTCGCCCCAACCCCTGATCTCAAGGGCGAGTCTTCGGAAAACCCGGAGCTTTGTTTCTTGGTCGACGGGGACACTCCTTTACAAAGTGCCCATTGAGTCTGCAGTAGTAGCAAGCGTTGTCTGCCCTCCTGCGCTCCCGTTCGGCATGTGTAATAGGACTGCGTACCCCGCCGATCTGCATGGGTTCAGGTAAGGTGCTAGATGAGGTTGAAGGTGAGCTCTGGGATATCCCTGCTTCCCCCTTACGTTCTGCCCGCCTGGCGTCGATTTGCAAGGTTAAATCTACCAGATCAAGATAAAGTGAGGGAAGGGAGGGCACTACAGACAAAGCATCCTTCATGGAACCACACAGACCCTGATAATAGATCACTGCCTTCTTATTCTCTGGCCATGAAGTCTCGTTGCCGAGTTGATTAAACTTGGTAATATACTCAATGAGAGTAGATCGACCTTGAGTGAGAACTAAGAGCTCCATGTCTCTGGATTGAGCTTTATATCTAGTGTCAAAAACCTTAGCCATTTCTTGAGTCAATAATTCGAAATCGTACAGAGCGGGATGATTGCTCTCCAAAAACGGATTAGCCCATGTGGCTGCTACACCCGACAAATGGGAGAGTAGAAAAGCCGCTTTAGAGACTGGATCAGAGAAAGCTTGAGGTCGGCATAAGAAATGTAGTTTGCACTGATTTATAAAAGTGCGATATTTCAAAGGATCTCCCTGGTACCTCTCAGGGGCTGCTAGTGGAAATGGAGTCTGAACCACCACAGACGGGACTGACAAAGTAAGTGGAGTGATGGGGGTGTTTTGGGATGAGGCAGCATCGCCGAACTCAGCGTCAGCAGGTAAGGGATGTCGGGTGCTTTGCATGGCATCAAGACGATGGTTCAGTGCAGTAGTGGCAGAGGCTAAATCAGTGCGGAGGGCAGTGGTAGCAACTGCCATATCTGTCCTAAGCGATGTCACTGCTTGCATTAAAGCAGTCACAGGGTCCCCGGCTGAAACATCCATAACTGGACGACCATAAGGCTTCACAGTCTGTTCTAACTTGATGGGTCCGACTTGATGGTCGTGCAGTTATAAAATGCCTCCGTCCCCAAATACCGCTCGAGCAGAATATAACCACTGCCCGAGCAATCTTTGAGGCCACAGGAAGGAGTGTTGTCGTCAGCCTGGTATTGAGAACGCCGGAAGGACCCCTGAGTGCTGTAAGGCAAAAGGTTATAATCAGGGATATACTCTATAATGGCAATGGGCAATTGACAGAAAGAGTTAAACAAGATGCAGTGACACCAGCTTACCTAATAGAGATGGAATGGAGGTAGAAAACCTACGCAGGGAAATCCACGGCAAGCTGGAATGATGTAATAGGCACTCCTTCCCAGTACCTCGTGGAGTGTGGCTAGATCTGTAGCAAGGCTTGAAGCAATCCGAAGGTTGCAAAACAGAGGGGCAATCCAAGAGCAAGTCCAGAGTATAACAGGGGTCGGATGTCCAGAAAATCAGAGAGCACGCCAAAATCCAAGGGTAATCCAATAGCAAATCCGAAAAGAGTTCCAAGGTCGAAGCAAACAAGAGCAAGGGTAATGCGTGACAGTCCTCGGTAGTAGTTGAAGTAGCTGTGAAGCAAAGAGTCTTGTTTGCCGGCTTCTTTTGAAGGGGCGAGTGGTATCACGTGACGTATCACGTGACTGCTCGCGTACGTTGCGTGGAGCGCAACGTGGCCAGTGATTGGAGCTGCCGGCACTTCCTGGTATTCTGACGTTGCCGGCTGTGCAAGAGACGCCATGGCAGACGCCAACGCGGAAAAGGGCGAAACGAGGCAGATCCGCCCAACATGGTATTCCGCCTGCCGTGTTTTCCCTGCTGGTGGTGTGAATGGGAAATACTACGGCGAGAGGCGCCTGAGGAGGAGAGGTGTGAAGAGGGAAAGGTCGTGTGAGAGGGCGTGACACCTGGATGATATCGTCGGTGAACTCCAAGGCGCCAAAGTCTTCTCCAAACTGGACCTCAGATCCGGCTACCATCAACTGGAACTGCATCCCGAGTCGAGGTACATTACGACGTTCACGACGCACGAGGGGTTGTACCAGTACAAGAGACTTAACTTTGGGATCTCATCCGCGGCTGAGGTCTTCCAGAACGCCATAAGAGGAGCGTTGTCCGGTCTGAAGGGTGTCATTAACATGTCCGACGACATTCTAGTCTTCGCCAAGTCAGAGAGCGAACACCTTAAAAGGCTAGAGCGCACGTTTGAGAGGCTCCAGGCGGTAGGACTAACCCTGCACCAAGAAAAGTGCGAGTTCCTTAAAGACCGGCTGGAATTCTTCGGGTTCACTTTTCATGCGGGCGGCATTTCCCCAGACCCTGGAAAAGTAAAAGACATAAGAGATGCACCTCCACCCACATCTCCAGCAGAAGTTCGGAGCTTCTTGGGGATGGTCAATTACTGCGGCCGATTCATCAAAGACCTGGCCTCCCTATCAGAACCACTGAGGGCACTTACCAGAAATGACGTGCCGTGGCAATGGACAGCGACTGAACAAAGATCATTCAATGCCATCAGAGAGGCCCTGTCAGAGCAGGAGACAATGGCCTATTTCCACCCCAGCCGGGAATCAGAGATCGTAGTTGACGCCAGCCCTGTAGGACTAGGGGCAGTCCTCATGCAGGCCGACGAACTGGGGGTCATGAGACCCATAGCGTACGCCAGCAAGGCCCTCACCGACACGGAAAGGCGCTATTCACAAATTGAGAGAGAGGCCCTTGCCATCCTATGGGGGTGCAAACACTTCAGGATATACATCCTCGGCAAACCTGTTGTCGTGGTCACAGACCATAAAACCCTGATTCCCATCCTGTCTGGCACATCTTCCAAGCCGCCTCCCCGTATCGAAAGATGGATGCTGTCACTCATCGAAAACGGCGTCAGGTTGGTGTACCGCCCAGGCACCCATAACCCCGCGGACTACCTGTCCCACCACCCAGGCACAAGAAACGCCCAGAATCCGGTGGAGTCGTCTGAAGCTGGGGACGCAGTGCATCTCGTCGTTGAATCAGCCCTGCCAGTGGCCCTGTCGAGGGAGGGCATTGCGGATGACTCGAACTCTGACGAGGCATTCCTGCGAGTGAAAAGAGCGGTAGCCACGGGGGAATGGCGGGACGTCCTCCTGAACAACGCCAGAAGAAACCCAGAGGTGCAGAGAGACCTACAACTGCTGTGGAAGGCTCGACACGAGCTCTCGGTGTCCACGGACGGCCTGCTACTGCGGGGAGACCAGATCGTGATCCCCAGGTCCCTGGTCACGAGAGTTCTCCAACTAGCCCACACAGGGCACCAAGGCATGGCAAAAATGAAGGCGCGCCTAAGGTTGAAGGTCTGGTTCCCCGACCTGGAACACAGGGTGACCGAATTCGTAAGGACCTGCATCCCCTGCCAAGCCGCGAGTCCGGCGGAAAAGAGCCCGCCCATTCGAGCCATGGAACGGAGCGACGTGCCGTGGGGTACTGTTCACGCAGACTTTGGCTCGACCGGTAGAGGCCTATACTTCTTAGTAGTGACGGACCAGTGGTCGAGGTACCCGGAGGTGGAACTCGTGGAATCCACCGCCAGCGATCACACCATCCTGGCCATGGACAACATTTTCGCCACCCACGGCTTCCCACTTGAGATCTGCTCCGGCAATGGAGCCCCGTTCCAAGGGCAGCGTTTTGCCAGATACTGCGCTGAACGAGGCATCAAGCACCGTAAGGTGACCCCGCTGTGGCCGAGGGCCAATGGAGAGGTTGAGCGTTTCATGCGGACGCTTAACAAAATTTTTCGCATCTCTGTCAATGGTGGGGAAGACCTGCGCCATAACCTAATCGACTTTCTCCGTGAGTACCGGTCCACCCCACATCAGTCCACCGGAATCGCGCCCGCCGAGGCACTGTTCAAGCGAATACCCAGAGGGTTGATACCGGAAGCGGGAGAACGACGCCCAGGGGTGATCAACGACGCACAGGTGGCAGCAAACAGGGCCGCGAGAAACGAGAGTGAGACAACGAGGCGGAGGCTGCCGGAGAAAGAGATAGCAGTAGGAGACACCGTCCTTGTCCGAAACAGGAAGCCGGAGGGGAAACTCTCAATGACTTATGAAACACAACCGATGGGAGTAACTCACGTCAAAGGATCCATGATCATGGCGGCGGACGCGCGTGGGACGGTGACCAGAAATGTGTCTTTCTTCAAACGCATAGGACCAATAACCTCAGAAGAAGAACCGGATCCTGGCCAAAGGCTGGCGGCAGAAGCGCCGCCGGAAAACGTTGAACCGCCCGGAGATCCTGGGAGGCCAGAGAACCTCGAAAGGAGCCCGCCCAGGTACCCCCGCAGGGAAGGGCGCCGCCCCCTACAAAGGTTCCAAGACTTCATTATGGACTCAGCATCCTGAGCAATCAAGTCTGTTAAGTATAAAACGTTTTGAGCCACGTTGGCTCCCCATGTTTAATGTTTTGTTGTTTGAGGGGAAAAAGGAGGGATGTTGTGTACGTGGTACACGTAATGCGCATGCGCGGCCCGCGAGCCGGCGCCTGCGCGCCAGTTAATAAAGGCGGCGACCGGCGGCAGTTCGCGCCGGAGCGCCGGAACAGGCGGACGTCTCTGTTGTCCGTTCTTGCGCGATCCATCTGCGCGCAGGGCCCAGATCTAGAAGGGGCCCGCACTCCACCACAGTGGGCCCTCCGATCACAACACAGGGCACCACTCGTTGTGCAGTGGGAGGGTTTGGAGGTGGGATTGGGCTGGGGAAGGGGGGTGGAAGGAGGAAGGGAGCTGCAGCGCCGAGTGCGCAAACGTTTCCATTGTAAACACTTTTACAGTGTTTGGAAGCGTTGTGGGGCATCTGGGGGTACACTCACCTCAGCCAGGTCTTTTTTTGGAGTGAAGATGCTGGCGAGGACGCCACGCATTGGGAGTTTGTTTCCCTTTTTTTTAAATGGGCTAGGGCACCAATCGTGGTGCAGGGGGAGGGTTGGGAGGTGGGATTGGGCTGGGGAAGGGGGCTGGAAGGAGGAAGGGAGCTGCAGCGCCGAGTGCGCAAACGTTTCCATTTTAAACACGTTTACAGTGTTTGGAAGCGTTGTGGGGCATCTGGGGGTACACTCACCTCAGCCAGGTCTTTTTTTGGAGTGAAGGTGCTGGCGAGGACGCCACGCACTGGGAGTTTGTTTCCCTTTTTTTTTAAAAAAAAAAAAGGGCCAGGGCACCAATCGTGGTGCAGGGGAGGGTTGGGAGGCAGGATTGGGCTGGGGAAGGGGGGTGGAAGGAGGAAGGGAGCTGCAGCGCCGAGTGCGCAAATGTTTCCATTTTAAACACTTTTACAGTGTTTGGGAGCGTTGTGGGGCATTTGGGGGTACAATCACCTCAGTCATGTCTTTTTTTGGAGTGAAGGTGCAGGAGAGCATAGTACACCAGGCTATAAAAAACCTTACACAACCATCATTCCTCAACAGTCAAACAATCATTTACAACTCACATCAGTCAACCTGATTCAATCACATATTGATAAAAATTGAACCATACTGTTGGTACAACATATATGTAGTGGCACTTCACTAATTAACCCTAGATAATCTTTGTCATTTCATCCACATTAAATATGTATATTTCAAACCTGCACTGCACTTCATTCTGTAACCACACTTAATTTCATTATCACCATGCCCTCCTCACACTCCCAGAAGGTACAATGTACATGCACCGCTGCCACCTTCTTCACCAATTACATAAATGTAGGTCCACCATCTCCAGTGCTGAGTGCAAAAAGTGGGACCGCCTTCTTACGTATGTTCCATGATACTTAAAATTAAACGCCACTTGAAAAAAAATCCCCCTAAACCTGTGTCTTTTCACACTCTTGCTTAAATTCCACCACCTCAGAAGTGCAATCAACTTTACTGGTGCATGTCCCCTTGGACACAATCCTTCAGACTGCTCATCTTCCCCCGTTGACCTTCACCTAATTGTGTGATGCAAAGCACAGTGTGACTGGGTGCAATCCCTTGCACCAGAGGCACTTGTGTTTGAACGTACACACCTCCAAAAATATACACTATCAAATGCAAAGCAGTCTGGTCACTTCAGAACCCTCACGATTCACCAGACACCCTCTGGTGTTGGCTGGTCAAGAAAAGGCATAAACCTGCTTGTGGTGGGCATGACAGGATCCAGGCCTTTAGGCACCATCCATCATAAGCACAGATCTATGCCAATTACACATTCGAAAGGTGAGTGTTGACTAGGAAAGATGTCACAAAGAGGTATTTGATGTAGAGGGCTTTGCTAGGGGCAGGGGTACTGGCAAAGTGTGTGTGTCATGGGATCATGGAGTATGGTGGCAGGAGAACATACATGACAAGGTAGGGATTGGCGTTGGCGATTCGCACGCAAGCGATTCATGGAAGTCTCTGCGCGTGTTTTTCCAGGGAGCTGCGCCTAATCTGTGCCTACCGTACACGTCACTGTGACATCCTGAATGCTGTGCACGACATGCACAGCGAAAGCGTACAACGTGTAGTGCACACAAAAAAAGGGGGTGGAAGATGCAGAATGGGGAACAATGCGTGAAAATGAGGGCGTAACTGGGGAAGTAGTGCTGGGAAAGACATGGAACGCCCACACGCTCGCAAACAACACGTATTCATGGAATCGAATAGGGAAAACCTGTGCACACCAAAAGACATGCAAAGGCGTAAACACGTCCACCACACGAAACCAGGCGGAAGCGCCCCCGTGCAGTATGAAAGTGCGCGAAAACAACAAACACGCATATACAGCTACAATGAATGTCCCATTTCTCGCAGCGGTGATTGTTGGACACCGCAGGAGAGGGAGAATAGCCAGGCCCCGCATTTTTTTGCCCAGGATCAACCTTTTTGGGATGCCAACACCTGGTGTAGGCAGTCACGCTTCCTACACCAGGTGTTGGCAATCAGGACTGCCTGCCCCTCAGTCCGCAGGCACATATACATGCCCAGAACACTTGCAGAAAGGCAGGCTGTGGTCCAGGACTTTTACAGGGTGACACACTTCCCCAAAGTGCTTAGTGCCATAGATTGCACACATGTGGCCCTGCATCCACCTAGGGCAACTGAGAAGATCTACCGCAACCACAAGCACTGGCATTTCATCAACGTACAGGTTGCATGCGATGACCAGGGAATCATCACCTCTGTCTATGGAAACTATTCTGGGTCTATCCATGACAGTTTCATATACAGAATGTCTGCCCTGAGGCGGACCCTGGAAACTGGGAAGCATGGCAACACATGGCTCATTAGTGAATAGAAATGTCTGTGCACATGCATGCATGTCACACACAGACAAATACACAAACCCAACTAATGAAAACCATCATCACCTCCCCAGGGGACAGGGCCTACCCTCTGAGAACCCACATGATTATGCCAATACGGAACACCACCACACCACCCCAGATAAGATATAATGCAGCCCATATTGCAACCAGGGCCATAGTGTTAGTGGAGCGCACATTTGGAGTGCTCAAGTCACGCTTCCGCTCCCTTGACCGCTCTGGCGGGCAGCTACTATATGCACCCCCAGTAGTGTGCAGGATCATTGTGGCAGCATGTGTCCTGCACAAAGTTGCAACACGGCGGGGCGTACCGGTGGACATGGTGATGCCCACACATCCACAACCACACTCACAGGTGCTATGCATGGGAGGGGAAAGGGCACATGGCGAGGCGGACTGGATCCAGCTTGTGGCCACATTTTTCACCTAAACTCCCACCCCTGTGGAGTGCACACAGGCCTGGCACACACCAGGTGACAATCGATGATGACAAAGGGACAGTCAACTGTCACAACCCTACCACCCTGAGAATTTTACCACAGAAGTGCGACATTGTGTGCATGCCTAGCTACTTAAACATAACTAATCCGGTGTGACCAAAAGGAACGAATGCAAGGTGCATATCCCACCACCCCCCTGCAAAACAGGCCATGAAAATAACTGGTATGTCACCCAAACCCTCCCAAACCCCATGAGCCTCGTCGGCCACACCATGACATGGCATGCAACAGCAAAAGAGCAAACCAAATGCACAACACATGACAAAATCGTCAAAAAGTGTCACGTGATAAATGAAAACAGGCCTGAGACAATTACACCTGACATGGAATCAGATGAAATAACTGACCGACAACCTCCCACACATACAATGTCATACACAAATGCATTCCACCAGCGGCACCATCATCAAAAGACAGAATGCCTGTTGCCATGCACATTGGGCAATCCAAATGCACAAATCCCAAAACCGTGTGCTGTGTGTGTATCCCCTGCAACACACCGCTCAGCTCACAGCACAGTGAGTGGCCTTTGCTTTGGGGATACACCTTGAACATCATATAAAAAAGGACAAGCAACAAAAATTACCCTGTGACACATGTACACAATCCGAAAATTGTAAGTGATCATGTGCTGCAGGGACACAGCATGGCAGCGAAGGCAATCTGTGTGCACATGTGGGCATGGATGGGTGGTTGCATGTGTGTTGGTTCGTTGTGTAAGTGTATGTGTCAGTAGGGATATGCACTCATTACATGCATGTGAAATTAAATGCTTGCCCCTCCACGGCAGCAAGCATGAGGGTCTGGTAAGCCCGGTCATATGCGGCAATGGCACGTAGGTCAGCATGCAGCACCTCATGTGATACGCATGCTTCTTCTTGCAAGGTTGCATGTGTAAGACGGAGTTCTGCCTGCATGGCCTCACATAACATTTGGAGCACCTCCCGGCTTGCACGAAGCTCAGCCGAGATGGTTTTTTCAAGCTGCTCCATCCTCACTTCCGACCACTGCCTCTGGGACATCGAGAGCACACCCAGAGTAGATCTGAGGGATTGGTGTTCTTCCCTCAGGGCCTCCCTGTGTGCTTCTGCCTGAGCAGAAATGACTTCGCACAGAGACACAATTTCAGCCCGGCGTGCCCTGTTTGAGGCCACCATGCCCAGCTTGAGTGAGCGGACCGTGGACTGCATTGCCTGCTGCTGGAGCTCCACCTGCTTATCAGGGGGGACCATGGATTGGATCACACTTTCCATGCCTTGAGCAATCATCTCAATAGCTGCCCCTGTTGCTGTAAACTGGCATACATGGCATGCTCCCACTCAGTGCTCCCCGGTGGGGCACGGCCACAGCGTTGCCAGACATTACACCTGTGGGACCCAAGGAGCCATGGTCCTTGCTGGATTGGCACTGCCCGTGGCTGCAGGACTGCATCCCTCTGTCGACCTGATGTCCCAGGAACATAAGCAACTGGTGTGGAGTGTGACCGTGCACCCGTAACAACCACAGGCGGATGTTCCAACACTGCCTGTCGCCCTGAGGGCACTACCCCCACTGCAAGTGTTGTGGCCAGAAGATCATCCACATCAAGATCACGTACTGGTGCGAATCGCCATGATGCACATCCAATTCAACATTGTGCACTGAGGTTTCATCAAATCTTGACTGATTACCAGCCCTAGACACGACAGTCTGGAGCACAAATGGGTTCTCGTAGTCTACCACCCCACGACCACCTCTTGTGCCGGGTTGTTGATGTAATATCAACCCTGTGTCTGGAATGACATCCTCATCCTCTTGCTCCATTGCATCGTCATCTGTAACATGAACAAAACAAACGTGAGTACACATGTCAGCAGCACATAACACACACACAAATAGATATCACTACATCTACATCCAACACTTGAAGCAGACATGTCACACACAACTCAAACTCTGGCATGCATCCAGTGGCATTGATATGCAACGGCATCCCGAAAGCAGAAATTGATACGTGTTAATTGCAAAGCCTACACATGTACTGAATCTAGTATATCACCTGCGTCACACACAACCCCTGGCAGGCACAGATCACAGGCAGAAATGACAGATGGCAACAAAGAGATGGCACGTAGCATAAGCATGTTTGAACAGCCAAATGGCCACAGCTGCAAGTGAATCAAAACACACCATGACACACTGAATATGCATGTAGGCATGCATCACTAAATCATCATCACCAATATAGCTTCATCGATCTGCAGCTCGGCCCGTAAAGGGAGTCATGGGCCCTGAAGACACAGTCAAAGTCCCAAGCAAAGTGAGGGCCTTCAACGAGGTATGAGGGACCATAACGCCCGGTACGGTCTGAGCTGCCAGTCCATGAAGCTTTTAGAACACCCTTCAGGGCTTGATTCAGCACTTTGTGCAGTGAATGTGCCAAAAACCATGATTCAGTGCATCAAATCACTACGCCCAGCCTCCACCAGTATTCTCAAGTGGGCCTGGGCGTACTTATAGTGCATGACAGTGCACCTTCAGGATTGTGCCGTTTTAACCTAACGGGCGCAATGCTGAAATCTCAGCAGAATTTTTGTAAAAGAACGACATACTTGTTATTTAACAGAAATGCTGCTGAGAACACATGTGTAAATAAACACTTTCACACACACCAAAGTAAGTAGCTGCCATGTTGCACAACACAATGTTGAAGGTGCTTTCATATGTGTATGTGAAAGTGTTCATATACACCCGTTTTCATATACATCCGTATGGTGTATATGAACACCTTCCTATACAGCAAAGCAAGCAGCTTCAACGTGCAGGCAGCTCCGCAGTAATTACAACCCAATTTGCAGGCTATAATCAATCTGCCGGCTATACCAGTTAGTATAGCCTGCAGATTGACCAATCAACTTTGCTAAACACCCGCTAGGGTTTTCTAATACACAGTACATGTTTCACAGGATGCACCTGTGCTAGTGCCTTTCATAACAGTGAAGGGATGAACATCTGAACATACATGCCAGGTCACTTTGACATTGCAGCAGTGAGTAGGCTTGTAGAACGGTGTAACATGGCTCAGAAGTTGGTGGGTGCAGTGCAGTACATGTGTACGTTCTCAACAATCTACATCACCAAATATGTTTTGATGTCAATCAGTTAACATGATGGCAGTGTAAGGGCAAGTTCAGCCATCATGTGCAATGTGCATGCACTGGGTTGCGTGGCTACAGTAAACCTCCCCCACCCTTAGTGAAAATGCAGGGAGGCATTGCATGACAACGAAAGGTTGACCAGAGAATTGTGTATTTGGCAGACAGTGTTGGCTAGCGTCAATTGCATCATCTCAGTCAACTGGCACCACAGCAGATGAGAATGGGACAGTAAGCAGGACACATGATGAACCCCCAGTAGTACACCCCTTCATGCAGAAGGCACTACACCAGTTGGACAGAGTCTGGGGGCCTGCAACAGGGGGAGGCCTGTGCCCCACAGAGACAATGACACCCTAAACATGTGCATGATGCAGGACTGAGCCAGAGTGAGCATGGAATGGATGACCGAATGCCATGATCCGTATGTAATCCCGAGACGTACTACAATGATCATCCTGTCAAGTACACCTAGGGGCGTGCGTGGAATGCACATGGAGCATGATTGGGCACTCATGTCCCCGGGGAGCATCTGCAATCTGCACAGTCCGAGTGAGACACCCTGCATCAAGGACAAAGGATGTACCCCACAGTATGTGTCTGGTAGGTTTGCAGAGGGAAGTGTGCATGTACACAGGAGCGTGGAACAGGCCATTGGAGTAGTCCAACATGTTACCCACCAGTGCCATGGTGAAATTGAGGTGCAGGGGGGGTCAAGGAAGCATGCCCGCGTGGGGTACCAACATGCAGACTGACCACACATGCATGTCAGTCAAGCAATGACATAGTCCAAGTGCTGAGTGGAACGACACCACAGGCTACATGCAGACAGGTCAGTGAGCTGGAACATGGACCAGAGGGGCAGCCGAGTGACTAGCATATGAGTAGGGTGCATGTGTGGTGATGAGGACAGTCCACGTCTGCTTCACATGTCCAGAATGTCTCACAACAGGCAGGCATCAGTGAAGCATTGCATGACTCGCACATGAGAACCATGTACACATAGCATGTAGTGGCAGTCAAGCAAAACACATCACACATGCAAACAACATATGGGCTGGAGAAACACGCAACAACACTCACCGGATGATGCATCATAATCCAGCATCTCTCTACTCCTTGGATCAATTCTGCCTGGATGAACTTCGCAGCGATCTCCTCATGCGGATTGAGTTCTTCCTCCTCAAGTTTGTTTGTTTGTTTGTTTATTCATTTCTATTTCAAGTGGTGGCCCACTGCCAGTCACCTGAGTCATGACATAATTGGAGGCACACTTTTGCTTTGCACAGCATCGGAGGTCATCCCAACACTTTTTGCAGTCCTGAACTATGCGCACCTGATATCCAAATGCATCAACACCATCCGCAATATGCTGCCAGTGGACCCACGCTGGGCAGGCATAGTATGGCAATTGGGGACCACTGGTATATTGTGATCATGTTCCGACACGTAGCCCACAAGGAAGTCCAGTTCCTGCTTGTTGAAAGGCTTCTTCCTCGATGTGCCGGAGGCCGGAGCCGTGTCTGGGGGCCCAGCCTCTTGTGCAGGAGCAGCCTTCGTCCTCTTGGGTGGTGGTACAGACCCTGACTGGCAAATGCCACCCTGATCAGTAGGGGCAGTGGCGCTAGTGGACTGGACCAAGGGAGTGGCTGGTGGAACCATGAAAGAAGCCCTGACTTGCATCAGTGGCTGCTGGGTGCTGTTGCCACATCCTTGCCACAGTCAGGAGTCAGAAGACCATCAGGGATGGTCACAACACCAACTGGACCCGAGCCAATGGAGGATGTGCAGGCATCTACAGCAGGGCACGTGCATGATGGCGCCGGGGGATACCATTGTATGAGAGGCTGTCGTGGTGGCACAGGCACGTTTCATCTGGGCAGCAGCAGGCTCAACCAACGTGGGAGGCGTCAAGACTCGGGGACAACAACATCCGGGGGCAGGCATCGGCCTATGGGTAGGGGGTCCCAGGACTGGTGGTGTCTTCCGTGTGGCAGTGGTTGTGCCACGAAATTGATGCAGAGCAGCGACGGGCAGAGAGGGCACGGCTCACGATGGTCAGGGCAGAGAACTCCATGCACCGGGCGTTGAGGCAGGCTGAGTGCCTTGTCACTCGTGGCAACTTGCAGGAAGTTGGAGGAGTCCATGGCAGAATCCCTGCTAGCCCTCGAAGCCAGGGAACATGGTGGCCCGTGGGACATCAACGTGGAGTTCTTTGCCCTGGCCTGGAACATCAAGAAGTGAGCCGTCGGACTAGCCCGCCGCCTTTGTTTATAGGGTTTTCTGTAGGTTTCATTTTGTCATGGGATCATTGACCCTTCGGACTTTCAGTGTAAATAGTTCAGGACCTATACATAATTTTATTTGTTTTTTTATCCCATGAAGGAATGTTTTTTTATGGTTTCGTTTTGGATTTCGATTATTGGACTTTGGAAACGGACCACTATTCAGTTAATATTTTTTGGGATTTTCATTTTTCTGGGATTTTGCATTTGTTTTCACTGGACTGTCATGATTTTTTTCATTTTCATGTTTTGTTTGCATTTTGTCATTTATAATTTTTTAATTACATTTCACAACTGTTCATTATTGGTGTGGTGTACACTCATTAGTTTTGTGCATGTGTCAGTCAGCACTGGCTCAGTCATGTGTCACTGCTGTGTGGCTCTGTTGGACATGTCTTTGGGTGCATGCATGTGTGCTATTGTGAATGTCATACCATGGGGCATTTACTGGGGAGTGGGTACAATGGATGGTTGTGTGTTTGCACTGGGGTGGTGCGGCGTGGGATGGGATTTCGGTTGGCATTTTTGACATGGTCATGTGTTGTGACAAAATGTTTGTTGAGAACACATGTGTCGGGGCCTGCTGGCAGGTTGCCGTCAATGGGAGTGGGGTGGGGGGACATGAGTCAGGGCCTGCTGGCAGGTGCACGTCACTGGTGGGGTGGACATGAGTCAGGGCCTGCTGGCAGGTGCCCGTCACTCATGGGGGGGAACATGAGTCGGGGCTTTCTGGCAGGTGCCGTCACTGGTGGAAGGGACATGAGTCAGGGCATACTGGCCGGTCCCCCTCACTGGTTGGGGGGAAATGAGTTGGGGCTCACAAGTGCATGGTGCCATGTGGGCTGCCTGCGGGTCATGAACAGGGTGGATGGGCTGGCTGCGGGGCATGGTCAGGTGTGATGGGCTGCCTGCGGTGCATGGGGAGGGAGGAGTACCACCCGCGAGGGCCCACACAGCCAAATCGTGTGAAAGGCACACTCACGTACCCCAGAATACACATGCCCCGTTCACGCCAGTGACATCGCGTGAAGAGCACACTCGCTTACCCCGGAATACATGTACACCACTTACACCGGCAAAATAGCTTGAAGAGCGCACTCGCATACCAAGGAATACACGTACCCCGCTCGTGCCTGTGAAATCGCATGAAGAGCGCACTCGTGTACCCCGCTCACGCCAGTGACATCGCGTGAAGAGCGCACTCACGTACCCAGGAATACACGTGCCCCACTCGCGCCGGCGAAATCACGTGAAGAGCGCACTCGCGTACCCCAGAATACACGTGCCCCATTCGCGCCGGCAAAACTGTATGGAAAGTGCACTTGCGTACCCCCAAATTCATGCACCCATTTGGTGAGGAGCCACATGCGCCCCCTCCAGGCAGCCCATGCCACAGGGGACAGCCCTACAACCCGTGACCATGCCCCGCAGCCAGCCCATCACCCCTGACCATGCCCCACAGCCAGCTCATCACCCCTGACCATGATCCGCAGGCAGCCCTCACCACAGGGGACACCCCTACAACCCATGACCATGCCCTGCAGCCAGCCCATCAACTCTGACCATGACCCGCAGGCCGGCCCTCACCACAGGGGACACCCCTACAACTCTGACAATGCCCCGTAACCAGCCCATCACCCCTGACCATGCCCCGCAGCCAGCCCATCACCCCTGACCATGCCCCGCTGGCAGCCCATCCACCCTGACCATGCCCCGCAGCCAGCCCATCACCTCTGACCATGACCCGCAGGCAGCCCACAACACAGGGGGGACTTTTTCCACACAATTTGCCAGGCGCAGGCGGGTTATGCATATAGCAGGGGGTGTGCAAGGAGATTTTCATGTGATTTGACTGCCCGTGCAAGGTATGCATATTTGTGGCGTTATGGTAGGCCATTTTCATGCGATTTTGTAGGCGCGAGGGGGGTATGCGTATTCAAGGGGGTGCGCAAGTAGATTATCATGCGTTTTGGCTGCCACGAGCGGGGTACGTGTATTGAAGGGGGTGCGCGGGGAGATTTTCATGCGTTTTGGCTGTCACAAGCAGGGTACATGTATTGAAGGGGGTGCGCAAGTAGATTTTCACATCTTTTGGCTGCCACGAGCGGGTTACGCATATTGAAAGGTATGCGCGAGTAGATTTTCACGCATTTTGACTGCCGCAATCTGGCTACGCATATTAAAGGGGGTGCATGGGGAGATTTTCATGCGTTTTGGCTGCCGCGAGCGGGGTACGCATATTGAAGGGGGTGCACGAGTAAATGTTCATACGTTTTGGCTGCCGCGAGTGGGGTATGTGTAGTTTTTCACGCGATTACTGTGCAGGGGGCCTGTAAACTGGTCCAGGGTAAACGTGGCCCTTTGTGCTGTATTGGGGATTTCTATGGCTTTTCATTGCACAAGGGGCATTCTTGGGGGCATAACTGGCACTGCTGGATGTTCGCTGCGCAACAGCTGCAAATGGCTTGGGAAATCCATGAATACGCGGTGTGCAAGAATGCTGTTTGGCGCACGCGGCTAGTGCACGCTGGCGCACGCTCCCTCTCTGCGCCAGCCGCATGCGCTACTTCAGTGCGCTACTTCTACGCTGGATTCTATGAATTACCCTGTAGATCTGCTTGATTCCACCTTACATTACCCACATGTCCCTGTACATAAAAAAAGAAGTGGCTCCACCTCTGCCACAGGTGTCATAGCAGGTACAAAAGAGATAACTGCTTCAGGGGAATTTCCACTAGAATCATACTATGGGAGGATAGCCCACCTCCTACACCATTGGATGGATTAGAGGTATTTGAATCACAACACCTGTCCAGGGTTTTATGTGTGTCTCTCTGGTAATACAGGAATAATTAGTAGGAATTACCTGGCCTACCATGTTTTAGGTTGAATCTAGCCTCACTGGCATATGCCATGTAAGCCATCCCCGCTGCCTGTGCCTCATTCCTCACCTTCAATGCCTACCAGCAAGTCGCCATTAATGGACCAAAAAGCAGTGGAAAGCTGCAGCTACTACTTAGATCATCAAGGACTCCTGGCAGGCAGGTTGCAAATCCTTGTGTTGTTTCTTTTATTGACATGCATATCACTGATGTGGACTACGCTGTCTAAAGCTGCTGGTGAGATATCAAGCATACCCTCTGACCAGGCCCTGCATTCTACATACCCAGATGTTTCTGAATGGGACGAGGTAGAGGGATTACCTTACACAGAATCCCAATTACAAACAGTTGTAACAACCCTTTGCTCAGTGAAGTTTCCTAGGCTGACCTCCCACCTGAGTGTGTGCAATAGGCTTATGTAAACCCTTCACTTCACTAACCTCCTATCCCTGAAGTGTGTTCTGCATGCATATGCACAAACCATCATTGGACTCAGCAAATGAGGCCTCATGAACATCACCCTCATGGCTCTGCACTGCCATCCTTTGCAAGCATGAAACTTAACAAATCAAGCAGCATCTTCTACAAGGTAGTCACAATGCAGATCGAACATTTGCTCAACTACAGATTCCATGGGCCTCATTACGAGTGAGTCTGCCAGTAGGGTCTATGATAGGTGTAGAGCGAAGTGGAGATGTGCCCCTACCAGCAGATAATTCTGTGAAGCACTGGCACCGTTAACAGTGCTGGTGCGTCAGTGTTCCCATTCACATGGAGTCCAATGGGACTTCATCGGAATGGGAATTTACCATTCCCCCGCCACACATAATATCCCAGTATCACTGGGATGTCAGTCAGCAGAAACGGTAACTTGAGGTTGCCGGTAGGCCGATGGTGCTACCGGTGGTTTACTAGCAACCTCATAATGAGGGCCTGTATCTCTGTAGACGCATCACAAAACAGAAGTAAGGATATTAGTAGACTACTTCTTTGCAGGTACATCAATGTAAGAGCCAGCAGGCAGGCCTTTCTTCCCTATGTTAAAATACACTTGTACCCCCCAAAAGTTCACTCTACAGTCAATGTCATAGTTTCTGTAAGAACATTTGAACCTCCCCTGCAAAGTTAAGTTTTTCCATACCAACTGGTTCTACACACCATCCACTCACCCCCATATGTGAGAGGGAGTCAGCAGCTACCCACTGCAAGCTACCCTGCCACCCTAAACATGTCAATCTCCCTATTATCAATATGTTCTCCATAGTTTCCAGAAAGCTATGTTGTCACTCACTAAATACACAACTATATCAAACTGACGTAAGGTCTCACGCCCATTGCTATCATCTTACTTAAAACTGAAAGCATCACAGCAGCAACATCACAGATAGCAACTGAGATACACACTTTGCCCTCCTACATCTACACTTCACCAACATTGTACTGCATACTTCACTCATCATCAACATGCAAACATGTCAAACTCACAAATGTGCTGCATGTTGCTGGATCATCCTCTTACATGGTATTTGAGAGTCTGGTGTGTTATATGCCCATGCATGATGGAGTGGCTACTTGACAAACAATATGTCAGGAGATTGCATTCAAGGCTTACAGGAAAGGAGTTAAATGACATGGCACCCAACAAATAAGCCAGTACGTCACCCTTCATCTAAAGATTAGTGCACATATACATCTTAAGGTGACTGACTAAAACCACCATGTGGCAGATGTGTAACCAATGACACAAAACACATACATAGCAGATCAAAGCCACATATACACACGCCATGATGTAGGACAACTCCCATCTTTGATGGAAGTGACAATCACCCATATATCACCAGATTGACAGTTTCATGCACAGACATACCAGGACAGTATTTAGTGGTATTGCCGGTGTGTTGTGAATCCCTCACCATCTCCACCTAACACTGGGCCTCCGCATTTGTGTTAGGAGAGACAGTGTCCAGCAGAAGAAATGTGACTTTGGGTGAAAGAGAGGGATCTGGTTGTTTTCACAGGGAGGGCGGGTCTTGGCTGTTCAAAGAGATCTGAAATGATAATGGAGATGTGTTAGCGATAACTTAAGGAGTCTGTCAGTCTAGCTACACATATCATACACATCATGGTTCATTATATTTACCTGAATGTGGGAGCCAGTTCCTTGCAAAATGACCACATCAGATGACTTCACTGAATATGTCACAATGTACAGTCCAACAGATCAATCACTTGCAGAGTAGCATAAACAGTCAACCAACTGCCCTAAAGGCCCTGTCAGTTGAACAAAAATAAGTCCATGTTAGACTGCAAACAAAACACAAAAAAGGTCTACACTCCGTCCCAGTGTTTATAGTTAGCAGGGGTCTGCAGAAGCGGCGGGGCAGCAGGAGATGGGTAAGTGGGGACATGGATAAGGGCATCTTCTGCAAGATTCAGTGGGAAGCTGCATCCTGTGGAGGATCCAGTGATTGGGAACTCTAACGATGCATGGCCAAAGCCTGGTTTTCATTGCCCAAGGCCAATGGTGAGATGGATGCATGCATGAGGGATCAAATGGCAAATAGGTCAACTTGCACACTCTCATTGCTAGTGGACAACATGTTGTCATGCATGCTCACCCTTGAGGACTCAATCTGCATGTTGAGAATTTACCTCAAGGTGAATAGCTCCTGCCGGTGGTGCCCCTTTCAGGACTCCATCTGCAGGTTCTAAAGTTCTCTCAAGACAGAACTCTCTTGCTGGTGGAGGTCCCGGGGGGTCACAATCTCTTCATGCATGGAGTGCCTCACACCAGAGACCTCTTCAGAAATCGTGTGGTGCATTAGCCAGATTTCGGAAGTCATCATGGCATTAGTAGTGATAACATTCTCAGCCAGACATTGGATGTCCCAGCCCATCTCCTGCAGGACCTCAACCTGTTAGGCACTTGCAGTCAGCAACTTCTCCTACCACTCCAAGTGGCCAGCAGGCACACATCGCCCATGTGTTTGTGCCCTACGAAGCCGGGATGAGAGAGGCCAACCCTGTCTCAGTAAGCACACTGTCATAGGCTGGTGGTCTTTAACCCTCCCACACCCATCACCCTCAGCTATTGACTCAAAGATGGGAGATGGCAATGTTGCAGACACAGAAGCCACCAATGATGCAGGGCTCTCCACTGCCAGGAGCACAGTCTCCTGTCGCACCTCCTCAGACTCCGCAGCCTCAAGAAACCCAAAGAGCTCCATAGGATTGGGACTGCTGAGTGCTGTTCCTTCCACCATGTCCATCAGTATTCCCCAACATCAGATTCAGCAGGGATTCCTCATTAATGGCCTGACATAAATTAATTTAACATAACATTGAAATGCAGTTCTGCACATCAGAATCGATATGTCACAATTTGATTATAGAAAGAGGACAGGCACATTTCGGCCATGGTCTTAGTTGTCTTTGTTAAGTATTTATAATGCGCTTAAACCCAGAGGTTTCTGAGCGTTGACCCGGGAATGTGCCTGTGTTGCTTCCTGTCGTCTTGTGTCCAAGGCGAGTACTTTGCTGCTGAGCTGTTCGCATTGACAGCGCGGCAACTACCAAATTATGTGATGCACTTAACCTGATAAATCAGGTGACACGCCAATGCAAGCAGAACAGGAAGACACAAATCGAATAAGAAACTGCACAGAATATCACGGTCCAAAAATGATATTAACACGATAAGCGAAAAAAATGCCAACAAGTGAACTATACTGCCAGTGTGTAGGATAGAGAACTAGGCATTGAATAAAGTACCGTTGTCTGCATTGTAAACAATGCGCCAAACAAAAGTAAAAGAAAATGATGGAAAAGTGAAGACCTTCAGAAACAATACAAATACATTCTTATGAAAACCTTAAATTGTAGGTCCTGAAGGATAAACAAGGAAGTGAACATCCTTACCCGGAAGAGAACTAATCTTCCAGTAAGCAAAATAATGTGATGTATGACACAACAAGTCAGAGAAAATTATTAGGATTGAACATCATACTTCAATGCCTGTAAAGATGACAGCTTAAACCTATGGTTTTCTCCATATAGGTGTACCGCTAATAGCTAGTCATCCACAGAAATAACAACACATTACCAACAATGGTAAGACATATAACACAGAGCAGTATGTAATATACAAGTATCCAGTTGAAGACACTATGTACAGTTATGGTCCCCATATTTGTTTTTGTTTAGTATTCCCATGCATAGTTTACACATGAACAAGAACTCAGAAGATAATACATTTTCCAAAAGGAATGAGATGGAGCATATGGATAAACATAAGGACCCGATCTGAAAGATTGGGTCATTGTCCTGAAGAAAGCAGTCAGACCAATGCAATTACCAGTCAAACTGGTTGACAATATCATCCAAGATTCACAGACTACTGGGCACTTGAAGAAAAAAGAATTGGTGTTCTAACTAGCAGATTGGCTCTGCCTAAGGTCGTTACAAATATATTTTTTAAAGTCATGACATATAGATTTTATGTTGTTGGTTTTACTCTAGAGGGAAGCAATAACATATGTACACTTCCATAAGAGTGTATTAGAGGGAGGAAAGTAGTGAGACAGGTGAGGGACATTCTTTTCTCTATCCCTGTACCTAGATAGGTGGCAAATCATCAACTAGGGAAAGTGCACAGAGACTCAGGGATAGTTAGACTTTCTGATAGGGAAATATAGTGAGACGTAGGTGACTAAAAAAATAGAAGTATTGAATACAACCTCAAAAACTTCCCCCTGTTTTTGTGTTAAAAAGATTATGAGCATTAGGTGGAAGTCTATGCTCCAAGGCCCTATTCTTAGATATTGTGTGTAGTTACATCAATAAATAAACCAACCTCCCTTGTTCTTTCATTTGCCCCAACAACAGCGGCAAGACAACCTGTTTAGCGCTGTCCCCACTCCCTTCTTAAAGCCTGCTTGGGATGGATAGAAGCAATTTGACCCTTCTGCCCATGTTTTAAGCTCTTTCAGGAGTATCTTGGCAATGATCTTATGTGAGGCATCTAACAACGAAATTGGCCTGTATTGTAGGGGAGACAATCTGTTCCCCCCCTTTAAAATCAGGACTATCAATGCCATGCTCCAGGATCCATGAAGCTCCCTTTTTAATAGAATGTTCCCAAATAAACAAGGCATTACCTGGGACCACAGCAAATCATTAGATTTAAAGGTTAAATTAGTCAAACCACTGGCACCTGGGGCATTTGATTATTTTGCTGGACCTATTAAGAAGCGCAATGACATCCTGGTCCCAAGATATAGCCCCTACCCAGCTAAACCAAGAGAAATGGACGCAGTTAACCAAGTCCTCCTTAACATAGACATCCCTAAAATACTTTATCCAAGCTTCTTCTGATATTGCTTCAATCTTCAGGAATTGGTCAATCCCTCTGTGTTTAATCAAATGCCAAATCTTGCTGGTATTAAAATGCAAGATACATCCCAGCAATCTTTCTGCATCATTTATCGCCATAACAATTGTATGGCCTTTCAACCAATTTTTTAAGGTATTTTTCACCCTTCAAATTTCTATACATTCACCCGGGGCTTCACCTTTTGAATAGCTTTAATTTCTGAGTGCATCTGATTTTTATGCACTCAAACCTCAGCATCAAAAGCATGCTAATGGCCCATCAATTTTTAGCATTTTTCAGTTGTTTGGCAGGTAATAAAGCCACAAGGGTTGATCAAATTCACGGGATGAAAGGCTCTTGGTGCACAAATATCCTTTACATTTTATGTAAATAGACCAGTAATCTAAACATCAAAAGGTAATGCGATTTTCTGGGACCACTTCACAGCGTGGTTTCTAGAGTTGATCTCAACGTTCATTAATATGGCTTTTGCCCGAACCAGCTGTGATATTGACAGCTCGCATCGCATCATACAATGATCGCTAAGGTCTGTTTGCATTATCTGCAAATTCCCACACCCATGAAACAGGTCAGCAGAAACAAGAAAGTAGTCCAGGGTTTAATGTTAAGGACTATTACACCATGTGAATATGTATATTCCCTGCTGTTGTGAAAAACCTGAAAAATGATTTTAGATTGTGCGTATCAGCAATATATCATGATTGGTCCAACCTGTACACATAGGGGGTCATTCCGAGGTTGGTGCTAAAGGAACAACAATGCTGGTAAAGGAATATCGGCATCGATTACTGCTACGGGCTATTCTGACCAGCCCGACCGCCATTAGTGGCATCGTAAAGTACGGTGCCGTTAATAGCGGTCTGGGCGGGGGCACGCGACCCACCATGCCAGCAATAGCGGCATGCCATTAACTGGAGGAGATCACAAGGTAAGCGGACAAGCAAATAACGGCTTCATGAAGGCGTTAAAAGTGGTTACTGGCATGCCGTAAATACCGGCATCGAAGACCTACCGGAAAATGCCATGTGCAATGATCCCAAATGCCACAGGTGCACACAATCAGCACAGGTGGAGGCAATGGAGTCTGGCCCACTACAAAAGGAGCACACCCACACACCACACCCCTTACCACACCAAGATCAATCCAATAGCAGCATCAACACTTCAGCTGGAAGACATGCATGCATTGCAACACCAGCAACAACAACAGCAGGCACCACAAAGGAGACACAGCAGGGGAAGGAGGGTGTGACAGGCTCTGCATGCCCCACCAGTGAAGCCAGCGTAACCACGCATGCAGCCCCCAATCCCAAACATCAGAGCCAGGCCCTGCAACCCAACCCCGCAGCACAACTACACCCTGTACCATCTGGACCGGGACACCATCAACACCATTGTGGACTTGATACACGGCTGTCAGCCTCATTGAAATATGCACCGCCATCCCCCCTCTACTGAAAGTATTGTCTGTGCTCCACCTCCTTTCCACAGCCACCTACCAGCACACAGTGTGGCACATGCATGGCATATCCCCACCCTCATTCACTTGCATCCTGAAGCAAGTGGCGGATGCCCACCTCAAGCACACAACGGAATACATATCTCTACCACTGACTCCCCAGGACATACTAGAAACAAAAGGTGGCGCCATGCCATGGAGGTGGTTTACCGCTATCACAAACTATACCATTACAAACAAGTGCAGATGGGAGGTGACGCAAGCAAGATCTTCACACCTTGTTGTGCCCAATATCCCGGATCAACCACAGGAATGCTGCACGTTACCATTGGAAAAATCAGAGCAAAATGCCAAAAATTGCAGAGGCTACTGCCTACGCTCACCATGAGAAAATCCTACACAACACAACAAATCCCTAAATTCACACAAACACAGCACTATGCGTACACAATGCATGAGCTACAATACGGGTGAGCACACTGTGTATCATCTTGAAGATGCAACCCACACCATTATTCCATGGCACAGGACACATTGAGAGCCAAATATGGCTTGCATACAACCAGGGACATGTGCATGTGACCAACCATAATCTGCCGGCATGTGTGACTAGTACAGCTGTCCATCATTATTCCCATGACATTTAACTTTAATTGCCTCTCATGCAAGTGATAGTGGCTATCCCTTGAAGCCGTGGCTCCTCACCCCTGTCCGAAACCCACAGAATAGGCACGAGGAGGACTACAATCGTTCCCATACACCTACCGTGTGGACATGGAGCAGACCTTTGGCCTGTTGAAGGCACGGTTTCGCTGCCTCAGCCGGTCGGGTGGGGCACTCCTCTACCAGCATGAGAAGGTGGCCAAAATCATCATGGCATGTGTCAAGCTGCACAATATGTGCATCTGCCGGAACGTGCCCCTGCCCCCGACATTGAACTGCTACCACCTGCTGATGATGAAGGGGAAGAAGAAGATGTGGCTGGACATCATCGCTGTGCCAATGCACAGGAGGGTCATACTGTGCGCAAGTCAGTGATTGCACAATATTAGTGACACACATGGCAGCAGAGGGTGACATGATGGTTGGACAGAGGGCACTGGGTATGGGGGTACATCTACACTATGCACTGCAACTGAATAAATGACACATGCGCAATGATGAATGTCCACTCAGGTCTTGTTTTTCACAGAACAAGTGTATTAAATGTAACAATGTAAACGTAAGTGAAAAAACCCTCCACCACCCTCACTCCCCTCCCACTCCCCCCGCAACTCCCCCACACACCATCACCCCCCCCTACAACTCCCTCACACAAGTCCCATAGAGTCTCCAGAGCCTACATGAGGCTGCCCTGACAATTAATTTTCACTCCATGGTCCAGGGGGAGGTATGTCTTGCCAGCGCAGGGTACGGGCCGACCTGCAGAGCGGGCTTGTTTGCGTTGAACTAGAGGAAGACAGTGTGGCCGCCTGCTGTGGTTGTGTAGGGGGTTGCCCTGCCTCCATGGCATCCGCTATGCGGCCTAACACCTGCTGGAGGGCCGAGACCTCTTCGCAGAGGCAGCTGGTGTTCTCAGCTAATGATTTCACCATGGAGTGTTGTCCGTGATGGTGCCCAGTCCAGTTAAATCCTGACGCCACTCCTCCCTGGCCAGTCGGTTGTCCTGGACGAACTCCCGCACAAGGGCAGTAAGCAGGTCAGCCTGCTGCAGCCCTGTGGGTGCACCGGTGGAGGAAGTCAGCCCCTGCCTGTCCTGCCCAGCCTGCTCAGCTTCCCTAGCCCGGAATATTGGACTGAAGTGTCCTTCTGTCTGGTCATGACCAGACTGCTCTGGGGTGGTGGCCTGCTCTGTATCGAGCAATGATACTTGTGGGGATGCCCGTGGAGTTGGGGTATGAACCACATCCGAAAGAGCGTCCTCCATTGGGACCCAGATGTCCTCCTGTGTGTCCTCCACAGTCAGGGGTGCCGTGGCTGCCACCTCCCCAGTCATACTTGACTCCTCCGAAAGTGGTGCCTCGCATGTGTCATCAGGCTGAAAAATGGGTGGAGGTGGTGGTGGTGCTTCGCCCTCCACGGGCCTTGGTGGCACCGGTGAAATGGGTACCTGGGACGGCTTGCATTTTGGTACACAGTGCCCCTGGGTTGGCCCCTCGAGGTTGAAGGGTGGTTGCTGTCATTCTGGGACCTCTTCCGGGGTGTGGCGTGTGAAGGGGTTGCGTCATGGCCATCGCTGTCATGGTCAGTGCCTGTGGGGGTCGAAGAGAGGGACAGCATGAGTGATGTTTTGATAGGCATCATACATACATTAGGACAATTTCTCATCCACACAATTGGGGGTAATAGGCATTTGTGTTTGGATGAGCACGTACTTTGATACATGGGTGGTTAATGCAGGCATACATCGGCGTCACTCATGTTGCCCAGGAGTAGTGCTATCCGACATGCATAGTATTTTGGCCATGCATGCTGTGTGACTTGTGGCATTTCCAAATTTGGGTGGTATGTGTCATGTACGTTACTGCCTGGCAATGTGTCTGTGATGCATCAGCCTACTTTGGTGGGAGTGTGAGTGTTTGGACGACCATGGCTTGACTCTTTGGACTGACATATTGGTTGACTTTCATCATAATTGGCATAGCAATGTTGACTTTGGACACTCACCTCCATCGCCCTATGTAGTGGTGCCACACTCCATCTCGCCAACACCTTCAATGGCTTCCATCCCTATCATGCTGGCGCGGATGTCCTCCCATGGGGTGAGCTTTATCGGGGAACTGGGACCTCCTCCTGTTCCCATGGCCTGGCTGCAGTTCACAGAGAGGATGTTGCATACCCTTAATCGCAGGTTGTCCCAGCACTTGCGACAGTCTTTTGTTGTGCGTGCAGTGTTCCCCACGGCACTGACCTTCTGGGCAACAAGTGCCCAGGTCTCTTTTTTCTTTAGCACTGCCTCTCTCTCTTCATGTTGCTAGAGAACACTATGGCAGCATGCTCCTGCAGTGTCTCCACCAGCATCTGCAGCTCATCCTCATTGAACCGTTCTTTTCTGAGGCGGGCAGCTCCCTTCTTCAGGGCCTTAGGCATAGTGGTGTTGGAGGTGGATGTTTTGCAAAAATCAGCAGAGTCCCAGTGGTCCTGTGGTGAGGACTGCAATGGATTGTGTTTTTAAAGATGGCCACCGTGCTCCTTCACATTCCTGTGCGATGACACTACTTCCGGGTTTGCTTATTAGCGGTCACCGTAAATAGCGGTGACCGCTAATAACGGTCACCGCTATTTACGGTGACCGCTAATGTCGCATTGAACAATGTCGGTAGTGTTATCTACGCTATGCTTGATGCTGCTAAGGGCGTTTTGGGTGCCTTTAACGGCATGGCGCAAAATGCCTTACCAGTATGGCGCAAAGCTCATGCCCACGAAGTCGTAATAGTCCTCGATTAGCGGACTGGTGACAGCATGGACACGCTATTTACGCCATGCCGGCAAGGGACGTTACTTACCTCCAAACTCGGAATGACCCTCATAGACATTCACATATTCTTTGTGGTATGAGAAACTTCATGGATGAAGTGATTTTATTCAAAATATCAACAACAAAAAAAAACAGTGAAGTTATAAATCTTTTGCATGATACAAAAAGTAATAAAAACAAATATAGTATACAAACTAGTATATAAAGTGACAGTTCATCCAAACATTTGATGAATTCATGGAAAAAAAGGAACAAGAAGGAACATGTGAGTGCAATCAATTGAATCAAACAAATAATGTCCATATCTAATTCTGAAAGAAATACATAATTATTAATGAAAAAAAGGTTCAAATGAACTTGCTCTCAATTCGTAAATAGTCGTATTTCATTAGTCTACTGAAAAATTATGTGTATGTTGTCAGTAGCACAGTGCTAATGGGGAATTTGTTTTTACCAAAATTTATGAAGCAATTTAACATTAATATGGGCACAGTATTTGTATATCTATATGTAGGTCCGTCTAGGTATAAGTACACATCTTGGCTTCACTATAGAACCCCTGTTTTTCAGTTGGGATTCTATTTCATGTTTCGGTTGAATTATGCCAATTTGATGACATCAGACCGAAACGTGAAATACAATCCAAACTGTAAAACAGGGATTCTATATAGAAGCCAATATTTGTACTTCCACATAGGACACTTTTCTTAAACCCATGAGTGTATTGACACCAACATATCTAAAGGATACCACTCACACAATACAGATATTTGAAAACTTAGATTTTGATCAATCAAGTCACTTGTGGGTAACTGTGGACATAACATCACTTTACACTAGTATACCACAAGAACGGGTCATTGAATGCATGAGAGACACAGTACAGTTTACAACATCGAGTTCCAGATAATTTTGTAATAGAGCTAATGACTCTGGCATTGTGCAATAATTACTTAGAATCTAATAAACAGTTTTATTTGCAACCCAAGGGTACTGCAATAGGAGCAGCTTTCACCCCCAGCGTAGCAATTCTATTAATGTCAAATTTGGAATCAATTAACATTCTTTCAGAACGCAATCCCTTCCTCAACCATATCTCAAATTGGCAATTATATATTGATGACATCATTGTTATTTCAAGTGGATCAGAGGGGCGTGCACTGATGAACTGGTTCTAAAGTCCGATCAGCCGGGGAGTAGTCTTTCAAATCAACCAAATTTTGGAGACGGCCTCAGAAATTATGGGAGCCAGAAATACCGGACACCTCGTTCTAAGGCCCAGATGAAGTAAGTACCGGAGAAATCATGGTGAAAGTGGTCAGAGACACATGGCTTCAACTGAGATATATGTAATACAGGGTGAATCCTGGATCAAGAGGTGGGAATCTTAAGAAGGGAGGCAGCTTCCCCTCAGGATATTAAGATCTCAAAAGGTCCAAAATGCCTGGGAGACAGTTTTTAAGGCACCAGGTACAGGGGCAAGAATCGGGAGGTCAGACACTCCAGATCTCCGGGGGATGAAGGCAGAGTGGGTAAGCGATGATGATCTGCATATCGTTTGACCCATTCTTGAGCTTCCAATAGTGCAGGTTGCGCCGATTTGTGTCCCCGTTGGATATCAGAAATTAGAACATTGATATCAGAAAACTGGGTAGAAGTCGGCATCAGGGTCGGGAAACAAGAGGGATTATAGCTTTAGGTACAAAAAAATGGGCTGTTTTTGAGAGCAGAATACGTGGAATTATATGCAAATCCTGCAAGGGGTAGCAACTCAACCCAATTGTCCTGAGCCACTGATATGAAGCATCTTAGATAACTTTCCAGGATTTGGATGTGGCATTCGGCGTCCGTTGGTTTGTGGATGAAATTCAGAACTAAGGGCCCTTGTGATGTGAAGGCTGGCACAGACCTGTTGCCAGTAGCAAGAAGTATACTGCGAACCTCGGTAAGAAAGAATGGTATCCGGAAGTCCATGTCAGGAAAAAATGTATTCTATGAAGATCCTTGTCATCTTGGCCGCAGCAGGAAGACCAGGAAGAGGGATGAAATGTGCCAATTTAGAAAAGTAGTTGATTGTAACCATAACATTGGTGGCCCCCTGGGACGGCGGGAGATCCACAATAAAATCTGTGGATATTATCTACCAGGGTTTGTCAGGAATGGGCATCCTCACTAATTCTCCCAAGGGGAGTGATCTGGCAATCTTAGTTTGAAGGCAAGTGGTGCAAGAAGAGACATAATCCCTGACATCCTGCAACAGTGTGGGCCACCTTAGAATCATGACACATTAATAGAACTTCCTTCTGAAGTGACTGAGTGGGAACAAATACCTGCTGTCCCCGAAAGTAACACCTTTGTTCCTTTAGTAGTGGGTATCTGGTGTTCATCTATTGACAAAAGTCTTCATGCTCCTGGGTATTTAGCCGGAATTTGTGGAGATAATCAGAGATTACTTGTATGAATAGGGCGATTGGGAAATGTTTTTCTGAATGAAATTGACGGCTGAGGCCGGTATCTTTCCTAGAAAGTGCGTTGCCCTGAGATTAGTCTTGCCAGGAATGAAGGTGAAGGTGATGTCAGTAGGGGAAAAGAAGTGAGTCTACAGTGTTTGTCTACTTTTTCTTGTCTGACCATATGGAGAGATTCCAGGTTTTGATGATCTGTTCTGACTACTTCAGAGTATTTAGCACCTAATAATAAGTGTCTCCACTCTTCACATGCCTTCTTGATTACAAGTAGTTATTTTTCTAGCACAGAATAATTGAGTTCCGAAGGGATTAGGGTTTTGGGTAGATATGCCACTGGATATTCTTCCCCCAATGGGCCTTCCTGTAAGAGTACTGCTCCAATGGCATGATGAGAAGTGTTAATTTCCAATATGAACGACTTGTCTTGGTCTGGAATGATGAGAATGGGTGCTGAGGAAAACAGCGTCTTTAGTGATTCAAAGGAATGTTGAACTTCCTTAGAAAAGTGGAAAACCACCCCTTTTTTCAGTAGGGATGTAATAGGGAGAATGATTTGAGAAAAATTAGGAATTAACTTCCTATAAAAGTTTGCAAAACCCAAGAATCACTGAATGTCTTTCACAGAAGATGGAGATGGCCAATCCAAAACAGTGTATACTTTTGCTGGATCCATGGATATTCCCTGGGCGGAAAGAACATCACCTAGATATGTTACCTGATCCTGATCAAGCTTACAATACAGATGGTGGTCCTGTAGTCCAACTAGAGTGGTCTGGACATGACGGGTGTGTTCAGATCGGGTATGAGACAAGACCAAAACATCGTCCAGGTAGACAATAACGAAAGGTAGCAACAGGTCTGCGAAAACATGGTCCATGAATCGTTGGAAGATGGCTGGGGCATCGGAAAAACCAAATGGCATTACCAGATATTCAAAGTGTTTGAATGGTGTATGAAAGTCTGTCTTCCATTTATCATCGGCTTTAATCCGAATCAGATTATAAGATCCCCACAAATCCAGATTGGTATATATCTTGGCTCCCTTTACTGCATGCAGGATATCCGGAATCAATGGCATGGGAAACCGATCAGGAATTGTTATCCAATTCAAGCCCCTAAAGTCGATACATGGGCGAAGTTTGTCTGTATTTTTCTTCAGTATAAAAAAGAGTCAGGCCCCAGCTGGGGTCATAGATTTAGCGATCAACCTATTCTGAAGATTTGTGTATAAGTATTCCTTTAGAACCACTTTCTCCTTTTCCGATAGGATATACATTCTTCCAAATGGGATGGGTTGATCCGGAGGTAAAGAGATTGCACAATCATCCCTGTGGTGCGGGGGTAACTATGAATAGTGAGGGGAGTCAAAAACTCTCTGGTGCTGCCTGTATGGTCTGGGTACTTCTCGTACGTTACCTAGAATGGTAGTGTTATGTACTAGCTCAAGAGAGGAGATGTGGAAACCTAAGGTTCCCTGGGTGAGGCAAAGTGACAAGAAATGTTCGGAACATAGGAACAAAAGACCCCGCTGACCAGTTCATAAAGGGATTATGTTGGCAAAGCCAAGGAAGGCCCAAAATAATATGGTAGTGTGCGCCCCTTATGATGTCAAAGGCAATTTGTTCATGATGGGAAGATACCCTGATTTGGAGAGGAGAGTGTGCTCGCTGATGGGTCCTGAAGTGAGGGGGCTCCCATCCACACCCTCTACCGGAAAGGAAACTTCCTTAGAGTGGTGGGGGATACCCAGAGTCCGGGACCAGTGATCATCAATGAAATTTCCAGGAAGCTCCAGAGTCTACTAACGCTGGGATGTTCTGTAATGTTTGATCATTGAACTGGATCTCCACCTTCATAATCACCATGGGTGTGCTCATGGGAAGGATATCAGACGGAGCTGGGTTACGTTCTGAGGAGCCCGTTGGCTTGTCTGAATAACAGCTCCCCCTACGATGGGGTGTTGGCATTTCCCTGCCTGCGATGTGGTGCAATTTGTCATTGCCTGACCAGGTGATCCTTGGACCCACAATACATACATAGGCCTAATGTACATTTGCATTGACGTTCTCCACCACGCCATCCTGAGTTGCATGGGTTCATCTGGGGCATTGACCCTTGGAAGAGTATGGGTTTGGTCTAACGCGGGTCTACTCGTCCGAGCCTTCTTTCTCTCAAGATGCCTTTCCTGAAGACGATAGTCAAGTTGCATGGACAGGGAGATCATTTCCGCTAAGTTGTTTGATCGAGGAACCCTAAAGATCTCATCCGTGAGTTCCTTAATCACTCTGTGAAAAAGAGTGAAAATGAGTGTGTCATCCGGACAGGCAGTGTCTGCTGCCATCTGCTTGAATCGGGTAACATAAGTTAGTAAGCCCTAGGTACCCTGTTTAAAGTCGAGTAAGCGTTGTTGAGAAGAGACTGTGATTTCATGATGACTAAACATCAATTTTAGGATAGTGACAAAGGCTGGATATGAATCTAGGATCTGATTATTTGTGGCCACCAATGGGGTGTCCCAACCCAAAGCAGCCCCAGTTAGATGAGATATCATGTGGCCTATCTTGTCCCTGTCCATTGGAAAATATGCTGCCTTAAAGGCAAACTGTACAGTACAATCCTCCACGAATTCCTTCAGCTTATGCAGGTTTCCCTCAAATCTGCCCCCAGGCAATGGCCCAGGGTGAACTTCTGACCTATGAGGATTATGGGCAATCTGCTGTCTCAAAAAAGGCATTCTACTGCTTTAGTCATTGTACCTCTTGAGTTCAGGATTGTACAGCTGTTACCAGCTGTTGCATCTGATCCATGCTGGTGCCAGCAACTTAAATAGGGCGTTGCGCTCTGTAAAACTGGTTACGTTCAACAAGCAAGTAAACAAGAAGTTGTCAACACTAACCTGCACCAAATGCCACAACCAGTCGAGAATGAGAGGCCTCCTGGGACCCCTGCACCCTCCCGGGTCTATAATATATATACGGACCCCAGGAGAAAAAGCGCCCGAGGGAAAACCCTCTATGCGAAGAAAAACCATTGGTCTGGAACTCTTCAATCTAACCCCGGTCAATATGAGCTGTAGCAGAGCATGCGTTGGAGCTGTCTTGGCTCTTAATGCAATTGCTTCAGTGAAGACGTCTCTTTCAGTAGTACGGGAGGGATTTCGTCGGATGTTCGAAGATCAGAGATGTGGTCTGACTGAGGGATAAAAAGAGAGGGTTAGAGGGTGTTAAGATGGGAGAAAGGAATGAATGCACAAGGAGGTTAGACAGCACACCGATAACCTTGTAACGTGTGAGCCTTATGACTCGAGCTGTAGTACAGGGTGAGGACGGGCCAACCTGGGAGGAACGAGACTCTGTATTAGATTTTGTATGTAGCAAAATGAAAAATGTGCAGCAAGTGATGATGCCGACCTACCGCGAAGGGGAAAACGAGTAACCCTGCAATGTGGTTTATTTCGATGCTCAGGAGGGAAGGTATGCCCCTGTAAGATAAGAGAGTGCACAGTCATAATCCTTGCAATAGTGAAATGGTAGCACAAATGTAAATAAGGCAAAGCCTACCAGTGTGAACCAAGCACCGGGAAGCCGATGGGAGAACAGAGGCCAGGAAGATTGGACGCGAGTGCTTAACTTTCGTCTGTGAGAACTGAAAAGAGAAAAATGGTTTGTAGAATACCAGGAAGAGCACAAGGGGGGATAAGTATTAATAAAAAAAACTCACAGAGTGTATGCTACTGAAGTAGCAACATGCCGGGTCCTTGCACTCGACCGCACATGTAATTCTACCATATGAGAACGAGGCGTGGAAAAATTAGACATGAAAGTAGGAACAAGAACTAAAGAGTTACATGGCGAACCCGGCACCATCTTGTGTGAAGGCTGCAATACTGTACTAATATGCCTCCATCTCCTCCAGAGTGATCATTGTGCGGAGCAGGTTGTGACAAGGACTTGGAGTTTGTCAAAACAAACAAATTGCAAAACTAAGAACGTGGTATACTGCATTGAGTGACCATGTAGACTAAGATATATGGGCCAAACTACGAGACCAGTGCACATCGGGATTTCTGAAAACAGGTCCAAGATATGATGCAAGAACCTTACAGCACCAATGGTTAACCACTACATTGAACACCAACACACAGCTAATAAGATCTTGTGGTGGGTTCTGGATAAACTAAAGTAATGAAGCACGCTGGATTCACTGCCTAGACACCTTTCAATGAGGTCTTAATGAGGATGTTTTACCTCCCTTGTAATTATAGAGGGAGACTCTGCATATGATTCAACAAGCTGAGAGCAAACTCACAACACACACATTTCCTCATTTAGATGCATAATATATCAATGACTATCATGATTGAAAATAGCGTTTATCTACCGCTCTGTCGGTTTTGGAGAGCTAACAACAACTGGCAGATTGTAAATAATGTTTGTCTTCGGCTCCATAATTTTTTGGAGAGTGAATAATAATTGGAAGATTAAAAAAAATGTCTGTTTGAGGTGTTTCAAGAACCATGATATTAGAATGCCATCACTCGATCGCGACATGGGGTAAAACCACCCCAAGGACATTGTTGTATGTTTTTCACCCAACATTGCCTCCAATTATTACAGTCACACACAACATTAATGCATAATAAATCTTTGGACCGCGTGGCCTCAACAGGAGTTTTTACCTCCTTCATAATTATAGAGGAATACACTGTATATGATTCAACAAGCTGCGAGCAAACCCACGAGAAACATTTTCCTCATTTAGATCCAAATATACGAATGAAGATCATGAGTGCATGTATTGTCTGTCTACTACTCTGCAATGTCTGGAGAGCCCTTAATCAATAGCAGATTGTAAACAATGTTTGTCTATCACTCTACAAGTTCTGGAGAGCTAATGATAACTGGCAGATTTACCCCTTACCGCCCCATTACGAGTCTGCTAGTGGGACCCGCAAAGGGTGCATGGTAAAACCAGGTGCCCTTAGCGGGTCCCTCTAGCAGACCAGGGAGCTAACAATTAATGGGCCCGTTGTTAGCTCCCTCCCCATTCCCATTGAGCCCTATGGGGGCCCGAATGGGAATGGGAATGGGAATGTACTGTGTCCGGGTTCCTTCAATGAGGAATTACCGGGTTCTCCAAGGTTGGAATGGTCCGGTAATTCCTCATTCAAGGAACCCAGACCCGGTACCCGGTAAGCGGGTAACCATGCTGCAAATTGAGGCATGGTTACCTCCAAGGTGGTAATGACCCCCAATGTCTGTTTGAGGTGCTTCAAGTAACATGTCATTACAATGGCAGCACCCAATCTAGGCTTGGGGTAAGTCTACCCTAGGACCTTGTTGAATTCCTTTCTTCCTACAGTGCCTCCAATTATTATAGTCATACACAGCATTCATGCATACTTAAGTCTTTGTACCGCAGGGTGCTCTGTCGTCTGCCGACATCAATCAATAGACATGCAGGATGCTGCACCACTATCAAGGTTGCCATGAAGGCAACAATGTGCAGTTTATGACGGCACAAACCATACGCACAGCTGCCAAAGTGCACTTCCTATTTAGGCATCCGGGTTTCCATGGCATCAGGAAACAGATTGGACCGCACAGACTGGCAGTTTGTCCAGATGCCGGTGAAGATACAGATGGCACAAAGGTATGTTTCTGTTACATGAGAAAATACACATGTGAACATGCTTGCCACAACAAAAGCTGGTAGAACTGATGAACCTCTGTTTTTCAATTATTTTCACAGTGTGTATTGAAGACTTCACAGTTCCTCTATGCAAGTCTTAACAGTACCCTTATACAAACAGAATCCTAACACTTTGACACACTGGCCCTCATTACGACCCTGGCGGGAATCGAAAAACGATGGCGGAAATGCAATACCGCCATCGAATAGCGCTCGGTGCGATTATGACCCGTCACCGTAAAGTACGATGCCATTAGCGACACCGTAGTGAACGCCAATGCTAACTGCACCAAGTACGCGCACGCGCGCCATGCCAAACCGTAAATACCACCATGGCGCAACGGTACGCGAATTCTGACCCTAGCGGACATGTACCTAACGCCATCAAGCATGGCGGAAAGTACCATTCCGCCATGGTGAGAAGTACGGCATCGCGAATCAACCGTAAACGGCCCTACTGAGTGCCTGTACACCACTCCCTGGCCACATTGCACAACTCCTCGTAGGTGCAATGAAGTCACACAATGCAACCAGTGAAATGTACAAGTCACCCATGCATGCCAACGAACAAATGAATCCAGGGGCTCCAAGTGCCTTGTGAGTGGGCATCCATATCTGCCATGGCACCATTGCCGCACTGATGCAGCACAGGCATGTGAAGGTTCAAGTACAGCAACATGAGCAGAAAAATGAGACAAACAAAAACAGGCCCCCCCATCGACTGACACCAGTGTAAGGCAACATTCAAAGCAGTATCCTGAGTGAGACTGCACCAGCCCTGTACTCCTGCCAGTAAACAAACCAACCATCAGCATAAGCATGTACCACACAAGTTGGCAGAGTGACAGAGCAGCCAGGCTCATCTCAAGAGGGGCCAATGGGAGCTGCAGGGCACAGATGGCACGAATACAGAAGCTATTCCAATGGACATGACCTCAGTCTCCCTCCAAGAAACGCACGCAAACACAGGCACCTGTGACCAGCCATAGTCTGATAATCACATCATTCCACCAATCCACCTGGCTGACCGGCATCTGTTACACAAAAGCTAATCCCCCGCCCCTGAGCATGACATCATTAAAACAGTCATAATGGCAGGCCCCATCCCTGACCTCACTGGGCTTCGTAGGCAAACGCGGCCAGTACAGTACCACGCAACTATACTCAGAAGCCGGAACCCAATGCAGATCTCCTCACAATACACCGCTCCACAAATCGGAATATGCTACATTACTTGCAAAGAATAACGCAACACGGTTAATATCAGAACAGAAATTTAATGCACCACAAAATCACCAAGCCCATACAGCCATTAGGTCATGAACTCCAAAATACATTCCAGTATTGTGGGCTGCATCCGCAATAAATGACCAGCTTCTGCTTGTGTGACGCCCTGTTCCTTCATGGTACACAGGGGCTACATTCACGTTCAAAAAGGCAACATGGAAGCGCCCAGAACCGCAGGGCCGTCCCATTAGGTAGGCACTAGTCCAGCTGAAAGGTCGATATGTTGCTCCTAGCCACTAGTACTGCGTAAGGGCATGTGGCCCATTGGCGATCGTCCCATAAGATCGTAATGGTGCTCCACTGATTAACACGAAGCAGCAGGTGTCGGGAGTAAAAGCCATCTGCAGGAGTGGCATACAGATGGCAGCGGCAAAAGGGGAGGAGATACCTGTCACCCAAATGAAATGAAAAAGAATAGTATGGCCATCAGAACTTCATTTGTATTACTCACTTCAATGATCACACTAAATCTACAGCCATATGCATGCTAGCCCACTCAAAAGGATTATTCCCACCCAAAAATCACTTGCGAATCACAACTATAAAAATCGAGGTGAAAACACTATTACAAACGAGTGTTTGTGTGCATGCGTCTGTTAAGACAGAATCCATTAGATGGGATTAGTAACGTGCATAGACACAAGTGTTTGAAGGCGCGTCGAGACAGGGAGGGTTCAACAAGGGCAGAAAGACGATGGTCCCACTATGGCAGCTCTGCATCACATAGCGCAGGGGAGGTGGATAGATTCCAAAAAGCCCTGTACATGGCAAACTCTCCATCAAATCATCTGTCCATGCATCCATACATCATTCCCTCATCCCGGTATGAAAACGCCTGATTATTTACTCACATAACATGTGAAATTTCCATTGAGTCTGTGCGTAATGCAGTCTGCAAAATCCACTGTGCTCCAGGCCGGAATTCTAGTGTTGTGAAGTAACATGTATTTGGGAACGTCCTGCCTTATCGTCCACTACGTTATTGCGCATCCCATACTATTCATATCAATCATAGCATTCTCGCCATGGCCCCTGTCCCAAGGACATTAAACAATAGAACTTTATATCTGCAGTCAGACCTGTGGGCGTCTCCTCGCCGCTAGCTGAAAACCGAAAGCGCTGTCCTTCGAATTCCACATTTGCAACATCACGTCGAAAAGGCATCTGTGACCGCTTGAAATCACAAATTCATCCATGTAGTGCGGCAATGTGTGAAAATGCAAACTGGCTTCACTCACAAATGGGACGCCCCGCCCGTCGGTGAACCGCGGTACAGTGCTGCATGAGGGTCCACCGTTAATCGAGTACTAAATTCCACTGACCCTTCACAAGTTTGTTCGCGACTGCAAAGATAGTATGTGAAGCAATGGGACCATAGCAGAATGAACATATGAACCAATATCTCACTGCCATCGGGATGAAATACATGATTGTAATAGCAAGATGCCATGCGTCACATTGCAGCGTTGTGTGCGGGACGTGCTCGCCCAAAGGGGATTGCAGCTTGCACAGGTGGAATGAATCACCACAGGTGGAGGCAATACAGCTTGAAAACACATAAATTGCACACCCAACCCCCTCCCACAACCACACCCACTCCAAAATGCTACCGGCAGGACTAGCGATGTTGGCCCTGGGGGACCTGATAGCACTGCAAGTACTCCAACTTCAAGAAGAAGACGAACGCCAACTACTACAACAACCGGCCGCACAGAGGAGACGCAGGAGGAGGAGGAGGGCAAGGCAGGGCCAGCAAGGGCCGCCAGCACAGCCACTACCACCACGCAGGCAGCCCGCAATCCCACGCCTCCGAGCACATCCGTTCAACCTCACTGCTGAGCAGATCCACACCCTCTACCGTTTGGACCGGGACACCATAACCGCCATTGTGGACATGACACAGGCTGACCTTGTCTGCATGATAGATAGCCCAACCGCCATCCCACCCCTACTGAAGGTGGTGTCTGTACTCCACTTCCTGGCCACAGGCACCTACCAGCACACAGTCGGACAGTTGCATGGCATTTCACAGCCAGTGTTCTCACGGACACTATTGCAAGTGCTCGATGCCCTCCTGAAGCACGCAGACGACTACATCTCTCTACCACGCTCGGAGCAGGAAATTACGAACACAAAAGTGGGATTCCATGCACTTGGCGGCATACCGGGTTGCATTGGTGCCATCGACTGCACCCATGTGGAACTGGTCGTCCCACATGCCATGGAGGCCCAGTACCGCAACCGAAAACAATTTCATTCTCTTAATGTACAAATGGTGTGTGACTCCAACAGGATCTTTACACATTGTTGTGCCCGATTTCCTGGATCAACCCATGATTCTATGGTCTTGAGGAACTCTACAATACCACGCTACATGGAGCGACACGCAGGGAACAGATCCTGGCTACTCGGTGAGTCTCATTTCATGCATGATAATGTGGGGTATGTGATGCGGCAATGACCTGGCAGGAAGGGGGGGGTGCGTACGTAGCAATGTCATTCCACAAACATCCTTTATTGTCCACATACAGGTGATGCCGGGTATCCACTGAAGAGATGGCTCCTTACACCACTCCGGAACCCACAGAACCAGCATGAGGAGGACTACAACCATGCCCACTCACGTACCCGTGTAGTCATAGAACAGGCATTCGGCCTACTGAAGACTCGTTTCCGCTGCCTCAGCAGGTCTGGCGGGGCACTCCTGTACCGCCATGAGAAGGTTGCAAAGATGGTCATGGCATGTGTCATGCTACACAACATGTGCGTACGTATAAATGTGCCCATGCCCCCTGACGCAGAACTGCAAGCACCTGAAGATGGTCATGATGAGGGTGGGGATGTGGCAGCACCTCAAGGAGTCTGCGAGGCACAGGAGGGCCGTGACATTCGTCAGATTCTCATTGATTCATGCTTCTAGCACTCACGCCTGGTGGCTGATACATGGACACGGGACTTGTGGCACTGTGTGTGTCTGGAACATGCACAATATGGACTGTACGCCTATAAAGGCCTCGTACACAAAGATCAATGTCCACACATCTCATTGGATGATCGTGCATTGTTTATAACATATGTGAAATTATGTTACACACCCCATCGACCCGCCACCCAAGTGAGCCCAACACACCCCCTCCACCCTCCTACCTCCCCCCCGAACACCAGTGTCCGAAGATGCTCATTGTCAGTGGGCAGACGCTATTGCAAGCCCCCTCTCCGGGTATCAGGGGCACCCCTGCCTGTGGAGCGCAGGTTCCTCCCAGATCTACGTTGGGGGCTGCCCTGGACGGAACTTGCAACGGATGATGTCTCTGCCTGCTCACGTCCATGCATGTCCCTAAGGGTTTGTGAGAGCTCAGTGAGCACACGGCGCACAGCGGCAAGTTCAGCACATACGTCTTTGGACGTCGCATGCAGTTCCCCCCTCAGGCTCTCGGTGCTTCTCTCCATTTGTACTCTCAGGCTCTCGGTGCTTCTCTCCATTTCTGCCCTAAGTGTCTCAGTTGATGTTTCTATGGCTGCCTTAGTACCCCCACATTCATCAGCATGGTCCTTGAGGAGAGTGGCCAGTTGCTGCTGTTGCACGATCACCTGGTCGAGGGACTGTTGCCTCTGCTGTGCCATGGCCATTTGCGGTGGTGTCACAGAGGGGCTGGTCACCTCATGTTGCCTTGCCACAGGGCTTGTGGGGGATGGCCAGTCGTCGTCTTGTGGGTGCCCCTGCGTGGTATCCTCATGGTGTACGGGATGAAACAAACAGGGGGATTGAGACAGGTCATGGATGGATCTTACTTCGACATCCCCGTCTTCTGTGTCGGAGCATGCTGCCATTAATGCAGTGTCACCTATGGTGCTGCTGCCACCAGAAGCAGTGCCTTCTGTGGCATCCATTGGGGGGACCTGTGGTGCTGCTGGTGTGGGCATGCTGGCTGCTGGGGTGCCTGTTGAAGTTCCCTCCTGTGTGCTGCCACTTGATTTGTGCTGCTGCCGTGTCTTGATGCGTGCAGCTGAGGTGGAGGGTCTTTGGCCGTTGGTCTTGGCCCTCTTTGCAGGTGTGCTGGTAGGGGTGTCCTGGAGCTCGTCATTTGAATCGGACCCTGTGGTGGAGTAAAGGAGGGCGAGCGTTATTAATGGGTCTGTTGAAATTGGAATGGCAATGTATCACATGCATTGGGGTGGTACCTGAGGGTGATTTGGGTCGGGGCCTTGGAGGTGGTTTCATTTTTGTGTGGATTGAGGATGCAGTTGTTTTGCAGCCTGCAGTTAGGGTGTGCCTGCTGCACGTGTAGAGGGTGTTTTTAGGATTTTTAATTATTTATGTATTTAATGTGAGTTTTAAAGTGCGCTATCAGGCCAATGTGTGTGGACGTTCTCCTGGACATGTGTTACTGTTGCACTATGTGGACACATGGTACTTCACATGATTGGACATTGTGGATTTAGCATTGTTTTAGTTGGCCCACCTACCGGATTCTTCGAATGTCTGCACTCCTTTCTCCATCCCTCCGACTCCCTCTATACTCTCCATTCCAATGGTGGAGGCACAGATTTCTTCCCAGGGGGTCAACTTGATGGGTGATTCCGATCCTCCCCCGGTAGCTGTGGCAATGTTACGGTTGGCGGATAGTATGCTCCGTACGCGTATCCGCAGGTCGTCCCATCGCTTTCTGCATTGCTGTGGGTTGCGGGGTGCGGTCCTCACCGCACTTACCCGCTGTGCCACCAGGGCCCATATGGCCTTCTTGTTCGCAAGTGCCGTCCTGGTCATTTGCGTCGAGAAGACGACGGCAGCATTCTCCTGGAGGGTCTCTGTAAGCACGGTGAGTTCCTCACGGGAGAAGTGGACCTGCCGCTTGCGGTCGCACGCTTTTTTCGCTACTTTTCCCATTTCTATTGCTTTCACTAGGGTGGATGACGGGTTGGGATGTGTCTCAGGGTAGTATTTTTAATGGTTGTGTGGGAATTCTGATTTTATAGGTGTACGGCGTGCTGTTTCCCGTTCCGGGCCCATGTTTTTACTTCCGTTTCCGTATATTTACGGTCACCGTACTTTCCGATTGCCGCTCATTACGGTGACCGCTGAGATGGGTGGCGGAATTGCACCTAGGGCGCCGTACGACGGCGGTGAGGGGCGTTTTGGGGACATTTCCGCCATCGCGGACTTTGCACTTCCGCCATGGCGTAGTGCTCGTGCCCGATGGGTCGGAATTAGCCGCACTTTGCTCCGTCGTGCAATGGCGGAAACGCTATTTACGCTATGGCGGTCAGGTCAGTCACTTTCCGCCAGGGTCGTAATGAGGGCCACTGACACCATTGTGCAGGCACTAAGGTAGGCTGTTCCTGCCTTTCAATCCATATATAAATATCTCTTTAAATATATCTTTAGATACAGATGTTGATTGCACACAAAATAATATCAAAATATCAACTTCTTTTGCATCTCTACCTAAATTAAAACAAGGGTTACTTCTTGATGCACAGTTGGTCTATTTTCTAATAGTACACCTGGGCAACACTGGATGTCGCCTCCAAACTCACTGGCAGTAGGATCTCCTGCGAGACAGAAAATGAACAACAATTAAGATACTGATCTGCTAGACAAGGTACTCCCTTATATTTATTTATATGTATACTGTATTTATATAAACTTTTTCTACTTCACTAGGTCTGTTCCAACTCCAACCAGCGTATCTTCAAGCTTTTGAGTTGTAAGCCTGTTACCACTGCACAAGCTGTTAAAGCAATAAGATAGTTTTCCTACCACTTATTTTGCCATTCACACAGGATTTGTTAACCCGAGGAGGGCTACACCCAGATGACGTAGCAATCGCTAACTGAAGAGTTGACTATTATAAGTCCCCCTCACAAACCATTGGTAAGTTCACACCCGGGGACAAACTTAATATTAGGCACAACCATCAGATACTCCTGGCAGTAGCATTCACATATACTTATTTTTTTGTCTACTTCCCTGTAGGATTTGCCCACTTGCCCTGGGGAAGGCTGTATTATGCCAATTTGATGACATCATGCCGAAACGTGAAATAGAATCCCAACTGAAAAACAGGTATTCTATAGAGAAGCCAAGGTTTGTACTTCCATGTAGGCAGACCTACATATGGACATACAAATACTGTGCCCATATTAATACTGGAGTGCCTGATTTTCCTCCACTGCATCATTTAGACCACCAGACCTCCCTTGTACCATTGCAGATCCTTTATAGAGGTACAGTCAGGATCATGTTTCAACCCAACTGCCTTTGATGCATCATGTCTGCCACTTCATCCAGCGCACCCAATGTGGTGAGGCTGATGGCTGCCAACTTCTCTGCACCCAAAGTTGGAATCCTAGGTCAACAAGTCCTGAAACATTATGATTCCCTCTTCCATCCGGAGAAGGAGCTTGGGTCCTCTGGACGTCATAGCATCTCAGAAGACATAAGGGGCCTCATTACGACCCTTGCGGTCCCGTAATGAAGGGTGCTGGTACGGGACCAGCACCCTTCATTATGGGAGCGCTGATTACAAGGTTCCCTTTGCGGGACCTGGAACAGACATCTGGTAAAACCAGACGTCTTTTCTGGGTCCCGCGAGGGGAAGAGAGAGGTAATAATGGGCCATTTGTAATGTGCCCGTTATTAGCTCCCTCCCCATTCCCATTGAGCCCTATGGGGGCTCAAATGGGAATGGGGAATGGTTCCTTCAAGGAGGAATTACCGGATACTCCAAATTTGGAATTACCCGGTTATTCCTCATTGAAGGAACCCGGTAATGGAGCCCAGTTTGGAGGCAGATATGGTGCTAATAGCACCATGGCTTCCTCCAAACCTCGTAATGAGGCCCAATGACTTGCGTCATAATGGATGGGGTGACAGTCCATACCCCAGGCAACATCAAGAAATGCTGGAAGGACATGCAAATCCAGAGCCAGATGAAAGTGAGGGTGGCCATTTAGGCTGGACCCACATTGGAGGTGCACTCTACAGGCTGCCATCGTATTACAGCACTTTATCTCTGGGTCCTGGAAGGGGTCAATCCAGCACTTCATGTCCACATAATTGACATTCAGGGTCAGATACAAGCTGCTGGTAAGTTCTCACAGGCAGAACAATTATGCTGAATGAAAATAAAACGGGAAGAGGATGTATGTGGTGAGGATGCTGGATATTTGATATGAAGTATATAGCTAATGTTGCAATTGTCATTACAAATTGGAATAGTACTGTTTACAGGTTGTGAGGGGTGTGCTACCACCAATGACCACACTGACTCCCAAAGGTGTTCAAAGGGTGTTAAGTGGGACTTAACAGATACTTTTGGCTTGGTTGCTATTTTGGGACACGTTAAGGTCTACCATTGTCTCTTAAGGGGAGTTAGAACTAGGGTTGTCACTCTCTATCTGATTCTTGATGGTTTAACCCCTGCCAAGACTAGGTCTCCTTAACAGGGACGTTAGGATCTTACCTGTGGGGATACCAATCTGTTTAATGTATTATCTGGTTCTGTTAGTGGCTTCCCTGGAATGATCACTATCTCAATCCACCAGGCCTTCTATCTAGTCTTTCCCTGACCAAGTCCCCTTAATATTTTCACCTGGTGTCACTCTCTTGACTCTCACAAACTGTCTTACCTTACCCTTCACTACACTGACCTTAAGATCTTCTCCTTCTATCTTAATACTGCCCCTCTGTTCTCCCACTGCCTTTCCACCTCCACACTTTGAATGTACTTCTCCTTTTCTGATTTGTGTTCTCTCTATTGATCTTACCTCCAACTACCCCTCTAAGTCTATCGCCCTTGCTATGTTCTCTTCCCACCTTCCTCATTCGATTCATCCTTGCTCCTACTTCTCCTCCACTACCAATTCCTTGTACCTACACTGGCCTATGGTATGTATCCATTGCTATTTCTCACAACCGCTGCTCTCTCCCTGTACTGCGGGTGCAAATCTGTAACACTTACTACCATCTGCTTCTACCAACTACCACTATCTCCACTTCCCTCTACAACTATCACTGCCACTACCATCACTGCCACTCTGCTACTCCTATTCTACATCTTCTCCTTACGCACACACCTCTCACACACAAAAACTTGACGGACCACCTCCATCTAATAGGCTCTGCACTTCTTTCGCTCTTGTCTCCTCTGGTCTCTCAGATGTCCACCGCCAACTTCTGTCCTCACACAACTGACCCACATTAGACCAATCACACACAGTCTCTTAAATGTCAGTATGGCAGGAGTGGGCAAAGTTTGCAATTTGAGTGGGCAATTGAAGAGGAGTTGAAGAAGTAAGCAATATATGTGCAGTCAAGAATTCAAGAAGACATTAAGTTGGGACAGGAATAGTGGAGGAGTGGCTGTGAGAGGAATAGTGTGTTTCAGTTAATTTGGGATGTTTCCTTTTTGCAATGTTTCAATGCTGAAAGTGGGTATGTATCCATTGCTTGATGGAGTAGAGGCAAGCAGAGATATTACGGTGAAGAACAATTGAGAAAGAGGACGATGCAAATTATCCTGTGTTGACATTTACAAAGACATGAGGGGAGAGGTTACTAGAGGATATGAGTGCAGGCTCATATACACACTTGTTTGACATGTGGACCAGTGACTGCACTGAAAGATGGTGTATCCATGGTATTTCATCATGAAAGGCTGAGATGGTTGCACCTGCAGCATTTCAGCATATTAATCACTAGTAGAATTACCCGTTCTCCTAATGGGTTCTGTAGACAGACATGATAACTCTGATCCTGTAGGTCGCTGTTCCGATTTGCATATCACTTGATGTGCTTTGCATCCTGAAGTAAACTGCACTGGGAATGGGATGGTTGACATACCCCAGAGCAAACGTCGTGGGGGAGGCGAGAGTTGCTGTGCTGCTGCATACAGGGACCTTCTGTGCTCTCTCCCCACCTGTCGCCTCACCCTGGTGTGGAGCAGTTCATTGCGGTGCAATGGGATGCAAATATCTCAGACACTGTGCATCCTTGGGCATTGAAACATGGCATTTTAGGTCCCATAGGGACCTCTAGTTTTGTTCCTCATTTCGGGACTGCTTTTTCTATGACCACATTATTTTTCGCTGATTTCAGGCAACCGTCTCACGTGTCAAGCTGGTTGAAATCTGGGAAACGGGTTGGGGTGTCCAAATATTATGCAGCTAATAATGTCTGGAGGATCCTAACAGGTACCTATGCAAAATGTGGTGCAGATTGGTGAAACAGTGTGGAATTGTATAAGGAACTATACAAAACACAAGGGACTGTTGTGGGTATTCCTACTGTGGGTTGCCCAATAATATGATCACACTCAGGAACGCACAGTTTCTTTAATTGGGGTGGCTTAGGGTGAGTACATATCTATTCCTAGACTTACGGGTGCAGGTGGGTGCACTCTAGCGTGCTAAAAACACATATTGAGCAACTCTGGGCTGTCTATGTGTCTGCCACTGTTCGGATGAAATTCTGGAAATTTTAATAGGTTTTCTCCGTCAGGCAGGTACCAGTGTATTTCTTAAAAGACTGGAGGGAGTCCATTATATTCTCCAGTGAGCATTAAAAATTAAAATTAAGGGCCCTACAAGATTCTTCAACGTAAATTTGGAAAAGAGGAACTCACTGGAGAATATAATGGACTCCCTCCAGTCTTTTAAGAAATACACTGGTTCCTGCCTGAAGGAGAAAACCTATTAAAATTTCCAGAATTTCATCCGAACAGTGGCAGACACATAGACAGCCCGAAGTGGCTCAATATTTGTTTTTAGCATGCTAGAGTGCACCCACCTGCACCTGTAATTCTAGGCATAGATATGTACTCACCTTAACCCACCCCAATTAAAGAAACGGTGCGTTCCTGAGTGTGATCATTGTATAAGGAACAACACCTCTCAAAGCCACAAAGCCACAAACTAATTTTGACTTGTGCTGAAATCCAGCAAAAGGGGTGGGCTGCCCACATGTCATGTAGCCAGTATTGTCCTAACAGGTAACTATGCACAATTTGGTGCAGATTGGTGAATCGATGTGGAATTGTATAAGGAACAACGCTTTGCCACAAAGCCACAAACAACTTTTGACTTTTATATATGGAGACTAACTGATGCATCCTGAGGTGCCCTGTATGCCCATACACAATTTTAACACAATTATGTAGTGTGTTTGCTCATATCTACAGAACAGTCAACATACAACAGTACTCATATGTTTCCCTTCAGTAATCACGGTAGACAGTGCAAACTCCTGTGTATGTGATGTGGTGTTGGCACATTCTATGCTGACATTGTGACACAATCATATATTGCATATTTTCATGTAGATGTCTCAGGAATGCATTTAGCAAGGTGTGGTGTGATGAAGCAATGATTCTGATCTCAAGGACATATGGTGACATGTGCCCTTTACGTTGCACTGCCTACACAATTAACTTGTGCCATGGTATCATTGTGACATTTATGTGCAAGGAGTACGTGTCATGGTGATGTGGTCACAAGTGAAGGATGCATTTGTATATGTGTAGGCTTTATCATTGCAAGTTGACAATTTATAAGGACAACTTGTACAGGCCCTACACAGACTTACTATAAGTGTGTGTGTGTGTGTGTGTGTGTGTGTGTGTGTGTGTGTGTGGCATTGTGAATTTTCATGACTGAATCCTACTTTGCCAATTGTGTGAACTAAACATGTATACACACAATTGACTTACTTCTTTTCCTCTTTTCCTTTTCACCCAGTGCCCCCTATTACTGAAGAGGGAACGACAGAAAAGGAGAAGCTGCATTCTAGGGCCAAGGCTGCCAGACACCTATGCAGATGTAGCCCATGTCACTATCATAAACCTCCTCCGAGGGGAATGTGGCTGGGGGAGATAGTTCATCTTATGGCACTGCTGTTGAGGTTTATGATATTGGCAAGAATGCGGAGGTGGAGAGCTCAACAGCAGAGGGACAGGGAAGTTCCAACATCTCCACAGAAAAGCCACTCAGCATTGAGTACTTGTTTGAGGTGTCTGGGTTGGATGTGGAGGTGGAGGAGGAGGCCATTGTGGGCCTGTCCATGGTGTCAGGTGGGGGATGAGAGAGGGAAGGGCAGGCTACAAACCTGGTCTGAATCTTGAGGATGAGCAGGAAACCGTTGATGAGCCAGCCTATCCTCCTGTCCCAGACCCATCTGATGAAGGACTATACACCTTCTGTGATGCCTTGACCCAGACAAGACACACAGTGATGGCCGATCAGGCCATCTATAATGCAGTGCTGCCACTGCTGTTTGTTGGATTTAGTACTGCTCAGCAGATGCCTCCTAGGACTGGCAACAACAACGCCCCCTCCTCCTTCACATCTGTGCCCCAGGCAACAACAGGCATGGTTCCATGTTGCCTAACAATGCAGGCTTCTCTGCCCCAGTCCTGCCGTCACGATACCTGGATGTGCCTTTGGTCTTGGTGGAGGTAGAAGTACAAACAGAGGCAGAAGAGGTGGTCCCAGTGTTTGCCATCAAACATTCAGAGGATCAGGTTATGAAGGACAACATGGCACAAGAGACAAGTGGTAGTGCGGAACTCCCCTCTAGAAGTTATTAATCATATCGGAGGTAGTGCCAGTGGCAGAAGTGGGTTGCCAGGCAGAGGGAGTTTTTGTGCCAGAGATGGCAGGCATACAGGATATTGATGGCAAATAGGAGGAAAAGGGCATATACCATCAACCGTGGAAGGCATGATGCAAGGCGAGAATTCGGGCAACAGTGTCAGTCCAGATATACGGTATGAGGCAGCAGGCAATGGAGCAGGCAGTTGTTTGATGTGTATGCCAAACTAGGGTGGTTGGGTTATTGAATTATGCTTACTCATGTGCAATGCATGGAAGGGGCTTGGATGGCTCACTAAACAGCTTATAGTTTACAGTTCACAAGTTCCTGCACACCATGTGTCCATGCATCGGGTCACTGTGCCGGTATGAGTATATGTTACATCTGCATATCACCAATATGGACTGTGTGCTGTATGCTGGTGTCAGGCTCAGTCATGCACCTTAGGCTACAGATATGTTCTGAACTTCTGTGTCCATTCATGGAGTTGATGCATGTGCATTGAATAGGTGGGTGTGTTTTTATTGTATGTGGACTGCGATGAGCTTCTCTCTTTTGCTCTATGTGTTTGAGTGTGGTGGTCTCTCATTTTGGATCATCATTGAGCTAGTCAAGGTTGTCTTACATTGCTTTCCTTACCCATAAGGCTGTCTGTCTATAGGGAAGTGGGCTTTTCTTGGTTGCACATTACTAACTGTGCTTTTCAGTAGCCATATATGTGGTACAAGCAATGCATGTGATATGGAGATGTGGCAGTTTTGAATGACCCCACTAGTTATATTGTGTTCTAAGTGTATGGTGGATGTACACGTATCTCGTGAGAGTTACATGTCTGCCGGGGATTGGGACGTTGCCAGTGAAGGTTTTGGTGCCTCTGTGGTGTTGTCTAGCAATATACTATGATTCCATTGCAATGACCCTCATATGCCTCAAAATCACAGGGTTGCACTTTTTCGTGTTGTTGATTTTAAAACGTTCTAATACCTTCCAACCCTCACATGCTTCACATTCATGTCATTGATACATAAGGAGCATTTGTGTTCAGTTGGTTTCTGCAAATGTTATTGCACATACAGTACACAAATAGGTTGGACACTTTTTTACTCAGTGCATTAAATGTGAATGTACTGTTTGATTCAGCATTTTGTGGGAAGGTGAGAGCATTGTACACACTCTGGCAACTGAAATCACACTCTTCATGCACGTCGATCACTGACATGTGATAGTTGGTGCATTTGTTGGAGTGTATGAGTATTTCCCTCAATATCAGTTCCAGCATGCACATCATCCACTTCCACAGATATGTGGACTAACTTCATTTTTCATGAATGTTTGACTTCTAAGTGTTGGGTGTGGTATTTTTCACGATATGCATGGGTTGCTCTTACGCTGTGTACGAAGTTGTGAATAAAACACTTGTGAACCTCTGGAAAGCTTCAGGCACACACACTGAGGTGTTGTCATATGAAAGGTGGTCAGCCTAGGGAGGCAGCCTTGTGTGATAGAGCAGCCGACATGTATGTCCCATTATGCCATGCCTCACTTCATGGAATGTGTACACTGCACACTGGAACCGTGCTGGACAGAGTATAGCTAGGGCCTGTGATCTCTATAGATGTTGTGGCTGTTGTAGGGTACATTGAGAGGTTACATAAAGAGCACATGTAATCATTTCTGTAGAGTGACAGGCATGTTCTGCATGTATGCATCCAACCATGCTCCTGGAATTTCTACCTGATGCAGTAGTCAGTTGTCTGATATTCATCCACGGATTACTGAGCCACATCACTGTTTCCTGGATTATGATGGCAGGAAAGTGGTATGTTGGTAAACAAAAAATATTGTATCAATAACCGAGCTTACAGTGCTGAACCGAATGGGCACATTACATTGATCCTTAATGACATTGTGAGAGAAGTGCATGTACAGAAGTCCCTTTCGACTATAGGCAGATGAGGACATGATATGGGAGTATTGGTGAGATAGTAGCTTTACTTCTCAACGTTGACTTAACTAGTGAGTAGAATATTGTGATGACTGTAAATGTGTGCTGCCATCTCATATATGTTGTCCCTTCTCCACCTGCCTGTCCATGTGCGTGGCAGTATCCTTCCACAAGAGATGTGGGTTAGAGGCAATATGAATGGTCACATATCATGTGTATATGTTCAGATTCAATGGTCTGCCCTCCTCCTTCCAAGAGGTCAATTCCACAAGAGTGGCAAAGACTGCATGTGTCCCGTCCCAAACCATCCCTCCAACATTTGTCGGGAGGAAGAGTGTGTGCCAAAGGGTGCTCCAGGCTGAACACAAGCAACAGGTGATTGTGTGGGGACACCAACACAAGTTCTTCCTTATCAAGTAAATCATTGATTTCTCCATCGACTATATATTGATGAGAGGCAGGGACAGCTAGACACTTCTTCCTTTTGTCTCTCTGTGCTTGGATAGACTCCTTGGTCAATCATATACCAACTCAAAAGACTGAGATCCTGATCTTTGGGTCCCCCCAAGCTAGAATGAAATTGGACCCATGTTTCCTGAATTTTGCTATTGATTGCAACTGCATCAAAATACAAGACAAAGGGCCTCATTACGAGAATAGAGGTAATGAAAATAGGAAGGCGGAATGGTATTACCGGCATAGTTAATGGGTCCGTGCCATTATGACCCGACAACCCACCAATTCCGCCCCCGCCCGTACCGTGCCCTTTCATACTGGCTAGCGCGCGTACATGCACCCCTCCTCGGAGCAAATACTGGGATGCCAGTTATAGGAGGACATCAAAACTCACTCACGGGCATGCAATTACCGGCATCCTGAAGGTGGTAAATAGGTCCTGCATGATGGCGGCCCTAAAGGCATCACGGACCACCCGTAAACAGCAACCTGCAGTCAAGGCAACTGCCACAGGTGCACACAATCACCACAGGTGGAGTCAATGGAGCCTATCCCAGTATAAAAGGAGCACCCACACACCACACCCCTTCCCACACCGAAACAATACCACTAGCTGTTGTAATCATGGGGCTGGAGGACATGCCTATACTGCTACAACTACAGCAACAACACCAATTACAACAACAACCACAGCCACAGCCACAAGCCGCACAGAGGAGACACAGGAGGAGAAGGAGGGTGAGACAGGCCCAGCAATTACCACCAGTGCAGCCAGTAGCACCTTGTAGGCAGCCACCAATCCCTCGCATCAGACCCATTCCATTCAATCTAACCCCTGAGCAGATCCACACCCTGTACCAGTTGGCCCGGGACACCATCACCACCATTGTGGACATGATACATGATGACATCGTCAGCCTCATTGAAATATGCACTGCCATCCCCCTGCTACTAAAGGTGATGTCTGTGCTCCACTTCCTTGCCACAGGCACCTACCAGCACACAGTGGGCCAGCTGCATGGCATTTTACAACCACTCTTTTCACACATGCTGACCCAAGTGCTGGATGCCCTCCTGAAGCACGCTAGCACCCACATATCCCTACCACGGATTGCCCGGGAGATTGCCGACACCAAAGTAGGCTTCCATGCACTGGCACGCATGCCCAATTGCATTGATGCCCTCGACTGTACCCATGTAGAATTGGTAGTCCCCCATACCCTAGAGGCGTTGTACCGCAATGGCAAGCAATACCACTTCATCAATGTGCAGATGGTATGTGACTACAGCAAGATCATCACACATTGTTGCGCCCGATATCCCGGATCGACACATGATGCCATGGTGCTGCGTAACTCTACGCTACCCCGTCACATGGAGCGACATGCTGTCCGACATGCCTGGCTGTTTGGTGAGTTGCCTGACTGGCCCATGGCAGTGCATTGGGGTTGTGAGGTGGGCGGATGCATACTCCACCTGGCTGGGAATGGGCGGTGAGTGGAGAATGCACGCAGAGCCAAACACACCTAACCAGAACCTCCCAACCCGAACATGACACATCACTGCCACACATTGGACCAATGCCGTATATCAATGACAACATGTAAGACGCACAAACTGGCCACCATGGGTATGTCAAGCAATGCATGACCAAACATGGCTACAACTGTGCCAATGTGGCCAGTGTGATCATGCACAGAGTAGCATACACAGCAATCATGGGAGGCAAGACATCATCCTCCACCCACAGTACATCCGCAACAGCATGCAAGTAATCAACCTGCATCATTAGTTCAACGCCATCCAGACTAGCCCACCAAATTGCAGTATACTATGCATCTAAATAACATATGTACATATGTACAGGGACATGTGCATGTCAACACCAAATTGCTGCAACCATGGCTGTGAATCCTGAAGGTGGCAGCTCAGAGTTACTCACACAGGCCTCTTTGTATTTTCATGCAGGTGATGGTGGATATCCCTTGAAGCCATGGCTACTTAGCCCTGTCCGCAACCCGCGGAACAGCCATGAAGAGGAGTATAAACGGGTACATATCCGTACCCGTGTAGTGATTGAGCAGACCTTTGGCCTGTTAAAGGCGTGTTTCCGCTGCATAAGCAGGTCTGGTGGAGCACTCCTCTATAGGCCTGAGAAGGTGGCAAAGACCACCATGGCCTGTATCATGCTGCACAACATGTGCGTCCGGAGAAATGTACCACTGCCACCTGACATTGACCTGCATGCACCGGGTGTGGATGATGAGGATGAAGATGGAGGTGAAGCAGCACCCCTGCCAGTACGTGATGCACAAGATGGCCGTGCTGTTCGCCAATCACTGATTGACAAATACTTCTGAACCACAGGGACGTTGATGGATATATGTCAGTGCTACACTGAGCACTAGATCCATGAGGACATGCACACAGGGGATGTGGGGAGTTGGGAACTGTGCACTGACATGAATAAAATGGATACACACGAAATTAACAATGTCCAGGCATGAAATTATTTTTTACACAACAGGTGTATTAATGTGAACTACAGTAAAGTGCTAACCTCCTCCCTCACCAAAACACCAAAACTCCCCATTCCCCAAAGAACTCCCCATAACCACTAAAGAACTCCCCATACCCCCAAAAGAACACCCCATACCCCCAATGAACACCCCCTTAAACACCTATACACCACCAACACCATCTCCCCCACTTACATTGTTGTCCCACACTATTTCCTTGCTGTCTTGGTGTCCGGGGGCAGCATTTCTGAATGCCTCGCACTGCGCCTTGTCAGATGCACAGGGCTGGGGGGTGCAGATGAAGCGGGTGTGGAGGATGGGGTGGATGCCATAGTGATTTGTATGGCTGGCGCGGTTTGTTGCTGCTGCATGTGCTGCAGGATTGAGGTCAGGACCTGCGTGACGGCCCCCAGACTGTCACGCATTATCAGTGCAGATGCATTAATGGCGGCAGTGCTCCCTGCTATTGCCTGTGCTATCTACCACCTTGTATCCTCTCCCTCTGCCATATACTGTCTGGCAAGTTCCAGCATGGAGTCCTTTCTTGCCTCCACCCTTGCTATCGGTGCCTCAAGGTCGGTGGGAGCAGAAGATGTTGAGGATGCTGCGACCGGGCGTGCATTCGCAGGGCTGGCCTCGGGGGTGGTGCTAAGGTCTGAAGTGTGGAGAGCAGGATCCGCTATGGTGCTGGTGGGTGTGGCCTGAGTGTGGGGGGGGTGGACATGAGGCTTGGGGTGCATGCACATTCCACATGGGTAAAGCCTTCCTCATCCACATACTCCTCTGCTCCAATTTCAATGTCGCTCAGTGATGCTGTGGCTGCTGCCTCGCCTACGGAACTTGTTTCCGCAGAGTGGGTGCCAGTAGCCTCCTCTTCCGCTGGTGTTGCCAGCTCAGTGGTCCCGGTCTCAGGCGTAGATGTGGGGCCCTCATGTGCAGGTATGGCCTGGGCACACGGCCTGGCTTTTTGTGTGGGCTGCGAGGCTGGGCCAGAGGTGGTTTTGCCTGTGGCTGATGTCTTGGCCCAGGACGTGGATGCCCTTGTGAATGGTTCCTCACTGGCATCTTCTCCATCGGTACCTAGAGGGTTGAAGGGATGCAGGGCATCAGTGATGGTGTAACATGCAAGATGCATTATATGGTGCTGTGGAGATTTGCAATTATCATGCATTCATGTCTTACAGGTGTGTCAGGGTAGTATGAAGGGGAGCATATTGGCATTTGGCATGCCATCTAAATTCAGGAAAGCTGTGTGGCAGGTGGCATGACGTTGTATTGGGGTTTGTGTGATGTATGACATATGAATGCTCCCTGTGTGTTGGCTGTCTGTGGTAATGGGATTGGCACTCAGCATGCATTTCAGTGTGGCAGGGTTTGGGCCTCCATCTGGACATGGATATGTTGATATGTGTGTGCTGGAAAATGCATTGTCTTGCCTAGACTCTATTCCAGATCACTTGTGGTACTTCATGGTTTCCCCTACTGGGATCTGCAGGGTCACTCACCTCCATCTCCAGATGTTGCGGCACCCGTCTCCATCTCCCCAAAGCCCTCGATGGACTCCGAAGGTACTACACGCACGTCTCCTCCCAGTGCATTATTTTTGGCGGGGAATGGGCACCCCCACCTGTGGCCATGGATTCCCTCCGATTGCTGGCCAAGATGTTGCGTACCCTAAGGCGGAGGTCATCCCACCTTTTCTTACAGTCTTTGACTGTCCATGGGGTGGTGCCGAGCACAGATACCTTGTGGGCTACCTCTTCCCAAATCTCCTTTTTCCTTTGCTCTGACTCCCTCTTGAGGTTATGGGTATTTATGTCCTCAGCATGGGCAGCGAGGGTGTCCGCCAACATGTTTAGTTCTTCATATGATAAACGCTTCTTGCGCAGGCGGGGGTTAGATTTTCTGCTTGCCTTGGACATGGTGATTTGGAAGGCCCTGGTCTCTCCTGTTAAACACTGGTGGTTTGGGAGGATTGCAATGGATTGTGTTCTTAAAGATGGCTGCCGGTGCATTTCCCATTCCGACGCGATAACGTTACTTCCAGGTCCGGTATTACGAGCCCGATATTAGCATGATGTTATTACCGGGTCGGTATTAAGGGGTGGCTACTAGGCGGAGGCGGTTTCGGCGGGTCCCGTGATGGCACTATCGGGGGGTTGGAGGCCCTTTAGCGGCATGGCGGTATGGCCATTACCGGCATGGGGGTTTGCGCGTGCTCGCACACTCATAATCAGCCACTATTAGCAACGTCAAACGAGCACGGACCCGCTAGTTCCTCCATGCAGATAATGACCCTGTCTTTAGCGCACTTCTCATAATGAGGCCCAAAGTCAAAACACTCGGTGTGGTACTGGACTGTTTGCTAGGTGCTGATGCACAGGTGGATAGTGTCATTAAAAATGTACAATAACACCTCAGATTTCTTAGACTGGTGAAACCATACGTCACAAGTAATAATTGCAAAATCTTAGTGCGGGCTACTATTATGCCCAGGCTAGATTTGTGCAATGCACTCCTTGGTGGAGCAAGTAATAACTGTATCAATAAACTACAAACTCTTCAAAATGACTCAGTTTGAATCATTAAAAAATATCCCTAAGAGCAATCAAATTACCTCTGCCAGGAAGGAGCGTCATTGGTTGTCAGTTACTTCCGGGATTCTATTTAAGATCATTACATTGACGCACAAATGTTTGTATGGTTTCACCCCTGCATATCTTAAAGAAAGTCTCACCCTGCAGCCAGGGGAAAACCACCTGATCCAATTATATATTTCTGCTCATATGCCCTAAGTTTAAGAGAACAAGATGGAAGGGACGATCTTTCCCTTTCCACACTATACATACTTGGAATGGGTTGCCAGTTGACCTGCATAGAGAAAAGAGTCTTTTCACATTTTTTAAATGACTCAAATCAATATTATTTAATTCAAATTGTTATAGATCTATAATGTCTCTTTATCTGAATAGTTTGTCCTCTGCTGTCCGTTTTTTGATGTGCACCCTGATACCTGTTAGCTGTGGTGTGTTATAAGTAATACAATAAAATAATAAATAAACAAAAAATGTGCATTTAAAGGGTTCAGATTGGTGGAAGTACTGGGATGAGAAAGAGTGGGGGTAAAGGGTAGTAATGGAGATTACCTGCATTCTATGTCAATACCGGAGGCAAGCATTATGTTTAAACGTCCTTTAACACTGCAACTCAGAGCATTTCACATTTTCCTATTTCAAACTCAACATTTGGATTTGTTTTGCTTATCCAATCAAATAAAATGAAAGGTTACAAGTTCTTTAAAAAAACTACAAGTCCCCCTAAGCCTCTAGTTTGATGGAGTCCTGAGGGTCTCCCTGTCCACCTATCAGTGTCCAGGACCCCTCTATATCCTGCTTCCTGTGTGGTTGCCTTTCTCTTTCATTTTGTTGCTCTCACAGATAAGTAAATGAGATTTGCCTCAGTGTATAATTACGTTTTTACAAGTATTGATCCTAAAGTGTTAGCTCGTAAGTGGTGTGATTATGGCCTAAGCATCGTATTGTTGTGCTAGCTTTCTCGCCTGGTATAACTCGCCAGGTGTCTTCACAAGCTGGTGGCTCCAGAGCCACTGCGCGTGTGCGCACGTTACAATACAATTGCACAGGGTGTAGTTTTGTTTCAGAAGGTCGGGACCGGAGCCGTGACCGAACGTGCCCACACTTGGCAACCGGTCCCGCCCTCTCATACTTAATGAACACTCGATATGGGGAATCTGGGACCCAGGAGTGCAGCGCCCTACTACGCGTCCACCGGCAAGGCTTCACATGTCACTCCCAGCATCCCCGGCTTTAATCTCCCACTAACACTATAAACTAGCGCATTTATAATCAGCGTTGTACTCAGTCAGCACGCCAGACCACGGACGTCTATTCCCAACACAGGGAATACAGCAGGCAACAGGGGCTCACAGCAGCAGATCAAAGAAACGAAAAAAAAGAAAAAATAAGAAGACACATTATACAGTTGAAAGGTGCACAACACTGATGGTTCAACAGCAGCTTGCGGTAGTACAAGCATACCAGGAACCAATTGCTTACAAATAAGTGCACAATGGCTTCAAGAAGCACCTCACCAGAATGGTGTGAGGAAGAATGGGTAGATGAGACCACAGTAGAGGACAACGTCCTCTCTCTTAGGTTCAAGAGAGTGCAGGGAGACTTCCTAACGGTAGCTTTGTCACAGTGAGTACTGCCTCTCACTGAGCACCTAGAAGTTCTAGAAGCTATACTGGCCATGCAAGGGACAGGCCAGGGGGCTCTCAGGAAAAGACTGGCTAATAGCCTAAGCAGGGGAAAATTAGCTAGACACCCCTGCACCACGGTTGATCATGAGGGGAGTAAGAAAGCTCGGAAGAGGCCATCCTCCTCGGCCCCCCGAACCAAAAATAAGGGGATAACATAGTGCACCTAGAGGTGGTCGAACCTGTCAACATGCTCTAGAAAGAAGTTTTGCTGAAGTAGGCGGTGCCGCAACTACGACCTCCTACCCCAGGGGTGATTAAAATAAGGGAAGATAATGGTGGATACTCGTCTGACGAGGAGGGTGATGAAGAGGACAAGGAAGTCCCCACAGAACACCTCAGCAAAGACCTGGCACTAGATGACCCTGTGCTGAAAGATGATAACACAGGCGATGTGTTCGATCAAGTGGCCATTTGACACCCTAAATCGATGGAGTGGTTGCCGTCAACCAGAGTGGCTCTTTATATAGCTCAGCACATCAGAAAACCATTGTATAGAGAAGTGCGTTTCCAGGTGAGAGCCGAGTGCCCAAGGCCTGAACTCCCTGGAAAAGTAACAGCCACCAATGATCTCGATCCCAAAATGGAGACTTTGGTCACAAAAACATCCAGAGACTTTTGCAAGGGTGTGGATCGCGTATGGAAAGGATGCCAGAATAAACTGCTGGACCTGGCAGGCCCATTAGCAAAAATAATAGACCTAGCCAAAAGGGCAAAGCATACTAGAGCACCAGTGGACAAGCAAGTGCCCGGTAGCTGGGCACACCATGCGGTTTGTCCCCTGTGAAAAGCCAACTGTGCCCTTTCAACTGAAAGGAGAAGAGGAGTGCAACTTAAAATAGATAGTAAGCTTAGAAATCTAGCTACTTATAAAGAAGGAGAAGGAGAGAAGGGAATGCTATTTGGAGAGGCCTTCGCTAAAGAAATGTACCAATATGTCAGCATGTATACAGCGCTAGAGAACACACATACAAAATGTTTCCAGGGTGCGTTTATGCTGGGGCCAGTCGACATCGTGGCTGATGGCCTAGTCGCTTCAATATGGAAGGAAGGCCCCAAGGTCTGGGAGCCCAATACTGGGAAAACATACAAGACACATTCTTCCCCACTATATCACAGTTTCCCAGAGGGTGCAGAGGAAGAGGAACATACAGACAGCAGAGTGCCGCAGGTGGTGAGTGTATGGAGCGCAAACATTCCAGGGGTAGGAGGGAGGACTCTATTGTTTTTGCACAAAAGACAAGAGCTGTAGAGCGATGCCTGGGCACTGCAGGCAGTAGCAGGCCTGCATCTAGAGTTCACAGGCAAACCTACCCAGCGATCAGAACCGCAGCAAGCGCATAGTCAGCAAGGGGAATTAGCATTGCTACAAGGAGAATTGCGCAAGCAGGCATGCAAGAATGCGATAGAACACGACATGCAAGGGGGACCATGATTACTCAGAAATGTGTTTCTTGTTCACAGGAAGGAGAAGATAAGGCCAATGATCAATCTAAAGAGTCTGAACAAGTGGCTAACATACAGATCTTTAAAGATGGAGGGGATACATCTCCTCCAAGATCTCCTTCGGACAAAAGACTTGTCAGCATGCCTAGACCTCAGAGATACATACCGTTCAGATGTCTCCCATTCGGGCTGGCATCAGCCCCCTACGCCTTCACCAAGATTATGAGGCCAGTAGCGGCAGTCACAAGAGAGCGGGCATCTGAATTTTTGTCTACCTGGACTACATTGTAACTCTGGCTCAAAGCAAGGTTGAACTCCAGGAGCAGGTAGACTGGATCTGTGCCCTAGTGGCATCCCTCAGTTTCCTGATAAACACAAACAAATTGAAATTACAACCCAGCCAGAACATAGAATTCTTAGGATTTGTGATAGACACCAAGAAAGCCACACTCGAGCTCCCGGCCCACAAGATCAAGGGCATCAAGAAGAAGCTGAGGACAGTGCTTGGTAAGAAGAATATTTTGGTTAGCAATCTAGCAAGATAGAGAGTCTTCTAGCAGCATCGATCCAAGTGATTATTCCCGGGACCCTGAACTACAGGGCCTTTCAGAGACTCAAGATCAGACACCTCCAAGGGGGCATGGGGTACCATCAGATTGTTACCCTAGACCAGGAAGCATTGACAGACTACAATGTTGGCTTCAAAACATGGAAGCGTGGAATGTCTGACTGATTTTCGTCGATACTCCAGAACTTGTGACAGAATCAGATACAAGGAGATGTGGCTGGGGAGCCAGGTGCGAAGAAATAGAGACAGGAGGAAAGTTGTCGGTAGAGGAAATACAATTACACATAAACTGTCTAGAACTCTTAGCAGGTTCCTTTGCAGTGTGTGCTTTTACCAAAGGCAAGACCAATTTTATCCTATTAAAGAGGGACAACATCTCACCAGTCTGGTAAATAAACCGACTATGGGGGAAAAAGTCGAAGATGTTAGGAGAGCTTGTGAAGGACTGTGGATCATTGCTGCGAACGACACATAGTAGTGACAGCAGAGTACTTACCAGGGGAACAGAACATAGTGGCAGATTGGAATTCACAATATCTCGTAGATTCCAGCAATTGAAAACTACACCAAGAGTATTTGCTCAGTTGCAGAGAATTTGGGGTCTGTTAGAAATTGATCTCTTTGCATCCAGATTGAACGTTCAGACTCCCATATATTTCAGTTGGAGGATAAACCCAGGTGCAGTGGGTACGGACGCATTCCTGCACCATTGGACCAGAGCAGTGCATTACGCCTTCCCACCATTCATCATGCTGTCATGACTGTTAGAGAATGTCCACAGGGATGTAGCAGAGTTAGTGATAGTAGTGCTGTTGCGAAAATCCCAAATATGGTTTCCAGTAGCGATGGAACTTTCTTCGGATTTTCCAAGGATGATCACTCACAGGTGGAACCTAGTGCTCTGCACGAACAGCCAGACACATCCTCTGATCGAGGAGGGGAGTCTGCAACTGATACCGTGCAAGGTTTCAGGAAGAGATGGGAACTGGCAGGCATTTTGCAGCTCACTGCCAACTTCATCTGAGAATCCTTGGCACCTTCCACCCTTTGGAGCTATGGCGCCGCATGGGACCAGTGGTCGACCTGGTGCAGAGAACAAAATGTTCATCCCATTTCGGAACCTATACTGCAAATGCTCAATTGCCTGACTGAATGGTTTCACGGCTGGTGTGCCTACAGGTCACTCAGAGTTTACAGGTCGGCAATTTCGGCAGGGCATGACAGAGTTGACTGCAAGCCCTTAGGGAAAGATCCAGCAGCAGTACACCTCCTAAAGGGAGTTAGATTACGTAAACCTACTAAACCTAGATAGTCCGTACTATGGGACGTAAATGCCGTTTTCCATCACTTCCTTAACTGTTCTGACAACAGAAGGGTTTCTTTGCCCCGGCTGTCTGAGAAACTAGCAATGTTACTCTGCTTAGTGGCTTATAGGAGAGTGTCAGAAGTTACAGCCCTGGAAATAGATAGATAGAAAGGTTTTCTACCCTGAGCGTGGAACTTTCAGTATTGCTAAACAAACAAAGTGTGATTCTAGAGCAATCTCTGCTCTCAATTTCCCATATAATACAAAGCTACGTGTAGCGTAATGTATCAAAGATTATGAATCAGCTACAGCAGGTATTAGACCGAGCGGAGTATCCCAGCTTCAGATAGTGCGTAGAAAGCAATAACATGCAGTAGCCACAGTCACAATAGCCAGATGGGTCAGAGAAGTTATGCATTGGGCAGGTATAGACCTAATTGTGTTTAGCACACATTCTGCAAGAGGAGCAATGGCATCTAGAGCGTTTTCACTGGGGTGTCCCTGCAGAACATTATGAAGTCAGCCAACTGGTCTCCAGAGTCTACGCTTAAAATGTTTTATTTCAAACCACAACTGGCTAATGTTGTGTTAGTTAGCTTTGAACAAGCATAATGCTTGTCTCCGGTCTTGACATAGAATGAAGTTTGCCCATGCTTACAGCGCAGGGTAGTCTTGATTCTATTACAGAAACAGAGGTGAGCAATATATCCGCCCAGAATATGCAGGAATAATTTATGACTGAATGACATGTTTCTACACTGTAGTAAGCAGAGGCGTATTCCCACCCTCACAGTGTGGTTCTCATTGCTTCATAGGTGATGAGCAGAATACAAAAGGAGAAATAAGGAGAGAATGGCCATAATGGGCCATCTTACTTCAGGACCTGCTTATGAGCGCTGGAGGTTTCTTTACAATGACCGTTGTCCTCCCAGGAAGGGAAGATGGAGTTTGGATTACTGAGAAGTGTTTGAAGTTTAAAGCTGGTACGTTACAGAATTCAGCAGCAGGTTCACTGACGAAAGAAAGAGGAAGAGGAAGGGACCCAGACAGGAAGCAGGATATAGAGGGGTCCCGGACACTGATAGGTGGACAGGGAGAGCCTCAGGACTACATACAACTGGAGGCTTATGGAGACTTGTGGTTGTTTTTTAAAGAACTCTTAAACTTTCATTTTATTTGTTTGGAAAAGCAAAACAAAACCAAATGCTGAGTTCAAAATCTGAAAATGTGAAATGCTGTGAGTTGAAGTATTAAAGGAAGTTTAAGCATAACGCTTGCCTCCGTGTCTTTAATAGAATCAAGTCTACCCTGCGCTGTAAACATGGACAATCTTCATTCTACATTACTTTTTTCACATTAGCGTGACCAATGATAGGTTTCACAGGGGTGTCGCCCTTATCGTGGAAAACTCACTACTCATCAGACTCCTCTTGTCTTCATGGGAAGGCAACTCTGACCTACTTTCTATCAAAATCTGCTTCTCGCACACAGAAACATCGAACCTGCACATTATCTATCGACCACCAGGACACATCCTATCTTTTGAGGAAAACCTCCTACACATTCTAACCACCAATATCAAGCCCACATCTAGAACTGGACTCCTTGGAGATATCAACCTGGGCCTAAATTACCCCCATGATCCCAATGCCTGCTCAGTAGCCAACTCGCTGCGCGCTCTTGACTTTTCTCATCACGGCCACAACCCAACACACAATAAAGGTTGCATGCTCAACTGGGTAGCAGATCTTAACTGCCAAACCAATATCTGTGCCAACACCCCATGACCCCGAACGGACCTCCAGATTGTATCATTCATCATTTCCAACTCAGCCAACCCCACCCATGCCACCACCATCCTATCCCCTACACTAACCCGCAGCTCCCGCAAACTTACCTCAGACAGCATTACCCCTTTGTTGGCCTCATTGCTGCAACATAACCCCAGGACCAATGGCCCCAACATTATTGCTGCCCTCTATGCCAACACACTCTCCATTGCAGTTGACACCATTGTCCCCCTGGCACCCTGTAAATCCAAACAAGCTAACCATATTAACACCTGGTTCACTGCTAATCTCCACGAGCTGCACACTTTAAAGCGGACTGCTGAAACTAATTAGAGAAATGACCCCTGAAGCACACTAAAAACTCTATTCACCAATGCAGCCAGAACTGACAAACAAGCCATCATCTCGGCTAAAGCCTCAGCGTATAACCTTAGAATAGCTAATGCTAACTCAAGACATGCAAGATTTTCGCTATCCTGAAGGATCCAGAAACTTCTGCAGCCCCCCCTTCAGTCACCACCAAAGATGAAGCTTGGGTCTCAGCTTTACAAAATGCCATGCTGATCTAAATGGATTTATTACAGAAATAAATCAGCCACAAACTAAGTTCACTCAATAGCCTTCCAGTGCCCCCTTTACCTGCAACTGACTCTCCCCCGGCCACAATTGTCATATCTGAACAATCCCCCATATTCAACTTCAGCCCGATCACAGAAGAGGATACGGCCTCCATCCTTAAAAGCATCAAACCCACAAGGTGCAAAGGAGATGCATGCTCAGCCACCATCATAAAGGACTGTGCAGCCATCCTATTGCCATTTATTACTAGATTTATTCACGATTCCTTCGCCTCAGGAATATTACCATCCAGATATAAAGAATCATGGTTTCTGCCTTTGATTAAAAAACGCCTTGCTTGACCCTTCCATCCCCAATAATTACAGACCAATTACAACTGTCCCATTCCTCCTGAAAATTTTGGACACAATGGCCTACTTCCAAATTCAGCAATTCCTCGAGGCACACCAAGTCCTGGGTACACAACAATCGGGCTTCTGTCCTGACCATAGTACGGAATCTGCCCTCATTGACCTTTAGAACCGACTGGATAACTTTAGAGATGTCGAAAAACCTGCCCTCCTACTTCTCCTCGACCTCTCAGCAGCGTTCGACTTGGTTGACCATCATATCCTCTGCAACCACCTGACCACTGCTGTCCACTTCTCCACAGAAGCCACGGCCTGGGTCGCCTTATTCCTTAAAGACAGGTCTATAAGAGTCTTTACCGAAAATACCAGTGCACCCACCTCTACCATCTCATGTGGTGTACCCCAAGGCTCTTGTGTTTCACCCAGCTCTACAACATATTCACAAGACCTCTCTTTGACCTTCTACATGCCATCAACATATCCTACACAAACTATGATGATGACACCCGAATTCTCCTCCCCCTGTCTACTGAAAGGAGTAGTAATCGGTGTAAAATGACACCACCTATGTTGTAAGCAGCTAAACATGTGGGGGCAGTTACAACAGCTGACACTTTGTTGTTTGTCAATTGTTGAAGGAACTTGCTGATGATTTTGATTAAGAATGTTTTTCCTGAAGCAGCTTGACCACTGCTGTATAGTAGTATTTTGTTCAGTTTTGATTGCAGTACAGTTAAGTCTTCTGTATCTCCTTCATAGTGACACATGGTGTTTTCTACTTCTGTCATAGCTAATTCTGCCTCATTTGCTATTAGTGGCTGTCCCAGTGGTTCTTGTCTTCCTGTTACAGAAGGTTGACTACTGTCGTGTGTCCTTATCTGGTTGGGCCTGGAGTTCTTCTTCATGTTGCTGCTCATTGTGCAACATTATTTTGTACTGTGTAAAGTTTATATCAGTTATAGTGCTTTCATTTGCTTTGAAAGCGTCTTCATAGGAGTCATAGATATCTATTAACTCTTCTTCTTTTCTTCATGGTTTAAAAAGTTATAGCAGGGACATGTAATATAGTTCTTTATGTTGAGGAGTTTTTAATGACAATTTGATATGATTAATTAAGCTTTGTTTGGTAAGTTTCACTAAGCTGCCTTCACAATTTGTCACTCTGTATCTACCTTTGTTTTCATCTGGTTTTGTATTATTTTTGTATGTGAAGTTTTGGGATATGTGGTATAGACACATGGTTTCCAAAGTGGTACTCCTGTTTGGGTAGTATGTGTCTAGGAAAATGTTTCTCAAAATGTCTTAGCTGTTGGGATCATTTTTGGCTATTGTTTCTATATTGTTGTATGATTTGAGAACCTTTTTCTAGATTTAGCAGGACCAAGACTTAGCCACACTATATTTTCAGATTTTCCATACAAAGTAGTACAGGTTAAACGGTCTGCAGCTTCATAGGAGGCACATTCTCTATGAGAGAGAATTTTTATGCCTAAACTGTATACTTTCTGAGATAGTGTTTTGTCTGATAGGTCATCCCAGAGCTCTGTTGAAGCTCTGTTTTTTCTGCTTTAGTTAAGTAGGCTGTAACATATCATGCAACTGCAGTGGAATTGTCTGCAATGTACTGCATGTCTATGTTTGCATTCCATAAGTGGGCAATGATTGCATTGTAATCATTGATATATTTTTCTTCTTCTGTTCTTTTTATGTAATGCGTATTCTTAGGTGATTTACCTTTAACACTATGACCCTCATTACACGGAAGGCGGTAAGGGTTAACGGTCACCGGTAAGGGTAACGGTGACCGTTAACCCTTACCACCTTACTACGAGGTCCCTTTGCGGGACCCGACCTCAACGGCTGGTGTAGACCAGCCGTTAAAGTTGGGACCTGCAAAGGGACCTTGGTGCTAATTACGGTACCGCAATTTGCGGTACCATAATTAGCTCCTTCCCCATTCCCATTATGCCCTATGGGGCAAACATGGGAATGGGGAAAGGCCATGGAGAAAGGGAGAATTACCGCCCTGCCAACCTTGGAATGGGGTGGTAATTCCCCTTTCCTCCATGGTGGTACTGGTATGGTACCGGCGGCAACCATGGTGCTAGTAGCACCATGGTTTACCACCTACTGTGTAATGAGGCCCTATGTCTAACTGAATAAATGAAGTTGTTTACTTGACCTGTTGCTGTAATTGGTCTAGGGAAACCAAAGCAGCATTTGGTGTAGTATTTCCCTTTGTTTTTGTATTTGCAACGAGAATTTTCCCACATTTGTGTCTTTGAAATTGTAAAATTTGTGCATGAAGATCACTATTTGCTGCTTCTGAAGGAATTTCACAAGTGACATATTTTTCAATAAACTGTAAAATAGTGGCATCACTGTCTTGACCAAATTTAGGAGCATCTTTAATCCATAAAAGCATATGGATATGTGGGGCTCCTCTGGCATGGTATTCTTTTCTCCAAAAGAAGTGTTTCACTCTCTGAGGGGGGGGTGAAATACTTATTACAAATAAAGTGTAGCATAGCAATGAAGCGATGTTGGAAATATCTTTAAACTTTAAAAGGATCTAGAGAGCAAAGTTCTCCACGTGTTAGTATATCTATGTTTGTTTTGTTTTTGTTTGATATGCATAGGAAATCATGTAAATCTTCCCATGCATATTCTGCACAACTTAATGTAACAAACCAAGTGGGTGGTCCAAGGTTTCTTATCATACAACGTACATCTCTGTGACGTCAGAACCAGTACTCTTTAGTACCACACATGTTTGCTAACAGATTTGTAATGCTTGATTGTAAAATATCATCTTTTCCTTGCACTTTTTGTAGTAATTGCGCAGCTGACATATTTTGAAAATGGGTACCTGATTTCAATGTGTGTGCAACTCCATAGTATAGAGTTGCTAGTTTACTTTCAAAGAGTAGGTGGAATATGTATTCCACATTTTGTCTAAATCTGGGATCTTCAGAATACATTCATAACAAGCGGTATTCTGATGCTGATATCCAAGTGGGTCTATCATCGTACCTGCCTCCTTTCCCAGAAGGACAGAGTAGAGGAAAAGCATGTGCTTCTATACTTTTTTCCCATATGCTGATTGGGAATCCTTTGGTTTGTCGCATTTGGTATGTTTCTAGTGCATCATCTATGGTGTCTTTAGAGTGTAATGGATGAATTGTATAATGGTCTAACATATTGGATACTGTAGCAGGATCTAGAAGTTCGAATTGACCAGTTTCTGGTGACTCTTGAATTATTTGAGTGGTTTCCCTCAGGTTTTCATATTAATTCCTTTGTAGTATTCATTATTGTCTTTAGATATTGGAAGGCTTGTCTAACTTTATGCAAGTCCACAAGTTGTTGCCAAATTATTTTGTCTTTTGTAGGTTCACCATTTACTAAGACAGTTAAAGATTGCTCTATTGGACGTTGCACTCCTAGAGTGTGTACATTTTCTTTCAGATCTAATGGTAAATAAACTATGTTGCCACGAATGCCATTCACTAATTCTGAGGGAGGTAATTTTGCTGTTTTTGGTTGAAGACATATTATTGGTTGAAATGGATGCACTGTTTGAATTATGATGCTCTCATATAAATTGAGTTGTTACAGGGGTTTTGGTAGTGGGAATAATTCCAAGTTATTTGTGATAGCACGTGAAGGAGTTTGGTTGGTGTCAAGTTTTGCAGTGCAGTAACTGCAAAGTATTAAGGGGTCTTTTATTTCGTATTTGTTTTCTGCTATAAGGTAGAGAACTAATTCAATCCATTTGGAATCCTCATTGGCTTCTATTTTGTAAGTTATGTTTACAGTTTTTGTGCTACTTTTATAAAAAGTTCTGCGGCAACACATATACACATGGTTTGGTACTTCAGCAGATGTACTTTTAAATTTTAGTATTTCTTTTTTGTATGTGTGTAGTAAGAGGTTGCCACTTTTAGAATTGTTCCTAGTCTGTTGTAAATCAATTGCATTTTGTAAGTGGCTTTCAATTCCAAAATATTTTTTCAGGATATGCTCTATTTGTTCGAGTAGGTCTTTGGCTGTACCATTTAGAATATTGTTATTTAAATCGCTGAATGCTGAAGCTGGACTTTTAGCCTATTACAGTTTATGGACTAGATTTCTTATAGTTGAATTATATGTTGATATCATTTTTAAATGATGGAAGGTGCTTTTGCAATTAGGTCCTGAAATGCAAGCTAATGAATATCCTTGTAGTCCTGTGTGATTGTGCACTCAACAGGTATCCATATTTTGTAAAAGTTTCATTTTGAATTTGTCTTTGCCTTTTACATATTGGTTGAGGAACTGGCGTAACAATTTGAAAAATGTTTTGTCAATGTTACACATTGACGTGCACAGCCATTTGTAAACTGGATGTTTTGGTTCAGTTGGATGGAGAGGTGATACTGAGTTTTCTGGGGATATTTTTGTAAGCAGCATTTTTTGTTCCATTATGGTATTATTAAGTTTTTCATACCCTCGTCCACTAGTATGTATGGCAATTGTGTTTGTTTGCTTTTGTTTCTATGCTTCTTCATTGAAATATGGTTCTTTGCTCGTGGTATGACTCCATTCATCTCCACAGATATTTAAGAAGTTATTTTTGTTGACATTCCATTTATTGAGAAGTCTTTTTTGTAATTTAGTAGTTAGTTTTGTTAGTGGTTTCATTCTGTTTAACACTAAAATACATACCTTCCTTTTGAGAAGGATTGCACTGTCTATCAGAGCTTCTAAGATTCATTTTCTATGGTAGGTTTTAAGAGTTGCGCATGATTTCTCTCCTGTTTTTATAAGATTCTTAAGGACATTTTTTGTAAAATACTTTTTTTTGTATGGATACTTTCCACTACATCAGGATTTATAGGAGCAGTGTTAGCAGTAGTGGTAGCTAAATTCTTGTTAATCACTTTTTGTTTTGTTTTACATTTCGAAAGAGGAGGCAAAGTTAATGACTCTATTAGATCTCTTGTTTGAACTTTTTGTACAAATTCCGCTAGAGATGGATGCTTATTTTGGATACTTTTATTTCATTTGCTCTACTTCTGCGTTGCTCTCTATGGGCTTGCTTTTTGGTAGGCATTCTTTGGGGTATGTTGGATTAAAAAGGAAAGTTTGGGTTGGGCTGTTCTGCAATGCTGTATGCATGAGTGTCTGAGTATGATGTAAGGATGTATATGGAGGTGTGTGATTGTGCAATGGGCAGCTATACCTAGTTGGGAAGGCTATTCTTGTATTTGTGTGTTACTATATTGGGGTTCAGATGACAATAAAAAGTAAGCTAGTTGTGAGGAGAAGCACTAATACTAAATCTAATGGTATAGAATTAAAACAGTTCTTTGTTTTGCAATACTAATATTCTAGGGGCTGATTTATGGAATTTGTGCACTGAAAAACGGGGATTTGTGTGCCATTCTACGCGCACATCCCTGTTTCACAAATGGGGATTTGTGGGCAGAATGGTGCACAAATCCCAGTTTTTTGGCGCACAAACTCCATAAATCAACCACACAGTGTGTTTCAGTAACAGTTAGAACATTATGGTAGCATTGTACTTACTTTATTTGTTTAGAATGAGCAGGTTTCTTCTGAGTTGTTGTTTGTACTTCAGATGCTGCTGCTTTACAGGAGATTGGTCTTCACTACAATTGTAAAAGAAAGAAGTGTGTAATTTTGTTTGTTTATAGCACTGTTGTTAATTTAGACATTGATTTTTATGTTTTTGTAGTAGTATTGTTGTTTGATAACTGAACATAGTGTGTGCATGCAGTTTCCTTTGAATATATGCAGCCTTTATATTTTACTTAGAATCTGTTAGTTCAACATGCTTTGCAAATGAGTATAATACTCAGCGTATGAAACTCATTTGGTTTCTTAAGGCTGTGTTATTGGATGTTAGGAGATAGAAGAAATAATCATATACTTATTTTCTATTTTTATAGGGTAAAAGGCAGAAACTATATTGGAAAGCATAGAATGTATGCATTTGTAAAGGTGTGGGTAATAAAGCAGAATTATGTGATATACAGGCAGTGGTGTTATTTTAGCTGGGAGCTTTTTAATAATCTGTGTAAGTGTATGAAGATGCATGAACTTATCCTGGCTGCGTGTAATTTTATGATACACTACTAAATGTTTTTCTACAATTACACTGTTATTTCTACCATCTTTTAATATTATAATTTTTTAGATAGCTGTGTGTGTAAAAAAGGTATTTAGATAGCAGACAGGTTTGTAAGTGACAGTTGATTATAGCAAATGATAAAAATAATAGTAAGTTCATTGCATAGGTTATACAGGTTAAGTGACAGTAATTCTGTTTATGTGTATTTATAAGAGTTGTACATGTACTCTGCATAAAATATGCATACCTGTAGTTTGCATTCATGCATGTGTATATGAATGCAGCTGCAAGTAGAAATCTTGGATACTTGTACAGTAGTTTTTGTATTAGTTGTTTTCCAATGATATTGAGGCTTGTACTCAGTGTGATCAACAATACATTTGAAGTGCTGAACTCTGATGATGCAGTTAGATGTAGAGGTCTTGGATGTGATTGGTGGATGGTTGTGTGACTGCTTACCTGTATCCAATGAAGGAATGGCACAGAGAGTGCAGTGGACAGGGTAGAAAGCTGTCTAAGAGTTACACGGGCTGCGGACATCGTGGCTGTCCGCGGACAAAGCCTGCTACTTCCGGGGTTTTCCAGCAAATCCAGCATGGAGTTTGTGTGTAGTGAATATGGCAGAGGTAGAGAAAGTCAGGGTGTTGGTGGTTGGAAACATGTTTGTGCATGGTTTACAGCAGTATGCTCAATGTAGGCATGTCGCAAACAATCTTGATGTTAAAAGAGTGGAGGTGGCATGGAGCACTGTGCCTGATTGCAATGTACAGGGATTTGTACAAGTTTGTGAAGAAATGGCCATGATGAACTGTCCCCATGTGGTAGTTTTGCACTGTGGTGGTTTACATTTGGGCAATGTCAGTGCCCCTACTTTGTAGGCAGATTTGGAACACTTGGTTTAAGCAGTAATGAACATCCTTCCAAATGCCAAAGTTATTTTTTCTGGATTAGTACCTAGGGCAATATGGGACACTAGTTCTGTTTTTTGTCCTCAGCAAAACATTGCTATGTGTGCAATCAACCGAGGCATGTGTGCTTTCATGCATAGAGCTGGTATGTTCTTCTGCAATAATGAGAATATTAATTCCAGTAATGCTGTTTATTTTAAAGAAGATGGTATTTATTTATCTTTTATGGGGAATGCCATGCTGTTTTGGAATGCAAGGGTTGCTTTGGAGAAGGTTATGTGAAGATTTTAGGAGTAAAGTAAGAAAAAGAAAAGAAAGAAATACTAAATAACAGGTGTCTGTCAAGCATCTGCAAAAAAATCCTAAAAAACTGCTCTTTTCAGAGCCAACCTCAAAGGGGAAATGGGGCACACTATTTAAATTTAAATTCACCACACTCAGATTTTTGATATGTCCGCGGACATGGCGGTAGTCCGCGGACACCGCGTATTACATACAGGGATTTTGGGGTGGAGAGGTATGCAAATAAGAAAGAGTAGAGCAAGGGATTGGTCAATAAGGTTTACTGGGTGTGTTGTGTAAGGAGAGAGTTTGTCAGAAAGTCTTTTTCCTGAGAGAAGAACAGATAGCTATGGCTGTGTGTTTTAGAAAACATATTATCTGGATTTTGGGAGACTCATGGATACATTGGTTGGAGGTGAATGTAGAACGCTGTGGAGTAGCTGCAGATCTTGGATTCCCTCATGTGGACCTGCACTGACATGGAGTGTGTGGAATGAAGTGGCTGGACTTGGTACCTCTCTGTGCTACTTTGGAGACACAGCATCATCTAGACATAATTATAAGTCATTGTGGAGGGAACAGTTTAGGACATGTGTCTGGAATTTCTTTGCAATTTGCAATGAAAGAAGGACTTGGGAAGGTCATGGACATATTTCCAAATTCCCAAGTAATTTTTTCTCATATTGCGCAAAGACGAATGTGGCTGCGTTCTTCTTCATTTTGTCCACAAATGGAGAAAGCGAGGCACAATGTCATAATGCTGTTTGTGCCTTTTTAAGAGATGTTGGCTTTTTCACAATGAAAATATTATGTTTCGCAGCACATACATTTTTTGCAGAGATGGAGTCCATCTTACTTATGCTGGCAATCAGATTTTTCTGCGAAATATTCAAAATGCATTGCAACCTTTTTTGTAATTACATTAATACATTTTGTAGTAGGTGTTAATCATTGAAGTTTTTGAAATATAACAAACTCCACCAAATTTGTGATGTCATCTTTGATGTCCTGGGTGTTAGTCTTAGCAGTGCACAGTGGTGGCGCAAGTTATAGTTGCTTAGCTTACCATAACTAGCGAATTTCAGGGGGTTTTCGGTTTTACGTGTAGCCATAACGTCCCTTTAACAAAGGTTTTTCAATGAATTTCATAGGTTTTTATTATTGCAACTTAACAATAACGTCCCTTTAACAATGTTTTTTCATTGAATTTCATGGGTTTTTATTAGTGCAACTTAACGATTGCATCCCTTTAACAAAGTTTTTTCACTGAATTTCATGGGTTTTTACCAGTGCATGCTATTTTCCTACAACTTACTAATATCATACTTAGCCAATAAGCAATTGTTTTGTCCAATTTACAAAGTTTCACTTTAAAACTCTGCCATTTTCCACCTTGTAGAATCTTTTTTAACCTGTCTATACACTTTTTGCTACTTTTTGAAATAAGTTTGCATCCGTAGATATCCGTGAACGTCTGACTTCATCGCAGACCTTCTGGAGAGTGCCATGTGACCATATGCTTGCGCGTGGCATGGTGACGTGTTTGCGAAGCATCTGCACTTCGTGATTGGATCCTTGTTTCGAAGACAGTTCGGAACTGTATTTTCTACTGCTCTAGGAACTTTCAACTTCAAAATTTCCCTTGCACACCTCCTACACCTTTTTGTACTCATTATCCATTACCAATCTATTACAGAGTACATACTTGGAAGGATTTTATCAAAACTGCTATTTATCTTAAAAATGGAATCAGTTATTGCTCTCCTTCTTCCCCAAGAGCCACCACCACCACCACCACCAGCTGGAGGATCTTCACAACAAAAAAAGTGCAGTACTTTCGAAGACAATGAAGAGGACCAAGAAGATGAGGTAGAGGAAATGCCTACTTCTAGCACCCAGAGAGAATCATGGGTGTGGCAGTTCCTTACCACTGTTGGGAGTGAACCAAAGGCTTAAATGCCAAAGTGAAATGCACTAAGCGGGAACCCAGGGTGCTAAAAAATGTTCTTCCAACAGCGGGACACCTTGGGAGCTGTAGGAAGGATAATCCTTTTCCAAGATTGCCACCATGGAAAGAGAAGCCGGCCTGCAGAACCCTATGACCATATTACCACAAACACATTTTTTTACCTTTCAAACCTATCCTACTTTTGAATAATTTTACCACATAGCCAGTCGCAGGTGGACATGGCCCTTTAACACATTTTTTTGGTCCGAAACAGGGGATAACAGCCCGGCAGCCCAAGTTATCGGCGCAAGCGAAGTGTGTCTGTGTGCGCACTGATGTCTACAGGCTTTAGCATGTTATAAATAAATAAATCAATAAATCAATCAATAACGAGGACTCCGGACCATTATCTTCCATTGCAGCCCCTGCAATGGGGGATAAAGGCCATTAGCAACCCTAGTTCCCAAAGCGGGAAGCCGGGGTGCTAAAACATAGATTGCTAAAACATAGATTTTTCTTCCTACAGTAGGAAGGAAGGTTTTTCCTTTACTACAGAGTGATGCCTCCGGCGTCCCGCTGTAGGAAGGACAATCTTTTTCCAAGATGGCCAACATGGAAAGAGAAGGCAGTACTCCATACAGAGCCCCTCTTCCCTTTCTATGGCAGCTTGCAGAACCCTATGACCATATTACCGCAAACTATTTTTTTTTCCCTTTCAAACCTATCCTACTTTCGAATAACTTTACCACATAGGCGGTCCCAGGTGGACATGGCCACTTTAACACAATTTTTCATCCGCAACAGGGGATAACAGCCCGGCAGCCCAAGTTATCAGCCCAAGCAAAGTGTGTCTGTGTGCGCCCTGATGTCTGCAGGCTTCAGCATGAAATAAATAAATAAATAAATACGCAAATAAAAAATAAATAAATAAATAAAATAAAATAAAATAAATAACGAGGACTCCGGACCATTATCTTCCATTGCAGCCCCTGCAATGGGGGATAAAGGCCATTAGCAACCCTGGTTCCCAAAGCAGGAATCCGGGGTAATAAACAATAGTTTTCTCTTCCTACAGTAGGAATAAAAAGTGACACCTCCGGCGTCCCGCTGTAGGACGGACAATCCTTTTCCAAGATGGCCAACATGGAAAGAGAAGGCGGGGGCTCCGTACAGAGCCCCTCTTCCTTTTCTATGGCAGCCTGCAGAACCCTATGACCATATTACCATGAGCACATTTTTTTCCCTTTCAAACCTATCCTACTTTCGAATAACTTTACCACATAGCCGGTCCCAGGAGGACATTGCCACTTTAACACAATTTTTCATCTGCAAAGGGGATAACAGCCCGGCAGCCCAAGTTATCGGGCCAAGCGAAGTGTGTCTGTGTGCGCCCTGATGTCTGCAGGCTTCAGCGTGTTATAAATAAACAAATAAATGAATAACGAGGACTCTGGACCATTATCTTCCATTGCAGCCCCTGCAATCGGGGATAAAGACCATTAGCAACCCTGGTTCCAAAAGCAGGAATCCAGGGTGCTTAAAATAGATTTCACTTCCTACAGTAAGAAGGAAGGTTGTTCCTTCCTAAAACGTGACACCTCCGGCGTCCCGCTGTAGGAAGGACAATCCTTTTCCAAGATGGCCAACATGGAAAAAGAAGGCAGGGCTCCGTACAGAGCCCCTCTTCCCTTTCTATGGCAGCCTGCAGAACCCTATGACCATATTACCACAAGCACATTTTTTTCCCTTTCAAACCTATCCTACTTTCGAATAACTTTACCACACTGCTGATCCAAGGTGGACATGGCCAATTTAACACAATTTTACGTCCCTCGCGGTCATGACCAGTAGCCAGATTGTTGTGCCATGATGTTATGACATGACCCAGACAATTTGGCTGCTGCCCACGGCTACAGGCCATAGGTATACCTCATAAGTATACCTCAATCACCAAAGGTATATGACTATTTTTTGTACCTACATTATGACACGTGTCAAAAAATAAAACATGGGCACATTTGAAAAACCATGCTTTAATGTCCTTGCCAATGCTCCTCACAAGTTTGCTCGAAATACGCCCATGTTTTATTTTTTCAAAAGTGTCAAAATATATGTACATACAATAGTCATATAACTTAGACCCCGCTTAACAAAATCCATTCAGTCTTTACACAAACATTGGAGGTTGGGTCTATAATCTTTCTCAAAAGTTTTGTCCACATTCGTCAAATAGCAACAAAGTTATAAGCCATCTAAAAATATTGAGAACCCCGTCTAATTTTGCCCCCTCTTGAGAAAATCCCACCAAACTTTAGAAAATCATTTATGTCTAGATCCAAAATCATTTTGCCAAATGTTGTGCAGATTCCTCAAATGAAACCACATTTATATACCTTTAGAATATTTTGGGAACACCCTCTAATTTTCCCCCTCTTGACAGAATCTCACAAAATTTTGCAAAACAATTTGGGATTCGGTCAAGGATAAAATTGCAAAATTACATGCAGTTTCATTGAGTGGCGCTAAAGTTATAAGCCATCCAAAAACTGCCTTTTCCCAATCCGGTAATGCAGAAATAGGTACACATGCCCTAAGACATCTGAAGTGTCTGTGGACACCACAGGACTGCCCCAGGACATCTGGAGTGTTCGCGGACTGTCACGGGTGAAACAACCCGTTTTTTTGCTTCTTACGGCCATATCCCATCCCATCCTCATCACCGCCACCTCCCCAGAGATTGTTTGTTGAGTTTTACAAGTGCAATGCTGCTTTTCCTTTTATGTGGTCGGCGCACTGTCCGCGGACCATGCAAAAGTCTGCGAATACAACTTGGCAGGCGTTTCGCGGAAACCAACTCATTTCACGTTTTCTCACCACCCAATCACCGGCCGTTTCCTGATATCCGCGAACCACACAAAAGTCCACAAATTTTTCTGGCCCAATCAGTGCCCAGTCCGCGGACCGAACAGGGAAGTGAGTTCAAGGACCAGACATAGATATCACACATTTTTTTGCCTTACGTTTTGGTCGTTTAAAATTAACAAAAGCACACTTTCGGGACCAAGCGCCGCTCCTGACACAAATTTGGTGAAAATCCATGCAGCGGTTTGGGCTGTAGGCGTGAGCAAAGTTTTTGTCTATGGGGAAAAAAAATGGGGCCCTCCCTCTTACTTTGCACCCCCTTTACCAATCCTCACCAAACTTTGCAAAAATTCAGAGTGTGCCATATACCTTTTTTGCAAAGTTTGGTGAAGATTTGTCCGGGGGAGCGAAATTATAAGCCGCCCAAAAAGTGCTCTTCCAATGGATTTAGCATCTTAACCATAACTACATGGCCGCTTCCGCAGGCCTTGTAATATGTATACACTTTGTAAGAATTGACACTCTCCCACACAAATAAGAACTTATGTATTCTCAATGGCCGCAGTATATATTAATACTGCCGTTCAGTAACTAATGAGGGCCATTGTAGCAGGTATCACTAAAAACATCAAAGTACTTGCCAGGCATTGATAGTGATAGTGTTTTCATTTGTGCATGCATTTGTTCGGATGGTGGTCACTCACCTCCTGGCTGCTGGCTGCTGGCTTACGTCTCCACACTGCCGACTCCCTCTATTCCTTTGAGGTCCAGCACCATGCTCCATTTCTCCTTCCAGGCAGTGAGGGCCAGTGGGTCGACAATGCCTCTTCCTATCACCAGGGACTCACAGTGGTGTTGGGACAGCAATCCCTGCACCCTTACTCTCAGTTTGTTCCACCTTTTTCATCAGTACTCACCTTCAGAGGGTTCACTGGCAACTGCTGATACCATCTGTGCGATGGTGTTCCAGATCGATGTCCGCCGCTGGCCACTGGTCTTAAATTACCAGCTTCCGTACAGCTCCTCACAGTGGGCCACTGCCTCATCTGTGAGGACCACAGGCTCCCCTTTACTAAATGTAGGCTTTCTCTGGCGATGTACTGCCTTGTTGCCTTGAAGCCTCTCCTGGGACATATTTGCAGTTTTACAGGTCGAGATGGCTGCAGTTTGTGGAGATATTCGATGGATTGGGTTGCCATGGTAGTGCATTTAGTGCTGCTATCATGGTGGTAGCCTTTATTCTGGTGCAATGACAACCAGGCGCTAATAGCATTACCCTCAGTGTCGGGGTGGTGTGCATGCCATGTTGTGATACAGCACCAATTGCCCTGCATAACCCGGCAGTAACGCTATTTGTGTCGGCTGTGATTGCACCCATTTACCGCCGGACTTATGATGAGGCCCAAAGACTTCTCATCAGTCCCTAGCTTTCTTCAGAAGGTGTTTCTTTCTAACACAGTCCTATGCAAGGTTTCCTTGACACCAGAGTTTCCAGGTTTTTCTTTTCCTTACATCTTTCACTTGAGGTGTTCTTCTTTGTCTCTAGACTCAGTCTCAGACTGGGGACTCTTACTGCTCCTGCTAGCTCGTATCACTTTGTTAGGATACCCAATAAGTTAACATACAGTCACAGTATCATATTAAACCCAACAGGCTTCTATAGAGCCTCACTTTCCACATAAAATGTACTTTTACCTTCAGCTTTTACACTCGACTAAAGTTCATAAGCACCTCTTAAATTAAAAAATTCACTTCAAGGTTCTCTATCTCTCTCAAGTTCAAGAACTACTTAAAGGGTCCGAGTGCCTTTCCAACCCAATTACTTCTTTAAGGCTCAGATCCTCAGAGCGCGTCCGTGTTCACTGTGTATACAGAACAATGTGCTGGGACAGGGAAGATGTGTTGCAGTGCAAAGGGCAAATCTGGGGTGGTCACAGCTGGACCAGTGGACAACGTGGCAGATGGAGGGAGTGTAACAGAGGAGAAGGTAAAGGAATAGATAGTGAAAGAGTTGGTGAGGGCGTGGAGATTGAGGGGTGGAGGGCCACTGGGAGGAGACACACCAGATTAGGAATGAGGGTCGCTAGTTGGTGAAGGAAGATGGGAAGTTTCGAGGGGTGGCCCCTTAGTTAGTCCAAGCGGTGCGCAAAGCTGTGAAGACTGAAAACTTCAAAAAGGAACGTGCGCATCGATGGATGCACAAAGCAAAGTATGTGGAAAGCCCACATACGTCCAGATTCAGTGTTTCTGAGAGCTCTCATTTCCGGGTTCAGTGAATCTCATACTCTAAAGCAACCTCAGGCTACAGCGCCTCTCAGAATTTCTTCCACCATCGGAGTCTAGCACTTCACAAACATTTGCATCTTCAGGCATCAGTATCTGTAAAGCTCAAGCACTACTTCGCGATTCAACACCTCTCAAACCCAAGTGCTACTTGATGGTCCATGCTCCTGCATATCTCAAGCTGAAACACTACATCAAGTTTCAGTGCCTTCAGGGCTCACCATCTTAATCCAGCTCTGCTCGGGCACCAGTGCTTCCCAATCTCACGCACTACTTTGGGATTCAGCAGCTGGCAAGCTAAAGGTGACTACTGGGATCAGACACTAACAATAAAACTCTACTTCAGGGTTTAGTGCCTGTCAAGCAGCACATCTTCTCAAATGCAAGCTCGACTTTAGTATTCATCAGCCCATTTTAGGCCAGCTCTGCTTGGGCACCAGTGCTTCCCAATCTCATGCACTACTTTAGGATTCAGCAGCTGGCACGCTAAAGGTGTACTACTGGGATTAGACACTAACAATACAACTCGACTTCAGGATTAAGTGCCTGTCAAGCACCACATCTTCCCAAATGCAAGCTCGACTTCAGGATTCAGTGCCTCTCAACCTCAAGCACTAGCACATTGTAATAGCACCTCATAACCTAATGCTGCTTCGAGATTTCTTGACCATCAACCAAGTACTTCCACAGGGTTCAGAGGAATACCCCATACATTGTGTAGACAATGTTTTGCACATAAACTAGGAGAGTGTGGAGATGGGATGGTGGGGTGAGGGAACGAAATGGACATGGTTTCCGTGGGTGTTCCTTGGAGAGGCGCGGAAGGGTGGAAAAGTGGGTGGGGGAAAGGAAGCGAAAACACATCCTTTTAGCAACACCCGTTGTTCGAGAATCTCATTCGAATTGAAGTTTCTAAAGGGATATTTTGCTCAGCAATCATGAAGAACTGGGTTCAGAGACTCACAATCAAGCCCTACTTCAGGAAGTAGTGCCTCTCAATCAAGTACTACTTCAGAATTCATCACTTCCCAATCTTGTACTTCGTCCGGTTCCAGCTCTTCACAAGCTTAGGTGCTACTTCAGAATACATAACCTCATAACCAAATGCTACTTCACGGCTCACAGCCTCTCAAACACTACTGGAGTATGCAGCATGCATATCCTGCTCAAGCACCCCAGAAGGGGTGAGAGTGTCTCACTAGCACTAGTTCAGGATTCCAAATCTGCCTCTCAGTATTCAGTGGCAAAGCACAAAATGTGTGAGCTCCTCTGTGAGCCATGCTGAATTCCCCCCCACCCCCCTCCAAGCTCCTTAACAAAGCACAGGGCACGTCACACTAGTGGTTGGCCCGGACCACCATGTGAGCGCAATGTCCATGATGATTGTGCCGCTGCAGGGGCATGAACTACTGTAAGTGAAAGAAGTAAATATGTTTTTTTAATCAAAGCTTAAATGTTTCACCTAGCATAGAAAGAACCGGGTGGTGCCTGGTCTCCGAATATACCATCCACCAGTGGTAGCTTGTGAGTTGTTTTATTGGAGAGTGTAAATACTTGCCACAAGTATGCGATTTCGACCAAGCGTAGTAAGGGAGTCCAAACTGCAGGGGGTTGAAATGGTGCATTAGACAGCACACTTTCTGTGAACATTTGGGTAAAAAGGCCAGACAGTTTGCAATTGGTTGTGTATGGTGTAGGGTAACTCATGGAAAATAGTACAATAGATGCAAGTCAACAGAAGTGCACAAGTGCATTCCCAATGCATTGTCATGCCGTTCCCTGCAATATATGCTAGTAGAAAAAACATGTTTGTGCTGGCTGTACTCATACCCATCAGCATATGCTAGCATTCCCATATGAGAACGTTCTCAGGTTTGCTTTGAGATGTGTTTTTATAGTATCATTATTGGCACTAGGCACAAAGCTGGCTCTGCCTATATATTCCAGTACTCCTATGCAAGAACATACTCACGATAGTTTGACCATTAAAACTGAAATGTCACAATAAGAAATCATGTCCAAACTGATTCCGATGTAATCCAGTCCAGACTCATAAGAGCATATATCATGCTTGCTTCATCATAGATGCTCAGTTAATAAAAGGTCATGCTACAGTAAGAAATATACTGACAGCTACACCAAAACATCAGTGTAGTGAGGTAATACTACTTATCATGCTTGCTTTGTCAAAGATTCTGCATAATACATGTCATGTACAGTAAGCAATGGCTAGAGAGGCTGCACCAAAATGCCACTCTAGCCTGGTAATGGCACACACGAACTTGGCTTTGCACGAAAATGCCAGTAAAACATGCAAAGTCAATAGAGAATGTGTCAAAAATGCTCCAGAGATCCCCAATCTCTGAGGGCCTTACACACACCCACACATACACACAGGGGCATCCCCTTTCACCCATCGGTCACTCACCAATACATCTCCTCTCACATGCATTCACATTGCATTCACCACACAGGCATGCACCCACCCAGGACATTCACACACATAATCACATTCATACCCCTTCATCCACTAGTCACTCACCCATATACTTTCTCTCACATGAACTCATACTGCCACCCACCAAGCCAGAACATTCACATTCACACAAACACACACATACACACACTCTCACATTTCTACTCACTCACCCACCATTCACTCACCCATATACCTCTCTCATCCACTTGCACTGCATTATCCACACAGGAATTGACTCACCCACCCATCCATACATTCAAACACTCACTATCACATTCCTACTCATTAACCCACCAGTCAACTACTCATACACATTATCTGACATCCATTCACAGTGCATTATCCACAAAGGCACATACCCACCCAGAACATTCAAACACTCACTATCATAGTTCTACTCATTCACCTACTAGTCACTCGTAGTCACTAGTCACTAGTCAGCCCATAAACCTTTTCTCACATCCACTCACACTACATTCTCCACCCAGGCACTCACCCACATAGAACATACAAACGCACAATAACACATTCCGACATATTCCTCCATGAGTCACACTCATAGACCTTCTCTCACCTCCACTCACACTGCATACTCCACTCAGGTACGCACCCACCCCCCAGATTATTCAAACACACACTATCACATTTCTTCTGATTTACCCACCAATCACACTCACTCATACAACTTGTCTCGCGTCCACTCACACTGCATTTTCCACACAGGAAATCAACCACCCACCCAGAACAAACACACACTATCACATTTCTACTCATTTGCCCACCAGTCACTCGCTCATACACCTTCTCTCGTGTCCATTCACACTGCATTCTCCATACAGGCACACACCCACCTACCCACCCACCCACAACATTCAAACACACACTATCACATTCATACTCATTCACCCACTAGTCACTCATGCATACACGTTTTCTTACAACCACTCTTACTGCATTCTCTTAGCAGGCACACATCCACTCATAACATTCAAAACACGCTATGACATTCCTACTCATTCACCCACCAATCATTCACTCATACACCTTCTCTTAAATCCACTCTCACTGCATTATCTACACAGGTCCCCACCCATAACATTAAAAAAACACTATCACATTCTGCTAATTCATCCACCAGTCACACACTCATACACCTTCACTTACATCCAGTCTCACTGCATTCACACACCCACCCAGAACATTCAGCAACACACTGTCACATTCTTACATGTTCACCCACCTGCAACTCACTCATACACCTTCTCTTACATCCAATCGCACTGCATTCTCTACACAAGCACACATCCACCCACCCAGAACATTCGAAAACACACTATCACATTCCTACTCATTCACCCACCAGTCACTCACTCATTCACCTTCTATTACAACCACTTTCACTGCATAATTTGCACAGGCACACACCCACCAAGAACATTCAAATGCACACTACCACATTTCTTCTCATTCACCCACCACGCACTGACCCAAAGCACATTCATATATCTGGTACACTTTTTCACACATGCAAAATGCACATCACAATTATTTTTAAATGTCTTCTTACCTGTTTTTCCAGCTTTGGTCCGTCACTCCAGGACACCTTTGGCTCCTCCGTGCTGGTCACAAAAGGGAACCAGGAAGCTTGGAAAGCTTACGGGTTCCTGAATATGAGCGTGAGGAAGCAGGAAGAGTAGTCGATGTAGTTGAACATGGCATGTGACACGTGTCGCATGTCACGGTCAGCTCCAACCCCCATGAGTGCCTGCTTTTTGCGCTGCAAACCCCAGCCCACCCTTCACCCTAATGGTTGAAGACTGGGCTGCGGTCACCCCAGACCTCATGTGGCGGGACTCCCCACACCACAGGGGCTGAGGGGGCCCCCACTATGCCTGTGTCATGTTCCACTCCTACTTCAAGGTTCGCATTGCTTTATTCCCCATATTGCTTTCAGAGTGTTTGGAAACTCAAGCATTCCTCTTCCAGTTTTCAGTCATTGGTTAATTTTTCTCAGGCGTCTACCGTTTTCTCACAAGGTAATTCTGGCATGGTTTTGAGTTTTTTAATGGATCTCATTCACTATACCGTGATTTCTAACCCAAGGTACATATGTTCTAGGTGTCCTACTCTTTGCTCCCATCCTGAGTGCTGCTCTGTGATGTTGCAGGCGTCTACACTCTCCAGACAGCATCGGGCACTTCACATATTCCCAGGTGTTTCTTTCCATTGTTGTCAGACTTTCCCATTTCTGGTGTTGCTTAATTGAGCACCATTTAGATATATTACAATACTGTGATGGAGAGAATGAATGGAAGACTTGTCAAAGGCGATAACAATTATTCCTCCAGTGGATGCCTAAATAAACTCATTATTTTTCTGACAGCTGAAAGAAAGAGCTTATGTTGCTTGCTGTCAGAAATATAGATTCAACAACATTTTCGAGCAATTAGTTCTGCAAGAGTCCCTCTATTTCCGAGAACAGCTGAAGGGGTAAAGGCAGGACCTTTACACTGTTCATAAGAAATTTCAGCAAGCTCAAACCATCAACACATTTAACCTGAGCTTCCTAAAAGATTAAGTGGTTATTCAAACTATACATAGCTTAGTAAAAGCAGGCTGTTCAAAGTTTGGCCTAATTATTGTAACCAGATTAACCAATTAGCGACATGAGACCTGTTGAGAGAGACAGTTCTCCTCTTCTTGTAAACTTAACTTATTTTATTTTGTTATTATTTCTCCTTTTTCCCCTACCTTGGTTTTCCTCCACAGAGTGTCTGTAATTGTTGTTAGATGGCTGGTAAAGAAAGATCTCACATAAAGAAATTTATTATTACGACCTGTTTCTCTGTGGCACTATTGGCTCGATGGGCCAATAATCCTCAATGTTGGAATGCCTTTCTTGCTTAACCAACATGGCGGCCCATTGGGATCCATTAGGGATTCCAGTCACTTCACTCTGAGTGACTGTGTCTTTAGTCAGCACCTAGCAAAGTGTGTTTTTTGGAAATGGCTGTGGTTGTGCGGACTCAAATTTTTCTTTTACATCTTTGAATGCCATCACTTTGGAACTGGTTCTCTATTTGCAATATCCAAATAGTTCTGCTGGACTTGAGGACTTCCTAATTTAATTCCTTAAGTCTAGGCAAATCCCATCAAATCGTACCATTCATAAGGCCTTATTACAAGTTTACCGGTATCCTGCCGGTGGGATAAAGGCAAACTATAATACCGTTTCCACCACTTGGTCTGCCAGAATTGCTGGCATATTCCAAGTGGCAGAAGTGCACTTAAATCCCCATTCCATGGAGTCCTACAGGACACCGGCATTATCGGGTCGTTAATACCGGCAGTTGTTTGCTGGTTGGGTGGCGGATAGACCTCCAGCTCAGAGCTGGAGTTAAATCCACCATCCTACCAGCAAACCTGGAGTGTGCCGGTGCACAAAAATGACAGTATGCAGTAATACCGGCATGTTATTACTGCACTGGCACACTCGTAATGCGGCCTATGCTAGTTCTGTAGAAATTGTCAGTATTGATTCTACTCCCCCCAGAACATTAATCATTAATCTTGTTATGATGTTTGGCTTCTTCCAATTGTTTCCTGTGGAATCCTTGCCTTTGTGAATGGATTGTGGTTTTGTGAGAGAGATCATGGGTGCCAGAACACGGAAGGGTCTGAAAAGCCACCTGTATAAGATAGATCTAATGTAAATTGGTCAAGCCACCATACCTCGGAAAAGGTGGAAAACAACATATTTGATCATTATGTATTAGCAGTACAAGGATTGAACTTTTCTGTTAAAATTAAAATATGACTTTTAATGCACTGACAATGGCAGTAGCAATTTGAAAATGTGCCTCCTAGTTCACTGGATAAATCAACGGGACTCACAAGATATGAGAAATGCACAAAGATGCTAGATATTAGATAAACACTATGAAAAATCTGCAAACATAATTTTAGAAAGATACCACAACAGAATGGAGAGTCAGTAGAGCAACAAAGCACGACTCTTAGAGGTTTGGCAGCCTCTTGTGAATTTGGCAACAACGTCAATGAAAGACTGAGTGATCAATTCATGTTGAAGTGCAACAATGAAAAAGTAAGAGAAGCGTTGTGGTCCAAAAGTCATCCATCGATTGGAGAAGTTCTTAGAGTGGCAAAGGAGTTGGAACACATGCAAAAGTGTGTGAAGGAATTCGAAAAAAGAACTGCATCAGATTTTAAGAGATCTGAAGAGGTAATGGAATTCTTGGCAATACAACCATAGAGAATTGACAAGAAGACACATAATCTAAAAAGTGATGGAAAAAGGAGGAAATTTAGCAAACGGAAAGAAGTAAAGTAAAAAGAAGACAAGAGAGATGACAGAAGAAGATGCTTTTGTTGTGAAATTCCTTTTCATATTGCTAACAGTGATAAATGCCCAGCCATCAAAGTCATGTGTAAGAGGTGTAACAGGAGAGGGCATTGTACTTCTTGTTGCAAACCAAGCTGGAAAATATGGATTGTGTTGATGAATTATTTGAAGAAATGTATGATTGTACATGCCTTGTAGATGGAACAGTAAATGAGATCAACTTAATTGGTGATGATGATGCTGAGGTTGAAAAATCCATGTCCACCATTGAGATTAATGGGGTTGACATAAGTATGGCAATTGATTCTTGTGCAAAGTATACTCTACTTCCCAAATTGTCTTTGGAACCTTGTTTCAAGAAAGTGTTCCCCTAAATAATGTTTACATCAAGCCAGTAGCATATGGTGGGAAGAGAATTGAACTTGAGAATTTGTTTTGGGCAACTGTAAAATTAAGAAAATTAGTCAGCAAAAGGAAAGTATATGTCTCAAAGAAGGGTAATAACCCACTTCTAAATTGGTCACATCATAGAACGTTAAAGATTAAGTTTGACCCTAATGTAGATGAGTCTGTTTACGCAATCGAAGGTGTGAATGATTTTTGTCAACACAGTGTGTTGCAGGAGTAATTAGTTCACTTGAAAGGTTTCATGCATAAACCTTGAGTGAAAACCAATTCCATACCTATTGTACAGTAATTGAGGCCTGTGTCATTGGCCATTAAAGCTGCAGTGAAAGAGGAACTGGAGAATATTGGAAAACAAGGGGTGATCGAAAGTATTGAGGCCTCTGAGTGAGTTTCACCTTTAGTTGTTGTACACAAGCCAAATGAGAAATTGAGATTATGTATTGATTCAGGTTGGTGAATCGTTGTGTAATACCAGATAGGCATCCCTTACCCCATATAGCAGAAAACCTTAGGAACCATAAAGAGGACAAATGTTATTAGTACTTTAGATTTCAAATCAGTGTGCCATCAAATTGTCTCGCACCAGTCCTCTAGAAGTATTATGGCTTTTATCACTCCAGAAGGTTTATTCCAATGTAAATAAATGTCTTTTGGGCTAGTCTCTGATGCTTCTGTTTTCCAGCGCATGGTGTACCAGCTTTTTCACAACATGGAAGCATTTCTGTGTTTTCAAGACAATGTTCTTGCGTATGGAGTGAGTCAAAAAGAACATGATGTCAGATTGCGAAAGGTTCTTGATATCTTTAGGAATGCGGGTTTACCTTTGAGCAAGGAGGAATGCAAGTTTAGCAAGTCTGTAATTCAGTACTTGGTCATTACATTTCTGAATTAGGTATAAGACAAAAAAAAAATTTGATAAACAATATTGTTAACTTTCCCAGTCCCACAGACAAAGAAAAGGTGATCTCATTTTTGGCCTGGCTGAATATTATGCCAAACGTATTCCTGAATTGGCAGACACATCTATCAGGAAGTGAAAATAGAATTAGCCAAAGCTCCCACATTGAGCAACTTTGATCCAAGTAGGAGAAGTATACTGATTACAGACATCAGTAATCATGGTTTGAGGGCCGTGCTTTCCCAGAAGACAGAAGGGGGAGAGTGTCCTATATCTTTTGCTTCAAGGTTTCTGAGATGTGCTGAGAACAACTGTTCTACTATTGAGAAAGAGGAGTGAGCGATTAGATGGGCTATTGGGAAGTTTTCTTCTGTGTGGTTTGAAAGTCATAGTGAGGTCTGATCACAAACCTTCAAAGGAGATTCTCACCATGAAAGGTTTAGATAAAGTATCATACAGGATTTGCAAGTGTGTAGCGAGTTCACAAGAGTACAACTATGAGATAGAGTATCTGGCAGGTATTAAAAACAAGGCTGCTGATTGTCAAAATTGACGAATGTGGTTGAGGATGCGAATAATGAGGAGGATTAAGACGATCAAGTTTTGAGTATCAATCAAGAAGTGGTATTGAAGAGTGAATGGTGTGAAGCTATGTTGTCTGGTGCAGTAATGGTTTATGTTAAGAAAAGACTTCAAGCTGGTGTTAAGAGAAGCCAGATCAAAAGAGGTATGATTCCCAATGCTATTACGCATGCATTTGATGGCCTTTTAATAAAGTAAGGTTTGGTTTTGATGGGGGTTACATTATTTCCCCCAGTTACCATTCAGAAGGTAATTGTAGAAATGGCCCATGAAGGGCCTCAGGGAATTTCCACAAAAAAACAGTTGTTAAGGCAAGATTATTGGTGGTCAGGGATGGATGTGCAGGTTGAAAGGGTTGTCTATGAATGCACTGAGTGTGAAGGTGCAGCAAAAGGGTATGTCACAAGGGTGGAACCCATGACTCCTATGTCTATTCCCTCTATGCCTGGCAACATGTAGGGTTGGACATCATAGGACCTATGAGGTCTTATGGTCTGCCCAAATATGGCATTGTTTTAGTAGACATATTGTCACATTGGGTTGAAATTGCGTGGGTGCAAAACAAATGTACCAAGGATATCCTCACATTTCTTGATGAAATCTTCAGAAGTGAAGAATATCCCAACACCATAATAATGGATAATGGTATTCAACTTGTTGCTGATGAGATTAATATTTTGTTTAAATGGAAATGAACACATAAGGAGTTCCATCTATCATCACAAAACTAATGGGATTGTTAAAAGATTCAATAGAGTGATTAAAGAGAGTATCAGATCTGCCATCTCAGAAGGGGTTGATTGGAAAAAAGCTGCTGAAATAAAGTTGATGCATATAGATTTACCCCTCATACTACTACTCATGTATCCCCTTTTGAAGTTCTAAGGAGAAGGAAACCCAATACTAGGGTTTGCCCAGCTTGGTTAGGAAGGGCATGTTTTAAAAGTATTCATCTGGATGTGATCAAGTATAACATTGGCAAGTGGCAGGTTTACAATAAATCTCATTTTGATAACAAGAATGCCACAAAGGAGTGTGTGATCAAAGGAGGGGATTTGGTGTAGATAACATTTCCCCACGGCAGAATGGAAGGAGGTGTTGGTTGGTCAAAACCGATAGAGGTGGTTAAAAGATTACATGGCTCTGTTAAAGTTCCATGTGGAAGAGTTTGGAATGTCTACAGAGTATGCAAATGTGTGGAGAAACTATTGAGTTGGCCCACGATAGTGATTTCTGTTCCCTCCATGAGGAATGAAATGACCCAGTGTAAAGTTATCAACATCTTCCAGTTAACAAATACCATTACATCTCAACCCAGTGAGTACTGCAGCAAAGCCGATATTATCTACAATATATGCAACAAAGATGATTCTACCATTGATTCAAATACTTGAATGTTAACATCATGCAGTTTTGCCATAGAATCAGTCAGACATTTGCAATGGGTATATCAGACATTAGAACAATATCCCATTGATGCTTCATTCAGCATCAGCAGCTCCTCATTAATAAATGTAAGAAAAGTAAAACAATATTTCCATTCTATTTGCTGCTCTCCTTCCTTCGTATGAATGCTTGAATTTGCAAGAAATCCCCATTTCTTCTGATATCATGCCTTGTTCAAGTGCAGTTTCCATTGCAATCCTTTAGCAAATAATGGTTAATTTCCATAAAACCCAGGTAGAATATTGTAGGCAGTTTAAATGATGTCCGAATATCACAATAATATTAAATTACATTATCAATATCACTTGTGGTTTCGTAGTAATCACACTGTCAAATTCCATTTCGATCAATTACCACATCATTGTCATCACTAGATCCATTTATCACACCATTGCCAATTTACAGTGTGCCTTCGTAGCACATCATCTCCAGTTTGCATTATGATCAGCCATCACGTTATAGTAAGCCCACTTAGAACATCACTGAAAGTGTGTATGATGCTTTGTTTCCACATAAGGATTGTTTCGCCTCATACTCACTATGGACAGTATTGCTAATTTGCTTGTGCCAGTTAATATATCAGAGTATGTCAATTTAGTACATGACTGAGGGAATGAATCAAATTTGCCCTAACATTGCCATTATACGCCTGGCCAGTTTGACACAAGGCTGATTTTCATTATGGCCCATTTGTGCATCATTGACATTACGTTCTGCTCAACTAGAAAGCTGTCATGTGCGTAATTATAATGGAGACGGGGGAGTCCCCCCCAACTTTTATGGCATGCCTTTTTGCCCCCCCCCATCATTTGGCGCGGCAGGGCAGGGAGTGGGGGGCACATCAATTAAGAAATTGGGCAGTGGGAGACTGGCTGGGGCGCACAGGGGTTTTTGACTGTTCCCACATTTCAATAAATTCAGTGTACACATCATTACTAGTTTACTTCATGTCAAAACATCATATAATGGATGGTGGTTAATTTAAACAAAGTTCACAAAATCATCAGTTTGCATTACCCTAAGGAAAACATAATTATTTTCCTTGCTTCCAGTCTCACACCAAGTCTATGCATCAACTATCAGAGCTGAACAATTGGGGAGTCCCATGCAGCTCGAGATCGTACAATGACTGGGGAGGGAGGCAAGCTGCAGCCCATGGTGGAGGAGCACACAAGAAACTTTGCTCTTCAGTCCATGTGGGCTATTGTTTTGCATGGTGGATAAAGTTGTCTGATATGTTTTGGATATTTCTCCTCTGTGAAAAATACTGAGCTAAAGAATCTGCGTAAGGCTCTCGTAACCGGGACTAATGTCTGGTGGGGGCAGGGACGCCCAGGACCCCCCTTATTTTTTGGATACATTTGTCTGGGCATATTCAAAGCTCTTCTTACTTGCATGTTTTACACACTGCTCTCCGTACTGGTGCAATGTCTCCATTTGCATGAGTCATAGCAACAGATACACGTTCAGAGGAGCAGTTGCCCAAAACTAATTATGTTTATGAGGATTTGGGCTACAGAATAACCCTGTTTGCAGTGATGTTGGCTCCTGTTTCTATGGTCGTCTCTCCCCTAGCCGCCATGCGCATTCTTTCATTCGATCATTGTTTAATATGGGGGAATTCCCATCAAAACACAGACGCCATTGCAGTGATTGCATTGCTAGTGAGAACATGCAAGTTGCAATAATTACAGTGGTACTAAGGCCAGTGTAATTTGGGCCATAGTTCCAGAACTCACACCAAGTATTCCCAACATGCAAACAATCAATTGTAGTACAGTCACAAAAACAAATGTTGCTTGGATTGCATTGGGGACTGGACTTGAGCACAGCCACCCTCACTCTCAGACCGGGCTTTCTTCCGCCTGTATTAAAATTCAGAGAATTCGGGAGGCTCCCAGTTTTGTGGAGATTAAACAAAATCTCCAGAAAGAAGAAGGATTGCCTTGAACCCCAATAGAGGGACAAATGTAGCAGAGATTTTAACTGTATGTCCAATTCTCGAGGCTATCTTAAAAACAGTTCATGGTCACAAAAGTTTTGCTAGAGTGCGTGTTATTGAAAAGTCAAATGTGTACCACAGCCAGTGTGCATTGTGTGTTTAGTGGTTCAAGCATGCAGCTCTTTTATAACAGACATATGTGTCCAATATAAACAAATGCGGTCATTCTTATTTTCCCAAATGGTCTTTCACTGATTGTGAAACAGTCCAAGAACGCTCATTGGTGTTCTGTGTCCTCGTTCCTTTTTCATTAGGTAATTTCAAAAGATTACAACAGGAAATAATGCAAATGGTTATTCTAGATTTTGATAATGTGCTTTGTTCACCAATACAAGTGTAACTTTCTTATTATGGCAACAATACATGTTGGAAACGACCAATAACAAATAGACATTTTACAATTTTAAAAGTAGCCAGTTGTCAATGCTAATACGATTTTAAAAATGACACTTTTAATTGCACCAAAACCATGCAAAATTGTGTTTGCTGGCCACTGATTGGAATGTAGTTCTGCTGAGCCCCTCCGTCCATTTCTAACAGAATAAACAAAGGATAATAATGATCACAAAAAAGAAGGAAAAAAAGAAAGCTGTTGTCCGTGTAGCCTTGTCCTCTTGCCCTGGGTCTGACAGGAATGGACCACAGCACCCATTGCTGAGATCTACTTCTCTTGTCTCCTCCTCTCATAGGTACAATGTCGTTTCACCGACAGTGGTTTTTACGACTGGTATTTTTACGAATACGCTTTGCCGAAAAAAATCATCGACATTTTGGGGGTTGAGTGCAGATACAGGGTTGGGGGCTTGGGTACAGTTAAAAATAGGTGGGCGGTGGTCTTTGGGGGGACCCCTACTCAAATAAAAACTTTAAACTTTTGATGACTTTTTGTCGGCAAAATGTAAAAATGACCGTGGATGATATGACATAGACCCTCTCATCCAGTCACTTAGATAACATCATTCCTTATTTCCATACCTTCTCATCTCCCCAAATAACAGGGCACGCGACTCATGCACAGGCACGTTCTGATTTAAATTCAATGCAGTAATGCTTTAATGGCATAACTTGCAGTGCATATTTCATATCACGTTGACTAGAAATTCAAATTATGAGATTGCTGCCACAGTTATGACATTACAAACTAGAGAACATTCCATGTTGGACTCTGACCCCCAGCACCAATGAAGTGTTGTCCTATTGTTCCATTGGAAGAAGCTTTCGCATTGTTGTCCTACTTTTATTTAGGTGGCATGACCAGTTTTTGATTTTGAAAATCTTGTCACACTACATATGAAGTCCTGTCGTCTCCTGAGAACCTCCTTCCCACTGGTCTGCAAGGATCCGCCCAACCCCACTGCTTAAACCACTAGTCATGAGTACATCACAGCAAAGTTCTTCGGACTGCTACGGCTCTGCTCAGTTCCCCCTTCGCTCGCATGCCCGGTGCCTTCTGGGAGAGGAGGGACGGGGTGGGGTGATCAGTGAGGCGCTTGCCCTAAAGCTCAGATGGAAGGTGAGGTAGGGATTTGGAGAATGAGTGAGAGAACGAGAGTGTGTGTGGTGTAACGGGGCAGCGAGTGCACGTAACAAGTCCCTTTCCTAGATAATCACAATCTACAGGAAAAACACATCTGTACTTGACCTTTGACATCAAAAGCGAACACAATTCACTGCTATCCCTGTCACCCTGCGTGCAAACATACAACATACAATAATGAGTATATGAAGTCTAACAAATGGTGTTATCATGTCGTTAAAGAATTGAGTCATTTGAAATTACTATTGTAAATGTGTCATATGTATTAAAGTGTTATAAACTAGAAACACAATAACAGAAAGGCAATTGACATAATCACATCAAAAAGTTAACAACTACAATCTTGCACCGAAATATTTCAAATCAGACACAAAATAGAGAGCAAGCTGCCTCGGTTGAGTCGCGATTCGATCTGAAAACACGTAACAACACATACAGAGTTCCATAGTATCTTTAATTTCCACCAACTGCCTTGCACCTAATTCACTAAGCCCAGATTGGGAGCAAATATGGAGGGGCCTGTCGCGTCTTTGATTAATCACGTGCCAGTGTCTATCTCAACCATGTGTCTGCTCCGAGGCACCTCGGAGACGCTCCGGCCATCTCGCCAGGGGCTCTATCATTAGGCCGTGTGAACCTGAGATGCCCGCAGTGATCTCCTAACGTGCTTCCCATACACTTGCTTGTAAATCTCCCTTCACTGTGCCTCGTGGTTCCATGTGTAATTGCCTCACATTTTAATAGCATTCTTTTTTACCACAAGCTTTTTATTGAAGTCTTTGCTACAAAATCCCCCATCCCATATTGCTTCACCCGAATCTCCCTTACATTCTGTGGAAAATGTGGTAAACAAAAGTGTGGTAAAAATATTCTACGATTACTTTTCGGCAGTAAAACGACTGGATACCTGTCAATATAATATTAGGTGCGGTATAAGTGACGAATAACAACGGCGCAAAAGGTTCCCTGCTGTTGATTGTCTCTACAGAGAAGCCTGGGAATGAATGGGCACACAGATTCAGTAGGTGTAAAGTGAATGACTGAAATCAACATGTGGTGCTCTCAATCACTAACACGTCCCAGGCGCATAAAAATGCACACCCTAAATGTTTCAAGGTCCATTATAAAACACACCTGATAAGATTTCTGGCTTCTGGAGGGCACCGGAAGAGATATGACCACAAAAGAAGTCCAAACACATCGCGAGCGCCGGAACTGTCTGGCAGTGGCGCATGTTTTATTCTTTTTCCTATTCAACTGCAAATTGTTTTATGAATCAAAAAAAGCGAGAGATATAGAACTGCACAGCAGAAACTTCTCGTCTGTCACCGAGGCATGATGTGAAGATGTGAATTTTACGGGGGAGGGAACGAGATCAGTCAGTCATTATGAGCACGGCAATTACCGAGCGATCTTCTTCCCATCGTCGTGACAATAAAACCAACCTTTATCTTGAAAACAGTCTTTTATTCAACGCTTTAAACACCTGTTCCATGTCTTTTCTTTTTGTTTTGCAAACTGCTGCTCGGCTTGCCTGTCGCCTCGATATTGCGGTCGGTGGTGATGAGGAAAAGAGTTGGGGGTTATTGAAGTTATTGGGGGAGGAGAGGCATCGTGGACACTGCGGCATGCATGATTTTGTTCTGAGAAGAACGAGAGCTATTGGCGCGCCATTGTTTCTTCAGCACACATTTGCTAGTGTCAGCCTTAGTTAAATAATGCTGACAAACGAACTCAGGTAAGACCTTGGCATGGCCAGCCATTGGATTTTAGGGCTCTTGTCAAAGTATTTAGTAAACGACAAGAAGTAGAAATGCCAGAGAGTTCACTGCTCCAGCAGAGCCTGCGTTCTAGTATAGCTCTACCCATGGGGGTAGAAACGCCATACCTGAAGTCCTGCCTCCCCAACCTCACACAACACAAAGCCCATATTTTGCGTCCGAACTTTGGTTGTTATGTTCATTTATACTGCACAACGCTACCACCTGAAGACAGTCTCCAGGTGCTCATGTGGCTCTTCAAGAGAAGATGGTAGGGTGGGTAAGTGAGGATCGGACGATAGGATAGGATCCGAACGAGGAGGAGCTGACGTCTGTCTGTGTTGTCTTGCATGTGGGAGCTGGTTCGATTCGAGAGGCCCTGCTTGTAACCATATGGGTAGGACTCAGTGCCTCGGATGTGTGCTAGTGTTTGGGTTGGGATGAGATTAGAGTGGGGTTGTAGTCATGCGCAATGGTTAGTTGTATACATAACAGGTCCAGAGTCACGGATGACCTTTAGGTGTTGTATTGTAATGTGAATGGATTTATGAACTATGTGCAAGGGTGTGTTCCTTTAACCCCTTAACTGCCAAGGATTCCCCGCCCCAGATTTTGGTATGTCACCATTCCATCCCTTGTAACTTTTTTGTTACATGAGATATCTCGGCCACATTTGGCCCCTTTTCTTCCCACATGTAAAGCGGTCATAAGGCCACCAAGGAAGGAAAATGGTTCTTTTGGAGGGGAGTTGGTTCCTGGTTACCAAAAACAGACTACAGCTACCAGAATTCATTGAGACCAATTGCAATTAATTTGTAACACCTGAAAAGACAGCCTCCCTGAAGGTAGCAGCGGACTCTCCTAGCAGAACAACAGCTGGGCCTGTCAGGTCACTGGATAGCAAGTACAGTTGGATGGCAGGAGTACAGCGGGCATTCAGTTAGTGTGCAAAAAGTCGGTCTGGTCACAGGATGCTCCCCAAAAGGGTACCACAGCTTTTCCCCTTTGTTCTTGGGGTTTTTAGTGGGATTTCTGGATCTAGGCCTTGCTGAGATAGGGTCAGCATTTTCTTTGGCCTGGCAGTAGGATCTGGAATCTGGCAAGGTGAATGTAGAAGATCAGGATACACAGGGCTGTAAATTCTGGAGAGAGTGTGTCCAGAGTTCTGTCAGCCTCCCTTATTTAAAAGGCTTGGGATTATATTGTGGGGCAGGTTTAGCTGGGCACGCCTCTAAACAACTGCATTGGTCAGGGGTGATTGTTACCGCCTTGCTGTCAGCTGGTTGGATTTTTAGGGACATCACATCAGCTTTATGATGTGGCTTTACAATGCAAAGGATCATCCCACAGTTACTTTAGCTAAAATAATTCTTCACATTAATCCCACATTTACGCAATTGTGGCATTTTTACAAATTACCTAGGCAGATTACATATTTCACGCATAGCATGACATTCCAACTCTCTAGTTTATAAGACTTTCTTTCGTCCGTCTAATACTTTTTGTCATTTTCCGTGATAAATATTCAACCTAAATTTCTATCACTTTATACATGGGTATAGATTATCATAAGGCATGTAAGTATTGAATACAAAGTGGCATCATATACACTTTCGACAGAATATCCAATTCTCTTCCATTTCTGTTCCCAATATGGCAGTGAAAGCAACCACGTCTTGTTTAAAAACCACAAAAAATACATTTTAACTGTTAACATTTTACATTCCTGCAAAGTCCTGTTGCAGAGATAAAAGTCTTAAAAGTTTATTAATAAAACAGTGTTTTGAGACAAATGGATAGCATTGTCTCCCAAATAAGGGCATAGTTTACAAGGCTGCTCTTGAGTTGGCTTTGAAACTCCCAGTAAAAGTTGCGAGGACGTGTGATTTCCTATTTCACACGCATGTGTCCCAGAATCTCTACTGTAAGAGGCCTCTGCCCAAACCAAAGTCTGATGGGCAAGGGGTGTTTAGTGCTTTTGGTCCATGCAAAGTTTCAAAGGTAGCAATTAGCATGCATATGTCCCAGATCCATTGTAGCTCTTCCTGTTGCTAGCAATCCCCCAAGCAGAACCTGTTTGGCTAGTTTCAAAAGGCAGCCCATGTCTTTATTTCTTTATTTTATTTTATTTTTGTTCTGAATCAGAAGCGAGCCTGTTGAATAAAACATCCCATATATGTTTCCCAGCAAAACCCCCTTTACATTACTAGGCAAGGACACGTTTTTATTCAACATTTTACTTTTAAAACAGGCATTTCTTTTTGGTTTGCAAAAGCCCATTTTGACACATGGTGAATGCTGCTGGGATGTCCCTCACAAATTCGGTGTTTTTCTTCCATCTGAATTAGCACATTGTTCTGCAGCCCCAGCCAGTTTCTTTTATACAGCAATTTGTTCCAGACAGAGTTCCACTGAAATTGACATATGCCCATAAAGCTGGGGTTTCTTTGTGGCATTGATTTTTGACATTTTGTAACCCAAAAGACAAGCATTTTTTCGTGCAGCTGAAAGTAAAGCTTCTGTTAATTTCCCAGTTCTGGCCTGACACAGCCTGTCATACAGGGATAATGGTTTCTTCTGCTAGAGCACAATTTGGATATGGATGGGCATGGCAGGGCCTCATTGATAAAAGCAATGTGATGTTGAATATATGGAAATAGCATCAGGACAGCATCCTTTTCAATGTAAAATATTCCCTTTTCAATGGGAACTGTTTGCAAGCAGCAGAGCAGCACTGCTTTTCAATCTGCTTCTTTTGGTGCATACATGAACACATACTGACGGCCTTCCTCACTGTGCTCTCTGTTCCAGCTCGGCCAATAGTTGTTTGGCAAGATGGTGCAGCCATCGTTTTGTAGCTGCAATGTGGCGCAATGGTGCTCCAAGGAGCCATCACAGCCATGTTGCTGTTAACTGTGGAAGTGCAGCATGATCATGGATAGGGAGTCTGCTGAGTTGGTCAATGTACACCACAATGTCAAGTGTTTTAACGCCTGCCGGATATGTTGGCATCTGTTCTTCTCCCTGCTCCTTTTCACGGTCACTTACCGTCTGCGGCCCTTGCATGGGAACGCTGACGCCTTGTCGGGCATCACCGGCGATTATGATGAACCTAAGCCTGTAACCTCTTTCTCCCCAAGGGGTCGGTCATCTGTGTATGCTCAGTCTCCCCTTCCTTGTTAGACAATGTTTGGCGCTGGGCTCGGGACCATCCCTCAGACCTCGCGACATTGGATGCTCACCTTATTTCCGGGTTACCATACGGCCACAGGTTACTATACCTTCCTGATATCTGCTCCAGACTAAAATCCCTTGAATGGTCACACGACTCACGGCTGTCTGCCCATCCGGGACAAACAAAGACCCATGACCTACTTCACCGATGGTGTTGGTGGCCCGGTATGAAAGCCGATGTTGCAAACTATATCACCAGATGTTCGATCTGTGCACAATGTAAAACCCGGCCTGGTAGACCTGTCGGTCTTCTACAAAACATGCCCTTTCCGTCTAGTGCCTGGAACATGGTCTCTTTTGGACTTCGTGGTAAAATTACCTCTCATTGGTGGCATGACTGCTATCCTCGTGGTAATAGATGCTTTTCCCAAGATGGCTGGTTTTGTCCCCTGCCCTGGGGTGCCATCCGCCTCTTCGCTTGCCACGCTTTTCTATGACCATGTGGTTTGGTTCTTTGGTTTGCCCACTGTTCTTATTTCCGACCGTGGTTCCCAATTCACTTACCGTTTCTGGCTCTCCCTCCACTAGGTCACTAGGCATCGATGCCCGTCTGTCATACTCCTACCATCCACAAACTGACGGTCAGACAGAGCGTGCCAATGCTACCATGGAGCAGTACCTCTGCTGCTCGTGTCTCCACTTCCAGTTTGACTGGCTCTCGGTTCTAGGGGCAGCTGAAGTCTCAAATAATATCTCCCGTCATGCCTTGGTGGGTTGTTCGCCGTTTTACGCTCTGTACGGCCAAAACCCCAGGGTTCTGCCCCCTGTCTTGCCCTCCTCAGACATGTTCCCGCAGCTGATATAGCAAGGAAGACGCTCATTTCTATATGTTTGGCTGTTGCTGCACACCTACTCACTGCCCAACGCCGGGCTAAGACACAGGCCGATAGACACTGTTCCCCAGCCCCCACCTACCAACCTGGTGACCGTGTCTGGCTTTCCACAAAGCATGTAAACATCCCAGGGAAATGTAAACTACTACCCCGTTATGTGGGCAGTTCTCCAGGTGTCTCAATCCCGTTGCGTTCCGTCTGGACATACCACCGCAGTGGAGGATACATCCCGTCTTCCACGTGTCGCTACTACGACCGTTTGTGCCAGGCACCCGTCTCCCTGTTACACCTGCTCCTCTGTCAGTCCAGGGACAGGCAGAATACGAGGTGCAGGCCATACTGGACACTCGAGGTACCCGTGGTATCCATACTACTTAATCGACTGGAAGGGCTATGGCCCAGAAGATTGGACCTGGGAGCCGGCATCCAAGCTTCATGCACCACGCCTCTTGCATGCTTTCCCAGTGGCCCGGCTGCATGCCTCCAGGTGTAGGGCACCTTTGTGGGGAAGTACTGTCATACCCCGGCCCCCTCACGTCCCTCAGGGCTGCCCCCCCCAGGTCCTGGAGGCTGCTCTGGTGTCTCGTGCTGCAGCGGTTTCCGCTACGGGCTGTGAATGGACTACATGTCCCAGCATCCCCGGGAGCTCCACTCACGTGGAACGCTGTACAATGTGTGTTCCACATCACCCGGACTGTGTCTATTTACTACGGCACTCAGAAAGACACGGCGCTCCTAAACCATTGCTTTTCCTGCACCACTCAGTTGCGTTTCTTGTTGTATCCTGCTATCCTGACTTCCTGGCAACCTGACTCTTGGAACGCTTTTCCAGATTTGGTTTTCACCTCTGCCCTTCTTGTTTCCTGAAACCAGTACCCTACAGATTGATCTGCTGGTTCCCCCTGATCCTCGGCTACAAATTTGGCCACTCTACTCTTACTCCTTTTGTGTCTGACACATTGCCTCTCCCTGCCTTTTACAACCACTGTACTCCCACGGCTGTAGACCTTCCATGTATTCTGGCTTTCAAATACTCCAATACCCTCACACTTCCACATGTGAGGGCTCTGCTGTTCCTCTCTGTGCACTGCATTGTGGACACTCTGCTGCTCCTCCCATTTGCCTAGTGTACGCTTACCTGCAAATTCCCTCTACTGCCTTGTGGACGATCTGCTGCATTCCCCATTTGGCTAGCTGGACGATCTGCTGTACATCATTCGATGCTTTGCTGTCACTCTGTCACTCTGCTCTGGACGACATTTTTGGATGCTCTGCAGTCAGCTCTCATCATTGGTACTGTCCCCTTCCTAGTCGCGTCCTCGTGCCATACGGGTCAGGGTCCGACCTTCATCTGGTTTCTAGAACTTGTTTCTCTTCTGTCAACACTGCTCTGACTCCTCAACCTCCGATTGCTTGCTGGGCTAGCTAGTAGGTTCCCAGCGTTTACTCCCGGAACAACAGGTAGGTGCGGAAGCAAACAGGGGGTGTCACAGCTGAGGGATCAGGACTTTCCACAACGTGGTATTTATTGTGTCCATTGTGTTTTTTCCTTAGCTCTGCTGCTGCTCCTGCCTTTTCACCCAAGCCCCTGGCCTGATAGGTACATTCACGACCCTGCTGGCCGCGCTCTTGGGGGGAAAGTCTTTCTTTCATCTGTAACGCGTGACCTCACCTTCTTCCAGAAATTGATGTCCTTTCCGGTCAGTGGTCTTGGCACACTAACCCACAGCATGTTACACCACCTCTATAATGTCAAATGGGAAGAAGAGCTCATTGGGGCTAAAAAATCCCTCATGTAATAGTTTTATTTGGAAATCAACATGATACAGCAGGAAATCCAACAAATATGAAACTAGAAATCTGTTTTTCAAGCCCTGAATTACCAAGTGGTCGTGTGTATCTAGGTACAATTGCCATAGACAAATGGATAACATTTTCTGCACAAAATAATCAAAAGTCTGATGAAGGATAAAGTAGCTCATGCACTGGCCCACTGCTAGAGTGTCCTAATCTGTCAATCTCAGATTCATTCTTTCAGGAATGGGTGAATATTTATCACCCACAAAAAAGGAACCAAAAGTTGCACTGAATAGTTAAAGATTGGATACTGACATCCTTGTAAACTCAATGTTCCACACTCAAGTTTATTTTGCTGCAGTGACACATATGCTCGGTTCCATATGGTGTACAATGCAATTGTTTACAGAAGAGCACTAAAGGGACTACTTCCAGAGTGATCATGGTATCTTGTTTGATATTGAAAAAGGGCCAGCTTGGATAAATTGGTAGGGAAAAGTATATCTCCTAGAAATCTGGAAATTGAGACACAGACAATATGTCCAGATAAAGAAAATGCTATATTGCTTTCAAATATTAGGGACTCTTGGCAAATCTGAAGCCAATGCATTCTGAGAGGATGCTAATCTACCTACCTAGTCCTTCTAATCCTGAACAAAGTAAATGATCTAAAGACACACAGAACTAAGTCAAAAAAGACTTGAACGTATCAGACATTATGGAAGATCAACACAGAATGGTTAATCCATAGGGAGAATCTGTGCACCCAATATTTAATTTTACAGTTTAAAATGGGAGGAGTAAGTACAGTGCACAACAAAAAGCCACTTTGCACAACCACTTTGCACAATGACTAAGAATAGACAATAGAAACAAATATGGCAAACCGGAAGCATAAAAGACTCAAAAGGCTGTACATCTACTGTTTAAACAATAGAGAAATAGGCACTTTCACCCACCTGAGACTATTTTCACTGAGGCATCTTGCAGAATACAACAGGAGGAAGTAACACTTTTTTAATTGAATGCAATTGAATACAAAAAAGTGAGTTTGTAAACATTTGTTCAATGCTACAGATCCTTATCCCAAAATCACATTAGGGTTCTGAATATTGTCCATCATATACCACAACTTAGAATCATCTTGACAATGGATATTTTATTGGTTGCTTGATTTGAAGATGACAATGGATCAGTGGACCTACTAGGTGCAAATGTTTATTTCAGGACTCTTTCTCAAGTAACAATGTTAAGGGCACACTTCGTGAGTCAACATATCCCAGTGTTACAATGATGACTTGTGACAAATGCAAGTAACATCAAGTAAACATGTTCCTGATTAGGTGGTAGTGCATGCTAGTGACTAAGCTCATACTTTCTGAAGAAGTGCAGTCACAAGCTGGGCAGTACTCAGTAATGATAAACAATCAATGCTAGTTAATAGCAAGTAAGATCCCTCACACTTAAAATACAACCATTAAAGACGACTACTGGTCAAGGATAGGTTCATATTTGCATAGTAACAAAAGGAGGCCTGTTGAAATTAATACATTTTAACAAGGATTTAATACTTATAAGATGGAACATCGAAGGACTAGAAAGACATAAAGGATAGTTATATTCATTTGATAATTTTCAGCGGTAAGATATAGGGCGTCATTACGGATCCGCCATTAACTGTGCCGGTAAAACCGTCAGGTAGCCGCCAGACCTGTAAACAGTTACTGGCACCTGACTTGCCGGTAACACCAGGGTATTACAACCCCAGCAGCCGGAAAGTCAGGCGCTGGTAAAATGTAGTTTGCCATTCCTATGGGAATGGGGACCACGGAAATGGTGCCGGTGCTTCCATGAAACTCTGTGCGTGGGTGAGGTCAAACCTGCCAGGCGGGAGGGCACCCTCCTAGCAGAGTTGTACTTTGCCAATCCGGAAACAGCGGTGCTGGTAAGCTTACCAGCACCGTTGTTTCTGGACCGGCAAGGTTGTAATGAGGCCCAGAGTCTCTTTAGAAGGAACATGGTTATTAATAGAAGGAATTAAAGACTGTGGATCCATATATAAGTGTTGTGCGCTTGTGACTACTCTTGAAATTCAATATTGAGACCGTACAATAGTAAAATTAACTGGCAGCGATCACTCCTAACCCTCCAACTCATCCACCAGAGCTGGAAAGCAATAGAAATCAAAATTGATGGGGTGGGAAGAGTGACTCGCGCTCAACTTAGTTAAGAAAACAAACAGCCATTCAACATCAACATTAGAATATTCCAGAACAAGAGTTCTCAAAAGAATTTTGGTGTTTATTCTCAATATCGGACAGCTGACACGTGTTTCAACCAGCAGGTCATTTTAAAGGTCTATGTCTTGATCAGTATCTGTATATGGAAGTTAATCCTTTCAAAAATCACTATGAAGTTGGCTGCTTGACTCAGCAAAATTACAAAAGAAATAATTGGATGAAAAGTAGTCCCCTTCAATGGGCTCAGTGTTAGATCAGTATTAAACAAGAAATATTCACCTGTGAATCTGTAAATCTAAAAATCATGGGGCTCAATTCCCACGTCACATAAAATTGCAGAAATTGTAAAAAAAAAATAGACTGTCTCCTAGAATTGAGGAATTAACAATAGCGATTTATAATAACGAAGGTCTAAAATTGAATAGTTCTGAGCATCATCATCTGATCAAATTGAACATGATCATAATATGTATGGTTGAATGGATAATGATATGACATTCGATCACTAAGATTGGGAATTATACTGTATACATAGGGCATTTTGGAATGTCATTCAATTCATGGTGAGGTATTTTAATGATAGGTTTTCATTGGGGGAACGCAGGTCGTTCCAAAATAATTGCATTAGATAATCAAGTGTGTATCCCAGAATATGAACAAAATGATGCAGAGCGTTATTGTATGGCCTGAGAAATATAATATTAAATGTTTAAATGAAAGGGTCCCCCCCACGATGACTTTCCTCTCTGAAAAGGCAAACTCTGCTATTGATAATATATTTATAACAAGTCTTCTGGATATTTAAAATAATAGAATACCAGCAACAAGTAGTGATTGTCTCCCCTTGAAGAGTGTGATAAATAAAGGTTTCCATTGAGAGATATAGGGTCAACCTACACAGGAGATCTAATAGCATTAAAAAGGTTCAAAGGTAAACTAGCATCAGCAATCAACACGTTCTGTGTAATATACATAATACACCCATTCAGGAATGTGTTTATTATTGCAATCTATTTCAGATCTTTTTTTTTTCACCTTAGAAGACAGAAGGCCAGTCATTATCACTTATTCAAAATTGAGGCTAAAATGGCTGTATTTCTAAAAAAACATGATACTACAGCACTTTATAAAGGGGATGCCAGAAACTGTGTAGCAAATATCAAGAAATAGAAAAAGAATATAAATAACGAATTGAAAGGTTGAAAAATGAGTCAATGGATAGAATGCATACGGATCTATTGACTACCATTGAAACTAAGAATTGAAACAGTTCAGGGCCTTCATTACCAAGTTCATAAGAACATGTATGCCTATTGCTGTGTCACATATAAATTATATGGAATGGACAGACTACATTATCAACACTCAGCAGAAATGCAGATTGATTATCTTACAGGAGACTATTGTTAAATGTTTTTCCAGATACCTTTTGCATTGTCTGATACAAATGGCCTCATTACACGGATGGCGGTAAGGGTTTACCGGTACCGGTAAGGGTACCAGTGCCGGTAAACCCTTACCGCCTTACTACGAGGTCCCTTTGTGGGACCCTACCTTAACGGCTGGTTTTACCAGCCGTTAAGGACGGGACCGGCAAAGGGACCCTGGATGTAATTACGGTACCGCAATTTACGGTACCGTAATTTGTATTTGTATTTGTATTTTGTTTATTTATAACGCGCAAACCATCAGGCCCGGGGGCATCAGGGTGCAATTTGTACAACAGTTGCAAGGACAAACATACAGGCAAGGAGGTTACATCACAAACATTTAAACAATACCAGTAAATAACAATCATATTAATTACATATATTACATAGGTTACAATGCACTAGGATTAACTGAGGAAGTATCCTAGTGTGAGCAAAATCGTTATCAGAATTAGCAGGCCAGAAATGGAGTCAATGGGGGCAGGCCAGGGAAGATAAGACAGAGGTGTCGGGCATGTCTTAATGCTGGTCAAAGAGCCAGGATTTGGTTTTAGTCTTGAAGGTGTTGAAGGAATCTTCGGCTCTGATGGTAGAAGGGAGGGTGTTCCAGAGTTTAGAGGCTAGGGCAGGGAAGCTGGTGCCTCCCGCTTTCTGAAGCTTAAAACTGGGGATAGTTAGGCAGTGAGTCTGAGCAGTTCTTAGTGGTCGGGTAGTAGAGTGGCGCGAAAGCCGACTACATAGATAGATCGGGGCCTTGTTGGCTAAGCATTTGTGCGTGAGGGCAAGAGTTTTTAGGGAAATTCTCTGCTTCACCGGTAGCCACTTTAGGCTGGTTCTGGCGTCTGAGATGTGATGGTTGCAAGGGATGTTCAGGGCCGCCCGAATGGCATTGTTCTGGGTAGTTTGGAGTTTGGAAAGGTTCTCTTGGCTGGTGCCTAAGTAAAGAGCACTGCAGTAATCAATTTTTGCCATGATAAGTGTTCTGGCTAGCGTGACACTGTTGGGGGTAGTAAGAAATGGTCTGCAGGCAGAAATAAGTTTGCACGTGTAGGCGGAGGTAGACCTAACTGCATTTGTTTGTCTCGATAGGGATAGGATCGAGTCTAGGTAAAAGCCTAATGTTTTGGTTTCTTTCGAGACACGTATGGTATTGCCGTCTATGGTGAACGACTGATAAGACGGCTCGAGTTTGCTCAGGCGTTGTGAGGTACCCAAGATAAGGAGCTCCGTCTTATCGTCGTTCAGACATAGCTGGTGCTGGGCCACCCAAGCTTGGATAACCAGGTAGACGTCAGTGAGGGCCTTGGTGTCTGCCAGATAATCACCTGAGATGGGAATGAGTATCTCGGTGTCGTCCGCATAATTGGTGTAGGAGACACCCAGATAATCAAGCACATCAAATAGTGGTTTCGTAAAGATATTGTAAAGTGTCGGTGACACGCAGGAACCCTGAGGTACACCACAATGAATAGGGGAAGGATCCGCCGCTGCAGAGGGTGCAAAGACCCTCATGGATCTGTTGCTCAAGAAGGATTTGATCCATGCCGCAGCGGACGTTGAGAAGTTGGCAGCCGAGTTGAGGTGTCTGCAAAGGATTTGGTGGTTAACCAAATCAAATGCGGCGGAGAGGTCGTGGAGTAAAAGCATTGCTAGTTTGCCATTGTCCTTTAGTACTTCGATCTGAGTTTTTAGGTCTAGTAGAGCCGTTTCAGTCCCATGTCTGGGCCGAAATCCGGATTGTCGTAGGCCCAATAGATTGTTTGATTCGAGGTAGTTTTGGATCTGCAGGTAAGCTGCGCGGTCCAGTATCTTAAGCAGAAATGGTACTGTAGTAATAGGTCGGAGGTTTGTGGGTATATTTGGGTCTAGAGAAGCTTTTTTTAGTAGCGGGATCAGCCAGGCGTCCTTAAGGTTGTCCGGGACAATACCTGTTTTAAAGGAGGAGTTGATGAAGCCTGTGATGAATGGAGCTAAATCATGGGCAGAATCCTTAATGATAGGAGCAGGGCACGGGTCACCTTGACAGTTAGACGGTTTGATCCTCAGGATAATGTTTTCTACCTCAGTGACAGTGAGCGGTGAGAAGGTGAAGGGTTTGGTGATAGCAGTGTTGGAGGGGGTGGGCCTGGTAAGGGAGGGCGAGCGGTTCTCGCGCATCAGGCTCTCTTGCTTTTCTTTGATTTTGGATTGAAGCATAGAGATTTTGTTAAGTAGTGCTACTTGAATGTTAACACACCAATTGCTGTCTTTCGTGCCTATGTCAGGAGGGGAGACTGGGGTTTCGAGCTCTTTTAGGATTCTAAAAAGTTCCTTGGAGTTAGAGTCAGCTTGTAGGATACGGTTGTTAAGCGATTCTTTTTTAGCAGTGATGATGGCATCTTTATAAGTAAGGGAGGCGAGGAGGAAGCCATCTTTGTGTTCATCAGAAGGGTGGCTTTTCCAGCGATTTTCCGCACAGCGTTTAGCTTTGCGGAGGATTCTTAGCTGAGGAGTGAACCATGAGTTAAGATGTGCTCGCGGTTTGGCCTTCCTAGGTTTGATTGGTGCTATAGTGTCAATAGCCATGAGCATAGTTTGGTTATAGGTATCTGCTAGGGAGTTGGGATCAGAACAAGTTAGTTGCCGCATTAAGGGATGGGAGTAACAGAGGGAGGAGTTGTTCCTTTGTTATATTTTTTTTGTTGCGGGTGGGGAGTGCTGGGGCTATTGGCGTTGGAGCTCGCGGGGTAGCTTCGATGTTAAACATTATGATGTGATGGTCAGACCATAAGCATGGGGAGTTGTTGAGGATCTGGATGTTACAGTTGGAGCCGGCTAACCAATAAATGGTCCTGCCTTTGATATGGGTTGGTTCTTGGATGTACAAGGTGAGGCCTAGGTCTGTGAGAGCATTTTCCAGATCAGTTGCTACAAGATCTTTGGGGTCGCCACAACCTAGATTAAGGTCGCCTAGGATGATTGTTTGCGAGTTGTTTTTCATTTTGTCTAGGAGGAGAGTGGAAATTTCACTGACAAAGGTGGGTGCTGGGCCTAGTGGCCTGTAGATAAGGTGAAGGGTGGCCGTTTGGTTGGGTTTTAGTGCTATTTTGATTGACAACAGTTCAGCTGATTCACGTTTGGAATCAGCTACCACTCTTAGGTCAAGGGAATTTTTATGGATGAAGGCCACGCCACCACCTCTTGTTTGTGCAGAGCAGCGGTCGCAGCGCGTGATGCCATAGTCAGGCGGTAATGCCAGGGCTAGAGAGGGGCCAGATGCGGCATGTAGCCAGGTTTCGGATATGGCAATGAAGTCAAGGTCAGCAGTGGTGATAAGGTTGGCTATGTCAAGAGCATGTGCTGTGAGAGATCTAGCATTGATGAGGGTGCCCTTGAATACAGGCAGTTCAACCCCTGTGGTCTTGATTTTGCAGGTAGCGGTGGGCGAGGGTGGAATGTGTGGGGCTTGCTTAGGGGTGTTAGTGCGGGAAGGACGAATGCGGAATCTGGTACCTAGTCTTTTATTCCTGAGAATGAGAGGGCAAGGTTGCTTAGGCGTGGGTTTCCTGGCAAAGTGTTCTAGTCAGAGAGCTGGGTCATTAAGGTATTGGCTAATCTGGTTGCTCAGGTGGTGAGCGCCTGTGATAGTTGCTGAGGGGCTCGTTATGGGGGTCATAGTCATGGTGGATGAAGCTGGGTGGTGTGGGTTTGGGCAGGCCAAAATATCGATCACAAGGGTGGGGATGGATCAAACGTAAACCCTGTCATTCAGTGATATATCGACAGCATGTACTGAACACCACTTCTATTTGGCCTAAGGTGAGCCAAGTTGAGGCAGTGAAAGATGTGTCCGTGTCGCGGGACCAGGAAGCACTGCATGCCTGGCTTGGTCCAGCAGAATACTATTCCAAGTTTATCAGTAACTTCGCTTCAAACTGTGCCTGCTGCTGCTTTTAACCTCTTTAATCATAACAAAGGAGAAGACGCCACCCTGGGCCTGTTCAATCCCTGCAACCGGTCTATGTTCACTAGGGATGCATGCAATGTGGGCCTTGAAGCCATTGTAGCACAGTGGCAGGAGGGGAATAAGGTTGTTGTTGCGTTCGCTTCCCGCAGTTTCCAAGGTGCAGGAGTTAGTTACTGAACCTTTGAGAAAGAGGTCTTGCCTGCCGCTGGCCCATCGAAGAATTCAAGTTTTTCCTATAGGACATAACCTTCAATGTGAAGACCGACCACAAGCCCCTAGTACACACCCTGTCAATAAGTGGAGTGCCCTCATATTCGCCCAGCATTAGCCAGTGGTCCCTGGCACTCCAGGTTTACAACTACCACATGATTTAACCCCTGCATTCAAGAATGTGGTTGCAGATTAATTGTCTTTCAGCTCTCCGGAGTCTGAGTTAGAAAAAGGGGGCACTTGGGTGGCGATTGCTCAGGTGGCCATGTGGTCTGCTATAACCCATGATGCTTAGAGGTTTGAGGCAGCGGCTGACCCAGAGTGTCAAAGAGTCAAGCAGTAAATCAATAGTGGGTGGCCTGTGAGGGCCGATGGGGTTGCTCAGTAATTCAGCAATGTCCATGAAGAAATGAGACTAGCTGGTGAACTCCTGTATACATATGAAAGGGTGCTGCATCACAGGTGGCTAGGCCCCCTCATCTTTAAAGTTGTCTTTCATGTTCATTACCGCCTTCCCCATTCCCATTGAGCCCTATGAGGGCAAAAACGGGAATGGGGAAGTGCCATGGTGAATGGGGAATTACTGCCCCCACACACCTTGGAATAGGGTGGTAATTCTGCCATTCACCATGGCGAACTCAGTAAAATACCGACGGCAACCATGGCGCTAATAGCGCCATGATTACCGCCGTCCGTGTAATGAGGCCCAATGCTTCATAGATAGAAGGATCTTGCTCTTTGGACAAACTATTTCTCAAGCCAACCAGTCTACAAAAGATAAGTGTTTGGCCTTGTCAAGGTTAATAGAAAAAGTAGACCCAGCTGTATGGTGCATTTGTGGACTCATCACAGCATTTGACATCATGGAAGAAACATGGTAATTAGTTTATGCCCAATGGTATTCTGCAATTACATATTGATTTGCACATAGATACTTGGGTTAAAGTTCAGGTGGACCTCACTGGTCACACTACACATAAGATACCAACTTATTATGGGCCTCATCACTAGATGGGCGGTATCCCTTAAATGTAACATTAACAGTATTACCGCTGCATTTAAGAGCTGGCCCGATCACGAGTTGGGCGCTAAATGGGCTGTTGGTGAAAATCCCATTTAGCGCCCTGTTTTGGTGCTATTACCGCTGGCTGTATTAGCGTGCAGTATTAGTGCTGAAAATTCCCCATTGCGTCCAGCGGACCCAACGAGGAATGGGGATTTACCGTTAACGCCCTACCCGTGATCCAGCAGTTGGCGATATTTCAGCCGGGATACCGCCCAACTCGTGATGAGGCACTATGTCTTTAGACAAGACTGCATCTGTCCACCTTCGTTGTTTATCCTGTATGTCTGGCCTGTCTGAATTTTAAGAATGGAAAGCGTATTTCCTTCAATTTGTCAATTCTGTCTTATGCAAACAATATAGTTTGTATGGATTTCACCTCCACGTGCTTACAACAGCGTGGCTCCCTGACACAAATGGGATGGCTATGACCTGGTGCAGTATACCCTCAATGGGAAAAGAGGCAAGGTGTATGTCCCTTTTTATGTATTCTGAAGTCTGTGAGAATGACATTGGCCCTCGGAAGAGAACCAATGGTAGAAAGAGGCAGAGGAGGGGGAGGATATAGCTGGAGATAGGAAACAGGAATGTGTGTGGTGTTTAGGGGAGACCAGTGGAGGAATAGATGACAGACCAAGAGATCAGAAGGAGAAAGGACAGAAAACAGGGGTGTGGAGGCAAATTTCAGAGAAGTTGAGGTATTGGTTGGTGAGAGATTGTGGTACTGTGATATGAGTGTGGAGAGTAGTGAGTGAGTGGACGGTGACTGAGGAAGGGGAAGGGGGTTAATGTGTAGAAGGAGGGATGGAGTAGTGGAGAGGGGAGAGTAGTAGTGTAGAAGTGAGAGTAGTAGTGGAGTGGAAAGGGGAGAGTAGTAGCGAATTGAGAAGAGAAAGTAGGAGTAGAGTAGAGGGAGGAGTGTAGCTGGGGGAGAGTAGAAAGTAGCAAAATCAAAGGGTGTAAGTGGGTTGTAGAGAGAGAGAGAGAGAGAGAGAGAGAGAGAGAGAGAGAGAGAGAGGGAGAGAGAGAGAGACATCCGAGGGCTAGATAATCAAGATTCTGAAAGGGAGAGGAGAGCAGGTGGGTGGAGTTGGAGAGAGGGGAATCGAGGAAGTAATAGAGCAACATTGAGAGAGGAACATCAGAGAGTGAAAGGGAAAATAAATTGTGGGGCTTGTCTGGAAGGCACATCCCACCTCCTCCACAACCTCTTAGGACTAATTGCAGAGTAGGTTAAACCTAGAAAGTCATGGTGGGAGGTTGGATTAAAACACAATTGCTTTTCAGCCCTCACTACCCAACAGGAAGAAAGTATGGGTAAACAATTAATAGTTACTAACCTGAGGATTAGGTGCAACTGGTTTAGGGTGTGTTTTGCTTTCTCTAGACAAGAGAGAGAGGGAAGGAGAAACCATTGGACTATCTTGGGGAGTTTGTGTTTTATTAAGGCCACAATTGACATGCTGTATGGGTTTGTTTGTTTCAGAATAGTAGCACATTTGAAGATGGCAGGCTTAGAGTGCATGGCATGGGAATGCTACTGAGTATATATCAGTCCACTTCTATGCAAGCCCTCAAGATAGTGTTGGGTCTACCAGGGCTGTTTATGAAAGGGGACTTCAAGACCTAATGCATGCATTTGATTCTTCCCACCATTTCTGTAGAACGGAGTATACTGTTAAAACCTCTTTTCATTCACTATAAAGTTTGCATCCTCAACACAGCATTAGCTCTTTTGAGTTTCCCACCAGTTAATGGGTTATGTTTTAGATATTACACATTTTAAAATTATTAGAGGATAAGATGGGCATTTAATTGAGTGTATTCTTAAGATTATATTGTTCAATTTAAAAAATGTTCAACTGATTTGCATACATGCAAATGCTATTTTATGAATGCTACTGTCTTGTTTTACTCTGAAAATATGGATATTTTGAAAATGATAAAATACAAATCTTAGATGAACTGATCAAGCCTGGCTTGGATTAATAATAACGGCTAACACCCAGAAATCCTTTTACTCAGAAAGTCAAGTGTAACATTCATATTATGACTACAATGTGTACTGAAAGTGATCATTAGAAATACATATTGTAAACTTTAAACAAGCTAGCTTGCAAGATTATTAGAATTAACTATTGTCCTCTTTTGTCCTTGAATGCACACCATGTATCACTCACAATTAGTGCTGGACAAGCTTCTTGTGAACCATCTCACAAGCGTTTCAAATTACTGCATAGTTATTCGAAGTGTTTAACGAGTGGTACTACACATTTTTGTATGGGGTCGAGTGAGAGCTCAAATCTCAAGCTGACTAAAAATGCTTTAAATCAACATCATCATCAATTGGTTTTGAGCTTTTGGAATTAGCTCCAGAATTATCGCTGTGGGTAGGTTACTCTAGTGACGTGGCTCAGACAGATTCGAGATTCGACGAGCCCATAGAGGCTTATAGGTTTGAGAAGTATTGAATCGGCTCAACTTATTCAAAACACAGCCTGCCTGAAATTATCCATAAGTTTAATAGTTTGAGCTGATTCCCACGCTTCTCGCCCATCATCTCGAAGTGTTAATCATAAAAGTGAAACTAACTTGTATCTTCCTGTTTCCTTTTTGTGTACGACTGAGAGGAGAAAGACATTGAGAAAAGAGAGTCAAAGGTAAACCTGAGCTGACAGCAAAGCAGAAAGGGAGGCCGACAACCTGCGTGTGCGATAGTGTGCTTTTTAGTTGAAAATTTAGAAGGGAGGTGATAAGAGAAAGGAAGGTGGTAAGGGAGGGAGACATGTTAAATTGAAGAGGGGACCTTATGATTCTCCACACGCCAGTTGGAAGGAGAGCGAGGCTACGTCTCTACCCAGCAGTCTAGGAATTCCACTTTGGAGCCTGAGCAGTTGCCGCCACACGTGGATGCACCATGCGCTGACACACCCTTCAGAGGATGTTAATCAGCAGAAGCCATTTACCAGCTAGGCTGCTGTGCCCACTCAAGAACAGGAAAAGTGTGAGGGGCAATCGCCAGTGATTTCTGGCAGATGGAAGCTGGGGGCATATATTTACTTTTCCTCTATTTACTGTAGAGGAAGCCAAGAAGAAGAATGCCGCCAAGGTCAAAGGTCAAAGTGTGTTAGGCGTCACGGATGGCCTTAAGAAGATACAGACTTTGAAATGTATTTCAAAGGTTTGTATTTCTAAGATGTTTGTGTTTCTCTGATCAGTATGCAAGGAGTTTAGACAAATGGGGTTCCCTATCTTATCTCCTGTGGGCTTCCCGCCATCTTAACCCAGATGTCCCTATCCTGCAGATTTCACAACTAGCAATCAGTAATGCCTGCTGTTTCTTACTTGCTGAGGGCCTGAAGTGAAATGCCTTATATATTTGGCTCCCTACAGGTAATTCCTAGGGGTGCCCTGTCCTACCATTTCCCTTGGTCCACCGCAAATCATCAACCAACTTGGTCACAACTACTCGAACTTCACTATTGACGGAAATATCATTAATTTAGCCAAGGAAGCAAAAACATTAGGTTTCTACATAGACTTCACCCTCTCCTTTAAAAAAAAAGGTCAGTTCCATGGCCTCCTCAACAGCCTACATTTGGAAATTGATCAGAGCAGTCAAACCTTTCCTCTCCACTAACAGCTGCACCACCCTAGACAGAGTCCTTATTTTGTAAAAACTGGATTATTGTAATGCCCTTTACCTAGAAGCCAACAAACACATTACAAACAAAATCCAGATTTGACAAAATAATGCTCTCAGAGCAGCTTTAAGCATTCCCAAAAAAGAACATATTTCCAACATAAGAAATATAAAATTGTGTTAAAAGTAGCCTCACTTACACATAAATGCCTCAATAATGCCACTCCCCATTACCTCATGAGAGATTCAGAAGGTATTCCCCCAACCGCCCCACTAGAACAGCCAACTCCAACACTTTTACAGTGCCCAAATACAAATGCTCCAAAACTGGAGGTACTAGCTTTCAGGTGAAAGCTGCACAACACTGGAACTCCCTCCCCCCAGCCTTAAGAGCAACCCAAACATACTCACTCTTCAGTCGCAACTACATCCATTGGCTCAAAGAAAACGACTTCTAAACCAACTCCACCCTCTCACTGCCAATGACCAGTTCTTTCTCTTTTTTCTTGTACAGACGGATAAATCCTGACAATTACTTATACCTTGCATCTTGCTATTGCACATTGTACCTTGTACGTATACTCTGTAAATATGCTCCTCTGTATTTACATGTATGTTTTTGATTGTATACTACTGTACCACAATGTAACCAAGCTGAAAATATCCTTACTGCCGTCTGCGCCCTGATACCCCTTGGTCTGGTGCGCATTACAAATATTGAAACAAACAAGCATGAATTGGTGTTTTGGGTGTCAAAATATAAGAAACTCTGATCCAGGCTCACTCTCTCTGATCATCTTCCCATGCTCTTCCTTCTGTTTGTCAGATGTCCACACTATTTCCTCACCTTTTCCTTTCTCTACTCTATTGTCCTCTCTCCACTCTCCTCTCTTCCCTCGCTTCCACACTTTTCTCACTCCCCTCTCCACTCTACTCTACGTTCTGCACTCTACTCTCTTTTCCTCTCTTCTACACCCTCCTAGACACAATCCCACCTCTATGACTTTATACCCTAAACTTACTATTCTTTATCTGCCTATATCTTCCAACATCACCCCTCTAGGTTCATTGCCTTGCACTCTCTCCATACCATCCTACCATACACTGTCTTTATCACCTTCACTATCCCTCTATTTCCCCCTAGATATATCCCTGTATTTTTATTTCACTCGTTCTGACTCACCTTATATACACACACCCTCATCACACTACACTCCATACAACTGGTGCCACTCTTTCTCACAATCAATATTTTGCTTGTACTCTGTTCTAACTCTGCTGCAACTCTTCAGAACTTCAGTCACCCATCGGTTCTCACCTGGTTTCTTGGTCCACCACCCCACTTCCTGACCTCACCCCTGCAGCCCACACTGCACTTCATTCCTTTCCATTTTATAGTGTTCTTTTGTTCATCGCGAGTCCTCTGTCTCTCTTCCATTAGATCCAGCACTGGCTTGACTCTGTGGGTCAATCTATATTAAAACCCTCTAAAACCAGATCCTTTGTCATTCTCGGCAGGGAAGCAGCCATGTGCTCAAGCTTTTCATCTTCCCCTTTGCTTCCTTCAGGTGGTGGTGAGTTTGGTTGCCAATTTATTTTGGGGAGTTTTTCTATGTCTCTCCTTTCCCCCCACATAATCTCCTCACACCCAATGCAGTTTCTTCTGTCATATCATTTTTCCTGTGTTCCTTCTGGGGTTGATATGTCAGTTGTCAGGATTCTCATTTCTGTTTAGCAAGGAAAGTTCCTGTACATTCCAGTTTTGTTCTTGACTCCATTCCCCTGGTTCTGGTCTTGGTATTCATGTATGCTCCCAGGTACATTTCGGAGTTAACGTGCTGAAACAGAAAAGAGAGAATTCTGGCCTGAAACAATACTGGGAGGAATTGTATGACAGAGAGCTATACCTACAATAACATGCACAGCGTAAGGACAGAGCCCTAACCTCCAACTCACTCATCAGGGAAAGGGTTGGTCCTGCATTATGTCTAGGTAATGTGAGAAACCTGAGGGTATTCCCACTCCATTTCCCCATGGGTCCTCTATGTAGGTAGCCAGGAAAAGGCCATTGCTCTTGGATCCTGACCTTGGGGTGGACAAGCGAGGGAGGATCTCCTGGGTGGAGGGTCTTTGGGGAATTTGGGAGAGAGATGGTATCCCCCTTTTCCTACTAATGACCAAACCCATCCTTTCCCCCCTTTATGGGCTATTGTGAATCAACTCCCCTGATTTCCCCATATGTGACTACTGACAGTACTGGGATGAATAATAGGCAACCGGGGACAATTAAGACTAGGTGCTTTTACCACTCTGGTACTAGGACAAAGAAGAGGCCTGCTGGTAGTTGTAGAAGTCAGGCACGCCCCCTTAATGATGGTCAGACAGGGCAGATTGTTCATTCGCATATGCTGACTATTAAAGGACTGCATGTATATAAAAGAGGCCCAATCACATGGTTTCAGGGAAGGCAGTGATGGTGAAGCAGCAGCAGAGAGACTAAGTGTGACTTAAGGGGTACCTTTGGCTGAGTTCCCCCTGTACCCACGCTCTCCTCACCTGAGCTTTCCGAGTCGATAGTATCTTGCAGGCCTCGATGTGCCAGGTAGTCTCTCTCCTTCTTCTGGTGCGTGGGCTTGTCACAGAGAGAAGCCACTGTGGCCGCTGGGTGAGAACAGCGGCACAGTGACCTCCTTTCCGGAACCAAACCAGAAAATGCAGGGAAAAACCCACTAGGGGAAAAAACCCTGATAAGAGGTGCCAAGACTTGTTTCAGAAGGCCAGTAGTCCACAGATGAAGAGGAGGAAGCGAAGGATCTCCAAACACTGAAGGTGTGGCCACGAAACGTCCAAGTCCACTGTAGTGGTCGGCCTGGAGAGTAGGCGGAAGAAACCAGCAGCTGCGAAGTCCGGACTGAAGGCAGAAGTCTTTCAGAAAGCACTGCGGAGGAGCACGGGGAGCCCGGGAGAAAAACCCTGCGATGCCCAGACTCAAGGAGCTAGGTGAGAGGACGAGAGAGAGGGAGAGAGAGAGAGAAAGAAAGAGAGAGAGAGAGAGAGAGAGAGAGAGAGAGAGAGAGAGAGAGAGAAGGCACGGCTAACGCCGCCCAGGGGAGGCGGCGGAATGGCGATGGGAAACAAAGTATGGATGTTTCCGGGGACCGGACACCGGAGAGAAGTAACCAGGTGGGGACAGATTTAACCCCTAGTAAATTCCAAAGCGAGGAGCAGAGGAAGAGCGAAGGACCCAGAGACGAAGTAAACAACAGAGAAGGGTTGCAACGCAACGACCTGCCGGGAGGCGGGGATTAAATACTCCCGGCAGCGTTGCGTCCCGCGTTAGGAGCTGCGGCCGCAAACACAGAAAAGGGACTAAAGTAACCTTCCTCTGTGTCCTCTCCAACTCCAACGCGGAAGAAAACGCCAGTCACGGCGATGGCCGCGACTGCGAGTGACACTAAGAGAAGCAGCAGGGAGCTGTAAGTGTGTAGCATGCACACAGTTTATGGGAGTGTGGCCCAGGAGCTGGGGCTCAGTGGAACTGAACGAACGCTGGACGGGGAGCCAACCAGGTAGGGTATCCCTTTTTCTGGGGTTTGAAGTACTCATTCTCCTGGAGTCAGAGGCTGATCCAATAGTGCCTGAGGCACAGAAGTTGGAGCATGGAGGCAGAGAACAGAAGGCCAAGAGATCTGTGTTGCAAGAACTTCCTAAGAAGCAACCAATGAGTTCCTATGAAATTGGAAACCTGGTATGTGAGTGTTTGAACTTACAAAGAGGATTACTTTGTATCCGGGTGGTCGCGTGCATAATAAGACACGTTTTCAAAGGTCTCAAATCCAAATCCTCATTACTATTGAACAATTAATAATAACTGTGTAGTGGAGTTGTCGCATGTACATGAAATCACATTTTCGAAAGTCTGAAGAGTGCTGAGTACGTTAGAAAAAAATCTACAAAGATATAAAACAACACGATTAAGTGAATGAAACCTTTAACAATCATTGAATTCTGATCCAAAAGAAAAGCTTAACAATCATATCTTCATGTATATTGAATACGAGAAAAAGGTTAACATACATATCTTCATGCTCATTGAATACCAAATTGAAAGAAAACTTAATAAACAACCAGAACTGTTACTTATGAAGAATACAAATTAACAGAGCTTTTGAAGTTAAATAAAACCTTTATGTGCCAAGCTCAAAAGTGAAGGAAACTCTAAGGCAAGTTACATTTATATATGCTGAACCTACAAGTGAATAGAAACCTTCAATTGAAATCAATACATTTTGATTTCTAAAGTAAACTGATCTTTAACAATGCAAGTGAAGCCAATATATGTTTAGCTCCAGGGTGAGTGGAACTTTGAAGACAAAGTTTACCAGGTGAACCACAGAAAGCATATTAAGCAACAGAGTGGAAGAACGTTTAAATAATAAAGCATACTTGAAAAACTGAATGGACAGCAATTTTCAGGCAAGATATTTTGTAAAAAGACCAAATAGATAGAGAGGGTGCATGTGTGGCACCGAACTTTAAGAAAACTGAAATAAACCAATACGACATTGAGAGTGAATCTTGGGGAAGGGATCCCTGAGGTTTAACATACTTATTACTTGAGGACAAACTCTCAAGGTATTATGTGTTTGGAACTGTGTTTTGGAATTTGGGGAAGGAAATCCTGAGTATTGCTTAACTCTATATCATGCTAAACCTAAGGCAATCCTGAGAATTTTGTTGCAACAGTTTTATACTTGGGGAAGGGAGCTGAAAGGAAGCTGTGAGCTGGATGGAGCTCCAAACATTGTGTTGAGTACTGTTTTGTTGATTTCTGACATGCCTACACATTGTATAGATTAGTTGTGAGGGCAAGTGTATGTTTTGGGCACAGACAGATTCCTAAGTTGAATTCTTTGACTCTGGCTTTCCTTAGTCTTGTTTTGGGAGGGAAATCCCATCATAGTACAGGGCATGAAAGACCTTTTTAAAAAAGTTGTAATTCTAATTCAGAATCTGTTGTCTGTGTCTTACTACATGATGCCTTCCCAGTAGCCCCCCACTTTTCCAGGTCTGAAGGGATCCCAGGTCCTTCCTGACAGTGTCAGGATTCTAACCCTGTCCCAGAAGCAGGGGGCCCACTCTCATAACAACCAACATATAGAAACACTGGTAGCAATATCATCCCATTGAATGCTCTGTTCCGCCAGCATTAGGATAAGCAGCAACATCAAACCTTGCAGCTGTGAGCACCACTTCAGAGCCATCAAGAGGTTATGCCACCACTTCTACCATGAACAAAACCTTCTCCTCCACCTCAATCACAGCCAGTTGAGTTTCTCTGTTAACTACTGCATCTGCTATGCTGTAGTTGCAGGGGTTAGCCAAATTAAAGTCCAGGAGAGGTCTGATACTAGGGCGGCACATCTAGAGAAATACCACCCCAGCATCTGGAAGGTGACAAAAGGAAAGTGTTGCAGAAGGGGAAAGGGAGGCAGTATCACTTTCCTTACTACCTTTGATGTTCCTTTTCCAAGTTTTAATTCATCCAGTCTCCATTAATTATTGTGCTTCAATGTAAAACATCCTAAACAAATGTTAAAAAGTCCCAACAAATTAAATATCTGAATAGATATTCAAGGAAACAACTTTAGTTGCAGAGACGCAATGGCGAGCAATAAAGTGAGAGCTTAATGCAACAAAACCTCAAATTCAGCTAAAGCCACCTTATCTTCATAGCCCCTGTTGCGCAGCCTATGACGACAATGATGACATCACTGATGACATCACAACAGTACCTGCCTCTAAGCATGGCCTTCAGCCATGGTCAGTGGCAGGGCCAAATATTTTTTAACAGGTCACTAGTCATGGCCTTCAGCCATGGACACTGGCCATGTCCATCGGCCATGTCCAATGTACATTTTAAAACACTAACAGGCCACCAAGCAAAGCCTTTGACCTTTACAAGTGACTACGGCATTCAGCCATATACACTGTACATTATGTACACTAACCAGCCATGAGCCATGGCCTTAAGCAATACACTGGCCAGTGGCCAATTCCAAAGGCGGTGCCCAATGTATATTCTAACATATAAATGGGCTACAAGTCATGGCCTTTCACCATGGCCAGTGGCTACAGCCTTCGGCCATGCCCACTGTATATTTTAAAATACTAACGTGACACTAGCTATGGCCTTCGGCCATGTCCACTATATTTTATGCAACATTAACCAGCCGCTAGCCATGGCTTTCGGACTTGGACAGTGGGCATCGACTTCGGCACAACACTAACCATTCATTAACCATGGTCTTTGCCGGTGCCGACTGTATATTCTAGCATATTAATGGGCCACCAGCCATGACCTTTAGTCATGGCAGTGGCTACAGCTTTTGACCTTGACAACTTTATATTTTAAAACAGTAACAGGCCGCTAGGAATGGCTAACAGCCATGCCCATTGAATATTTTACAACACTAACCATCCACCCGCTATGCCTTTGGTAATGGCCAGTGACCACAGCCTTCATCATGGCCAAGTCCGTGGCCTACATTTTTATTAGGATAATCAATGTTTTTATGAGCTAACCTATAAATCATGTTAATGCTAATGCCATTATTGATGTGTTGTGTTATACACAATGGCATTAGTGTTGTCATTATTGACGTGATGTGTGATGTCATCAGTAATCATATTGAACATGTAGTTAGTGATGCCATCAGTGATGTCAACTGTGATGTCATCATTGTGGAAATAGGTGAATAGCTGAATTTCAGGAGTTTTGTTGCATTAAGTTCTCACCTTAACGTCCCTGCAGCTAAAGTTTTTCCTTGAATTTCAAGGGTCTTGTTAAAATGTATTGGTCACCATAACGTCCCTGCAACTAAAGATGTTTCCTTGAATTTAAATGGTTTTGTTATACATTTATTATAGGCCGGGCTGAGCTCCGGCCCTACTGGCACTTCAGAAGTATGCATTGTTTGAGTTCTGCAGTACATGCTTTCTCATCTGCCACGTCTAATAGTGTGGGCCTGTATCCTGCTTACTTGAACCCATGCACCTCCTTTGCCCCTTTCCTTTTTTAGTACACAGTGCTAATTTTTACTTGAAGGAATGTCTTAATACTAAGGCTGACTGTGACTTGTTCTGTGCAAGGGAACCTTGCAATTCTGCAGTCCATAGTGATATGTTTGTGAGGGAAATATTAATTTTTACAACCCATGTTGATGTGCACTATTTGTATACACTTGCATTACTGTGTCCAATACTGTACCTGTTCTGTTTGGCAAAGGCATTGTTCTTCTGAAGCCTATTGTGACCTATTCTATTAAGGAACCTCATGTTCACCTGTCATGTGTGTGTGTGTGTGTGAAAAAGTGTGAAGAGTAGTTCTACTGCACATGCAAAGTGTATTTTGCTTGGTCTGGTTGTTGTGTCAATGAAAGTTGGAGTACTGCTGTACAAAATGATCCTGTTCTCTGTCTGATAAAGAATTTTGCTCTGCTACCCCACAAAAATCACAAGATTCCAAGCTAAATAAATATTCAACCCTTTTTTCACCTCTTGCCAGTAGAGCAACCAGCATATGCTTCCGCTGTTTCTTTTTGTTCTTGCTTCCTAGTGTAAAAGTTGAATCTGATGATGGTTATGTTTGTCTTTGGTGTTTAGTAATTGTCTAGTTGTTTGAGTGCCTTTTCAGACACATTCATATTCCCATCATCCTGGTCTTCTGGTATAGGGGGATTCTCACTTTATTTTCCTGCCTCTCAGGACCTAGGTTATGCAATAAAAATGACTTCTTCTCAGGGTTGCAGTCTTCATGTTTGACCGCAAGCAAATAATTACACCAATACTGTTTTAATCACACCATGGCAGTATTGGCTCTCTGCGATTGGGTAGGAAAGCCTCCGGTGGATACACTGTGAGTAGGATAACAAACAGCACAGTGCATTATTGTTAGTCTTGGATTGTCACTTGCCACATGTGCTATGGTATTGCACTAGTGTCTTTCAGCATGTACTCCAATTACTCCTAGAGTCGTTTCTCTTTTAAGATGGCATTCACATTTCTACACATTTATTGAGGCTTTCACTTTGACTAATATGGCCAACATGCTGCCTCACATTGATGGATTCTTTCCTCTTGACACAATGCCATAGGGATGCCTGCACATGTGTTTGCTTGCAAATCTCTTGAGGCTCAAGCTATCCCAATTCCGGTGTTTGCTTGCTCACCTCTTTCTCAGCACTTTGTTACCTCCTTCAGACTCCATATTGCACTTGGTTTCCAGTTGGCGAACAGCCCCTGAGGAATTTGCATTGACCACGCCAAGTGGCCGGTGCTGCACCACAGCGGGACTGGCGCATTGTACCCCATGCAAGCAGTTGGTCCCTTGTCGCCAAAACGTAGAAGGGTTGACTCATGGGCAGTGAGATTAGCAGGTAAGTCATTATTCACATACAGGGATCTCTCACACCATCTGCTACTGCTTTAATCCCTCTGCTCTTCAAAAACTGGTCCTACCAAGAATGGTCCCTCCCATCCAAGCGTGCACATTCCAAAAGACCCCGAGACAATAAGATGCCACATACACATCAATACTAGACAAAATGAAAGAAGAAATAGTGAAGCTTAAAAAATGTATTATTGATTAAAAAAAAAATGGGAAGTTGAAAAATGACGTACACAACTATAAAGAAGAACGCACCTATCCATACCTAGTTGACAGCTTCTATCAACAACTGAATAAAAACCAAAGTACAGGATGCTCGAATCAATGCCATCCACAATGCAAATTCCTGACATTTTCCAACAGTTCTAATAGCAGTGACTCCGACTCTACCAACACTGGCCCTTCCACCTCTAGAGGTCAACAACAAGGAGCCCAGTTTTTTCAGGGGAGAGGCCAAAGAGGCAAGAACAGACCACCAAGATCCCACGGGAAGCGGACCTGACAATGGGTACCACCGCCCCGAATGTGGTAATCCCTATCTTCGATTTAAGCAAACACAGCCTCTCGCCAGACAAAGTTGAACTGCTAAGCAAAGGACTAAGCTTCATACCAAGAACTAACGCTGATAGGTTTACCTCCGAGGTCAAATTAAGAAAATTCTTCAGAACAGTACGCCTCAAATATTTCTTCTGTGACATTACCGAAAAAGAGCATCCATCATCTACTGGCCTGAAACCGCCTTCCTCTTTCACTCAAATGGCTTCCATGATATGTCCAGAAATATTGGCCTTTGAAAACAAGATCTTATACGATTTCAATAATTTGTTTACTAAAGACCTTAAGTTTTTTGACAATCTTACAAAAGCACAATGCACTGCCTTAAAAACACTTGAAGACTATAATGAGGACTTTCTTATAAAACCCGCAGACAAAGGCGGTGGCATCGTTCTTTGGTCACGTGTTTTATATGAAAATGAAATTACCAAACATCTACAGAATGGCCATTTTTACAAAAAGATTGACGTCAATCCCAGTTCACGACTGTCCATCGAGATAGACAGCTTGATGTCACATGCACACAATGAAGTCTGGGTCGACGCGATGAGAGACTCTTTTTGATCAAACAACATCCCACGACACTGGCATTTTATCTTTTGCCCAAAATCCATAAAAATGAAACTACACCACCCGGAAGACCTATTGTTTCCGGCATCAATTCCATTCTTGAGCCACTTTCAATTTATGTAGATCATTTTCTTCGACCATTCGTGAGCAAAATGAAATCCTTCGTCCAACACACTACAGCAATGATCAAGATTCTCCAATATTTCACCATCGTTGAACATGACCTACTTGTCACTTTAGACATCGAATTGCTGTATACCAGCATCCCTCAAAATGAGTGTCTCCAAATTCTTAAACTCTATTTAGATAAAAGAACCTCTATTAGAGTGCCGACAGATTTCATACTGGAATGTGTCAGACTTGCACTTACCGTGAATTTCTTCTTCTACAAGGATATGTACTTCAAACAATGCCATGGTACAAGTATGGGCACAACTTTTGTGGCACACATAGCAAATTTATATATGGACCACTTCGAATTGACATACATCTACAGTGACACAAATCCATTCTCAAGAAAAATCATAACATGGAATCGTTATATTGACAATATCTTTCTTATCTGGAGAGGATCCGTGCTCGATCTAAATGAATTCTTGCAATGGCTCAATTCACACAATACCTCTATCAACTTCACCATCCATTCAGACAGGATGCATATACCCTTTCTGGATCCAAAAATCTACAGAACAGACAACAACAGTCTAGGAACTACATTATATCGTAAACGTACATCGAAACATACTCTGTTGTCCTTCTCCAGCTTTCATCCCGCTAGCTTGAAAGAAAATGTGCCCTATGGGCAATTTCTCTATCTAAGATGCACCTGCTCCACCACCACAGATTTTTATGCTAAAAGCAAAGATCTCACCACCCGTATGAAAGATCGTGGCTACCCAGCCCACATTATACGCCAGGCTCGAAAAAGAGCAAGACATACAAACCGAGATGATTGTCTCACCACAAGACCCAGAGATGAAAAAACAGAAAAGATGACATGTTTACCACCTATACACCAATCAGCAACCAAGTCAAGAATACTGTGCTAAAACACTGGAAAATTCTTCACACGGACTCCTTCAAACCAGAGAAACCATGTTTTGCCTTTAAAAGAGTCAAACATGTAAAAGACTGACTCGTGCACACCTACGAAGAACCCAAAACTCAACCTACCTCACAGACCACCCTTTGCCAGCTACCACTAGTAATTGGACATTTTTGATGCGGATCCTGCTCAGTATGCTCCCTCACTAAAGATCTAAAAAATATTGACCTGTATGGAATTAACTGGCAATACCATCATTTCCCCAATTGCAAAACAAAATGGTCAGTGTACAGCATTAAATGTCTGTGTAGACTTATATACGTGGGCCGGTGCAAATAGGTAATCCAACAACGAATTAGCGAACATCGCTCCTGCCTAAAAAACTCTGGAGAAGATAAACCAATGGTAGCACATTTTAAAGCTGTGCAATATAAATACACAGAATTGACATGGTCCTGATACAAACAATACCCAACCCCTTTCGGGGCAGCAACTGTGATTTACTTCTAAGAAAATTAGAACAAAAATGGATATGTCGTTTGGATTCAGTCAAAAAAGGCCTCAACGTAGAAATAGAGCAGAGTCTCTTTTTTCATTAACCACCACACACTACTACAAGTGTATTTGATGATCTCATTTTTTTGCCCTCCGACTATAAGCTATCCTTGACTCACAACATCAAGTCCCCTTATTTACATTATTATATCTACTAAGAATCCTGTGTACCAGTTAATGCTGTTTGCACACTATAATGCAATATTTGCCAAAACAGAATGTATTCAAAAAACGTTTGTGTATGGTACCTGATTACCTCGCATCCCAAAATGTCTTTCTAGACATGCTGCTTTAGCAATATGATTACGAAATAATCTTGCATGTACATGTATCTATGTTTAACTGTACAGTGAAGTATGTAAGGATTTTGACTAAGTGCACACACTGTGTCCAACATGAACTTGCTTTGAGTAGTTCCATTTCATTTTTGAGCCTCACTACGAGCCCCCACATAGCCTTGCCTGCCACGCCACGTCATTTAGCGTCTTCATTTAGAACATGCTCTGATTTGCTAGCTATACTCACGCCCTTCCCCTGACTACTGTGCCGCTGTGCAACTATCAGCTCTTTCCCCTTTTATCAAGTTATTTATTTTGATTAATACGGCGATGCCTTGATGCGTCCCTCTTTAATTAATTAATTATTTTTCGTGGTATCATCTTACCGCGGCACATCACAGTATTCCATTCAAGACATGCTCGTATAGTATTTGTTCAAACATAACCAATGCCCACCCTTTGATGCGTTTGTTTCCCTGGTGACACTATATAAACACACACTTCAGGTTTCTATCAAGCATGCGCCAGAACGAGACACTGCTCCAGACACCCGGGGGCTTAAATCAGGTAAACAAACAGCTTGCATTTTTCTGTTGGCCTTCCCAGGACTTCTCAAATAATACTGCTTAGAAACAAGCTATTAGTGGGACTTTTTTCATTGGATACTTGCCCTAAGTCACTGCCAATATGCAAGTACCACCCTGCACAGTTCTAATATCCTGTCATGACCTGCAGGTTTACATAACCTCTTTTCACTCCGGCTTCTTACTCAACCTTTCGCCAACTCCCATCCCACTCAAGAGGTCGGATATTATAGCGCTACCACACCATCCTGCGGATTCTCCTGAGTTTTTTTCATTCGACTTGTAAACCAGGTACTTTGTTTATTTCACTAAAACTTTTTTCGATGTGCCACTCAATAGCAATAATTGCGATCTAAGCCACTCCCTCACCTAACTATTGCAGGTCTTTCATGCATCATTTTTTGATCATTCGACGCTCGCCATAACGGCCTCGCCTAAAGCCTGACAGCGCCAAAAAACACTAAACAAGGGTATGTCAACTCAATTTATATCTAGAGTTCACCCAGTCATTTTGGCGACACGTCCACTCATTTTATTTTGTTTATATTATTTTTAGATGACGCTGTGAAACAGCACCTCACTGATCATTATTCCTTACCTTCGTGCCTCCAAGAACACGAACAGTCCTGATGACAGTTCGGACACTTTTCTTGTGAACTGTCTTATTAAATAACTGTTTTTGAGAAATTAACTGTTCCGAACTTGAAACACCAAATACAGTGTCGACAAGTCTTGCTATGAGCCATACTTAGCTGTGACCCATGTAACATCTTAAAACTGCATTTTGCACTGTGAAATGCTCCAAATTGGTTTCATGTTCATATACAAATGTCGTGTGTTCTTTTCATGTCACGCATTTACGTACAACCTCCAGTACACCAGACTGTGTCAATTTGTCATGTGTCTGTTTTGTTTTTAGTTAGTAGTTTTTATCAGAATAAAATTGTTATGTTTTTCTACACATCGTGTTTCACTAGTGTGATCTAATGTTTTCCACTAGACCCAAGATAGATGCAAACATCCACTTAGCGCTCCAAAGGGAGGTGTCCTTGACTCATTTCCCCTTCTCTATACACAAACATCAACTACCTTCTCACGCCAGGGTGACAGCATGTTGAAAGATGGAGCAGACATAGGGCCTCATTACACGGACGGCGGTAAGGGTTAACGGTCACCGTTAATGGCAACGGTGACCGTTAACCCTTACCGCCGTACTACGAGGTCCCTTTGCGGGTTGGAGGATTTAACGCCTGCTTCTTGCAGGCGTTAAAATCCAACCCGCTAAGGGACCTCGGAGCTATTTACGGCACCGCAAAATTGCGGTGGCGTAATTAGCGCCTTCCCCATTTCCATAGAGCCCTATGGGGCAGAAATGGGAATGGGGAAGGGCAATGGCGGAAAGGGGATTTACCGCCCCTCCAACCTTGGAATGGGGCGGTAAATCCCCTTTCCGCCAAGGCGGTGCCGGTATTTTACCGGCATGAGCCATGGCGCTAATAGCACCCTGGCTCACCGCCTACCGTGTAATGAGGCCCATAGTCAGATATATTTCTAGCAATTCAGCAAATTCTAGTGTAACTATGATTCTGACACGGCTCGGGCATGGCCTGGCCCTCCTTATGTTGCTAATTCTCTATACTGAAGCCTTCTTGCTGGATGAGGCAGTTTTGTACATCTGGCTTATTTGGTCCAAAAAGGAAAGACAGGAGAAACAGCCAATCTATGGAGAGGCTGCTTCTTGCAGTTTACCTTTTGTACATGTGGTTAGGACATGTGCACAACAACATAGGTAGGATTAGGCTGGTTTGAGATAGTGCATCATAATTCAATATGGCAAATGCAAGTGGAGCTGAGCTTTACGAGTAAGGCATAGAAGGTGTTACATGAATAGCAGCAAATGTAGATTTTACACCACACCATCAAACTATTTGACAACCACGTGAATAAGTCGTTTTTATGAAAACTACACCAAACGGCATTCAGATTATCCTCAGTCTAGACTGAACCAAATTCCTATGTACCTCCTAATAACTCCAGCTTTAGCTCAGTGGATGAATGGGTGATGAGAATGTGGCTTGACCTTAACCCAAGTAAACCCGAGCTGTTATTAATTTCTAAAGACACATAAGATAACAACAAGGTATTCCACTTTGAGATTTCGATCTCAGAGCATTTCATTCCTGTTGCATCAAAAGTCAAAACTTTGGGAGTTATTCTTAGCTCAGCCCCTCCCTATGAAGCGCGTGCTAATAATATCACCAGATCCTCTCATTATTATCTTAGGCAAATACGGTCTCTACTATCCTCACAACACTGTGCTAATATTGTTCTGTCTTTAATAGGATCTAAACTAGATTACTGTAACAAACATCCTGTGGGTGGTTGCCAAATGGTAGATGACACGATTGAATATATACCCTTTGGAAAAAATTATAACAGCGCTTATCTTTTAAGCTTCATATTCTTCTCTCCACACACTGCTTTCAAATGGTTGAGCATTGATGCCCATGGGTCTTTTGCAATTTAAAAATGTAAAAAAATCAATCAGTCAATCAATCAGTACGTGCTTTATTACTGTGCCTAGGAGATTCAACATTTGCTGGGCGCTTTGAAACAGTATGTACGTGCTGCCTAGGCGCCTAACAAGTGAACAATAAATAAATGCATACATACTCCTGTCCCAAACGGTAATACAGCTTACAAATCAGAACAGCAGTATTAATGCTCTGCAAAGAAGCTCCAAAATAGATTGAAATTATCCTATATATGACTCTCTTAGAATATCTATGCATTGGGGACTAGGCATGTACACAGCCCCATAAATGCATATTTATAATGAGACCCAGATTCCCCTATGAGCCCCGAGCCACCTATATGCTCCCCGCCCCCCCACCATAACGTTCAGTGCCCCGCCTCCTTTTCTAGATATTAGATATCTGTGTTTTCTCTTTCTCTTTTGTGGTACTGCTAGAAGTAACAGCTGGAAGGCTCTAGCAAATGGGGGAGCAAGCAATGTGTTAGAATAGCAATGGAGATAGAAACGATGGGTGCAAGTAGTCTGTAGAAAGCGCCCCCTCAGAAAACTCAGTATACGCGCGCACTTCAGATTAATCCTCTGAATGGCTCTCCTCCTACTCATCGTCCTACATAACAGGGTGCAAGGATAATGCACCGTCACATTTTAAATTAATTTAAATGCAATAAAACAATAACACTTTAATGACAGGAGTGACAGTTGGACAATCCAGAAAACTTACATTTGCATTCTGAATTTGTGCAATTGCTGGCAATATTCCAAGAGTACAAACTACAGAACATCCTGTGTCCAACCCCTCGCCCTGCACTACTAAAAGAGAAGTCCTAATTGTGCTTTGGCAGCAAATGTTAAATTGTGCTTTTACTTTTATGCTGGCGCCCTGTTTCAGTTTTTGATGTTGAAAACCCCGAGTGAGAGAGTGGTAAAGCGGGAACGAGATCAGAATACGCGGGAGCACTCGACTGGCTTATACACTAGGCACAGCTAGCGCTCAGCTTCAAACTAGATAAAACCTCTTTCATGGTGATTTGTATCAACCATATAGGAAATCTGCTGGTAGTGTCTGCTATACTCCTAGGCCGTAGTTCCCTGTCCTGTCCACCCTTGGGATTCTTTCTTCCTGTACTGCTCATTTACATATAGGTCTGTAATGCCGAATGCAAATGGCACATTTTTTTTTGCAGCTGATGCTAAAGCAAGCTGCCTTTTGCTTGCAATTGTCCTGAAAAAAAGTACATGTAATGGTTAACATCTCTGGGGAAAGATATTTTATTTCTCTATTTTTATCATGCAATCTGGCTGCATCCTACAGTGAACGTTTTTCTTTTTTACATTAATCAGAGCAAGCTGGCGTAAAGTCTGCTTTCTGCTTGTGCTTGTCTGTGGCTTAACACGTGTACCTATGAGTGTATCACAAAATGCAGCATCCATGCGAACAAAAACCAAGTTTGTATTCAAGCTTTAAGTGCTACTGAACAAAGCTCCCAAAATCAGAAACACACATCAATTATTATAACCTGCAGGGACTGTTGCCATTATCCAAGCAAGTGATTAGGTACCATGACCTCCAGCAAATTCCACGATCTGACTATTTGGGTTGGGCTACCATCACAACCACACTGAGGCAAACTGCCCTACAAACTAACCTTGAGAGGGTGCATTTGCCCCTTGTCTATAAAATACTGGTAGATATGGCCACTGATCACATAGAGCAAGATGCCAGATATCTTCTTTAGAGCCTCCTTTACACACATGATTCTTTTAATGCCGCGCCTCCATGCCTATGTTCTCATTGGGTCACATTGCCTGCCCAGCTAAAACTGATCTGAAATCCTTTTCTGTTTGCAGATCCCAAAATATACGCATAGATTCCATTATGCTTTAAGAGCCACAACTGTCATGGACTTTTGCTTTATTGTTTCCAAACACGGTGGGGGGTCTACTTTAAAGAACTGCACAAGTACTTCTAGAAACTCTCAAATTTCATCATACCTCAAATTTCCCTAATAAAATGAAAAAGGTCAGGCCTTCGAAATGTAATACAATTGTATTTGGCAGTCTGCAATATTTGTATAACAGTCTGGAAATAATTGACATATTACAGGTTGGTTGTAATAAGACAATTGGGCCTCATTACAAGTTTGCCGGTCTGGAAACAAGGGTGCTGGTAAGCTCACCGGCACCCATGTTTCTGGATCGGCAAACTACGAATTTGCCTGCCAGGGCTGCTGCACCTGACAGCACTGATCCTGCTGGGCGCAGCAGCCACGGTAGGCAGACACTTCATGGAAGCACTGGCTCTGTTAGCAACAGTGCCGCGCTTATGAGTCCCCAATCCCATAGAGTCCTATCGGATTCAGAATGGGGACTAACATTTTACCAGTACCTGACTTCATGAGCCACCAGACTTGTCATGTTCCTGGTTGCACCGGGAAGTCAGGCACCAGTAAAATATTACCAGCCCATCGGCAACCCTGCCGGTAGCCCCGGCAGGGTTACCGTCGGACTCGTAATGAGGCCCAATGACTTCACAACTGCTCTGTAATCATTTATTATGCTTCAGTTGTGGTGTCACAATGCCTTCTGCTTGAGCCAGAGAGAGAATTCCAGCTGGCACTGCAACACTTAATTAAAGCCTTGAAAAGCTTTTCAAATACCTTGTTTGCAGAATAGTTTTCTGTGCCACATCACAGCCATTCATTGACAACTGTTAATGGTAGAATGTTTAATTTGTGCACTGCTGGAGTTTAACACATGTATGCAAGAATCTTCATGGCGTGACTTATTTCAAAGCACAAAATGAACATTTTGTTCGATACATTGTAATAAACTGCTTGAAATATTTTTCTGCAATTTATTAGGAGCTGCATTTTTTAAAAAAAATGTTGATTCTATATTGATGGTATGGATCAGCAAACTGATGATCTCTCACCTTATATTATGCGAGATACAAGGTGTAAAAGGGGATTAAAGTATATGGCCATTTATTATAAGCAATACAATACCCCCTATTGTATTTAATAAGGATAGTGCAAGTTACTGAGGAGCTTTGTGGCCAAATAGAGGAACACAGCCACCCTATATATCAAAGGCTAGTTGTGACATCATTACTCACCTGCAATAAGAAAATGACATCACTACTGATCTGTAATCATTTATGATGTTTCTGTTGTGATTTCACAACACCTGTTTGAGCCAGCAAAGAGTAGAATTCCAGCTGTCTCTGCAGCACTTACATCCATAAAAAGCTTTTCTTTTCAAATTCCTTTCTTACTCTGACACTTTACATCCATGAACTGATATGATCTTTTTATGGTAGCATGTTTATTTTGCACACTGCTGGAATTCAACCAGCAATAGCAAGAATCTCCATGTGATTGCTTAGTGTAAAACAAACAGTGAAAATGTTTTAAACAGATTCTACATTGATTATATGGATTAGCAACTGGAAGATTTCTTGCATTATTTTTAAGGCTCCAGGTTTTATGGTATTTATTTTTCCATCATTTTCATCCGTATGTATCCATATTTATGTTTTGCCCAGGTTTCTATATTTATCCACATTAACTATTTGTCATGTAAAAACATAACTTCCAATCAGTATATTTCTACATTTATGTGAATGAATTAAATTGAATTTATTGTAATACGCACTCAGCGATACAGGACAGAAATGAAACTAGGTTATTGCACATCAATATCCAAATATGAGCCCACTAAAACTTAGTGAAAAACCCAAAAGCACACTTTCAAAGGACAAACCACCCAGTCCAATTTCATAAACAATCAAAAACATGTTATATAAGGATTTTTTTATTTTTTTATTTTTTTTACAGAAAGATAATATAGACCACAATTGAATTAAAAATAATAGTTACAAATCAAATGTTGATAACATCCTAATTGGAGCATTGGAAATGTTCTTACAATGAGGTCTGTACAACGAGGTTTGTAACAATCACCATGTATAAGAATTTGACAATCTATACACATTGTTCCAAAGTTGGAAATGTGTTGTTTGAAAGCAAGTGTTCCTATTATAACCACATATTTTGGCTATGCCCTACGCATTTCAGATTGAGAAAATCAGTATAGAAATCACCTTTCCTAGAACAGTGAATAATATTCCTAATAAAACATTATAATGACACAAATATCCAATAGCTATGTGTATATACACCTACCTGAGTTATAGACTGATACACCTTTAAAAAATAATCACCTGTCTGAAAACACAAAAAGATACATATGTCACATTACCAAATGTGACTAGCCAAATTAATCCAATACAAATTACAGTGCAAAGCCATACCGTATTCCTTATGTCCATCAACATACTCCTTTTGCCCAAAAAGAATCACTGTTCTTGCTCAGCCAACTACAATCTAACAACAAAAAAATCAGTCCAAGACCATCAATCTAAAAAAATACCACAGAAACATACCATAATGCATACATCTAGCTTTGTTAATCTGGCCCCTGGTGTTCATGGGATCACATTTATTTCTGCCCAAGGGAAGAGTCTTCCGACTATTGCCTTTGCTGCATTAGCTAAAAACAGGAGAAATATGATTAATTGAGTGAAGGAGGTGATGGATGATGTAGGTTACAATGACATCCGCCATTCCTCATCTCTGGTGTACAAATCCCTGGGGTCTAGTGTATGGTGATAATTTAATGAGGAGTTAGGCATGCATGCAGGGAAAGGCAAATAACAGAATTATTCCTAAGGTATGCCGCAAAGAGCCTTAAGAATGTTGTGCAGAGTTTTTTCATGGAGACATTTCACATGAGTTAAAATATTGTTGTAAAATAAGAGTCCAAGATGACTTTGGGGTAAATCATGCAGGGCGGCTGATAGACAAGCAATATAACTAAGCACTTGAATATGCCAATTTGGATTCTCCGTCAAGACCAATAAGACGGAAGATAACATTGTGATAAGTGCATTGTGGTAAACGGTGTCAAACTCGGCTACCAAATTCATAACATTTAGTATAATTGAATGGTCATCCGTCTGTACCCAACAGCGATCAGAGAGTAAGCCATGTAAACATCTGCGTCATGGTACTGACAGATGCCCAGCTTGAGTTAACGGAGCACTGCATTTGGGTGGATACCGCGATCTATGAGAGTACCAAGCGAAGGAATTCCAGTAATGGGTCAAAGTTTTTTATTAAAACAGCTATTTACACTTTTTCATAAACTTCAGACTACACTGAGAGCTTTAGAGCTCAGGGAAAGTATCCTCATTCAGGGAAGGTGTGTTTATCTTAGCCACAGCAATGACCAATGCTAATGGGGAAACAGTGCACCTAAGAGTGTTCGTTTTTAAAAAAAAAACCTTTAAAATTATTATTAGGGAAACAATTGCAAGACTGCAAGTATCAGCATGCAAAACTGTTTTGTGGTCATTTTGGAAGGGGCTAGTTATTATGATACCATAGTGGAAGACGTGGGGAAGAGGGCATTGAGCCCAGTGAACAATGCGATGGCAGATAACACTTGGACAGATCATGCCGATGGTGCAAAGAAAACGTAAGAGCTGTTCCTTAAATGGTATAGCTTTGGAAAGGGTTAATTCGATAATTTACTTGGGGTTTCCATTTATTTGTTCTCCAGATAAAGTATTTCTTAAGAACGATATGAGAGCAAATGCTGACTTTAATGTTCCCCAAATGAAACATATTTTGTATTGATTCTGCACATTTTCACTTGTACCGATTATCACATTCTTTGAAGGAAAGATTTGCCCAAAACTCCTGTATGGTATTGAGCTGTTGGATGAATGGGCACTGGATTACCTATCGTTGATTAAAGTTGTGATCTGGCATAAGATACTGGGCGTTTCGAGCTCTGTTCCAGTTGCAGCCAGTAGACATGAATTTGACCTTATGTCGCAAAAAGTAAAGGTTCAATGTTGTCTCTTGTCATTTTATGGGAAATTGTTCCAATCTCACAGAAAGACATTGGGCCTCATTACGAGTCTGGCGCTAACCATGCCAGAAAAACCGGCAGGCTACTGCCTGACCCTTTACCATTCCGCCTCCGTGATTCCCGGAATAACCGGGCCATTACGACCCCGGTGACCCGGGAATTCCGGAGGCGGAATTCTGTAAGTCCCCATTCCCATGGAGTCCCATTGGACTCCATGGGGATGGGGACAATGGAAACACCGGTTCCGTCTATGACAGAGCCGATGTTTCCATTTGTGCCTGCAGGTGGGTGGTGTAAATCCCCCAGGTCAGACCTGGCGGGAGTGACACCTCCCGCCTGCAGGACTCTTAGTCAGCCAGTCTGGAAACAATGGTGCCAGCGGTTTTACTGCCACAATTCTTTCCGGACCGGCAGCGTCATAATGAGGCCCATTATATCCGGACTTTGCAGAGACCATGAACCAAGGGCAAGTGCTGAGTGTGCAAATGTTTAAAGCACGCTGCAAGAGTATATTGAAAGATTTTGAATTAACTTCTGATGAATTGCGGAATAATCCAAATAGGATGAAATGCAAGCTAATGGGCCAGGATTGGTCTGATAATATTGAAAGCCTGCACGGTCATGCCTCGCTTACACATTTAAAATCAGAGCATAAATGTAGAGGGACTCTTTCCTCCTACTTGGTAAGGTTCCTATGCGACAAGACAACATGTATTTATTTGTTTTAGATGATACTGTCTCCTGACTAAGGACGTATTTTATAGAAGGAGTATAGTATCTGCAATTAAGGTTCAATACAGGTTCTGCCACCAGGAAGATAGAGTTGAAATATTGAGGCACCAATTGGTGGAATGTCCAGAGCTGGGATCTAGGAGGTATCTGCATTTTCATAGACTTTTTGATGTTTGTTAAAGTATTGACCAGGATTTGTTTTGGGAAAAAATGTCTTCTTGGTTTGAAATGAGTCTGAAACTGAATGAGACTTAGGGCCTGATTCGTGGAACGTTCTCCTATGGGATTGTGCCATTATAAACACGTCCATGAATCAGGCCTTTAGTCCTTAGGACCTTGGATGGGAATTGAATTTTAACTATTTTTATGAAATTATTAGAAAGTGATGTTTTTATGACTTTGTATTTTTAGAATTGAAATGGGTGATTTCACTGTTTTTTTTGTATTATTCTTTTTTCTTCTCCTTTATATTAATAGCATTGTATTGGATTGTATTGTTGAGGTTGAATTTATGTGTAACTAATAACCAATAATAATAAAACAATGTTTTAAAAAATAACACCATGATATCAAAAGATGGTCAAATGCATCTTACCACTTCCAGTCTCGTGAAATGATGTTCAACCTGCACGCTAACTACTTTAGGAGATAGGGGATTAGATAGGGGAACTAAGGTACCTGGTGATAACGTTAATTTGCCAAGATTACACATGTCTGGTCAAGCCAATGGGAGGTCAAGGTGCTTACTGCCAAAGTCAGCGCATCAGGCAATGGATCCAACAGTTCACCTAGTAGAGGACGACGCGTAGGTGTCTAGGTAGCTCGATAGAGAAACAGAGGGAGAGTGTAAGAATGTGTAATTAGCAGATCTGTTGTGTTTTTGAAATAGCACATCTTATCTCTAGAAAGGAGCCAGTTAAGAAAAATGATTCCTTCAGCCCAACTGCTGAAAATGTTGAAATACAATGGTAATTAACTATTAAAAAAAACCTTGACATCGGCATCCTGAGGTCATGTATATGGCTTTCTAGCTGCACATAGTTTGCAATCCTCTCACTCGCCCGTAAGGCCCTGTTTAATCTCGAGATCCAGACCATATTTCCTTTAGTTCAGATAGAAGCTTGCAGCTCATCTGTCTCTTTAACCTTTAGTTCCTGGAAGTAAATGACTGCTGGATTGATTGCACTCTGCCAGCCTGTTTTTCTGCTCACTGTTCCTTTTACAATGCAGATTACATTGCTTTAATGAGGCCGATGCGTATTGTGCAATGATGTGATTTCCCTGCGCTTTGTTCTTATAAGGAGCAGCACCATCCTAAAAACACCTTGACTGAAATCAATGTTATTGTCTGCATGAAATGGCTCTGCATTGATATTTACTGGAGCAAATGCGTACCTACTGCAGCCCTGCATTTCCAAAACACGTTTAATGTAGGCACTATCAGGTTTATAGGAATGTTATTAGCATCTGCCAGCATCTTGGCCACTGGGTGAAACGATCTGGGAAATCTCAGCCGAATACTAAGTGGGTAAATGCCCACACTGTTGCAAAGTACAATGGGACATAGAACCGACCAGCACACATGGAGCTAGCACCAGGATTGAGTCATCTCTCACCCTTTTAAGTTTTTTCCAGAACTTCCCAAATTATTTATACTGCCCCCTTCATATTCTGTCCTTTTCTTGTTTTCAATCTCATTGTCCGCGATAACGATCACCTCTGGTTGCATTTTGCTTTGTTGCCTCTCAGCTCGGTTTCCACTATATACATAGGCTGTCTTTGCTCAGAACCTTTCCCCAATGTTAACAAGATCTCATTCAAGTGCTCCCAGTCATATTCCTTTCCCAGGCAGTTTTATGGGCAGTGGCATAACACAATATGTGGGGGCCCCCTGCCCCCCCAACCCCCAAATCTGCAACAAATCACAGGTTGCGCCATACTCTGGGCCAGCCTAGATTACCACGCTTGTGCAATATGCACAAACGTGCTGCTGAAGGGGTTTGCGACACACTGCACTAGGAGAAAGATATACATAAGTGTTTAAAGCAATATGCAGAACACTTTCTTTGAAGAATTGGCTAAAAAGCCAGAGTGTTTGCAATTGTTTTGTAGGGTCACACCAATCCAATACATGCAAGTCACCAACAGTGCACAGGAACATGAGTGCTTTCCTATTAAAAATGCCATGCCACAATGAAAACCTGTCCAACGGGCTGCACAATGCAGAGCAGTGTAGATACGTAAGAGCATTACAGTAAAGCATGCGAGTCCGCATTTAGATATACCTAGACGGGTTGCACCAAAATGCCAGTCGAAGCAATAACACTCATTGAGAAGAGAGCACACATCAAGCCTGCGTCCCTTCGGCCTCTAACAACACAGCCACACTCTTTAAAATCTGCAAGGAAGTGGCAATCGTGTTGCGGTCTCTACATCTCCTATTCCCTCCCAGGCCCTCTGTATGGCTCTGGCCTCTCACTTCTCTGCTAGAACTCAGGACGTCCTGCGCTCTATCGCCTCTTCCTCTCCCTCTTCCACTTCCTCTCTTTGTACCCCTTTGGTCATCTCTGCCTCTCCTCCTCCTTTCTCCTTTTTTTCTCTGACACCTGACAAGGTTTCTAGACAAATCTGATCTATGAAAGTGCCATCCAAACAGGTGCTTCCTTGCTCCTCCAGAACCATCAAGGACCATATTGACACCCTTGTTCCAGCCTTGGTCGATTCCTGTAATCACTTGTTCGCCATTGGAACTTTCCCCTCTCGCTTCAGCACTCCCTTGTGCACCCACTCCACAAGAAACTGTCTGGCGATCCTAACTGCCTGGCAAACTATCACCCAATCTTCATCACCCCTTTCCTGGGCAAACTCTTGGAAAAGCTGTCCCTTTCCCAGCTTGCTCTCTACACTGAATCTGTTGGATGTCTCCATGACCATCAGTCTGGCTTCAGAGCTGCCAGAGGCAAGGAAACTGCTCTCCTGAACACCCGCGAAGGTCTGCTTTCTAACCTTGATTCCAGCATTCCTTCAGTCCTCATCCTCCTTGATCTTTCGTCAGCTTTCGACATGGTCAATCACGCCATCCTGATCAATAGACTCTGTGAGAACCTGGGCATCATGGATCAGGCTCTGGAGTGGCTGACCTCCTTCCTCTTGGATCGCCCCTCCTAGTCCAACTTGGTCCCTTCCTCTCCACCACCTCTCTCTCTACCTGTGGCGTTCCCCAAGTCTCTATCCTCTCACCTGGTTTTGCAACCTCTATTTGGCCCTTTTGCCCCACCTGATTGGTACCTTCTCCTCTACCTTTCAATGTTATACAGATGAAACTCAGCTTTCCTTCAGACTCCCCTCAGCCTCCTCTCCTCTCTTGCTCATTCCTGACTGTCTATCCATGATTTAAAATTGGTGCGCCTCCAACGATCTCTGCCTTAATGTCAGTAAGACGGAGATCCTTATAATTGGGAGCCCTGCCCCTACTTTCCCTCTCTCACTCTGGCTGCCCGCCTTGAGCCCTTTCCTTCACATTCCTGAGAGGCAAAAAAAATTGGTGTAATCATCGGCTCCACTCTCGTTCTCTCCTCACATCTCGGATGTCACCAAGAAGTCCCACTACCAGCTGCACCTCCTCAAAGGGACTCAAAGGGACTCTTCCCTTTCTCACTTTTGCCCATAAGCTCACTGACGCCAAAGCCCTGTTTCTCTCTAGGCTGGTCTACTGCAACAGCCTCTTTCTCAATCTGCCTTCCTCTACTCTCCGCCCTCTGCAACTGCAAGACTTATCCTTGGCCTCAAGCCCAAGGACTGTATCTCTCCAGCCCTGAAATCTCTCCACTGGCTCCCGGTGGCTGCAGGCATCAAGTTCAAGACCCTTTGCATTGTCCACAAGAATTTCTGGGGCCGGGGCTCACACTACATCCAATGCTCTCTTCCAAAATATATTCCTTCTCGAGCCATTTGCTCAGCTACCTCCAACTCTCTAAGAGTTAGACGCTTCTCCAGGCAGAGAGTGGGGGGTTGATCTGTCTCCTCTGCAGGTGCTTCCCTCTGGAATGGCCTCCCTGCCCCATCTCAAAATGTATCCGACAACCTGAAGTTTTGGAAGAAGCTCAAAACTTTCCTCTTCTCCCCTGCTTTCGCTCTCTCCCTCCCCTTCTGATCTACCAGACCTACCTGTCTGCTGTACCAACTGGTTTCTTGGCTACCCTCAGAGTCTCACTGAGTCCAGGCTCTTTGTTGATCAGTCACCCTTGTAATTGCCTCCAGACCTACCACACCCTTAGGGACTCTAACTGTAACCCCACAGTCGCTTGTTCTCCTTGCACTATCCAAAGCCACACTGCCTTGGCTGCATTTACTCAGAACATTGCTGTCCTGTTTTCCCCTCCCCTCTCCCTTGTACTCCCCCTCCTTTCCCCTTGCACTTCTCGTTCTCGCACTTGCACTATCTGAATGACAGAAGGCCTAGTAAGATCCTTTGTCTTGTCCTCCCTTTGTCTTCGCTCCCTTATGGGCATGTGGCACGTTATAGAAATTAAAATAAATAAATAAATAAATATTATATAGTATCTTGTTATGCCTAGAAACACTGGTGTACAGGCATGTTATAAATGACTCATCATATAATATCATATTATTTTATCACAGATGTCCCAAAAAATATTCAATGCCGCAGTAAGACACAGCTAGACTGGCAGCATCCAAATGCCAGTCTAGCCAGGTAATTACACTTAGCAGGACTGCTTTATCATAATTGCCCATCTAAAAAAAAGTCATACCAAACTGATAAATGACTAGACTGGCTGCACCAAAATATCGCTCTAGCCTTAATACCACATATAATTCCCGCTTAGCCTGGACATGGATGACCATTATGGTTTATCGCACAATACCCCCCCCCACATCCCCTCTCCCTCCCACCCGCTACCCCAACCTCCAATATCAGCTCCTTGGTCCAGAATTACCTCCATGTCCCTTTTCCTTGTCACAGTGCTTATGTAAGAGGCTCCTTGCCTTATAGGTAAGTAGTGGGATGAGGAAGAGTGGGACTAGGAGTAATGAAGATTACAGGTAGCTAAGTCAGGCATTACCTCCATGTACCTCTACCTCATCCCAGTACTAGTATATGAGGCAGAGTGCTTCATACACAAGTACTGCCTCATACACAAATACGGGACGAGGAAGAATAGGGCTAGGACTAATGAAGATTTCCAATAAGTAATCAAGGCATTAAACAAAAGTATTGGCGCAAGACCATTGGGCTGACTGGGCTTCAGCAATTCCCCACCCCCTTAATATTTTGGGCTATGTTGACTCGACCTGGCTGACATACGGAGCAGTTACTGGACAGAACAGGACACAGATGTTAAATAGCAGCATTGACAAACGTAAGCATTTCACTGTTAGTACCTGCATTTAAATGCTAAATTGTGTAGGCAATTTAAATTGTAATGTGGGTTTAGTACTTGGATGCCAGGCGAGTGATTGGAAGGGTAGAGAGAGAACGGGAGACTGGTCATTCTCACAGCAGTCCATAGGTGGTTGCTTTCAGACTTAAAGGAGAGAGTTAACTGCTTGTAACATTGAAGTTGCACTAGAATAGTCTCATTAAAATGCATAAAGAAGTTAGTTGCCCCCACACAAATAGGTTTGGACCTCCACCCTTGAAATTAGCACCTCTCCAAATATTGATGGGTTAGCCACCCCAAAATGTAGGTTTTGTTGCGCCCCTGAACACAAACACACACACCATTCACCATATACACACACGCACACCCAGCCATCCATACATTTAAGTGTGCACTCTTTCACCATAAAGGTACGCCAAAGTAGCCACCCGTACATTTAAGTGTGCACCTTTTCACCATACAGGCACACACACCCAGGCACCCACCCATACATATACATGTGTACCCTTTCACCATATACTCACACAGGCAGCCACCTATACATTTAAGTGTGCACCCTTTCACTGTACACGCACACACGCACGCCCGGCCACCCATAAATGTGTGTGCCCCCTTTCAACATACACTCACACAGGCAGCCTCCTATACATTTAAGTGTGCACCCTTTCACCATACACTCACACACGCACAGGTCATGTGGCTGAGGGGAGGCCTGACACTTCAAAAAGTAATTGTTTCTTTTTGAAGTCACTCTGACTTCCATAACGGAAATCGTTTCTTTTTGTAGGCATATTGACTTCAAAAATAAACTATTTCTTTTTGAAGTCATGGGGCTTCCCACACCACATGACATGGAGGCCTCCAGCGAGGGTCATCATGAGGTGAAGGGAGCTTTCGGGCTTCAAAAAGAATGTTTCTTTTTGTAGTAACTCTTCCTTTAGAAAGACATTATTTATTTTATAGAAATAATTTCTTTATGAATGCAGAGTGAATAAAAAAGGAAAAAAATATTTGATTTTCTTTTTTTGAAAAAACATTTTTCCGTTTCTTTTTTACTCCAAGTGGGTCCTCCTCCCAGGAGATGTGGTGGTGGGGCCCCCTGCTCCGGAGGGGCCTTGGGGGCCCATGTTACGCCAGTGGTTATGGGATACAGTAGTTTAAGGAAAAACAGCACTGGGGAGTTTAAATATTTAGAAGATGTGCAGCGCAAGTGTCACCTAACTTGATTGCAGCCTGCTTGAAACATCACTTTTGATCCTGCCTAGTGCTCAATCAGCTGCATGCCGTGTGCCATCAGAACCTTTTAGGTTATTCGTTTTATTTATTTATTGTGCATTTGTAAGGCGCTTATACATCAAGTAAATTGTGTTTCAAAGCGCCCACAGGACAACAGGGAGGGAACATGGGAGTGAAAGGCAAATATAACAATGAAAGAGAGCGGCGGTCCTACTAGGCCTTGTGAGCATTCAGGGCATGGGGGGTATATGATATGGCATTTATAACGTGCCTATACACAAGTGTTTAAAGGTGCAACGAGGCAAAGGAGGGGGAACAGAGGGAGGACAGACAACGATCCTACTAGGCCAGGTGACATTCAGATCGTGCAAGTGGATGGGAAGGGGAAGGGGGAGAGTGTAAGGGAGAGGAGGAGGGGAAGTGCAGTACAAGGGATAATAGACTAACAACAATAAGTAAGTACAGCCAGCTGGTGGCAAGGGCAAAGGTAAGTGCAGACAAGGGATAATAGACTAACAACAATAAGTACGTACAGCCAGCTGGTGGCAAGTGCCAAGTTAAGTGCAGAGAAGGGATAATAGACTAACAACAATAGGTAAGTACAGCCAGCTGGGGGAAAGTGCAAAGGTAAGTGTAGACATATTGGCCCTAATTACAAGTCAGGCGTTAAGGGGTTAATGGCGCCGTAAAGAGCGTCGGCGCCGTTAAACCCTTAACGCCTGATTCACACTTTAACGCCTGCTTTTTGCAGGCGTTAAAGTCCAAGGCGCTAAGCGACCTTGGTGCTAATTACGGCACCGTAATTTAAGGTGCCGTAATTAGCGCCTTCCCCATCCCCATTATGCCCTATTGAGCAAAAATGGGAATGGGGAAGGGCAAATGGTGAATGGGGAATTCCCGCTCCACTCACCTTGGAATGGGGCGGTAATTCCGCCATCCACCACATGGCGGAATCCGGCATGGACCATGGTGCTAATAGCACCATGGTCCACCGCCTGACTTGTAATGAGGCCATAGTGTTAAGTGCTTGTAGAGGGACTATAGGGATACAAGGACAGTCCTGAGTGCGGGAGGTTGCCGAGAAGGCAGTGCAGGGGAGGAACCTGGGCCCGAAGTCAGAGTTTGGTTGGGTAACCAGTGCAGTTTCAGCAGGAATTCAGCAAGGGAGAGGAGGAGAAAAAGCAGAAGCAAAGAGAAAGGTTTTGAGGTGCTTCCGAAAACTGAGATGATTCTCCTCAAGTTTCAGTGAGGCAGGGAGGCTGTTCCAGAGGGAGGCCCCAGCCAAAGAGAGGGATCTACCACCAACTCGTTGCTTGGAGAAGCGACTGACCCTGAGGGAGTTGGAGGTGGATAAGTGAAGAGCTCGAGAAGGAAGATATTTAGGAAGAGAGATTTGAAGATATTAAGGCCCCAGGCCCCAGAAGACTAGGAGAAAGAAGGAGGGAGGTGGTAGGGCATAGGTTGCAAGCTGTTAAGTGACTGGCAGAGATCATATGGTGAGTGGTCCACTGCCAATAAATAAGCGCAGGCCTGGGATAGCACGGGCCAGTGGGAACCTAAGGCAAGGGATGGGAGTGGGCAGAGGCTGAACGCGATTGGGGTGTGAGGCCATGACCCAGGTGGACACCTAAGGGCACTTGTCACCAATCTCAGTGATTGTGGGATTAAGCAAAGGAGGGAGGGGGAGGAGGAGGTAAAAGAGCTTGAAGAGTTGGAAGAGATTCCGGAATTCGAGGAGATCCAGCTCAAGACGAAGAGAAAGGTGGGGGGCTGTTCCCTAAGAGGGTGCCAGCTGAGCAAAGAGATTGTCCACCAGCTCGCTGTTCAGCAAATCGATTGACACGCAGAGAGTTGGCGCTGGAGATATGTAAAGATCTGGAGGGGATGTATTTAGTGAGAGGCAGTAGTATATAGCATGGCCCCTGGCCCAAGACAGCCTTATGGATGATTCAGAGGGTTTCCAATATAATCCTTGCAACAACCGGGATCCAATGGAGGGATTTTAGGGCTGGAGAGATGCAGTCCCTTGGCTTGAGGTCAAGGATAAGTATTGCGGCCCTATTCTGCAGTAGCTGGAGCGGATGTAGAGAGGGAGAGGGTAGATTAAGGAAGAGGCTATTGCATTAGTCAAGCCTAGAGAGTACCACAGCTCTAGAGACATTGAGCTTCTGGGGGAAAGTGAGGAAATGAACAATTCCTTTGAGGAGGTAGGGTTGAAAGTGGGCCTTCTTGGCAATGTCCTGGATGTGAAGGAGGAAGGAAAGAGAGGAGTCAAACATGACTCTAAGTTTTTTTTACTTCAGATGAAGGAGAAGTGGGGGGGACCCATAGAAGGTGGCCAGAGAGAGGGGAAGAAAGGTGGGGCAGGAGACCCAGTCGGGAGGAGCTCATTATTGCTGGCATTGAGGCAGAGATCATTGGAGGCACACCAGGACTGGATGGCAGATAGACAGTCAGGCATGATGGATGAGGTAAGGAGAGGATCAGAGGGATGTTTGAAGAAGGCGTGTGTGTCATCTGCATAACACTGGGAGTGAGGGGAGTAGGTGGTAATTAGGTGTGCAAGATAGGTGTTAAAGAGTCAGGGAGGAAGGTCAGAGCCCTGGATATTGCCACAGGTGGATATAGAGGTGGCAGAGGAGAAAGAGACCAGGATAACCTGGTAGGGAAAGTCAGTGATCAAGGAGGTCAGCCAGTCCAGTGCCAGCTCCGAGATACCCTGGGTATTGTGGTAGAGTTTCATGAGGATGGAGTGGTTAACAGTGTCAAATGCAGAGGAGAGATCAAGTAGAATGAGAACAGCAGGAGTTCAAAAGAGCAGTTTTTGTGCCTCTGGATGCTCAGAATCCAGATTGATGGTCACGTAGGCAACCAACAAGCTCAGTATGCTGAGGCAGTTGGGGGAAAACAAGCTTATCCAAGAGTTTCCCAAGAAAGGGGGTGATAGAGATGGGGCGGTAGTTAGCCAGACAGGACAGGTCTGCAGAATGTTTTTTCAAGAGGGGCTGCACAAGAGAGTGCTTGATGGAAGAGGGGAAAGACCCAGTAGAAAAAGAGTGATTGCAGGAATCAGCAAGTGCTGGGGCAAGAAAGCTAATGTTGTCCTTAATAGTTCTGGATGAATAGAGGGAGATCTGTTTGGAGGAGACCTTCACAGAGCAGACGACTCTAGTGACCTCATCAGGTGTGATACGAGAGAAGGAGGACCGAAAGGCTGAGAGGGGATGGGAAGCCATATGTGGCAGGAAGGTGGAAGAAGGGCAGGGGTAAGGAGAAGTGAGGGCGCTCAGTATGTCCTGGGTGGTTTTTGCAGTAAGTGCGTGGCCAATGCATTGCAGAGGGCCTGGGAGGAAAGAGGCGAGGTGGAGACTGCAGACGGGTTGGCTAGTCCCTTGCAGATTTTAAAAGAGTTCAGCTGTGGTGGTGGATGCACCAGAGATGCAAGCCTGGATGTGGGCCCTTTTCTTGGAGCGAATGGTGAGTCAGTATTGCCTTGGAAACAGGCACCCAGCCATGTTGTCAGAGGGTGAGCATGAGGTCATCCACTTCTGTTCAACAGCTTTGCACTTGCTTTTTAGGGCTGTAAATTCAAAGTTGTACCAGTTGTGACGCTTGGAGGCATGTTTCAGGCAGCTCCTCATGACTGGGGCAAGAAGGTCAAGAGTGATGGGATGATGAAGGTTGCTGAGAGCAGAGTCATTGGTAGAGTCTGCAGTGGGGGACGAGGGGATGAAGGTAAATGCGAAGGAAGCATGTGACACTTGTTGCATCCGATGGATGTTCGCAAATGAGGTTGGCACGGCTGGGGGAGGTGCAGTCAGACTACAGCTAGGGCCCAGGTGAGAGGAGAAGAGAGAGTGTTCTGACCAGGAGAGAGGGGTTGTGAGTGGGGAGGAGAGCAAGAGATCAATTTGGATGATGGCATTGAGAGCGTGTCCAGCCGAGTGGGTATAACCGGAGGGAAGAATGGAGAGGGAGTGCGAGGTGTAGAGGCCACAGAAGAGAGTGGATGCTGTGATTGAGGAGTCAAGGTGGATGTTGAACTCACCCAAGAAAAGGTGTTTAGAGGTAGATGTGAGGAGAGGGGAGGAGAAATCAGCCCATTCAATCAGGCGGCCTGTAGATAGTGGCAATGGTCAGGGAGGAAGTGGGAGAGAAGATCAGTTTGCAAACTAGTCTCTCAGAGGAAGAGTAAGACTGGGTGCGTATGAGGGAAGAATGGACCCACTCAGGGACAATCAGGGCAACACCACTGCCAGCACAATTGGGACGAGGCTTAGAGATGATCTTGTAGCCATCAAGGAGTAGCAAGTCAAAAGCAGTAACTGAGCTGGCATTGAACCACATCTCGGTAAGAATTAGGATATTGGGGTCAAGGTCTTCAAGGAGGAGAAAGTTGTGAGCAGAGTGCTTGAAAGCAGAGTGAGCATTAAGTGTGGGTAGGTGCAAGAGGTCACTGCCTTAGAAGGTTTTCCAAGGAGGGGCAAATGGGCATGATACAACAGTCAGAGGAGGGGGGACAGAGATAGCGGGAGACGCAGTTGCAGGTGTGTGAAGGAAGTTAACAAGGGACAGCAAGCACTGATCAAAGAGGAGAAGGTTGGGTTAAGGACCCTGAACCAAGATAGTGCCATTGCGATAGACATTAATGATACACCTGGTTGATGAGAAGCCTGCGAGAGTACTTCCCATCTAGTGCCCCCATTAATGGGTGATGATATGAGAGGGGAGAGAGAGGAGCGATAACTTGAGGAGTCCATAGATCTGCAGAGGGGACATAAAAGAGGATATCAGTGAAAATCTGTCTGTAAATTGCACTGGCACAAGTGTGTGCGATATCTAGTCCAGGGTCAGGATGTCTTTTTTAAGCTTTTTTCTTCCAGACTTTGCTAGAGAGGGAAGATAGGTGATAGTACAGCAGTTAGAAAAGATAGGAGAGATGGTGAGTGCTATAGGGGCAGTGGAGGAAAGGAAGAAAATAGAGGAGGGGCTGCACAGTAAAAACACAACTCATGAGGCAGCCTAGTAGCCAAGGGAAGCAAGAAAACAAATGCAATGGGAAGACTTAAGTAGCAACAATGGGGTACAGACATGTAAAGAAACACTGTCTAAACAAGAGGTAGATAGCTCTTATTAACAGTTACAAACATTAAATCAATACTGTTTCTCTTTACACATATTCACTTTATTCAAAATTACATATAAAAATCAATTTATCAAAAAACTTTAAATATTAAAACACTGTATAAAAATGCAAATCAGGAGTGACAAAGACAACGTTTTTGAATAGGCAGTTATCTAAGTAGATCAAGTTATTACTTACGACTGATAATTTAATAGACATCTCAGTGTAATATATACCCTTAAATTGGAATTTTAAATCTAGATGGTTAACTCATTGACCACATTAATAAACTCGACATGTTTCAGTTCTCTTCTTTTGTTTTAGGAACTTTCTTCAGGAGTATTGTCACTCGACACTTATTACAGTAAAACAAGAAATACAACTATTGTGTCTAGTTGAAAATGGTTCCAACTTCTTGTAGAGAGTGAAAAAGCAACTGCTTTTCAAATTGTAACTGTTGATAAAATCAAACAAAAAGAGAGAGTAAACTATTATTGCTTAATTAAATCTCTGTGATTAAGTTTTAATCCCTGACTGGACCTTGAAACTTAATTACCTGGCCTAGTCTGTAAAGTGAACTTCAAAGAAGGTGTGGTCCTGAATTTAGCAGGGAATCTCTTCTCTGGTGTGATTTACAAATGTGTTGGTGATTCTCGACCTGTAGAAAATTTACATCGGTACAGTATTTTGATATTTAAAGTTTTTTGATGAATTGATTTTTATTTGTAATTTTGAATAAAATGAATATGTGTTAAGAGAAACAGTATTGATTTAATGTTTGTAACTGTTAATACGAGCTATCTACCTCTTGTTTAGATAATTTCCAATTACCCAGTAAAAGGTAGAGTTTCCACTATGGTGGACCTTATGGGATTCTCCTTTAAAAGTTTAGTGATGTAAAGAAACACACCAGGATTCAAATGTGCACAATGGCATATAATGCAATGCAAAACGGGGTGTACAGATATTAAAAACACAACAGGATTTGAATTTGCAAGGTCAAAGAATGCAATGCAACATAGGGTGCAGAGATATTAAAAGCACATCAGGATTCGAATTTGCACAAGGGCACAAGATGCAATGCAAAATGGGGTGCAGAGATATTAAAACACACCAGGATTCAAATTTACATAAGGGCACATATTGCAATACAAAATGGGGTGCAGAGATATTAAAAACACACCAGAATTTGAATATGCACAAGGGCACTGAAATGCATTGAAAGAGGGATTAGGTACGGCAAGCAAGGCAGAATGGCATAGCCACAGTTTATTTCAACAATTGTTTAGGTTAGTGGAAAAGCAATGACAATATCCAGTCATGACTCACAGGTATTCTTGAGGGGTGCACAAAGTTCCAGAGACACAAGATTGTCTCTGCATGCCTGGTGGTTGTTCCATGAGGTGCAGCAAAGGTGAGGGGTTGTGGCCCTAGGAGCCCTCCAACTCCCGACAGGCTCAGACCGATGGCCCAATCAGTAATGTGGCGTGTGTGTTGTGCGGGCACCTCTACGCTCACACCCGGAGGTGGCCATCTTGGAGGGGAGGCTGACCCAAGATTCAAAAACATACCAATTTGGCTTTGCAGGAGAGAAAACACACCCAGCGACGATTTCGGCACGCAAGCAATGCTGCGATGCTGATGGGCAATTAGGCAGTGAAATATTGCAAGAGGGGCACTTGCTGCTCTGAAAACAAAGAGGGATCAAGTCTGAGTACAAAGCCCAGCGGGTCTTACCTTCACGGGATGAAGAGCGAGCGCTGCGCCTTCAGCCTCAATTCGCTGGCAGAATGTGGTGCTGATCCCTTTGGGCTGGTACAATGAATGGAGGGAGAAATCCCATGCTGGGGCCTAGTGTGGGCCTTGGAAGGGGCCAGTGTTCATCTGCCGGCTCCTGTGATTGGACAAGATGAGGGACGATGGCGCAATCAGTGATGCAACGTGTGTGTTGTGTGGACACCCCTGTGCTCACACCCAGAGGTGGCCATCTGGAGGGGAGGCTGGCCCAGGATTAAAAAAACAGCCCAATATGGCGTTGCTGGAGAGAACACACACCCAAGGCCGATTTCGCCAAGAGAGCATTGCTGCAATAGTGAGATAAATTGCGCAATGAAATACTGCAAGTGGGGCGCTTGATACTCAAGAAAGAAAGAGGGCTCAATTCTTCTTACAATAATGCGTTATGGTATTATTGGAAACACTACACTGGAATGCATTATATCTATATCTGATGAACCTGCCCAGGGCTGGCCTAAGGGGCAATTGAGTGGTGTGGCTGCGCAGGGCTGCAAAACATAAAGGGCACACTATATCGCCCAGTAAGCCGGCCCTGAGCCCCATCAAGCTTTCTGAATTCGAAGTGCATGTGCTCCGATTAAAAATAGCATTCTAGTTTCAGCACAGCAGTCTGGAGTGCTGCGTGGCATTTATAATGTTACTTTATGTCCGGCTCCACTGCGTGTGACAGGAAACCAGCTTCCTAGTTTCCTGCCTGCGTATTGCAAGCTGGAGCGCAGGAGTTGTCGGAAGTGGAGGCCACCCTGACGAAGGCAAATACAGGCGTAGAGCAGGTAAGAAAAGGAATATGTTTTATTGTGTGTGTTCATGCATTTGCAGAGAAAGTTAAGAAAGTTCATGATGTATGCATGCAAGCATATGAGGGTGTGTTATGTAATATGCATTGTGTGCGTGTGAATGAGTGACTTTATGATGTATGGGCAGCTGGGTGAATGTGTGACTGAGTGAGTTTATGGTGCACGGGTGCTCCAGTGAATGGACTGATTAAATGAGCGAGTGAATTCTGTGGGAATAGGTGTGCATGTGTGTTTGCGCTGGGCCTGCCACGGAGGAGCTGATTTTGGAGAGTGGGTGGTGAGAGACGTTGTGCATAGGGACACCACCATAATTGTAATGGCCATCCATGAAATACTAATGCAAGCACATTATGTGATATTATGTGGCTAGACTGACATTTTGAAACAGCCAGTCTAGCCGTTTCATTCTGTGGTATGACTTTTTTTTCTGGGTATGGGTATCTATGATAAAGCAAGTATGGCATGTCCTGTTACTTAGCTAGAATGGCATTGTGTGGCAGCCAGTCTAGCCCTTTCTTACTACGTCATTACATTATTTTTTCTGGTCATCTATGATATTGTATGCATCGTGTGGCTTATTACTTGGATAGACTGACATTTTGGGGCATGACTTTTTGTTTATGGGCATCCATAATAAAGAAAATATGACATGTGTTATCACTTGGCTAGACTAGCATTTTGGTGCAGACAGTTTAGCCCTTTCTTACTGTGGCATGACTATTTGTTCTGGGCATCTACGAAAAACCAAGCATTGCATGTGTTATTACTTGGTTAGGTGGGCATTTTGGGGATGCCAGCCTATCCCTTTCTTTCTATGGCATGACTCTTGTTCTAAGCTATAATAACCGGCCATTAATGGTAGCAGCTTGAACATGGTGCATGTACCTGAATATATGATAGCAGTACCTGGCAAAAACATATACACAAGCTGAAACAGTTGGCTAATGCATGTGTTTACAGGACTTCAGTGAAGGAAATGCATACTGCTTTTAAATGAAGTGGCTAAAGGCAGACCTGGTTAAGACATTTGTATTACACTAGTAGCGTGTTTACAGCAGTAATTAAACAATTCACTCTAAGAACACTGCTTTCAAAAAGAACCTGGCAGACACATAGGGCCTCATTCCGAGTATGGCGGTAAGGGATAGCGGCCACCGGTAACGAGACCGGTGGCGGTGATCCCTTACCGCCATACTCCGAGTTCCCTTTGCGCCCTCGCCCTTAATGCCTGCTTTGAGCAGGTGTTAAAGTCGAGGGCGCAAAGGGGCCTCCAAGCCAATAACGGTGACCGTAATGAACGGTCACCGTTATTTGCATCTTCCCCATTCCCATTGAGACCTATGGGGGCTCATTTGGGAATGGGGAAGAGCCTTGGTGAATGGGGAATTACTGCCCCGCCAACCTTGGAATGGGGCGGTAATTCTGCCATCCACCAAGGCGCTGCCGGTCCGGGTACGGCGTCAACCAAGGCGTTAATAGCGCCATTGGTTAGCGCCGTACTCGGAATGAGGCCCATAGAGTGCAAAGTTTGATTTTAAGGCTTGACAAAGTAAGCTCAAAGAGATTCCAGGAGGGTGTGTTTTGGACGGTGAATGGGCAGGAAGTGGGAGGGACTGGCCATAGAGATTAGCATGCCCATGCGCAGTTAATGGGTGGGTAAATAGCCAAACAACACCTCCAAGCCTTCTATCTCTTCTCATATGCCATTTCTGCCTAGCTGTACTCCTATGCATTAGTTTTGGGTTATAGGTATCGTTAAAGCATCATTGGGCCTCATTAGGACCCAGGCGGTAAGGGGTTTACGGCGGCGTAAACAGCTCCGACCCTTACCGCCTGATTCAAAATCCATGGCGCTAAGGGACCTTGTTGTTAATTACGCCACCATAATTTACGGTGGCGTAATTAACGCCTTCCCCACTCCCATTATGCCCTATGGGGCAAAAATGGGAATGGGGAAGGGTAAATGGGTTAATGGGGACTTACCGCCCCACTCACCTCGGAATGGGGCGGTAAGTCCGCCAACCACCATGGCGTAAACGTAGTTTATGCCATGGTGGTAAAGGTACGACCCAGGCGGTAACTTACCGCCTGGGTCGTAATGAGGCCCATTGTCTAGTCAAAACTAAAAACTACTCTCCAATATTCTTGCAATCCATAAGAAGAAAGCCTTTTTAAAAAGTGTTCTCTTAGAAAGGGGGCCGGCAACTCTTATTGAAGGGTTTTCCTTGTGCTGGGAAAGCTCAACAAGTCATGTCTCCTATAAGCTCCCATTATGCCGTCAGACATTGAAGGCTAAGTTCTGGCCAATATCTGACAGAGTAGAGTAGAGGGACATGCCTGGGGATGATCCTTGGCAGGGAACATCCCCTGGCCGGAATTTGAAATTCTGCCAGAACCTGGATCCAATGGGCACCTGCACACCTAAAGGTCTAAACTGCAAACTAGAAGACCCCTTCCACACCTCACAATGGCCTGCAATTAAACATGCTTTCAAGTGATAAGTAATTTATAACATGCAGAGGTTTCTAAGAGCGGACCCGCGGATCGAACCTGTGTTGCTCTGTGTCGTCTTGTTTTCTAGGCGAGTACGTTGCCCCTTAGCTATCCTCCCGAGACAAACCATAACGTGGGGAAATGGATAAGGAGATACATGTATGTTAATTTAAACATGCTAGATAACACATTACAAAGAAATCGCATAAGCTTTCTGAAAAAATACATCCCTGGGTAGGTTGTGGGTATTCATGCTTCGAAAGGAAAATGGTCAAGCGTTGTACACATTCTAATAGCAGGAAGGCTTTTCCAGTTCGCGGAAGTGTATGCTTGCGAAGTTTTTTCTACTGATTATTCCGTCCACAAAACAAGAGGGTCGATGGACACCTTAAAAAAAAAGAGAGACAAAAATAAAAACACGACGTCGAAAAGGGAACAAATGGAGGACGGCGTCAAAGGCCAACGGCGGAACATGGATCTAATGCGCTGATGTGGAGATGTTTCTGGGGCAGCGGAGCACGCGGTCGGCGCACGGTGACCTTCCCCGGCAAGGTGAGAGCTCCGGCTCCCGGCGGACGCGGGCAGACACTGCTTCTGTAAAGGACGGTAATTGACTTGCTCATAAAATATTTAGCTGCGCTCATTCTCTCCGTCCGTGTGGCTGAATATTTTGCTGGAGAAATTTACCACGCTTCGTGTTTTGTTGGAAGCGGCTTCCTCCGTTAACACGGAAGCATGGCATTGATCCATAGATGAGGGCACGTGGCCAGGCCTTACTCGCCTGTCGGTGCTTCCTGAGCCTTTCTGGAGTCTCCTAGCGTAGGTTGGGCCTCCACACGTCCTTCTGACAGAAGTTCCCTCCTTATAAAAGCCTTCATTTTTACAAGTGATCTTATACCAGGTATTTCACAAATGGGGATATTGCTGTGACTGCCATTCTGTATTTATATCTTTGAGCCTCTCCTGGATGGTTCTGTAGGTTTAGCTACCAACCTTAATGCTGGCCTGTCTCTGTACCCTACTGAAGTGCAGTCTTCCGTGCGGCCTCCAGAAATTGCCAAACCCTCCAGACTCGCAGTGATGCTGTGCTATTTCTCTCTGTACAGGAATCCAAATGTATACTGTTACCAGACTTGTAGCACCATGGTCTATTGGTATAATGTACAAATAATACCAAGTATTATAATATAGTGCTTCATACAAAGAGGAATTTGTATTGCACAGTTACGTGGTACGCAATGTATTGAGCTCTGAAGGATAACGGTGTGATGGCCTTGCTGAAGGATTTCCACTCGCCAAGTGCAGGCGTGCCTCATGTCTAAGGCAGCTGCTATACCATCGGGTATCCATACAAGCACCCTCACGTTCATGGCTTCCCTTTTGGCGTTAGTGTCCTCAAAGTGGGCACAAGTTCGTATGCATGCAATAATAGGAATGCACCACGCTCTCGAGTGGCGTCGTACTAGCACAATGCTCTGCACTGCTTCTAGCAGAACACTTGCCATCAGACTTCAAGAGCGCAAGCCACTTTCCAACCATGAGGTTGGCATGTCTTATGACTAAATTCTGAAGAGCGTTAGGACAGCACCATGGAAGCGATATTAGAGAGTTTCTGAAAGTTTGGCATGATCAGAGGTTAAAGTGTCAGACAGTGTCGGATTGGGGCATACAATTGTCTCGGCCACCAACGGTTGCAAATGGGATTTCATTCCTTTTACGCTGTTTCAATAGTACACATGGGGGAGGTTTTTGATAAAATGTGATGCAGATTGTACATTTAAAAAAATATGTATTCAGCAACACTGGTCCAAACTATTAGCCACATAGTGAAGTAACTCATCAAACTGGCACACATTAGCCAAAAAAAGTGGCACACTTTGACAAAAAAATAAAATAAAAAAAATAATAATAATACTGGCCACACAAGCATTTTGCATTTTTGATTTGTCTATATAAGCCAGAAGGAGCCTGATGTGTGAAGAACTCTGGTAATCAAGTCTACAAAGGGATGGGTGTTCAATTCAGACAGGTCGAAGGGTGGGTGGGCATTGTTGACAATTGTCATTGAGCATAACAGAGGAATTAGTGCAACCGCTTGCATGGGGAAGAGCATTTCTCTTTGGAACTGCTAGAATCAAGGACATGTGTTGCCTTGATCAGGGTACTCACGAGTGAAATCCCGCCCATGAATAGATTTGAACTTGTGTTGATATCCATCCATATGCTAGTTCAGAAGCTGGCTGAAACTATGCCCCAGTATTCAGCATCTCACACTCTATGCTCCCAAAGCTCTCCTCAGCCTAACTGTCCCCTGCCCACCTTGTGATGTCTACCACTTCGTTTCATCCCCATCTCAGGCACTTCAAAGCTGTAGGTACTAAGGACTTTGTAACATCGACTGGCTTCAATGTCAGCCTTACAATCAGCCTTCTCTTCCAAAAGGGCACTGCGTTGTCTGATAGTGCCATCACCTACCACCGCAATGATCTTAAACGATCACCACCACTGCATCACATCCCTGGATATATCTGTAAATACTGTATTACTGAATATAAAGGGCCTGATTCATGCAATTGTTAGTGCGGTGTAAAGTCACTTTGCACTGCGAACAAACACCCTGATTCACAGAGCAGTGCAAAGTGTATTTTTGCACCGTTGTAAAGTCAGTGCAAAGTCACTTTGCAGTGCAAAAGTGCACTTTGCACCACTCTTATGGGCCTTGGGACATGCATATGGTAATGGATGCGATGACGCCAGAATATTTTGGAGTCCAAATAATCGGACAAACTCAAGAATATGGCAAGTTCTGTTTTATTAACAAGTATCTAAAACAGGGAGGATACGACAAACATCAGCGGACATATGCTCAGTCTCTCAATGATCTCCACATAAACTATGGTCCTTATGCACAATCATGCGTCAGAGTGAAGTCATACTACGTAGCAATAATGAAAAACCTATCAAGGGTCGGGACTGGTTAAGGGAAACATCTAAGTATACATTTCTATAGGAGCTAGGATTGTTATTGGCTGCCTGTTATCAGGTGGACAACTTATGCCTACCTCTAAAAACATGTAATTTTAGAAATATTAGATACACAATTTATCATTGGTCTTCAAACTATAAGGTCCTTCATTATATGGACTCATAGAAATGGTTGGCACACTTGTGCCATGTCTGGAACATTAGGTTCATTTAGCAGCACATAAGCTCAAGACCAAGTGCAGGGAGATAGGACATGAAGGTACCTGACCACCAAATTAGCACAGCATCTCTCATCGCTCATGCCGTCTGCCATGAAATTGTCTTTGTACTTGGTCTTGCAGAGTATCCTTGTCTTTGAGCATGCAGGGGAGTGAGGGCCCTCTCTAGCATGTGTGGAACTCAACAATGTGGGTGTTGAGGTGAACCCTGTCCCTCCACCCTCCAGGATGGCCCTCCTCTCCCCTGGCACAAATAGAAGGGGGCCATGGGATAGTTAGGGCACATTGAGGTACTTCTGGTATTCTAATTGGTGACTATCAGACATATTAAGTGTTGGATCCTGTGTTTCGCATTTGCGGGGACCACGCCTGCTTGCTTAAGGAAACGTGGCCCTCTATATGCTGGCGCTGTCTGTGGCTGCAAGACTGCATCCCTCCCTTGAACAGCTGTCCCAGGAAAAGGAGCCAATACTGTGAAGCGTGGCCCTGCACCCGTAACCACCACAGACCGATGTTCCAACACTGACTGGCCCTGTGAGGGTCTTCGCCACCTACAGATCTCTGGGATAGGCCAGCACCCACAGCTGATGCATTCACCTGTGACTGCAGCGAGGAATACATGTCCGATTCACCACCAGAGCCATAGGCTTCCTTAGAGGCGGACTCAGAGTGAGTCATGCCCAGGATGGCATGTAGCACCAGTGGATTTTCATGGGCTACCACACCACATCCTCCACTGGTGCCTGGTTGTGGCCCACTCTCCTGTACCTCCTCCACCTCCTCCTCTGCATCCAGTGCCTCATCACCTGCACATGGATAGAAAAATGCAGGAAGACACGTCTAAATAGCATAGCCCACACACATAGGTATCACAATGTAGTCATGCAACACATCAACCTGCCATGTCAGTGATGTCACATGGAAGGGAATGGTATTATGAAAGCAGACATGGATGTGTGTTAAAGGGCACACCACCACATGTACATGGTACATAGCACCTGTTTCACACAGAAGTACTAGAATGGCATAGTTGAGTCACCAGACTTCACTGATGCAAATACACAGATACCACTAGCATGGCCATGCCTGAACTGTCAAACAGCATGTGACGGAAGTTGATGACCATTGTCCCAGAGCAGGTACAATGCTTGTGACATGACATGAAATGACATGGAAATCACAATTACAAAAAACACAATTGTCACAAGGTGCTACAATGCGAGGGTGGTGGAATAGAGTGATGGCAGGCACACCGATTCCACGAGTCCAGGTCACATTGACATCACGCAAGTCAATAGGCATGTAGAAGGGGAGACCAGGGGTTGGAAGTGTGAGGGGGCAGTGCAGTACATGGGAACGGGCTCTACGTGGAACATAACTACATAACAAGGAAAGGCAAAGTTTCCAGCTGATGGCAGTGTCAGGACAAGTGCTTGAATCAGGTGTCAAGTGTTGTCAGTGTTTTGAAGGGGCTACAGTAAATACACCCCAAGTGCGGGTGGTGCCTGGGAGCCAGTGCCATCATCACAGTCCTAGGGAGATACCTGGCCCCAAAACAAAAAGACCATTCACACAGTCCAGTCCTGGGTGAGTTGCAGAGGGAAGAGAGTAGAAGCACAGGAACATTGGTATAGTCTGTTGCAGTAGGCCAGCATTGGAATGAACAGTCCCCTAGAGACAGTGAGCTGCTGGGGGGAGGAGCTGAAAGGAAGAATACTTCTGAGGAGGTACAGCTGGCAGGGTGACCTCTCAGAGATATCAAAAGATGTGACAAGAGAAGGCGAGTGTGCATAGGAAGATCATCACAGTCAATCTGCCATAACAGGTTGTAGCTGGAAGAGTGCCAAGAAAGGCTGGACAGAGAGTGACATGGAAGGAGTGAGAACGATTGGTGCTGAGTGTTGCCCCGGTGTGTAGCACATCGTCCATATGCAGTCTTCATGACAACCAGCACTAGCCAGTCCACAATGACATGGTCATCCCATGGGAGTCACGTAAATGCAGGCATAACTGCAAGACAATCATAACACTTCTTCCAAGCCACATACACATGTCCTGGATGCACACTTATCACCACTCACCAGACATTTCCTCATAAATTGGCAGGTATTCCAGGCCTTCGATCTGCTCCACATCAATCAGATCACTGACAATCTCTTCATGTGAAGTGAGTTCATCGTCCTCTGGCTGTGTCCCACCTCCGCTCACCAGAGTAGATGCATAGGCGGCACCCATCTTATCCTTGCCTCGGCATCGGAGGTCAATGCAACACTTCACTGTTTCTTTAGCTGTGCGCTTCTCATGGCTCAAGGCGTTTATTCAAACCGTGACGCGCTGCCAGTGGGCCAAACACTGAGCAGGTGTATGTGTGCTCCCTGCCCGCACAAACATGTCACGTTCGTGCTCCAACACGTAGTCCACGAGGATGTCGAGTTCCTCATTACAGAAGCTCTTCTTCCTCGAAGTGTGGTTCTCCTGTGCCGTGCCTTGGGTTTGAGCCTGTCCCGCTACTGCACGTATCTGATTCTTGCAACGTCGTGCAGACCCGGAGTGGCTGGGACTACTTGGGTCAGTACGGGCTGGAGTACTGGTGGACTGGGCCATATCATCAGCCACTGATGGTACGACAGTAGGCTGGCCTGCAGGTATCTGTACCTGGGTGCTGGTGGCAGTAGCTTGCACCGCACGTCTCTTGGCCTTAAGGCCAAGGACATCTGCCCCTGAGTCCCTCTGGGCCTGAGCCAGGTCCACTACAGTCCTGGGTTGGTGACCCTGATCCTGGGTGGTGGTAGCCACAGCTGCCCCTGCAGCTTCCACAGCCTATCTGCTGTGGACAGCAGATGACACTGCTAGTCCGGGACTCTGGGTGCTGGGGACGTCAGCATCAGCTGCATCTCCCTGACCCTGTTGGGTGGGGGGCATAGCTCTCCGTGCATGCACCTGGACACCTCGGCTGCTTCGGCCACATCAGCCAACTTTGCCTCACTTCCCACTTGTTGCCCTCCCAGTCATGGCACTGATGGATTAGAGCAATGGGAGGTGCAGCTATCAATTGTCCTGGGCAATTTGAGTGAGGGGGCAGGGTATGTGATGTAAAACGTACCACTGTGCTTCAGCAAGGCTCAATGTAACCCCCTGGGACAAAATAACAGGTTGTGTAATGCACAGGCAGCCCAAAAACAAAAACAAACGTGAACGCGACCCCTCGGTAGCCCTCGTGTGAAGTAAACACAGTACGCTGTGGCACCTAGCAACACAAAAAATGCATATGCGAGGAACACGTAGGGTACTATGACTTCGAAAATGGGGGTAAGCAACACACAGGGGCAACCGCAGTTTGAAAAATACGTACGCGACTCACCGTTTGCCTCGTAGAACAATAAATAACACACGCATGTGCATGGAGGCAACTCCCCCACCAAAACAAGAGGTACACACTCCCACAGTAGTGAACAATTCGCGTGGGACCACAAAATACTCCAAAGTCCACGCGTCCGTCTGACATGAATTGCACGTACATTGCAATGTTGTCCTACGCACATCTTTAACCCGATACTGAACGCCAATGCCCAATGTTCAGCGCGTTTCACATAACTTACACGCTTAGGGCTATTCCTCTGATTCCACGCTAACATGCTTTTTCTGCACGTGCAGAGTCACTCTCTTTCCGGCTAGCCACGCGAGTAACAAAGAAGATCCACGTTCCTGCCTACCAGCCAATTTACCTGCCTCCAAGTGCCCCGTCTGCTGCTGCCTGTCCACTCTGTGTGCCTGCTGCCCATGTGCCCTGCATTTTGGTGCCTGCTGTATAGCCATTGCTAGTGCTGATCCAGGAGACTTGTGACGTGCCATACCACCGCTCCACAGCCCAGCCCCGGGACCACCTTGCCCACCAACACCTGCCCCCCGGCAGCTAGGCAGAGGGCTGTCAGCTTCTCATCCATGGAAGTTTGCATCCTGTTGGAGCAAGTCCTGGGGCATTATGATGCCCTCTTCCATGGACCATCGCAAGTCGGCAATGAAGGACAGAGGAAGTTCTGGGCGCACATCGTGGGTGCTATCAATGCGGAGGGGTGGCACCTCACGACTACCAGCATGTCCACAAGCACTGGGAAGACTTCAATCCAGGACCCACAAGAAGGCCCGGTGCTTCCTAAAGGTGGTGATGACCGAGGGGGGCGCTGGGGCCGGTTGACCACTGACAACATGCAGGTCCTGGAGCGCTTCTAGCCAGTGCTGCACGCCCAGGTTTTGGATTTGGTGCTCCGTCTGGAGTCGACTGGTAAGTGTCCATGTGTTCTTGTCCACCCTAGTGCATGTTCATGTCGACATGTGGTTGGAGTGTGCACCTTGGCATTATGTCTGGCATGCCTCCTGTCCAGATGTCTGTGTGCATCTCCCAGACACTGCTGTACGTGAGTCCATTCAAGCATTTGTAACATCAATGGTGTCTGTGTGGCAATTCATGTTGCTCGCCAGCATGTAACAACATGCACATGTTTGCATCCCTGTGTCTGGACTCGGCCATGCAAGAGGTGTGACAAATGGGTGCTTTTGGCAAAATCATGGACATGCATGTGTACATGTGCATGTGTCTGAGTAGTGAGTGTGTGACTGGCCAACACTCCGGGATGTATGCTACTTGAGCTTTTGATGGTGTGATTGCCTCACGCTGCCAATTTGACCTTAAGTACACTCTGACGTGATAGCTCCATGGCCTGCTTCATGACTGTCAGGAGATGTGTGTGAATGAGATGTGTATGTCCCATGATGCGTGTGAGCTGAATGCACAATTTTGTGTTGCTGGCAGTGCCTTGCCCAAGGATGTGAATGTCTGTTGTGAATGACAGACATGATTGTGCATGTGTGTGAATAGCACTTCCGTGTGTGTAGTGGACGGTAATGACGGTTGTGACCTTTGACAGTGCCACTGATGTACATTTGCATTGTGACAAGCACACATATATTCAGTACCCTGATGTTTGTGTTCTATGTTTCCCTATCCACTTAGATGGGTCTATGGTCTCTAGTACTGGTCACATACATACCACACCTGTTTGTTGTATTGATTGTTGTGGCATTTAGACCATGCTACTGTGTTATGCCCTATGGTCGCACATAGACCACGCCATTGTGTTGTGCCCCATGGTCGCATAGTGACCACGCTATTGTGTTATGCCCTATGGTCGCATAGTGACCACGCTATTGTATTGTGCCTTATGGTCGCATTTAGACCACACTACTGTGTTGCGCCCTATGGTCGCATATTGACCACTCTATTTTGTTGTGCCCTATGGTCGCATATAGACCACTCTATTGTGTTGTGCCCTATGGTCGCATATAGACCACTCTATTGTGTTGTGCCCTATGGTCGCATATAGACCACTCTATTGTGTTGTGCCCTATGGTCGCATATAGACCACTCTATTGTGTTGTGCCCTATGGTCGCACAGTGACCACGCCACTTTGCTATGCCCTATAGTCGCACAGTGACCACGCCACTGTGTAATGCCCTATGGTCGCATATAGACCACACTAATGTGTTGTGCCCCATGGTCGCATAGTGACCACGCTACTGTGTTATGCCCTATGGTCGCATAGTGACCACGCTACTGTGTTTGCCCTATGGTTGCATATAGACCACACTATTGTGTTGTGCCTTATGGTCGCACCGATGTCCTTCATCCGCCAATCCTCTGCACGGCGCATCGCCCCTAGCACACACATTATGCTACTTTGCCTTACCGTGATCATGTTCCCCTTCTGTGTCATGCAAAGTAATATACTTTGCAACGGTAACAGCTACATAACCCATAAAAATGGACTAGCTAGACCCGCCTGCCCAAGATATTACCCTATCGTCTGCCCCACACCATTCCTGCCCACTACTCCAGCCTTCCTCCCGGTCTCACAATTTGCTTATCCTACCCATGACCACGCACAGCATTACGATGTCCTAGACAATAAGAGTGCAGATAGATCCAAGCAGAACCCTACCGACATTAGAGCACCCTGCCCCACCCATCATCACATCCCCTCCACGATGACCGACCTTACTGTCTCTCAAGCAACCACCCTTATCCCTACCGATCGCAACAATAGACTTGGTGCCAGAATCCACCACAAAACTAGCAAACGCCCAGCTAAACTACCCAACAAAACTAACAAGTACACTATAACCCCCATCAACTCTACCCTCCATACACTAAAAGGAGCTCTTCTAAATGTTAGATCACTAGTCGCCCATTCCATAGAAGTCGCCGACATCATTCTGACTAACAACCTAGACTTCCTTGCTATGACAGAAACTTGGTTACATGAGGCTGCGGGACCATCCCTTACCCTAGCCATCCCTGACAACTACACTATCCTCAGAGTAGACAGACCTAACGCTCGAGGAGGTGGTGTAGCCCTCATCTTTAAGTCCTCACTTGATATCAGACTAGGCTCCTCTCCTCTACTCAAATCATGTGAACACCTTACAGTTAAACTACAAACCTCCCCGAAGAGTACTATCACTATGCACCTAATCTACAGACCCCCGGGTCCACCTGGCTCATTTGAGGAAGATATCACCTCCCTAGTAGCCGAAAGCTCCAAACCTTCAGCACAAATGATTATAGTGGGAGACTTAAATCTCGGGTTTAAGGACCCTCTTGACACCCCTGCCATTGCCCTGGCCACGGCATTAGAGGAGCATGGCCTCCTTCAACTCTGCTCCAAACCCACCCACTCGAAAGGCAGAATCCTTGACTGGGTAACCGCCCTCAATTGCAAAATCACCCTAAAGGACCCTGTACAGCTCATCTGGACGGATCACCACTTCCTCCCCCTTGACATTAATATCAACAACCTAGTGCACAAAAGGCCTATTATTGCTCCGGCCTGCCTAACTAGGAAAAAGAGCAACATCACAGCTGAAGCCTTAATGCCTCTGGTGACCCCCATTCTGAACGCCCTACCAACTACAACTGACTTAAACTCGCTGGTCAACGCTTATAATGACTCCATGGCTAAAGCTATCAACACCATTGCCCCATGAAAAATGCGCAAAGGGAAACCTAAAGCGCACCTGAATACGTGGTACACCCCAGAGCTCAAACTTCTCCGACTACAAAAAAGCAAACTTGAATCACTATGGAAATCGGTGCCTTCAGTAGACAATAGAACCAACCTTACCAATATCTCCACCCTCTACAAAAATGAGATCACACGTGCTAAGAATGAATCTCTTAATTCCAGGATCTCACAGGCAGGCTCCAGCACAAAAGAGCTCTTTAACATCTTAAAGGAATTAGAAAACCCCACTCCTCCCGAAGATACCTGCACAAAGGATAAACCTTGGTGCACAGGGATCCAGAATGCCCTTGCCAACAAAATTTCAGGGCTCCAAACTAAAATTGGAAACAAACGGCAACAGCTCACTCATGACCCCACCTCCAGACCCACCCATCCCCCACTCACCGCCACTAGCTCAGGCTTCACCTTCAAAAAGGTTACCATACCTGAAGTACAAAAAATTATAGCATCCTTGAAACCCTCGAACTGCAAGGGGGACAGTTGCCCCGCACAGATTATCAAGGATGCTGCCAGGGATCTCTCCCCCTTCATCACCAAATTAATAAACTTGTCTTTTTCTAACAACATGGTCCCAAGTAATCTGAAACAATCCTGGGTCCTACCCTTGCGAAAAAACCAGACCCTCGAACCAGACATACCCACAAATTATTACCACTGTCCCATTTTTACTAAAGATTCTTGACAGAGTGGCCTATTTACAAATTCAGGATTACCTTGAAACTAACCTATTACTATGTATTCGCCAATCTGGCTTTTGTCCCCAAAATGGGACGGAAACGGCCCTTGTTGATCTCAAGAGCCAGATAGACGAAATCAAAGATAAAGGGAGGGCTGCCATCCTGCTTCTCCTCGACCTCTCCGCTGCCTTTGACCTGGTTGACCACAAAATCTTGTGCAACCACTTATCATCGGCAGCACACTTCTCCCACTCGGCGGTCACATGGATCCAATCCTTCCTGGACAACAGGACCATGCAAGTCTTCTCACCCATAGCAGCAGCCGACCCTATTCCAATTACCTGCGGTGTCCCACAAGGATCTTGAGTTTCACCCACTTTGTATAATATATTTACAAAGCCCCTATTCGATAAACTGGACCATCTGGGTGTTACCTACACCAACTACGCAGATGACACCCAGATACTCCTCACTTTATCAGGCAACTACAATGCGGACGCCAACAGGATCGGTGAAGTCTTTTCCATCATTCAGGCATGGATGGCCACACATGGCCTCTGCCTGAACGATGACAAGACTGAACTGCTCCTTGTCGGCTCACCCAACACTATCCGGAATCTCAGGCCTAGCTACTCTAGCTTCATCATTGACGGCAACACCATCCCCACTGCCAAAAGTGTAAAAACTCTGGGTTTCTATCTCGACACTAACACCAACTTCGCCAAACAAATTAATATGACCGCCTCAGCCACTGCTTACACTGGGAAACTAATCAGAGCCTGCAGACCTTTGATATCCCCCAACAATTGCCTTACTCTAGCCAGAGCACTTATACAATCCAAACTGGATTATTGCAACAGCCTGTATGTAGGTGCCAATAAATCGGTTGTCAATAAACTGCAAGTTCTACAAAACAATGCACTCCATGCCGCCCTTAATATTCCCACTACAACTGACAGTGCCCAAATACTCCCAAAAAAGAGCCGGTGGATCCAGCTTCCCAGTTCTAGCCTCACAATTATGGAACACTATTCCACTGGACATCAAATCTACCCCTACATTTCAACCTTTCAGAACTAAGATCATCACCTGGTTACTCAACAAATAACTAGCACTGTATGTATGTATGTATCCGCTACGATGTTACTAATTCTACTATAACTGCTTTCATAACTGCTTTTGTAACTATACATATGCTGCACAAATGTACAAATGTTCTTACCTATGCCTGTAACCTGATGCTTAAGCACCCATATACCTCTGGGTCAGGAGCGCTATACAAAATAAATAAACAAACAAACAAACACACAAACAGCGACGAAAGAAGAGGGCGGAGAAGGCACTGTGGAGCACGGCAGCAGGGATGCCTCCACCAGGCACAGACGCAGGGCCAAGTCATCCTCCCAGGTACTGTCATCTTCTGGGAGCAAGGAGATTGGTGCAGCGTCCGCAACATCGGCCGTAGCTGCTGAGGGGAGGCCCAAGAGGGTGAAGTTGGTTGTGGGCTCCTAGGCAGTGGGAGGGACAGGTGAGCCCACACAGGAGCAATCTGATGAGGAAGACGGTGGGGAGGCATCCAGGTTGGCAGAGGTGGAGGAGGAGGCCATATCAGCCCAGCACATGGGGCCCAGTGGGGGTGATGATTTAGGTGTGACTGGTGCAATCCAGGGTCAGGGCCCGGAGGCAGTGCAGGTCACCATGGAGGGGCCTTTGCCTAATCTTGTCCCTGGAACTGCGACTGCACCAGTATGCACCTGCAGGCATGCCTCAGACTGGACCCATCCGCAGTTGGCGGATGTATCCACGCAAACGGATACAACAATACCTGCAGATGAAGCAATTTGTGACAGAGTGGAACCATTGCTAGCCGAGGCATACAGGCACCATTTGTGATGATGTGCTGGCTTCCAATCGGGGGCTTGCACATCATCACAATGAGGTCTGTCGCCTCATTAACTGGCTAGCTCTGTTCCTGGTCATAAATTGGGTATGTGTGCTGGCCACTGCTGTGACCCCCTCCTCATCTTCCTCCTCTGCGCGCCAGTCATCCTCCTTGCCGTCTTCTGGCCCAGATACCACCAGGGCACCCTGTGGACATGTCCCAACCCCGGCGGCCAGTCTGGTGGAGACAACATCCCTGCCAGAGTCGGGAGTCTGAGTTGGATCAGCCGAGGTAGTCACCACGCAGATCCAGCCGGCAGCAGAATTCCTGGCAATGGAGGGAGAGCAGGCACAAAGGAACAGGGCATGTGCACGATGGCCTCAGGTATTGTCATCATCTAGGAGGCTGTCATGGAGGTGCAGGCACCAGGCTATTTGGAAGCTGCAGGCTTGGAGTAGGAGCTAGATAGACTTGGTGCTTACCATCAGAAGGAGGCAGGTTCGGCCTGCAGGAAGGAGGCAAACGTGGATCTAACTCAAAGGATGTCTTCCGTGTTGGAGAGTTTTGCCCAGCAGATCGGGGCAGAGCGGCAGCGGGCAAAGGAGGCATGACTCACCATGTCCAGGGTGGAGAATACACTGCGTCGGGCAGAGAGGCGGGCAGAGGTCCTCGAGGAGTCTTGCAGGGAGTTTGAGAGGAACATGTTGGAGTCCCTGCAAGCCCTCGAGGGGAGAGCACAGGCCCGCCTAAGGGAAGACGAAGCAGTGTTCAATGATGCCCTGGCCAAGACTTTGAGGCCAGATGGTGAGTCGGAAGACTAGCCTGCTTCCATTGTACATAGTTCTTTAGGTATAAGTTTCCTTTTCTTTTTGGTTTTATTTGGAGGTTTTGGACTGTCCTCCACTTTTTGTATATAGTTCTTATTCAATTTTTGATGGAGGTTTAAGCTTTTTTTGGTTGTACGTTTGGGACATTGGACCTCTGACATTTGTAAATAGTCTGCACCTTTTTTCTTTTTCATTTGTGTTCACCATGACGGAATGGTTTTCTTTTAATTTTAAGGAAATGGACCTCATTTTTCATTTGGATTTCTTTTTTCACATACACTTTGTTTATGTTTGGACATAGTTTTATTTATTTATTCATTTCATGCAAATATTATTTATTTTCTGAGTTACAATATGAGTTCAATACTGCTTTTTAATATATGATATATTTTTTATACTCACATTGGTATTTTGTCTCTATGGTTTTCTGCAAGTTTCACTCTTCCTTAATCTGTTCTGGGTCCTTGATGATGAACAATGTTGTTCATGTGTGTGCACACATGCATGCATATGTCATGTGTGACATCCATTTGCATGGTGCAGGTTCTGGTGCGCATGACCAATGGATGGGTATTAAGGTGCACCTGGAGTGTGCACCGTGTGCTGGCATTTCATTTCACATGTGCTGCATTAATGTGGATTGTTCCTCTGTGTGTTGGGCGAGGGGGTTGGATGAGTGATGGGAGTGTGAAATGTTTTCAATTTTGTCACAGGATCACCATGATGCAGTGTAAGGGCCTTTGCAGGCATATTGTTTGGGTGATTTCATTGTTTTTCATGCACTTTGAGGTCCTGCTTTGCAAATTATATGTTGAAATTGCTATGGTTTTACATACAGACATTCTGATACTGGAGTATTTGTTGTTTTTGAACAATATGATTCTCATGTACACAATCAGGACTTGAGTAATTCCTTTGTGCTTGTGCTTCTGGTATTTCTCTGCCCTGGTGAGATCCTGTGTAATTCTGCTATGGTCAGCTGTGTACCCTCTGAACTTGTCATGAGGTCCCCTCACATGCCACTTGCACACCTGCACTGGCTCACAGGCATGCACCATCTGTACACTGTGTTTATGCATGCTGACATACACCTACCAACAGTTTGCAACTCACATATGCAGTTCGGCTTGGATTTCACACTGTTTTTCTTGAGATGTCCCTCACTTGTGCAGGACTGTCACCTCTGCAACCACATTTCATCAATCAACACTTCTCAGGCACGGACAGTGTCTCAATGTCAGCTGGCCTGGGAAGTTTCTTGTTTCTGTCTTCACTCGGTTACACATCCCGTGAGTATTTGACCCTTTCCACACATTTGTACATTTGCATTTAGAATTACATGTGCTTTTGTTGTATGTCATGTCATTTACACATGTGAGGGTCACTTGTGTGCTTATGGGGGTGATATGTTGAGGTGATTTGTGCTCATTGGTGCTCATGACACAATACACCAGGACAATGTCTCCTTATGTGACACAAATCGATGGTGCTTTTCATTCTGTTTTGGTGTGGGTATTTGTCAATGTGGTATTTTGACTTCACTTTGTCATATGCCATGCAGGGCCTATCTTTGCCATACACCTTCGGGATGTGTATGTTGGGATGTGGATGCAGTCAGCAATTGCGTGGGATCAGCTGTGACACTGTAGCTTGTCTACCAGGTGTATGTTTTTTAGTTGGTTGGTGTGTTTTTTGTGTGCATGGGGTTAAGTGTGGTATCACTGCACTGCATGCAAGGTCCTGAGCACACCACCAGTGCAGTGAACATGTGTCACTATGTCATCTTCTGGCCTGCAGTTAGTTTCCAGTATGGGGGGCCTGCCTGCAGTTTGCTGTGATGGGTGATGGGTGGTGGGGGTGTCCCATGAGACGGGGCCTGCCTGCAGGTTGCTGTGACGGGTGATGGGGGGTTGGGGTGTCCCATGAGACGGGGCTTGCCTGCAGGTTGCCGTGATGGGTGTTGGGCGGTGGGGGTGTCCCATGAGATGGGACCTGCCTGCGGGTTGCTGTGATGGGTGATGGGGGTTGGAGGTGTCCCATGAGACGGGGCCTGCCTCAGGGTTGCCTTGATGGGTGATGGGGGTGTCCCTTGAGATGGGGCCAGCCTGCAGGGTGTGGTCACGGGTGTGGGGTGTGGTCACAGGTGATGGAGGGGCCCACGTGGTGTAGGCTGCCTGTGGGGTGTGGTCACGGGTGTTGGAGGGGCCCATGTGGTGTGGGCTGCCTGCAGGGTGTGGTTATGGGTGAAGGAGGGGCCCATGTGGTGTGAGCTACCTGCAGGGTGTGGTCAAGGTAGATGGGGGGCCCATGGGGTGTGGGCTGCCTGCTGGGTGTGCTCGTGAGTGATGGAGGGGCCCATGAGGTGTGGGCTGCATGCAGGGTGTGGTCATGTGTGATGGGGGACCCATGTGGTGTGGGCTGCCTGCGGAGTGTGGTCATGGGTGATGGAGGCGCCCATCTTGTGTGAGCTGCCTGTGGGGTGTGGTCATGTGTGATGGGGGCCCATGTGGTGTGGGCTGCCTGTAGGGTGTGGACACAGGTGATGGAGGGGCTCATGTGGTGTGGGCTGCCTGTCGGGTGTGGTCACATGTGATGGAGGGGCCCATGTGGTGTGGGATGCCTGCAGGGTGTGGTCATGGGTGATGGGCTCCCATGTGGTGTGGGCTTCCTGCGGGTGTGGTCATGGGTGATGGGGGGCCCATGTGGTGTGGGCTGACTGCTGCGGGATTTCCTCACGGGTGATGGAGGGGCCCATGTTGTGTGGGCTGCCTGCTGTGTGTGGTCATGGGTGATAGGGGGGCCCATGTGGTGTGGGCTACCTGCGGGGTGTGGTCATGGGTGATGGGGGACCGTTGTGGTGTGGGCTGCCTGCGGGGTGTGGTCATGGGTGATCGGTGCTGGGGTGTGGATTTGTGCGTGTATTGGGGGTCCACGTGGAGCTTTTCACGTGATTACGCTGGGGTGCGGCCGTGGTATGCACAGGGCTTTCCACGCGATTTGGCTGGAGCGACCGTAACATGCGCTGAGTTTTCAGGCAATTATGCTGGGGTGCTGACGGGCTACACGCAGGGCTTTCCACACGATGTGGCTGGTGTGACCGGGGTACATGCTGAGTTTTCACGCAATTACGCTGGGGTATGCGCAGGGCTTTCCATTAGATTTGGCTGGTGCAACAGGGGTACACGCTGACTTTTCACGTGATTACGCTGGGGTGTGGACATGGTACGTGCCAGGCTTTCCATGCGATTGGCTGGTGCGACCGGGGTATGCGCTGAGTTTTCATGCGATTACGCAGGGGTGCAGATGGGATACGCGTGTCCCTTTCCATGCGATACGGATGGTGCGACCGGGTTATGCGCTGAGTTTTCATGCAAGTACACTGCAGTGCGGATGGGGTATGCACAGGGCTTTCCACGTGATTTGGCTGATGCAACTGGGGTACGTGCTGAGTTTTCACGCGATTACGCTGGGGGTTGTGTGATGGCCATGGATAAAGCCGGGCCTTGTGTGGTGTTAGGCATTTCATTGACTTTTTACTGCTCATGGGGGTGTGTTGGGGCGTTACTGGCATTGCTTGATGTTCGTTGCACCACGGCTACTGATGCCTCGGAAAACACACGAATACGCGTGCCACACAATTGTTGGTTTGCGCCAAGGCTGGTGCAGGTGTGTCGCACGCTCCTTCTCACTACTTCTGCGCTGGATTCCATGAATTGGACCCAAAGTCTGTTAGTGTTGTATGTGCTGCCCATTTTATGACCGCTATGGCTACTGGGAGTTGTTGTGCCTTAATCAGCCTGTCCAATAAGAACACATGTTGCACTGGCGACCTGTCTGCATGGAGATAGCCCCTACTTTTCCAATGTGACAGCTGTGTGTGTATGGTTGGCGTCACATAGGCGGAGTCACTGTACACTGTCACTTCCTGCCCTTCATGGTTCTCGAGCGTGACAATAAGAGCTACTAATTCTGCTGCTTGTGCTGAAAAGTGAGACGGTAGTCTTGCACTCGCCACTACCTAAAATTCACCATTTAATCTTTGTCGTAGAACTGCAGAGACTGAATGCCTCTCCCTACTACGCTGGTCAATTTTTAAAAAAACATCAATAAAGAGAATTTCCTCTCCCGCCAAAGCATTTTCTTTCACACGGGGTATATCATAATAGAATTCAAAATATTTTGCACAGTCATGCACATGATCACTTTCTTCTACAGGTGTAGCTATAGACGTGGCTGGGTTCACTATTTTACACCTCACTATTTTAATTGCTGGATTAGAAATCATTACCTCATACATTGAAGCTCTTTATGATGTCAATATACCCTTGGGTTTCTCTGAAATGGCAAATAAGGTATGCTCAATGTAAAGAATCATGGAACATCCAACAACAATACTTGTGGACTTCTCAATTGCAAATGTGGCAGCTGCCAAAGACTGTTTGCATGGAAAGTGTCCTCTTATAACTGGGTCTAAAATCTCACCGTAGTATGCCAAAGGCAAATACCCCAATGTTGTTCTTTATGTGAGCACTGCTTTCATTACTGACACATTTGTGTGAGAAAACAAATAAAATTCCTTGCTATAGTTCGGAATAACTAAAACCGGAGCTGTACAAATTGCACTTTTTACCTCCTCAAATATTTCCTCCATTTCTTCAATCCATTACATTTTTTCCTTACCACTTTAAGCTTTCTTTAGTGCTTGCAAAAGTGGTTTAGTATACATGTTGTTATCGAATGCCCAGGCCCTGCAATGTTTGCATAAGCCCAAAAACTGCTGCATTGCTGCATTTGTCTCACTGTGTTTCGCGTTGGTGTTTTCATAAAAGCCTCAGCTCTTTCTCTTGTCACCTTCTTTCCTTGATGTGAAACTAACTGACCTATGTACAATACTTCTTCCTGACAATACTGTAATTTCTCCTTTTCTACCTTGTATCCTTTGTCTGCCAATATAGTCATTAACTGAATAGAGTGGTGTCTACACTCATCCTCTGTTTTACTAAAGACTAATATGTCATCTACTTATTGAATCACTGCACTCTTCATTCATTGTTACTGAGATCCATCTGTAGGACCCTGTTAAAGATCGATGTAGACTCACAATACCCTTGAGGTAAAGAAGTATATTTTAGTCTCTTTTGTCTAAACATAAAGGAAGTCAGGTTCTGTGAGTCCTTGTGAAACGAGATCAGGAAAAACACATTTTTAAAATTTATCACTGAGAAATACTTAGCTTATACTGGAATACTACACAATATTGTTACAGAATTAGGAACTAATGGAAACTCTGCTTCTACAATCTAATTAAGAGGGTGCAAGTCCTGGATAAATCACCAAAACCCCGCTTTAGATTGTTTAATCAAATACACTGCAGTGTTGCATGTGGATTCCGATGGCACTACAATTCCCTGATTCATCAGTGCTGAAATAGTCTGGAATATGCCTTCATGAGCATCTCGGGACATGTTTTGCTCAGGTTAAAATTGCTGCTGGCTTGAGTTTTATTTTAACCTCTTCAATTCCCTTCAATAGGCCTACAACATAGGGGCCCCTAGTCCAAAGGACAATTGGAACTTTTTATGCATTATTGCCATTCGCAGTGGGATTTCTCTTTTCTCAATCTTTATCCAATATTTAATGCTCATAATAAACACAACCTGATCATTGAAACGTTCTTCTTTGAACATATCTTCATCTGTTATATCAGTCAATCGGTATCCCTCTTAAAGAGCTATCATCGTTCTCCATGATCTACCTTCGTCAGCCACCCCTTCAAGCATTGCTGTTTCTCCTTGTACTATAGCTGCTTCCAGTTCTATAGCAATAGTCTGTCAGCCTTTCTCATTAGATATCCTCACACTCTTCCCTACTAGCCCAGATAGCCATGTCAATAAAATGCTCACCACATACAGGAAGATTTTCAAATCTATGGGGACTCCTTGTAGAGCAACCTTCCCTGTGAATGCCTGTTTGAACTCTACTACGTTTAAATATTGTATTCCTGGAGTGAAGTACCCTATTCCCTGATCAGTGAATGCAATTGTCATGTTGAGTTTTGTCATCAAATCTCTTCTTAAGATATTAACTGGAGTCTTTCGTGAATATAACAATGGGACAGACAAGTCATTTCCCTATAGAAACAGGCACTTTATCAGTACAAGGAACTACATTCATAGCTTCAGAGAACCCTTGAGCATTCATGGCAATAGCTGACATTGGATATTTTCCCTCCCGTATACAAGAACAAGTCGTCCCAGTGTCTACAAGAAAAGAAAAAGATTTGCCTCCTATCATCACAACGATCCTTGGTTCCTCTTGGGGATATGAAGTCACAGATAGTACTGAACACATCAAGTCACCCTGTGAACTGTCCTATTGAGGGTATAAACTCATTCCTGTGAAAGTATTTCCTCGTACCACAGTGACACTCCATATCGTACATGTCAGTATGTGCCCTGTATTCACATTTTGTTGTGTTCGCATAGGTGTTTGTTGGAACTGCCCTTGTGGTGGGTGCATTTGCACCAGTCCCTGCTGTTGTGCTTGCTTTAATTGCAGCACCTGTGCCTGATAAGATGTGTGATCCTGGGCAAACCCCTCTCGTGTTTGTGTGCTGTATGGTTAAGCTACTCCTCCTCTTGAAGGTTGTCCGCTCTGTTGCGCGTTCACTCGCTCCTCATATGCGCTTAATATGCCATGTCATTTCACAAGTCCAACATACTGGGGGTGGCCCTCTGGTAAACCCCACTTGAATATATCCTCCTTAAGCATTCTGACTCCCATTCTGAGTGTTCAGAAATCCACCTTGGGTGTTCTGAAATCTGCCTTGGGTGCTCTGAAACCTGTCTTGGGTGTTCTGAAATCTGCCTCCCCTTCCTCTAAAACCTACACCTCTTCCTCGTGGCCAAAACCCATACCCACTCTGATCCATTGGGTGTGCATTATTCACCTGCAATGTACCCATTGCTTCTTGCATTCCAACTCCTTCTCACTTGTCAATACTGCCCCTTCTATGGCAAACTTTGACAATTTTTTCAGAACCAACTTGGCTTCCTCAATCTTTCTATTCTCATCTTTCCTTTTATTCTTCTCTTTTAGCATCTGACAATAATGTACAATAGTTAACTTTATCTCAGCATATGGCTTAGCTTCCATCCCTACATGTTTTTTCATTTGTCTCTGTACTGGTTCTGACAATCCCTGACACAAAATATGGTAAGATGGTGCCTCTGTATTTTTCCAAGGCTCACAGGATTCAAGCTGCCATTTCTCTTGAATATCCTGAATGTAAGCAATAGGGTCTTCATCTTCCTTCATTTTACATGTTATAATTGCACCCATATCTGATGTATCAGGATACTGTACCCTGAGAGCCCTCCAAACATCTGCCCTGCAATTATTAAATGGTGCACCATCACATGCAGCATTTTGTGCTGTCACACCTGCCTGCATAACCCATTCATTTCCAAATGTCATCAGCTCTCTCCCTCAGAATAGCTGCCAATAGACCTTTTATGTCTATTATGGCCAGCTTATTTCCCCCTGTCATTTCTTTCTAATTCGAATATACATTTCCCAGCCCCTGAAGTTAAACTAGGGAGCTTGCATTTTAACTTATCCTTATCCATCTGGGGCCATGGAATATATTGTGGCATTGCTCTCCCCTTCTCTAGCAGTGGGAACTGTCAGATCCCCATCCCGTAGTCGATCCCACTACTCTTTTTCCTAAGCCAGAGGTGATCATCCCTATTCATCTTTGTACTAGTACCAACATAACCTACTCACTTAAGGTGGATATTCTTCTCTCACACCAAACAATCGTCTTCAGGGAAGCTCAGGATATGGTAAGGGATCTGTTGTTTTCAAGTTAGGGTTTTTTAGATCTGACCATCTTACCTCCTTATCCATTGGTTGACTTCCCAGGTAAATGCATGAACTCTCTCCCTCTGTCTCATGGCCTGACTCTCTTTCCTCGTCTGACATTGCTAAACCCCAACTATTGTGACTATCATCCTCATCGTCCCTATCTAAAGTTAAACTGCTCAAAGACAGTGATCAGCATTCATCACTAAACATGTTTTCCTCCTCGTCCCGTGGTTTAGGTACTGGGGATCCTCACTGTTCTGCCTTAATTGCTGATAAACCTTATCAATACTTTCTCCAATATTTTCTGCATCATATCTTTCTTCTTCTAGTGCTACTCTAGGTGTTTCTGGCATTATTTCGTTTATTGGGAGATTTTCTCTTATTCTATCCCATTGTGTTTCTTTGCTCAGTCTCATTTGTTCCTTAAGAATGAGACTGGCATCCAGACATCACTGCCTCCTATTCTTTTTTATTTCTTCATCCACTTCCCTTCACTTTCTCTGATCCCTTCTTACCCTCTCTTCCTCTTGCCTTCATTCCCCCTTCTCACTTCCTGTCTTCGGTCTTCTTCTTCTCTCCTTCTCTGTAATCTTTTGTCCTTTACCCTTTGTGCTTCCTCTTCTCTCTTTATTTATCTCTTATTTCTTTCTTCTATTTATCTGTATCTATTGTCATACTTGCTTTGTTCCTCTGCCCACTTTACATCCTTTTTCTTGTTCTTCTCTATGTATCTGTTCCTGTCTTTTACTGCTTCTTCTTCTTTGCTCATCCTCTCTTAACCGCTTTTCTCTTTCTCTGTCCTTTTTCTCTTGTTCGTCTTTGTCCTCTCTCTGGCTAATCTCCTCAATGCTTTTCCCATCTAACATGAGTAGTATCTGTCCTCCCATCCATTTGTTCTGTATGATCCTTGACTGATCAGTCCTATCCTTTTCTCCTTTCAACCTCTTGTTTTCTCGGTCTGTATCCCTCAATATATTCAATCTCTCGCCCCTCTCTTCTTTATCTTGTATGAATTTACAGACATCTTCCTTCCTTTTGCTTTCTTCTGGACTATCATAGCTACTGTAAGCGTAGGGTTCATATATTGGTTTACTATACCCTGCAGCTGCTTTCAGTTCCCTCTGGTGGTGGATCCTCTTTCTCCTCTTGGTACATTTTCCAAAGTTCTAAAACTGGCAGCCTCATCTCTAATTTCTTTCCTTCGTATGTAGTGTGCACATATGTGGTCATGTGTTGCAATATCACAATGACCTCCCGAGTAGCCATGGCATGAACATGTTATCAACTGTGCCCTTTTCCCATTTTGCACTTTACTGTTTGAGCTTGGGTGCATGTTTTGGTAGTGTTGTCCAAAGATGCATGAGAGGAGTGTCCTTCATAATGGCAAGTCGCATTTGACTTTCGATACCAAATTGTTAATAAAATCTCTATCTCAAGCTAATAAGCCACCACTTTTAATCTTAAAAACAACACATATGAGCAAGCACCATCAATCGCCGCTCAATCCTCTTTTGTTTCAACAGTCTTTCTGTCTTTTGATTGGCGCAATCATATACTACACTTTACTTCAAACAAACAATTTCACTTCTGATCTTAACAGCTTGTTTTTTCTTAAAACTTCCCACAACAAATAATACTCAAAACAATAAAACAATACACATTAATACACATTAATAGTCCCTTTGATCACCTTCCCTTGTTTATAAATGTTTATAATAAGAGGTGTACTTCTCACGCCTCCACTTATTTGACCCTCTACAGGGTTTAAGACGTATTCCCTTTCTTAATGCTCCCGTTGGAGATAGAGACGTCTTGTTCTATCTCCCTTGAAATAGGGTTACTTAGGTGTTCCTTTATCTACACAAAATTTCTCGTTACTTGAAATATCACAATCCCACCCCTTTATATTGCCATTTCCTTTAGTCTACTTACATCCGTTAACCAACTTGAGGCCTTTGGTATTCACTCCTCCTCCAATCAGACCACTTTGCTTTGCGTTTGCGGAGTGCCTGTGGAAACTGAGTAGGGATTTCTTCAAAAAGGGACCTGCCCACTGTCTCGATTCTTCGTGCAAGTTTATTTCTATTGGCCGCTCTCCACAGGAAACTCCACGATCTTCCAGCTAATGGCGGAGGATGCCCGATCGTCTGAAACTCTGGTGCTGAACTCGTTTGGTTCTGAAATCATCCACACTGCTACCACGTGAGCTTATGGCACTTGGGTAGTGCATATGGTAATGGATGGGATTACGCCAGAATAATTCTGAGTCCAAATAATCACACAAACTCAACAATATGGCAAGTTCTGTTTTATTAACAAGTATCGTACGCTCAGTCTCTCAATGATCTCCACATAAAATATGGTCTTTATACACAATAATACGTCAGAGTAATTACTAGGTGGCAATAGTGAAAAACCTATCAAGGGTTGGGATTGGTTAAGGGAAACATATAAGTATACATTTTTTTGAGCTAGGATTGTTATTGGCTGCCCGTTAACAGGTGGACAAGCAATTATGCCTACCTCTAAAAACATGTAATTTCAGAAATATTAAATGCACCATTTTTCATTGGTCTTCAAACTATAAGGTCCTTCGTTATATGGACTAATACAATTGCTGTGTCATGTCTGGAACATTTGGTTCATTTAGCAGCATGTAATTCCAGACCCAGTTGCTTTGACGTAGGACATGAAGCTATCACACCAACCAATTAGCCCATCATCTCTCATCGCCCATGCATTCTGCCATGAAATTGTCTCTGTACTTTGCCTGTCAGAGTATTCTTGTCTTTGAGAATGCCCAGGAGTGAGGGCACTCACTATCGTGTCTGGAACTGCAAGTTCAAACTCTATCTCCATACTTGGCTCACGTGACAGGAGACCACGATCTAGTCCATTTTTCAGTTTTTAAATGCTCTAAATGAATTATAACTTGGCATCCTTTGTGTTCTTTCTTGCACCTTAACAGGAGAAGGTTCATCCTCTGCATGCTTGTTCTTCTTCAGAGTAAAGAGCTGACCTCGATTTCTAGAATCTTGTCTTCCGGCCAGGCAGCCTCGCCCCATAGCTCCATGAGCCTGCTATTCTGCTGCGACACAACTTTTCCATTCCTGCTTCATGGTTTCTGGCATACATGATACAAATGTCCACTTTCTGTACAATGGTGGCTTCACCTGCATTCTATTCACTACTCATAGATAGATTCTATGATGACTTAATCTACCTCGCATTTCAGCGTCTGTACATTTATTCAACGTTTGTTTTCTGCAGCACTTCGTTCACATGTAATCTTCTTTTACACTTGAGAGTTCACTTGATCCTTACTTCGTCATTGGTGTTCAGGATCTATGCATCATCTTCACCCAGTATCCGAGACGTCATGCACACTTTCTTATGACATCACTAGCTCCTCTTCTTTGCTCTTTCTCATATACCTTCAGGGTGTCCTAGTGCAGACTATAATTCATTTGGGGGTACATTCAATAAGGTTCTCTTAATGGGTATCTTCTTCCAAACATTTGCTGCGGCATTGGCACAATGGCTTTTGTCAAACACAGCACGGTTGCATGTCTCCAATGCTGGGGAGGTAGGGGGCGGGATCTCCTGCAGATGTCTACAGCTGCTCCTCTACAAGGATGTTTGTCGGCAGTACAAAGTCACTTTGCACCAGTGCAAAGTGACTTAGCACCGTGCTAAAAGATCCATGAATTGGGCCCTTAGTGTCTTACTCCTGCTTTGCCCTTTTCCCATTGCTGGCTCCCTTCCCAGTACTAGCTAGATCAATTAATTAACTTCTATATTATGACTTTGGAAAGCAATGTTTGACATTTGTACAATGCTTCTTGTTAAAGCACCTTTAATTTGCAAGAAATAAATACATATTAGATGCACATTTTGTATAATATACAAATATTTTACTCTCTCGCTGCTACCCTTTCCTCAATCTCGCTCTCTCATGTATTCCCCTTATAACTGCCTCTACTTCCATCGGTTGTATTTTAGTTTGAGAGCCTTGCAGAGCTTCCCCCACCTTCTCTCCCAGGAGGTGTCTTGCAAATGAAGGAGGGGCTCAAAGGTGAAGTGAAGTTTTAGCTGTCTGGGTAGCCTGCTGTATTTTACTAATCATTTGCTGTTTGGGAGGAGAATTAGGGAGCCTCACAGTTTCTTTGAAAGTAGGGGCCCAGGGCCCTATATATATTTGGAGTGACAATATTTCCAAAATCAAAATCATGAGAGGAAGCAAACATAAACGTAGGATTGCAATTTAACAGCAGCTGGCAACACAGAAGTAGAACTGCACTTCAGTAGCTTTGGGTGGGTGGTGAGGGAAATAGGATGTTCTGTTGTGAGTAATGTCAGAACTTTGATAGCAATTTCATAAATTGGAATGCTAGTCGAGGTCATATTAATTTGAAAAACAATGTTGCCCAAATCCAAGTCTTATTATTAAAGTGTTATGCATTACATTGAATTTAAAATGCACCCCTGCATAATTTTTTCGCCCTATTATTAGGGGAGATGTTCAGACAGAGAGCCACTCAGGGCAGTAATCCGAAGGTGCAGCTCTAGTCAGTGTTCCAAATGGGTGACGGGAGATTTCTGAAGACCCCTTGCCTCCTGTCCTTGGCATTCTGCTCCTCCCCTAACCCAGTGCTTGCTCTCAGTTTGCTAGAACCTCCCCAGCCATTGCTGACAGCAGGGATGGGGGAGAGGATCAGTGTTTTTTATTGTTAAAAGTACAATTAGGGTAGCAGCAGTAGAGGCATCCCTGAGGTGAGGACCAGCCTGGTATTTGGAGACATGCATTGTGTGGGGTTTAAATTTAGCCATAGGATCAAATGAATGGCAGCTAGCCACGTTGGGTCTACGAGTGCAGAATTTTTTTTGTAATTGGAAAATACAATGTGAGCTGACAAAGAGGCAGTATTTCGCTTGTGACTGCCAAATTTGAAAATGCTGTTTACATTGAAATTAAAGAATACAACATGGGCCCTGTATGTGATTGACAAAGCCCCAAACTAAATACCTTCTTTTTAATACAAGTGAACTGGGCCCCAAAGTGCACTTTTCCCAAATGAAAGATGTGATGGAGAAATGTGTGCATTCTGCAGCTTAGAACAATGAACACATGGGAAAACATATCTCCTTTTTTTCCAGAGTCATCTGAATATATATCACGATGTGTGGATGAACATTGAAGGCATGATGTGAGCTATTTTAAAAAAAAATACTCATATGTGAAGAAATTGCAAAATTTAAACTCACCAGCTTCTGTTCAGAACACTCACACAGTGACCTGCCCCATCAGGTGTAAAAGGAAAGCCTTGCCTTCCCCATTTACCTGACAATCTCTTTGAAGCTTCTGCAGAGCCTACATGTGCTGGACTAAGGCTTTTATGAGGTAAATAGCTGACCCCTGGGAAAACAGAAGATAATTTTAATGGGTTCATGTGGATTTAAAGTTGATTTGTTATGTAGCCAAAGACCTAACTGACAAGTGATGAGCCACAGAAAATGACCCATGAGCATAGAGATGGAGCTTGCCTTTCTGCTCTCAAAGTTAAACAATGGATGATCCATTAGCCCTGGGACAAAAGAAAGTTAATGGATTAATTGCAGCCAGAATCAACAAAGGAAGCTGATGGCCAGATCACATGTTCAGTTTGAAGAAATGAAACGTAATGTGAAATTGAAGGAAAAATATGCATTTCAGTAATTGCCATATGTGTGTATGCAGAATCAAACATTGTTCATTTTCTCAGGAACCATAAATCACACAGTAATGGGACACGCATTGGTGTAAAGTATAGTAAAAAAAAGTGGCATTGGGAACGAAGGTTAGCAGCTGAAATGTGATGATAGCTTTCCAGAGAATGTCATGAATCAGAGATTCAAGGTGATTATAGCTTTTTAAATGAGATACCTGTTTTGAAAATTCTGGGTTGATAACTGTTATAATTTTTTAATAGATCACAAAAAACCCTAATTTGAACTTGCAACATTGTGCAGTCACAGGAATAATTGCATTATGTTTGGCATGATAAGAAGTCAAACTTGTATATCAATATATAGGGTTATTTAGAAGTTAGAGGCAGTTGCCACGTTTGAGTTTTTAAGTGCAGATTTGAAATGTGTAAACATGTAAATTCAAGTGGGTGGAGTGATCCCTTCCCAAATTTCGGCTTGGTAACTGATTGGACCAATCAAAGAAAAAAGGCAGTGCCTGGGTTAAGGGAATGAAAAATAGTTGTCCAATCCAGAGCAAGATCCAATTAGCTGGCAAATGATAATTTAGACATTTTTGTGGGAGTGGCAAAAGATTCATAACGTGTTGAACAATGGGAATCAGGGAGAACTGCCAGATTTAATCTGAATGGAACTACTGCAAAATTGCTGGACAAATAACATTGCCTGGGAGACAGGAATTGAAGGTAACCAGGAACAGAGACATAATCTGGAATTTGGACAAGAAGGTGAAACAAATAAAGGGCTTGAGACCATTCTTGACTGAACCTGGGGAGGCATCTACCCAAGTCCGATGATCCCGCTGAGTATCCAGAAGCCTTGAGGATTTTTCACTATGGGATTAAACGCAGAAATATTTTATCTAAGTAAACTTGTTCAACCAAACCAAGTCTTGTGGGCATCTGTTGGAGTTAATATTTTCTCAGTATTGATGGGGTGGGCAAAGTAGATCCCTTGCATTTTCTTACCAAATAATAATTTAACTCCCCTATAGACAAATATCATGGGGTGATTTTGCAACAATATTGCTTCCAGTGCAAATAAACAAAAAACATTGTCTGTTAAAGTAATTTGGGACTCCAATATCTCATTGCCAACCCCAAAATTGCCTAAAAGAAGTGATGCATACGAAATGAATTTACAAACAGTTCACAATATCTCAGACCCTGCCTTAAAGTAGAGGGGTGCTAAAGGCAAACTGTGTATTGTAACGTGGCAAACAATTGTCTTGTCGAAATTGAATAAAGTTAAGAATCAGATTGAAAAGCATATTCTTTACTGAGAGTGGGGAGGTGAATTCTGGTAGGAGAGATTCTTCATTGCATTCTGGTGAAGGAAAAAGGATTCTAAATATATATAAATGTTTTGTTTTTGAATGTCTCTTGTGAGCATTTCCAAGTCCGCACGGATATTAAAAAGACAGAGTACTGCATGGGTGAACTTATTTTTGCAAATATGAAAGTACTGTGTGTTATTTACATTAAACTTCATGTAAAGTGTATTGTTTAGGTGCTACACGTTACTGAAAGTGAACCTCATGCAAAGTCTTTTGACTGTACATGTTGTGGGGTTAAAGAGTCTGTGATCTTTGTTATCCTGGTGTATGGTGTAATAGTATTTAATTTGCTATGCTAGAAAAACTCAACTCTCTTCAAACTAAAAATTGCAGCCATCAAAAAGCTCTTCACCACCTCATAGCCAACTTGCACAGGAAATCTCCTTCGCCCACTAAATCCAAATCCTCACCTCCTTTTGACTTTAAACACATGACCGAGCTGGAAGTTATCGCCCTGCTCAAATCCATCAAACCCTCTAACTGCAAAGGAGATGCCTGCCCGGCCAACTCATCAAAGACTCAGCACACATCCTAGCTCCCTTCTTAACTGCATTCATCAATTCATCCTTCCAGGCTGGCCACGTTCCAACTGGACTTAAGAAAGCTTGGGTACGCCCACTCCTTAAAAAAACATCCTTGGACCCAACGGTCCCTGGGAACTACAGACCCATCACAACTGTTCCATTCCTGCTCAAAATCTTGGACAAAGCAGCCTACCTGCATGTCCAAAATTCTTGGAAGATAACTGTCTCCTCGGCCTGTGCAAATCTGGCTTCCGCCCACAACATGGTACCGAAACGGCTCTCCTAGACCTAAAGAATCAAATGGACAATCTGAGAGACACAGGTAAACCTGCGCTCCTTCTACTCCTAGACCTATCCACAGCCTTTGACTTGGTGGACCACAACACTCTATGCCGCCATCTAGCCTCTGAGGCCAACTTCTCTTCCAAAGCCTGTGATTGGATAACCTCCTTTCTTCAAGAAAGGGCTATGAAAGTCTTCTCGGACTCAGCCTGCGCTATGCCGAGCCACATCAAATATGGTGTTCCACAGGGCTCCTGTATCACGCCTACGCTATACAACCTCTTCACAAGGCCCCTGTTCAGCATCTTTGATTCCTTGGGCATATCATGTACGAATTATGCTGATGACACTCTGGTGCTCATTCCACTCACTGGTGTCTATGAAGCCGATTCTAACACACTCACCTCTATCTACTCCACTATCCAATCTTGGATGGCAGACAACTGGCTCTGCCTCAACAGTGAAAAAACTGAACTTCTGCTCATAGGGTCCCCCACCACTCTGATTTTATGCACGTATTGAGATATATATATATATATATATATATATATATATATATATATATATATATATATGGACGCGGTAGCGTCCATGTAGTTATGGTTAAGTTGGTGTTTCCATAGGAAGAGCACTTTTTGGGTGGTTTATAACTTCGCTCCCTCTGGACGAATCCTCACCAAACTTTGCAAAGAAAAGTATATGGCCCAGTCTGAATTTTTCTGCAAGGTTTGGAGAGGTTTGGTCCGGGGGGGCAAATTTATAGGCGGGGTCCCAAAACTTTTGTTTTTTCCTATAGACATAATGGAAAAAACTTTGCGCACAGCTACAGCCCGAACCGCTGGACGGATTTACACCAAAGTTGCGGCAGGAGCGGCGGCTTGGTCCCGAAAGCGTGCTTTTGCAAATTTGGTGTAAATCCGTCCAGTAGTTTTTTAAAAAATAACCAAAATGTAAGGCAAAAAAATTAGTGATATCTGTGTTCGCTTCGCGGACGGACTTCCCTGTTCGCTGCACGGACAGCACCCCGATTGGCCCATGGGCTTGCGTCATGTCCGCAGACATGCGACATGTTCGCTGATTGGACGGCGTGGGGCGTGGGTGCGTCAGATTTTCTGTGGCGCCGCCATCTTGTATTCACCGTCGACCGCGTACAGCGCGGTGAAACTTGGATTAAAAATTGTATTTAGTGGAGTGTGTTGGTGTGTAAGAGTGTTTGGGGAGGGTGGGGGAGTATGAGATAGGTTCAATTTTTTGTTTTTTTATGTGCTATACGCTTTTGTTGTGTTTGATTTGTCCGCGGAGAACACGGCTGTGCTGACATTTTGTAAATAAACTAAATGGTGGGGTGTTCAGAGGACGGAGTATGTGTCCTTTTTGTTCGCAAGGAAGGTAAAATTGAGCTAAAACACTTGCAGTGTATTTAAATGTTTGTAAATACACAAACTGGGGGTGTCCTGAGGACGCTGTCCGTATTGTAAACTGTCAACTTGAATGTGTTCTAAGAACACTCGCGGTGTCCCGAAATGGTTGCAATTACACAAAATGGGAATGTTCTGAGAACGTTGTTTGTATTGTTCGTTGTCAGGTTGAAAGTGTTCTACGAACCCTCCTTTTGTCTGCTGATAGTACCATTTCCTATGGGCCTCACCCGACTTTTTGTCCACTAAAGAAACGATAAATCAGGCTGGTGTGCACCGACATTATGTGATAATCCTATGACTGGCGCTATTGACCTGGCTGACTTGCTTTTGCGACACTAAATCATATCTCCCGCCCCTAAGCCTGACATTATGAAAGCATTCATATTCCCCGCCTCTCTCCGTGACGTTACAGGGTGCGTCATCAAACGCGCCCAGTCGTCTCCAGTCCTATGCGACTTTACACAGAACCCGGAAGACAACACACATTATGTCACAACACAGCGCGCCACAATTCGGAATATGAAACTGTGATTTAAAAGCAAACAGCAAGATTGTAAATTTTGTAAAGTACATTTATTTGACATCAAATGTTTAGAGAATATTCAGCGATTTGCATTTGTCTTTGTTGTCGATCCGCAAAAGTTCATGTTGAGCCACGCGATGTTCCTTTGTGGTACAGAGGGTGTTAGATCAGCTTAGAACACAGTGCACCACAATTCGGAATATGAAACTGTGGTTTAAAAGTAAACAGCAGGATTGTACATTTGGTAAAGTACATTTATTTCACATGAAATGTTTAGTGAATATTCAGCGATTTGCAATTGTCTCTGCTGTCGATCAGCAAAAGTTTATTTTGAGCCACGCGCTGTTCCTTTGCGGTAGATAGGCTGTTGGTTTATGATAAAAGCAGTAAATGGTCGCACTGATAATCGGAAGGTTGCTCCAACAACGAGGCATTAGACCAACATAATGGTTGGTATGTTGCTTCTAGCCGCTAGTACTGCATAAGGGTATATTGGTCCTTGGCGATTGTCCCATAAAATGGTGAGGGTCATGTAGCTGCACCTGGCAGTTTAAAAATCCATCCGCTGGAGTCTGAAAATCGTGACATTGTCAAAATGGGGCAACATACCTGTTTTAAAAAACATAAATTAGTCTCACCAGCCGATCTTTTTTAAAAATATTCATTTTATTTATTAGGGCGTGAAACTATTTGCTAACGAAGATAGTGCAACGGAGTATGTTAATAATAAAATAATAATATTTTCGCATTTATATAGCGCTAAAAACCGTCAGGTATCTCAGCGCTGCTTATTATTACCCACGGTGTGTGGTGCTCATTTATCGACCACGGAAGGATGAAAGGCTGAGTTTGTCCATGCCGGGTTTCGAACCTGCGTTAGCAAGCTGTGCACGGATGTCAAAGCAAGCGCTCTACTCGCTGTGCCACTTGACCGGCTACAGTGAAGTGGCACAGCGAGTAGAGCGCTTGACCGGCTACAGACCGGTTAAATTATTTCTATTAACCCACCCTGTGTCGTCTGCCTTTTTCAGAGCCCTCTAAACGACAGGGGATCAATTCGGCGGTGATAGTGCGCGGTAGAAAACAATATGTCACATTGAACGAACAAGTATAATTTGACCGGGCTTTAATGCCACGCTATTGTTATTATATTCCGGTATAAAATAATCTAAAGGGTTACTTACAATATAATTGCATTTTCCATTGTCCAAGTGTAGTGCAGTCCCAAAATACGACTCCGCGTGTGCCAACGATCTTTCTCAAAGTGATGTAATATACAAAAGTGGTTTTGTTTCAGAAATGTCATCTTTATTGTGTCTTACGTTTTTGCTACACTTCTTCAAAAGAAGTCTTTCAGCACAATCTCTGTCTGTCAACGTAAAAAAAAAAATAGAACCTTATACTGGGAGTCGTGGGCCTCTCCGGGCCGCGAGAAAAAAATGGAAGCAGCTGACCTTCACTGTGAACGAGCATAAATGCTTACTTTGCAAAATTCTGTGTAAAGCCATCTGTGAGAACTTGCTCTTTAAAGTACATCTTTGTATATTGTTTGCGTGCTAATAAAAAAAGTTTGTTTAAGGGACGTTATGGTTCCAAGTAAAGCCGAAAAACCCCTGAAATTCGCCAGTTATGGTAAGCTAAGCAACCATAACTCGCGCCACCACCGTGCACTGCTAAGACTACCACCCAGGACATCAAAGATGACATCGCAAATGCCATTGATGACATCGCTGATGACATCACATGTGCATTAATTTTTCATGAAATTTGTGTACTTGGGATTTGTATTATAATGTTGCGAAAAAAGTGTCAAGGATCATTGCAATAAAAATCATACCGTAATTAGTGCTTTGAACGATGCATTGATATAAATAGCATTGTATTATGGGGTTCTATCTAGTATACTGAGCTACTAATGGAGAAACATAGCATCGTGTGCAGAGTACAAGATGAAAGTATAATATTTGTAATGTTAATATGTTGAATAATGAAATAATAATTGTCCTGAAATGTTCGAAAATAAACAAAATGGGGGTGTTCTGAGGACGTTCTTCGTATTGTGTGACTGCTTAGCTGTATGCAATGAGGGAATGGCACAGAGAGTAAAGTGGAAATGGTAGAAGGGGTGTCGAAGAGTTACGCGGTCCGCGGACAGCGAGGCTGTTGGTGGACAGGGCGTGCTACATCCAGCGTTTTCCAGCAAATCCAACATGGAAAGAAGACTGTACGGATTAGCCAATCAGATGTCGAGGTTGTGGATTTGTGTTGAAAGAGACTGTGTGTGGTGAAGATGGCAGAAGTAGAGAAAGTTAGGGTGTTGGTGCTTGGAGATATGTTTGTGCATGGTTTACAACAGTACGCTTGATGCCGGCATGTTGAAAAGAACTTTGATGTGAAAGGAGTGGAGGTGGTGTGGAGCACTGTGCCTGATTGCAATGTACAGGGAATTGTACAAGTTTGTGAGGATATGGCCACGATGAACAGTCCGCATGTGGTAGTTTTGCCCTATGGTGCTTTCCATTTGGGCAACGTCAGTGCCCCTACTTTGTTGGCTGATTTGGAACGCTTGGTTCAAGCCGTAATGAAGATCCTTCCAAATGCAAAAGTAATTTTTTCTGGATTACTACCTAGGGCAATATGGGACAATAGTTCAGTTTTTTGTCCTCAGCAAAACATTGCTAGGTGTGTCATCAACCGAGGCATGTGTGCCTTCATGCTTAGAGCTGGTATGTTCTTCTGTAATAATGAGAATATTGATGCCAGTAATACTGTTAATTTTAAAGAAGATGGCATCTCTTTATCTTTTACGGGAAATGCCTTTCTATTTTGGAATGTAAGGGTTGCTTTGGAGAAGGTTATGTGAAGATTTTAGGAGTAAAGTAAGAAAAAAAAACAAGAAAAAAATACAAAATAACAGGTGTCTGTCAAGCATCTGTAAAAAAAACAAAAAAAACTACTCTTTTCAGAGCCAACTTCAAAGGGGAAATGGGGCACACTATTTAAATTTACATTCACCACGCTCATATTCTCGATATGTCCGCAGACATGGCAGTAGTCCGCGGACATCAAAATCACTACGTGGGGGTTCAGTATTTTCTATGTTACATGTATATGAAGTCAGGGATATTATGGTTAAGTTGTGCTACTAAAAACCTATGAAATTCAGTGAAAACACTTTGTTAAAGGGACGTTATGGTTAAGTTGCGCTACGAAAAACCTATGAAATTCAGTGAAAAAACTTTGTTAAAGGGACGTTATGGTTAAGTTGCGCTACTAAAAACCTATGAAATTCAGTGAAAAAACTTTGTTAAAGGGACGTTATAGTTAAGTTGCGCTACTAAAAACTTATGAAATTCAGTGAAAAAAACTTTGTTAAAGGGACGTTATGGTTCAAAGTAAAACCGAAAAACCCCTGAAATTCGGCAGTTATGGTAAGATAAGCAACCATAACTCGCGCCACCGTGCACTGCTAACACTAACACCCAGGACATCAAAGATGACATCACAAATGTCATTGATGACATCACTGATGACATCACATGTGCATTTACTTTTCATAAAAACTCTGTACAAGGGATTCTTATAATGCTGACCAAAAACTGTCAAGGATCATTGGGATAAATATCATGAGCTAATTAGTGCATTAATCAATGCATTGATATAAATAGCATTCTATTATGAAGTTCTATCCAGTGAACTAAGCTACTCATGCAGAAACATAGGCAGTGTGTGCAGCATACATGATGAAGGTGCCATATTCATAATCTTGCCATGTTGAATAGTGAAATGATAACTGCTTTCTTGTAATAAGTAGATAATAAAACCCACTCAATACATCATTTTTACAAACAAAACACAAACAGACAACAACACATACAAATAGGAGTATATACAGGGACAGTGAAGTAAACAAAAAAGCAGAAGTAGTAGCAGAAAGATTTCATAACCTAACTGATTGTCTTTATGCAGAGAAATTATTGCTCTGTTTCAAAGCTGCTACTTACCATATGTATGTGTATCACATGATGTGACTGCACCCTAAGGAAAGGAGAGTGGGTACAATGTATACAAATATGAGCATATACAGGGAAGGTAGAGTAATAAAAATAAAACTATGAAAAAGTGCTGATAACCCTAATGATTATCTTCATGCACAGAAAGGATTGCTCTCTTTCAAGCCTGTGTCTTCCGCTATGTATATGTTTCATATGATTTGACTTGACCCTAAGTCTACAAATATAGTACCTTTTCAATTTTTACTTCCTGACTGTTACTGAAGAAAACTATGTGGCTTAGATATGTCAATAAAGGAAAAAAGGGAGAGCCAGCCATGTGATGTCATCAGTGATGTCATCAATGACATTTGTGATGTCATCGTTGATGTCCTGGGTGTTAGTGTTAGCAGTGCACAGTGGCGCGAGTTATGGTTGCTTATCTTACCACAACTGCCGAATTTCAGGGGATTTTCGGTTTTACTTTGAACCATAACGTCCCTTTAACAAAGTTTTTTCACTGAATTTCATAGGTTTTTAGTAGCGCAACTTAACCATAATGTCCCTTTAACAAAGTTTTTTCACTGAATATATATATATATATATATATATATATATATATATATATATATATATATATACATATATATTCTTTCTTTACACTGGCCTGGTTCTTCGCTAACTAATTATGAAAAAGGTGTGTGACCTATGTGGTACTATGTGAATCACCAACAGCACTAGATTGAATTATCAACAGTTACGATGGTGTGACACTTTTGATTGAGGGGGCGAACTGCCTGCATTGATGGTTGCAGCATAAATATCTACAATTGCATGACACTGAGGGGACATATTCCATTCAGAGGAGGTGAGGAGGACAATGATATGCTCTACAGTTTTCCTTGGGTGCTGACAGACCTCGAAAGGGACCAGAGGACCAGGCTGCATGGTCTACAACTGCATCTGTTCTATTCTGTTATTTGTTAATTATTCATCTTTGTTGATACTGAAAGAAATGAAACATTGTTTATTACATACAGAGGAAACGGATCATTGGTTTAATTTGAGCTTTGCTCTTTCCAAGCAGGAAACATAAGAGCCAACATGGTGTGTATTCTCAAGAAAAGAAATACTTAAAACAAAATGAATTAGACTAACATTGTAAACTCACACATTTCAAAATGTTACATTATTCATTTTCTACAGGGAACTACTTGTTTATTTTTGTCCAGTTGTGAAATGGCGGATTAACTGAACAATGTCAACCTTGGATAAGGGAGAAGGAAATTACCGGTACTCCTTTCTCCCTTTCCATGCTGGCCATTCGCACGGCAGGGACGCGCCAGAAACACTAGTGTTTTTTCCTGTGCCGAAACGGGACGAGGCAGGAAAAGGTAAGTGGGGTCTGGGTGGGTGGGGGTTAGAGATGTGGAAAGGAGGGAGTGGCGGGGAGGAATGGGCAGGAGATGCGGGGGAAGCACACTTACCTGCTACCCAGCAAGGGAACATGGTGGCCGCCCACTCTGATGAGGCTCGGATCTGGGTTTTTCCCAGTGTGGGAAAGACCCCGTTCTGAGCCTCCTCATTGGCTGGAAGGCCACCACCCCCGTTGCAGGGTACTAATAAAATATATTCCACACCCCCCACATGTGTTGTGTATATCAATGCTCTATACCATCCAATGATCTACTATCCACGTTTGGCCTGAAAAATTTCAAGTTCCGGGCTGCTGAGGTGCAAACAAAATGGTACTGAAATGTTATACATTTTACATTGAAAAATATGCTTTGTTAAGGAAACATTCACATACATTTCTTCCCTCAATTATCGATGTTACATGAAACTACAGATATCTTTAAAATATGAATATGATGCTTATTTGTTGTGCATCACCAAGAAAAGTTATTTCCACAGCCCAATGTAAATGTTAAATATTATACCTGTTTCAATATTTCGAAACAGATTAAAACTTATATTATTTTCAGCCACACAAATGCTAACGTATCTGAAAAGAACTATTCAACGTCCCAAAATATATTGCTATATGAGTGTTTCCCTGGTTCTAAGGACATTTTAGCATTCCGTCACAGATGGTCCACAGTGATAAGTTGTTGTGAAATTTGGAGCTTTGAGTCAAACAAATACTTTAAAGTGTTATTGGCAAGATATTTAAATTGTCACTTGAAATGTCCACAAATCTGACATAACAGACCTTGCAAAAGATGGACCTAATTTCCCTAACAACAACTGTCATGATAATCCATTAGTTAGAGTTATGGACATGCTACTTAACTCCCTCCTGACAATTGATTAAGTTTTTAAATTACCATTTGCGTGTCAAGGTATGCAAAAAAAAAACACACGTTTTGTCCTGCAAGGCTAGGGGTGGTCATATTAAATTGACTCCCTGCCTTGGCCTTGCCTTGGCAGGGAGTCAATTTAATACGACCACCGCTACCCTTGCAGGGTAAAATGTGTGTGTTCTTTTTTTTGCGTACCTTGACACGCAAATGGTAATTGTTTCAATTGTCAGCCTACCACGGGGAATGATCCCGCAGTACATTCTTAGATCATGTTCATAGATGTTCATAGATACGCATGCCAATTTGCCCCCTAAAATGCTAAACAACAAGAAGGCCAATATTTTCAACATGTTACCTTAATTTTATGATAACTCTAGATTTGGGACTCATGTAAATATTCCTCTTGGCATTTCAATGATTACGTTTTTGAACAACGGCACTTCAGCCGCCGCACAATAATGTGTAGTGCATTTCAATGCACAAAATTAACTATATTGACACGTGCCCAATAACTATGGGGAACAAATTAAATTAAATCCGCAAGCATATGGCAAACCAATTTTATTTAGCCTTTCCCACTCTGAAATTTGTTTCACTAATACAAACACCAATGTTCATTAACTTTGGGGTGGGATTTAACCCATGCACTAAGCAACCTGAATTCTAATTCGACTGAGATCATGATAAGACCCTTCTCTATTCAAGAGATAATCTAGACCTGTAGGAACCATTCAAGTCAACCTGCACGCTTCCATACAATGTACTTGGTAATAGCACAGCGTCTAACCGGTAATAGGCTGGCACTACTGTAGTTCATCACTGACACCTGCATAAAATAGCCATTGCAACCTACTTAAATGTAACGAAAGTAGAATTATTATAGGTCTTACTTATGGTAGAATGTCAATAACAATTCCCAGTACTCCTCACGCATTTACTTCTTATGTTTTTTCTTTTCTCCTCTTTTGTGATTTTTTCATACAACCTCAATGGCCCTCCCTAATACCCCTCCCGAATCTCTGTGGTCTTTTCTACCCATTATGAAGGAACACACTATTCATGTGTTTCTTTTCCTATAATACTGTGATCTGTATAGTTTTCTTTTCTCTTGTTTATCAATTTTTCCTATCATATACAATGTTGTGATTGTTTTATTTTAAAACTTTAATTTGTATTAATTCCACGTTTTTGTTGGATGAATCAATCCACAGACATGCCCTGATATGAGAAAGACAAATTAGTGTCAAAACACGTGTCATGACATAGGGCCACGATTAATGGTTAAACCAGAAAAACAGATGTTTGTGTCTTAATGCATGATTTATGGCACAGAAAATGGTGTGTAAGAAACTCATGTTAATCTTTTCTACAATGGAGTTGAGGAACTCTGTGTCTCCGCAGCTTCCCACATCTATGCAACATTTACTGAACGGAAACAAAACACTGATTTGGTCGTGGGGGTTCTAAGTTGATATCCCTCAAAAGTTCCTAATTTTTTCATTTTTTCCTATACTATTGCATTTCCGCTTGTGGTAGTTGTAGTACTTGTAGATTTTCTATGAACACGTAGGTATGGACCTGGGGATGAGATACCACTTGCAACAGCAGTAACATTATTTATGTTGTGGAGTGCCCCTGCATTAAAGTCTACATAGGGAAAACGTCATGATGAACTTCTCCCCTAGCGGCACAGTTCGTGAGTGAAGAACATGGCACAGGTGACCTTAAATAGTGGAGACAGATTGAACATTTTCAAATACACTGATCTTAGCAGATTGTCTGATGTAACCACCCTCCCTGTACCTTTCGTCTGGAAAAAATAGACCAAGTACGAGATGTTAAATCCCACTATCAAAACGAAAAGAATTTTTTAATAAAGTTTTACAAAAAGTTAAAAAACTCATAAAAATATGTTTTACATGAATATGACCCAAACGTAACAAACCATGGTAGATAAAAACAGTACAAATCACTAGTTTCACAAATATAAACACATACAATGATAAAAGACAGTACAAAAGAAACACACAAATGGCTTTAACAATTTTCTAAAGCTGAGGAATTTTAACTCCAGCTCAAAACTATCCTGACATGTTTCAGTTCTTCATCGCACTAATTGCACGAACTTTCTTCAGGGGAAGAACTCGCTTTTCTTATTCTCCACCATGTAATCCAGGGCCACACAAGGAGATGTAAATAGTACTCCTCTCAGTGGTATATTAGTAGTGCTTGGTCCTGATCAGTGCTCTAGGTCAATGATCTCTGTACTGGCAAGGTTGTTAACGTGGTCCTTTCCACAAATGCAACGCAGTTTTATGCTGGAAATCCACACCTCCAACTGCGAGATAGTTTTGAGCTGGAGTTAAAATTACTCAGCTTTAGAAAATGTTGAATCTGTCTCCTTTATATATTTATATTTAAGGTCATCCCCTGACCGTGTGAGAAAGAGAGAGATCATAAGGGTTTTTTGTCTGCCTTAATTAAAATGGACCTTAAATAGTGGGCCATTGAAAAAGTTTCAGGAAGTGATTGCTTAAGCACCTCCAATATGCTTTCACAACATGAGCAATGGTGGATATACCATTCTAATAGCTACATCAGTGGTTTGAACAACCAGGAGGAGTGGAACCAGCTAGCATGTGTTTACGTTAGTGTAAAGTCTTACACACAAAAGTCTGACATTCCTGAGCATTAGGGTTCTTGGATGAGGATGTTCTGCGCTTTCTTTCTTCATTTTTTCCTCATTATTTATGGTTAGTTTTCCCCAGATACTTATTATTATATTCAGGTCTTTCTCGATTTACCCCGCTGCAGCATACATTTGAGCACCATGGATCTAAGTGCTTATGGATGGTAAGCAATCCCCAGGTACATTTTTCAGGTTATACCTGATTGCCAACATTACAGTAAATTTATGATCACCATGGACTCTAGTATGTTCTGCAAAGTCCTTCAGGAGTGTATTATTATTTATGTTAACAACCATGTCCAGATTTTAGTTGATTTCACAATAACTTGACACAGTGAGTTTCCATTGAATAGACATTGGACTCTGTTCCAACATGGCACGCACTCTCTTCATTGATTGAGCTAGCAGGCGAGTGACGCATCATGCACAGACTTTATTTTTTTTGTACGCCTCCACTTGGACACTCTTACCGAGGTTATCGCTCAGTCTCATTGCATCCCCGACTGCTGCGCCAACCCATATTTATTAAATAATATCTGTAATCTTACGGTAAGCTATGATGTCCACGGGTGGACAGTCGGTGGTGATTTTTATTGAGCCTTGGCTATTTATGCCACTGCACCATGGGTCATTGATGAGTGTTATGATCTGTTCCATTTAGATGTCACAAAGGGCAGACATACCAACAAAAGTGTTTTGAAGGTATCAGAATTGTCTGTTTGGCAGCCATTCCTGCTGTCGGACGAGGCTGAGGGCAACTCTTTATACAGGTATGTTCCTTGTGGTGGACATACATTAACATGTTTAAGCACATTGCAACTGGAAGGTAGTGACCCTAGTTACATGTTTTGTTGTTGCGTGGGGATGCTGACTTTGCAAACGACAATCTAACATTATGACCATGGTAGTGGTCCACGTCCTATGCCCAGAGGGGCTAAATGTATAATCCTTTTATGAACTATTTTATGCTAATTAAATAGGAGGTGTTTATTTTGTAATATCACATTGGTATGTGGCTTTTTACACGTGTTTATGTATGCTTGTTATATTTAGATTATTGGAGCTATTGAGGAATAACTAAGTGTACCCCTACGAGACACACATCCCAAGTAAAGAAGTAAACGGAGGTGAACAACTGTTTGTTTAAGTCCTGAAGAAGACAGACAATGTTGGTGCATTAGCTCTTTCTGTCGAAACTATTTATAAGGATGGTCCTAAAAAATATTTAAAAAATTGGGGACTTTGATGACAAGGTATTTGTGCTCCCCTCACCACCTGATAGTTGACACGTTTCCTCTACTAATGGTCTATGATTAGACTGTGTCGAATAGCGTATGGCCTAAAGCGACCACTGATACACTGCATGAATTGAGATGGATTATTATCTGGTATATGAATAAAGACTTGTATGCCTGCCCTGGTGAATTTTGCACTATTATGTCGTATTGTGCACAAAAAATAATGTTTACATAGGAGATGAATAATTGTTTTGTATATGAATTAAGATTTGTATCTGTGTCCTGTTGTTTTATGCACCATCATGCCGTTTTTTGCACAAACAATAATGTCCACCTAGGTCAGGTGCAATTACCATCATATCACTTTTTGAGCATTAGAAGAAAGTTGTCCTGGTAGGCCCTTTTATTATGTGTTTGATGTTATGTGTTATTTAATAAATATAGTTGATGTGATTTTAGGATTAATAATGTTTTTGACCCTGTCCTCCGTGTCTCTTTCTTAATATTGTTCAATAGGTTCTATAATGAAACAATAATAAAAAATAAAAATAAATGTGTTTTATATAGCGCTTTAATCTAGAGTGCTTTACATGTTCCCGTGAGGCACTGCTCCATTGTGTTTTTTCCAAATATTGACCCATGTTGTCTGCTAGTTATTTGGTATGCCCATCCATAGTTTTTGAGACTTTTAAGACAAGTCATGATTTTTCAGCTTTAAAATGCAAGGAAAATGTTGTGTTTTTCAGTTAACTATACTTGGAAATGTTGCTATAACTTTGGCATTTTGTGTCATGTAATACAGATACATAAATATTCATAACTGTCATACCTTCTTCGTTTAGAACATACAATTGTTTCATGTCAACCAGATGACATGACTTTGTCGAAATCAAATTCCTGTACCCCAGGATTTGGTGCTCCATAAAGAGCACTTCTTTGCAAATACAATATTGTCATTTTAACAGGATGTGAGATACACACAATTTATTTGTTGTTTATCCACGAAAATACTTATTTAAGTAGAAATAACAAAACCTGATGTCAAATGGAGAAAAGGAATAGGAATTCGAAATGCCTACAGAATGATCAAATATCAGCCCCAGCATATCAGGCTTAGGTAGGTGGACTTTGTTGATATCGAACAGAAATGCAGATCAACCACAGAGCCCGTCTAAAGTAAAAACAAGCATCATCCTGACTCTGACGTGGGCAGTATGAGATGAGTATATAAAGGCATACATTATTGCGAAAGAGATTCAAATAATGCACTCCTGAATGCAGACAGCCATAGGCGTTGGTAGGAGGGTGTGAGGGGGGTATAGCCCTGGGTCTTTTGTTTGTAGTCCGGATACAAGCTCACGGACTACAACCAAAAGGGTATCTAGCCCCAAGTCCCGAAAGTCCCGACATTAGCTTAGCCCCAGATGTATTCCAGACCTAGCAACACCCCTGCAGACAGCTTTCACAATCCATACAGAAAACATTTATATCAACTACCAGACGACGTAACTGGAGGAGAGGCAAAATGTATTCTGACAACTACTAGGGGTGAGAGCAATGAATAACCTACTTCCTGAATCCAGGAATCGAAACTGTGATTTGATCATTAGTTCCAGTCTGTACTGGGCCGTGTCGTGTTCCGTAATGAACATTGAGGGAAGCAGTGACCTGAGGGTCCCAACATATTGATCTGATGCCGATCCTCAGTCCCCGGCCCGGCTTAGACATTTTAAAAATGTAGACAGTGCTATATCTCATACGTGTATTTAACCCCTTAAGTGCTAATGCTGTCGATTTCATCCTGAATTCCCGTTAGGAATAATTTTAGACTCCACCCAATTCTGCAGTTAAGTGGTAAAATATATGCCTTCGACATTGATTAGTGTTTGGGGGGAATTTACCCCAGCGATTCAATAATAAAACAGAAGCATCTTCCTTTCTGGACTGTGGGTTATGGTGTGTAGCAGAGATCACAGATTAACGGTGAGTTAAAAGATCGTTGCCCTTTGAAAACCGTCGCTTGATGAAAGAGTCCGTGATTTTCATAGTTTTGTGAATGTTGGGGAGGGCCCTATTTGAAAGGAATATTGTTCAGGGATCACGTGGCTTCAATTAGATCTCCTTTCGATTCTCTCTTGTTCAGAAATACACTAATTATACACATAATTTCCCAAAATGTCCTGTTTAGGGAAATCTCATTTTAAATCCCAATTGTAATTGTTCACTTTCTCTAAAGCACAAATAACATTAAGTTGCAGACCTTAAGTTATCTGTTCAACGAAAAGCTGTGGATGGGCACATGTGAAATATTTAGATGTGTCTCAATTTTTTTCTTGATTTACACATGTTCATTTAACATTGTATCATAAAATTGTTGAATGGGAATTATTTGAAATGCCGTCTGTGATTATTTCACTAGGTAATATAATGGGGTGGAAACATTCGTTTGATCTGTTATTCAGAATATTAATTCAAATATGCCGATTTATAGGTATGGTATTTCCTTTCCATATAGTTTAATATTCCAGAATTGCAAGATTCTTTCAGGGAGGCTGCATCACATTACATTGGGTTTTTTTTGTCCATGCTCTGCATTTATCAAGTGTCTGTGAGGAGAGAATCATGTGTGTGTGTGTGACCTCATTTGTATTTTAAACACAGCACAATGTTCTCATTAAAAACAGTTTGCTTGTTGTCCTTGATTGCAGGATTGGAGTGTTACATTCTGGAGTTGTTAATCCAGTGTTACACATGTCCGTAAAAAAGAACTCAAATTAAATAAATGCACATCTTGTTTTTGGGGTTGGGTTTTTTAATGTGTCTCATTAGTTTCCACCCAATTAAGCCTAGATTTTCTGATGGGTGGCGGACACAGGATTTAATGCCACCCCGATCCCCAAATTATTTAGTCTCTATATGCCTGATGGCAGTATAAGACCACTAAATTGGGGCGTGTGTTTATGCATCCAGGGAGCCCTTAAACGGTGAAATGTGGGGGAATGGTTTTAATATTTGATAATGGGATAGGGATAGTTATTCTGTTTCCTATGGTCAGCCACGAGGAACACTTCATATCACACTAAGATGGAGACAGAATGCTTGTATCCTGCTTTAAGTAGAATAACATCCAGAAATGATAAATATCTTTAGAGAAGATCCCTAGTCTTTATCATCAGTGGACATTCTTCCACTTAAAGCAGGATGACAGCATTCTGTTGGCATCTTAGTGTGATATGAAGTGTTCATTGGACTGCATTTGACAGCATCATCTACAAGAGTGTCAAGCCTCAATACTAAAAGCACAATGATCAAGCAAGGGGGGCTTCCGGCCTCAAATCAGAAATCGCAGATAAAATACCAAAACCTCCAACATTAAAAAAAAAATTACAAAAAATCGAATTGAGATGAAATTACATTTTGTTGGGTGTATTTTTGACGCATATTGAAAAATAATGTTGAATGTCTCCATAAACTTGGAAGACTAGTCTGGATCCATCCACCCTGTGGACAAAAGGTGCTGTACTCAGTAGCCAATAACCACTTTTCCACAATTGTATAAGTGCTGTCTGCCCCTGGGCAGGACAAAGACTGATGTGCATGGATATTTCTCCTCTGTGAAAAGGACAGTGAGCTAAAGACTTGATTGAGAATCTCCCAGGGGCCATCCACCCCAGAACAGGTCAATGGGCTGTGTTCATGCCGGTAGAGGGACTCCCAGAACCCCCTTTGTTTAGCATATTAAGTAACTTTGGCTCTCACCCTAAGTTACCTTGGGATCCAGACGTGGACCCCTTGCTCACTGTTCTCAGAGAGGCACAGCTCCACCTCACTGATGGTGCCCAACAAGGCTGAAACATCTGTATGCGGTTGCTGTTAGTACTCTTGTTCAGAGGAGAATTGCCTAGCATTTCGGTGCTGGACTGTCCTTGGGCAGGACAAAGACTGATATGCAGGGATATTTCTCCTCTGTGAAAGGGACATTGAGCGAAACACTTCGTTCACAATCTCCCGGGGCCATCCACCCAAGAACAGGTCAATGGGCTGTGTTTGTGCCGGTAGGGAGACTCACAGAACCCCCTTTGTTTTGCAACTCATAAACTGTCCCAAATCCACTTCAATCTTCACTTCAAGCTATGAAACTGAAGGAGAGGTCATGCGGGAAAAGAGATAGAAGTGGCAGGTGAGCCTAGCAAGTGCTTTGTGTGTCTACCCGCCATCTTATGCACCCAAGAAACATGGGCCAAGCTCACCAATACAGCTGGTAAATCCTTGTGCATATTCTACACCAACTTCAATTATCACCTGTCATCATATTTAGAGACAATTGCAGACACGAAAACGGCCCGGGAAACATCAATTTGGTGTGCCGAGACAAGCACTGTCACGACTGAAGAACATGGTGTCTGGGCAACACTCAAGCTATTTGTAACTATAAAACAAATGCAGTTGAAAATGAAAGCCTACCCTGCAAATCAGTTCAACATGTGTTCAATATCACAGGCACATCTCTCTAAGAGACCAAATGGGTTTACAATAATATAAAGAGGATTGGATTTGAAAAGAGGATAATTCCAAAGTGAAGTCAATAGAGCCCATTGCGTCCATGCAAAGGTTGAAAACATTAATAGGTAAGCTCTAATGTTCTTTCATCCATTTTATAGATAAGAACGTTGTAAATGAAGTCTCAATTGAATGCGTCATGTAGATAAACTGAAGCGAGAAGGGGGTTGAAATCATGCAAGAAAGATCAAGGTGGAGAAGGTGTGGGGCAGATATCGCTGATTACCAAACGCTAGTAGGCAACAATGCACAAGAGTCCCTTGCCCCTGGATTCTTCACCAAAAGCAATTCATTTGATGTTTGATGAATCACAGAATCGGTATGTGGGCTGGACGAGTGGTTTTCTGAGTTTATATTAAGGCCTATCTCCATCTTGGAATCTACCCCTCTCCTTCCCACCCCTTTCGTTTCTTGTTGATATTGTTTTCATTGAACTGAGTCCCACTGTTTTGCAGTATGTAGATCACTAGCAAGGGGAAATGTTTGGAAATCAAGGGGGCTGTTTCTTTGTATTAGAATGTTCATCTGGGAGAAGTGCTAACATTGGCTCTCTGTGATGCAATTACAGTTCAACCCTTTGCTTTCTCTGGTCCTCGGTGTGTTGGACTACCGAGGGTGGCCCTGAGGGTCTGGAGGGCAAGCATGCAACCACCCCCTGGAGGAATTCAATGGACATAGTCACACTGGGTATGTCTAAAAAGAATAAAGCAAGAGGTCCATAAACAACATTACCACGAGATTAGGATTTAACATGTGGACATTTTATTCTTGTCAAGTTCACCGATATCCTGTTCTCTGTCCCCTCCGCAGATCTATGGACTACTCATCTTATTTCTACTCTCTCCACTCTCACATCCTTTCTCATTAATGGTGGCACCATGAGGGAAGTCCTCTTGGCCGGCTTCACATCATCCTAGGGTATCATTCATGTTTACCACACCGGCACTACCTTGGTTCAGGATCCTCAACCCAACCTCTGTCTCTTTGACTGGTGCCCACTGTCCATTATTAACCTCCTTCACACACCTACCTCTACTCTTTCCACTCTTTCTCTCCCTCCCTCCGACTGGTCTACCACGCCCCTCTACCCCTCCTCGGACATTCTTCAAAGGTGGAGACCTCCTTCATCTAGTCACACTCAACGCTCGCTCAGCCAACAAACGCTCGGACAATATCCACCTCCTTCTCGTAGTGATTGACCTTGATATCCTCGCTCAAGGGAGACATGGTTCAATGCCAGCTCGGTCACTGCTTTTGACTCCCTTCTCCCTGATGGCTACGAGATAATTTCTAAGCCCCGTCCTAAATTTGCTGGTGGTGGGGTTGCTTTAATTTTCCCTGTATGGGTCCTTTCTTCCCTCATACCCACCCAGTCGTATTCCTCATTTTGAGAGCCTGGTGTGCAAGCTGGTAACCTCTCCCTCCTCCTCTCTGACCCTTGCCAGCATCTACAGGCCTCCTGGCTCTACCACCCTTATACTCTCTGAATGGGCTGATTTCTGCTCCTCTAACCTCTTAAACACCTCTAAACTCCTCTTCATGGGCGATTTCAATCTCTATCTGGACTCTTCCATCATTACATCCACTCTCTTCCACAACCTTGCACCTCGCTCTCCCTCACCATTCTCCTTTCCCCCACTCAGCTGGACACATTCTTGACGCCCTAATCCACTCTAATAATTCACTCTCCTCCCCACTAGTCACATCTCTCTCGTAGTTAGATCACTCTCTCCTCTCTTCCCACCTGGGTCCCTTCGGGCCCTCTGACCGCACCTCCCCCAGACCTGCCAACCTCATTTATGAACATCCATCCAATGAAACAAGTGTCGCTGTTGCCTTCGCATCAACCTTCACGCCCTCTGATCCCCCAACCCAGACTCTAACTCTGACTCTGCTCTCAGCAACTTTCATATGGCCATTACTAACACCCTGGACATTCTTGCCCCAGTCATGAGGATCCACCTTAAACCTGCCTCTAAGTGTAAGACCTGGTATGGCTCTGATATTTCAGCCCTGATACGCAAGTGCAGGGCTGTGGAACAGAAGTGGCAGTCCTCTGGCTCACCGTCTGACAAACGGGCCTGTCGCCTGCTCCAAAGACACTACAGACTTACCATACGCTCCAAGAAAAAGGCCCACATCCATGCTTGGGTCTCTGGTGCATCCAACAACTCGGCTGAACTCTTTAAAATCTGCAGGGAACTAGCCAACCCATCTGCAGTCTCCTACTCACGCCTCCCCAAGGATACTAAGCACTCTGCAATGCATTAGCCATTCACTTCACTACTAAAACTCAGGACATCCTGAGCACCGTTGCATCCCTTTCCCCTGAACCCTCATTCACTCCTTTGCCTCCTAAGGCCTCCCACCCCCTCCCTCTTCTTTCTCCTCCTTCTCTCCTGTTACACCTGATAAGCTCACCAGAGTTACCCACTCCATAAAGGTCTCCTCCAAACAGCTTTACCCCTGCTCCTCCAGAGCCATTAAGGAACACATCTTGCGCCTGCACTTGCTGATTGCTGCAACAACTCCTTTGCCACTGGATCTTTCCCCTCCTCCTTCAAGCACTCCGTTGTGTGTGACCCCCGCCTGAATAAACCTTCAGTAGATCCCAACTGTCCAGCCAACTACACCCCTATCTTTATCACCCCCTTCCTTGGGATCCCCCTAGAGAAGCTGGCCTTCCCCCAACTTACTTCACACACTGAACTTATTGGCAGTCTCCACGACCATCAATCTGGATTCTGAGCATCCATAGGCATGGAAACTGCTCTTCTGTACACCTGTTTCTCTGGACTCTAAAACTACACCTGTCCTCATTATTATCAATCTAACCTCTGCCTTTACCATGGTCAACAACTACATCCTCATAAAACTGATTCATGATACCCTGGGTATCTCTAAGTGGGGAATGGATTGGCTGACCTCCTTCTTAATTGACCTTTCATCCTAGATTATTCTGGGCACCTTCTCCTCATCTACCTCTTTCTCCACCGGTGGGGTCCCCCAGGGCTCCAACCTCTCACCCTGGCTCTTTAACACTTACCTTGCTCAGCTGGTACTCCTCATGTCCTCCTTCTCCCCAACTACCAGTGTTACGCAGATGACACACAACTCTTTTTCAAACTTTCCCCAGGCCCTCTTGCATCTTCCATCATCCAAGACTGCCTATCTAGCATCCAGTCCTGTTGAACTTCCAATAATCTCTGCCTCATTGCCAGCAAGACTGAGATCCTTCCAATTGGGACCCTTGCTTCCTCTTTCTTCCCCTCACTCTGGCCATCCTCTATAGGCTCTCCTCCCTTCTCCTTCATCTGATGCCAGAAACCTTGGAGTCATCTTTGATGCCTCACTTTCCTTCCTCCCTCACATTCAAGACATAGCCAAGAAGTCCAACTTTCAACTCTTCCTTCTCAAAGGAATTCTCCCTTTTCTCACTTTCCCTCAGAAGCTCAATGTTACCAGAGCTCTGGTTCTATCTAGGCTAGAGTACTGCAATAGCCTTATTTTGAATCTACCCTCTTCCTCTCTACCACTCCTCCATCCAGCTTATCCAGAATAGGGCAGCACGACGTATTCTTTGCCTCAAGTCCAGCAACCCCATCTCTCCTGCCCTAACATCTATTTACTGGCTCCCGGTTGCTGCAGGGATCAAGTCAAAATCCCTCTTCCTCATCCAGAAGGCTGTCTGGGGCCAGGGACCATGCCAACTTCAACTTGCTGTGACTAAATACTCTCCCACTAGACCTCTACATTCCTCTGGTACCAACTCTCTGTGTGTCAAGCGTTGTTCTAAACAGAGAGCCGGAGGCTGATCTATTTCTTCAGCTGGCTCCCTCTTATGGAACAACCTCCTCCTTCCTCTTGATCCAGATCTGCTCAAATTCTGGGAGCTCCTCAAGATTTTCCTTTTCACGCCCTTCCTATTTTCTTCCCTCCTCTGCTAATTACACAGTCACTGTGATTGGTCACCAGGGCCCTTATGTGTCCTTCAGGGACCTGCCTTCCCACACCCAATTGCCTTCAGCCTTGCCTACACACAGCACTTGCCTTGGCACTTACTGGCCTCAGCAACTGTAGGCCTGCACTTAGCCATTTATTTTCTACAGATGAAAGTTCCTTAGCACTCCTACTCTGGGCACTTACACCTGCTGCTCACTCATGAGCATGGAAACTTCAGCACTGACCCCCCTCTCCCTCATCCCCTCTCCTCTCTCTGCACTTGCAGGCTCTGAATTCTCACAAGGCCTAGTAGGTTTGTTTTTATCTTCCAGTGTATTCATTGTTTTCTATCCCATGTTCCCTCCCAGTTGCCCTGTGGGTGCTTTGAAACACACAATGTACTTAACTTTGTATAAGCGTTTAACAAATGCACAATAAATATAACAAATACACATACAATTGTGCCACACCATATGGAACAACATGGATGATGTACCCAACTTGGTCCAAAACCTCCTCTAGCACTACTTACATATGCTTTTGTTCTTTGTAGCAACACATTCTAAATGTGACAAATTCTCATCTAGCCATGAAGAAAGTAGGGACAGGTTGACTTTTGCTTGAATGTATGCAGAGCCATATATGAAATATATTGTACACAACTGGAGAAGCTTTGTCTATCTCTCATGTCTATCTCTATCAGTTGCATTGCCCTCCTCCTTATCATTGATTTCTAGAGTCATATGTTGCAGTCTGGACTTGGATGGATTATTATCTTTATCTAGTGCAGCATCATTATCATTATTCATTGGCTTATCATTAGATGTGGGTGATGATAGAGACCAATAATGTCTCAGATCCATTGCCTCCACACTGTTTGGTGGTTCACCAGCTCTTCAGTAAATACAACCCACACCTCTTCCCCTTATGCCCAAGAAACAGTATACTGAACCTTCGTCTACCCTGCACAGGTGCTTTTGACTGTGAAATTATTAAATTAATGAATGCACAATTACTGACAACCCAAGTGCACACAGCAGCTACTGTGGCTGAGGTAAAACCTTACTGTAGCTGCATGCCTCCTCTTCCTTCCCCTGGAAAGTGTAGGTGCTCTGCACATGTTGGCACACAAGATGGTCACTTCTAATTTCTAGTCAGACAATGATTCCATGCATATTATGCCCAGTTACAGCCACTGAATAGTACGCTTCTGCCTCCACACAACTCTGAGATGTTCTCTTCCCTACTGTGACGAGGTTCCTTGCCTAACCCTGGAGATAGAGAGTGGGGTGGTCATAGATATCATGTTCTGCCTTGAAATATTGGTACCTGAACCCCAAGAAGGTAGACGAGGTATTGCATGACCTCCATCAATTGATTCCCTCACTAAGGCAGAGGGCAGTCAAAGGAGAACTCACACACTTACATCTGACGCTTGTGAAAGTGGGGGGGAGTTACAAACCCTTGAGTACTGTGCACACTATAGTACTGCCAACCCTTAAATAATTAATTCAAGCCATTGACAAACCTAAATCATCAGTTTAGAAATGAATGACTTTCCCTTCAGGGTAACAGAGTGACAAGATTCGGAATTCACCGACAAATGCTTGGATACATTTCGTTCATTGGCACACCCGCTGGTGGAGTTGGTTGAATTAGTTGGCCAGACCAGCACAGACTGTAGGAGCCCCACTGATAAAACATTTTTAACTTGACAAACAAAATGAATGAAAGGTACATGATGTGCAATCTGTAGGGTATTTTGTGGAGATTTGGGGCCTGACGGTATTTTATTACCGCCGAAAAATAACTTAGCAATAATCACTCTTTGTATTCAGATTTGGCCATGTGCAACAATAATACAATGGACATGCATTATTTCAGCACCCAGACCTGCATATTTGGTATACGTGGTTGGTGGTATTTTGGTGAGCATATTTCCCTTGTTTTATTTGTGGCCCCAATGTCCAGAATCCCTTATCTTCGCTTAGATTTTTCGTGTGATCACTAGAGAGACCTCAGACCTGCATTCTAGGGATACCACATTTTCCAGTGATAGTGTTGGTGCGCCACCATGGGCAAACTCACTGACTTATTTACGACAGAGAGCTATATGTGGTAGTTTTGTGGTAATTTCCACTACCTTATATACGGTAGGGAGCTATGTTCAGAGAGTCTCTCTTCCCGTTGGCTCATGTACCTCCAACAAGTTATACTACAGTCACTCACAATTATTCATACTGATTCTGACATGCACACATCTGTCTTAAAATGACCATTGCACTGTTTAAAAATCTCCCCACATCATTGGCATTGTAATGGTAAATAGAAAATAAACCACCCGTCTGTTTTCAAATATTTTCTGTATTATAAAAGTTGCATTTAGACATGATCTCATTCTTTACAGAAATAAATAAAATGGTACAGTAAAAGCATTTTCTATGACACACTGCAATTATAGTGGCAGAGAACAGAACTTAAATTGCAACATTAGCACTTGATTAAGACACGCACGGGACTTTCATTTTTCTACACTGACTGCATATTTCCGTGCACACACACAGCTCCCCCAGTTAGGTAATTACCTTATCTGTTCAGAGGCTTCTCTCTGTGAATGTGGCTCTCTTGGATTAACTCCAGCAAAAAGGAACGCTTGCCTTCTCAAGCCGGGGTCATTGCCTGGAATTCTCAGCTTTTTCAGATAGGAATGCCTCTGCCAGTGGAAAGGTTTTTCTTTCAGCTTTCCCCAGTCTCGACTGCAGCAGGACACCGGAATTTGCATTCAGTCAGGACCCCACAGCCAGGTCTTCTCCCCAGTAGTGCAGAAAGATGTCCCCCTGTCTTTTTCCCTGCTACTGCTCACTAAAACTTTCCTCTCAGCCCTCTTTATGACGTGTCCCAATGAAATTCATCATCTCTCATCCTCCTACTCTTCAACAATAGCTTCGCTTATACATTTGCAATTGTTGCAAATCTGACTTCCTCCTTCCTGCAGTTACTGTGCACAACAACACGGATAATCAGGCAGAGAAGAGAAAAAAAAAAATCTGCACACTCATTTAAATGGTTTTCAGAGTATGCCTAATTCTGCAGTAGAGAACACATTTTATTTGTGGGTTATATTAAAATAAGGTTTTATTAGTCAGGTTAATGGTTAATAGGTTAGCTGTTAATTTTCAAATGTGTCTCTAGCAATATAGGCATTTCAGGTGAAAAATAGTGTGCATTTTTAAATGAACACGTGTGCTTTTAACTGTAAAAATAGCTTTGCATCTTATATGTTAAAATCGTTTTTGACTGAATAGTCTGTCTTTCCTTGTTAATCTGCTAACCCATATAGCAATGCACCGCACCCTTGTGGTGGTGGTGCTGCAAAAAATTTCGCTACTTGTGCAGTAGCGCTGTACTCTGTGCTGTTTGCTAAATATCCTTACATATAAGCTACTTGTGCAGTAGCGCTGTACTCTGTGCTGTTTGCTAAATATCCTTACATATACCCTCCTTTTGTTTTTAGAACTTGGCTATAATCCAAGCCAATTCCTAAAAACAACTTGTTCTATTTTTTTTTACAATATAGCAATCCAACAAAATGAATATTCATGTGCATCAATGAAAATTTGCAATCAACATTTCATCTGAGTCCATCAATTCATAAAATGTTCCACATTTGCCTTCTCAGTGGAAGTGGCATTACTTTAAGTTTAAATTTTCCAAGTCAATTAAAAACAATGAAATAAAACAACTAACTAAAACAAATAAGTAATATAACAAGTTAAAATAAATAATTAAAATAATAAATACGTGGAACTTCATATGCCGGAACTTTTGCTTTGTCTCTTTTGGTATGTCTCGACCAGCGATGTTATTCGGTTCATTCGAGTACTCTTTCATCTTGGCAATCTTGAATCCACAGTAGTCATCTCTTTTGGCATTCCGGTTATTTTGTCTTCACCTCCACCTGGAGGCAGGCATCTTTTGGTCTTCATCCAGGGGACTCCAGGACTCCATCGTCTCCCGTGGCCTCTGATCCCGGAACCTCCGACCAAATAATGTTAATTGTCTAAATCAAAATAGAAAATAAACAGATTAAGTACATAGCACAATACTAACTTCATCCTTTTGCCAAAAATAAAACATGCTTGGTAAAAATACTTCGTTTTTTTTTTTTCTTTCTTCTGAAATTAAACACAAGTTAAAAGAAAACAAGCATATATAAAACAGCATTCAATATTTAATACACTTTCTCTCTGCACACCAACCACGAGCTTCCGTTATATGTGCATTTATTTATTTATTTATTTATATATTTATATTATATATTTTTACATATATTACAGTGTTTATGTGCCATCATAACAATCAACTTTTTTTTAACTTCTTTGTCACTGCCTCCTGATTACACCCATTTATTTTCTCAAGGGACTCTATCCGTTTCCACATGCTCAAGCTGCCTGATCTCATGTCTGGGATGGCATGGTTTGATTTGATTTACATGGACAAACTGCTCTATTGCTGTTTCACCTTCATTTTTCAAAATGTTATACACTACAGGAGAGACTTTATCTATAATTCGAAATGGCCCCTGCCAGGCTGCCAGAAATTTAGAATTTTTCTGTTTACTTTTTCCAAAATGAAACTTGTACACCTGATCCCCTACATTGTATTCCTTTACTGATGTCTTTTTGTCATAATATGACTTAGCACTGTCAGCAGCTCTTTCCAGATTTCTCTGCACAAAAGCAAATGCATGTTGCAAATGCCTCCTCAGTTCATCAATATATTCATGAACTGTGGATGCACTCACTAGAGTTTGCTCATGTGTTCTGTATAGTAGGTGTTGTGGTAACACCATTTTCCTACCTGTTAAGACCTCATGGGGGCTAACACCTGTTGCTTTGGCAGGAGTCGACCTGATTGCCATCAAAACCAATGGTAAACGTAAATCCCAGCTGGAACCTGCTTCTGCCACAAATTTCTTTAAAATATCCACAACAGACCTATTGCTTCTTTCAACTGTACCTGAAGACGCCGCCCGATATGCGATATGTAGTTTCCTTTTCACACCTAGTATTTGCCATACCTTGCTCATTAGAGTACTTGTGAAATGACTTCCTCTGTCTGACTCAATTCTTTGCGGCAACCCAAACCTTGAGAACACATGGTTCACCAGCAATGTGGCTGCTGTTTGCGCACTACAATCTGGTGCGGGAATGCACTCAATCCACTTTGACATCAAACATACCACACTCAAAATATAGCGGTGTCCCCTGCTCGACCTTTTTAAAGGACCTACATAGTCTATTTGCAAATCTGACCATGGGAGAGTTAGGCCTCTTTTCATCAATGGTGCTCTATGCATTGGTGAAGCAGGTTTAAATTGGGCGCATACTAGACATCCTCTAGTATATAATTCCACATCTTGGGACATATGTGGCCAGTAAGCACAATCTTTTAGTATTTCTAATGTCTTTTGTGAACCTCTATGGCCTGCAGTTATGGCATCATGTGCATGGTGTAGCATTAGTCCTCTGAATGAAAGGGGTACTACCCACTGTATTTGCCCTGTTATGGACTCTCTAATCATGAGCCCATCCTGTAATCTAATTCGTGTTTTGTTCTTTAATAACACCCTCAACTCTTCTTTTCCCATACAATCATTTTCTGTTAAAGGATTTTGTTCAGGATCTATCAAATGATTATAATAGATTCCCAAAATTTGATCATTCTTTTGTGCCTCAATCAAATCTTGGTCTGGCGTGTCATGACTCCACTGCACCACCGGTTGATCTACCTCCTTTGGTGCTTTAGAACGTGTGACTGCATCAATTTGTATTTCACCCATTAAATAATCAATAGGTAGCAATTCTCCCATCACAGCCCCAATCTTAGCCAGATGGTCTGCCTTATCATTTCCCTCCTTATCCTCTCCTGGTGTTTTTAAATGCCCACGAATTTTTCTCCAGTATATTGTTAAATTATTTTCTGACACCAATTTGTCTATGGCTTGTATCATTTTTCCATGTTTAAGTGGCTTTTTGTTGTATGTAACCATGCCTCTTGCTTTCCAACCAGGCAAATACTCCACAAAGCTATTCCGTGCATAGTCAGAATCAGTCACCAGGACAATTTCACTGAACTTTTTATCAACTGCAGTAGCAATTGCTTTATAGATGGCTGCCAATTCCGCCACCTGACTGCTCCTATCTCCAATCCTCATCCCTATACTAGGAACGCCTTCACATTTCAACCAGACATTTCCTATTCCTGCCACTAATTGTTTATTACTGTCATTTTCAATGTGAAAAGCACAACCATCCACATATACAGTTGGCAAATCCTTGCATGTTCTTTCATCAAAAGCTTTGTGTGGTGATTGTTCAAATTCCTGTAAACTAGCTTCCACATCCATTTCATTTGTTATTTGTTCAGCTGCACAGTCATGTAAGTCAGCTAACCCTTGAGCAATTGGGCTCTTTTTATTTTGTCCATATCTTACTTCTACGGGAAAACCTTGTAATGCCAGTGTCCATGAAGTGATTCTGGATTGCGCTTAATTGCCTGATCTAATTCTTTTACTCTCTAAAAATTGCAAAGGTTGATGATTTGTTTCAATAATCACCTTTTCTCCCTGAACAATGGGGCGGAAATGTTGTAGCGCCCACACAGTGGTTAATAGGGCCTTTTCGCATTCATTAAATTTCATTTCAACTTGGGAAAATGCCTTACTTGCATATGCAATGGTTTTGTGATTCAAATCGTGTTTTTGTGATAACACTGCTGACATACAATGTTCAGAAAAGCCTATTTCTATAAAGAAATCCCTGTCCTTTATGGGGTATGCTAAACATGGTGCCTTTACAAGACATTCCTTCAATCTAGCCACTGCATCAGACTGCTCTCTTTCCCATCTCCAGGGAGTATTTAGTTTAAGCAGTTTAGTCAATGGTTGAGTGATTTCTGCATAATTCTCAATGAACTTTCTGTTATAGCCTGTCATCCCTAATAAACTTTTTACTCCTTTCACATTTTTAGGATCTTTTAATCTTTGTATGGCCTCTATTTTCTTCCTTTGTGGATTTAGCCCATGTTCAGTCACTTCATGCCCTAGAAAGTTCACTTTTTTCTTGCACCATTGTGCTTTTTGCAAAGATACTTTGGCGCCTGCTTTCTGCAATTGGCCAAGCACATGTCTTATTTCATCAAAATGGCTTTTAAGGTTTTCATTTTTTATCAAGACATCATCCACATAAACTATTGTTCCTCTTTCCGCTGCATCTGGCATGGCCTTTCTCAAAAATATGCCAAATTCACTCCCACTATTGATGTACCCGAACGGAGCTCTAAGCCAGGCATATTGAGTCCTGTCAAATGTAAAGGAAAATAGGTGTTGTATCTCCTCTGCCAATGGCACACACCAATATCCAGATGTGAGATCTAACGTGGTAAATACATTTGAACCATGTATCTGAGCTAGGCCCTGATCAATGAATGGTAGTGGCCATCTAGATACTGGTACTCTTTTATTTAACTCTCTTAAGTCTGCACACAGCCGCCATTGACCATTTGGCTTTAACACACCTAAAATAGGCGTATTGGATGTGCTATGAATGGGCCTAATTATTCCCTGTGATTCCAAATTTTTAATAATCTCTGCCAATGATTCTAAACATGCCAGCGGTAGTCTATACTGGCGTACAAACACTGGATTTCTGCTACAACCTTCTGGTAGTGTGGCCACATGTAAATCAGTTAAACCACAATCATAAGCATCTTTTGCAAATACATCCTTAAACTCCATAAATATTTCCCTCAGATTGCGTCGATCCTCATCGCTGTCACATGCATCCGCTAAGGAGATCTGCTCTTCTACCATTCTGGAAAATTCTGGAAACTCTTCTGGTAAAGGAATCTCAGCGCTTTCCTCTAACTGTGTGGCTGTGTCTTTTTGTAGAGCTGCCACTTTCAAATATTTTGGCATATCAGCTTCCACTTCAATGGGCTGATTTCCTGTTTCATTTTCATTTAAATTAAATATTATGCAATTCTCTTGATGGCAGCACACTGTCTCATTTGAATCATAAGGATACACAGAATGAATTTTAAATATTCCTTTGGGCTGAGAGTCCAGGTGTTCTGGCAACTCGCCCTTGGCATCTACATATTTTTCAGGAATATTCCCAATCACCATGTTATTTAAATCTGCTTTATAATGTGATTTTTGTATGGCCATTCCTAATGGGGAGTTTTCCTCTAAATGAATATCCTGACAACCTTTATTATTTACCATGATTTTTACAGATCCCTCACCAATGTCTACCAATGGAATGTATTCATAATCCAGGCCTTGCTGTTTTATGGATTCATTCAGGCATACAAATGCATCAGAGCCTTTCATCTGCTGCCCATTTTTGCATTTCAGTGTTATTGCAAACTGTTTTGTAAATGCAGGAATAATAGTATCTTTCCTTATTTGTAATTCGATGGCATAAGGAACCAGTTGTGCACAATGATAAGCCCTTCTTTTGTCTTCAAATTCAGGCGCCGGCCCACCTAGGCGTGACCATATTTTTTGATTAAGGAAATCTAACACCATACACATTCTGTGCATGATGTCATTGCCCATGTAAAATTCATTTTGTGCTCCACTCACTATCCATACATTATGGTAAATTGTTTTCTGCCCAATGCTAATTTTAAGCATGCATCTGCCTGTAATTCGGTTTTCAAAGTTTGGACTGTCCAACCCAGAAACATATTGGTTTTTAATCCTAAATTTCGGGATTTCTTCCCTCTCCATAATTTTTTGCAACAATTTCTCATTAATGAAACTCCTTTCATGTTCAAGCGCTAAAGTGGCTTTTATTGTTTTAAGATAATCATTTATACCAACGTGAACCCATGGTTGCTCATCTTCTATGTGTATCTCTGCCAGAGTGGTAATGTGTTTCTCTGAATCTGTTTTAGGAACAATATTCTGTTTGCATGTATTCTCTTTTAAGTAAAAACGTAATGTGTGCTCATCTATAGCAGTCTGCCAATCTTTCCTTGGGTCCAAGTAGATTTGTACAGGTAGTTTTTCATTGTCGCTCTGATCTTTGTCTTGACACATTAATATAACAGTGACACTAGGTATGCAGCTATTCTGGAGATATACCTCCACAGCATCATTTGTTTTGGCAACGGTGTGACATTCTTTTATATTGCTGTTTTGTGATTTTAGTTTCTTAGGCCTCAATGGTTTTTTGGTTAAGGACCACAGCACTCCATTCACCCCATCTATGAGAGGAGACAATCTTTTCAGGCAATCTGTCCCCATCAGAAATGGAATTTCACAAATAGATGTGATCAATACCTCTTGTTTCATTCTGTGCTTTCCTATTTTTATGTCAACCTCAGTTACACCTATGATGGGCACCTCCTCCCCATTAAAGTTATGCACTGGGCCTTGATTTGCCTTCACCGTGATCTGACTCTGTGGAGGCCTCCCTTCATTGATACTCTTTACCAGCTCCTTGGACATAATTGTGGCCTGTGCGCCAGTGTCAATCATAGCGAAGGTGTGGCATTTTTCTTCTACAGTGATGGGTGCATAATATCTGTCCTCAACTTCCTCTAATACACATAAGAAATGTGAATTCTTACTGATTTCAGGGCTCACCTTTCTCAGGTCTTTTTCACTTTTGGCTAAGCACATTGGTAAATGAAAAGACATTTTTCCCTCCTTTTTACCCATTTCTGTGCGAGATATTTTATTCATTTCTCCATGTTCAGAGGTTTTTTGGAGTGTGGCCACCGTTCGCCCATCCATCTGGGTAACATCAGAGACCACATTACAACCTTCCAACTGAACATGTGTAACAACATCATTCAGCAATTTGTCATTTTTTAATTCTGTGCATTTGTGATCATTTAGTGTAATACCAGCCCTTTCAACCTCTTCAAAAATATGTGGCTCAAAGAATTTTTCAGGTGATTGACTTGTACCCTCCTTGTGAGTATTTCCTTTTTCTGTCTGTGTTTGGTCATTGTTTTGCTTGCCCAGGGAAGGAGCTATGGCATCCCCACTTACTCCCTGTTCACTGGTATTCCCTATGCATGAGTCATTTTTCTTAAATCTGTCCCTTTGTTCTTTTGGAATTCCTAATGTTTCTTTTTCATTTGTGCAAATCTTTACTGTTTTATTTAGCTCTAAGTTAAACCGTACCTCTTTTTTAGAAGTATTTGCACTTTCTATCACAATTTCATTTACTGGTACTTTCATTTTTAATCCATTAGCCACCTCAGAGTTGTCATGCAAAATTATATCAGAGCAATCTGTCATTTTGGCACTGCGATTATCATGAGTACTTAGTCACTTTTCGGAAGCCCCCCGGTCATTGCTATGGCCATCAGCCCCCTCTTTGGAAGGTTGTTTTTGCGCTGTATAGAGCTTTCCTATTTGCTCAGCTAACATTTTCACTTGGGCCTCAAGGCACTGGAACCTTTCCATCTCTCTAGGATCCTCTTTCTGTGGCCTAGGTCGATATTGGTTGTTTTCCCCCTGATTGGATCTATTCTGATACCTCTCAGGTGATTGATACCGGTTGGGATGGTTTCTGAACTCTTGATTCATTTGTGGAGGGGAGCGGGTTGCACCCATCCTTTGATTATAGTCCCCTGGTGGGGAATCATTGTACTGGCGTGGACTGTAGTTCACGTTTTGCCTCATGTCCTGTCTCTCAGATTGTGGGTACTGGCCCCTATGTTGATTTCCATTATCAGTAAATCGATCCACATATCGGGGCCTATCCTGATTACCATATATCATGGTGTTGGGATCAAACCTACTCTGTGTCCCCAATGACTGGTAGGGACCATCGTTTCTTTGATCTTGATTTTGTCTCTGGTTATTGTTCATACCTGTCATATCAGACCGGTATCTTACCCGGGGTCTATCTCCTAAATATCTAGGGCTGATGTAGCTCTCTCTATTACTAGGATCATGTGATTGGAACATTGGTACAGGAAATGGCGATCTTTGTTGATTACCCCTTTGTTCAGGTGTCACATTATTTTTACCTTGGCTTTGAGCAGACTCAAGGGACATTTTGGCTGACCTGATTTCCATTACTGTGGCTGAGGGTTCTTTAGATTTAGGCCTAGTATCTTTCTTTTTATCACTTTCTCTACCCTGACAATAGAGTACCTCATATAGCTTGGTGCTTTGATGTACAATCCATTCAAGGGACTTGTCACGGTCAAATTCACGGACCAATTGGGATATGATGTCTTTCTGTAGCCCATAGAAGTATGCGGTTTTAAACTCATTGGAATTTGAGTCAAAAGATACATCAAAGCGAGAGAATGCTCTTTTTAAGTCTTGTAAAAATTGGCGAGGTGATGTATTAGGTCCAGCAGTAATAGTGTACGCGACTTTCTTTGCCTCCTGCAATGACTGAAAAGGAGAAAAATGACGCCTAATTTCTTTTTCAAACTCCAGCCATGTCATATTCTGCTGTTCATTTAATCCCCTTATGATGCTGGCCGTCGGGGCATCTAAAGTTAAATGAAAATATTGTCTGTACTGTTCCTTAGGTATCTGGAGCGCTTTAAAAATGTCATGTACCGCTTCTAAGTGATCCTCAATGCAGCATTCACCTCCCTTTTTAAATGGTTTGATCAGGGCTTAAATGGATTTCATTATTTTTATGGGGCTACTTGTTGCAATGCATGGAATTGCACTATTTTGTGAGTCAATCCTGTTTTCAGGTGTATGAGATTGGTGACTGCCCCCAATGGGAGTATCAAATCCCCCAAGGGCGCTGCAACCAAGTTCAGTCACCGGCCCTGTCACTGGGGCACTAGCTCTTTGGGCAGAGCTAGAATTCACCTCCACTCCATTGAATGTGGTACCCTGCCGCCTCTCCTGGGACCTGGGAATGCACATTTGCTGTTCTAAGTCCTTACACTTTTTAAGGAGTCTGGTTGCTTCATTCTGTAAATAATTATTTTCATCGCTCATTTTATTAATCGCCTCCTGCATGTCACACATTTGCATTTGGCATTCATTGAACTCTTTATTTCTTTTGTCTCTTTCTTGAATCATTTTAATCATTTCTTGTTCTACACCCTGGAGATCACCTTCTTTTTCGCAATGTTCTTTTTGTAAAATCTGCATTTCTGAAACAATCTCATCTTTATCCTGCCTAATGTGATCCACTAAGGCTTTTAAGTGTGTCAATTCTTGCTCACTATCTTCAAATTGTTTCTTGCTTTTGGATAACTGAGTATCAAAGTCTCTGCATTTTAATTGCATGTCTTTTTGGCATACATCCAATTCTGCTCTCAACATTTCCTGATTTTTACTTGCCCCATCTAATTCAGTCTTTAACCTGTTAATTAGCTGAGTATCATTCTCTTGCATTCGCAGGGACTTGTTTAAAATAAACCATATTTTGCCGCATAGCCGTATTAAACAGTCTTTCTCTGCACTTTTATCGGCTGCATTCAATAATCTTGTAAGGCAGACCTGAATTATGCTGCCTTCTGCAAAAATATTGTCTAGTTTTTCTTTCTGCACCTCACCCTGAATGCGGTTACTCCATTCTAAGGTACTGTTCGAAGACCAATTCCCATGTGCAAATAACTTTGCCTCTAAATATTGCACTAGATCTGAGAATGTGGTTTCCCTTTGTGACATTCTGAAATTCGTTTTTAGTGGCACACTGCTATTATAAAATGGGTTCCCTTTAATGTGCAATTGGCAGTGTGAGACACACTTGCCACGCCCAGTAGGTACTCTATGATCACTTTCCCGGCCTGCAACGCACCATAAATATGTAGGGTATTTTGTGGAGATTTGGGGCCTGACGGTATTTTATTACCGCCGAAAAATAACTTAGCAATAATCACTCTTTGTATTCAGATTTGGCCATGTGCAACAATAATACAATGGACATGCATTATTTCAGCACCCAGACCTGCATATTTGGTATACGTGGTTGGTGGTATTTTGGTGAGCATAATTCCCTTGTTTTATTTGTGGCCCCAATGTCCAGAATCCCTTATCTTCGCTTAGATTTTTCGTGTGATCACTAGAGAGACCTCAGACCTGCATTCTAGGGATACCACATTTTCCAGTGATAGTGTTGGTGCGCCACCATGGGCAAACTCACTGACTTATTTACGACAGAGAGCTATATGTGGTAGTTTTGTGGTAATTTCCACTACCTTATATACGGTAGGGAGCTATGTTCAGAGAGTCTCTCTTCCCGTTGGCTCATGTACCTCCAACAAGTTATACTACAGTCACTCACAATTATTCATACTGATTCTGACATGCACACATCTGTCTTAAAATGACCATTGCACTGTTTAAAAATCTCCCCACATCATTGGCATTGTAATGGTAAATAGAAAATAAACCACCCGTCTGTTTTCAAATATTTTCTGTATTATAAAAGTTGCATTTAGACATGATCTCATTCTTTACAGAAATAAATAAAATGGTACAGTAAAAACATTTTCTATGACACACTGCAATTATAGTGGCAGAGAACAGAACTTAAATTGCAACATTAGCACTTGATTAAGACACGCACGGGACTTTCATTTTTCTACACTGACTGCATATTTCCGTGCACACACACAGCTCCCCCAGTTAGGTAATTACCTTATCTGTTCAGAGGCTTCTCTCTGTGAATGTGGCTCTCTTGGATTAACTCCAGCAAAAAGGAACGCTTGCCTTCTCAAGCCGGGGTCATTGCCTGGAATTCTCAGCTTTTTCAGATAGGAATGCCTCTGCCAGTGGAAAGGTTTTTCTTTCAGCTTTCCCCAGTCTCGACTGCAGCAGGACACCAGAATTTGCATTCAGTCAGGACCCCACAGCCAGGTCTTCTCCCCAGTAGTGCAGAAAGATGTCCCCCTGTCTTTTTCCCTGCTACTGCCCACTAAAACTTTCCTCTCAGCCCTCTTTATGACGTGTCCCAATGAAATTCATCATCTCTCATCCTCCTACTCTTCAACAATAGCTTCGCTTATACATTTGCAATTGTTGCAAATCTGACTTCCTCCTTCCTGCAGTTACTGTGCACAACAACACGGATAATCAGGCAGAGAAGAGAAAAAAAAAAATCTGCACACTCATTTAAATGGTTTTCAGAGTATGCCTAATTCTGCAGTAGAGAACACATTTTATTAGTGGGTTATATTAAAATAAGGTTTTATTAGTCAGGTTAATGGTTAATAGGTTAGCTGTTAATTTTCAAATGTGTCTCTAGCAATATAGGCATTTCAGGTGAAAAATAGTGTGCATTTTTAAATGAACACGTGTGCTTTTAACTGTAAAAATAGCTTTGCATCTTATATGTTAAAATCGTTTTTGACTGAATAGTCTGTCTTTCCTTGTTAATCTGCTAACCCATATAGCAATGCACCGCACCCTTGTGGTGGTGGTGCTGCAAAAAATTTCGCTACTTGTGCAGTAGCGCTGTACTCTGTGCTGTTTGCTAAATATCCTTACATATAAGCTACTTGTGCAGTAGCGCTGTACTCTGTGCTGTTTGCTAAATATCCTTACAAATCCCTGCATGAGGGGCCACACACCAGACATTGTACTCCTGCTTGCTTTGCAGGGATAACAATCTTATAATTTCCACCCAAATAGAGTGTTCCAGCAATAACAATCATCCTCTCTTTTTTATCCATGGTTTCATTGCTTTCTGACTTACACGCTGTGAAGAGGGAGGAGCCCAATTCCAACAAGGATACAAACTTGAGGGAAGGTGACATCCATGCAGCAAGGCTTGATATACCCTAAGGCCAAGCACCTTACAGCCCATATGATATCAGGCACATAGCTCAACTGCAAGCCATCCCAGCCTATGTTACACAGGTGCCAAACATGTCCCTAAATGCCATCCACAAGGGGAGAAGAATCCAAACTATGAAAGCCAGCAAGCTCTGACTAAGAGTGTGGCTTGCTTTGTTTAAGCAACGGGAGAGAGATGTTTGGAGGAGATTGGGGAATGAGGGGTTTAATTAGGAGGAAGGGGGTTGGAGGTGGTAGTTGGAGTTGGAAGAAGAGAGCCATAGAGGAGGTTTGCCATCTGTAAAATATTGTATTTGAGGAGGAATGCCATCCGCAGAGAGACAAATTGGTGGAGGTTGGCTATCATCAGAAGAGAATTATATTGAATGAAGGTTGTCATCAGAAATAGTCGGTATTGGTGGATGAGGGTTACCATCTGGAAGGAGGGTGTTGCTGGAGAGTACTAAGGAGGGTAGAAAGAGCAGAAGATGTTCCCAGTTGGAAAGGAGATTTTAGTGGTAACATGTTGAGAGGAAAGGTGACATCTGCAGCCCTTAAGAACAGAGAGGCTCCAGTGGACTAGGTCCTTCCCGGGTAAGCTTAAGAGTTGGAGGAGGAACAAGGTATTGAAAAGCTCACCGTGAAGCAGGAGGCTATGTCAAGAGTATCGAGTGGTGCCAGTGTCTCAGGAAAAAGTCACAGGAACAGAGGGGGGGGGTGTTCAGGTGATGAAGACCAACTCTAACATTTCCTTGCATTGCTGGGAGAGAAGACCAGTCTTGGAAAATATCCACCTCTGTCTTGGAGGACAATCTAAGACGTTTCAAACCAGTGCCTTTTTTGCATTAAGGGTCTTTATGGCAGATTCCACATAATTTTGCTCGGGAACCACAAAAACAACAATCTGAAGACCAAGACTAGGGTAATGGAGGTAATGGACAGGGTGTGGACAGGTTTATTGGACAGAGGATTGGGGCAGGGATGAGATAAGCTAAGAAGTATTCATGAGACCTTTCTTTTGCTCATGATTTTTGTTATTGAACCATTCACTTAAGAATGTGTATCTTGGGACTAGTGTGAGCAGGATCTCTTTATTGCCTTTGTTCTTGACTTTCCTACCTAAGGTTTAGGTGATGCCCTATCCATTCTCTCGCAACTATTTCCATTTTTACATCTCGCTCAACTACCTTAGCAACCACTTGTTTCTGCCTACAAGACTCATCACAATCTACAACCGAGCATGACATGTTTAATCTGCAATTTCAAGTTGTGTCAAACCTCTCTGCCTGATCCTGAAGGTCGCTTGAGAAAGTTTGACCTGATTGAATGGATGGACATTTGGGTAATTCTGTGTTTACCCACGTAGGTTTGCAAAGGCTTAACCATAAGAAGGTGATAATGGACATATCAAATCCTTCTGTGGAAGAAGGGGCTACTATGCTGTGGTCTGCTTGTGATGATTGCACTAATGTCAGATGTTCAAAGCCCAGACCAAGGCATTTCCATTCCAGAATGTGTGCTCTATCACAAGGATATAGGAAAAAATGGATATTAATGAAGAAATCGGGTTGAGTTGTGCATGAGACAGATGTAATAAAGTATTATATTTCCCATTAAATATATGTTGTATGTGTAAGAAATCAGCACTCAATTGTTGGTGGATAGTCACAGTCTATATGCAGAGTGTCTTGGCCAGACCCTAAATAAAGGTGGCTGAATAATTTGGACCACTAAACTCTTGTTACTTAGTCAACTCTCTGTCCATGCTTGCATAACTTGCAGTATTATCAGTGACGTTTCTTGATCTAAGACAAATTGCTAAATAGTATCTTCCCTCTGATCATTTGCAAAACATATAGCCCCATTGCATCTCCTTATTGAAGTTCTTTCACCCCAAAAGCAATGCTCGGACAGCCTATGGTTGTGCCCTTTTCTTTTAATCTAGTAAACAGCCCTTTTAACTTCAGTTATTACAAACAAAAGATCAGAATAATATATGAGATTAAGTACACCCTACTCTACATTATAAGGATATTGGCCATCACCAAGCAATTCCGTGACCAAATAGATTAACAACTCCTAAAACCGAGCTCCTTTATAACGTCACTGAACTCTGAGCTGATGTGCATTATCATTTTCATGTGTGGTAGCGGGTATTTCACTCCTTAGAATATATGGCCCCATACTGCCATCCCGTTCAATACCTCACCTCTCGCCTAATCTAATGTAAGAGATCTTCCATTTGCTAATCCATATGATCAGTGAATAATCCATTAGCGTTTTGAAAAGCTAATATACAGCACCTAATGTGTTGCAGAAACATAGTTTACAGTTTAATAACAATGCATCGAAAAAGGGTTTTCATTGTGTGCTTTAAATTTAGGAATAACATGCAGATCCTTGCTCAAACATCTAAAACTCCAGTATTACCCAAATTAAACGTTCTATAATAAACATTTCCTTGATAATTTATGACTGTAAAGCGTCAGACAAAACTATTTTACAGGCAAGGAATTTGAAAAGTTGGCATGGATTTAATTAAGTGCTGCAGTAACAGCTGGAATTCAAGTTCAAGCAGCAATCATTGTGACATCACAACAAAAGCATATTATTACCAGTTGAGGGACAATCAGTTCGCAACAAGCAATATGATTGGCCCTCGTCGGGTCCTCATCAGCCCGACAAAGCCTGTGTTGCACCGGTCGCAGCCACATCCATTCCGGACTGGCCTCCATGGAAAGGGAGAATGGACTACAGGTAGTCCCTTCTCCCCTTTCCCTCTACAGCCATCTTCGTTGTTTTGTTTTTAAATCAAAGGCCACCATGGAAAAGGAGAAGGAACTACGTGTAGTCCCTTTGCACTGTTCCATGGCAGCCATCTTCTTTGTTTCCTTTTTTTTCTCCCTTTTTGAATGGCCACCATGGTAAGGGCGAAGGGACTACGTTCGCCCCGTTCCATAGTGGCCATCTTTTTTTCTTCTATTTGTTCTCAGTTGCTAAACACAAAGCCATTTTGCAACAAAAAAAACACCATTAATACTAATAGCAATAAGCTCCTTGCTGGGGGAGGGTGCATTACCACTTCAGGTAATGCCCCAGGCCATGTAATTATGAGCCCCAGGGCAATGTCTGAAGTAATAATGGCCCTGCACCCAGCTCGCGGAATATTGCATAAACAACTGATTACAGAGAAGTTGTGATGGCATTTTCTTATTACAGGTCAACTGTGATGTTAAAACTCGCCTGTTGGAAGATCCATATTTCCAGGCCTTAATATAGATCCTGCAGGATCTCATGTATTACATAAGGATGCACAGGTGTGATATGTTCTAAGATTGTGCTGGAGACATTGACCCACTGGTCTGTGTATTGCAGTATGCAGACCTAGTACAAGAGGATGGATAACAATAGGAAATGCAGGTTTGCTCCAATAAAAGCAGCATAATAAATCAGCAGAAATATATACATTGAACCCTTACTGAAAATGAAAGCTGCATTTTAAACATCGTAGAGAGGAGCCAAAGCTCTAAGAAAAGAGTGCAATTAAAAAAACCGCATTACAACTGTCTAAAGATGTCAAAATCGTAGAAAGTAGTAGTTTAGCTTTCGGATGGGAAAGATAAATCGAATCCTTTGGATGTTTGGAAAAATAAAAAAAGACATATTTTACTGCTAGCTTTTTTGAGTTCTGAAAATGAGAGGTTGTGATGATATATCTCCAGCATTACAATTTAGGCACACGTGACTTTTAAGCGGCAATGCACCCTGACTGGCATCATTAATCTCTGCGGAACAAACCTTTCTGCGCTGGGCGCTGGACGCTGGACAGCTTCCAACTGCATCGGGAAAAGCGTTCCAAAAAGCATGAGACGTGCACATGTTCACAAGGAGAAGCAAAAAGGGGCACAAGGCAGGTGCCTGGTGGAGAAAAAAAAACTGCATGCCCCTTTCCCACAGCCTGTCGTTTGGTTCTTGCCTTCTGATGCTCGCCGTTCTCATATACTTCAAATCATGCGATTCAATCTCATCCTACCCTACTCTACTCTTAGCCGAACCCTGCATCATTCTACCCACTTTTCGGTGTGCTTCTCTATATTTTGCTTTCTTGCATTCCTCTAAATCCATGGAGAATGAAATGTGGGACATGCAATAGGAAGCACTTGGTGATTCCACTCATTACTTTGAATTACATATTGTTTCGACTATGTGTGAAAGGCAATATTGGGAGAAAAAAGATCTGGCCTATGCCAACATACAATATACATGACATTGATGGGAAACCTGCCAGGTATTTATTCTTTTTTCCCAAAACACAGAACACTCAAATAAGAGCACATCAAGTTCCTCGTCACAGTATGGTGGACGTCGCAGAGACCATGCACAAGATCTATCCATGTCACATCATCGCATCTCATCTCATGTCATTCAGGACACTGCCTGCCACCCCCAAGACTTCACTAAGTACTTTGGGTGCAAAGAGTAGCCATTGCTCAAATATTTTTCTACTTTTTTCCATAAGGTGAGGAGGGCCCTCTTAAATAATGTAACTATTATTCTTTCTGTTACCACAGAACAAGGGGTAATGCACATTGAAATGCACAGTATTCTGGCTGACCCAATAGGGTTTCTTCCAAGTGTGGCCTCTTGCTTCTTGAGTCGCCTCTAGCAAGGTGTGGATTCAAACCTTTCAGGTGGGTGATTGTTGTATGTATCCGACACAAAACCCAAGTCGACCTGAATAACAAAGCACCTGGTCTAGATTGTTGCACTCAACCCTCTCGTCAATTACACAGGTAAACTCCAGAATTTAAAGGGACCTTGTGAACCTCCTGCCCCCTCATCCTCACCCACTGGACCATTCAAGGGGCCTTTTAGGGAGACCATTGTTGCTAAGGCATTTCAAAACGTTGTGCTTTGCAACTTGTGCGCTAACCTGTTGACCTCTCCACGTTTCTCCTACCTTAATAATGACTAAAATAATTGAACCAGTGATGCGTGCCAAGTCGGGCGATCATTCATTTTATTATTGTTGCACCACAAACGAAATCCAGCAATGGCTCTTAGCCCTCAGAAATGCCTCCATGTTGACTTCTATCTTCTATCATAGCAGCACAAATGCACCCACAGAAGAGGATTATCAGGCATCAAGAAAAGTAAGAGCCGTAAGGACATTTAGCTGGGGTTTTAATCTGTTTGAGAAATGCAATGTTTTGTGGGGTTCTGAACACCAACATTACCTTTCACTTTGTTTATGGTACATCTAGGCACTTGTCCAAGATCATTGATTCACCATAGTATGAGAAAATGCATGTGTCACAGCTAAAACCTCTAGAGTTCTTATTTCACGGAACGGACACGCCAAATGGAGTTATATGCTGTCATGTTTTTCTTTGTGCACAGGTTGTATACACTCTTTGTGAACTTTGACCATGTCACAGAACCTCCAATTATAGTGCTTCCACTCCGGAAGTTAATCTGAGGGAAGACAGGCAGGAGAAGGAAGTGTTACTGGAGCATGACTAATAAATCAAAATAACCGTCCCAGCAAGAGTGAAGAGTGTTGCTATGACCTAACCTTTCCCACTTCCTCCATGCTTCTGGACCAAGACCTGTGAGCTCTGCAATGAAGCCACACCTTGACGTGTGTGGCACCACTTGCCAGGACCTGCACCATTTGGTATAGGCGGGCCAGCCGAGCACCAACACAATCAATATTGTGGCCTAAGGAAGATGGGTTGTGTTTGATCAATTTCTAAGGATTCAAATCTCTACATGTGTAATGGCAAACAAGTTTGTTCCTCTGTATTACCAACCACCTTGTGACATCTCACTTGCAGCTCCACACATTACAAGGTCCTTGTGTCTCTCGGTGATCAGTGTTCCAGAGCCTACGGTAAACTGTAGTTTGTGGTGCATCATCCGGAGCTGTGGCTCCCCAAAAACGACTGGCAGCTATGCACAAACCACCCGATGAGCTTTAATGTGTCAGTTCTGTCACGGAAATGAGATGCGCTAACTGGCCCAGGTAGCAACACAGAGTGGCTATGCAAATCAATGCACACAACTGCAGGCACGAGTCCTGCGGACAACATGTTTTCTATCTCAGCGGACCCTAGTTCTCTCAATGGACAAGTATACTAACAAAGCACAATGGGAATAATGTTCTATGGAAATAGTTACAGTAACACCTGTGTTCAATGGCTTCCTGAGTTACACCACTGATATTCAATGACACAGAAAGATATTGTTGTTCAAAGGAATTTAAAAGAAAATACAGTGAGTCAAAGCATATAGTCAATGAATACTTTACAGATACAGCAATGGTGATAACATGGAACTAAAAAAGTACACATTGACTGAAAACACAAAGCCAATTGATATGATACAACTACTGCAATATATGCCATCTCCAATACTGTTGTACCCCTTCCAGAACACAGAAACCAATGAGGTACATCCACTCCCTTCACTCTGAAGTACCTTTCTGAGGGGCACTAGCAGAACCATGAAACATATAGATCCACCCCCTAAAGTCCTACAAATTCATGTGGAACCACCTGTACCTGGGAAGAGGTAGAAACAGTAGTGTGAGAACATATGATGAAGACATTGATTACATTTTCCTTCCTGAGATAAGTTGCAATTGTGGATTGGAACAATATGTATACAAGGGAACATCTTCCTAATGAGACGGTGGATGTGTGCATTGCCACACTCCACATAATAGTCATGTGATGCAACATTCGGCCAGTTCTTCAATGAGATTCTGTAAGACCAACTGATGGTGCAAGGTCTGGAAAGTATTATTGAGGTTATATCCTGCATTATAGAGCATGTTTCAGTAAATGAAGGCAAACAGCATCCTTGAGGAGACAGCATCTTCTGAATGGGAGGCCCCAGTAGTACTCGCCACCAAGTCAGACCAGAGCATCAAATTGTGTGTCGACCTCCAGTGGCTCTTTGCCCATAGCAGAGATGATGTTCATCAGTTCCCCATCATGAGGGAGATGTTAACTGAAAATAGGCAACACTGCAGATCTCTCTACCGTGGAACTATGTAGAAGTTATAATTAAGTCAAACTGATGCTGGACAACAGGAACCTGACATTATACATCGCACCATTTGGACTCAATTAGTTTACCAAGATGCTTGTCTATCAGACTTGAAGAAGCATGTAGAAAGAGTATTTAAAGGTATTGAAAGCGGCATGTTCTATACGGATGACATAATGGTATACACCAAGGATGTCAAAGAACACAGAGCTATGCTAAAACATGTTCTTGAAGTCATGCATCAGAGGGGCATGACCCTCAAAAAAGAAAACTGCCAACTCGTCTGGGAGCTGGCGACTGTTCTTTCTTTGTCTTTGTGAATATTACACAGACTTGCTCATCAACTTTGCAGCCGCAGTTGAAGTACAGAGGCAATTCGTCAGGAAAGGGGTCATATTCTGGTGGGGTGCATGTCAACAGGCAGTGTTCAGACCTTCCCAAGTCGCTGTCATATAGCTCCCCATGCTAGCCCCATTTGCTACGATTTGGTGCACTATCTTAAAATGTTGATTCAATAAGGTCGGTGATGAAGAGGCTACCAGTTTCACCACACATTCTCTGACCCAGGCAGAAATAACTTATTGTGTCACAGTGGGGTAATAATTGTCTCGTGCCAAGGCAGCTGAGCATTATAGACAATTTCAATGTAGGACATCTTTCCATTCACTAAATAAATCATAAGCCTTTGGTGTGTTTGAGGTGAGCGGTATAGAACATGTATCCAAGATCCTAGCTCTAATTGCCTCTTAATTGGTGGTGTTCCAACATATTCTCAGGCAAGAGTTATTTATCCATAATTGTCTTGCTGACTGTCTGTCAAGGCTGCCTCAGGACAGTGACTTCGCCCCCAATATAGAGGACGAGATAACAGAGTGTGGATGGACGATGTCCGTATGATCAGTGTCAATGCCATGTCCAACAAGGAGTAAATGGGCATAGAGGACCAGGATTACATTCTTGGGAAAGTTAAGGATCATGTTTGTCTTGGTGCCACAATAATTAACTATGCTGAGTAGAACTTGAGGCAATAATCACAAGTTACAATAGAACTGGCTATTGAGGGCTTTCACAAAGTGAAACAACATATATGCATCCAGAGGACATCAAGCGATGCATTAAATAAACCAAGGGTATAGTGAGGTAAGATGTCTGGTGGCTCAGTATGGGCAGAAATATTGATAAATTCATCTAGGGGTGTAAGGAATATGAAGGCAGCGATAAGGTGTTGTCAACCAGGGCTGGCCCTTTTTGTTCCTTGGAGTTGTCTAAGAATCCCTGACAGACAATTGCTCTAGATTTTACCAGGTCAATTAACATCTTACCCAGGAACAGGAGGTTCAACCTTATTTTCATCTACTATTAGAGTCACTGGCCCAAGGTTAGATTTGTTGGTGGAATATGTATTAAAGAAGTCATTAAATGCCTCAGGGATGTTTTCTCAAGGGAAGTACACAGCTGGCACCAACCCCAGGGAAGGTGTTACTCATAATCCAAGGTCTCCATCATTCTACCACACTGTTCTACCACCTTCAAGACACTGTCCATTTGGAGAATGTTCAACGGATATTAAAGGAGACTGTGCAGTTGGATGTTGGTTCAAATATAATTTGAAAAACAAAAAACAAAAAAACAAAAAAAATATGTTTTGAGTGTCCCCACATGCTTTTTGGGAGCACAACAACACATGTTTTTGTTTCTCATATATTACAAGGGTACATGCCACCAGCAATAGATAATCTTTTGAAGTTTTGAGGAGTAGCCGACGCACAGATTTGAGGTGCCCCAAATTGTTATATAGGAAGTGTTGCACACCATGGATGGTTGTCTGTAGTGCACTTCTCTCTCTAGTCCCAACCTCCTTCTTTTGCCCTCTGCAAGCTTGAATTGTATTGCCCCCACTTAGCACAAATTGCTCACGGGTGAGCACTTTAGGTTATGTTATGGCACCTTTGTCGCCGCGCCCCATGGCGGTATCATCAAACTACACATTCTGGCATGGCAATGTGCCCCATACCATCAGGAAGCACCATGACATCCTCCACTTGCAGAGTAACTGAAGACACCACTTCTGATGCCGCGATAACTATTTAAGCACCCCAGTGTTCTTTCTTACTTGCTTAACAACAATAGTATTCATCCATTGCTGTCCATTTTTAGTAGGGAGGCACCGAGTAGTGAAATTACTATTCGTTTAAATACCGAATAGTTGGCTCACGTAACAAACACATTTTCCATCACATGAGACATACTGCTTCACAAGAAAGTAGGGATCAGTGTTGCTGTTACGTATGCTGGGACTGTGAATCAAACAGGGCACTGTCTTGATGTGATATGAGGTGACCATAGGCCCCCACTTACCAAACAATCCTGTATCTGACCAGGAAATGCATGTGTTGCCTGCAGGTTATAAATGAGTGCATTACCCCATTGCACTGTCAATGTCAGGGTTGTCCAACTCCAGGCCTTGAGGGCCAGATTCATGTTGGTTTTTTCAGGATAACCCTCATTAATATTCATGGGATAAATTTGCATTAACTTATTCTAAATGTATGCACATTTTTACTCATGAATATTAATGAGGGATATCCTGAAAACCCATCAGGATTCCGGCGCTCGAGGCCCGGAGTTGGACAACTCTGGTCAATGTCCTACCTTTCTCTGAAACCAGAAGTTTGACCATAATTATTAACTACTTTTGACCCAGTCAATCCCTCTTTTGCTCCAATTGAGTGGATATTTTAGTTTCACCAAGAGAGGCTACTCATGGGGAAGTGTGACCTTTCTAAGCCCTGAGCAGGTCAGTTACGTCGTTTATTGTTTAGTGTTTTATTAGATAATTAAATCTTTTGACTTCATAATGGGGGGTATCAATGGACAGGACAGGCTTCTGTCCTCTGCTACTCTCTAATTGCAGCCACGCCATTTTGATGAACACCTTCAATCAACAGTATTTGGTGCAGAATGTATAGCTCTATGGGGCTCGAATGGGAATGGGGAAGAATTTTTCCGGCGCCCTGGAATGGGCAATTACCAGGTCCGCCGGGGTTGTAATACCCCGGTAATTGCCCATTAAAGGGCACCAGAAAAAAAAACGACTCCGGCGACAGCCGTGCCTGTATTGCAGCCACGGCTACCGCCAGGGTCTGTGATCGTCCCTCTGCATTGCTTGCAGCTAACGCTGCAGCATGCCGAGCACGAAACTTTAAGAGCAGGCTTAAAGCTGTCTGGTGCGCATTTCCAAGCTGAGAACACGGGATTCCCTGTTTTCAAGAAAGGGGCTTCCTAAACTAGTGTGCACGCTTTTTGTAAACAGAAAATGCCAGTGCAATAGCTCTGGAGTATCCAGAGGGAAATCTGTCGCCCGCTGTCATTGTAAATGCAGGATATTTGATGTGCTGATGCGGGAAGAAGGGAGAGAGCGGGAACCATCACCTGATGAATGATTGCCTCGATATCCGCCTTTCTTTAGGCATCTTCTTTCGGTCACGGTTCCTCGATGACCTGCCCCAGTGATTTATCATTTTTTCCTTGTGCAGCCTGGAGCAGCCAATAAGTTAACAGCTTATTGGCTGTTGAAGCTATCCCTGCTGTTCTACTTTCTATGATTGGCTATCATCACTCAAACGGTTCTATGTGATTTTGTTGAGGTTTTTTTGACGAAGTAGATTTAATCTATTTTCTTTTTTTAATGGGTGATTTTGCTGACAATATATGCAAGGTGAGCCCCAGCAGCATCCCTGTTAACCCCCCACATTTATTTTAACCGAATCCCACCCCCACATATATTTTCAGCAAAATCCATTAGAAAAAACTTGATGAAACCTACTTACATACAATTCAGCAGCAAAATCTCTCATTCCCACTCAAACAGAGAGAAGATTATCAATTATGGAAAGTGAACTTCTGCTTTGAGTAAGTATTACAGCAAGTATTCGGACGAAGCCAAATAGCTGGTTTTCAGCCAAAATTCATCTGAACACTTACTCAAAGGCGAAGTTTGGTGTATCCCCAATTTTTACTAATTGATATTTCTGGTGCTTGACATTTTTTGCCTTATCTTTAACTCTAGAGTACTTTGAGACTGGCCTGTTTATTGTTGCTCCTGGCTGCACCTTGCACTGGATGTATGTATGGTCTTACTACATGTATCCAGCTCAGCCAGCTATTTGAAGTCCATGCTTCTGGATGCAAGTATACTGCTGCTTTAGTTTTAATTTCCTTCTGCATTTTTTTTCTCTTTCTTATAGTTCCTACCTGCCTCAGTTTACGCTTGCATGCTCTTTTTTGGCAAGTTCCTGGATAATTGGAAAACTGGCATATGGGCTTCTCCTGGTGTGTTCTCCCAGGACAGGAAGCTACTATTGGTGGAATTTGGAGACACTCCTGTATCTAGTTGCATGAACTTGATGGCAGTCAGGGCTGTTGTTTGTGTGTTTTTTAAAACGTTTTACGTATCCACACAATTGTTCAGATTTTTTCGTGTGTAGAGTTTTTTCAGGTCACATTGACAACCTGAAGCTTCTCCGATAGGTAGCTTGCTTCCCAGGTTTTTCCCTCAAGTACTGTTTTTTTTTCCCGAATGCACCCATTACATTGCAGACTATTGCTGCAAATCCCATTTCATCACATTTTTTAAAACACGTTTCACTGCAAATATAGATGAGGGTTGGGTTTAGGTGTTGATTAAGGTGGGGGGATGTGAGGGCAGATTGCCAGGGTTCTCCCCCCACATGTATTTATGGTGAAATATGTTTTTCTTTTAAATTATTACATGGGATTTACACTCATATTTTAGATGAAATCACACAGATCCTTGTTTTCACCGTGCTTGGTCGATCGTTTTGTTGTTCTCGTTACTAGCCTTATTGTACCTTTTTTCCCCACAGCCAGCCAGACCTTCGGCTCTGGTGTTTTATCTCTCAATTTAGATTTAGTCTCCATGAAAGACAGGTAGTGCATATTCCCCCAGGGGCTGTATAATAAGTGGATTTTGGGGACTATCCTTGAAGATACAAGCAAATGTGTACCTGACAATGGCTCATCAAAGGACTAACGAAATATAACCACATCACCCCAACCCTTAGAGAACTCAGTGTACCCTTAAATCCAACATCCTCTTGAAAAAGCCTAGACATTGGTAAGACAATGACAAAGTTCCCTCCTGCCTGGTAGAGCATCTCACCATCTTCTAAGGCCATCAGTGCAACAGAAGTGACACCAATGGCTCAGAAGAATCTAAGAGATACAAGAAGCAAAGACCTAGAAAAATGGGACTCCGTCTGCTTTACACCCTAGTCTCTGGAATAACAGGGCAGATTGCCCTGTTCTCTGCTGTATTTCCAGGAACAAACTGGTGACCATGCACTTCAAGGAAAATATCATTGCCCATTGATCCCCGAGAGGGTAGCTCAGCCACAACGCGCTTGTCTTGGAAGCACGAGGATGCAGACCAACACAGGTCCGATCCCCAGGTCTGCACTTAGAAACCTCTGGGTATTAAGTGCAATTATAAATATCATATCATATCATTGATGGCCTGATAGAAGCCCTTTCCCTCTCCCCACTATTATGTCACAGCTTTCTCTCTCTCTCTCTCTCTCTCTCTCTCTCTCTCTCTCTCTCCCTCTCTCTCTCTCTCTCCTCTCTCTCTCTCTCTCTCTCTCTCTTTGTGCTATATACATGCCATAATTACATAGACACATTGGGAGGATGGGAATTGTAAGGCTTTTCGATTAATTTCTATGAAAGCTGATCATAGACCTGAGAGGGGCCTACTTCCCTGTGTACCAAACATCCCCGTGAGACATGAATCAGGACCCTGTTATTGGCAAGTGCCTGAGTCCAGGACCAAGCATTGAGCACACTCATAGACTGAGGCCAGCCTCATTTGAGAGCACACTTGGTCCTGTCACAACTAATCAAATTAGTTGTTGCATGTTGAAGTGTTAAAGTATATTTCACATAATACCACTTGATAACGAACATTGGCCTAAGCGCATTTGCATCACACTGAAAATCGCATTTGAATGAACCTGAATAAGGCTGACTACGCCGCCATTTTAGAATATTCTGCCATTTTGATTAACTCCTGTTTTTGCCTCATGTTAAACTTTGTGTTTTCAGCTCTAGCAGGGAAAAACAAACTTTGCACTGTGTGAAAGTAGGTAAACATGTTGTGGCTGCTGTGTTGGATTGTTTGTCCTGCACTAAGAAACCTTGGAGCTAAACTAGAGTTGAACTGAACAGTAATGTAGATGTTGTCTGTACCAATAGCGTCATCCTCATTCAAACAGTGGAACAGAATGTCGAATAGATGAAATCTTGTGCCTTTGCAGAAATCTGTTTTTACTTTCCTTAAAACTGGATTAACGTTAAGCTTGGAAACAAATGTTACCATTGCATCATATTTGCAGAAAAACATGTCTAGTGTTTGAGGAAAACATTAATCAATGTATAGTTATTTGTATCTGTATTAGTATGTGAACGGCCTGTGAACCCTAATGAATATATAACTTGAAGATGGGCTGGATGATGTGTCTGGGATTATGAAAGAAACATATAAATATGCTTGCTTTGTAATGTCCAGCACTCTTCCATCTCATGGTGTCCGCTACCACACATTGGGAGGTGTTGAGAGACCAGACAGCTGTTCTGGAGAATAAAAGTGTACTTGTACCATTGTACTTGTGACTGGTGTATTTCTATTGAGTGGTATTTAGCCTCAATATTTCTTTAATCTTTCAGAAGAGTGACCATCTTTGATTGGGAAATTCGAACACCGAAGTGCAGGCTCATGCATCTTGGCAGAGCAGTGGAAGGTGTTTTGAGCGATGTCATGGTTCTTGTTCTGAAAGGCTGAACTGAGCTCTTCAGAAAAATGTATTGTCGAAGCAAATGAAAGTATAGGAGATCTGCAATAACTTCTTTCTACCTTTTTAAATGTTCACGGTCAATGTCTAATTCTATCACTTGGCATGTTTCTTCGTGCTCCCAGTTCTTTCAATCAGAGGCTCTGAAGCAGTGCACCTTAACTTTGTGTCAGCTGACCGAAGTGAGAAACCCCAAGTACCGGGGAACTGGGCCTTAACAGTCAGAGTACACTTCACTGCTTTCTGACCTGGTATCCCCGTATTATATTACTCATGTAGTGTATTACATTGTCACTAGTTGTGCGTGGGGTCTCTCTCTCTCTCTCTCTTTTTCTCTCTCTCTCTCTCTCTCTCTCTCTCTTTATCTCCTATTCCCTCTTTGTCTCCCTCTGTCCGTTATTTATTGTGTGAGCCTCTCTGAGCTATTGGCTTCCCCTTATGTGAAGGAATTCTGGAATATGAGGGATGAAACAGATGAGTGGAGACGGGACGCTCTAGTGTATAAAGAGCCTTGCAGTGTTTTAGTAATCATTTAGTGTGTGGGATTTGTGTTAAGGAGTCTTGCAGACACCTGGAAAACAAGGATTGAACAGGGGATGTTTATTTAGGGTAACCAGACTTTCAACATTTTACAACAGTGACTGGCCACCAAGATACAAATATAACTAAATTGTGATAGTGACTGCCAGCACAAAACGAGGACTAACCTTCAGTAGCATGCAGCTGTAGCCCCATAACAACATGTGCTCACAACAAACCCCTACTGATTCTGAATGCAACACGTGGAGAAGGAAGGGAGCCTCTGCATAGGCACAGGCCTGAATATTGATACTTTAGTACCAAGAATATCATTTACATATATATTAAATGAACCCTTTTTAAATTTATAAGGCGATGCCAAAAAGCTCCCTGCTGGCAAATGTACTGTGTATTAGAAAGGTAGCAAATGGGAGTTTATCAGCATTGTTTATGTATTAATCCTCTTAGAAACTTAGAAGAGCAGATTGCTGATTATAATGCTCAACATGTAAAAGGTTGTTTACAACAATTAATTCCCCAATATTGTTTGGGAAAGGACTCTGGCCAGGGCTCCTACCTCCAACATTGTTAACATATGGAACATTCTGAGCGGATCTATTTGAGTATGGCGAAGAATAAAAAACAAATGCAAAAATGCTATTTTGTTTTTCTTCGGTTCATGCAATTATGTATGCGGGTGAAAACACCTGCAGCCCCCCATACTCCTCTTACCTAATTTCTTAACCTGACCCACCCCCCACATATCATTTCGGAGATATGCAGAAAAAAACAGGTAGTTTTTCATTCGATATTTTTACACTCTTAGCAAACGGGTGATACCATTCTGAGCTACTTGCCAGTAAGAGTTCTGGGGAAAAGTGACAGTTTTAGGTGGTGAGGCACTGGCTGAATGACAGGGGCTGTGTGGGACTGGAAAGCTGAGCCAGGCATAAACCCCTATCCTGGACTATGCTAAGGAGTCCCAGCACCTTATCAGCCATCAGCCCCACCTTAGGAAGTCCTCAGGCTGCCCTTTTTAGATCCCACTGCAGTAAATTTATACACTTCATCTCTGCTGCACTCGATGGCCTACCAGAGATTTGTCAGTCGAATCAACAAACAGTGGAGGAACCTGCACTCAGACCGACGATATCCTCAGTTCTGGCAATAGAGCAGCGAAGTAGAACTGATGTCTCCTTCTACACACCCTCAAGATCAACAAACAGCGGTGGTCTCGGGCAGCAAAACTGTGCTGCATCCAGTGGCAGAAAACGCTATTTGGGGGACCCCTATGAGCCATGCTGAGGCTCCCATAACTCGTCAACAGACCACTGGTCGTGCCACACTATAGCCGACCTAGATTAACACTCTTGTGGAATATGCACAAACGTGCTGCTGCAGGGATATGCTGCACACTGCACTCAGAGAAATATAAAAATATGTGTTTAATGCATTATACAGCACACTTTCTTAGAAAAATTGGCTAAAAGGCCCTAGAATTTGGAAATGTTTTGTATGGTAACACCATTCTAAAAAATCCAATACATGCAAGTCACCAGCAGTGCACAGGAACATTAATGCTTTAATTGATATAATGCTTTGCTATTAAAAATGCCATGCCACAATGAAAACATGTCCAACTCGCTGCACAATGTAGACCAGTGTAGACACGTAATAACATATTACAATAAAGCATGCCATGCCACATTTAGACATACCTAGACTGGTTGCACCAAAATGTCAGTCAAAGCAGTAACAATTATCATGGTTATTTTATCACAGATATCCAGACAAATATACAATGCTGCAGTAAGAAACAGCTAAACTGGCAGCACTCATATGCCACTCTAGCCAGGTCATTACACTTAGCAGAACTGCTTTATCAGAGATGCACAGTTAAAAAGAAGTCAAGCCAAGCCGAGAAATTACTAGACTGGCTGCACCAAAATGCCTCTTTAACCACTATTACCACATAGCATGCCTGCTTGTATGGACATGGAAGACCATTATGATTTATCGCACACTCTCCATCTCACCCCACCCCCACGTCCCTAAAACATCCCCTCTCCCTCCCACCCCTTGCCCCAACCCCGATAATCAGCTTCTCAGCCCAGAATTACCTTCACATCCCTTTTCTGTGTCCCTGTCCTTATGTATGAGGCTCCTTGCCTCATAGGTAAGTAATGGGATGAGGAAGAGTGGGACTAGGAGTAATGAAGATTAAAGGTAACTAAGCCAGGCATTACCTCCATGTCCCTCTACCTCATCCCAGTACTTGGGTATGAGTCAAAGTGCCTCACATATAAGTACTGAGACGAGGAAGAATAGGGCTATGAGTAATGAAGATTACCAATAAGTAACCAAGGGATCAAACACAGGTAGGGGTGCAACACCATTGAGCTGGCTGGGCTTCAGCCGTTTACCACCACACCCCCCCCTTGCCATTTTGGGCTATGTTGAATCGACCTGGCTGACCTACAGAGCCGTTGCTGGACAGAAGAGGACACATATGTTAAACGGCACCTGGGTTTTGCTGTTCGCAAAGGTCCAGAAATTACTAACGTAAAGCATTTCACTGTTAGTACCTGCCTTCAAATGCATAATTCTTTAGGCAATTGAAATTGTTATGTGGTTTTAGTACTTGCATGCCAGGGAAGTGATTGGAAGGGTAGAGAGGGGACAGGAGACTGCTTATTCTCACATCAGTCCATAAGTGGGTGCTTTCATACTTAAATGAGAGAGTTAATTGCTTGTGACATTGAAGCTGCACCAGAATAGTCTCATTAGAATGCATGCAGAAGTTAGATGCACCACACACATAAGTTTACCCCTCCTCACCGCCCGTGAAGTTAGCACCTCTCCCAACATTTGAACGGTTAGCACCCGCCCGCCCGACATTTCGGTTTCATTGCGCCCCTGAACACAAGCACACACACCATTCAACATACACACACACACACACACACCCAGCCACCCATACATTTAAATGTGCTCCCTTTCATCATTCAGGCACACCCAGGCAGCCATCCGTACATTTAATTGTGCACCCTTTCACCATACACTCACACAGGTAGCCGCCTATACATTTAAGCATGCACCCTTTCACCATACACTCACACAAGCAGCCACCTATACATTTAATTGTCTATCCTTTCACCATACAGTCGCATCCAGACAGCCACCCATGCATTTAATTGTGCACCCTTTCATCATACACTCACACAGGCAGCCACCTACACATTTAAGTGTTCACCCTTTCAACATACACTCTCTCTCACACACACACACACACACACACACACATATCATGGGGTTGAGGGTAACCCTATAACTTCAAAAAGAAATGGTTTCTTTTTGAAGTCACTCAGACTTCATAAAGAAATGATTTTCGTTAAGTAACAAACCATAATGGAATGCAGAGTGACTTCAAAAATAAACGATTTCTTTTTGAAGTCATAGAGCTCCAGCACCCCATGATATGGAGGCCTCCAGCCTAGAGGCTTCCATGTAATGGGGTGGAGGCAGCCCTCTGACTTCAAAAAGAAAGAGTTAATTTGTGTGGTCATTCTGCATTCATAAAGAAATTATTTCTGTTAAACTGTAATTTTTGTTTTTTTTTAGTCCAGGGGGCCCCTCCCAGAACATGTGGCAGGGTCCCCCGCACTGCGTGGTGTGCACTGGCACCCGTTACACCAGTGGATGCATCCCACTTCCCTGAGTGCTTTTCTAAAGTGCCCTGTAAATATTTGGCAGCACAAGTCACCTGGGTTGGGAAGACCAGGGTGCAGGAGTGCCTGATCCATCTGAAAACTAGCTGAGCCAAGTAAGATTGATTCCAAATATAAAGTGGGTGATTTTAAATTGCGTGACATCTGTTTTTTTTATAATGCCTAGGAAACATTAACTACGCAGGATACAGCTGTGTGTCCCATCGTGTTGGGTTCAGATTTCAGCCTCATTATTTTTCCTACATGTTTTTCCAGTGTTATTTGAGAACGCTTGCTTTCCCTGCACTAAATACTGAGCCCATTTGCTCAAATACACTGTGGTAGCTGTAGAACTGGGAAGGGCTGAAGAGACTGATTCTGTGAGGGAAGTTAAAGGGAGAGTGTGTGATTTATGTGAGTTCCATGTCATCCCAAAGAATACCTGTATGTATTTGTATTATTGTTATGCTCTGGTATGTTAATGTGTATTTATGAAGCGCCTATACACAAGGCAAGTGTTTCAAAGCGCTCAACAATATTTTGTCTCTAATTTCGATATGAAATAAGAAATTATGTTTAACTATCATATGCTACACATGCATTTGTCAGCCACAACTTCACTGGGGCTCCTTACGAGTTTGATGGTGTGGGAAAAACAGTGGGGTTCATACTGTTACCTCCACTATTCCTGCACAGCAAAACTTCAAGTTTGGTGGTATTACCTATGGTGGAATTAGAGGTACAGTGGAGGAGTTACCTCCAGCTTTAAGGTGCAGGTAACTCCTCCAATTTACCTACAGATATCAATGGTATTACCCTCTGGTAATTCTGCCGGAGGTAATACCACCAAAAATCCCCAAGGGAGTCCTATGGAGTCCCACTTGTAATCTGGTTGTATTACCACTGGAGGTAACACCTCCGGTGGTAATGCCACCGGACCAAGTGGCAGTAAGAATAATTGTGACTAATCGACATCCGGGGTACCTGTGGTCCAGGGGTGAATATCGCCTTTTAAACCATCAACCAGCGCCACAGCTCTAATACACCAGAAGGAATCCAAACAGATTGAAATAACAAGCAAATTATAAACCTCCTTGTCCAATTTTGGTAACGTGGATGGAATGGCAGGCTTATCTCCAAAAGGTTGTGATCATTGGTTAGTTGAAACGCAGAGAAAATACAATTAGTAGCCAATGATAAAAGGGACTGTCCAGTCAAGGTTGTATAAATAAATCGGCTTTATTCATCACAACAGAGAGTCTAGCAGCACTACAAAACACAACACACCCTGTAAAGGAATGCAGAGGAGAGACAGTTTCAAAGAAGGACAAGGGATGCACTCTGGATACTGACAGGAGGGTAGACAGTATGGTTACTAACCCCAACCGTTTGTTAAGGTATCTTGGCTTTAGCACAAAGGGAGCAATGGCTCTTAAAATGTTCCTAGGGGCCTTTTGGGGTAACCAGGGGCACACAAACATAATGTTCCTTCTGCTGTAGAAGTTCTTGGTGCTTCACATGGTCAAGTCGGCTTGAGGGTGCTTTGCAGGCTTCTGTGACAGAGTTCAAGACGGGAGTCAGCTGCAGGTATTAGGCACCAATGATGGTTCAGCGAGCAAAGCTAGATTAACAGGTGCAGGCTGGCCTACACAGCAGCTTGGGGTCATGAATTGTTTTCTCAGTGCTGATCAGTGGTTTTGAAGCACTGGTTGAGACATCTCATGTTTCTTTCAGCGACTGCGGCTTGACAATGGTCAGCATTGCGGTCGGCTGCAGATCGACAAACCTGACTGTTGAAAATGTCCTTTAAGGCGGTCGCAGTAGATGCTTGTCGGGGCCCTTCTCACAACTTCTTCAATGGGCGTATGTCGTCCTTTAAGGCAGACACTCTATGCTGAGGAGTGTCTTGCAAGCAGCTGCCTTGTTGTTGTTTGTAGGTTAAGAGACCTTCTGGCACTTCCTATCCAGGAAACTTGTTGCAGGGCCTTGCAGGGCACGCTGGAGGGTCATCTGAGTTCTGTTTCTCCCTCTTTTCCCCTGAGAGAAGTTTAGGGGAGGGACCTTGATTCCCTCTTTGGATATCCTGGCCTTCCTTCACTTGTGGAAGATGTAAGGCAGACTGTACCTTCAGCCAGGGTCCAAGGTTGAGTTGTTCTTTGTTACTCCTGGTGAAGACTTCAGGTGATCTGCCAAAGAGGGGCTCTGCCCTCTTTTAAAACCAAGTTGGACACTGTGATGGGTGTAGGCTAAGTCTACCTTAATGAATCAATCTTGGGGTCCTTGCCAACATTCTCCAGTATGCGTGAAGTCATAACCAGAGTGCTTTGCAACAGGAAAGATAAAGAGGTGAAAATTGGAACAATGCATGCCTCAGAACTGAAATGGCTGAACCCTTCTCTCAGCAGAAAGAACTCTGGGCTCAAGCAATTGTGCTACTAAATCCCACCCATTTTCCTGTCTGTTATGTTCAAAGACTCTCTCTGGTTAATAGTCTTCCTTGTGTGGTACCTGTTAAAGTGGCAGCTCTCCATTGAAGCTGCAGCAAAACCAGACTCTATGGATGCTGTAAACCACATTCTCGTACCTTATCAATGTGGTCCCCCTACCAGGATGGCCTACTGTAAACAATAGACCCAGACATGCCAGTTCACTGTTATTGATACGGACCGCTGGAGCTGGCTTCAGGTTGACACAGTTACACATGAAATGTTGTTGGGTTTCCTGTCTTCTTTGTTATCCAGCCATGCCCTATGTGGGCTGGTTTGAATTACCCTCTATTTGTATGTTAATTGCAGCCAACTACTGCAGGGCCTAACAAAAGAACAGGGTGGTACCATGAAGACTTTGTCAGTTAAACAGGATGTCTATGGTAGGGGGTCGTTTGGCCCTCCTTCTTCCTGGAGATGACATTGTGCACTCCTGGTTGTCACATTCCAACTAAATATGACAGGGCGGACTGCACTTATAGGATGTGTCCATGCCAGAGTGCACAGGTCTATACATTTATCATGGTGTGAACATAGGAAAATGTGTGTGGATTAGCCCCACACATTTTCCTGTGGTTAGTTTTCCATCATTCCATTTAATTAAACATTTGAAAAAAGCTCAGGCTAGCCCACGCCAACCATGCAGATGGTCGAAATTCCTCACAGTAATACAGTTTGGTGGTATCTCTTCGGTATTACTGCTGCAATACCACTAAACTCGTAATGAGCCACACTGTGTCTTACCCAAGGTATTTGTGGCTGTCCCCTCAATACTCATGTTTGAGGCATGCCATTCACATACCCTTATGTTTCTAATATGCACAATGATTCCGGTTGCATATCACTATTGTTCACAACGGCCCCGCCCCATGCATGGGTGCAGCAGGATAGCTCATCCTACTCACGACCTGGCAATCCAAAATAGAGTGGTGTCCAATTCATGCCATTTAAGCAGTACTGCATCAAATTGCACTTGTTGGTGCATGATTTGTTGTCCTGTTATTCAGTATCTGCGCAGGCAGAGAGCCAATCAGATCAGTAATTTGATGTATCAGTTCTTTTCAGGAATCTATGTGGGGGAGGGGTCAAGCAAATTTGAAGACCCCTTGCAGCCTGTCCTCTCCATCCCTCAGACTCCTCTAACAGATGTCTTGCTTCACGTTTGCTGGTGCCACCCCTATTACGAACAGTAGTGCGACCAGAGGGAAAAAAAACAGATATCTTGAATTAGTTGGATGCTGTGTTTTTATGGTTAAAAGAAGTTTGAAAACAACAGTGTCAGAGGAACCCCCAAGGTTAGGACTGAGCTGGTATTTGAAGACTGTTCAATACTATGAGACTGCATTATCTGTATAGGAGGGAGGTGGTGGGACGAGGACAGGCTATGTGGGCATATTGGGGTTGTGAAAGATATTCTAAGGTATGGGAGGATCAGGCTGCAGAGTTTGCAACTGTGTTTGCGCTTTTTCTAATTATATTAATAATTAGTGTTTGTGCATACTGTAACAAATGCATAACAGCACTGGCACTACCAGCAAATCAGTGGTCAGCACGAAAAAATAAACATTGTGTATGTGCTTAAAAAAGAAACAGCTGAATGCTTTAAATCTAGACATAGTTCCTCCCAAAAGGCAAAAACATGTTGAGAAACAAAATTGTTTGCATTCTTGTCGAATCATATATACTGAAAAAGGCTGTTATTTAAATGTAGAAACAGTGTGCGCTGACTTTTTTAATTTCACAATGTTCTTCTCAAATGATCACTTTCAGCACATATTGCAGTCATAGTAAGAATTGTAAGAAAATAACATTTGTGTCACGGTGCAACACATTACAATGTATGCCATTGAGCTCTTACAATCAGCTAAATAAGCAACTTTGGGCACCTCTTTCTGCAATATAGTGGGCCCAATCTATCACCCATGCAGGATGGAGGCTGTACACATCCCTTTGTGGTGCCATTTCTCATTTCACTAGTTGGTGGATCCTTGCCATTAAATGGTGCCTAGTGCCTGTACTTTTATGGGCTGACTAGGGGTGGTGCAAGTGGCATGAGGGTGTAACGTAGACATCCATTCAGCACATAGTCATTCACCCATCTCTCTGCATGATGGCAGTGGTGGTGGCTATCGCTTATGGGACACATCTAGCAAATTCCTCCCTTCTTCCCTAGGGGGAGTCACCCCCTTTAAGGTTAGAGGGGTAGTACTTTTCAGCAAAACCCTCCCTAGGGGTTTGGAAAGTGGGACCTCAATTGGAGTGACTGCCCTCGAGGGCACATGGACGCCCATTCCTATCAGGAACTCCCTTTAACAAATCCCTTGTCTGCTTATATGGGAGTAATTGAGAATGATTGTATATCCACTGATTGGAATAAAAAATATATGGACATTGCTTCCAAACCTTTGGCTCAAGGTATTGCTGGAATCCCCAAGAACCCAACAGTTGATGGGGAACAACATGCACCTTGGAACTACTGTAGCGATAATAAAGAGACAACAAACCTTTAATGGCAAATGAGAAAACCCACGCAGAGGTGAACGTCTGACGTGAGGCCATCTTGGAGGGGTGGAGCCACATTGCACCATGGAGCTAGCGATGGCATGGAGAGACAGAGCCATGGAAGAAAGATTGTGCAAAACTGGCACGGAGAAGTGGATCATCTAAGATTGTCAGAAAGGCAGTCTTATCTGGTGGTGCAACCATGTTGCAGAGGTTGTGGGCCCGGGCCCCGCGAACAAGCGCCAAGACCATAGAGCAAGCCCTTAGTTCTCAATCTGAGAAATGCAGAATGAGGTGGAATGAGGAAGCCAAACAGAGATGCTAAAGAGGATGAAGAACAGAAATATTTCCTACCAGACACCACCCCACTGTACACACCAGAGGTCAGTGAAGGTACCAGAGTTGGCCATGGTAGAAGGAGGCAAACCGACAAAATCACAAAAGGGGAAGAAGCAGCAAGTGGCATAAAACCACATACAGGTCATCCAGTCCCCAAGAGAGAGAATATCAAAGAGGGTTAGGGGAGCCCTAGAAACCTGAATATTGGACATTGGCAGGTGCCAAAGAGACAACCCCAGGAGCTAAGAAAGCCACAGTTCCAGAGGAGACAACATAGCCCTATCAAGAGAAGTGAAACTTTACAACCTATAAATCAGGGGGGGCCTGGATGGTCCAATCTGTCAAATCAAGAACAGAGAAAAGGGCACTTGGAGACATCCTTAGTATTAAATTAGTAGACAGAGAGCAATGCAACTGATGGAGACAGATTAGGGAAGTTTCCCTCCACTTGAGGAAATTGAGACATTTTATTGCTTTAAAGACTTGCATTTTTCCTTGAGGAGTCCAAGGAAAGATTTTGGAAATGTGTTTTGATAAATTGCCAAGAACAAACATTGTGAGTGTTCTACAGACTCAGGGTGAAGCCCTAACACCACATTTGAGACTTGTCTAAAGTGGTTTGACTAGAGTGCATACTGCCCTGGTTAGTTTTCTATGTTTTGTCAAAGTGGTCGGGCCAGTTAGCTCATTTTTATTTTAACTGTAGACGAGCACCTTTAGTTTAGTTGCTAGGAAGGAAAATCTCTCTTAGCAAAAGGCTTAGATGGGTATTTTTCTTTTAAGTTGAATAAAACCCTAGAAAGTATGTGCTCGAGTCTGAGTTCTTCTTTTGGTTCGCCAAAGTTAGGGCAACCTTGATCCCTGTAATAGATTTGGGATTGAGGATTCAAGGGTCTTACTCGCCAATCAAGTGTGTTAGCAACTCGTAAAGTGGGTGAACCAGATCAATTGGTCGCAGTACTCGATGCACCCACACTACCTCTTTTTTATTATTTTTTATTTTTTGTTTACGTAATTTTATTATTACCTTACATGGCAAGCCAAAACAAGATAGTATCCTGCCACTGTAAGTAGGTAGTAGGTAGCATATGTACATGTTTTCAGCATGCTTACTTCTGTGGTAGAGCCTTGATCTGTTGGGGTGGGCCTGGGCCCTGTAAAAGAGGGAAAATACTCTGTATATTCTTCTCATTGAAGAGTATGTTTTTGTTTTTGTGGTTTGCTATAAAGCAGTTCTGTTGTATTGAAATGCCAGCTTCCCACTAAAATGTTAATGCACACCGTTTGGCTATATCTTTGCAACTCTGTACATATTCCAGGTCCTAACCTCCAAGCAGGGACCCACCCAAATTTGGCTGGACCACAATAGTAATCTGTTTAATTCCCCCACATCTCTCTTCCTTATTCCACCACAGCATTAGAAATCCATGTCCTTATCCCAACATCCATCTTCCTCATCGCAGTATGCCAATAGTATTCCTTATTATTACCCCCATATTCTTCTTCCTCGTCATAGTACCCCAATGGTAATCTATGTCATTACCCGCACATCCCTCTTCCTCATCCCAGTACCTCAATAGTAGTCCTTGTCACTACCCCAAAAACAAGGGGAGTCCTGGGAGCCCCTCTGCAGGGCATTAGTCCCAGTAACAAGAGCATTACCCAGAATCTTTAGCTCACTACCTTTCACAGAGGAATAATATCCAAAACATGTCAGTCTTTGACCTGCTCTGGGGCAGCCCAGCACTGAAATGCTAGGCCTCCATTTCATTCCCCCAAATCCCTCTTCATTGTCCCAGCACACCATAGCCCCAACTCTATCTTCCTAGACCCACTTCTATAATACCCCCATATTACTTTTTCTCTTCTAGGTACACCAATGGTTTACCACTGCATTAGCCCTACCTCCCCTTTCTTTATCCCAAATCCCCATTAGAAATACACTGCATTACCCCACCTCCTTCATTCTGATCAAAGAACACTATTAGTAATCCATTCGTATCTAGTAGACAGTAAACACATTACATGTATTATTATTATTATTATTATTATTATTATTATTATTATTGCTATTGAGCACAGACATAACCAAGGGAAGCAACCGTGTGCTTTACAATCATAGGGGGAAGAACACAGTGAGGGAAGCAGAGAAACAAGGGAACGGGGTGCTAAAAACGGGAAAAGGGATCAGCAGAAAGGGATCTACAAGCAAACAAGGGAGAAAACAGTGGGGAGCAGACCACCAAGTGTCAGGTAGGATGTGAGTGGAGGGTGTGTAGAACAAGGTGTTTGAAGAGGACGATCTTGAACTCCCTCCTTAACTTTCAAAGCGTGGCGATGAGTCTGATGTTGATGGGGAGGAGGTTCCAGAATCTTGGACGTAAACACAGAATGCCTGTCTTCTGTTCTTTCCTTCATGCACCGTCAGAGTTCAATTCTGCATATGTCCTTAATTCAGGTGGGTTGTATGTTTCCTGAGATGCTGAGCTGAGTTTCTCAGTTAGGTAGTAGCTTCAGTGTGACAGCCTTGTAGACGATGCAGCAGGATTTGAAGATGACACAGGCTTGCCGCGGCAGCCAGTGCAGTTCAATGAGGGTCGGGGTGATGTGGTTGAAATTGTGGAGTCCTTTGATGAGTTGTGCTGCATCATGCAGGACACATTGCATGGGTTCCATGGTAGTCAAACAATCAATCAATCAATGAATAGTTTATTTCATATTGTTGCAATCTATAAAACCAACAGATTGTTGAAGTCAGAATCAAATAATATACAATGTTAAAACAGTACCAGCATCATAGTTTATAAATCACAGTCAAAACACCATTGAATGAACAAAACATCAATAGAAATTGCATGTATCTCAAAAAGTTACTAGGTGGTCAACTCCACCCCCGACTCCCCACACACACACAGATCAGACATCTCCTCCAGGCTCTTTCTAGAAAACATGCAACAGCAAAAGTAACTACTGGCTTTGAAAGGTTAGCAAAAACATCAGAGCTGAAGGGCCTTCAAAAACGGCATTTTCACCCTCGAGGTGGGAGTGGACCAAGACTGGACAGTAGATTTGAAGATGTAAATCCCATGTTTCTTAACCAAAGAACAAATATTGATAGCTAAGGATATGCCATCAGTTATATTATCAATAGAAAACAGAAAACAATTACAGAAGTGCAGGCAGTCAGAGATGTAGCATGACAAAACCCTTGAAATTCTGTGAAAACAAATAGTTAAGGGACAGTTTTAGATGAATACGTCAGTGCAACAAAACCCTTGAAACCCAGCAAAAATCTGTTAGTTGACAGGATGTCTAATGGTGGGCATGCCTAGTACAGTGTGTTTGGTTTTTGGCAAAACACAATATTCTCACAATATTCTCATTTATTATCAAGTAATACATACCTTCCATCACATGGGGGGTCATTATGAGTCCGGCGGTAGCTGTGCCGGTAAATACCAGCAAGGCTACCGCCGGAGTCATTTTTTTTTCTGGTGCCCAGCAATGTGTGCCGCTAATTCCTCATTGCCGGGTTCTGGAAAATATGACTCCCCATTCCAATTGAGTCCCATTCGTGAATGGTGCTGGTGCATCCTTCAAGGTTTGCAAGAGGGTTCTGTTCCGCCCACCAGGGCAGACCTGACGGGCGAAAAGGAACCCGCTCACAGAACTCATAGTTTGCCAGTCTGGAAACAACAGTAAGCTTGCCGGAACTGTTGTTCCGGACCAGCAACCTTATAATGAGGCCTATGGTCTCATATTTCACACCTTTTTCTAACAGTCCTATTTGTTGGTGAATGTTAGGTGTTATACTGTTCAGTATGTCATCATTTGCAGACCTGGGTAATTGAGGCCTGAAGGTGTTTTATAACATTAGTGATGATGTCATGCCATTCAGTATAGAGATCAAAAGTATTTGATGGGCTTTCGTAACAGGTTGTGGAAGCAGTTAGGCTTTGTGTCAAAGGTGTTGATATAAAATGTTTGAAGAATTAGATTAGTCATGGTAGTTATCTGAGAAACCAGGGTCACCCATCCGTTTTGGGTAATGACAAAAAGGAACAGCTTTATTGTTGTTTTGCAAGATAAGAAAACAGCATCCTAAGTCTATCAGAACCAGACCTGCCCTCCGCTCCCCTCACCATTAAAGGTCACAAGTCAGCTGACAGGTTCAGTCCTTAAGACAGTTTTGGAAACTATCACTAAGGCCTTCTGGCATATCCTGCCTCCTGAGAGCAAAATACATTCTTTCATTCAGTTGCAAGGAATGAATTCTCTGCCCCCAGTCATCCAATGGTCACCCCACACTGATTTGTTCAAAGCCAAATTGAAAGCATACCTCCTCACCTCCAAGATACCCTCTTAACATATTTCTCACCTGCCTTTGTGCTACCATTTTTCCCTCGCCTCTTACCTGCCTCTGTTCCTCACTTTCTCTGCCTCCATTCTAAGACTTCTTCCATCATGGCCACATCTCTAACATACCACCTACCTGCACTTGAAAATGTCTAATGTTGATTTTCCATATCTATGTATGGCCACTCATGTATTGTCCTGGGTGACTGTTCCATTTACGCCCCTGCCTACACCACTTCCTGGTTCTCGATTATTATTATTGTTATTATTATTATTGTTATTATTATTATTATTATTATTATTATTATTATTATTATTATTATTATTATTATATTTATTGAGTGCAGACCTAGCTACGAGAAGCAACAGAGCGATTTACAGAGATATACAACAATATAGATACATAACGGTGCGCTTTATTGAGGTGCACAACAGTACAGATGCATAACAGAGCGCTTTTTAGGTAACAACAAAAGCAATGGGGTAGCCTACAGAGAGGCACAGAGGGGGGTACAGCTGTACTTGGTAGTGGGGAGAGGAGGGGTGGACAGCGTCTAGTGAGTAAGCTGGCATGAGGGATGATCTGATGGACTAGGTGTTGCAGCAGAGAGATTCCTTGAAGCGGTGGGTCTTGAGTTCTTTTCTGAATTGTCGGACCATGGGGGCGAGTCTGATGCTGATGGGGAGGAGGTTCCATTGTCTTAGGGCATAGGCAGAGAAGGCTTGTTTTATGGCCCTTTCCTTTTTGGAGCACTGTATTTCAATATTGAACATGTCCTGGCTTCTGGCGGTGCGCTGGACCCCGGAGATGCTGAGTTTCTCTGGAAGGTAGCTCAGTGACTTGAGGGCAATTGGCTTATAGATGATGCAGCAAGACTTGAAGGTGATTTGTGCATGCAGTGGGAGCTAGTGAAGGTCGATGAGGGCCGGGGTGATGTGGTCATATCTGTGTAGACCACTGATGAGGCATGCAGCTGCATGTAGGACACTTCTCAGGGGCATGAGGGAGGAACATGGAAGGCCTGCGAGGAGTTCATTGCCTCCAGCCAGGTATGACGGCACCTGTGTTTGAACGGTGGGTCTATGGCTGTCTGGAGGGAGGAAAGTCTTTCCATTTCACAGGAGGGAGAGCTGATACCAAGCTGTCTGAGTTTTCTAAGCTATGTGTGTCTTGAAGGAGAGATGTTTGTTGATGTGGAACCCGAGAGACTTGGCACAGGAGGTATGCTCAGGCATGAATCCCGCAGAGTTCATGGTTGATAGCCAGGTTTGTATGTCTTGGTGTTTGGTGTTGTTGGTGAGGAGTAGCAATTTGGTCTTGGAGTGGTTGAGCCTAGTATGCACTGGCCTTCCAAGACTGGATCAGTGAGAGGCAGGTTTTCAGCCAATGGTTGTCCTTTATGGAGTCGATCTTGAGGCAACGCTGTGTGTCATTGGTGTATTGGTGGATGTGGATGTTGTGTGTTGCTAGGAGGGCTCCCAGCAGCTCCATGTAAAGATTGAAGATCACTGGGGAGAGGATGGAACCCTGCAGGACTCCACAGGTGATGGGTAACATTGGTGATCTAGAGGAGTCTGTCTGAACAAACTGCTGGCCGTTGGTGAGGTAGGACTTGAACCAGCAAAGGACAAGGTTTCTGATCCCCATGCGCCAATGTAGGGTATCCGTAAGTGCCTGGTGGTTTTATGTGTCCAAAGCGACCAAGATGTTGAGTAGAACCAGGAAAACAGGAGTGGCGGTCATCAAGGATGTTCAGGATGTCGTCAACGACCTGTAGGGTTGCTGTCTACATGCGACATATGGATCTGAACCTGGATTGGTAGTTTTGGGGGAGATTGTTGATGTTGATTTGTTGCTGCAGTTGTGCAGTTACCTTTTGTTTGAGGATGTTACCTAGAAAGGAAACATGGGTGATGGGGTGGTAGTTACTGAGGTTGTTGGGATTCAGAGTGGGTTTCTTTAGTAGAGGGAGTATTTGTCCTATTTGTAGGGTCGATGGGAAGGTGCCTTGAGTTAGGCAGCTGTTGATGTTCTCCAAGTAGGAAAATAAAGCTTCTACAGGGAGGGTCTTGAGAATAGATGCTGGGAGTCTGTATAAGATATGGCTTTTAGGGTGGCCAGGGTTGCTACCAGGTCCTCTGTCAAGAGTGTCTTGAATGTTGTCCAGGTTGTGGCGATTTGTGAGGTAGGTCTATGTGCTTGCAAATCTTGCAGATTTTGTCGATGAAGAATGTGTTAATTCTGGTGGATTTTTCGAAGCAGTGTTGTATGGCAGAGACAGCGGGTTCATGCAGTGCATGACCATTTTGAAGAAGGATCTGCTTTTATTGTTGTTTTCTGCTATGTTGTTCTAATAGTAGGAGGCCCTAACTGTGTTGATGAGTTTTTGATGGGTTGCTCGGAGTTCCTTGAGGAGCGCCAGGTTGGATGTGTGCTTGGAGCCACGCCAGGGTTTCTCTTGTTTCCTGATGGCTCCTTTGCCGAGGTTGAGTTCTTGAGTGCACCAGGGTGGTGATGGTTTCGTTTTGCAGGTTTGTTGTTTCAGAGGTGCGTGCCAGTCAATGGAGGCTGAAAGGGTGGTGTTGAGTGCTTCCAGTGCTTCCAGTAGAGAGTCGCAGTTCGGTTGGGGGTGTTTGATCCGTGTAAGGTGGAGGTTGCCAAGGTCTTTGTGAGGGCTTCCACTGGAAATTTCTTGAAGGACCTGAAGCTTTGTCTGATGGGTTTCTGCTCAGAGTGCTTGTCTGGGGGTGGTGTGCAGGATGTTGAAAGACATGGCTAGATGGTCAGATCATCCATGTTGGAGAGAATTGCTGTAGGAAGGAATACAGTGCAGTGATGATTAGGTCAAGGATGTTACCTTTCTTGTGTGTTGGAACTTTGTGTGCTGTGTGAGGCGGAGGTTGTCGAGAAGACTGAGGAGAGCATCCTTCATTGGTTTGGTGGCTTTGTTGCCTGGGAGATTGAAGCCACCTAGGAATATTTTGTTGGTGTGCATGAGGGAGATGGTGTTGACCTAGATGGTGAAGTCTCTGATGAAGACAGTGTTGGGTTTTGGTAGTCCGTTGTTCAGATGGAAGGTGACTGTGTCATTCAGAGAGAGAGTGAAGTGCCAGGAGAGGACTTCAACGGAGCCAATTATGTCAATGACTAGCCTGGTGCAGGGTCAATGAGGTTGGAGCTACGGGCCTGCTTAACATGTATGACTACAATTATCTCAGTCATTTCAGAACAAATCAAGCGGACGGGCTGTCGGTCCCAGAACACAGATGAAGACCATACAGCAACCTGATCAAAAGAACTTTTACTATCAAGAGTGTTTCCAGGAAAACAGGTTCTGGTCCTTAACTTTGTCCACAAATGGCATCAACCCTGGTTTAGCAGTTCCTTCATTGTCGAGGACGATGCTCCATCAGCAGTCAAGGTGCAAGGAAGACACGCTTGGATATTCCTGGGAGACGTGAAGATCTACAGCGGGGACACCACCACACCCCCACCCCTGTCGGAAGCAAGTCAAGAAGTAGTTCAGCACCTGCAGACTAGATTGATGACGAGGAAGATGGACGCAGAGACTGTCCAATAGACAGATAAAGAGTACATTGGACTGTGGTTCATTCGAGACACTCTTTGTAGCTACTAAAACAAGGAGTGAAAGAAAAAGCTATTGTTCTTGAGCCACAGGAGCTTGCTGACATTGGACTGAGACATTTTGAAGTCTTGAAAAGAAATGCCAGATGTAGAGTTCATCTTTGACAATTGGAAAAGGGAGCAGTTCCCCGATTCCTTTCTCACTGAGTTTCTCTTTGGAGGTGCCCATGGTAGTGCCTAATTGCAACGTTCATCGGATCGTTCTTACTGTTTTCCTCTTCATTCTTTGTGCATATTCATCATTGGTTGGGACAACTACTGATGTTTACTTGTATTTGCAAGATCCTAAAAATGGTCCAGTCGTGAGGAGATTGCTCGTAGCCAAATTAGAGCAAATCCTCCAACTGCCTGAGTACTGTATGGAAAATACAATGCCTCTATCTGATGAAGACGCTAATAGACTTGGAATAGATTTGGAATGGTCTTTTATTTTTTGATTGAAGAACACCCGCACCTTGTTGGATGACAAATCGACACTCGTGCATTTCTGATTTCACTGAATCAATTGCTAGGTGATATAATTGAGCAAGTCTGTCTATTTTCCAAGACAATGCAGCAAGCATCCTGATCGGCATATCCAGTGAGGACATCCATAATCTGTTAGCTTTGGTCTTCTATTATCTGCTGGAAGCACATCTTCATTTGGTTTGGCGAAAAATGACTCTTTTGTATTCATTAGGAACCCTATTGACCGTCCTGCAATCAGCCAGTTGCTTGTGGAGCTTGTGGAACAGATCGAGCTATTGCCAGAATAATTTATGAGATTGCCCGATTAAAGATTGGTTTTTCCCCTCCTTAAAAGTAAAAGTAGAAAATGGGCAACATTGACAGCAATAACAATGTGGCAAACAATGAGAGACCAACTAGACGTGCAAGAGGGTATTGTTGTATACAGTTGACCTACAGGTACATAATCTACAACTCCATTATGTTCATTATTCTTCTATCTCTCACAGTACAAACTGTCTATTACGTAGATTAAAACAAGGGAGTAGTTCCTGTATATCTTCCTATGCAGCAGGAGGGTAGAGAAGTGGACATTTTAAGGCAACCAAGAGCATTACGTGTTTGTCCCTACACCAGATGAAGGTGATCATGTACAAGACACAAAGACAAGAGCAAGAGCCCACACCAAAAATCACGTGATCAAATATAAACAACCTGGAGTGAAAGGGGCTGAAATAAGATAGGAAGTAAACAGAAGACTTGAGAGTCCAGGAAAAACTGTAGAGGAAATCTGATCATTACTTTCTCCAGATGGATGGGAGGAAGGAATGGTTATCTGCAGAGCATTGGTAGTGGTTGGATGCTACAAACCGACTATTGACATTGTGGAAAATGGATGCAAACCATTATGGCAGAGACTTGCTAAACTACTGACATGTGTCGAAGACAAAGGAGGGCCCTTACAGAGAGTGCCTCTGGAAAATCCAAAACTATGTTTCATTAACAATGGAACAAGAAAGCTTGGAAACAAACACAATTGTGGTTGAATCTTTGACGTACCAGGAATGAGCATTGGGACAAGAGTGATAATGGATCACTACTGGGCTTGTGGATCCAGAGCTTACATGAAGCTGCCCAAGGATTGGGAGGACTATGTTCTATAGTGAATGTCCATGTTCCAACATTGGTGATTCCTAAAAGTAACCTGAACATTGGCAAGTTTTCCAAAGCAGATGCTCACCTGAGGAAAAGGAGATCTGTTGAACTCCTGAATCGAATGAAGAGAGAGAACTATTTCTCAGCCAAATCAATAGAAGCCTTTGATTCTATTCCCTATGAACACAGATTGTTCAATAACGCTTGATCGATATTCACGATAATCTTCATGCCCAGGATTCGGACAGATGCAAATACTAAGTTTTTACAAATAATGACGATCAACAAGACTATAAAATGATTCAATGCTATTAAGGAAGAGATGAGAGCCATACAACAGAATAGATGTGTCCTGGACATGATCACAGCTATAGATGGAGGTGTGTGTGCCAAAATTGGAGAATCATGTTGCACATTCAAACCTTCTCATGACAACGAGAATGGTACCTTGATAGAGGCCATAGAGATGCTGACAAAGGTACACGTCCAGATGATAGACAAAGTGAAGACATTGCTGGTGACAGTTGGTTTGGATCACTCTTTTCGTGGGTCCCACTATTGATGGCAGATATGTTCAAGTTCCTTGGTGCCCTGATAGTGATGCTAATGCTTTGATTCTGTGTGATCAGGATAATAATCTCACAGTGCAAGAAGACTGCAAAGAAAGCTATAGGAATGAAGATCACGATTGATGATGAATCAGGATGGAAAACCAAAGAACTGACAGATGAAGAGATCAGAGACTATGTAAATGCCATGCATCTGAAGGAACAACATTTCTGTACCCAAAGAACCACAAGAAGTATGTGGGAAAGTGGATTTACTGCAGTCCAAGTGGACAATGCATGCTCATGTCTTGGAGTAAGGATGAGCATGTGAAATCAACAGGATGCCTTAAGGAACTCATACAGATATGTGTCCCTAAGAAGCATTTCTTCAGAAAAGGCTGTCTAGATGTGAAGATTGATGCGAGAGTGCTCAATGAATCACCCAGAAGGGGAGTGTAGATGTGGAACCAAGTACCCCCACCCAAACCTCCTCCCCCATTGTACCTATATGTTGGGAACCAGAGTGTGAGACACGTGCAGTACCAGTGAAAATACCTATACCTAAGAGAATCCTGGAAGTAAGATTCCTGTTGAGAAAGTCATATATGCACACACGACAGTATCACAGCAATTTGAATGAAATCCCAGATAAATTGTGAAAACTGAGCAAAAGAGAAGATTGTTGATGTCATGAAGAGCAGAGCTGACATACCCAGAAGAAATGCAGAGACGAGAGAACTTAGACAGTCTATTGGCTTAAAGGAGGATATGTCAAAGATGAGCAACATTTAAGGCTCGAGTTGAAGATGCTCAAGCTATAAGAGTAAATAAAGATGTTATCAAGTCATTTTATAATTGTACAGAAGCAGCAACACAAGTAGAAAAAGTATTCTTAAAGGCTAACTATTTAATGAATAGATTGCGGCGATGTGCCAACCTATATACAAAGGAAATGTAAGGACTAAGGATGATTCCACAGAATGTACTTTAGCAGAGCTGGACCCATAAGACAGAATAGCTTTTCAGCGTGTCACAGTTAGAAATCGAAAACTTAACCATGGATGTGAATCTAAGAAATGTAGTTGGCCCAAGGCCAGGATGTCAAGGCCACCATGGGCCTGAATGTGCATACAACAGTTACAGAACGTGTGGAAAGAACAAACTCCTGTCTTAGATGAGGACGAGAACATTGAAGACATCAGAAGTTCATCATTTAATAGTATTTTAAATGCAGCAAGACTTGAAACCATGGTCTACAGTCACATGGTCAGATGAAAATAGACACTATGACAAGCTGTATCGAAACAAAGAAGACATACTTTGCCTATACTCCAAGGCCAAGTTCAAAGCCTTAATTGACTAGCTGACTGCAAGTGTGATGGTTGATGACAGGCTAATTGGTGAGAAGCTATGGTTATGACCATCCCACCAGCACCTGGGTGCAAGCCTGTGTGCTACTTGCGTATATGGAATATTACTGAGGGGTACACGAGTGCCATCCAATGATAGAGGTCCATGTAATAGAGAGCCCTATAGTTTGTATAACCAATGGGATGTCATGTTTTTTATGACGTTCATAGTGACCTGCACTAGATGAGGGCTTAGTTGCCCCACCTCATGTTAGATACCCAATCACCTTCCCTGACAAGTATAGAACATATACCTAGATGTTACTTGTAAGCCTATAACTTTCCATAGTAGGTTTTTGTAGTTTGCCACGTAGGATGACGTCAATGATGTCGAGTTTTTATTTCATAACCTGCTTTTTTTATGTAATGCATTGAGTGAGAGGATCGAGCGGATACGTTGATGTTCGCTGTAACTCCATGTTTTAGGTAATTGATATTAAAACATATGTACTTTGGCAACTTCCTCACTCAGTTTGATTATTGATCTTTGAGTATATTCTGCATTCCCATCTGTCTCTAAGTATTGCTGCTTTGTCTTAAAGGGATGGGTCGAGTACCCCAGTTCAGATGTCTAGGATGTGGGTGGAGGTGGGTGTCAGCCAGGCCTAGGCGATAAAGACGGTATCATGGCCATGTGTGGTGATGAGGTTTGCGATGTCTGTTGCATGGGTGAAAGCTGAGTGGACGTTGATGAGCATCAACTTCTGAGTTGTGGACGGGAGGGAATATGATGGATTGATGGGGAGAGGTTGCTGCATTGCAGAGTCTTTGCCTTAGATGAGGCTCAATGTCATTGACGTTGGCATTGGATGACAATGGTGGGGATGGCCTGTGGAGATGAAGGGAGAAAACACATGTTGGAGTGTGCTTACCTGTTGTCTGGACAGGGGTTTGGGCCCTGGTTTCTCCTGGTTCAAACAGGTCCAAACAGGAATTGCCCTTTGCTGCGTTTTCCCTTCACTTTGGATACCCGGGCGAGAGACACCCTTGATCTATGAGTTCAGAGCAAAAAGGAAGAGGCAGGGCTAAGAAGGTGGGCGGGGCTTAAGCCGGGTGACCAAGATCCACTTGCACCTGCTCAACAACTGCAAAAGAAAAGAGGCTGGAGGATTACTTAAGAAGGGAAAAAAGCAGCAAACTAGGAAGGCACCAACAGTTTAGTGATTGACAGGTGGGCGGGTCTTATGCCAGGTTGCATAGATCCACTTGCACCTGCTCACCAACTGCAGTGAGCTATAAGTAGCTCACTGCTTCTCATCAAATCTGATATCTATTGCACTTTCTTTTGCAATCAAAAGAGCATTGTTCTTCTCTGTATATACATAAACAAACAAAAAAGGCCATAACATGTTTTAGTTCTTTGATACCAAAATCTGGTTATCCTGTCACAGGATTAGTCTTCCTTGAATGCATGCCACTGAGGGGCATATGCACCCATTCCATTGTTTAATCATTCACACTCTCTGAGCAATCCTTTGTCGGTACCGGACCTAAGCATTATACAGTCACAGGGATCAAAAATACCTTGGTTCCAGTTCCTGAAAGACAGCACTTCTAAGGTGGATACTCAAAAGTGCAAGGAGAAACAACCATTACTCAATGTCAACCTATTAAATCACATTATATAACAAAATAATCTGATGAAAAAGAAACGTAATAGAGAGATGATAATATAATCTAAAGGGAACGGGGGAGGGGAGTACTCCGGAAAGGTTTACATTCCACGGAGGCTAAGAGCTCATGTAATAACCGTCCCTTTAGCTTGCATGTTCATAGAGATGGGCCTGTTGTGTATGGGGCTGACACAAATTCATGCATATGCATTTAAAATGTGATTCACAACTGCAAGAAGCCACAGAGTTTGGCATTGCCAATTCTTGCTTTCTCTGTGCTTTCCTCTGCAGTCTACATTTAGGCAGATTTAACAATAAAGTGTATGTCGTGGCATGACTTTTTATTTTACAGAATCAGGTCATTTGCTTCATTGTGCTGGGTTCAGAATGGTGATGTCCCTGGTTGATGTGCACTCAGGATTTTTAAGACAAGAGTGCAGAGGTGCATTCTGTGTGCATCCTTATCACGATAGTGGCTACATTGAAACGGGCTTTTTGGCGCATGTGTTAGAATGCTGAAGCAGAATCAATGGCTCTGGCATATGAAAGAATGTGTGGTCTGCATTCAAAGGATTCTGGTGTCTTATCATGTGTTATTCTGTTTTCTGTCTTGTTGTTTTTCTCCATTGTATGATTACTCATTATGTGTTCTCGCTGTACACTAAAGGCCCTATTCGTGGAATATTTTGTTTGGTTAAAATTGACTTTGCCCTGCTGAAAAGTGACTTTGCCCTGCTGAAAAGTGACTTTGCACTGCTGACACAAACCTTTATTCATCGAACTGTGCAAAGAGTATGTTTGCAGTGCAAAGTCCGGGCAAAGTCATTTTGTACCTGAAAAATTACTATGCACTGATTGTTCACGGACTTTGCACTGCAAAAATTCACTTTTCACAGTTCCATTAATCAGGGGTTGTGTCGGCAGTGCAAAGTAACTTTTCAGCAGTGCAAAGTCACTTTGAACCAGGCAAAAAATTCCATGAATCCGGCCCTCAAAGGTGTGCATGTGGGCAGACATTCTTCAAACGATATGTGATACTGTATATGCTCAGTTATTTACAATTGTAGATAATTTACTTCTCACCCTTAGTGCGGTGAGGTTCACTTATTGTAACATAAAGCACTGTACAAGCATTTCGCATAGCATTTGTAGTGACTACATGTCCTTTTCCCTGTAAAGGAACATGGATCTCTGAGGAGATTGGACTCCTTGACAACATATTATGAGAATATTACACTATCCTTTCTGTTTCACCCATCAGACAGTCTGTGGCAATGCAAGACTGGCACTCTTCAGAGTGGTCTGCGCACCTGATTTCTTCATCTATGTCCATCTCATTCTCCTGGCACACAGTCCACTCCGGCTCTGTCAAATGTACCAGTCAACTGTTAAATGTATGATTTATCTCTCTGAAGTCTGTCAATTTACGATAACACCTAATAGAAAAACAAACCTCCACATGTCATAGGCATGATAGAGCACATCACAGGTCCACAATTCAACCACTAACTGTCCAATTTCAGTTACTTCCATGTAAGTACTTGAACCCAAGCTCTTTTGCAGCAGCATTAAGCATCCACGCTTTTCTGGTCAGTGTTTTGCTTACATCCTTCTGCATTGAGTTTACAGAAATGCAGTGTATCACAAACTCCAATCCTACACACCATTCCTCTTCTTACCTGTACTAATCATGTATGTGCATTTACCACTTCACCTCCTTTTCCTGCTTTCCTCTTCTGGTGCTCTTTTTTATTCAACGGAATTGGTCCACAGGCGCTCAGGCGAATCTGTAAACAAGAAGATGGGTTTGGTTAGTCGGGTGAAGAGGGAGTAGGAAAGTCAGAGATTTGGTGTGCTGTTGGCGGCTTCAGTTTGGTTTTCACCATGCGCTGAGCTTTGGTATGAGTATCGGACCGATGCAAGACCTTGGGCCTCATTATAAGGCTGGTGCTCCTGTAATGAAGGGGGCCGGTACGGGACCGACCCCCTTCATTTCGGGAGTGCCGATTATGAGCTTCCCATCGCGGTACCCGGATTGCACGCCTGGTGAAACCAGGCGTGCTTTCCGGGTGCCGCGAGGGGAAGAGGTAGGCAATAACGCGCCAGATGTAATCTGTCCGTTATTACCTCCTTCCCCATTCCCATTGAGCCCTCTAGGGGCTCAATGGGAATGGGGATGGGTTCCTGCAAGGAGGAATTACCGGGTCCTACTATGTCGGAGTAAGCCGGTAAGTCCCCATTGCAGGAACACGGTAATGGAGCCCGGAACGGAGGCAGCCATAGAGCTAATAGCTCCATGGCTACCTCCTTTATCGTAATGATGCCCCTTGTGCGCTATATTGCAGTTTTTGCACTGTTTGTTTGTTTTTGCGGTGTGGTGAAGTGTGTGCGGTTTGCTGAACGAGAAGATGTTTGTGTAGTTTTTCGGGTGAATTAGGTATGCAGAGATTTGAGCTTGGGGGTAGTCCTTGCAGATCTTTTTTTATGTATCCAGCATTCCTGTAGGTAGGCTTAGTTTCCACTTTCTTTCTTGTCCATCTAATTGTTGTGAGTGATGGCGTGGCGCGTATGTTCAATGGGGCGGGCTGTGTTTAGTCCCCCCTCTTGTATTGGTGCTGTAAATTAGCAGTCACTTTCTCCCTTGGTGCGTGTGTGTAATTTGGAGGCCAGGGTGCTATTGATAAATCATCCTTGTCCTTCCATCCCGATCTAGCTGTGTATTGAATCTTTAGTTTCATCCTATCATATCTTTCAGGTGGTAAGTTTGGTATGTCGCAGAATGTCTTCCTTAGATTTTGTTTATAGACAATAGCTTAGGGCGATACAGGATCAGTTTCTTCACTCATCATGGTGTCAGCTGTGTATATTCCCCTGTAGGCGTTCTTCTAGTTATGAGGTGAGGAGTCAGTATTTGACTAGTTTTCCTAATAGTCAGGGATTTCATGTGTTATGTATGTCTTTTGGTAAATCGTTCCAAGTTTTTGGTGCAACGTGTGAGAAAGAAGATCCTCCAAATGTTCTTTTGCTGTATGGTTTCAGTTCCAAGTGGATGTCGATGCTTGATCTGAGCATCCTTGTTGGGTGATGTAGGCTTAATTTGTCTCTCAGGAAGTCTGCGCCTTGTTTGTGGATTGCTCTGTGCATGATGCACATTGATTTGAACTTGATTTGCTGTTTTATTGGTAACCAATGTAGTGTTTTTAGTGCTGGTGTGATGTGTTCTCTTTGGGGTAATTTGAGGAGCAATCTGGAAGCCGCATTTTGTATGTGTTGTAGTTTTTTTAGAAGTTAGATGTTGAATAATAACAGGGAGAAGAATGATCCTTGTGGTACTTTGCATGTGGATTCTCTTGGGTTGGATTTGAAAACTTTCATCCATACGGTTTGCGTTATGTTTGTTAAGAAGCATTTGATCCACAGTAGGGCGCTGTCTGTAATTCCCAGTCCTTCCAGTCTCGTGATGAGGAGGTTGTGGTTAACTGTGTCAAATCCCACAGAGACGTCTAGAAGTATCAAGGCAGTCTCAGTCTGCATTTGCTTTTAGGTAATTCCATATTGTGAGGAGTGCTGATTCCGTTCCTCCCATTAGTCTGAAAGCTACTTGTGCCTGGTCTAGTAAGCAGTGCTCTTCTACAAATTCTTTGGTTGTTTTGTATATGTACATTTCGAGCAGTTTAGCTGGATACTGGATGTTGTAGATGGGTCTGTAATTGGAAATGTCTCCTACATTTCCTGCTGTATCTTTGAGTAGCGGCCTGATGTGCGCTGATTTGAACGATTGTGGCACTTTCCCTGTTGAGATTGAAAGGTTGAAGGCATTCCTGTGGCATTCCTTGGGTGTTCTTTGTTTGAGGATTGATTTGTATATATCTAGGGGGCAGGGATCCGCAGGTGAACCTGTTTTGTTGCTTTGATTTACCAGTACTGATATTTCGGGGATGCTTTGGAGTTTTTTCAGGAGTTCATCGTAGGAGTAGGTGGGCTCCGTAGTCAGTTTGCATGGTCTGTTTTATAATGATTTTGTTTTTGAAGTGGTCTGCTAGGTCATTGTATAGTTTCTTTGATGGTATTGATATGTTGTTGCAGCCAGGCAGATTTGTTATTTCATTTATGATTTTAAAGACGTCTTTTTGGGTGTTTGGTGCTTTGAAGAATCGGTTGTCGCAGTATTTCCTTTTTGCTTTTTGTATTTCCGTTTTGTATAAGCAGATATGTTGTTGACGTTTTAATTTCTTTCCGCTGTCGTTTTTGATCATCCATTCTAGTTTTCATTTTTTTCTTTTCATAGCTCTCAGTAGTGGGGTGAACCATTTTGCTGTTGCTCTTTTCCGTGAAGGGGTGAAAGGTTTTTCTTTGGTGATTTTTTCGATCATTGTTGTGATCCAGTTGTGGAGTAGAGCACATTTTTTGTCCAGGTCAGCTTCATCCATAGTTGTTGCTTGCGGTTTGCTGAGTTTAGAAATTCAGTTAGGTTTGAAAGTTTTTTATGGTTCTACAATTTCTTGTCATGGTGATCGGTGGCTTCTCTTGTTGCTTGTTTATTGGAGTGGTCAGTGTGATTATGAAGGGAATAATGTTATTTATATAGCGCCTTAATCCGAAGCGCTTTACAGAGCACATATTTACATACAATATCACCCAACTGAAATTGATACTCATTTGTCAACCTTGGAAGGATGAAAGGTTGAGTTGGCCTTCTGGGATTCGAACCTGCTGGAATGATGAAGTGGTCACTCCAGAGTATTTGAATTGGTGGTGCCGAAGTAATGAGTTTGTTGTCGGCGAGGACTACTTGGTTTAGATTACTTGGTGTAGATTCATTTCTGCTAGTTGGCTGGCTAGAGATTTTTGTGTGGCTGTGGTTTCTTCATCGAACCAGATGTTAAAGTCTCAGAGGATGATCAGTTGATTGTGCTCGATGGCTAGGTTGGTGATTGATTCCGGGAAGGTGTCTACGAAGGTTGCATCATAAGTTGGTGGTCTGTATATCAATATGAATTTCAGGTGTGTTCTGGGGTTTACTGATAGGCATAGGGTTAAGGATGCACATTTATAGATGTTTAATGGGCCTTCCCATTTGATAACCAGGTGTTCCTTGTGGATGATTGCCAGTTCACCACCTCTTTTGGTTTTCCTGTTTGCTTGGACGCATTTGAAGTTATCAGGCAGGCAGTTGTTGAAGGTGATCTTGTAATTGTCATCTAGCAATGTTTCAGTTACAAATAGAATGTTGATAACTCCGTCACATAGGAGATGGTAGATTTCAGTAGTATGTTTGGAAATTGACCTTCTGTTGATTAGATTGCAATGGATCTTTTTGGTGTGGTTTTGTTTATTTGTTGTTCCTTGTTTTTGTTTGGGGGTGTTCAATCAGGGTGCTTCTGTATTGAAGCTGATTGGATGATGTAATCTAGTGATGCCTCTTTTTTTTGTTATACATAGACAATATGTCTGACTGAATGCGATATGTAGCTGGAATCGAAATGGCTGAGGACTAACAGCGCTAAAACAGAATTCATGCATAGGTTCCAGAATTAATTATAATGTGCACAGACATTAAAGTCCCATTAATTAATCGGTTTGTAGTTCCCTTCTGATACTCAAGTATGCAAAATTGTGTTTAAAGCAGTGACCACATGTGCATATTCACGCTTTGTTTGGGCCAGTCATCTTGTCTGAAAGATGAGCCTGAATTTGTTGGTTTGCGGCACAAAGTGAAATAATCCTTCAACACTCTTTGTGGCTCTGTTTTTGCATGGATATCCGCCACACTCCGTGGCTATGTTTTTTGGGCACATCCTCCTATCTCACTGTACAATAAGCTACAGGTAGTGCTGCGAGGGTACGTTAAGTGAGGGGGGCAGAGGGGCAGAGCCCCTACCCAAATAGAGGAGCACCCATCTATTCCAGGAACCTAGTCCTGCCTATTGGCATAAAAGCAAATAGCATTTTGGGAGCATATAAATGGCCTAATTTTACAGTTTAAATATGCCCATGATAGTGGTCAGCATGAAACCCTTCTAATCACTAATGCATATTGGGCGCCTTGCTTGTTTCATTTGTCTCATTACTCATCATAACAGAAAAATGTCTGTAAATCACAATACCATTTGGACAGCGTGCCCACGCAATGTGAGACTGTGGCTATTTCTGCATGAAGTGCACAAGTCAATCCTTAAATCTTGGTTGCACAAGTCTTCTGAAGCCAGTTGTGACAGAGAACCTTTGAACCCCAGATTGCAGGCAGATGTGGGCACTGCAGGGCTATCTTAATCCCAGGGGATAGGACCTTGGGATGGAAGAGTGCTTGGGCAAGGCAGACTTTCCAGGAGGGCAGCTCCCTATTGTTCCATCACATTTCCTAACCTGGCTTCAAGTGCATTCACCCTGCTATCTCTAGCTTTGCCCTCCAGGATCACATCACGTTGTGTCACAGCATGACACACTGCTATAACATGTTTCAGATCTTCTTTTCCCATTAATGTTTGATTATCCATATATATATATATATATATATATATATATGAACCTTCAATGATGTCTCATAGACACACCGTAATGCCTGTTTTCCAATCCAGGCCACTTTCAATTCTCTCTTGAAATACAATGAGTATCTTCCCAAAGAGTACACACACGAGCCTTCTCCACTCGGAGCAATGCTGCATATCTTGCACAGAACGTAGCATGATCATGTACTGTTTTGTATGGTTCACAATGCACCCGAGCACATGGCACAAAAGTGTTTTTAACCCTGATTTTCACCTACATATGTTTTATTTTTGAATTTTCACCATTTTTATTTTCAGGGCAGCAGAAAAACCCTCATTTAACCCCTGCCCCAGCCCACCGCTAAAACACTTTGGGCATCTTGATGAGTTTGGTGGTCTACCACCAAGCTCATTTACAGTTACTGTCATTCGATTCCGTGGCATTATCCAGGGATTAAGAGTGGTGGTGGGGTGGTGTAAATCTCCATGTTTACAGACCAATGCTTTTTTGGTGGACATATCACTAGTGGTAATACCACGTTCTAAGGTCAAAGATTGTTGGTCTTAAAGTAGAGGATTCACTTCCAGCATCATGCTTGTGATAAATCCTCCACTTCCAGGTAAAACTCCAAGTACCCTTTTTGCATTTACATATTGAAGCTACACTTCTTTTTTTATATTTAATTTGTATTGTTTTTCACTGTCAACAACACATGTCATTTTGATCATAACTCATAACAAATGAAAGTAGTCCTCTCTACCTTCTCCTCCTTCCCCCTCTTAATATTACTTTTCAATTCCGTGTCCAACATTTCTGGATACTTGTCTCCATTTCAGGATGCATTTGTGACCTAAACCTTTTTGAAAGTGGTCTCCCACTCAATTCACATTGAATCATTTCGCCAGATCCTTTGATGCTTAGCTGCTCATCATTTAGTCCTGTATACGATTTCTCCCATTGATGTAGACTCTCATGAGTGGCAACCTACCCACAGAACAGGCTATTAGGACATGTCCATTCTTGGTAGAGGTTCTCTCAGACCTCTTGCAAATATGTTTAGGGACTTGGGGTTTCATCCTAAGTTACCCAGGGTAAACCAGATAGTGACCCCTTGCTCACTGTGCTTAGAGAGGCACATTTTCACCTCACTGATTAGGCCCAACAAGGCCAACACACTTGTCTGGGGTTGCTGGTGGTACTCTTAATCACAGGAGACTTGCCTAGCATTTTGGTGCTGGACTTCCCAGATGGGTGGGACCAGACTGATATGCAAATTAATATTTCTTGTCTTTGAAACGTACAGTGAGCCAAAATGTGGTTGTAGACCCTCCAAAGTGGGAACCTACCCATAAAACAGGTGATTAGGTCATGCTCATTCTTGGTAGAGGGTGCTCCCAGACCTCTTGCATATTTGTTTTTGCGTATATTGTACTTAAACATGCAATTATCAGGCCTTTTGGCTTTTCTGAAACATGTGCACTTTACACATGTTTACCTTACTGTAAGGAATTCGACCTTCCGCACCGGAAGAGTGCACTCGCCTGGCCATTTTTTGTTTCTTTAAAAGAGTGAATGATGGGGCCATTCTCGTGCACATTTTCCACACTCGCCGCACAACAGAAAAATGGTAATGTACTCTGGGATGGAACAGCTTACCAGCGCCGCCTTCCCCTGTCATGTGTAGCTGACACCTGACAGCGTGGGTACATCAAAAGCCTTTGACCATGGGCAACCTGATTTGAATTTCAAGGCCCCATGGATTCGCTTCTTCATTGTCAAACCTTGCCGTTGTTGAAAAATACTGAAACATGTTAATTAGCAGGGCTCATGGAAGGGCTGGGTGCAGGAAGAAACAATGGAGATCAGACACCTCTTTGTAATGCAATGTGTCAACTTAGCACTAACAGCCCTCCTTGTTATGACTGTCTTGTCTGGAACCACTCCTTTCAGGGCAGGGAAGTATGTGAATTGTAGGAGACGAAAGTCTGCCTGCAACCCCCTACTTCAAAAGAGGCCCATGTTGTGATCAATCACTGCATAGGGCTCAGTTAATTAGGGAGACACTTTGATTTATATATATGGTTCTGACCTGAAGCAATGCTGAAGATTTTTGGTGGGGACCCAGGATTGACTCAGTTAAGTTAGGCTTGGCCTACACCAATCCCTGGGCCCCGCTTGTCTTTAAAAGAGGGCTGAGCTCCTCACTGGTCACATCATCTGACGATTTTGGAAGTAAGAACTCATTTGGACCAGAGCTGAAGGTACAGTCTACCTTACATATTCCGCCAGTGAACGAAGGCCAGGAATTCCAAGAGGGAAGCAAGTTCCCTCCCCTAATCATCTCCCAGGGAACAGAGGGAGATACCGGACTCAGAGAATCCATCCAGCAGTTCCATATCCGGTACAAAGTCAGCATGCAGTTTGCCTGGCTCGCTTCTGACAGCAAGCTTACTAGGTTGGAAGTGCCAAAGAGTCTCTGGACGAAGGACAAGGCCGTTGCCAGCTAACATCCTGCTGAGCTTTGGGCCGTCCACCTTGAAAGGATACAAGCCCTGCAAAGAAGCTAAGAGGAGTGCCACACACGCATCATCCAGTGTCATTCTTTTTAAGGACAATTTCGAGACAGTCGAGTCCTCAAACTGCATCTGGCTGCACTGCTGACTGTTGTCATGCTGTAGTCGCCAGAACCGCCAATCAGCACAGAGACAGCGATTATTGGCAAGAGCCGCTGCGTCGGACAGCCTGCAAACGTCTGTCCAGCCTTCTGTGTCAAACTGCCTGCCGTCTGATACCTGCAGCTGTCTCCCGCCACTAACTCTGTCTTACCGGCTGCAAAGAGCCCTGGAACTGCCTCAACACTGTCTAGCACCAAAAACTTCTTCAGCATCAGGTGCATTGTGGTTCTGCCCCCCTGGCCCTTCTCTGAAGACCCCTAGAGACAGTTACAACCCTTTACCCCTCTGGTGTTGAAACCAAAAAATAACCTTGAACAGTATGACTGATTGCTTTACCAACTACCCTCCTGTCAGTATCCAGAGTGCATCCCTTTACTTTGTGAAACTGTCTGTCCTCTGTATTCCTTTACAGTGGGGGTTGTAATTGTAGTGTGCTAGAACTGTCTGTTGTAGCAATAATAAGGTACAACCTTGACTGGACAGTCCCTTTTATCATTGGGTAATAGATATATTTTCACTGTGTTGCAACTAACCAACGAGCCACGACCTTGCAGATATAAGCCTGCCATTCTGTCCATGTTACCAACATTGGAGAAGGAGGTCTTAAAATGCACTTCCATTCCAATATGTTTGGATCCTTTCTGGTGTGCTAGATGTGAGGGGTTGATTGATGATTTAGAAACCGATATTCATCCCTGGTCCACTGGTTCCCCGGAAGTTGATTCGTCACATGGCATGTGTCTATATGGTTCAACCTATCCGACTCTGAAAATGGTGCTAGGATTCACCTACCTAGTACCAAGACATTCAGTAATTTGTCTGCTAAAAGTAGCCCTTTCCAATAAGTCTTCAGCTCACATTGGAGAAAGGTGGTTCTTGCCATTCTGATTTTTAATATCATTTGTAACTGATCGCATTTAGAGTCAAAGCTCCCAGGGCACCTATCAGCCAAAGTCAGTGGGTACTTGGGGATTGTATCTAAAGTACCATCAAACATTTAATTGGTCGAATTTATATCAATCACAGTTCACAAATCCCGCAATAAAATCAAACAATAAATACAATATCCACCGCACTTTATATTTCAGGAGGTAGAATGAAGGAAACCAGCATTCAAACACTTATTACCTACAGTACATAGAAAAGCAATTGCAGACATGTAACATCTGTTTGCTAAATCTGTCATCACCCTTACTTACTAAGATGGTCATTTTTTGCCTAACCATGTTTGTGTGATTTTGCGAGCCAATATTTTGTGTACTCATTTAATTCAAGCGAATTATAGTCAGGATTTTAATATTCAGACAGATGGGCAGTAAATATGTAACTCAACCTATTACAGAGCTTGGAAACCCCAAAAGGCACCTCTGCACGAGCATAATACAATGCCTAATTAGCTAAAATATTGTCTGTGAATCACTTCAGAGTATTCCCGAAAGAATGATGAGTACTTGCTGTGCAATGTGGTTGGATTTTTGCATCTGCTGAAGACAGCCTGCAGGAGTCTCCCTCAAGGTCAGGATGAATCAGAAAAATCAAAAACAATGCAACTTGAGTGTTGGCAAGCAAATACGCTCCTTTCTGATTGGCTAATCAGACAATGCGTTTGCATCTCGTCGATCGATCACTGGTACTCTTATTTCTATCTGTAAGCATGGATGGCAACATATTCCAAACATATCCAAGATGTGGCTTTAGGGGATTTCTCATTGTGGCATGGGCGAAAGTATGCAATGACTGATGCAAAGGGATGGATGCAATAGGATGCTGAATGGACGGATTGAATACATTGATGCAATGGGTTTGATTAATGGATGCAGAGGGTTTGATTGATGAATGTCATGGAATGGATGGTAAGGGTTGGCTGGATGCAAAGGTTTTGATTGATGGTTGATATGGGATGATAGCTTGATGGATGGATAGATGCAATGGTGGGATGGATGGATAGAAGGACAGACGAACGGACGGACGAATGAAGTGGGATGGATTGATGGATGCACATAAGCAATGGGATGGATGTAATGCAATGGATGGACAGATGCAAAGAGATGGATAGATGAAATGGGATGGATGAAAACATTGGTATCGATGCTATTGCATGGATGGATGGATGCAATGGGTTTGATCAATTAATGAAAAGGGATGGATGTTATGCAATGTATGATTTATGGATGCTATGAAATGATGGAAGCAATGGTCTTGATTGAGGTATAATATGGGTGGATGGATGGATGGATGGATGGATGGATGGATGAATGAATGAATGGATGGATGGATTGGTGAAATGGGATGGATGGATGCAATAGGTTGGAAGGGTAGACATATGAATAGATGCAAAGAGATGGATTAATCCACTGGGATAGACGGGTGGATGAATGTAATGCGATGTATGGTTGTCATGGGTTTAATAGATGGATTCAATGTGATAGATGGAAGAGCGGAAAGGTGGATGGATGAATGAATGGATGATTGAATAAATTAATGCAATGGGATTGATGAATAGATGGGTGAATGCAATGCAGTGGTGTAGTGGGGAAGATTAAAATGCATGTATCACCAACTGACCCAACTCAGATAAATATGCAAATACAAATTCCTTCCCCTGCTCCTCAGCAATATTGCACAAGTGAGAAACAAGACCAGCTGTGGCAGCCTTACCACCTCATGAGATTAGGGATTAGAGAGGAGACAAGCTAAGGCAGGCTCCAAAAATCAATACTTTAAATAGTCAATGTGCATGCCTCTGCCATGAAGAATTAGGTTGTGCGACACTAGTAGGGATTAATGTTAGTTGGCAGAAAGCACAAATAGTGTGCTCTGTATATATCATAGAAGGGAGGATGATTCAGGATACCAGAGAGGGACTCACTACACTGATAGGGCAGGTGGAATTATAGGCCAATTACTCAGGCAGGGAAATCAACGCAAGGCAGGTGCACAAGGGGACTGTAGCATGAAGAGAGACAAATATAGGTCTCTATTATGGACGGGATATGCACAGAAGTACAGTCATTTTCCTAGTAGATAGGCCACAACACTCCCAGCAGTTAGCAAGGCATCTGACAAGTTGCTGAACTCATAAACACACATTTATTTTAGGAGCTTTGAAGCTGCCCAGGCAGTAGTTCTTTGCAAACGCCAAGATCAGATGCACAAAAGGGAGTAATGCAAATGCAGAATTCAGGGAAGAGATAACCACTCCCAGGATGAGAATCAGTAGACTCCCAAGTTAAATCAATTATTAAAAGAGCACACACAGCCATTGAGGTCCAGCTGCATGAGATCCATATGCCAATAGCCATTATAGTGGGTAGACAAAGTGTGTCCCCATTGGCAACAAAGAGTACAACATGCACATTAGAATTTGCTAAAGTTCAGAAAATAGGAAGAAATTAATTCTCCAACACTGTCCGCTAAAGCGTGATCAAGACATGAAGAACACTAGCTATTCATTATAAGCCAAGTACAGATGAGACACATGCTAAACTCCCTAGCATGCACAAAGACACAAGATGATACACAAAGTCAATATATATAAAAGAAAAGATAGGTCATGAGTCCTGTGAATGATGGGGAGTACCTATAATTGGAAATAGGGCAGACCATGGACTTCTCTCTCCCTCTACCTTATCTGCCTCTCATATTTTGACGTCAGGTCAGAGTATCCAAGGTTGGTAGGTAATGTGCCAACCAATGGAAATCCCTCTTGCCACACCGCCTATGAAGAATAACACCAGCCAATTAATGGCCAATATAGTGATGTAGTGAAAATATTTTCTATGATGGGTTGGGCTCAAACGGAGCTATCAGAGATGTGTACACCAATGAGGAATCTAGCACTTATGCATTCCAGATATATCTTAAGATGCAATCATAACCATTTGTAATATTTGTAACGGTTATTGTATTATGACTTAATTACTGATGTATTTCTAGTATAACATCTGCTCTCACTCTTTGTAATTTTGATAGCTGCTTCTTTGCGATCCCAGTTGTTATTCTGTGTTTTGAATAATGCTGGGTTTTAATGTGCACTTTGAGTACTACATTTTCAAGTATTTTATTTTATGCTGATGGTGCAAATCGGGTTTATCTCTACACTTTGTAGAAGAGGATGGTTTCCTACGAGTTTTGCAGACTATCGTGGATTTCTCGCCATCCCCTTTGACCAGGGAGGTTGGCTTGTGGAGAGTAACAATAAACGCACATCTCAAAAGAGAGGTAATCAGGTAGCACATTGACAAAAAGTCCTTCGCGGTCTCCCAGGCCACCCCACGTGGTGCGCAGGGTGGAGCAGGCAGATAAAGAAAAATCGAAAACCAAAGATCCTCACGGGATCCGTGAATGAGAGTATAAACTGTGCACAGCAAAACTGAGAATTAAATGTTTTGTATATTATTGATTTTGTGAGATATAGAAAGAGAGAAAACAAGGGTTTGAAAGGCCTGTGCTGTAAGCCCCTTTTAGGGGCAGAGAATTAAAGAGAAGAATTCCCTGCATACAATGGGAAGTCCGTTGTATTTTGATGTATGTTAATGGTTGTTGGCGTCATTTTATTTATTTGTGGTATAGCATAGGGAAATGTGTTGTTAATAAAAGAAATTGGGTTAGAATGTGAGCGGCAGTTTGTGGTTTGCTCAGAAAAGGGATTTTGGGTCACATAGTCTTAGAGAGAAATGTGGGTGTGTTAGGGCTGTAGACAAAACTTTTTTTGGACATGGGTATGAAAAAGGAGAGACAAAGGTGAGCGAGTGTTGAAGCAGTGTTTATCGACTATTGGTAATTTGGGTTTTTATATTGCTACCATGTTGGATACCCCCCTTGTCCATTTGTGTAAATCACTTCCAGATAAAAAAGACAACATATTAAAATACCACATTTAATTGGTTAAAGATAATGCCTTTACGAAGTTTAAGATATTACTCATTCGAAAGAGGTCTTGCAACACATCAGCACATATTTCCATGCCACACATAAAGGAAAACAATTAAGTATACTCAAGCTATGAAAAATGTTCAAGCAAGAGGTACTGGAGCTCAGCATGAAAGAATGGATGCTTAACCAGCATGACGAAATACGTACACCGCTCATTCCTCCTCCTCAGACAAATGTCTTGCCCTCGACTGTTCAAGGACTGCAAGGTTCATATCAGAGCCAGTGAACGGGGGAGATAATGTACATGACTTTACCACCTACACTGATTATTATGATGATGTGCCACATGTCAAAGAAAATACCCTAGGAGGGGAGATAATTCCCTTGATTGATGGTTCATCAATGATAGATGACAGCAGCGGAAAAAGGCAGAGTGGAGCATAGTGGGACAGCAGTGGTGAAGGTAGAAGAGAGCAGAAGTTTTGAGCGAAAAGTAAAAGATTACCAGCACATTTCTCAGCACAAGCGGCGTAATTAGTAGCCATGTTTTAGCACTTGAAGCACATAAGGATGAGGTGGTAAGAGTGTATTCCAACCAACTCCACCTCTATGATGTTAACAGTACACTCAGGACTGTCACATTGGAAAAGGAGGTGCAGACAGCAACCTATATAAAATGCACCATTGAAAGAGAGGTTATTAGACACACTTAAATGTCCCCTGGCGATACCTGTGGTGAAGTGCACAGTACATACAAGAGGTGCAGACCTGATTTCCCATGGCAATGAAGCCACAGGTACAGGAGCCAAAAGGGCAGGATATTCTCCTGAGATATAAAACATGAAATCTGCCCCAAAGAAATGTACATGTTGTGAGGGATCAAGTGTAAGATTCGGGACACAGTGGCATTTTTTTGTTTGTATTTATCAAACCTTTTTAATATCAAAATATAAAAATAAAAGTTTGTTGGGGAAATCCTACCTATACCTGACTCTAAGTGGGGTTTCCCTGCCTCAACAAAACTAAGGAATATCTGTGTCAGGATGTCTAAAGCAAAAAGAGTTCCCTACCCGGTGTCCAAAATCCTAAGCTGACCCTCACACACTAAACTCAATATATTGTGAAATGGGGAATGTCTCTTCACTGAATAACTGCAGCTTCATCTCAAAGTTCAACATATATTGTCTCTTAGGAGCAGTAAAGACAAATGAATGAAGTTCCACCAGGGAAGGACCTTCACCCAGAGTCTTTCTGGTTATTTGAAGAGCCACTACTCATATATTCCACACTTCCAAAGGGGATGGATCTTCCCTTATGTTTTCTTGATTTGCACAACACTTTGCAGTATTTTCTCTGGACCCCTGTTGCCTTTTTCAGAAATGGTTCTTCCCTTTTAGTCCATGATTCTAAAAGGCAGAGTTTGATCCCCTGATTTTCAGAACTTTCTGGGGGTCTCTGCCCTGTTTCTCCAATCCCTGGTTTGCTCTCCCTCCAGGGTTTTATTTAACTGCTTGGGTGTGGGACTCAGACTCGCTGTGTAGCTGGTTTACTCTCCTGCCAGGTCTTTTTGAGTCCTCTCAATATTCAAGTGCAGATCTCAGGTTCACACTCTTGATTAGAGTTCACTGGCTTCTGTATTCAGGTAATGTTATATTTCATATGTTGGGCCACCAACACTTCTCCAACTGTGTTAAATGTCCCAACTCCCTTGTGTGGGTTTTTGCTCTTTACTAACGTCAGGTGGCATCCCCACTGAAGCGCCCTGGTATGCCAATCACCTTCTCTGCACTTAACAGCATTTTTTGGCAGCTTTGGCATCCCTCGCACCTAACCATTTCCTCTGCTGTCTGTCTGCTGCCTGGGTGTGCGTCACATCAGTCTCTTGGTTCCTGTCTGGCTTTCTCCTTCACTCAGCAGCTCCTGCTGCTCAGGATGGCAGCGTAGTGAACACCCTTCCACCTGAGTTCCTTGGACGCTGTCCTCGCCAGCTTCTTCACTCCATTCTGCAGCTTGCTTTCCTCCCATGACCCAACCAGTGTCGCTAGGGCTGACTCTCTCGTTCTGTTCAGGAGTTTCATATTTGAATGTCCCAGCACCTGTCAACATCTTCCAATGACTAGAAGGTGCCATTGGTTTGCCGCTTCTAGCAATTTTCATCACTTTATCCCTCTTCCTCATCTCAGTGTCATAAAACAGGTGGAGGTTGTACGTAAGTCCCAGCACTTGTGTTTCAGTGTTATTAAAAGGTGAGGGATGTACATAAGTTTGGTGTTCAGTAAATAGTGTATATTTTGTGTCCACACCATAATATGCCATACAAGAATGGGGGAAAAGTAAATGGGCGCTATCCAAGGAGTGCAGCTAAAGACCAGTTCTGACCCAGATGGCACACTTCACTTCCCAGAGGCTTGTCCTCAACCATGTGGTCCTCCCACAGATAGCCACCCCCAGGGTCAGAGTCAGGTAGCTTATGCCTTTCCCTGGACACATGAGAGGAAATTTCTCCTGCGGAAGTAGTGACGAGCTCGATAGATTTGTCACAACGTGAAAGAAAAATTGTGATGAAAGAAAGTTTTAATTTGCTGCCAGTAAGACAGATTGGAAAGTTGCAGGGACACACAAGAAGAAGAGCAGGAATTGTGGAAGAAAAGGTGTGTCATTATCCCCCGCAGAGTAAATTTTTTGACAGGATAGTAGAGGGAAACATGTTATGCCTGTTGATTTGCTTACAGTAGCGCTAGACCAGTTGCACTATCCAGCACATACCACAAGGGATTGTCTTGAAGCATCTATTTTGAATGACTGCGTCACCAATTTTGTTGTTAACTGCATAGCATTATATGAAAACAAATTCACTGCTGGAAATTCATTAAGATCGGTGAGAGGAGAAATACCATGTCCTACTGGACTATTTTGGCATTTGCATATCAATTATGTGGATATGCTTAGAACTTGTAATGGCCACCAATATATTATCATGGTAGTATGCCCTTTTCCCATGCTGGATAGAAGTGGGATTCTGCACAATTCAGATTCCATATCGCTGCAAATTTCCTTGTGCAAGAGGTATTTCCTCGATGGGGAGTGTGTGAAAGGCTCTGTTCTGACAATGGACCCCATTTTGTAAATTAGGTATTTATTATTATTATTTGTATGGTATTTATTGAGCGCAGACCTAGATTAAAGAAGCAACAGAGTGCTTTTCAGAGGTTACAACAGAACAGATATACAGCGGGGGTATGATACAAAGGGACACAGAGGAAGGGTATAGCTGTACAGGGTTGCAGGGAGGTGAGGGATATACGCCATCTAGCAAGTCAGGTTTTGATAAGTTGCATCTCTATTGGGAATAAGACACACATTCTCATCTGCCTATCATTCCCAAGCGAATGGAATTTGTGAGCGTCTAAACAGCCCTTTGAAGGAATGCATTTTCAAAATAAAAGATACTTTTCACACAAAATTGTTGCACTGCCTTCCCTTGTCTATTTTTGCCTTACCCAATCGGCAAGGCTCTGGCCATCACCTGAAACCACATGAGCTGGTGACAGGACGTAGAATGAATTTCCCAATTGCTCCTCCCACAGATGCCTGAACCAATGCTGAGAATTCAATGACAGTGCTTGGTAAAGATATTTATGATTATTTAATGACTATGACTAAATCTCTGAAATTTAATTCCAAACTTGTGCCGGCGAGGCAGCAGGGTTCAGCAATAATCAATGAAGATGTAAATGAACGTTTTGACCCTGCTAGTTTATTACAGCCACTCCCCGAGACAGGTCCCCAGTCGCATGTTCACCCAAAAGTCGCACAAGCCAACGTTTGAATATAGGTATACAGTCGAGATAGCAACACCCCCAGCAGTAAAAAGTAGGCATAGGCGAGCTTGGTTACCTCTTCATAGCATTAAAGGATACAGTGGTGAAGCTCCCCTGTCAGAAGATACAGAACAAGAAGGGAAGAATAAATCTGAAGCCCCAAGGCCAAGGCGAGGTCAAGAGCGTATCAGCAGCAAGAGTAAAGAAAACTTTCTATTTTTCATATCCAAGAACATTTTTAACTTTCTCCAAAGACGTTTATTGAACACATTGGGGGTCATTACGACTTTGGAGGCAGCCATGGTGCTATTAGCACCATGGCTGCCTCCAAAGTCATGTCTGGGTCCGGGTAGTCGGAATGGGGACTTACCGGGTCATTCCAACCTTGGAGGACCTGTTAAATCCCCATTCTGAAAACCATTCCCCATTCTCATTGAGCCCAATAGGGCTCAATGGGAATGGGGAAGGAGCTAATAACAAGCCCGCAAATAGCGGGCCCGTTATTAGCTCCCTGGTCCCTTAGCGGCTTCCGCTAAGGGCGGATGGTAGAACCAGACGGCTTTAGTGGGACTCGCTAAGGGACCTCGAAATGCGGCAGTAGGGGGTTAATGGCACCGGCATCCTTACCGGTGCCGTTAACCCCTTACCGCCACCCTCGTAATGAGGCCCATTGTGTGGTTTTTCCCATTCCAAGAAGGACATCAAATGTACCCAATAGATAGCTTATTTTTTATGTTCTTTTCTTTTTTCTTGAAAACCTATCCTTTTCTAGGAATTTTGAACATTTGTATGGCAGTTTTGTTGTTTAACCTAAAAACATATATTGTTCTAGAAAGGAAGTCTATCTCATTTATTACTAGGTTTTTTTTGTCAAAAAAGAGGGGAAATACATTTTTTAAATAATTTCAAATATTTTCTTTTATTGCATTGCTTACATACCTAGGTACCTAAAATAGATAGATTATTTGTCAATAATGATTTAAGCATTCGTTTTTGCATTTTTTGTGTGTGTTTTTCTCTATTGCATTACAGTACAGCTGTTTTAAACCAATGTTACAGTAATGCCAATATTTATTGTGGGTAACATAAGTATGATTCATGAGAAAATAGCAGTTGAATGAAAACAGGCATTTCCCCTGAAGAAAGCACACCAATGAAAAGAGCAAAAAGAAGTATGAAAAATGACATGATCCACATGATGCAATATTTTGATAATTCCCTCCATGTTCCAAACAGTGTGGTATCAGGCCATGAGAAGGGTGGTAAGAGAGAAGTCTGATGAGAGTGGTTTTGTTTGTTCCCTCATTCCATATGCCCTGAGTACCTCCTGAGTGTTCATAACAAGAGTAGCAAACACCCACAGAGCACACTACTTAAAAGATCTTGCACTATGCACTTGAAGAGGAAATTTCAGGGAATAAAGGCTGCCAGACAATGTTGAACAAAGGCAGATTCCCTTTGTGAACATAGCTTCATAAAACATATTCTCCTGATGATTGAAGCAAAAACACAACGAAAGATCATGAAATATAAATTGTCCGGACAACAGATCAGAGAAATTAAAATAGAAGACCATAAATTGTTACCGTGTACTGACACACACAGGAAAGGAACACGTTTTTGATGGAACATACCCAATTACACATAGCAGGAAAAGTATTTACCGCACAAGTATGGGTTGATGGACGGATGTGCTGTAAAACATAAGCACTCATTACAAAGGCGGTTGTGGAGAATGCAAACAGGGTGTGCTTTCAAGAGTGGCCTGAAGATCAATATATAATTGTGCAATCTGAATGACACCTGGCCAAGTAGGATCGTTGTCTGTTCTCCCTTTGTTCCCCTCCCTTGCCTCGACGCGCCTTGAAGCACTTGTGCATAGGCACGTTATAAATGCCATATCAAATCATATCATATCATATCATATATTTTCATTTATTTAAATTTAATGTGTTATAGTGTAAAAATGTGTACACATTCAATCAACATAAAATACATTACATGCTATGAATTCCATATTTCAATGAATCATATTGCAATTAAAATTGCTAGAAACACCAAAAAATATCATATTGCTTAAGGACTCATATCTGAAATACAAAATACTAAAATAAATATAAAATCACACATACAAAATCAATTCATATAGTCATAGTCATCAATTACAATAAATGTGGTGCAAGATTAAGAAGAGTATCAGAGTCACTGCATTCTCATGGTTGCTATCCCGTTTTCTTTAACTGTTCAACTGTGATTAACCCCTCGCTACCCCTTTTTTTAGGCGATCGCCTCCAATTTCTTGGAGATGATTATCCAAAGCCTATTATAAATCAAGCTGCAAGCTTTTGCTCTGAGTATTGCAGCATTGTCGCCAAAAATCAGTCGTCAGTGGGCATGATAACCTAGATAATTTAAGTAGCTGAAGCCCATTATAGGGCATTCTATCAGAACATATTTCTGAGACACCAGAGAGCCCCGACTTTTACAAATGATGCATATTCTCTCATTATTCTGTATCTTTGGTGCCCTGCCCATGATTATGGACAGGTAATCTGTTCAATCGTAGTAGTAGGATAAAGCGGTTCAGGTGCTTAGAGGGGCAGATAACTAAATAATGTTGTGCCTTCATGTATGTGTAAAGCCTTTGGGCCAAAAAAACATAGCTACCAAGTGAGGCAAGATGTACAAAATGTTTCCCCTAATCCCACAGCTCGATTTTCATATGGACCTTCTTTTCCAATTCATGTGGCCCAAGTTGCCAATCAGGCATCCACCCAACTTTTGCAAATCCTTCTATAATACTAGATTCATATGTCATTTCTTTCTTACCCTGGGTGTAAGCATACCCAAGATTGGAAATTAAATGGGACCCAGTGCTGGTCTTAGTATCCATATAATGCTGCATGTCGTTTCATGACCATAGCATTTAAGGAGAGCAGCCCAAGCTCCAATCTAATAATGGCCATGGGGACACATGAGGGTAATCCCAAAATTTTCTTCCAAAAATTGCCCTCGATAAGCTATAACCATTCAAGGGCCACAATAGTCAGGCTTTCCAGCCCATAGATAATAGCTGGGTCCAGGCATTGCCAGTATATGTATCTCGCACCTTCCAGTATAAACCCCCAAGTCCGCAGCACAAACGGATGCATTAGAGACATCCGCTGTGCAGCCTTTCTTATACATGCCATTTTGCATGTTTCATTACCCCTTTTGACGTCTAATTCATCCCCAAATATTTATATTCAAACACATATTCAATTGGTTCATTACCAACCAGCATTAATGGGTGTTGTACTTTTTTAGAGTTAAATATTATTACTTTTGTTTTTGTTCTGCTTATGATTAATGAGTTCTCATCTGCTTACCTCCAAAGTGCTTCAGCTGCTCCCTTCATTCTCACAAAAATATGGTCAAGCACTACTACATCATCTGCATAGGACAGGACTTGACATTGCGCACTGTCAACCTTAGGCGGACAGCATGCACATTTCTGCAATATACCTGCAAGATCGGACAAATACGAATTAAACAGTAACAGGGCAAAGACACACCCCTGTTTCACTCCAACGCCACAGTAGATAGGCCAATCAAAGCACTGTCAGCGTCTAGTTTTACCCTTACTGACGTATTGGAGAGAAATAGTTTGATAAAAGATGCTGGCCGGGCACCCAATGCTCTCCATTGTGTCCCATAATCTAGACCTGTCCACTGTATCACAGGCAGAGGCAAAGTCTACAAAAAGTGCATAGACTACCGTCGCCTCCTTCCACTGCGTTTTCTCAATCAGGGAATCAATTATTCTTAAATTTTGGACGGTAGAATACCCTGGGTGAAAGCCACTTTGAAATCTATCTAGTATGCCAATACTATAAGATCATCGGTGAAGATACTTTAATAATAGTCTGTCAAACAATATATATCTTAAGATATTAACCAATCATGACCACTTATACGTTTTGTAACTGATATTTTATTAAAAAGTCATTGCTGATGTAGTTTTAGTACACAATTCACTCACACACTCTTTGTAATTTTGAGAGCTGATTGTATGCTATCTCAGCTGTTATTCTGTGCCTTGAATAAAGCTTAGTTTTACAAAGCGCTTTGAGTACTCCATTATTGAGTATCGTGTTTTATGCAGCTGTGGTGAAATGGTCAATCTCTACACTGGATTGATGGGACAGATTGATGATCGGATGGATGGATAGTTGGACAGATGCAATGGGATGGATAAATGGGATGTTGTGGAGGGAAGGATGCAATGGAATGGGTGGATGCAAAGTGTTTGATTGATAGACGGAATGGGATGGATGGGTGCCTGAATGGATGGATGGTGAGTGAGTGGATGGATGGATAGGCGGGTGGATGGATGCAATGGTTTTGATTGATGGATCCTATTGGGGATGGACGGATGAATGGATGGTTGGGTGGGTGGATGGATGGATTTCATGGGATGGATGCAATTGAATGGATGAATGCATGTATGCACTGGGATGGATGGGATGGATATTTGCAATAGGATTTATGGATGGATGGGATGTATGAACAGATGGATGAATAGGCAGCTAGATGAATGGATGGATGGATGGGTGGAGGAAATGGGACTGCTGGATGGATGGGAAATGGGATAGATGGTTTGATGCTGCGGTATAGATGGGACAGATTGATGGCCAGATGGGTGGATGGATGGAGGGAGGGAGGGAAGGAGCGAGGGAGGGAGAGAGGGAGGGAGTGATGGGCAGATGGGTGCAATGGGATAATGCATGGATGTACAGATGCAATGGGATGGAAGGATGCAAAATGATGGATGGATACAAAAAGATGGATGGATAGAATGGGATGATTGATTGATGTGATGGGATAGTTGGATGCAATGAGATGGGCACATCGGGTGGACAGACAAATAGAAGGAAGAATGGATGGATGCAATGGGATGCATGGATACAATGGGTTTGGTTGATGGATGGATAGAGGGATGGATGTATGAATGGATGGATTTATGAATTGATGAAAGGATGCAATGATGCAATGGGATGGATGCATGGGAAGGATACATGAGTTGGATGGATAGGTGGATGGATGGATTGATGGATGAATGAATTGATGAATGTAATAGGGTAGACGTACAAATGAATGGATGGAAGGATGAATGGATGGATGAATGGATGGATGGATGAATGGATGGATAAATGATAGGTGGATGCAATAGGAAGCATATAAGGGTTTGTATTGAGGACATGTGATGGATAAATGGACGGATGGGCTGATGGATGGATGTGCGATGGATCAATAGGCACTACACCTTTTTGAAAATCTAGTTACAAAACATGAATAACTTGTATTTCGGATCAACTGGATGTCTAAGGTCGACAAAGTGAACAGAATTGCACACCTTGACTTTGTAGGAAACATGTGCAATGAGCGTTTAAAGGGTCCACTCTTTTTATGCAATGCTGGTGTCATTTAAAGACCTTTCAATCCTGAAAAGGGAGCAATATCAATCCATCTTAAGAGGCAGGATACAGCACTCTTTTTTCAAAATGTCTTTCCTCTTTCTTGGGTGAATGCTATATTCAGCGCAAAGGTCTGTGCTTTAACTTCTAGCTGCCCGACTTAGCCTTTCATTGTATAATGTAGATAATATTAGAATAGTTGACCTAAGTGGTAATGTGGGATGATTCAATCCACTGTTGCTCTGCCGAAATACGGCATCACTGTGTTCTGATGGTGCCAGAAACATCAAAATGGCCACACAACCCTTGTGCGTGCAAAACGTCTGAAAATCGCACTCTGCAAAGCACAAAAAGATGGCTGCCCAATCTACCACGCATGTTGTCAGTAGTGGAACAGAGATCACACTCCTGAAATATGTCACTGTGCTCCATAACAAGTGAAAATGGAGTACAGAGGGAATAAAAAGTGCTCTGCTAAAGGAAATCCAAAAATCTTGCTTTAAATACTTCTTCTTTGTTGCTGAAACTTCAGAATGTCGGCACACAACACCCTTAACCTGTCAAAATTCTTACTGGGTGCTACAATTCATTTAGTTCAAGAAATCATTGTAAACTTACAATGTCCTGAAAAGCTAAAAGTATCAAAGAAACATCCACAGCAAAAGTTGCCTGCCTGTGGAATCGGTCAAAATCTGGGCGCATTACCCTCGGCAGCCTGAATGACAGCTGTCAGAAGTCTTCAGGATTACACTTTAAAACCTGTATAAACTGAAATTAAATGTTGCAATCTAAATGGCCTGTTGCTGAGAGTAACCTATGTTGTAACTGTTTTTATGCCATGGTTTAAAATCTTGAATAGGTATTCTAGCTGATATTTGGAAATCACAAGTCTGTTTTAAACTCAGGAAACATTCAACAGAAATGACATTTAAATTTAAGCCTGGCTAAAGCCACCCAAACTGGAATAAAAGCTTTCCTCACAAAAAGAGGACACTTCCCCCCAGCTGAAACTCACGAGGAGGTGCAAATTGCTGGTGAGCCCAGGACTAAACAATGGACATCCTCCAGCTAAAGGAAATGCTAGGCGTGAAGGGTGGAAATTGCCTCTGCCCAGGAGAAACAGGGAGGAGATGCTCTGGGTCCCAGGGAGAGACCAGAGGGGTGGAGCTAAACAACCATTTGTTGCTTAACAAGGACAAAAGACACATTTTAAAAAGACTGATAACTTAATATATAAATTTGTGCAAAATATATAAATAACAGCATTGTTACTGTAATTTATGGATGCATGGGTCAAAAGGCGCCAGAACTCTGTGACATGTTCTGGGAAGAAACCGCAGAAAATGTGATATTACACAAAATGTATTTCTGATAGAAGTATGAAACTTTATACACTTATGCCCACATTATAAGGGCACACTTGTAGAAATTTGCTGATAAACTCTCTATCCTATCCTTCCTATCTTCCTCCTGTGCTAGTATTCTTAAAACTATCTTTGCACTGATATTTTTCATCTGAAGAAGGCGGCACCACTGCAGGCAGCCCTGATCAAGTGGCTGTGTTCTTGTGTGGTACCAGTTTATTCATAGTCATCCTCAAGTGTAATAAATAATTTTTGTCATTTTTAAAGCGCTTTCCGTTTTCCCATTCTTGCGCCTAGCTCGAAAAAATGACCTCCACTAAAACGTCCATAACTCTCTCAATGTTTGTGCTAGAAACAAAAGTTCAACGTCTGCCATATAGTTCTCCCGTAATTGCGATTACCACGCACTGAAAAAATTGCCGTGAATTTCGTTTTAGGGAAATTCTTACACGTGTAAAACAGCTTTTGATTGCTTCCGACCTTAATTTTAAGATTTCACATTGTTTCTTAGTATCAAATCATTGCTATTGTTTGTGTGCAACTATCCAAAGCCGCTCCCATAAAAATTAGAACAATTTATTTGTAGTGTTTTTGCACAATCCATTCTCAAGATAACTTTAAAAGCCATTCAAACAGTGACAGTCCATTCTGTTTTCTCTTGTGTTTACTGGGGGAAAGTGGGATTGTGATTTTGTTTGAATTCTGCCATTCCTGAATACCTGCTCTCTCCTCCTATCTCTTTACACTGTCTATTGGGGGTTGAGGGGTGTGCAGGGGGAACCTTTAACTACACTGCTATTTGATCTACACACACACACACAAAAAAGTATTATTTCTGTGCTGAGTTGTTTTTCTCACTATTACTCCTTGTGCATTAAAGATATTATTTAAGCAATATGTACCGAGCGGCAGAGGCATTACCAACTCAGGTAATGCCCCGGGGCCCATAGTTACAGGCCCCGAGTGAAGCGAGGGCCTTAACGAAGGCCCTGGGGCATTACCAGAGTCGGTAATGCCCCCACCGCGATGGGCATATAGCTATTAGTGCCCCAGCCCGCAAAAACTGCAGGACTGGGGCACTAAAAGCTTTATTTTTATCCCAGAAACGCTGCAGCGTTTCGGGAAGAAAAAAAAAGACGTCAAAGAAAATGGCCGTGTTTTCCCTTTCCATGGCGGCCATCGGGAGCGGACGCGCTGGTAACAGAAACGTTTCCAGCGCGTCCACTCACAGAAAAAAAGAAGGTAAGTGGGGTTGGGAGGGCGGAAGGGAGGGGAAAGGGAAAAAAAAGGAAAAAAAAAGAAAAACGTACCTGGGTCCCAGGCTGGGGACGATGGAAGTCTCCAGCCGTGTGGAGGCTCGGAGCGTGGATGGCCCTGCTCTGAGTCTTCACACGGCTGGAGGCTTTCATCGTCCCCCGCTGGGGCCAAAGCATAGAAGGTAAGTAGGGTGGGGAGGTCGAGGAGGTGGGAGGAGGGAGGGAAGGAAAAAAAAGCCATACCTCTGTCCCCGGCAGGGGACGAAGGTAGCCTCTCAGCCTTGGGGAGGCTCGGAGCGGGGATGGCCCTGCTTCGAGCCTCCTCATTGGCTGAGGGGCTGCCACACCCCCTGCCGGGGACAAAGGCTGTGGAATCCCGATGGAGGGATTCCCGGCCTGGTAACGCCTCGGCGAGGGCCAATCAGAATGGCTCTTTCATTCTGATTGCGCCCTCACAGGTAACTAATCATTGTTACATCACCCTATTGGTGATCATTGTGTACCCATTAAAACATAGTGTGATTAATTTGTAAATACATAAATAAATATATTAACTTTGCAAACCAGCCTGACTCCTGGTTCAGTGCGACCAGGAGGGGTTCCAGAAGAGGGCCATGATTTCAGTGGTACATCGTTCAGAATAAAATAACTTTTAGACACAAATAAATCAGGATTTCAGATGTGCATTACATGGTAGGCATTGACTTGGGTGTGTGCCGGATTGAAATCACTTACAGTAATGCCTAGATAATTTTGTAGCGATGTCCAATATTCTTATCTGACTGCTGCGGGACAAAAACCTCTGCAGTCCCACCTCCTTCTTTGCTCCTCACAACATACGATTGAGCTTTCCTGCCTTTATGGAGCCTTCCGTGATTCAACCTCGCCTTTGCGTATTCCTTCATGGGGGTGTCAGTCCATGCAAAGTCATTCCCCAGTCAAATTCCTTCTAATTGTGCTTATCACAACCATCTGTTGAGCACCCCCAAGCTGGATGAATCTATTTTCTCATTATCACCCACTCTCACTCTATCCTGCCCATCTCATGCTCTATTCTCATTTGCTCCCTCGCCCGCTGGCACCCCATCAATAGACTTGCAAAGCCCCTAAAATAAAGGGCATTCCAACAGTGACTCCATGATCAATGTTAAAAAATCACCTTCTCTTTCCTGAAGGAGGTGCAGATTCTTCACGTGGTTTCACCCCAAAAACCCCAACCACCATCAAAACTGGAATGATTCTGTTAATAATGAAGATGTCTTCAAAGTCTCTCCTGTGCTGTCCCAATTAATAATGGTTTTCAGATCCTTTGCTAACAACAACTGTCGTAGTGTATTAACACGTATATCACTGAGGTGTTCTGAAATAATTGACACACACCCCCACTGGCATAACAAAAGACTAGTATAAAAAGCTCACGCCCACAAAGACTGGTATAAGAAAAGCTCAAGCCCCATTGGGTTGTTTATAAGCAAAGGTTAACCACAATCCCTCCTATGAACATGCAAGCTAAGTCTTAAAGTGAGACAACGCTACTTTGTAAGAGCAAACAACGGAATACATGAAATGTTTCAAATAAAAGTAGGACTACTCGTAAGGGAGATTGGCGACTAGGAATTCAGTTGTGGCCTGCCCACTTTTTTCTCTACATCCCAGCCCTAACAGTATGATAAAGTAACCAAGCATGTATTCCTGTTTCTATCAGTTGAGACATGAATAAAGACACCAGTAGCCCCCTAAAAGCTATGCGGGTGCATGTATTGACTACCGTCAATAACATTTCCTCGCGAGGACACCCATTCTCAATTCCAGTCCTTTTAATTTACCAAACTAAGGCATGTTTGCAAGTCTTGCCTTTGTTACTTTCAATTGGCAACATTTGATCTAAACGCGTGATAGCAAATATTTGTAAAATAAAAGTTCAGGACTGGAAAGTGGTGACCCCGTTGCATCTATTCATCTCGTCAAAATAGTCGACCCCAGTAGCACAACATTTGAAACGTTGTTGCTGTTAGGGAGAATTCTCTGTTTAGGCTGAATTTCCCTACCTAGTGAGTCCCCCAGCAGCTTTGCTGGATTTCTGGGGTTTAATTTTTTCTCCTGCCAAGAGTGAGACTCTTTTACCCTCACTCTTGGACATGTTGAAGTGTGTTTTCTTGGTTAAACCTTGTGTTGAATGGGCTATGGGGTCTTTTACTCCATAGGGCCTCATGTATTTTTGTGATGTGGGTCACACAGCACCCTCTGTGCCGTGACCCAGGGGTGTCCTAGGGACTCCCCAACATAGACTCCATACCCTGGGACTGACTACTGTCTCCCAGGGCATGTAAAGTCACCAAAGACTTTGCTAGTCTTGAATCCTGAACAGAACCAGTACAAACCATCATATTGTGGACGTACTGGCTGGGGCAATTCGATTGCCCCAGGGTCTGTTAGTCGAGGGGGCACGTCTCCGTCCCCCCTGATCGAGTTTTGGCTGGTGGCAGTGGAAACTACTTTTTATATTCGACCGCGAATATTTCCCTATGGGATTTCCCATTGTTTTAGGCTAACACATTTAATTATTTATTTACGGTAGCCTTAAACATACCGCCGGTTTATATATTTATTTTTATAACTCCGGTTGGGACTTTTTTGCCAAAACTTGATTCTAAAATGGCGTTGGTGTTCGCCTCTGTAACTCTGACCCAAAGTGGAGCCCTTTGTTCCACTTTTGGCGGGCTTCTCCACAGAAGCCCTCCAAAGTGGTGCCACTCTGTCTGGGGTACTTAGGAGGGGTGGAGGGGGATTTAGGCACCCTGGACTGAGTTACCTTGGTAACTCAAGTCGCACTCCGTCCTGATTGGCCCAAGTGGTGAGCCGCCCGGCTCACCACTTAGCATGTTTGAGTGACAGCTAGGCTGGGTGAATGGGGGCTTGCTGCATAAAAGCAGGGCTTTGGGGACTGGGACTTCAGAAGTCGCCACAGGACCAAGAATCCGACGAGGGAAGAGCTGAGCCGACCTGCTTCGACGACACCACCCGGTGGAGCCCTGCTGAACCGTCTCACCACTTTTCCCGACGACCGAGGAGAACTCTTAACGGAGTGGCTCCTTCCCTTGACTGGTGGGGACAACCAGTTTTCGCCTTCTTTCCGCTCTTTGAGGTATCTCGTGGCCGCCTTGCCTGTGCCAAGCACCCCGGCAACCGGAATACCACACTTTACCCCCATACCGCGAAAGTCGGTACCAACCCTTTAACCGGAGGACTCCGCGGCTGGTTTCTTCCCGGGCAGTGCAACGACCCTCTTCTTCTGCTCTTCAGCGAGAACTTCTTCTCCCCTGACCGACGTCGAGCCCTGCTGCCACTGCCTGGAACAACTGCCACCGCTGGAGGATCCTTTCCGCTTAAGGTACTGTGTTCCGCCTGGCTTCCCTTGCCACCGACTGTACGGGGTAGATTTAGTTCCCGGCTTTCGAACCTGGGAGTGCCTGGGACACTTTGGCTAAACTTTCTGAGCCACTCTAAACTCTTTTTGACTCTTTGCAAGACTTTGAATCTCTAACTAACAGTGTGATCTTGGGCACATTTTCGCTCCGGCTACTCTAAGAGTGGGCCCTGCCTAGTGACTTTTGCTCACCTGTGACTTTATTCTTCTTTAAACCTATTGCAAGTGTTCTGGACCTTAGAGTGGTGTGTCTAACCTATTTCTGCTTTTTCTCTCCCTTTCTTGGAAACTACTAGAGTGTCATCTAACGTTAAGCACTCACCTCTGTTTTAATTAAGTGGTGTTAACCTAGAGTTGTCTAGATAGGAGAAAGGATTGAATTTACTTTCAGTATAACTGTGTTGAAGTGCTTTTACTATATTTTTGCTAGAGTGTTTTTAACTTATGTGTATTTTAAATAAATAACTATATACTTTTGAAACCAAGCTCTGGTCAGTGTTTGCTTGTGCTATTGTGTTTTGGTACATATTGTGTATACTTTACATACTGCCTAACTCTTCTTGAGAGAAGTCTGACTGCTCAGCCACAGCTACCAGGTAAATCTGGGTGGTACAGACTGCTACCAAAGGGGTTTACTGCTCTACCTGTAGTCTTAAATCTTTTGCAGTGTTCCCCAAGGGAACTGCACAGGTTTCTGCCTAACACTGGTGTACAGCGGTGGGATTTGTATTGAGTATACATTTTATTGTGCTTTAGATACCTTAGTGCAACTAACCACAAAGCTTAGCACTGAAAAAGTAAAACCTCTAACATGTCAGTTATAGAAAGCTATAGTCAAGAGTCCCTTGCAGCCAAAACTGCTGATTGTTTAAGAGTGCTCTGTAAACATAAGGATCTCCTGACTAAGGGCAAGAAAATGGAGCTGATTGAAAGATTGTTAGCTAACCAAAATCTGGGTGATGGTTCAGAGGAACCTACCACTCCAGCAACTGTAGATGACAGTGTTGAAGTTAACATGGAGCAAAATGTTGATGTTTCTGAGGAAGAGTCAGAAGAGGAGGGTGAGGCTGTTGTAACTGTCCCCCCTAGGCCTCTGCCTGCTCTACCTGCTGTGCCTACTGGACCTTTACCAGGTCCCACATTTAGTCCTCAGTACTTTGAACTGGAGAAAATGAAGCTAGAATTGGAGTATAAGAAACTTAATGCTCAAACTGACAAAGAACTAAGGCTAAGGGAAATGGAGCTCAAGTATGACTTAGAAATGAAGAAATTATCTGTTGAGAATGTTTCTCTCTCTGGCTCCTCTAGAAGTTCCAGTCCTAAAAGACCCCGGATGCCTAAAGAATTGGTTGGTATGTATGAGCCTAAGTTGGATGTGTTGGATTGGTTGTCTCTGTTTGAATATAATCATGGGCTCCAGAACATCACAGGAAATGACTTACTCACCTGGTTGTTCTCTAGGCTTCCCCCTGTTGCAACTGATGTGGTAATGGAGATGGGGGAGGAGGATAGGAAGGACTATGAATGTGTGAAACTAGCTTTGATAGCTAGGTTCGGGAAGACCCCTTCCCAGTATCTTAAGAGGTTTAGGAGCCTCAAAAAGCATGATGGTACCCCTTGGGCTACCTGGGTGAATGAATGTTTGAAAAACTTAGAGGGATGGATTAAGGGTTACAAGGTGAACACTTATGAAGGTATGAAGAATTTGTTTATGTTGGAGACTATTTATGATGCCTGCTCTCCTGAGCTCAGACAACACTTGGCTGATTCCAAGGAATTGGATTCCCGGAAACTAGCTAAGGCTGCTGACTTGTGGGTTGCCAACAGGGCCACTCACAAGGATTCTGGGGTAACTCAGAAGAAGGATGGGGAAAAACAGTCTAAGAAGGACTCCAAAGAGAATTCTAATAATTCCTATCCCAAAGAGGGCCCCAAACCACAAAATAACCAGGGTAAGCCACATGGGAAACCTAGTCAGGCTACTGTACCTTCTGGCCACAAGCCAGAAGGAGGTCAGAACAAGCCACCCTTCCAGAGAGCATTTGGACAATGCTATGTCTGTCAGGGTACTGATCATATCAAAGGAGATCCCAAGTGCAAGGGTAAACCTGCAGGGATCAGCACAGTCTCCTTAGCCTTCACTCCTGAGGATGAAGTACAGATGGCTAGTGCCCACTTTGAACTCTTTGCTGAAGAACCCTTGGGTCTTCAAGCAACTGTGAACTTAGAGCCTATGGGTCTGGTTAGCCCCCAGAATAGGGTTGTGTATAACTCCCTACCTGTTAACTCTAAGGTGTATTATGTGGACAGTGTTCTTGTCAATGGCCAGGATACTCCTGCCAGGAGAGACACTGGGGCCAGCAGAACAGTAGTGGATGAAAGCTTCTTTCAACCTGAGGATGTGGCCAAAGCACCCAAAGGTCCCACTAAGATGTCTGGAGGCCCTGTCCAAATGGTTCCTATTCTACCAGCCCTCATTCAATGTAACAACATGACAGTAAGGATCCCTGTCAGTGTTCAGGCTGAGGTACCTGGGAAGGTCCTGTTAGGGAATGACCTAAGAACTCTAGGAGTAGTGTCACATACCCCCAGGCCTCCCAGTATGGAGAAGCAGAACTTAACCAAATTGGCTAGACAGGCTACCTTGAAGGACCCTTCTAAGCCTGTGGGACCCTCTACTGAGAACCCCACTACAAGCCCTGGTGTTAGTAAGTTGACCTCTAACCCAGGCACATTTCAGGATAGTATGCTAGGAACATGGGCGCCCCAACCAAGCTCCATCATTGTTCCCCTAGTCTCAGAGTCTCTGACTCCCCCTGCTTCTGAGGAAGAGGTGGATAGACCAACTAGGCCCCTATCTAGACCTGAGAGAACTGGTAATTCTCAGTGCTGGTGGAAAACCAGAAAAGAAAAGTCTAAGGCCAAAAACCTTCAGACTGTTGGACCTTCTACTGAAGACCCCAACTCAAATCCTAATATTAGGGGGGAAACTCCTAAAATAGGTAAGGGTAGATCTAAGAGGAAGGGGAAGCAGGTACATTGCCTAACCCCAACCCCTCCAACCAAGAGGCCTAAGACCCAACCTGCTCCCACAAGAGAGGTGGTGAGGAACCTTGGAGGCCCCTCTAGATCTAAGGGAATCCTTTATAAGGACCCCTTCAAAAAGCCTAACATAGGTTCAGAAGTTGTCCCAACTTCTGAGGGACTGGTCAACCAGATCCCCTATAACAAAAAGACTGATGTTCCTCAAAGGGTTTGTAGGTCCTTTAGCTTGCAAAAGAAAACCTTTGAGTTCTCCCTTAAGCAAAGGTCAAGGTGTCACCATCAAAATGCTGATGGACTCTCTAGGATGTATATCATCGACTAGAGGTATGAGGTTCATCCAGGAGTGGATTAAATCCTCCTGTCCCTTAGTCTGGGGGGGGCGAGTGTTAGGGAGAATTCTCTGTTTAGGCTGAATTTCCCTACCTAGTGAGTCCCCCAGCAGCTTTGCTGGATTTCTGGGGTTTAATTTTTTCTCCTGCCAAGAGTGAGACTCTTTTACCCTCACTCTTGGACATGTTGAAGTGTGTTTTCTTGGTTAAACCTTGTGTTGAATGGGCTATGGGGTCTTTTACTCCATAGGGCCTCATGTATTTTTGTGATGTGGGTCACACAGCACCCTCTGTGCCGTGACCCAGGGGTGTCCTAGGGACTCCCCAACATAGACTCCATACCCTGGGACTGACTACTGTCTCCCAGGGCATGTAAAGTCACCAAAGACTTTGCTAGTCTTGAATCCTGAACAGAACCAGTACAAACCATCATATTGTGGACGTACTGGCTGGGGCAATTCGATTGCCCCAGGGTCTGTTAGTCGAGGGGGCACGTCTCCGTCCCCCCTGATCGAGTTTTGGCTGGTGGCAGTGGAAACTACTTTTTATATTCGACCGCGAATATTTCCCTATGGGATTTCCCATTGTTTTAGGCTAACACATTTAATTATTTATTTACGGTAGCCTTAAACATACCGCCGGTTTATATATTTATTTTTATAACTCCGGTTGGGACTTTTTTGCCAAAACTTGATTCTAAAATGGCGTTGGTGTTCGCCTCTGTAACTCTGACCCAAAGTGGAGCCCTTTGTTCCACTTTTGGCGGGCTTCTCCACAGAAGCCCTCCAAAGTGGTGCCACTCTGTCTGGGGTACTTAGGAGGGGTGGAGGGGGATTTAGGCACCCTGGACTGAGTTACCTTGGTAACTCAAGTCGCACTCCGTCCTGATTGGCCCAAGTGGTGAGCCGCCCGGCTCACCACTTAGCATGTTTGAGTGACAGCTAGGCTGGGTGAATGGGGGCTTGCTGCATAAAAGCAGGGCTTTGGGGACTGGGACTTCAGAAGTCGCCACAGGACCAAGAATCCGACGAGGGAAGAGCTGAGCCGACCTGCTTCGACGACACCACCCGGTGGAGCCCTGCTGAACCGTCTCACCACTTTTCCCGACGACCGAGGAGAACTCTTAACGGAGTGGCTCCTTCCCTTGACTGGTGGGGACAACCAGTTTTCGCCTTCTTTCCGCTCTTTGAGGTATCTCGTGGCCGCCTTGCCTGTGCCAAGCACCCCGGCAACCGGAATACCACACTTTACCCCCATACCGCGAAAGTCGGTACCAACCCTTTAACCGGAGGACTCCACGGCTGGTTTCTTCCCGGGCAGTGCAACGACCCTCTTCTTCTGCTCTTCAGCGAGAACTTCTTCTCCCCTGACCGACGTCGAGCCCTGCTGCCACTGCCTGGAACAACTGCCACCGCTGGAGGATCCTTTCCGCTTAAGGTACTGTGTTCCGCCTGGCTTCCCTTGCCACCGACTGTACGGGGTAGATTTAGTTCCCGGCTTTCGAACCTGGGAGTGCCTGGGACACTTTGGCTAAACTTTCTGAGCCACTCTAAACTCTTTTTGACTCTTTGCAAGACTTTGAATCTCTAACTAACAGTGTGATCTTGGGCACATTTTCGCTCCGGCTACTCTAAGAGTGGGCCCTGCCTAGTGACTTTTGCTCACCTGTGACTTTATTCTTCTTTAAACCTATTGCAAGTGTTCTGGACCTTAGAGTGGTGTGTCTAACCTATTTCTGCTTTTTCTCTCCCTTTCTTGGAAACTACTAGAGTGTCATCTAACGTTAAGCACTCACCTCTGTTTTAATTAAGTGGTGTTAACCTAGAGTTGTCTAGATAGGAGAAAGGATTGAATTTACTTTCAGTATAACTGTGTTGAAGTGCTTTTACTATATTTTTGCTAGAGTGTTTTTAACTTATGTGTATTTTAAATAAATAACTATATACTTTTGAAACCAAGCTCTGGTCAGTGTTTGCTTGTGCTATTGTGTTTTGGTACATATTGTGTATACTTTACATACTGCCTAACTCTTCTTGAGAGAAGTCTGACTGCTCAGCCACAGCTACCAGGTAAATCTGGGTGGTACAGACTGCTACCAAAGGGGTTTACTGCTCTACCTGTAGTCTTAAATCTTTTGCAGTGTTCCCCAAGGGAACTGCACAGGTTTCTGCCTAACAGTTGCAAACTGTGTTTTATTACGAGTTTACATACAGCGTGAGCTAAAACTGTGTGTCGGTTATGTCTTCGTGGACGGAACAAAAGCAGAGTTATCACAATACTGTCAACGTAATTGCACGCTTTCTCACACTCAGAAGAGGTGGAGCATGGACTGCACAACTGCAAGAGTTACTGCTCTATAATATGTGTAGCAGTTGTAAGCTATACACACTCAATCGCTCACATGAATTTTAATTTATGTCATGGACACATATTTCATCCATGCAATTAGACCAAGTATATCTGGATTGTAGTTTCCATCAATAGCTGGACCCCTGAACCTAGCATTTAGGGTGCTCTACTCAAACACAATGATTGACAGATGATCAGTCTCTCCATTGGCAGACAGTAAAGGGCTACAGGGTAGGCATAGTGTGGTTACAGTGTTTTAAAACAAGGAAAAGTCTGGCTGCATGATTTTCAACTAATTAAGTGCTTTACTCTGACATCAGTATGGAAGCTTAAGTCGCATTAAATTGGGTAGTACTGACAAGACCCTCCTCTTCTAGGAAGTGCTCCTCCCTAATACCCAGATCAACGCACCATCCACTCCCCACCTACCCTGAAAGTGGCTGATCTGCTCCACTGTGTCTTGTCTCCTGCTTGCCTGTAATCACTTGCAGCCAAATTACCTGCAGTACCTTTCTCTTTTGCCACCCCCCTGCACCCTTCTATTTGTCACTTCCAACCTGCTTCCCTCGCTGTGTACTTCCCCATATGACTTGTAAACAGTCCCATTGCTCCTCAAAGCTAGGCCTATGCACAATACAAATAGAACTTAGAAGAGGTGTGAGGTGCATGGCAGCTCCAGTTCAAGCCTGAATTAATTGTTGTCATTGTTATCATTGTCAACATTGGAATGATAAAGAAAGGTTGAACTGGGTCACTTTGTTATGGGTAATTGGTATACTCAAAGACTGTTCCAAACAACTGAATCGCTATTGTAAGGAAAACTGTTGCCTTACGTTGGAGTTGTAAAGTGTAAGTGTGACTGAGGTGCATGGTGCACTAGAGGGTACCCGATAAAGGAGAAGAATGAGAGTGCGTTGTGCATTGTTAATTATGTTTTTAATGTATGTAAAGCAACAACAAACGCTGGGAAAGTATGTGCTCGATGAAAATGCACATTAAAAAGAATTGTAAGACCAAATACATTTGAAAGTTGTTTAATGGACTTTTGCAACCACTAAAAGGGTAGTACCCATAAACCTGGAAATTACATTGCTTTGGGACTTATGTTCACGTAAACCTATTCCGTAATTGCAAAATGGCACATGTATAATGTATAGAAACTGGCTAATGACATATATGTTTTCTTTAACCAATTTGATCAGTTGGCCTTTACTTGTTTTCGCCCCAAATAGTGCTATATGTGTCCTCTAATGTCCCCCCGAATGAATGATTTCCTGAGATTTCGCTGCCAAGGGCCTTTGTACGGTTCCTTAATTAACCACTGCACCTGGTGCAGATAACACAACTATCTTGGCAGTGAAAGGCCGACATTGGTGGCACTATTCATTTTTTTTTATTTTAAAGAGGGTGTGGCCAGGAAATACAAGCCATCAGGTGCACTCACATAACCAGGGATGGAATGGGCGCGTTCCTTTGGTGTTATAGATTTGCCTTGCCGCACACTGGCCATTTCATGCATCAGAAGTGGTGAAAGGACACACCTCAATACACCAGCTTTTTGTGTGCAATGCCGTAGAGTCGACCTATGGCCTGGGTATTGCCGGCCTCCTTCTCCTCCTCCTTTTGGACTTTATGGCGGACATGTAGTACGGCTGCATCTGTGGAAGTAACAGAAGTGACTATTCTCAGCTGTTGCAACAGTGTTGCCACTGCTTTTGTACTATGTACTCAGAATTGGTGCTGGAGTATAACGTCATGACAGATACAAATTAGGGCCTATCACTGGTTACTATAATGCTGAACAATAAGGCTGCTGCCCAGGGGTCAAGTGCTAAAAATTAAAGTGGGGGGACTCATCAACAAACGCAATGGGATGTGATGTCGACAGAAATTAGCATATGAAGGTGAAATATGCACATTTCATTAAATTGGCTTTGCATAACCACCCAAATTGCACAGGACGAATGGCATTTGCCTTTCATAAAATCAACACACGCACAAAACCTAGAGGATATTTTCTCTAATGATGTTTTTGAAAACTTTCAAAGTTGTGCATGTTTGAAACTCCAACAACCAATACACATGTTTTCCCTGGGACTTGCAGTACCGAAATGCGACATTTCACCTTTAGCTGTTTGGTATTTGTAATCGGGTGGTATAGTGTAGTGGTGAAGTGTCTGGCCTGCATACCTGAGGACTGTGGTTTCATCCCTGAGGTTGGCTTTAATTCTTAAATTCTAAGAGGACATTCAATGTTTATCAATTTAGCTGGGGAGGGACTGAGTCCACCCTCTCAATAAAGTGGGGGGACTCCATACCCTCAATTTGAGCCCTGCCGCTGCCTGTGTATAGCCACTCCTAAACGACTCTCGCTTGCAATGCAAATTGTTATTTCAGGCACAATCCCCAGAGAATGCCATTTTTCATAGCCTTTTGAATTTTATCTGGGCATCTTAATCCCAATGCTGGTATTTTCCCATGAGGAATGAAATAAACTTAATGCATACAAACTGTGCGTTTAACTTGTACTTATTAATTGTACGCTCCACCACATGTTCATGAATGTGTATAACCGAGAGGGGGCATTGTGATTTTATCATGTTGCTGTAAATGCTGTGGAATCCTATGGAAACCGCTTTCTTATTACACAGTAATTTGTTGTAAATGCTGCCTGCCATGAGTACATTGGAGGCAGCGTTTACTCAATTACTGCCTTTTGCACTCCGACATGCACATGATTAAGATGATGCAGGAAGGACATGCTTGTACCTATGTGCAAATATAAAATGTCCCCTCGACATAAAGAACAGGGACTTTGAAAATGAGCCACATTGTACGTATGTGTATTGCACCTATACATGTTCTTTGCAGCTCTATTTGCTGTATTGTATGTATTTTATGGATGTGTACATTATTATTTTTATGCTGGCATGCCTCTATTTGTTTCGAACCTATATATCTATGAAGCGGGGGGCCAAGCTTACGCTACCCAGTTTGAGTAATAAGTCTGCCAAGTGGTGCCTCTCACATTAGTTCTGAACATCATATAGGATAAAGGTGATTTCTCATTCTCTTCCTCCTGATCTGTTTTTTTTATTTATTTATGTTTTACTTGTCTTAATTCCGTTTTTCAGAGCTACAAAAAGCCAAAATGCTGAAGAAACAAAATAACACATCCAAAGGATTTCAAAGCTCAACATTACACAAGGTTGCACACTGTGCTTGATATTACAGTGGGTAGAATTGAGGACATTAACATTCAAAACCTCATTACGTCCAGAATACAGAGAAGCAGTCTGAGACGTTTAACATCTGTTTGCTTTGATCACCATAACTTGATACATTCTCCACTGGCTCCTTGCTGCTGCAAGGCATAACATTCAAATCCCTCTGCATAACCCATTAAGGCTGCCTGTGGCTGATGGCCATGCTATCTACAACTTGCTCTCACCAGATACTCTCCCTCCAGATCTCTCTGATCTTCCGGCTCCAACTCTCTGTGTGTCAAGCGCTTCTCTAACCAGAGGGCGTGTGGCCATTCTCTTTCCTTGGCTGGCACGCTCCTCTGGAACAGCCTTCCCATTGCACTCCATTTTGAGATGCATCTCCTCAAATTCAACAAGTCCCTCAAGACTTTCCTCTTCTCCTCCTTCATCCTTCTCTCTCTCCCTCCCGTTCCAAACCTCACAGTCACTGCGATTGGTGGCCTGGGGCCTTATGCGTCCTTCTGGATCCTCGTCTACATCCAATCACATCAGCCTCTGCCCTCTCCCTGCACTTGCTTTTGGGCACCCATTGGACTGTGCTGCCTCACAGGCCTGCACTTATTGTACTGGCAGGCAACCTTTCTCTACAAAGCGGTCTCTGCCAGCCACTTATCTGTTGCCTTGTAATGGAATCTCTGGCACTTCCCCCTCTGTGGAACCTCTAGCACCCCCCCTCCCCCTTCTCTCTGCACTTGCATGTTCCGAATGTTCACAAGGCCTAGTAGGACCGCCTCTGTATTTGTTTATCAGTGTTATTCTATTAGTCTTTTTGTTCTCTTGTTCCCTTCCGTTGCCCCGTGGGCGCTTTGATACATAATTTCTTCACGTGTGAGTGCCTTACAAAAGCACAATAAATCAATAAATAGCTGGTCATTTACTGCCTAACCATGTTTGTGAGATTTTGCGAGCCAATATTTTGTGCATCCGGCTACAATTCAAATGTTAATTCAAGCGAATTACAGTCTGGTTTTTAATATTCAGGCAGATGGGCAGTAAATATATCATTTAATCAGCTACAGATACAGAGTTGGAGACCACAGAGGCACCTCTGCACGAGCACAATATGATGTATAATTAGCTCAAATATTGCCTTTGACTCACTTTCACAACCCGAGCTGTGGCTCTCGCTTTGCTCGGGCCTGCCTTAGCTCGGGCTGGCCGGCCGTTGCCAGCCATGTTCGCTCTTATGAGCGGGCATGGATGGCATAGTATCATATGGGATGGGGGGATTTATATAGTGCTGCAAAGAAAAGTAGGACTAAGAATGATGGAGTTCTTGGAGTGGCCAGGCATTTGTCTTCTACATCCCAGTCCTTACAATATGGGATACAACTAAGCAGATGCTCCACTTTGTATTTCCGAAACAAAAAACTATGTGGTAACACACCTTACAATGATGTTGGAAAGTTTATAGAAGACAATCACTCAAACAACATCCCAATTACCACCCTTCTCCTAGTGGTAGTAGTGAACAGCAGGCTGTGAAATGCACAATTGTCCAACCTACAATAAATGTGCCTGGTTCAAAACAAGGAATGTCAGCTTGTGTGGTTAAATGTGCAGCAGAAAGGGGCAAAAAGCACATCCACACTCGACTCAAATGTTTATGGTACCACCTTGTCGGTATCGTACAAAAATATCGCCCTCATTTGTGCGCCCCCGCAGTCACTGCGACTTTGGAGGCGCACAAAATGAGGGTGACATTTACTGCGCCCAAGCAGAGTGGGTGTTGTGGGGGTTGTCCCCCGCTCTTCCTGCGTGCAGTAATGGGGGTCAGGGATTGCAGGGGTGTCCCCCGCTTACCATTTCAGAAAGCAGGGGACACGTTAAAAAAAAAAAAAGAAAAAAAAGGAAAAAGCACCCTGCGGCGTCAGCTCCAACCCACGTTAGTGTGAGGAACTGACACTGCAGGGATCGCAGAGTGTGGGCGGCACACACAGAAGTGTGCCGCCCTAAAGGTAAGTGTGTTTGTGTTGGGGTTGGGGATGGTTTGGAGGGGGCACAGTGATTCATATGATCATTGCGTCGCAACCTCCGTCCGCATTTTCGGCGTCGCAGTTGCGGGCGGCGCAGTGATCACATAGATCCCACCTTGTCCATTCTCTCGATGTATACTGAAGACCTTACAAGTGCAAACAGATGGTCTTCAATGCTTATGAAACCAGCTGAAATGCAGAGGCAGATTTGGAGGGTGGCAAAACGGTGAGAGAGGAGTGGGCCTTAGTTGCCTAGCCCCATGTCCTTCAGCTGCTGTGCTCTATACCTGATAATTCATTTTACATTTGCGGTGTAAAGCCTGGGAGGTGCGTAACACACAGCTCATTATACCCAGCAAACAGCCTACCAGTGACGACTGTGTGCAGATATGTAGAAGTGCCTCCTTGATGCTTTAACAGCACCCATTTCCGAAAGGGAATAGAGTCTCATCATGTGCATTCAGTCATGGAAAGAGACAGTGTGGTTTAAACTCCAACAGGGGTAACAAGATGAGCCACCCCTCCTGTACATAAAAACAAAAACATGCATGCCTATGCCCTGTAACACGAATGGAACCCCTGTTACTGTAGTGCATATATGGGTATTCAATCCACTGTGCTATCTTGCCATTATAATGTCAGTGAGTTTGTCTTGAACTCACCTGCCTGCCCCCTAGTGTTGCATAATTTCAAAGAGATGTACAGAAGCATGTTTCTGCATGGGGTGTGGTTCACAAGCACTGATGTTGTGCTCACACTTTGAACTCTGTTACTGCAATGAACAGGTTACCTGGCACACATAACTTTTTATTATGCTAGTTGTAGCCTTCCAGTCAAGATGGGGACACAGACGAAGACACATTAATGTATACACTTTTGGCTTAAACTTTTTCTTAAAGAGCAACAAACTTGCCAAGCTAGTTTATTATGATTATGTCTTTTTCAAGTCATAACTTTAAATGAGAGATTTTTCAAAACCAAATTTTAAATAATTTGCACAAATTAGACCTCAGAAGATCTGGTCATGTCCCGAACTTCTGGACAGATCTTAAATTACAGCTACACCAATTAATGTGTAAATTATTATATCTATTTTCAATTTGCATACAGTGACTTATTACCTGATCTAACGCATTCTAACATGACAGCCCCAACTTCAAAATTCTGGGACAACAAACATGCTTTTTAGATCTGAATACTGTATTTTTTTTTTTAAATCAAAGATGGTCATCTATTTTTTACTGGGAAAATCACTCTCAATATTCTTTACAAATATGTACAGGTAGCTTGTCTACAGAAGAATAACACAACCGGCTTGCTATTGTCGCTCTGATTCGATTTGCAATACGCACACAAATCCATTCCTATAAAACATGTCTGAATTATTATTTTTAATACATATATACAATTATCTCCATATTCGCATAAATAATTTACAATATGAATATTCTCTAACACCATGGATAAGTGTTGATTTCAGACAATCATTTTAAAATATACATTTCATTTGAGATTTTCTAACACCATCGGCATATGTGTTTGTTTGTTTGTTTGTTTATTTATTTATGTATATGGCGCACCTAACCCAGAGGTATCTGGGTGCATTACAAGTACATTTCTGATTTCACGTTACAAATAAGAAAGGTTGCAGATATTGTATACAGGACAATAATACAGTAGTTCCAGCAAAGAGCATGTAGTATAATGCATATGGAAGGTATTTCAAGACAGTTTTTAGGGGGAACTGGAGGCATCGTAGTTCTGTGAAAGGACGACAGTCAGTGTCCTGAGATCATCAAGTGTCCTAAGTAAATAGCCAACATTTGGCGTCTTTCCTAAAAGCCAAGGAAAGACTGATCCACTTTCGGAGCAGTGGGGAGGGAGTTCTGTAACTGGGTGGCCATGACCGGAAAGCTGCTACCCCCCGCTTTTCTCAGTTTAAATCTGGGGACTTTTAGGGAAAAAGAGTTAACGATCCTGGTGGGGCAAGTTGAAGATGTTTTAACAATCTTTTCTGTTAAGTATTGAGGGCAGAAATATTTAGACATTTGTAGGTGAGGGAGATAGTTTTAACTGAATTTTGTCATTGATAGAGTGCCAATTTTCCTTCGCCTAGCCTCAGATATATGTAGTCTTCTTGGGATACTGAGGGCCGTATAAGTGCATTGCTTTGAAGTATTTGGAGTTTGTTGATGATGTATCTACTGGAAGCTAAGAAGAGGGCATTGCAGCAATCAAAATGTGATAGAATTAATGCTCTCGCTAGGTTGATGCGACTTTCTGTGGATAGGAAAGGTTTACAGGCCTGTATCAGCTTACATGTGTATGTTGTTGCAGAAGCAATCATGTTAACTTGCTAGCATAGGTTGAGAGTAGAGTCCAAGTAGAAACCTAATGTGTTTACCTCCTTGGCCACTTTAATGTCAATACTGTTGATGTTGAAGGAAAGGTATCAGTTGCTGAGTTTGTTGAAGTTTGCCTATGCCCCCAGGAGCAGGAGCTCCGTCTTATCACCATTCAGGCAAAAGCCTGAATGATTAGATAGATTTTATTCACTAAGTCCAGGTCTGTGTCATAGTCTCCCGTGAGAAGTATGAGGATCTGGTTGTCATCTGAATAATTAGTGTAGGTGACACCCAGATGGTCAAGGTCATCGAACAACGGCTTAGTGAATACATTGTACATTGTGGGAGATACTTGTGATCCTTGTGGTACTCCACATGTTATTGGTGTAGGGTCTGCTGAAGCTGAGGGTGAAAACACTTTCATTGACCTGTTATTCAGAAACAATTGGATCCAGGCTGTGGCTTCCTGGGAAACGTGAGCCACTGTGGACAGGTGTTTGTGGTCCACTAAATCAAATGCCGTTGATAGGTCTAGTAAGAGTAAGAGTGCAAGTTTCCTGTTGTCTTTAAGTTTGTCGATTTGGTTCTTCAGATCTATTAAGTCTGTTTCTGTGCCATGTTGTGGTCTGAAGCCAGATTGCCGAAGCGCTAGGAGATTGTTAGCTTCCAAGTGCGACTGTATTTGGAGGTAAGCTGCTTTGTCTATTATCTTTAATAGGAATGGGACTGTTTTAATTGGTCTATAGTATCATGGGATGGTAGCGTCCAAAGACTTTTTGTTAAAAGTGGTAAGACCCAAGCATCCTTAAGGTTGGTGGGGACTGTGCTTGTAAGAAATGAGGCATTAATTAGAGTTGTAATGAAGGGAGCCGGGTCTCTGGCAGTTTCTTTGAATATCTGGGCTTGGCAGGAGTCTCCCTGGCATCTCAACGGTTTGATTGAGGCAATGATGTTTTTGAAATCTAGGGTAGTGACTTGGGCAAATTTGAATCACCGGGGGTTCTTACTTGTGAGCTTGGGCACTGTGCTGGTAACCTACTTTAGGAAAGTTCTGCTTTTTTTCTGATATTTTATTTTGGAGGAGGGTGATTTTGTTGGACAAAGCGTTTTGGATATTATTGCACCATATTTTATTGTTAGTGCAGGTGTCAACAGGGGGGATCAGGGCTTTCATTTCTCTTAGGATAACAAAGAGGTCCTTTATTATTATTATGTATCCTGTCATTATAGGTACCACGTTTAGTTAGGAGTATTTCAGCTTTTTATTTACCTGAAACATTCAATAGGTTCCTTTTATTTTGCTATGAAGGGAGATTTTCCACAAGACTTCCATTTTCCTTTTTTCTGCTCGCAGGGCTATAAGTTGTGGTGTAAAACAAGAGTTTAGGTGTGCTCTCGGTTTACCTTTGTGCATTTTGAGTGGGGCGATTATATCTAATGCTTGCATGATAATAGAATTATATAGATCTACAAGCATAGCAGGATCGGAGGTAACCGGTAGCAGGTTTAAGATAGGTTGAAGGTGAGGCATTAACTTGTCTACTGTAATGTTCTGTTTATTCCTAGTGAGGAATGGAAGAGCTATTAGGTTGGCCTGGTGGGTGGTATACTAGCTTGTATATTGAAGGTAAGAAAGTAGTGGTCAGTCCATGACTGAGGTTCGATGGAGGTAATTGTGGTCTCACAATTAAGATGGGCCACCCTGTCTAGTGTTCTACCGTTTGCGTGCGTAGGCTGATTGTCTCTTTGTGTAAGGGCTAGTTCAGTAAGGGTATTCGACAATGCCAAGGCATGTTGGTCTTTCGGGTCATTGAAGCCAAGGTTAAGATCTCGTAGCACTAGTATTTGTGAGGAAGGTTTTGTGTTCACAGATAGTATTATTGAGATGTCTGCCTCCAAGGAGCCGATGGGATCAGGAGGACTATAGATTAGGTGAGCTGTTAGAGTATGTGCATAAGTGATAGGTAGTTTCGCAGTATGCAGTTTGCAAGATGAGACCTGAGGTGATGTGGATAGTCTGTGACCCAAACTAGATTTAGCGATAAAGGCCAGGCCACCCCATCTGGAGGATTCTCTATCTAATCTCAGAATAGTATAGTTGTCAGGTATAGCAAGTAAAAGAGAAGGACCAGCTGTTGCATGGAGCCATGTTGCAGTTATTGCTAAGTAGTCTAATTTTTCAGATATGATCAAGTCAGCTCTGTCCTTGGCATGTGATACCATGGATATCGCGTTGATCATGTCACCTATGATAGGTGGAGTTGTAGTGCTCACAGGGTTTGGAGAGGGGTTGCTCTTGCGGAGTCTATTTTTAGTAATGTGGTTAATCTTAGATAAGGAGGGGTTGGAATAAGGTGAATGGCATGTGTTGTCATTAGAGAAAAACCTACGTTGGATTCACATATAACTTTCGTATTCTACTGATAGTTCTATTCTAATTGTAGTTTACTGTAGGTTTCAAATTTGATCAGGTATGTAAAATACAGTGTGCGATGTTGGACCACTTTGTCTATAGGTTTGTGTTTAAAATAGAAGCTTTTATTTTCCGAAGGCACAACATCTAGATCCACTTAAAGTGCCAGGCAAACATGAGATTATTACTTTATGATAGAACATGAGCCAGCACTTCATTTCTAGAGGTATTAGTAATTAACCTTACTTTCTTTTCTGTGTCATTTTATCTGGGACAAATGGCAATGGACATTTATATTATTTTCTTGGACACACACACTTCCTATCCAACTTGTGAGGGTATTACTTTACCCAGGATTACTCTTTTTAATATAAACTATTGTGTACACAGGTCAAGAAGTTGACTATGTTCCTGAAAACCTGTGAATATGTTGTGCACCATTTTAGATATTCAGACATAAATAATCCCTGTGAAAACTCTGGAATTCATGTATTTGACTACAATCAGAGAATATTATTAACCTGGCGCACCCATGAATTCTGGGGCACACTATTTGAAATACACTTCCACAGAGTTTCCCTTACTGTCCAATCCCTGATAAAGGTTTCCCTTAATATACGTTCAATTGCCACTGAGGGTCTTTACTAATTCTTAAGACACAAAGCTAAATGCACAGGGATTATTATACTCACTTTTGCTTTGCCCTTGAAAGGCATGAGACAGGTAGGATCATCTCCACCTACACACAATATCCACAAGATAAGCACTGGCTTTCAAAATCCCTCTTAAGCAATCTGGTTCTCGCTTGGGCAAGCAATCTGCATCTTTCATCTTATGGAAAAGGCTACCTTAAGGGGATTCTCATCAGCTACATCTAAGGTAGTCCTGCAATACAGACTTCTGTTGTCATGCAACTCTCTTCATTTGCAGATTTCCCCAAGAAAAAATCTATTTTCTGCCTCATTCAGCATCATTTGATGCAGCATTTTCTCATTGGAGGATCCAATATTACGTTCTCATATGATGCTAACACTCCCATGTTTCCTTCTCTTTATTTCTATTGTTACAATGCATTTTGCCATGAGCAATCGGGGGCTTTCCCATTCCTTATCGGATTTGGACTCAAATGAATTTCCTCCGATAATTTCTATTATGAAATTATCCCATTATTGATGTCCTAATATTTCAACTCACAACTGAATCCTGAATCCGGATATATGCTTTATGTTCCGTTGATTTGTAATATAAAAAGGTTGTTTGCAATATGTGCATTTTTTAATAATTCCAATGTATCAACATATTGTGTTTGCATTTATATTATGGGAAATGCTTTGATGAATTCTAATCTGTTTTTAGTTTTTAAATCAAGCAAATCATTCCCAAATTATGTCCGATAATGTGATTACGTCTCAGTGCAGTTAAAATGAATATTATAACTCATTTTTTCAATTTCTTTGATTTACAATATGCATTGCAGGACCACACGTAACCTAATTATTAGCTAATAGGGCTGAGTTAAGCACCACACCATGAAACAGATTTATAAAAAGTTCGGTTGTTGCCTGCTTGCAGGTTAACGAGGTCAAGGTCTGCCGGGAAACTAGTTGTTTGATGTATCACGTTATTTAAGAAACAGATGCGTTCCTTATTATCAAGCGCTTCCATAAACTTGAGAGACACCACAAAAAATAGGATTTCTAGCACATACAATGTCCTATTTGGTTGTATTTTTAACAGTCATCGTATACTTTGAATATCCACCTGTTTCTGTTCAGATAGGTAAACAGATTATTCACTGGTTGGTAATGCATTTTTGTTCTGCCAGCAAACTAAACTTCGAACTCTGGTCTTGGGAATCTAGCTTCATAGTTTACAGTTTACAGTCCAGTCTAACTGTAATTAAGAATTTTTCATTTTTTAGGATAATTAACTGTCTATAGAACTGACGACTCTCTCTTTCTCCGAGAGAAAATCCATTTCGCACCACTGAGCGCCTTGACAATTGTAAGCTATTTTAACATGCTTTCAACATTCCTTTGTTCATGTAATACACACAGGGTCAGCCAGACGCTGATAGTAGCACTTTTTCTTGTGCATTTTTACTGGTCTTCTATTTTCTGATACAACTATTTTCATATTGGAGAATAGGTACATACCTTTTACTTATTAGTTATTTTTCAAGATCTGGATTCATTTCCTAGATAGAGTAGGGATATTTTCAAATTCTTTTACATACATTGGACCTCCTTACAAGCCCCGCAGTAAATGTGCCTGCATTACCAGTGGGTTGCCGCCGGTCCCATAAACATTTACCGGCGCTTGACTTGCTGGAAACACTGGGGTATTACAACCCAAGCATTCCGGAAAGTCTGACGCTGGTAAATTGTAAGCCCCCATTCCTATGGAGTCCCAGGCTTACCGGCACCATTGCTTCCGGACCGGCACACTTTTTATGAGGCCCATTATCTTATGTTTAGGTCACTAGACACTTTTGTTGTGGTTAATGAGACCTGCATCTGCATTTGGTGCGATTATAGATCCCAGAACAGGTAGGAAGTCATTGTTTTGACTTGTGGTAAACTTCATGGAATTACGTTGTAGTTTACACCACTTGCAGATATTATTATTTAAACATGTCTGGGGATATGAGTATAATCACACTTTAATCGTGAATGTTGGATGTTTTTTTTATAGATATAGCCATGTCGTTGGACCAATAGTCTGAAGTGCATCAGCTACTGTTTCTGGAACTTCTGAGCTAAGGCAATACATGGATGCACCAATACAATATTTCATTGAAAGAAGATTTATGTTGTTTAATTGCTATATGTGTTCATTAATTAGTTTATACCTGAATTAGTGTTTACTACACATAGGTTGTCTAAAGATCTGATGATTTTCATCATCAGAGCATTATTTGGTGTTAAGTATTCAGGGATATCATTCACCCAATAAAGTACAACACTAGCTACTAATTCCTTGTCATTATTTTTCTGTAATACAATAGGAACATCCATCCATATAGCCTATGGGCATTCTATGACAGGTGTTTTTTTGTTTCATAGGTCTTGTGAGGAGAAACTAGATATGACCCCAAAATCTCACTTATTTTCAATTCTGCATCTTCTAGAAGATTAGCAGTCATGTAGATGCACTAATCCTTGTGACATTGGACTCTTTCATTTTTACCATACTGTATTTCTACATGGTAGCCCTGCATAGAAAAAATCCAGGATGTAATCCTTAAATCAGAGACATACCAGTTTGTTCTCGGTCACTCTGCAAACATTATAGGGATTGGTGGGAGGTCGGGACTACATTATGCTCTGCATGTATAAAAAAAAACTGTAGTTCTTAAATGCCTATTCCATTGTCAAGAGTGATTTCTTTCATTAGTAAAACTTAACCTCAATAAGTAATAATGTTTACTTGCATATGCAACTACCTTATTAACACAGTCTTGCTCCTGTCACAGGACCGCAGTTAAACAGGTGACAGAACGAAATCCTTTATTTTTTATTGGGTAAGCAAGCAGTGAACTTGGGAAAGACTTCCTTTCAGTTGCTTTAGAGCCTGTTTTTGAGAGTAACCCTATTCCCACTTCACCTCAGTGTTCAATCGACAAAGGGTTTGTAGGGTATTTTGTGGAGATTTGGGGCCTGACGGTATTTTATTACCGCCGAAAAGTAACTTAGCAATAATCACTCCTTGTATTCAGATTTGGCCATGTGCAACAATAATACAGTGGACATGCATTATTTCAGCACCCAGACATGCATATTTGGTATGCGTGGTTGGTATGCGTGGTTGGTGGTATTTTTGGTGAGCATAATTCCCTTGTTTTATTTGTGGCCCCAATGTCCAGAATCCCTTATCTTTGCTTAGATTTTTCGTGTAATCACTAGAGAGACCTCAGACCTACATTTTAGGAATACCACATTTTCAGTGTTAGTGTTAGTGTGCCACCATGGGCGATCTCACTGACTTATTTACGACAGAGAGCTATATGTGGTAATTTTGTGGTAATTTCCACTACCTTATATACGGTAGGGAACTATGTTCAGGGAGTCCCTCTTCCCGTTGGCTCATGTACCTCCAACGAGCTATGCTACAAACAATCACTCTCAACTGTCCATACTGAATATGATCATGTACACATCTGTCTTAAAATGACAATTGCATTGTTTAAAAATCTCCCCTCATCATCAGCACTGTATTGGTAAATAGAAGACACACCACTCGTCTGCTTTCAAATATTTTTCTGTATTATAAAAGTTGCATTTAAACACGATCTCACTCTTTACAGAAATAAATAAAACAGCACATTAACAGCATTGTCTGTAATACACTGAAAAGAATGGCGGAGAACAGAACACAATTTGCAACATTAACGTGTGATTAAGGCACCGGAATCTCCTTTCCTACTCTGACTGAACATTCTCGTACACACTCAGCTCCCACACTTATGTAATTACTTTATCTGTTCAGAGTTTTCTTCAGCTGTTCTCTTTCTGAATGTGGCTCCCTTGAAGATTAACCCCAGTGAAAAGGAGCGCCTTTCCTTTTCAAACCGGGGTCATTGCCTGGAATTCTCAGCTTTTGCAGATATGAATGCTCCAACCAGGAAAAAATAGGTCCTTCTCCCAGCTCTGCCAAATCTTGACTGCCCTTCTCTTTCCTCAAACTTCCCCCAGCAAAACTCTGATCACTCCCTCTAGCATGATACTTGCTATGACGCTGCTCCAATCAGAATCAATCATGCCATCTCCTCCTTCTCTACACAATGGCTCATTTTTATAGTAATACTTTGTAACCAACTGATTTCCTGTTTTTTCAAGCTCTTTTGCTTCCTGTAATTATGTGGACAGGGCAGCAGAGAAAAAAAAATGGATGTGCGTTTAAAAGTTCACTTTCAGAATAGGCCTAATTCTGCAGTGGAGACACATTTTTATTAGTGGATTATGTTTCATTAGTCAGGTTAGTTATAAGTAATGTTAGTTATTATTTTCAAATGTGTCTCTCGCACCATAGGCATTTCAGGTGAAAAATAGTGTGCATTTTTGAATGTGCACGTGTGCTTTTAACTGTAAAAATAGATTTGCATCTTATATGTTAAAATCGTTTTGGACTGAATAGCCTGTCTTTCCTTGTTAATCGGGTAACACATATAGCAATGCACCGCACCCTTGTGGTGGTGCTGCAAAAAGAAAATTGCTACCTGTGCAGTAGTGCTGTACTCTGTGCTGTTTGCTACCTGTGTAGTAGTGCTGTACTCTGTTCTGTAACACGCCAAATATCCTTACATACCCTCCTTTTGTTTTTAGAATCTGGCTACGATCCAAGCCAATTCCTAAAAACAATTTGTTCTTTTTCTTCTTTTCACAATATAGCAATCCAATATAATGAATATTCATGTGCATCAATGAAAAAGTTGCAATCAATACAGTATTCATCTGAGTTCATTAGTTTACAAAATGTTCTACATTTGCCTTCTCAGTGGAAGTGGCATTACTCTAAGTTTATATTTTTCAAGTCAATTAAAACAATGAAATAGAACAACTAACCAAAACAAATAATTAATATAACAAATTAAAATAAATAATTAAAATAATAAATACGTGGAACTCCATATGTCAGCACTCTTGTCTGCCTCTGATATGTCCCGACCAGCGATGTTATTTGGTTCATTCGAGTACACTTTCATCTTGGCAATCTTAGATCCATAGGAGTCATCTTTTCTAGCATTCTGGTTATCTTGTCTTCACCTCCACCTGGAGGCAGGCATCTTTTGGTCTTCATCCAGGGGACTCCCGGACTCCATCGTCTCCCGTGGCCTCTGATCCCGGAACCTCCGGCCAAATAATGTTAATTTTCTAAATCAAATAGAAAATAAACAAATTAAGTACATAGCACAATACTAACTTCACCCTTTTGCCAAAAATAAAACATGCTTGGTAAAAATATTTCGTTTTTTTTTCTTTTTCTGAAATTAAACACCAGTTAAAAGAAAACAAACACACATAAACAGCATTCAATATTTAATACATTTTCTCTCTGCACACCAACCATGAGCTTCCATTATATATTTATTTATTTATTTGTTTATTTTATATTTTATATTTTTACATATTTTACAGTGTTTATGTGCCATTATAACAATCAACTTTTTAACTTCTTTGTCACTGCCTCCTGATTGTACCCATTTATTTTCTCTTTTTGTGTTCAAGGGACTTTATCTGTTTCTACATGCTCAAGCTGCCTGATCTCATGTCTGGGATGGCATGGTTTGATTTGATTGACATGGACAAACTGCTCTATTGCTGTTTCACCTTCATTTTTCAAAATTTTATACACTACAGGAGAGACCTTATCTATAATTCGAAATGGCCCCTGCCAGGCTGCTAGAAATTTAGAATTTTTCTGTTTACTTTTTCCAAAATGAAACTTGTATACCTGATCCCCTACTCTGTATTCCTTTACTGATGTCTTTTTATCATAATACGATTTTGCACTGTCAGCAGCTCTTTCCAGATTTCTCTGCACAAAAGCAAATGCATGTTGCAAATGCCTCCTCAGTTCATCAATATATTCATGAACTGTGGATGCACTCACAAGGGTTTGCTCATGTGTTCTGTATAGTAGGTGTTGTGGTAACACCATTTTCCTACCTGTTAAGACCTCATGGGGGCTAACACCTGTTGCTTTGGCAGGAGTCGACCTGATTGCCATCAAAACCAATGGTAAACGCAAATCCCAGCTGGAACCTGCTTCTGCCACAAATTTCTTTAAAATATCCACAACAGACCTATTGCTTCTTTCAACTGTACCTGAAGACGCCGCCCGATATGCGATATGTAGTTTCCTTTTCACACCTAGTATTTGCCATACCTTACTCATTAGAGTACTTGTGAAATGACTTCCTCTGTCTGACTCAATTCTTTGTGGCAACCCAAACCTTGAGAACACATGGTTCACCAGCAATGTGGCTGCTGTTTGCGCACTACAATCTGGTGCAGGAATGCATTCAATCCACTTCGACATCAAACATACCAACCTCAAAATATAACGGTGTCCCCTGCTCGACCTTTTTAAAGGACCTACATAGTCTATTTGCAAATCTGACCATGGGAGAGTTAGGCCTCTTTTCATCAATGGTGCTCTATGCATTGGTGAAGCCGGTTTAAATTGGGCGCGTACTAGACATCCTCTAGTATATAATTCCACATCTTGGGACATATGTGGCCAGTAAGCATAATCTTTTAGTATTTGTAATGTTTTTTGTGAACCTCTATGGCCTGCGGTTATGGCATCATGTGCATGGTGTAGCATTAGTCCTCTGAATGAAAGGGGTACTACCCACTGTATTTGTCCTGTTATGGACTCTCTAATCATGAGTCCATCCTGTAATCTAATTCGTGTTTTGTTCTTTAATAGCACCCTCAACTCTTCTTTTCCCATACAATCATTTTCTGTTAAAGGATTTTGTTCGGGGTCTATCAAATGATTATAATAGATTCCCAAAATGTGATCATTCTTTTGTGCCTCAATCAAATCTTGGTCTGGTGTGTCATGACTCCACTGCACCACCGGTTGATCTACCTCCTTTGGTGCTTTAGAACGTGTCACTGCATCAATTTGTATTTCACCCATTAAATAATCAATAGGTAGCAATTCTCCCATCACAGCCCCAATCTTAGCCAGGTGGTCTGCCTTATCATTTCCCTCCTTATCCTCTCCTGGTGTTTTTAAATGCCCACGAATTTTTCTCCAGTATATTGTTAACTCATTCTCTAACACCAATTTGTCTATGGCTTGTATCATTTTTCCAAGCTTAAGTGGCTTTTTGTTATATGTAACCATGCCTCTTGCTTTCCAACCAGGCAAATACTCCACAAAGCTATTCTGTGCATATTCAGAATCAGTCACCAGGACAATTTCACTGAACTTTTTATCAACTGCAGTAGCAATTGCTTTATAAATGACTGCCAATTCCGCCACCTGACTGCTCCTATCTCCAATCCTCATCCCTATACTGGGGACACCTTCACATTTCAACCAGACATTTCCTATTCCTGCCACTAACTGTTTATTACTGTCATTTTCAATGTGAAAAGCACAACCATCCACATATACAGTTGGCAAATCCTTGCATGTTTTTTCATCAAAAGCTTTGTGTGGTGATTGTTCAAATTCCTGTAAACTAGTTTCTACTTCCATTTCATTTGGTATTTGTTCAGCTGCACAGTCATGTAAGTCAGCTAACCCTTGAGCAATTGGGTTCTTTTTATTTTGTCCATATCTCACTTCTACGGGAAAACCTTGTAATGCCAGCATCCATGAAGTGATTCTGGATTGCGCTAGATTACCTGATCTAATTCTTTTACTCTCTAAAAATTGCAAAGGTTGATGATTTGTTTCAATAATTACCTTTTCTCCCTGAACAATGGGGCGGAAATGTTGTAGCGCCCACACAGTGGTTAATAGGGCCTTTTCACATTCATTAAATTTCATTTCAACTTGGGAAAATGCCTTACTTGCATATGCAATGGTTTTGTGATTCAAATCGTGTTTTTGTGATAACACTGCTGACATACAATGTTCAGAAAAACCTATTTCTATAAAGAAATCCCTGTCCTTTATGGGGTATGCTAAACATGGTGCCTTTACAAGACATTCCTTTAATTTAGCCACTGCATCAGACTGCCCTTTTTCCCATTTCCAGGGAGTATTCAGTTTAAGCAGTTTAGTCAATGGTTGAGTGATTTCTGCATAATTTTCAATGAACTTTCTGTTATAGCCTGTCATCCCTAATAAACTTTTTACTCCTTTCACATTTTTAGGATCTTTTAATCTTTGTATGGCCTCTATTTTCTTCTTTTGTGGATTTAGCCCATGTTCAGTCACTTCATGCCCTAGAAAGTTCACTTTTTTCTTGCACCATTGTGCTTTTTGCAAAGATACTTTGGCGCCTGCTTTCTGCAATTGGCCAAGTACATGTCTTATTTCATCAAAATGGCTTTTCAGGCTTTCATTTTTTATCAGTACATCGTCCACATAAACTATTGTTCCTCTTTCCGCTGCATCCGGCATGGCCTTTCTCAAAAATATGCCAAATTCACTCCCACTATTGATGTACCCGAACGGAGTTCTAAGCCAGGCGTATTGAGTCCTGTCAAATATAAAAGAAAATAAATGTTGTATCTCCTCTGCCAATGGCACGCACCAATATCCAGAGGTGAGATCTAATGTGGTAAATACATTTGAACCATGTACCTGAGCTAGGCCCTGATCAATGAATGGCAGTGGCCATCTAGATATTGGTACTCTTTTATTTAACTCTCTCAAGTCTGCACACAGCCGCCATTGACCATTTGGCTTCAATACACCTAAAATAGGTGTATTGGATGTGCTATGAATGGGCCTGATGATTCCCCGTGATTCCAAATTTTTAATAATCTCTGCCAATGATTCTAAACATGCCAGCGGTAGTCTATACTGGCGTACAAACACTGGGTTTCTGCTACACCCTTCTGGTAGTGTGGCCACATGTAAATCAGTTAAACCACAATCATAAGCATCTTTTGCAAATACATCCTTAAACTCCATAAATATCTCCCTCAGATTGTCCCTCTCTTCATTGCTTTCACATGCATCCGCTAAGGAGATCTGCTCTTCTACCATTTTGGAAAATTCTGGAAAATCTTCTGGTAAGGGAATCTCGGCGCTTTCTTCTAACTGTGTGGCTGTGTCTTTTTGTAAAGCTGCCACTTTTAAATATTTTGGCATATCAGCTTACACTTCAATGGGCTGATTTTCTGTTTCATTTTCATTTAAATTAAATATTATGCCATCCTTTTGATGGCAGCACACTGTCTCATTTGAATCATAAGGATACACAGAATGAATTTTAAATATTCCTTTGGGCTGAGAATCCAGGTGTTCTGGCAACTCGCCCTTGGCATCTACATATTTTTCAGGAAAATTCCCAATCACCATGTTATTAAATCTGCCGTATAATGTGATTTTTGTATGGCCATTCCTAATGGGGAGTTTTCCTCTAAATGAATATCCTGACAACCTTTATTATTTACCATGATTTTTACAGATCCCTCACCAATGTCTACCAATGGAATGTATTCATAATCCAGGCCTTGCTGTTTTATGGATTCATTCAGGCATACAAATGCATCAGAGCCTTTCATCTGCTGTCCATTTTTACATTTCAGTGTTATTGCAAACTGTTTTGTAAATGCAGGAATAGTAGTATTTTTCCTCATTTGTAATTCGATTGCATAAGGAACCAGTTGTGCACAATGATAAGCCCTTCTTTTGTCTTCAAATTCAGGTGCCGGACCACCTAGGCGTGACCATATTTTTTGATTAAGGAAATCTAACACCATACACATTCTGTGCATGATGTCATTTCCCATGTAAAATTCATTTTGTGCTCCACTCACTATCCATACATTATGGTAAATTGTTTTCTGCCCAATGCTAATTTTAAGCATGCATCTGCCTGCAATTCGGTTTTCAAAGTCTGGACTGTCCAAGCCAGAAACATATTGGTTTTTAATCCTAAATCTCGGGATTTCTTCCCTTTCCATTATTTTTTGCAACAATTTCTCATTAATGAAACTCCTTTCATGTTCAAGCGCTAAAGTGGCTTTTATTGTTTTAAAATAATCATTTATACCAACATGAACCCATGGTTGCTCATCTTCCATGTGTATTTCTGCCAGAGTGGTAATGTGTTTTTCTGAATCTGTTTTAGGAGCAATATTCTGTTTGCACGTTTTCTCTTTTAGATAAAAACATAATGTGTGCTCATTTATGGCAGTCTGCCAATCTTTCCTTGGGTCCAAGTATATTTGTAAAGGTAGTTTTTCATTGTCGCTCTGCATTTTATCTTGACACATTAATATGACAGTGACACTAGGTATGCAGCTATTCTGGAGATATACCTCCACAGCATCATTTGTTTTGGCAACGGTGTGACATTCATTTATATTGCTTTTTAGTGATTTTAGTTTCTTAGACCTCAATGGTTTTTTGGTTAAGGACCACAGCACTCCATTCACCCCATCTATGAGAGGAGACAATCTTTTCAGGTAATCTGTCCCCATCAGAAATGGAATTTCACAAATAGATGTGATCAATACCTCTTGTTTCATTCTGTGCTTTCCTATTTTTATGTCAACCTCAGTTACACCTATGATGGGCACCTCCTCCCCATTAAAGTTATGCACTGGGCCTTGATTTTCCTTCACTGTGATCTGACTCTGTGGAGGTCTCCCTTCATTGATACTCTTTACCAGCTCCTTGGACATAATTGTGGCCTGTGCGCCAGTGTCAATCATAGCAAAGGTGCAGCATTTTTCTTCTACAGTGATGGGTGCATAATATCTGTCCTCAACTTCCTCTAATACACATAAGAAATGTGAATTTTTACTGATTTCAGGGCTCACCTTTCTCAGGTCATTTTCACTTTTGGCTAAGCACATTGGTAAATGAAAAGACATTTTTCCCTCCTTTTTACCCATTTCTGTGCGAGAGATTTTATTCATTTCTCCATGTTCAGAGGTTTTTTGGAGTGTGGCCACTGTTCGCCCATCCATCTGGGTAACATCAGAGACCACATTACAATCCTCCAACTGAACATGTGTAACAACATCATTCAGCAATTTGTAATTTTTTAATTCTGTGCATTTGTGATCATTTAGTGTAATACCAGCCCTTTCAGCCTCTTCAAAAATATGTGGCTCAAAGAATTCTTCAGGTGATTGACTTGTACCCTCCTTGTCAGTATTTCCTTTTTCTGTCTGTGTTTGGTCAATGTTTTGCTTGCCCAAGGAAGGAGCTATAGCATCCCCACTTACTCCCTGTTCACTGGTATTCCCCATGCATGAGTCATTTTTCTTAAATCTGTTCCTTTGTTCTTTTGGAATTCCTAATGTTTCTTTTTCATTTGTGCAAATCTTTACTGTTTTATTTAGCTCTAAGTTAAACCGTACCTCTTTTTTAGAAGTATTTGCACTTTCTGTCACAATTTCATTTACTGGTACTTTCATTTTTAATCCATTAGGCATCTCAGAGTCGTTATGCAAAATTATATCAGAGCAATCTGTCATTTTGGCACTGCAGTTATCATGAGTACTTAGTCACTTTTCGGAAGCCGCCCGGTCTTTGCTATGGCCATCAGCCCCCTCTTTGGAAGGTTGTTTTTGCGCTGTATAGAGCTTTCCTATTTGCTCAGCTAACATTTTCACTTGGGCCTCAAGGCACTGGAACCTTTCCATCTCTCTAGGATCCTCTTTCTGTGGCCTAGGTCGATATTGGTTGTTTTCCCCCTGATTGGATCTATTCTGATACCTCTCAGGTGATTGATGTCGGTTGGGATGGTTTCTGAACTCTTGATTCATTTGTGGAGGGGAGCGGGTTGCACCCATCCTTTGATTATAGTCCCCTGGTGGGGAATCATCGTACTGGCGTGGACTGTAGTTCACGTTTTGCCTCATGTCCTGTCTCTCAGATTGTGGGTACTGGCCCCTATGTTGATTTCCATTATCAGTAAATCGATCCACATATCGGGGCCTATCCTGATTACCATATATCATGGTGCTGGGATCAAATCTGCTCTGTGTCCCCAATGACTGGTAGGGACCATCATTTCTTTGATCTTGATTTTGTCTCTGGTTATTGTTCATACTTGCCATATCAGGCCGGTATCCTACCCGGGGTCTGTCCCCTAAATACCTAGGGCTGATGTAGCTCTCTCTATTACTAGGATCATGTGATTGGAATATTGGTACAGGAAATGGCGATCTTTGTTGATTACCCCTTTGTTCAGGTGTCACATTATTTTTACCTTGGCTTTGAGCAGACTCAAGGGACATTTTGGCTGACCTGATTTCCATTACTGTGGCTGAGGGTTCTTTAGATTTAGGTCTAGTATCTTTCATTTTATCACTTTCTCTACCCTGACAATAGAGTACCTCATATAGTTTTGTGCTTTGATGTACAATCCATTCAAGGGACTTGTCACGGTCAAATTCACGGACCAATTGGGATATGATGTCTTTCTGTAGCCCATAGAAGTATGCAGTTTTAAACTCATTGGAATTTGAGTGAAAAGATACATCAAAGCGAGAAAATGCTCTTTTTAAGTCTTGTAAAAATTGGCGAGGGGATATATTAGGTCCAGCGGTAATTGTGTACGCGACTTTCTTTGCCTCCTGCAATGACTGAAAAGCAGAAAAATGACGCCTAATTTCTTTTTCAAATTCCAGCCATGTCATATTCTGCTGTTCATTTAATCCCCATATGATGCTGGCCGTCGGGGCATCTAAAGTTAAATGAAAATATTGTCTCTACTGTTCCTTAGGTATCTGGAGTGCTTTAAAAATGTCATGCACCGCTTCTAAGTGATCCTCAATGCAGCATTCACCTCCGTTTTTAAATGGTTTGATCAGGGCTTTAATGGATTTCATTATTTTTATGGGGCTACTTGTTGCAATGCATGGAATTGCACTATTTTGTGATTCACTCCTGTTTTCAGGTGTATGAGATTGGTGGCTGCCCCCAATGGGCGTATCAAATCCCCCAAGGGCACTGCAACCAAGTTCAGTCACCGGCCCAGTCACTGGAGCACTAGCTCTTTGGGCAGAGCTAGAATTCACCTCCACTCCATTGAATGTGGTACCCTGCCGCCTCTCCTGGGACCTGGGAATGCACATTTGCTGTTCTAAGTCCTTACACTTTTTAAGGAGTCTGTTGGCTTCATCTTGATAATAGTTGTTTTCACCATTCATTTTATTAATCACCTCCTGCATGTCGCACATTTGCATTTGGCATTCATTGAACTCTTTATTTCTCTTGTCTCTTTCTTGAATCATTTTAATCATTTCTTGTTCTGCACTCTGGAGATCACCTTCTTTTTCACAATGTTCTTTTTGTAAAATCTGCATTTCTGAAACAACCTCATCTTTATCCTGCCTAATGTGATCCACTAAGGCTTTTAAGTGTGCCAATTCTTGCTCACTATCTTCAAATTGTTTCTTGCTTTTGGATAACTGAGTATCAAAGTCTCTGCATTTTAATTGCATGTCTTTTTGGCATACATCCAATTCTGCTCTCAACATTTCCTGATTTTTACTTGCCCCCTCTAATTCAGTCTTTAACCTGTTAATTAGCTGAGTGTTATTCTCTTGCATTTGCAGGGACTTGTTTAAAATAAACCATATTTTGCCGCCTAGCCGTATTAAACAGTCTTTCTCTGCACTTTTATCGGCTGCATTCAATAATCTTGTAAGGCAGACCTGAATTATGCTGCCTTCTGCAAAAATATTGTCTAGTTTTTCTTTCTGCACCTCACCCTGAATGTGGTTAGTCCATTCTAACGTGCTATTTGACGACCAATTCCCATGTGCAAACAACTTTGCCTCTAAATATTGCACTAGATCTGAGAATGTGGTTTCCCTTTGTGACATTCTGAAATTTGTTTTTAGTGGCACACTGCTATTATAAAATGGGTTCCCTTTAATGTGCAAATAGCAGTGTGAGACACACTTGCCACGCCCAGTAGGTACTCTATGATCACTTTCCCGGCCTGCAACGCACCATAAATATGTAGGGTATTTTGTGGAGATTTGGGGCCTGATGGTATTTTATTACCGCCGACAAATAATTTAGCAATAATCACTCCTTGTATTCAGATTTGGCCATGTGCAACAATAATACAGTGGACATGCATTATTTCAGCACCCAGACATGCATATTTGGTATGCGTGGTTGGTATGCGTGGTTGGTGGTATTTTTGGTGAGCATAATTCCCTTGTTTTATTTGTGGCCCCAATGTCCAGAATCCCTTATCTTTGCTTAGATTCTTTGTGTAATCACTAGAGAGACCTCAGACCTACATTTTAGGAATACCACATTTTCAGTGTTAGTGTTAGTGTGCCACCATGGGCGATCTCACTGACTTATTTACGACAGAGAGCTATATGTGGTAATTTTGTGGTAATTTCCACTACCTTATATACGGTAGGGAACTATGTTCAGAGAGTCCCTCTTCCCGTTGGCTCATGTACCTCCAACGAGCTATGCTACAAACAATCACTCTCAACTGTCCATACTGAATATGATCATGTACACATCTGTCTTAAAATGACAATTGCATTGTTTAAAAATCTCCCCTCATCATCAGCACTGAATTGGTAAATAGAAGACACACCACTCGTCTGCTTTCAAATATTTTTCTGTATTATAAAAGTTGCATTTAAACACGATCTCACTCTTTACAGAAATAAATAAAACAGCACATTAACAGCATTGTCTGTAATACACTGAAAAAAATGGCGGAGAACAGAACACAATTTGCAACATTAACGTGTGATTAAGGCACCGGAATCTCCTTTCCTACTCTGACTGAACATTCTCGTACACACTCAGCTCCCACACTTATGTAATTACCTTATCTGTTCAGAGTTTTCTTCAGCTGTTCTCTTTCTGAATGTGGCTCCCTTGAAGATTAACCCCAGTGAAAAGGAGCGCCTTTCCTTCTCAAACCGGGGTCATTGCCTGGAATTCTCAGCTTTTGCAGATATGAATGCTCCAACCAGGAAAAAATAGGTCCTTCTCCCAGCTCTGCCAAATCTTGACTGCCCTTCTCTCTCCTCAAACTTCTCTCCAAAACCCAGCAAAACTCTGATCACTCCCTCTAGCATGATACTTGCTATGACGCTGCTCCAATCAGAATCAATCATGCCATCTCCTCCTTCTCTACACAATGGCTCATTTGTATAGTAATACTTTGTAACCAACTGATTTCCTGTTCTTTCAAGCTCTTTTGCTTCCTGTAATTATGTGGACAGGGCAGCAGAGAAAAAAAAAATGGATGTGCGTTTAAAAGTTCACTTTCAGAATAGGCCTAATTCTGCAGTGGAGACACATTTTTATTAGTGGATTATGTTTCATTAGTCAGGTTAGTTATAAGTAATGTTAGTTATTATTTTCAAATGTGTCTCTCGCACCATAGGCATTTCAGGTGAAAAATAGTGTGCATTTTTGAATGTGCACGTGTGCTTTTAACTGTAAAAATAGATTTGCATCTTATATGTTAAAATCGTTTTTGACTGACTAGCCTGTCTTTCCTTGTTAATCGGGTAACACATATAGCAATGCACCGCACCCTTGTGGTGGTGCTGCAAAAAAAAAATTGCTACCTGTGCAGTAGTGCTGTACTCTGTGCTGTTTGCTACCTGTGTAGTAGTGCTGTACTCTGTGCTGTAACACGCCAAATATCCTTACAGGTTGCACAAGCTCTTTGTAATTCCATATAAATTAATCACAGTAGTTAATCAGTCCTAAGAGACTTTGGACTCTTACAGAATATTTGTGCCGAAAAAAACAGGATTTGTGTGCCATTCTGCCCGCAAATCCCCTTTTGTTAAACAGGAATTTGCGGGCAGAATGGACAAATCCTGTTTTTTTCAGCGCAAATAATCCATCAATTACCCCCTTTGTAATTAATCAATGAATTTATTTATAAACAGGAGGAACCATGATCTTTTGATAACAAAAGAATGTACAATAGATAAGAAATCAGATTTTACGGGAAGCAGTGAGCTTCTTGTTATGGGTGAGTCTGAGGTCCATTCTGACAAGGTTGTGGAGGGGAGTAAATGGAACAGTGCCGGGGAGAATACATATGTTGACATACATAGATTAAGGACAACCAACATTCAGCATTTTTAAGTGCAGAGAGGCAGGTATGCTGTATGAAGTACTACAACAGAGGCACAGGAAGTGAGAGACAGAGGTGTGTTAGAGGCAAGGAACACATGTTGTTTAGCACACAGATGAGAGAGTATTTTGAACATATCTGTGTGGACTGTATCTCGGATGGCTGAAAGTAGAGAATTCCATGCAAGTGGAGCAAGAAGAGTGAATGAGGAGAAACAAGTGGAAGCACAGGGTGGCCAATGAGCCATAAGGGTAGTCGAGGAAGCAGAGCAGAGATTATGAGAAGGCTTATATAGTTGTAAAGAGGAGGATAGACAAAGTGGTGCCTTACCTTGGATAGATTTGTGAACCGGGAGAAGACATTTAAATCTTGCCCTTTTTTGCACCATCAGCATGGTGACAGTACGAGGCATTTGAAGTGAAGTGAGGGAGTTCAGAGAAAGTCCTGGTAGTGATGTCAATGATCTTGTCGAGAGGACAGAAAGCATAAAGAGGATGCTGGAACACTAGTCTAGTTAAGAGAAGACAAAAGTTGTTAAGAGATGCTTGGCAGTGTTGAAAGGAAGAAAGTGCCTGATTTTCCTAATATTCATGAGGTTGAGGCACGCTGCTGTTCCAGTTATGGAGATGAAAGTTGAGAAGTTGTGAGAAGGTTCATAGGTGATGCCGAGGTTTCTAGCTGAAGAAAAGTAGTGGAGAGTTTCAGGTGGGGACTGGAAAGGCCCAGGAAGAGATGAGAGAGAGCTTTTGGCAGGGAAGAAGAGTACCTCTGTTTTGGTAGAGTTTAACATCAGAGAGTGAGAAGCTATCAAATATTTATGGGCAGAGAGAGAATTGAACATTTTGATAGAGAGATCAGAGGAGAGTTCAGGAAAAGAGAAGAGGTTTTGAGTGTCGTCCTTGAAGAGTTTGTATAGGTGAGGCTAGATTTGCTAGACTCCTATCCCTCTCAAACTAAACACAGAAAGCTTGTCAGGATGATCGACAGCTTAAGTGTCAGAACAATCTGAAATGGTGTCACCTGCCCTTACAATTGGCCAAAGAGAAGCAATTCCCCAAGGTTACAGACCTGTCAGTGGACAGGAGTGGGCCTTGTCTGGGAGGAATACACATAATCCTTCCACAGCTGAAGTGGGCCCACAGGGCTGACGCATGCACAAAATGAAATTGGGTGTGTCTGTAATAATTATAAGAATACTATCCTACATACCCTATGGCGTATGTTTAAAGATTATTATATCACTAGGAGGTATAGCCATAATTATTATTATTAGTGAGGAATAGTTATAATAGGAAGATGCCCTTGAGATGTTTGAACATGAGGAACACATTGAATTAAAATCCCCTCCAATGCTGATATGATAATTAGGATTATGTAAGAAGGCTTTCGCTATCACCATATCCAAGCTCCTAAATAATGAGTCTAATGTATGCATGGCAGGATTAAAATAAATACAAATAATTAAACATTCCATATCATGGTTGTCTGTCGGGAAAAGCTGGATGGCTAATATTTTGCGGGTACTTGATAACAGTTGTGATCCGAAGTTGATTTGGTTACTGACAAAAATAGCTAAACCACCTACTGGTCTGCCAACCATACCATTCATAGCTCGAACTATATACGTAGAGTACCCATTTATGGCAAGTGAAGTCACATTCATAGTTTTTTCACACATCCGCACGGCAGGTTTTAGCTTAGGCGAAAGCGACTGAAGCCAGCGGAATAAATTGCTGGATTCCACAAGAATATTTTGAGAGGAATAGAGTGAGCCAGCTAATGTAGAAAGTTGAGTAAAACATCTGCATTAGGATGGTTTTTTCCATTATCATTTTGCGGTTCTGTGATTGTTAATTCTATTACAAGACCGGAGGCGAGCATTATGCTTATTCTTCTTTAATCTGCTTAACCACAGCATTTCAAATCTTCCATTTAATATAACTTTTTTCTTTTTTTTTTTTTTTTTTTTATGAGCCCAACTGGCTTAAAAAATAACAAACAAACAAAAAACAACATGACTGGCTGAGTCAAATTCCTCCATGTCCCATGATCCTTATCTTGGCTAGTAGTCCTAGCCTCCATCCTGTGCACCAATGAGGGCTCCTTCCCTAGTATAAGACTCTGCCAGTCTAGGTCCATTCCTCTTCTTTTTTGCTGCTTTACTACAGCTAAGTCCCTTCATGTTACTCTTGTATAATGTGCATGCGAGATTTCAGTTGTAGCACTTAGCGCGCGTAGTTTCGCAAGGTAAGCGAAGCGCGAGGTGCGTAATACAGTCCGTCGCTGCACTGGCGGTTCGTTTTCGGTACGCGCCCCGCGGGCGACCTTGCTCGCGCTAGGGGCGGGGGTCGCGTTACTATTATAGAGTAGGATTATTAGTATATCTATCCTTGGATTGGTGCGCACACGTCCACGCAGATATACGAGGCCCGGGGGAGGCACGATCACAGCGACGCACCTGAAGAGGCGCGCATGCGCGGTGTCAGATCGGAGCTACGCATACGCGGAAGCTCCGATCGAAGTCAGACGTTTCGCGCTGAGAGCGCCCAGGAAAGTACGGCGTTCCTCCTCATTTAGAGGCTGCGAGAAAAAAAAAAAAAAAAAAAAAGGGAATTCCCCTTTCTACAAGGAGGGACGCGCGGCCTAGCTCAGCTGATTTAAAGCAGGCCAACTTACAGAGCACAAGCCTGTGGCTGCAGTACCCCCAGCAAGTATCCTCCCCCCCCCCCCTTCTGAGGGAGGTAGCCATGGCTTCAGACAGACCCGAGGAATACTGGGTGCAGTATCATGACCAGGAGGCAGACATACAAGAAGGCATGGACCTATCCCTGAGCTTTAAAAAGGTTCTGGGTGATTCCCTGGTCAAAGCAGTTGCACAGGGGGTGCAGCCCATTCAGGACAGACTCATGGCCCTGGAAGAATTGTTGGGCACCAGAGCTGGCACATATGATGATCCAGGTGAGGGTACTTCCACGTCGCAGCCTCTGCAAGACTACACTAGGGGGTGTTCTACCGCCCGGAAGAGAAAGATCTCTTCTACCCCCCCGGGCAATATCACGGGGACTTCACCAGCGCCCCAAGAGGCGGCTGATGCCTTCAATAGACTTAAGAGAGCCTTCTTGGCAAAAGCATCAGCGGTGCCCAGCCTCGTACCCCTTACCCCAAGGGCTGATAATTCAGGGGAAGCTCCATCATCCTCGGAAGAGTCGGGACAGGAAGGGCAGGAAGAGGATGACTTTGGCCTCGATAAAGAGGGAGTGCGGGAGCCAAAAGCGAAAGCCAGCTTAGTGGAAGACCCTCAAGACGAGGATCCCCGAGAGGAGGACACCTCGGATATGTTTGAACCAGACTTGATCAGGCACCCCAGGTCCTCAGAATGGTCCCCTTCACCAAGAGTTGCGGCTTACATGTCTCAAAAATTGAGGAAGCCTTTAGATAAGGAAGTAAGATATAGACTCAGAGCGGAGTGTCCCAGACCGGATCTAGCTGGTAAAGTGGCAGAAACACCGGAGCTGGACCAAAAAATGCTCACATTTATTACGAAGGCCAGCAAGGACGCCAGGCGAGGAATGGATAGAGCATGGCGATCCTGCCAAGATAAGATACTAGATCTCTCGGGTCCAATTGCCAAGATAATGGATCTAGCAGAGAGATCCAAGGACACAGGAGAACCAGTCGATCCGGTCCTCTTAGCGGCTTGGGCCCAAAGGGCAGTCTGCCTGTTAGGGAATGCTAACTGCGCCATTTCGGCCGAGAGAAGGAGGTCCATGTTATTGAAGATAGACAATAAACTAGGAGATCTAGCGTCATATGAAGCGGGCGAGACCGCTCAGGGACTCCTATTTGGCGACATGTTCGTCAGAGAAATGAACAAATTCGTAGGCACTTATACAGCGCTAGAGAAGGCGCAAGCTTCGATTCGCAGAGTCTTTCCCGGTCGTGTTTTTGCAGGGGCTGGTCGCTTCAGGGGTCGATCGACCGGCCGCTATGGTTCCAATAGAAGACCTCAGGGCCCGAGAGCCCAGTATTGGGAGTCTCGTCAGCAAGACGTCTTCTTCCCCAATAGGAGTAGGGGATTCAGAGGTCGCCGAGGAAGAGGATACCCCAGGCAACACGGCAATAACTCAGGTGAGAGAGCTAGCAGCGACATATCCTCCAGTAGGGGGGAGAACCTCGCTTTTCATGCGCAAGTGGCAAGAGCTTTCGTCAGACGCGTGGGTGTTGCAGACAGCGCAGGGTTTCCACCTAGAGTTCGTGAGCACTCCCCAGCAGTCAGCTCCTCCTCGGCGCATTCATTCGTCGCAGGCAGAAAGGCGCTTATTAGACCTAGAGATTCAGGCGCTAGCGGACAAGCAGGCGATAGAGAAGGCTCAGAACCAATCCGCAGTTTTCTTGAGCAGCATGTTTTTGGTGCACCGCAAAGGCAAGGTGCGGCCAGTGATCAATCTGAAAGAGTTGAACAGCTGGCTGATATACAGACACTTCAAGATGGAAGGAATCCATCTGTTAGCAGATCTTCTGCGAAAGAACGACTGGTTAGCGCGTATAGACCTGAAAGATGCCTATCTAACCATTCCCATAGCGGCGCATTTCAGGCAATTCTTGCAATTCAGCTGGAGAGGCCAGATATGGCAATTCAAGTCCCTGCCGTTCGGCCTAGCGTCAGCTCCCTGGGCCTTCACCAAGCTTCTGAGGCCTCTAGCGGCCGTACTAAGAGATCAGGGTATCCGGATGATCATCTATCTAGACGATATCCTATTTATGGCAGAGGACAGCGACAGACTGCTGAGTCAGGTGCAGTGGGCTACCTCACTGATTTCGGATCTGGGGTTCCTCGTCAGTATGGAAAAATCATCTCTAAAGCCCTCCAGGAAGCTGGAGTTTCTAGGATTTTCTATAGATACCAGAAAGGCCACTTTAGAACTCCCTCCAAGCAAAATAAGGGCGATCAAGAAGGAGTTGAGGTCAGCTCTGAGGAAGACAGTGATATCACTCCGCAGTCTGGCCAGGATAGTGGGCCTCCTAGCAGCGTCTATTCAGGCGATATTCCCAGGCCCCCTCCATTATCGAGCCCTGCAGAGGCTCAAAATCAAATATTTGCAGGAAGGATGGAAATATCATCGATTAGTGGCCCTAGACAAGGACAGCAGGACAGAGCTACGCTGGTGGCTCCACAATATGGAGGCCTGGAACGGCCGGGCAATCTTCGGAGATATGCCAGAGATGACCATAGAATCAGACGCCAGCAGATCAGGTTGGGGAGCCAGATGTGGTCCCACGGAGACAGGAGGGAAGTGGTCGCAGGAGGAGTTAAAACTGCACATCAACTGCCTGGAACTTCTAGCGGGTTCCTTTGCAGCCAAAGCCTTCACCAAGGACAAAGCACAGTGTTGCATCCTCTTAAGGATGGACAACATATCAGCGGTGAGGTACATCAACAAACTGGGCGGAACGAAGTCCAAGATGTTAGCCGAGCTGGCCAAAGACTTTTGGCACGCTTGCATGGAGAGGGAGATTGTGGTCAAAGCAGAATACTTGCAGGGAGCGAGGAATTCTGTAGCGGACTGGAACTCCCGATATCTAGTGGACTCCAGCGATTGGAAGCTCCACAAGTCGGTGTTCGACAGAATTCAGCAGAGATGGGGTCCTTTTCATACAGATCTATTCGCATCGAGGCTGAATGCACAACTCACAAGATATTTCAGCTGGAGACTGGACCCGGGAGCGATAGGGACGGATGCGTTCCTATACAGCTGGAAAGGGCACATACATTACGCGTTTCCCCCATTCGCAATGCTAGCAAGGACACTAGCGAAGGTGCGCAGGGACAGGGCGGAGCTAGTGATAGTGACACCAGAATGGAGATCGCAAGCGTGGTTTCCAGTTCTGATGGAACTTTCTACGGATTTCCCTCAGAGAGTTTCTCACAGGCTGGATCTCCTTGCAGATCCGATAGGAGCCCCTCACCCGCTAATTCAGGACCAGTCCCTGGTTCTTCTGGTCTGCAGAATTTCAGGCGCAGATGGTGTTTGCCAGGCCTTTCAGAGCAGGCTACAGAACTTATCAGAGTTTCATGGGCTCCGTCCACAATCAGGAGCTATAATTCCGCTTGGCAGGCTTGGGAATCGTGGTGCGGAGAGAAAGGTTTTTCTCCCATTTCAGCTCCTATAGTACAGGTTATAAACTTCCTAGCGTCTCTGACCCTAGCGGGAAAGGCCTTCCGAACGATAGGAGTGTATAGGTCGGCGATTTCAGCAGGTCATGATCTAGTGGATGGAGCGCCTGTGGGAGAGCACCCGGGTGTCGTGCGACTACTTAAAGGGGTGAAAGTGACCATTCCGCCGCTTCCGAAGTATTCATCACTCTGGGATGTTAACAAAGTACTTTTCCTTTTCGATCAATGGCCTAGGAACGATTTGCTATCGCATAAACAGCTGTCAGGGAAGCTAGCCACGCTGTTATGTTTAGTATCTTGTCGAAGAGTGTCGGATGTTAAAGCGCTGGAGGTGGACAGAAAGATTTTTTATCCCGAAGGGGTGGCTTTTAATATTGCGCAGCGTACTAAGACTAATTCTAGAGTCATAAACTATCCCTATTTTCCAGATAACGGCAAGTTTTGCGTAGCTAGATGCATAAAAGCGTATGAGTCAGTGACAGCAGAACTGAGACCCGCAGGGGTAAAGCAGCTGCTTATAGCGCGCAGGAGACCTTATAGGGCAGTAGCGACAGCTACCATAGCTCGGTGGGTGAGAGAAGTTATGGAACTAGCAGGAATTGATATTTCAGTGTTTGGGGCCCATTCAACTAGAGGAGCGATGGCTTCCAGAGCTTTTGCAGCTGGAGTTCCGCTGCATGAGATCATGAAAGCAGCAGACTGGTCTAATGACTCCGTATTTAGGACCTTCTATTTTAAGCCAGTAACGAATATTGCGTCAGCGGTCGTTCAGAGCTTTGAACAAGCATAATGCTCGCCTCCGGTCTTGTAATAGAATGAAGATTACCCATGCGGATAGCGCAGGAAGTCTTGATTCTATTAAAGACACGGAGGCGAGCATTATCCCACCCTCTGGGAATTCGGTGATTTGTAGATTGTCCAGTTGTTATAAAAAAAAAAAAAAAAAAAAAAAAAATGAATGTTTAGTGACTTCTATTTAGAGTTAATAGCGAATTCCCCTCCCTTACACTGTTGATCTCTTTCCGCTAGGAGAAGAGCAGAAATCTTCACGAGAATGAGAAGTCAGCTCACTTCAGGGAGCATCAGAGAAGACAGAGTAGAAGAGCTGGAACAGTCGGGTACAGGCTGGAATAGAAGTTTGACCAGTTGTGAGGTTAAGTGGAAAGTCAGCCAAAAGAAGAGGAATGGACCTAGACTGGCAGAGTCTTATACTAGGGAAGGAGCCCTCATTGGTGCACAGGATGGAGGCTAGGACTACTAGCCAAGATAAGGATCATGGGACATGGAGGAATTTGACTCAGCCAGTCATGTTGTTTTTTGTTTGTTTGTTATTTTTTAAGCCAGTTGGGCTCATAAAAAAAAAAAAAAAAAAAGAAAAAAGTTATATTAAATGGAAGATTTGAAATGCTGTGGTTAAGCAGATTAAAGAAGAATAAGCATAATGCTCGCCTCCGTGTCTTTAATAGAATCAAGACTTCCTGCGCTATCCGCATGGGTAATCTTCATTGTGCTTCCACAAATTCATTGGCCGGTTGCAATGTTTCAAATAGATACAGTTGACGTCCCTACACTGCAAAATACGCTCTGTGGTCCCACAAGATTTTAGTGATAATACGAGAATGGAGACCACAGATCATACAAAATATATTGTGGTTTGCAAGGGTTAACCAATCTATATCCTGAGACTCAAGCATCCTGAGAGCAGGATTTAGCTTGAAGATGCTTAAAATAAAAGAGCAATTTAATTGCTGCTTTCCATAGATCTCTGGATTGCTAGACCATCTGATGGTATTTGGAGTAGTCTCAGTAAAGACATCCTCGATAGTTTTGCTAGTGGATGCATCTGGATTTGGAACCACAGTGGGTGCCTTAGAGGAGCTATTAGGAAAGCGTACTGAGTTATTAGTAACATTGCCATATGTGAGGGGAATGGATGTTTGTGCATTAGGTTCGGTGTTTGTTGTTATACTCCGTGTATACTCAGAGTTTGACGTCAATTGTAAATTAAGCTGTTTTAGTGAATCACCATTGCCCGCATTACAAGCCTCATTGTGTTCAGGTGACATGGCAGAGATTAGTTTCGAATTTGGCAACATTGTTGATTTCCCCTGTGTTTGTGATTCACCATTGCTTACAATTGGAGACTCATTGTATTCCGGCAACACAACAGAGATCAATTTAGCAGGCGATTTATTAACTCTGATCTGTATATGTTTATCACAGGGAAAATTTTTCCCAGATTTCATTTCTGGTCATGTAGATCAGCAGTGAGAGCAGTATTAGTTTTTCTTTTGTCCATAGGAGTTATTTCACAATTCTTAGGAGCATTGTGCAATGGTTATAGATTAGATGAGTCGTCCCCTTCCTTGACGGGTAATGAAGATACTACTGGTTTGAGTTTTAGTACCTCTTTAGAAGAGCATAGCATCACATTAAGATTTAGATTCAGAGGACAGTTGATCCAAGTCCATAATGTCACCATTTTTAGATATATTGCAGCGGTGTTTCAGTTTGGAATTATGGCCATCTATCTTAATATTTTTTTTTTTCATTTATTGTTTTTTTTCTAGCATGAGCCTGTTTCATTTTGCAACAAAAGGGTTGAACGGTATCTTGAGTCATCTCCTGATTCGGGGGTGAAATTTCAGTTCATAAAGCTCCTTGATCGACATGTTGAGTGGACTATCTTCTATTTTTTCGATGGTACATTTTAATTGCTAAACAGCTGCAGCCCTTCATTGGCAGGGATCTTATTTGTAAGTGAATAGTGAAATACATCAACATTTTGCAGAGTTCGTTTTTACCCCTTCTATTAGAAATGCAATGCCATTGTCAGTAACAATGTCAGTTTATAGGGAAATGTCTTGTACGACATCTGCATAAGATTGACCAGAAGTGTAAGAACTAGACGTCTGTGTTGTTTTTGCTGACGTTGCAATTTGCATTCTTACATTGAAGATGTCAATCATGTTAGCTAGTTTACCCACATTCTGTGCATGAATATGTTGATTGGCAACCATAAATCCCTCGATTTTTTGCAAAATGGAAAACATAATATCCACCATGTCTTTTTTTATGTCGCGTAATTCAAGCTAAACTCGTATCCTTTACCTTAAACATTCAGCATCTTCGTGATGACTGGAAATGTGGAGTCAGGAGGGAGTACAGAATCATTAAGATTTGGGAGCGGCTGAACATCAGAAAGATTTTGTGAATGAATATCACACTGTGTTTGATTGGATTGAGATTGAGGAAAAGATGTCTCATGGTTATTATTCGAAGTGTAAACCGAATTTTTAAGGACGCATTTCACAGGAGATGTCGGTGAACAGGTGGCGGGACAACTGTTTTGTTCACCTATAAGCATTGGGATGCCAATTATGCTGCTCCTTATTGGGTGAATCTAGTGGATTGGGCAGACGAATTTTTCAACCTCTGATGGCAGAACGGAAGATGGCGAAGATGCCCCAATTGAAACCCTAATGCGCTTCACCCATTCCGCTCCTAGAGCTGTACCAACAATTGAGACATTAGAAATTTGATTATCAAACTGTTCAGAATAATCAGCATAAATCCCAGGTTTGGTCATGGAGCTGGAGTAGGAAGATGGGAGTGTTGACGTTGTGTGGAATTTTACACCATGAGCAGCGAAGGAATTAGCATGGAAACCAGTACTGCAAGGAGTCTGTGATAGGTGCGGGCAGCTCAAAGGGGAAGGAGGCTTCCCGTCAGCATTAGGATCAACCGCCATAGATTGCAAGCTATACAGGGTTGTGTGTGAATCCATCAGACGCTGCTGGACATCAAAAGACATCGATGGAAGGGTTTCACTCACAGAAAATGACTCGTGGAATTGCATAGGGATGGAAAAATTAAGTTAAAGAGGGACAGATTGTTTCCCTAAACATTTACCACTACGTAGACCCCCCCACCATTTTGAAGTTATAACAAATGCAAAATTTTACGGAAAAGAGGTAACAGTATGCACTAGTCAATGTTCAATACAAGCCCCACATTGATTACACTTTTCAACCGAGTACACTTAAGCATATGTAATGAAACAGTTAATTATATATTTAATAAGGACCCACATCGCCAAACAGCAAAACAGCACAACACTTTTGAGCACTTCCGGATGTGCGTGGGGGTTGCGTGAGCACCGTGCTCTAAGTGGTGTTGCTGAGGAGTGGGGGACGGGGCCTGGCATGCACAGAGTTACTGTGAAAGAAAGAGAAGAACAACGAACAATGTAACAAACTCTGCATAGTGCGTAGGTGAAAACAAAAACTGAGCCAGCAAGTCTTTAGCAAGTCCAAGACAGTGGAGTAGATCCCTATTGAATAATTACTAGATATTGGAGTTCCTTCTGGTGTTTCGTGCGCTGCAAAGAGACAGTGCTTTTGCTTATGCATACATGCAGTCTGTCATTACAGTTGAGGATATAGCTTAAATGAGGTTGAAGCAGCGTTCCTGGCACAACAGCACAACACTTCTGAGAACTTCCGAATGCTTGTGCACCGTGCTCTAAGTGGTGTTGCTGAGGGGCGTGGGGCGGGGCCTGCCACGCGCAGAGTTATGGATAATGGAGTTCCATTTTGCGTTTCACCACGCTGGAAAGAGACAGTGCTTCTGCTTGTGCATACACGCAGTCCTTCAATCCAGTTGAGGATAAAGCTGAGACGAGGTTGGAGCAGAATTCCTGGCACAAAAGCACAAAACTTCTGAGCACTTCCGGATGCGCACGCGGATGCACGTGCACCATGCTCGAAGTGGCGTTGCTGAGGGGCATGGTGTGGGGCCTGGCACACACAGAGTTATGCATAATGGACTTCCTTCTGGCATTTTGCCATGCTGGAAAGAGACAGTGCTTCTGCTTGTGCATACACGCAGTCCGTCAATTCAGTTGAGGATATAGCTGAGACGAGGTTGGAGCAGCGTACCTGGCACAACAGCATAACACTTCTGAGCACTTCCGGATGTGCCATAATTATAGAGTTTTTGGAACAGGGGTGCATATTTTAAATGCAGCTCCTGTACTGCAGACACTTGTATGTCACTGCAGCTGTCAAGAGGGCCCCTGTGACCTATGAACCTGCTCTGTGCCACTGGTACAGCAGTTCCTGCGAATCAGGATACTGATGCCGCAGGGTGCACACTATGCTCTTGGCGTGGAGTTTTGATAGGGGAATCTGATCTGCAGATTTCCCTTTCAGAGATGGAATTATTTGCATAATGCAATTCCTCACACCAACATCTTAAAAACCCAACATTAGCACTTTCACGGAAAATGTGTATTTGTGCATTACGCAAGTGCTCCTGAAGATAAACCTGCCCCATGACCCATTTGCCATCAATTGGGGTGTAAACTACAGCTCCCATGAAAGAAATTGTGCCTGATGGGCAGACAGATCATTCATGGCCAGTGATTGAAGTGAGTGGGAATGATCAGGAGTGGTGTTCCACTACTTTTATCTTTTTCAATTTACCATCCCCTTACTTATTATGAACAAATTCACCATTTTTATAGTGGATTTGTCCATTCATGTCCCTGTGCAAGTGCCTTAGTTACTCGTCACTTAGACTATTAGAATGCCCCGACCCAACACAACGCGTCGACCTACCCTCTCCCCTGCAAGACCACAGTCCCACTACTTTTTGCAGTACACTTCTACCACTGTTCATGACAACTCTTATTTGAGCTTTTACCTTTAGCCCCAACTGCACACTCTAAATTCGACAACTGGGTGGGGGAATACCCAATGAAACACCCCCCCTTGAAGAGTCACCATATACATATTTCGCAAGTTGACTTTTCCAGTGTTTTGGAACGTTTATGCTCGAGGTTGCATCATTTGTATCAATCTGCAGTGGCTACTGTCCTGATGGCTATAAGCCGCAACTGACCGCTACGCCAGTAGCCACATCAAACATTACAACCTTGCCTTGACCAAAACAGACAACAGCTGGGTGGTCTACTATGATCAAGAGGCGTGGAATCATAGGATGACACTTAAAGCCAGGGCCAAAAACATTCTCTCAGTCGAACAGAATTAAAATTAGAATAGTCTGCAAAAGCCTTCTACAGCTCAAACTTCCTGCATTCATCTACATATGTGAGATTGCTGCACCAGATAATGAAAGGGATATTTTTTGATGCATATCTTTTTTGAGCACGATTGCCTTTTACCTCTGGGTGAGCTGCAACAGCAGGAAGAGGATCCAGGAAAACTGCCAGAGAGGAAACTGAAAAGTAGAGAAGCTAAGGATCATTATTGTCCATCACCATCCAAATGTCAAGAAGCGAGCTCGAAATTAAGATGGTATGTTTCAGAGAATTGCATTCAGTAAAGATGTTAGCACTTTCTCGGGGTACAACATCAGGCCTATGACACAATTTAGCAGATGTATGTGCTTTCCAACAGTTACATATTATCTTCAGCTAATGCCAGCATCTGCCTGGACTGCAAAACTAAAGAAACACTGTGCAGAACCCACCGGTGTAAGAAGGCTTTAAACCCGGCCTGTTTGCTTGTTCCTTAGGTCCTGATTCACAGAAGCGTGTTATGATGGTAGGGTGACCAGGTTTTAAAAGTAAAAAGCCGGAACAGGGCCACTAACATAAAAGTAGGACTAACTCTTGAAAGTGGCTGTCAAGCACTACACTACATTAGCGTTTGGAGGAGAAGGGGGTTTAAGTGTTACTGTTGAAAGAAACACATATTACAATTAATCACAAACTAACACTATCTTAAATTGTAACATACAGCATTTCTTCCATTCGAGATTGGGCATTCCTGCCTGCCAGCTATGAAGACCTACTACAAAAAACGTGGACTACTGCAGTTTCCAATGGGAACATAATCTTGAGAAAGGGGGACAGGGCACCAAATACCGGGACAGTCTCGGCAAAACAGGGACGTCTGCTCACCCTATATAATGGCACCATCCCATATAAAAACATTCTATTAATCAGGCCCTGAGTATCCACTGTTAAGCGAGCATAAGGATGGCGTGGCCAATGCAGCTAGGTGCGTTTGCCTGTTCAAGAAGAAGATTGCACTCTCTGATGATAATTGTGGATACATGCATTGTATTGAGGTGGGCAAAGAGGCCGCTTCCTTTCACATCAACATGCATTGCTGTTGTCATTGGCTCCCACCCTCACTGATTCTGATTGGTCTTGGATGGTGATGAGAATATAATTCTGCTCATCAGGGACACTGCTACAATAGGGCAATTCTAAGCTCTGCCTAGGGCGCCTGCAAATGAGGGGCACTAAGGGGCGGGTACGAATGTGAGTATGCAACCATAACGTATGGCACTATTATAAAAGAAAGGGGGCGTCACACTTGCACTTCGCTGTAGTGGCTCAAATGCAGTTAAATGGAACAATGGAGAGCCACCTGGGACTAAATGAGTGCTAACCGGTCAAACCCTTCATCAAATGTGTATATGTTCGAGACTAAACCCTCGCCAGTAATAATTTTGACATGTTCATACTATCTACATTTCTTAATATGTTTAAAGCCATAGTTACTGTGTCTGGAATGTGCAACACACAGAGCTTGGCCTGCGCCTGTGTTCTACTGACACTGCATGCAGGACATGAATCAGACCTCAAATGATCTATAGCAGTACCTGGGTCACCTATGTGGGTCAAGTCTGGGCAAGGGAAGGGCTGCAGTTGTGCCTTGTATGCATCGCTCTGAGACCACAGCCTACAATCGAGACTTGTATGCAGTGAATGTAGATATACACCCGGGAAAAAAGGAGAGCAATGGTTTGTACCAACAGGCCAGAGAAACAACAAAAAAGAAGATGACGACGCTACTGTTGGATGAGGCCTCTTTGTATACATTAATTGTATATTCTCAGTGGGACACCAGCGCACAATGATGAAGAAGCCGCTTATGCATCTGAAGTCCACTCATTCATATGTTATGTAACTCGGGGTCTCCTCAGAGGTGGATTTAACACTCGCCAGGCAGACAAACGGCGAGCGGGCCCCTGTGCCCTGCCCCATCCCTTCAACTACCTGCACAGCAAGTTTCTTTTACAAACAGTGACACAGAGAGAAACTCAAGGAATATTTTGTTACGTAACACAGCTCTTTGGCTCGTTTCTGGCCCCAGGGCCAGGGGGCCATAGTTAAGTCCAATAATGACAGCTTCAAATATGTTCCTGTGCTGTTAATACATCCTCTTTACATTTATAACATCACACTTCCACAGTATATTGGACACAGGCACAACATGCATGCAGGCAGAAAGCAATCATTTGAGCGTCTGCTGGATAAACCATCTGCGGAGAGAGTAAAATAAACCCTAGGTGCAAAAGCTATTACACATGTGCACTGCATAGTCACATCATCGGTCATTTCATGTGAATGCTCTGCTTCCTGGCACAAAGCATTGTTAACAACATTTCATCTTAATGTGGCAGCGCGTGCCAAGAAGAATGCCACATGTACAATGTCAAAAATGCAGGCTACCGTGCTTAGGCAAAAGCACTATTTTCTGCATAACATCCACTTGCCGGGTTGGCATTTCCTTGCGCCCCATGCAGCCAGCTGAAATTGGGAACCCCTCCGTCCGTTCCAGCTGCCAAAAATTTCCAAATGCAGGTCAGCGTTCTTGACCCCAATAGCCTCTGACGTAGCTCTTCAATGGTGAAATGGCAGGTTGTAAAAATCATGTGTATTAGGCATGTCATTGTGGCGGTTTGAAGCTTTCCCAACAAACCTATCTCCCCACCGGGTCATGCATAAGAGAGCAAATCATAGCGTTTCACCAGAAAGCCTGTTAATATTTCAGCAAAGGCTGCAGTGGTTGTCCTGGCTACCTCTTGTGTTGATTTCAGGTCAGGATCAGACTGATCTATAGGGCATTCAGACAGTGCAAGAAGGGCTAGCCTTACATGCTAGCACAGACCTTTTTTTTTTGGACCAAAGTGAGCCAGTGTGAGGGGTTGCAGTACCTGTGAGCGAGTTTTGTACATGTCAGTTTTTCTAGCAGCCAAATTGCCTGCATCGTCCCTAGATCTCGATGCTGGTTTGTCACTTATACATCTTTGATACTGGTCATACACAGCCTTTCGAGACGCTGTCTTTTTCACCACTGGTTGCCTCCTTGCGCCACTCCTTCATGCACTGGCCTTTGCCACAGCGTGGGAGTTGAGTGTGACATACATGTCCTTTTAAGCACATAGGCATTGAGATGCCCATAGCTTTCTGAAGTAGCGCTGGCCCCAATCATGTTGAAATGGTCCCCCACAAATCTTCAGCCTTCAGCCGGGACTGCCCATAAAAATGTCACAGAAACCATATGTACCATCATAGGGTGTCAGCAGGCCAATCGTGAGCTGCTGTGGGGTACATTTACCTGCCCACCAGAAATTCCTGCATCACAAAGCTGCATTTAAGCAGTTAAAAAAACAATGGCTGCACTGGGTCTGCTGAGAACACATTCCCTTGCATCACCAAACTGTGTTTTGGCAGTTACAGAAAGAATGGCTGCACTCTGCCTGCTGAGCACATATGGGGCGAGATGGAACATAGACACCCCAAGAATGGCTGCATTTCTTTTCTTCATGTGAACCCAAAGAGAAGAATTCAAAGGCAGTCTGGATCAGCATTGCAGTGCTGTGATTTGAAAAATGTAAAACTGCACAGGAAATGTGCTGTGTTTAAAATGATGACCTTGCACTGGTGCTATTTTCATCTTTAAACAACACAACGTTTGGTTCTTAGTATAGCACAGCCATGTCCATCTAATTCAGGTTGAACACCATCAAAAAAGGGCCATCCCTCCCTTAACGGCATTGTTGTGTCAAATAAAGTCTGTGAAAAGAAGGAATTACATTTCAGCCCACAGGGCTAGCATTCACATTGGAAACAAATTAACACACGCACGGAGAGCACTTCAAAAGAAGCTCTCTCTCTCAGTGTCAGTTTCAAAGAACCCATTTTTAAAATATATCCCTGTGTATAGAAATGGACCACAGCTATGAAAGCTTTCAGAATGAAAATGCAAGGAAAACCACATTTGTTAAATGAACATGACAACTAAAATGAACCTGTGTTACCCTGCTTTGCAAAGCAGTGAAATGACATTGTGAAAGCTAAATAAGAAATAATACTGTAAAATGCAAAGAAACAAAACTGTGTATTTTGGGAAGAAAATCTGCAAAAAATATAGGTCTATTTTACTTTTACTCTGTATATTTTATTTTTCTTCACAAAACGAACTTCAACAGCCTGGCTGAGCAGGCATTCCTGATAGACCAGTTTGGCTTAAAGGCCAAATGTTGCACCTCCCCATGATTTGATACTGCCAGGGCAGGGGCCCTGTTCGTTGGACTGACAAGTGTGATAATTACAGCGTGCCTCAGACTGCATGGCAGAGGTGCCTCCAAGAACAAAGGGGGATTCAAACCCATGTGTTTGCCTTAGAAGTGTGAAATCCTGTGCATTCAAACTGAAGGGCTTCATAGGAGGAGTCTTGACAACCCCTGTGCAAGCTGACCAAGGAAAGACATTTGGCTTGGGGGGTTGAAAAGACTGCCCACTTTTTGGAACAGAGCCAGCCCATTTGATTTAAAAGACTCTTCACATTAAGATATGTATTTCCCTAATCTGAATAAGAAGTAATGTGAAATATGATGGTTTTTACTGTAATTTCTGTATCAGTAAAATGAGACGATGTGGGTCTTCCTAGCATGTAGGGGACGCGAATGGCATTAAAGTGGCATTTCTTAGGATAACGTACAAAGCACAGATGTAAAATTTGATGGAAATATGCCCGACACTGTTAGGCTTATGTGTAGCCATTTCGAGAATTTTAGGTGAAATGTTTTCCATCGAAATTGCGAAAGAGTGCCAGAAGGGCAAAGCGTCATTGGACAGACGTGGGGTTTGAAATGGCATATTCCTTGTAAAATATGGGATCTGCCTATGTGATTTTCATGAGGATAACAATTGTAAATATAAGGGTTTTGTTTCATAACTGATTTTGGTAAAAGTAACTGTGGTGAAACAATGCACATCATAAAACACCCACACTAGAACTGATATCACTTCCCTGTAACCAATCCGCTTGCAGGGAGGCAGAAATCTCCACAGTGTGGCCTATCCCAACTTAGAGGTATGTCCAGGTTACTTCTACCCACATAGTAAACATTCTCTGATGTCATCCTGCTTATAAAAGGAGGAAGCATAGAGACAGTCAGGACATTCAAAATCCAGGACATCCAATATCCAGACCTTCAGACACTCAACATTCAACTTTCACAGTGCAAGACTCCAGACTCCAGAGCCAGGCAATAGGTAGCTGATCCAGATCCAGGCAGAACCTCTATCCAGGCAGAACCACTTATCCAGAACTAAACCCTACAAAAATCCCAATAATTCAGGGAGAAAGAGGAAAGGCTGCTAACCCCTTTGGGAGAATCCAGTGATCAGACCTGTCTTTGCCCAGCTGATGCATCCCGCTGTCCACTGTGACCAGACCCCGGTTGCCACGCTGTTCCCTTAAAGGAGAGCCCAGCAGCTGCACAGTGACCAGATCCTTGTTCCGCCGTCTATAGACCCGGTAAACTGTCCAAACTACCCAACTCAAGTGCATTTTGTAAGTATCACCCTGTCCAGTATCAAAAAACCTCATAACCACTCTGTTACCTTGCATTCTGTCCAACCCTATAAAAATCCTATAAGTACCGTAGTAAATTCCTAAATTGTCAGAATCCTCTGTCCCTGTGTTAGCGTTATTCTGTTCAAATCATTGCAGTCCTTTGTTTAAATCCTTAGTACTATTTTAGATACATTAATTAATTTACCATAGGGATGAACGTGGTGGGAATAGGTTAACCTTGCAAATTAACATCCTTGTGTACCCTGTCTTTCTTTAATAATCAAGCCACTAAAATTTAGTTGCAGTAAAACAAATCATTTGCTAACAAAACTGAGTTTGCCCGTGAAATTGTTTCCCTTTTAAAGTCCAATTTTCCTTTCCTATAAAGAATCCCATACTGTCACCCGTCAAAGAGTCATCCTTTCACTTCAGCATCATACCTGTTATGTGCCTTTGCACCTTATCAGAAAAAACAATTTCCGATTTTGACTGTTTAGCTAATTTGTAGCTCATTTTAGCTTGTTTTAAACCTGTGAAAACTAAGAAATTGCAATTTTGCCACGTGTGATTCTTGCAGCACTGTTTTCCTTCCCAAAGTCGATTTTTTCACCTGTATGCATGTTGTTTAGTACCTTGCTACTCCTTTCCACCCACACAAAACTTGGTTAACAGGGGTTTGGGGGAGTGTTGCAGGATGAATACATAACAGTTATCCCATCTAAAAGTATTACCAAAAAGTAATCTTTCATTCATTCATTTTTGCATTGATCTGTCTGATGTTAGAAAGTTAAATTAAGTGTATCCTATCATTATGCTTTGCAATTATCACCACACTGGTGATTGCTGCCCTTTACTGAATCTGTTTGAATTTCATTTGAATGTAAAAATAAATAAATACTGTATTATTACACACTGGCCTGGTTAATGGTCCATTGCAACACAGGGTGTTCGTCAAGGGAGGTGTGAGATGGGTTGGCTGCCTTCTCAAAGCAGAATCTGAAATTAATAAACTTGAAAGCGTTTTTATTGTGCGCCACATCCCTGGCCAGTGGAAAGAGTCCTGTGCCGTGTCTAAATCTGTGACACTGCAGAGGCAGCCACTATCCAAATTTGAAAATAAAAATGGTCCTGAGCCCCTCCGAAGATTAATCACGAACACCTGGAAAATACCCCAGTTTCTAGTATAAAACGTGCACACCTTTTAAACCTAAAAAATGTACATTGTCACAGCCTGCTGTGACGTCTTCCCATTGCCCATGTTATAAGGCCCACATTTTTCTTCTTTTGAAGACTTGCCCTGCCACGTACCCATGTGCATCAGTCATCAAACATTGGATCCAACTACCCTTCTTAGAGCCATTTTTCTAGGAAATTGCGTGGTCTTGATAAGCTGTTAGTGATTCTCTATTGCCCTTAGCCTTGAAACATGTTCATTTCAACATTAGTTTCAGGATTGTTAATCCAACATTACAATTGATAGCAAAGCCTGCTGAGGCGGTTCAGCTGTTTCCAGTTAATCAGACCCCTAAACACACAACTGTAATAAAGACACCTTTAAATAAAAAAAAGCTTTTGTCACAATTGTGCACTTATGACCACATTAACTCCGCCCACCCTAACCTCTGCCTCCATGACCTGGCCACCTAAGGCCCTTTGTCAGGTGCTGCCCACTGCACACCTTCCCTTAAATCTGCCACTGCGGTCTCCTGTATTTGAGAAATTAACATAGCCACAAAGAAGAACGCTGAAACGGCTGAACGCCACTGCATGGTGACTTCGGCAGAATGCACAGTCAGTGCCTAGACTAAGAGAAGTACGTCCGATGACCTCAGGCAGAGCAGAGTGGAGTTCAACTATTTGACTGATAACAGCAGAGCAGGAACACAGTGCCTGGAGCCTAAGCTACTAGTTGAAGACAGAAGCCTCATGCATGTACCTAATGCTTATACAAGCCTTGAGTCTACCTAGCACTCTATGTGTTCTTATTGGGAAGTCTGACGCGAGTCAGAGGGTTCTGAACCAGAGCACTTCCTGGTGCCAACACCTCTAAATGGCGTATCTCTGTGTTAATAGCTTTAAATAATATAAGACCTAGACTATTAATCTCAAAAGATCAGCACTGTCACTTCCAGGTAATGGCATCTCAGCTGCTTATAAAGTCATGATGTTATTGATTGTGGTTTGGGGAGGCGGGATCCAAGTTCACCTTAACCTGGATGACAGGCTGATTCATGACAAGTCAGCAAAGCAGGCTGAATGCCAAAGCCTGCAAGATGTTTTTTTGAAATATTGATTGCTATTAAATGCTGGAAAACTCATTTTGTGCCAGCCAAGCAGATGGAATAATGGAAGCCTGATTATACACAAGCACAGGGTGTGCATTCTTTCCACCTGAAAGAACATCACCCCTCCGCTCTGTTCGCACAAGTTTCACATCTACAAGGTCAAACTTTCAAAGGCAGGGAATGGGGATCATTGATCACCCTGGATATCTTTATAATTGAGTATATACGACTTTGTTTGAAGCTCCAAGTGTTATACTTCAATGAGCATTGGGATTCCATGGCTCTAGCATACAGTTATTAAGGTCAAATCACCCAGGATCTTACAGTATAGGGACGAGATCTAGTGAGGATTTTTGGCTGATTGGTGCTTATTTTGGTGAGCATCATCTATTTAGATGGAAATCGCCAGCTCTGGGTTTCTGGAGTCACCCTAACAAGAAGAAGAAGAAGAACGAGAAGTATATGGCATGACATTAATGCCCAGAACCTATGGAAAATGGCATAACATAGTAGTCTGTCCTTTCCCTGGTGTTCACCTTGCATGTCAGTACAGCAGAAAGGTGTGCAACCTACTCTAGGCTCTACGGACATGGTCAAAGTGCACAGTCACACAGGGATCAGTCCTCAAAAAATTGCTGAAGTTATTCCTTCACTCTTTCCAAGATTCTAACCCTTTGATTGCTGGGACTTCATATACTTTCAAAAGGCAGCGAAAGGGCAAAGCTAAGAACATGGCCTCGCGTATGTCTATTAATTTCAGGGAATAATCTCCCAAGCGTGTACACATCAAGCATGAGAGAGCATGTCTTTGCAATAACTTTGACGGTGACATGCCTAATCACCAATTTAATTGCATAGTTGCCTCCGACATCACTGAGTGCACGCATGGTGAGAGTTACAATGCATGCATGACTTGGAAGGACATAGGAAGGCGGTGAGCAGGAGATGGGGGTAATTGGGAGCGCAGGGGATTATTAAGGAGGAAGCAGGCGATGGACAATGGTAAAAGCAAAAGTAAACAAGGTGGTCAGGTGGAATTTGACGATGTTTGGATAAGGAGAGGGGAAATAGTTTGTGGACAAAGGGTAAACTAGAGAACTCTCTCCCACAAGGAGAAATTAATGGAGGGTGGGCGTTTACAGCAGGATCTCAACATCCAAGCATCATTTATTTATTTATTTATTTATTCATATTGTTTTTAAAGTGCTCATCAGCCCATGGCCATCGTGGCGCTGTTACAGAAGTACACTACCGGTTACAAAGGAATGCAAGGTGATTATCTTAAACAGTTACAATACAGATTCATCTTAGGGTTACATTTTTGACTTTACAGTTCAATTGGGTAACATAGCGCATGAACTGTGGTAAGTACGGTGCAAGTTATCGGGTTGGCCAGCAAAGGTGTATCATAAAATCCCACATCCCGTTCTCTGCTGACATTTCGCTGGCCACAATATTTAAGTAGATTTCTCCCATGCAGGGGTGTTGCTAGGTCTGGAAAAGATCAGGGACTAAGCTAATATCGGGACTGGCAGGACTCGGGGCTAGCTAGCATTTTGGTTGTAGCAACTGAGCTTCTATCCAGGGCTACAACCCAAAGACCCAGAACTATAGCCCCTTACCCCCCCAACCCTCCGCAACGCCTCTGCTCCCATCCCTAAGATTCAGACAGTTATTCATCAAGATCAGACATTGCTGAGCACAGATTTCCCTGATCTGGTTGTTGAAAGGTCGGTACTTATTTATAATCCAACTAGCAGGGCCCCAGCACGCATCCCGTCCAGCATACATTCGACTCAGCTATAACCGCCTCTGACATTGCATATTCAACACCTGTGCTCTCAATTTAGGGATTATCAAGATGTCTATGTGTTTGCTTGGAGCCAGTATGTCACACAAATGTGTCAGCTGCTTAATCAAGTTGGGACGAATTGGAAACCATCATTGATATACACATATACCGTCTTCTAGACAGTGCTGTGATTCCACTTGCTCTCATGCAATGATGTATCCCTTATCGGGACTTTCATTTTGTCACGTAAACTCTCAAGGGAGTTCCACTTAGACCTATTTGGACATCCTTCTTACCCTTGATGATGAAACGACTACTGTCCTGCAGGAATAAAATGATTAGTAGTGGCTAAACTGCCTAATCAGCCCTCAATCTACAAGAAACAAATAGTTATCCCAATCATAAAGGTGGAACAGGTTCAGTCAAGAGATGTACTTCCTGCTCATTGTGTGGCAACGTGGGCTGAAGTTAAGCTATACTCAGATGGGTGTGAATGTGATAATATTAGCAAAAAAAAAAACAGCAGTAACAAACATTTTTTGTCTGTAAAGTTTGGGGCAGGTAATGAATGGGGGAACTTAAAGATAAGAAGATACTCTTTATCTTAGCTTCAGAATGTACAGTGCTCCCCAGAACAAGCTCTGGCTGGGAAAAGGAGCATCTCCTAATATAACTCCTATTAATAACACTTAGTGCCCGATTCATGGAAGTATTTGCATGAAAGTCAGGTATTTGCGAGCCATTCTGCCTGCGAAACCCTGTTCACCAATTCATGAAATCGACTGCATGGCACTTTTCCGTAACTTGTGAGCAATTCTGCTGGCTCAGCACTTCTCTTCGGGCGGTCGAGTGCCTTGAGCGAAACACCACACAGAGCGTGGGCGAGGCCTATGTAGAGGTTGCAGTGCGGGGCGGAACTCGTGAAATGAGGAAGATCAAGGAAAAAGTGGGCGTTGCGAAGGAGGGGCTGCAGGCAGTGCATAGTACGCCCACAAATGCACACGACAAAGTGTATTCATGGATGTACCGCGCAACCTCTCGCCTGCAAAATTCTCACGCAAATCTGTGCATCTCTCTGCCAGTCGAAGGCAGGCATAAGAACACTTGTGCCTAGGAATTGCAGCGCAGAGGTGGGTTTGCATGTTAGATTTGGGGGTGCGTTTACACAGCCGGAGATCTGATAGGACTTAGGTTTGTGCGTATGCAGTGTAATATGGTGCAGGAACGGAATGCGGGGGTTCGCACGCAGATTTTCAGAGTATTATCAGAGTCACAATACATCGTACGCATATTGTCGGGGTGCCGGGAACAGTTATGGGGGACCCCTAGCAAGGTCCCCTAGATGCAGGCCCACATGCAGGGGACCCCACGCACTGCTTGACGGCTGAGTGTATTTGTACCTGGGGGAACATGCAAAGGTAGCTCTTCTAGCAGTTATTACTTTGCATGGGGGCGTGTTGGGAGCTTGCGGGCCACAACTTGTTTATATGGTTACTTTGCACAGAAAATTCCATGAATACGCGGGGCACACAATTTTTATTCTGTGTACAGGCTCACACAGTGTCGTCCTCAGGACATGGCTTTTGCGGGAATAATGCACACTTTTCCATGAATCGGGTCCTAAGCATATCCCACCTGCAAGAACTACACAGTCCTCATTCCACAATTCAGCCAACCTTTGCTCTTCCATCCAGCCTGCCTAAGATACTGCGTTGCTGCAGAAAGGAAGCAAGGATAGAACCAGTAATGCATATCTCCATTGCACAATTTCAGCCCATATTCATATTCATCACCACCATCGTCGCAGACGTCACCACGGCCATCATCAACGCAGCTTTTCATGTTTCCCCTTAAATTGTGCAGTCTCATTCTCCAGCCATTTGGGGCTGCAGTTATCGTATTGGCAGGAGGTTATACATGAGCTATTAGAATATGTGTCAGGGTTGCTTGGAGAGATATACGCCTAATAGAGTGCATGACAGTTGTAGCGGCCTGTGCCCTTTGGACTCAGGACATGATTACGCAAACCTGATGATGAATAAAGAAAATCAATCTGGTCATTAGCTCTATTGCACTGCATATTAAACTTCTGGATACCCAGAGGCACCTCCTCAGGCCCCTTCCCCAGTGTTCATATCGTGCAAAGCAATTCTTTGTTAAGATCAGTAGACTGGATAGACTAGATTAATGCAAACAGTTACGCTTCATACAATCTTATGAACTTTGAGCCTCCCACGGCCTGCAAGGTTATTGGATGAATATTCATATCTTGCAAAAACTGCAACATCTCAAAAATGCAATCATAATTTCAGAGTCACGTGCTAGGATTGAAAATGGTATGATTCCTTCCAAATGCTGTCATATTGTTGATTAAATATATCTCTCATATTACTAGCATTTGCTCTATACAAGCCAGCCGTGAATACATTAATAACAGAGCCCTAAGTGAGTTTGGGGTATTTAGAAAGTTTACTACAACTGAGGCAGGCTGCTCCTTGGAAGGGTTGATAAGGGTCTGTCGCTGGAACTTGATCCCAAGTCTTCTATACGGGTTGGAAATGCATAAAGAAAAGGATGTGCTGTGGCTTAAGACACTTGAAGGCACCATCTGGTGGCGGGCACTAGGCCTGCCCTCTGCCACTCACTCCAGTAGACGCTATCCGTTTAGAATTGGGAGTGGTTTAATTAATTATGACACTGAACATCAGGAGAAGTATGATGAAGCCTAAAATACTAAATGACCAGGGCGATACACAGTATAGTTGCTACACTACCAAAGGGGGGGAGGGGGTTACGTTATTTGTGAACAAATGAAAGCGTTGGATGCAAGAAATGAGGAGTTCCATGAAAAGATTGGCCTCACTGTGGATGTATACAGAGCACGGGATTGTGATCTAAAACAAGATAACTAAGCAAGTAAATGAATGGGACTGCAGAGACAATATTGAACACTTGCAGGGGACGTCCACGTTCCAGAATTATTACTGACCAATGTTTCCTGTGTTCCCTCTGCCTATTTTCTTATTTTATCTTGTGGGATGGTCCATGCATGAGACTTTTTGCTATAAAACTGAGATTTCACCTATCATCAAATCTGATGAGAAGTGGCCTATGAAAAAGTCTGAGAAAGACAGGAGACTATGTAGGCTATGCAAGCTCAAGTAAGAAACTACCGAACATATACTGACAGGCTGTACTGTGTTGCTCTTCCTGCATGTAGGATTAGAAGAGCACATGATGAGTCTCTGAATGTTTGCATGCGCACCTTGCGAATGGATCGAGGATCTGTTGTAAGTTAGGTTTTAATGTGGATGTCCTTTTAGCTCTAACTGATTAGGAATGTGATTAATGTATTATTAGGGGTTTTGTATACAAATGAATTGTCTTTTTAATATGTAATGGTATTAATCACAAGTCTATGTATAATGGTGGTGCAAACAAGTTTTTTGTAGAACTAAAATTTACAATAAAAACAACAACAAAAATATATGATTTATAGAGCACCTATACACAATCAGCCTGATTCATGGAATTATTTGCGTGAAAAATGCAGATTTGCGCACCTTTCTGCCCGAAAATCCCTGTGTGAAGTATAGGGGCCTGATTCTCATGTAGGTGTTAAGTACCGAAAAGGACGTTAAAAGGCTTAACAACCTTTTTGATACTTAAGACCTATTCTGAAGGTGGCGCATTCTTCCAAAGTCGGAAGGAATGCGGCACTTTCGGAATAAATGTGGCGGTTGCTAGGATGGGATGGAAACCAACCAAGCAACCGCCACATTCATAAACTGGCTTTTTGGAAGCCTATTCTTGTGGCACTCCTCCAGTTTAATATGTGCGTTAAACTAGCGCACATTTACGGTACCCTTTTGGTGCCGTTAAACTGGAATAGTGCCACAAGAAGCCTTGTTTGTTGTATATGGAAGTGTCCAAACACCCGTGTTGTATATGGACACTTTCATGTACACCAAAGCAAGCAGCTTCAACCTTGCTGCAACGTTGAAGCTGCTTGCTTTGGTGTACATGAAAGTGTTCGTATACAACACACGGGTGTATATGAACACTTTCATTTACGCCCAAGTGAGCAGCTTCAACGTGCGGCGTTGAAGCTTCTCGCTTTGGTGTAAATGAAAGTGTTCATATACACCGCAGGAGTGTATATGAACACTTTCATTTACACCAAAGCGAGCAGCTTCAACAATGCAGGATGCAACGTTGAAGCTGCTCGCTTTAAATGAAAGTGTTCATATACACCACATGGGTGTATATGAACACTTTCCTATACACCACAGTAAGCAGCTTCAACATCCTGCAATGTTGAAGCTGTTCACTTTGGTGTATAGGAACTGTGTTCTCGGCAGCATTTTCGTGAAATAACGATTCCCTCGTTATTTAACGATAATGCTGCCGAGATTCTGCAATCCGCCTGTTTCCATTAGAAACAGGCGGATTACAGCGAAAGCACTGTCATGCTTTGTGAAGACGCCCAAGCCCACATGAGAATAGCAGTGATGCCTGGGCATCTAGAAATGGCACAGTGAGTCGTGCTATTTAGCATGCTCACTGCGCCAAGATGAGAATCGGGCCCTAGGGATTTTCGGGCAGAAAGGCACGCAAATCTGCATTTTTCACACAAATAATTTCATGAATCAGGCTAAATGTGTTTCAAAGCGCTTCAAGACAAGGGAGGGAACAAGGGAAAAAAAAACAGTGACATTCTTACAAAGATATATATATACGTGTCTTCTGCTTTTAAATCTGAACTACCCGACAGGCTGCAAATAGTAACGGAGAGCGTAGGGGCGGATGTCTAGCTGGCAAGATAATTGTTGTCTGTAAGTTGCCTTCCAGAGCTGTGGACGCATGCTCGAAAATAAATGCATATTTTATGATGGGGAGACCCACACCGAGGCATTGGCACCTTCTCGCTGTACAATAACATCGCCCATTGAGCAGTGCAGGAGATGGATGCCCTTGTAAAAACATAGCTATTATATCCAGCGAGTGTCCCAGTGTGCCCAGACTGCAAAATAAAGGACGGTGATTTCACCTCCGACCAGTGTAAGGGCGTACCAGGAAGGCTTCAGGCCGATTCAGGAACTCGTCATGGCTGTGTGCCCTCCAGAACCCTATCGACCTTGTACTTCCCGAGTCATACATAATTGAACGTTCCTCTGCATTACCCGTGCTCCCTCCCGTGCCGGCGTATGCTGTGCACAGCATTATCAGTTATATAATAAGCAGGCAGGCGTTCCTTAATTGCTGAGGTTGATTAGGTTGATTAATGACTTCTTCAGCCACACAGATCGTTCTGGTGTGTTGAGAAATCGGAAGACTGTGCCACAGTCATGAGTACCCGTAGTTATGGATGGTGAGGCTGGGATTAGAAGGTTGTGGATCAGGCACATCCTGTACGGCATTGCCTGAGTCCCCATCCAGCTGACTTCTCAGAGTCATTGGGCGGACATCTCCTGATGACCTTTTCCGTCCCTTCTTCCTCGCCTCCTTTCTTACTGGCAAAAATGTGTGTATGTTGCCTGGTGTTTTACCCTGCTGTCAAGCAGAACATGCATGAAGAGGGCAGTGAACATTTGAGAACCTGCAAGTGCATGGAATCTGGGTGTGTGAAATTACACCTGTTCAGTGCCTCCACAGGGCTTCCTCCGCAATTCCAGATGTCACAGTTGATGTTCGGGTATACCAGAACAAGCTCAATAAGAGGGGTTGGGGTGGCTTTCCTTAACCTCATCATCTGCATCCTCTTCATCATCATTGTTTTCCTCTTCTTTGGTAGAGAAACAAGGGAACACTAAGGGAAATGGGCAAATCTGTATACCAATATATTGTGGACATCCGGAGTCAACACCTGAGGCATAATGTGAGACTTCCCCTTCTTGAGGAACTATCTATCTTGAAAGAAAGGTTGACAAAAGCACTTAGTCACAACTTTCATATCGCACAAAATGGCACTATGGAGTCAAGAATGCTGGAAATTAAATTGTGACCAGATGTTTTCTTCAAGCACCACTCAGCAGAAGGATGATGGAAGCATGACAGCCCTCTGATTAGCCCAGAGAAGTCCTCCAACGAAGTTAAGCTTAATATTTTTTATAGTATAATGACTCATCCATTTACATACCCCCACTTTCCAAAATTATACTTTTATACTTTGAGCAATTGCTGGCGGGTTTAATTTGGAATAATTCAATTTAATGAAATGCTGCTTTTTGGAATAAACTGTGCATGACCCAGAATATGTGTTTTGGGCAGAATGTTGAGATATGAAGGATAATATATATATATTACACAGCCACAGTACTTATGGTTAAGTTCCTGTTTCCATAGGAAGAGCCCTTTTTGGGTGGCTCAACCCTTCGCTCTCCCTGGAATCCTCACCAAACTTTGCAAATAAAGTATATGGGTCACTCTGAATTTTTTTGCAAAGTTTGGTGAGGTTTGGTCCAAGGGGAGCAAAGTTATAGGGGGGTCCCAAAACTTCTTTTTTTCCCATAGACTGAATGGGGCAAAAACTTTGCTGACACCTACAGCCCAAACCGCTGGACGGATTTTCACTAAATTTGGACCACGAGCAGCGGCTTGGTCCCGAAAGTGTGCTTTTGGTGAAAATCCGTCCAGTACTTTAAAAAAAAATGACCAAAAAGTAGGTCACAAAAAATGAGTGATATCTATGTTCGGTCCGCGGACACACTTCCCTGTTCGCTACGCAGACAGTGTTCTGATTGGCCAATCGGATGGCGTCATGTCTGCGAACATGCAACGTGTACGCTGATTGGATGGTGAAGAGTGTGAAGTGCGTCAGATGTTTGGAAACGCCCACCATCTTGGATCCGCGGACGTCCGCGGACAGCGCGGTGAACCTTTGGAAAAATACTATTTAGTAAAGTGTTTGGTGTTTAAGACTGGGGAGGGTGGGGAGTAAGATATGGGTTAAATGTTGTATTTATTTAGGCGGCATGCACCCCTGTTGTGTTCGTTCTGACCGAGGACAATATGGGTGTCCTGAAATGTTCATAAATAAACGAAATGTGGTGTCCTGAGGACACTAAGCCTGTCCGTATGGTTCGTAGGCAAGTTGGAACTGTTCTAAGAACACATCAAGTGTCCTGGGATGTTCGTAAATAAACAAAATTGGGGTGTTCTGAGGACTCTGGAACTGTCTGAATTGTTCACAAGTGCGCTGAAACTGTCCTAAGAACACACGCGGTGTCCTGAAATGTTCATAAATAAACAAAATGGGTGTGTCCTGAGGATGCTATGACTGTCCGTATTGTTCGCTGGCACCCAGAATATATGTTTTGGGCAGAATATTGAGATATGAAAGAAAATATATATATATATATATATATATATATATATATATATATATATATATATATATATATATATATATATATTACACAGCCACAGAAGTGGCTGTGTAGTTATGTTTAAGTTGCTGTTTCCACAGGAAGAACCCTTTTTGGGTGGCTTATAACTTTGCTCTCCCTGGAATCCTCACCAAACTTTGCAAATAAAGTATATTGGTCACTATGATTTTTTTTGCAAAGTTTGTTGAGGTTTGGTCCAAGGGGGGCAAAGTTATAGTGGGGGCCCCAAAACTTCATTTTTTCCCATAGACTGAATGGGTAAAAAACTTTGCTCACGCCTACAGCCCAAACCGCTGGACGGATTTTCACCAGATTTGGACCACGAGCAGCGGCTTGGTCCCGAAAGCGTGCTTTTTCAAATTTGGTGAAAATCCGTCCAGTACTTTAAAAAAAAATGACCAAAAAGTAGGTCACAAAAAATTTGTGATATCTATGTTCGGTCCGCGGACACACTTCCCTGTTCGTCCGCGGACAGTGTCCTGATTGGCCAATCGTATGGCGTCATGTCCACGAACATGAAACTGTTCTAAGAATACAGACGATGTCCTGAAATGTTCATAAATAAATGAAATGGGGGTGTCCCGAGGACGCTGTCCGTATTGTCCGTAGGCAAGTTATAATATACTTACTGTTTGGTTTAGTAACTGGAGTACATATATTCCTTGTTAATTTCTGTGATAAAAGAAAAGATCATGTTAGTATTGGTATTTTGTAACGACTTATAACATGGAATAATCAACATTTTTTTTTACCCTCATATTTAGTAGATTACAAACTTGTGTACTGTGCAATTTGCTCAGTTTCTGTGTTTGTTGCTAAAATCATTGGGTCTGTGGGAAAAAAAATCCATGTTGGATAAAAAAAAACCTTTTTTGTTATGCTACAGTCTATTTGTTTGTTTGTTTTCAGTGTTCACTTGTTGTTTCTGGCTAATGATCTATATGTTGGCTTGTTCCAGATTTTTGAAGCAGTTAGATATCTGTTGACATATTGTAACTTTCTATTATTTGTTATAATGAAGTGGTATTGATTTATCTGTTTGGATATTGTAAAATCTTGGGGCAGTTAGATACCAGTTGGCGTATTCTAACTGTCTATTTTTTGTTATAATGTAGTGGTATTGATTTATCTGTTTGGTTATTGAAAATATTGGGGCAGTTAGATACCAGTTGGCATATTCTAACTGTTTATTTTTCAATATAATTTAGTGGTTTTCATTTATCTGTTTAGCTGTTGTAGAATCTTGGGGAGGTTAGATACCTGTTGGCATATTTTAACTGTCTATTGTATGATATAATTTAGTGGTATTCATTTATCTGTTTAGTTCTTGTAGAATCTTGGGGCAGTTAGATAGCTGTTGGCATATTTTAACAGTTTATAGTTTTTAATAGAAGTTTTGTTAATGTTTAAGTACAGTTTAGTTAATCAATTTTGGTGTTAAGAAGATTAAATAAGCGTTTGTAAGATTTGCTGGTAATCTCTGCTTTAGAGTAATGGTACTATCATTACATTCGAACCATCCACATTTCTTTTTAATATATGCAGTGTAGTGACCTGCATTGGTTGTGGCTCCTGTGTGGTAGATTATACTTATTGTCGTGAAGGTTTCTTACCAAGTGATACTTGACCATGTGTGAATCCAGTCAGCTTGCAGTTGTTTTTGGTACTATCTGCATTGTAACGTAGCAGCATTAGTATTACGAATTTACTATGTGTTTGTATTAGTAAGGTGGAGTGATTATCCGAATTGCAGGTAGTACATAATCTACCATGGTTTGCATTTTGTACAAGTTGCTGAAATGGAACGGATTCACAATTAGGTATTGATACATACACAAAGCACTCATTAGGGATTTGTTCTTGTGTCACATTGTTGAAGAGAGTGCATGTATATTTCCACATGTATGAAATCTGGAAGATTTCATTTATAGGTATGTTTTTGTTTTCCAGTACTTGTAGTAAGTACATTAGACATTATTGTGGATCTTCCTGTGAGTCTATAGTGAATTTCACCATTCCAGCACAGTAGTCCAACATTTGCAAACACAATTGGTCTGTACTGTGTAAGTAAATGTTGTCAACAATTGGTGGTAATTGAAATAGAATATTCATTGCTACATTTGCGTAGCAACTTACACCAATTACATTTGAAAGTTTAAATTGACCAGGTAGTTCTGTATCTGAGTGTTTTTTTTTTTTAGTTTGTCTTCCTTTTTTGAAGAAGTACCTGGTTTATTTTCCCTAATAGTTTCTTTTTTGTTTGTGGTACTTGATGAAGTATTAGAATATTTTACTCTCCTTGGAGGATTTGCAGTTACATCCTGTTGCATTTCTGTTTGATTTAGTTTTCTTTTACAACATGTTACTTTTTGTGGAACATGATATGTTTTTAGATGGGGGTGTATAGTGAACAGAGTCTATTGTATTCTAAAATGCAAGGAATATCAGCATTTACTTTACTTGCATCAAAGTTGATTAGAAATAGACCGTCAAGTGTACGTAAGCGTGATAGTGCTACGAAGCTCATGCCTTCTTTAAAGACTGTGTTACCAATGTCTATCAATGCTTTGTCTAGGGTAAGACCTTGTGATTTATGAATGGTGACTGCGTATGCAAGAGTTAGAGAAAATTGTTCTCTGCGTACATACAATTCTTTGAAGAGAAGGAATCAAGCTGTTGAGCGTCCTATCCTTTTCACTTCTGAAAGTTTGCCAAAGAGAATATTGACAAACTGAATGTTGTTGTCATGTGGGTATGTTTGAAAGCCAACAACCGTACCCAGTGCTCCATTAACTAGTCCTTGTCCACGTCAAGGTTACGTTTAAGCATTACTCTGCAATTTAAGGATAATTTTAATATTTTTTCCAATCCAGTTGTGTTGGAGATTGAATTTTCTAAACTATTTAGTCTTGTTGTGGCTTGTTCACACATGGGTCGTGTCATACCATGTATGTCTAGTTTTTCTGTGGCGCTAATTTCAATTATGGGTTGCATTTCTTTTTTTTAACATTGTTTCATTGAATTTGAAACAGCTTGCAAGAGTTGGTATTAAGGCCATACAATTGACATTTTTGTGGGCTTATTGTTCCATAACATCTGTAGCACATGCATTATCGCTATAAAGTGCATGAATTTGCAAGGTTTTCAATATTGCTTGTGCTTCTTGAGATAGTATACCAACTCTAATACTTTTTAAGATGTTGGCATAAGTGAGATCTGCAGATTGCCGCATGTTTTCTGTTAATTCTCTATATTGGAAATGTTGCCAAAGGTTGACGTTTCCTATGTTGCCAACAATTTTATGGCAGGGTTTGTGTCCTAAGGTTTTAAAAATAGGCACATCCTTCACTGGTGTCAATTGAAGAAGATCTCCGAAAACAATAATGTGTTTTCTTCCAAAGAGCTCTTCGTAGGTTGTTTTGAGTACTTCTTGTAATCTGAGGTGAATCAAAGCCAACATTAGGTTGGAGACCATGCTCACTTCATCTATTAGTAGCATTTTCATTTGTTTCAATACTCTGCGTAGTTTCATTGCAGCTTCTCTAGAAAGTTTGCAATAGTATAATTTGTTTTGGTGTTCTACTGGCAGGAGTAGTAATCGGTGTAAAGTGACACCGCCTATGTTGTAGGTAGCTAAACCTGTGGGGGCAGTGACAACAGTGACAGTTTGTTGTTTGTCAATTGTTGAAGGAATTCACTGATGATTTTGATTAAGAATGTTTTGCTAGAACCAGATTCACCACTGACGTACAGTAGTATAGGTTTGTAATTTTGGCAGGTGCATTCTCTGTTTTCATGTTGTACACCATGTGCAATTTCTTTTGTTACTTCTTGAAAAATGCTACGTTGCTCATTGTTTAGTTTTGATTGTTGTATAGTTAATTCTTCTTATCTTCATACTGACACATGGTGTTTTCTACTTCCGTCATAGCTAATTCTGCCTCATTTGTTATTAGTGGCTCTCCCAGTGGTTCGTGGCTTCCTGTTACAGAAGGTTGAACACTGCCAGGAGTGTCCTTATCTAGTTGGGTCTGGAGTTCTTCTTTTGTTGCTGTTCATTGTGCAACATTGTTTTGTACTGTGTAAAGTTTACATCGGTTATAGTGCTTTCATTTGCTTTGAAAGCGTCTTCGTAGGAGTCATAGTTATAGAGTATTTCTTCTTCTTTTCTCCATGCTTTGAAGAGTTGTAGCAGGGATATGTAATATAGTTCTTTATGTTGAGGAGTATTTAATGATAATTGGATATGATTAATTAAATTTGGGTTGGTGAGTTTTACTAAGCTGCCTTCACAATTTGATACTTTGTATCTAACATTTTTTTTATCAGGTTTTATATTATTTTTGTTTGTGAAGTTTTGGGCTATGTGGTATAGACACATGGTTTCTAAAGTGGTACTTCTGTTTGGGTAGTATGTGTCCAGCAAATAGTGTTTTTAAAATGTCTTGGCTGTTGGGATCATGTTTGGCTATTGTTTCTATATCGTCATATGATTTCAGAACTCTTTTTCTAGATTTAGCAGGACCAAGACTTAGCCGTGCTATATTTTCAGATTTGCCATACAACGCAGTACCGGTTAAACGATCTGCTGCTTCATAGGAGCCACATTCTCTATGGGAGAGCATTTTTATGCCCAAGCTGTATAATTTCTGAGACAGTGTTTTGTCTGATGACAGGTCATTCCAGAGGTCTTGGAGCTCTTTTTTTTCTGCTTTGGTTAAGTATGCTGTAACATATCGTGCAACTGCAGTGGAATTGTCTGCAATGTGCTGCACATCTATGTTTGCATTCCATAAGTGGCAACTATTGCATTGTAATCATTGATATATTTTTCTTCTCCTGTTCTTTTTATGTAATATGTATTTTTAGGTGATTTACTTTTAACACTCTGTCTAACTGAAGACATGAAGTTGTTTACTTGACCTGTTTTTGTAACTGGTCTAGGGAAACAAAAGCAGCATTTGGTGTAGTATTTCCCTTTGTTTTGGAATTTGCGACGACAATATTTGCCACATTTGTGTCTTTGAAATTGTAAACTTTATGCATGAAGATCACTATTTGTTGCTTCCGATGGAATTTCACAAGTGACATATTTTTCAATAAACTGTAACACAGTGGCATCATTGTCTTGACCAAATTTAGGAGTGTCTTTAATCCATAAAAGCATGTGGATATGTGGTGCTCCTCTGGCTTGGTATTCTTTTCTCCAGAAGAAGTGTTGCACTTCTCCGAGGAAGGAACAGTTTTATTACAAATGAAGTGAAGCATAGCAATGAAGCGATGCTGAAAATATCTTGAAACATTAACAGGATCTAGAGAACAAATTTCTCCAGGTGTTAGTATATCTATGTTTGTTTTGTTTTTGTTTGATATGCGTAGGAAATCATGTAAATCTTCCCATGCATATTCTGCACAACTTAATGTAACAAACCAAGTGGGTGGGCCAAGGTTTCTTATCATACAACGTACATCTCCACGACGTTGGAACCAGTACTCTTTAGTACCACGCATGTTTGCTAATAGATTTGTAATACTTGATTGTAAAACCTCATCTTTTTTGTTGCACTTTTTGTAATAATTGTGTAGCTGACATATTTTGAAAGTGGGTTCCTGATTTTAATGTGTGTGCAACTCTGTAACATAGAGTTGCTAGTTCACTTTCAAAGAGTAGGTGGAAAATGTATTCCACATTTTGTCTAAATCTGGGATCTTCAGAATACATCCGTAACGAGCGGTATTCTGATGCTGTTATTTTAATAGGTCTATCATCGTACCTTCCTCTTTTGCCAGTAGGAAAGAGTAGAGGAAAAGCATGTGCTTCTATACTTTTTCCCATATGCTGATTGGTGATCCTATTGTTTGTCGCATTTGGTATGTTTCTAGTGCATCTTCTACGGTGTCATTAGAGTGCAATGGATGAATTGTATAATGGTCTAAAGTATTGGATACTGTAGCAGGATCTAGAAGCTCAAATTGACCAGCTTCTGGTGATTCTTGAATTATTTCAGTGGTTTCCTTCAAGTTTTTTCAATATTAATTTCTTTGTAGTATTCATTATTGTCTTTTAGATATTGCAAGGCTTGTCTAACTTTATGTAAATCTACTAGTTGTTTCCAAATTTGTTTGTCTTTTGTAGGTACACTATTTACTAAGATAATTAAGATTTCTCCATTGGACGTTGCACTCCCAGAGTGTTAACGTTTTGTTTTAGATCTAATGGTAAATGCACTACTTTTCCACAAATGCCTTTCATCAATTCAGAGTGAGGTAATTTTGCTGTTTTTGGTTGAAGGCGTATTATTGCTTGAAAGGGTGAACTTTTTGAATAATGATGCTCTCATATAAATTGAGTTGTTGTAGGGATTTTGGTAGTGGAAATAATTCCAAATTATTTGTGATAGCACGTGAAGGAGTTTGATTGTTGTCAAGTTTTGTAGTGCAGTAACTGCAAAGTATTAAGGGGTCAGTTATTTTGTATTTGTTTTCTGCTATAGGGTAGAGAGCTAATTCAAACCATTTAGAATCTTCATTGTCTTCTATTTTGTATGTTAGGTCTACAGTTTTTGTGTTACTTTTATAAAAAGTTCTGCGGCAACATACACACACATGGTTTGGTACTTCAGCAGATGTACTTTTAAATTTCAGTATTTCTTTTATGTATGTGTGTAGTAGACGGTTGCCATGCATAGAATTGTTGCTAATTTGTTTTAAAGCTATTTCATTCTGTAAGTGGCTTTCACTTCCAAAATATTTTTTCTGGATATAGTCGATTTCTTCAAGTAGGTCTTTTGCTGTACCATGTAGAAGAATGCTATTTAAATTGGCTAGTTCTAAAGCAGGACTCTTAGCATAGTACAGTTTATAGACTAGATTTATTATAGTTGAATGATGTGTTGATATCATTTCGATATGATGGAAGGTGGTTTTTCAAGTAGGTCCTGAAATGCAGGCCAATGAATGTCCTTGTAGTCCTGTGTACTTGCGCACTGGACAGGTATCCATATTTTGCAGTAGTTTAATTTTGATTTTGTCTTTGCCTTTCACATACTGATTGAGGAATTGGCTTAAAGAATTGAAAGATTTTTTGGGAATGTTACACATTGACGTGCATGGCCATTTGTATACTAGACATTCTGATTCAGTTGAATGGAGAGGTAATTCTAAGTTTTCTGGGGATATTTTTGTAAGCAGTATTTCTTGTTCCATTATGGTATTATTAACTTTTTCATAACCTCGTCCACTGCTATGTATGGCAATTGTATTTGTTTGCTTTTGTTTGTATGCTTCTTCATTAAAATATGGTTCTGTGCTTGTAGTGTGACTCCACTCACCTCCACAGATATTTAAGAAGTTACTTTTGTTGACATTTCTTTTATTGAGAAGTCTTTTTTTGTGATTTAGTCATTAGTTTTGTTAGTGGTTTCATTTTGTTTAACACTAAAATAAATAACTTTCTTTTGAGAAGGATTGCACTGTCTATCAAAGCTTCTAAGATTAATTTCCTACGGTAGGTTTTAAGGGTTGTGCATGATTTCTCTCCTGTTTTTATAAGATTTTGAAGGACTCTGTGGCGGAACATTTTTGCTAAAATACTTTTTTTGGTATGCTTACTTGGCACTATATCAAGATTTATAGGAGCAGTTTTTATCAGTAGTGGTAGCTGAATTCTTGTTAATTGTTTTCTGTTTCGTTTTACATTTTAATAGAGGAGGCAAAGTTTATGTACTTGAAGCTTGTTTTGTTTCGCTAAATAACTATTAGCTGTTTTGTTTGAACTTTTTTTTACAAATTCTGCTAGAGATGGATGCTTCTTTTGGACACTTCTATTTTCATTTGCTCTACTTCTGCATTGCTTTCTATGGACTTGATGTTTGGTAGGCATTCTTTATGGTCTGTAGAAAAAAATAAAGAAGGTATGGGTTGGGGTGTTCTGCAATGTATGTGTGCTGTGTGCATGAGTGTCTGAGTATGATGAAAAAGATGTATGTGATCGTGTGTGATTGTGCATTGGGCAACTACAACTAGTTGGGATGGGTATTCATGAATTTATGTGCTACTAAACTGGGGTTCATATGACAGTAGAAAGTAAGCGAGTGGTGAGGAGAAGCACAAATAGTAAATCTAATGGTATACAATGAAAACAGTTGTTTGTTCTATAATATTAAAATTCTAGGGGCTGAGTTGTGTCATCTGTGTGCCGAAAAATGGGAATTTGTGCGCCATTCTGCCTGTAAATCTCTGTTTAACAAATGGGGATTTGTTGACAGAATGGTGCACAATCTCTGTTTTTAGGAGCAGTAATTGCATGAATTAACCTTACAGTATGTTTGAGTAATAGTACAAATGTTATGGTGGTATTTAATTTACTTTTTTTGTGGAATGAGCAGGTTTCTTCTTAGTTGTTGTTTGTACATCAAATTCTGCTGCTGCTTTTCAGGAGAGTAGTTTTCACTGCAATTGTAAAGGAAATAAATTAGTAATTTTGTTTGTATATAGCACTGATGTTAATTTAGACATTGATTTTTATGTTCTTTGTACAAGTATTGTTGTTTGATATTTGAACATAGTGCGTGCATGCAATTTTGTTTGACTATGTGAACTCTTTATATTTTACTTTAAATATATGTTAGTTCAACATGCTTTGCAAATGTGTGTGTAAAAAGAAATTAAATAGCAGATAGGTTTGGAAGTGACAGTTGATTATAGCAGATGGGAAAAATGACAGTAAGTTCATTTTATATATTATAGAAGCAAAAAGTCAGTTAATCTGTTTATATGACTGTATAAGAATTGTACATGTGCTATACAGAAAAGATGCATACCTGTGGTTTGTGTTCATGCATATGGATATGCATGCAGCTGCAAGTAGAAATCCTGTAGACTTGTACAGTATTTCTTGTAGAAGGTGCTTTCCAATGATATGGCACTTGTACTGAGAGTGATTAACAGTACATTTTAAGTGCTGATCTATGATGATGGAGTTAGATGTAGAGGGCTTGGATGTGATTTGTGGATGGTCGTGTGGCTGGTTAGCTATATCCAATGAGGGAATGGCACAGATAGTGAAATGGAAATGGACTGTCCATGTTACGATATGTCCGCAGACATGGCGGTAGTCCGCAGACATCGCGTGTTACATCAGGGGATTTTGGGGAGGGGAGGCATGCAAATGAGAATGAGCAGAGCAGGGATTGGTCAGTAATGTTTAGTGGGTGTGTTGTGCCAGGAGAGAGTTTATCAGATACTCTTTTTCCTGAGAGAAGAATCTGTGTTTCAGAAAACAGATTGTTTGGATTTTGGAAGACTCGTGGATACATTGGTTGAAGGTGCATGCAGAAAGCTGTGGAGTAGCTGTAGATCTTGGATTCCCACATGTGGAAGTGCACTGGCATGGAGTACATGGAATGAAGTGGCTGGACTTGCTACCTCTCTGTGCTACTTTGGAGACAGTGTATCATCCAGACATAATTGTAATTAATTGTGGAGGGAACAGTTTAGGACATGTGTCTGGAATTTCTTTCCAATTTGCAATCGAAGAAGGACTTGGGAAGGTCATGGACATATTTCCAAATTCTCAAGTAATTTTTTCTCGGATTGCGCAGAGACAAATGTGGCTGCGTTCTTCTTCATTTGGTCCGCAAATGGAGAAAGCAAGGCGCAATGTCAATAAGGCTGTTTGTGCCTTTCTAAGAGATCTTGGCATGTCCTCTATCGCAATGAAAATATTATGTTTCGTAGCACATACATTTTTTGCAGAGATGGAGTCCATCTTACTTATGCTGGCAATCAGTTTTTTCTGAGTAATGTACAAAATGCATTGCAACCTTTTTTGGAATTACAGCATGCATTTTGTAGTAGGTGTTGAGCGTTTCAAGTTTTTCAAACACAAACAAACACCACCAAAAGGCTCTTTTCAGAGCCACCACTTCCTCCCAGACAAAACTGCAATGGTTATGATAGGGCAGCACCCCAACATTTTAGATGTTCGTGGACTGTGGGCGGACTTCTAAAAAATACACAAGGCCCTGCTTCATTTATTTTCACTTCTATTTTTAAACTGTGAAAGGCGGCTCTGAAAAGAGCCTTTTTTATTTTTGTTTGTTCATATTTTTTTGGGGGGTTTTATACACGACACACTAGGAGAGGAGAGAAAAGCAGGGTATGGGGGGACACCAACCATGGGGATATGAAAGGGCGGGTGGAGAGAGGAAGATGTAGAGTGGGCCTTACTTAAGTAGTGAGCAGGTCTTCTCGTGCTCTGAGACGTACTGGGTCACAGTACATACTCACAACTGTGACCCTCAAAAGGTAAGGGTCATCAACATTTTGAATTGCCTGTGAGGCAGCTGGAGGAATACGCTGTCCCACTGGAGTGTTCCTTGTGGTGACAGGATCGGAAACAGAGGATGTAGTAGAGGAAGTCAACCTACTATGCTCCTCGCAAGGTACAACCTTGCGAACGGCCCCCGTGTGGAACGACTTTGGGTGTCGCTTCATAGTAGTCGTACCAAAGCTGTACGAAACAGGCCTCCTGTGACTCGGTACCATTTTGCACTGGTTGCAGGTGACTTGGTTCGCACGTGCCATAGGTATGTTACCATGAATGGTAAATAACTGCCAAACCCAAGACTCACAGCCTGTGTTGGTAGTAGGGACTTCCACTACCTAATTCTCATCATCCTCTTCATCCTCCTCTGCATCCTCACTCCTGTTCCCCTCTTCAGGCCCTTGGGGAGGTGGTGGTGGTGGAGGGGGTGGGGGTGGTGCTGATGCAGATGTAGCACCAGGTGGCAGTAGTGCAGCCATGGATGCCATCAGGTTTCAGAAATAAAGCTGGAAAATTGGCAGCAGAAATGCACTGTGTTCTGTAAGATAGCCAGAAACACAATGAGGATGAGCTCTGGGGTGTGGCCTTTTATAGGGGTGCTTGTGCGACTTTCGCGGACATGCGCGCTGTCCGCGGACAGATCGAACTTCAAAAAAAGGTTCAAAAAGTCCCAAAAAGTATGTAGAAAATCAGGATTACTGTCTGGGACTTGTGCTATGGTGATTTATTATTGAAAAATATTGTGGATTGCCTGAAAAGGTAGTTTTAAATTGTTTGGGGACACGCCAGTGTCTGCAGTCAGAACACATGCTCAGCGTGGGCGCGGTCACATGATAGCGTCGCGGACATGTACGTGAAGGGAAGCTGTTTGGGTCCTGAAACTAATTAAAAGTGCAACACAAGCGAAATGAACAGTTACGAACAGGCGTTTGTTCTTAGAACAGTGATGTCATCAATGGCATTTGTGATGTCATCTTTGATGTCCTGGGTGTTAGTCTTAGCAGTGCACAGTGGTGGCGCGTGTTATGGTTGTTTAACTTACCATAACTGGTGAATTTCAGGGGTTTTTCGGTTTTACTTTGAACCATAACGTCCATTTAACAAAGTTTTTTTATTGAATTTCATAGGTTTTTAGTAGCGCAACTTAACCATAACGTTCCTTTAACAAAGTATTTTTACTGAATATATGTATATATATATATATATATATATATATATATATATATATATATATATAATTTTGCCATCATTTTCGATCTGCAGAGGACCTGTCCGAATGGGTCATGCTGCAGCTGCTCCATTGAAGGTGAGTGACCCCTCTTGCTCCCTCCATCTGGGTTTCTTGCCCCCTTCCTTGCTTTTTCTCCTTTTTAAATTCTCTCTTCACCCAGATCCCCATTACTTCTTGCTTTTCACCCCCCTGGCTTTTCTCCCCTCCCCTCTTCCAGGCCCCTCTCAAGTCTAATAGTCTATTTGAAGCCTTAGCTTCCCCAGACCAGTACTCGGCACAGCCTTTGGATCTGCAGAGGACCCGTGTAAATGGGCCATGCTGCAGCTGCTCCGTTGCAGGTGAGTGCCCACTTTCGCCACCTACATCTTGGTTTCTTGCCCCCTCCATCTTGGTATCTTGCCTTTTTTTCCTCGTGTTTTCTAGTTTTCTCCTTTCCTCTTTACCCCGGCCCATTTACTTCCGGATTTCCACTCCACATGGCTGCAGTGTTGAGTGATGCAGGCGTGCAGGAGACGTTGCTTGATGATACGTAGCACGCATCGCTACGTCCAGCTTCCAAGCCTTTAAGCACCAAGGTTCAGACCGTCTGTGGGAAAGCCCTTGCAGGTAAAGGCTGCAGTGATTTACAACGCAGGTGTTTGGCGGCAATGGGGTAGTGGTGCACTGCTATGTTCAATGTACCCCCTCTGACCTCGTGCCCTTCTTCCTCTGCACATGCGGGTCCCCCTGCAACCGTTCCTCGCACCTACCGATTCGCTTGCCTTCTCCCCTGCCTAAATGTGCTCCCTTGCAACTTAGGCCACACAAGCTCCCTTGAAACATAGGCCGGGTGCACCTCTCATAACTTAGGCCACGTGTGCTCCCTGCTACTCAGGCCATGTGAGCTCCCTCGCATCAGGCTGCACCACAAATTAGGCCGTGTGTGCTCCCTCGCAACTTAGGCCGCACACACTCTCTCGCAATCTAGGTCGCGTGCGCTCCTTTGCATTTTAGGCCCACCACATCCTGTCTATGCTTACCCTCACAGCATGTTCCCTACCTTACTCCTGCATCTTCCCCCCTTAGTTCCCTGACCTATTGTATTGTCACCCCTTGTGCAGTGTTTCCCTGGTCATTTAATTGTTTTGTTTTCTCTACTGTACCTTTGCATTGTCTGCATTGCTCTACTTCTAGGTTCCTTAGTTGTGTACTGTGCCTTTGTTGGGTTTCTGTACTGTACTTTGATGCTGCTGTTGTTTTTTCTCTCTTGTATTGACATTGTGTTGTTCACTCTGTATTGACATTCCAAGCATTGCCTGTATTCTTTACTTCTAGGTTTCCTTGGTTGTGTATTGTGCTTTGTTTATGGGTTCTGTATTGCACCCGATTTTGTAGGTCTGGTGTTTCTTGTTCTATGTGTTGTGCTCCCCTCTCTTTTGTGTACCTCCTGTTTGCCTCCCTGCTGTCCGCCCCCAGCATTACATCCTCATGCTTGCCCCCCCCCCTTTCTTCCCTGCACCTTCTATGGTGCTACCTGTCTTCCCTATCTTCTTTAACTGCTATTCTGTCAACTATCCTATGCCTCTCACTAAGTCTAGCAGGAAGTAGCTCAAAAGGGTCATCCTGGTTTCCAAACCCGTCCTCCCTATCGCTGATACCTACACCAATGCTTCCTTCAAACAGAGCCTTACCGGCATACTCTTTGTCTTTCCCTCTCTCGGCCTATGGACCCACCATATGGTCTTTGTTCTCAGTCCTTTTTCTTCATCTCCCATTAATGGTGGCACCCGGTTGGAGGCCCTCCTGGCCCCCTTCCACTCCTCTAAAACCATCATTAATGCCTATTTAAATGGCACCATCTTGGTCCAGGGCCCTCAGGCCAATATCCTCCATTTTGAAAGTTGCTGGAACAGAATCTCTGTTCTCTCTAAGACGAGAGCCTACATCCAAGCCCATGTCTGCGGCAATGTTAGATGCCGCAGACATGGGCTTGGATGTAGGCTCTCGTCTTAGAGAGAACAGAGATTCTGTACTGTCGTTGGAGCAGGTGGCAGGACAGTTTGTTAACAGGAGAGCCTGATGCCCACCACTTCCTCTCAGCTGCCCTATGCTTGCGTTTAAGGTTGGCAAGGTCAGAATCGAACCAAGAGTTGCACTTGGATGTGGGCTTCAAATGGATCCTGATGACAGGGGCAAGGACATCAAGAGTGTTAGATAACGAGAGATGCATTTTAGAGAGAGCTGTGTCACAGTGTGAGTCAACCAAAGGTGAAGCAGGAAGAGAAGGCAGGGTATTCAGAGAGGAAGAACAGAGTGCAAGAGAGGTGGTGGAGGAAGGAGTTAACAAGGATTGCCAAAGAAGCAGCAGAGGGTGCCAAAGCGGTGGCTAAGGAAGGAGGTGGCAGAGGAGCCAGAGAGGTGTAAGTAGGGATAGCAGGAGAAGAAAGGAAGTTGATAAGGCACGAGAAGCAACTTTCAAAATGGAGGATATTGGCCTGAGGGCCCTGGACCAAGATGGTGCCATTTAAATAGGCATTAATGATGGTCTTAGAGGAGTGGAAGGGGGCCAGGAGGGCCTCCAACCGGGTGCCACCATTAATGGGAGATGAAGAAAAAGGACTGAGAACAAAGACCATATGGTGGGTCCATAGGCCGAGAGAGGGAAAGACAAAGAGTATGCCGGTAAGGGTCTGTTTGAAGGAATCATTGGTGTAGGTATCAGTGATAGGGAGGACGGGTTTGGAAACCAGGATGACCCTTTTGAGCTATCTCCTATTTCCTGCCAAGAAATAAAAGACTCCTACAGTATAACCAATATTTCACAAGGACAATAAAAAAACACAGTCACTAGCAGTCACTGAAATATTATTATTATTATTATTATTATTATTATTATTATTGTTATTATTATTATTATTATTACTAAGCTCAGATCTAGCTTTAAGAAGCAACAGAGCATTTCACAGAGATATACAACAGTACAGATGCATAACAAGGCACTTTTCAGAGGTAACAACCAATCAGATATACTGCGGGGTAGGATACATGGGGCACAGAGGAGAGGTACAGCACTCTTAAAGACACTAAATATATAATCTTCCTGGCTAGAAAACAATTTCTCTAAAACTAATATGTGGCACAATAAATAAAATACAACACACTTAATAACAGACACTGAATAAAATCTCTTCATACCTATACAAATTACATGATCATTATCTGCAACTGATGTTTGGTTTGGTGGCTAAAAGATAAGAAAGGCACTTACAGCCATGGAAAATAATCTCTTCCTGCCCACCATAAAAGACTGTAAATTGTCTCTGCAAACGGCAAATGTAATCTCAAGTCTCCCATGAAATGCAATGCAAGGAAAGTCTTGTTCTGTGACAGTAGAATATGCTATAGCAACTAAAAGATAATATTTCCTCTTAAAGTTACTCAGTCGCTCAGTTTAATCTGCAGCCTACCAAAAATATAAGACTTTTCACTGCAACTAGAATTTGCCATGGCAACTAAAAGGCAATGCATTCAGTTTCAGACAGGCAATCTGATCTCGCTTCATCTTCCAATAAATGTAAGACCTTTTTCTGCAACTAGCGTTTTGGTCTTGAAAATAAAAGACTACATACAGATTTTCAGATCTAAATGTAGACTCCTACTTTAAAACATGAGCCTTTCTTCTATCCAATATGTTTCTGGTTTATCAACTAAATCACAAGACACTCAGTTACACACATTTAATATAATCTACCTTTTACGAAATGTAAAAAACACATTAATACAAATAGAATTGTAGCTAACACATTCAACGTTAGACAGTGAATGCAATCTCCATCTGCCTACCAAGAAATTAAAGGCTTATTCTAGTGAAATAGTATTGTGTACAGTCTGTACGGTACAGACTGGATACTTGCAGGCTGATTTAGTATCAGTACTTTTGAAGTGTTGCATAGATCCCGCAGTGTTACATGCTAAGGTCTTGGATGCCATTGGTGGATGCGTGTGTGACTGTTTACTTGTAGCCAATCAGGTACTGGTGGAGAAAGAAATAGTGTAAAGGGTGGAAGTCTGCTACTGTACTGGGGCACAGCCCTGCACGCAATTTGGCAACTGCACGTACCACATTGTGTGGTTCTCACCATGAGGCCCAATAGAAATATGATTGTGGAGATTATCCAATCAGGTATTGTGGGTGTGGTTCAGTGAAAGCGGCGCTCATACAGTGTTCCATTAATGTGCATAGTGAGGGTGGTTGAGATGGCAAAATGCATTGTGTTGATTTTGGGTGATGCGTTTGTGTTCGATCTACACAAGTATGCTTCAGAAAGACACTTTGATGGCAATTTTGGTCTGGAAGGAGTGCACGCCTTGTGGAACAGTGTATATGAGCGCAGTTTCGCTGATATGCATAAACTTTGCAGAGACTTGGCCACCTTTGGGACTGTGGATGTCGTCGTCCTTCACTACGGCGATATGCATATGAGTTAGGTGCCTTCTTTAGGTTTGTACTGTCAAATCAGAAAGTTGCTGAATGCAGTGAGGCGTCTTTTTCCAATTGACCAGGTGCTCATTTCATCTGTACTACCAAGAAGAGTAGGGGTGACTGGTGATGAATGTTGTTCCGAGCGAGACGCTAGGAGGTGTCTCATCAACAGAAGCTTGTCAGATTGGGTGCACTCGTGTGGGATGTTTTTCTGCAACAATGACCTCATTAGTTGTGGAAATGCAGAGATTTTTTTTATGGGAATGGCCTTACCTTGTCGCCCATTGGCAAATGAGGTTTTGTTTACCAAGCTAAAGTGTGCAGTGAAAAGTTTACTGTAATATTGTGCCTGCAAGAATACAGTAAACTAATGAAAAATTGAAGAAAGTTGTCTCGCAACAAGCATCTAAAATGTGAAATTGAAAAAAAATAAGCCTTTGAACAGCCTCCCTTAAAAACAAAATTGAAATGTATACGTCCAAGGCGGTACAGAGCATGAAAACCTCATCTGGGTATTTCCACGATGGGGATGGAAATGGGACTGTGCAGGCTGAAGTATTGCGCAATGCTGTTTCTGGGTGTGGTGTGTACGCAGAGGACTGGTGTTGAAAACGTATACTGTTAAATGGAGAGCTCTTTAATGTAATTGGTGGATGCGTGTGCAACATTATAAGAGAACATAATGATGGCGTGCAAGAAGGAAAGAAGTGGAAAGGGAAGAAGAATTGTTGATGCTTCAGTGGGCAGCACCAGTAGCGATACTTGGTAAAGCGCACATGCCATATTCAGCTCTTCTCACCATGGTGCCCAATGGAAATGTGACTGTGGGCATTGTCCAATGAGATGCGCCGGGTGTGCGTCATGGGCAAGGGTGGCCATAGTGAGAGGGACTCTTCCTGTTTCACTGGGGCGCGACCTTCGCTATACTTTCAGAAGCACACATGCTAGAATCTGTGTGTCTCACCATGCGGCCCAATGGAAATGGAACTGTGGGGAATATGAAATCAGGAACTCTGGGTGTGGTTCACACAAAGGCCCGGTCATACTTTTGTATACTGCTCTGTGTAGTGAGGCTGTTTGACATGGCAAAACGGCTTGAATTGCCTTTGGGTGATGCATTTGTGCTACATATGCATAAGTATGCCCAGGAAAGACACTTTGATGGCCACTGAGATTTGGAAGGATTGCACGCATTGTGGTGTGGTGTGTATGACAGCCGTATTGCCGATATGCATGCCCTTTGGAAAGACATTGACCCTTTTCATACTGGCTATGTTATCATCATGAAGTACGGCGACATGTATATGGGTTACCTGCCTTGTTTACGCATGCGTCGTCCACTGAAGAGGTTGCTAAATGTCGTCCAGATGCTTTGTCGCACAACCAAGGTGCTTTTCTGGTGCCTAATAGTAATAAGAGTGTGGGACAATGGTCATGTAAGTTGTTCTGAGCCAGAGGTTGGAAGGTGTATTTTGAACAGAAGCACATCCATTTTTTTGCCCGCTGGTGGGATATTTCTCAGCAACAATGAACCCAGTCGTTGTGCAAATGCAGAGTCTTTTGAAGCAGAAGGTATTTCGTTGTACGCCATTGGTAATGCTGTTTTGTTTGCCCGTGACATCATGACATAGGCTTGTGATTTTTTGTCTCAGTCCAGGAGTGGGAATGACCAAGCGATTGTCCTTGAACAGGTATCCGTTCTTTGTTTTGAGATTCCATCGATTCTTTCTCTTAAACTCCTTCCAAGGTTCAGAGGACTGCGTTTGAATTCGAATATCCTCCAGGAGGGTAATTGCTTGGGCAAAAATTATTGTGTGGGGAAACATTTTAGGAAAGGTTCGATCCTCAAGGGGTTCATAGTCAGGACGCCAGGATAAAGCATCGGCTATAATGTTGTGTGTTCCAGGGAAGGGATGGATTTGGAATTGGTATTGGGCAAAAAAGAAGGCCCAGCGGGCTTGGCGACTGTTTCTACATTCTAGGGATTGTAGTACTTGGAGATTTTGATGGCCTGTGCAGACTTGAACTGGGTGTTTGGCTCCCAGAAGGAGATAACGCCAATCAGTGAAGGCCTGACGGATGGCTAACAATTCCTTCTCCAGGATGGAATAATGGGTTCCACTGGGAGTCAAGGTGCGGGAGAGATAGGCGATGGGGGGTTCTAGTTTGTCTCCAAGTTCCTGTTTCAGGACTGCACCAATGGCGTAGTTGGAAGCATCAGTTTCGACAATGAAGGGTCTCTCTGTGTCAGGTTGAGCAAGGATGGGAGCTTGTGTGAACTCCATCTCGAATCGTTGAAACGCCGAATCTTGGACTGAGGTCCACTGAAAGGGGGTGTCATTTTTTAACAATGTAACAATAGGATGAACAATCTCTGAAAATGCTGAATAAACTTTCTGTAGAAGTTAGCAAGCCCCAGGAAGGATTGAATTTGCTTTACGCTATTAGGAACAGGCCAAGATAGAATGGAATTAACCTTCAAAGAGTCCATTCCAATCCCCTTTTGGCTAAGAACAAACCCGAGATAGTGAACAGTAGACACGTGAAAAAGGCATTTCTCGGGTTTGGCCAGGAGTTTATGTTCCTGTAGAGGTTGTAAGACTGCCCTTACGTGCTCTTCATGTTCTTGATGGTCCTTGGAATAGATCAGTATGTCGTCTAGATATACAATGACGAAGAGGAACAGCATATCAGAAAATACCCAATCCATAAAGCGTTGAAGACTGATGGGGCATTAGCAAGTCCAAAGGGCATAACTAGATATTCAAAATGGCCGAAGGGTGTTCTAAAAGCTGTCTTCCATTCGTGACCTTCCTTTATAAGAATAAGATGGTAAGCGCCCCTGAGGTCTAGTTTTGTGAAGATGACAGCACCTCTGACGGCTTCCAGGATGTCTGAGATGAGAGGCAATGGATAACGATCCTTAAGAGTGCATTGGTTAAGGCCACGGTATGCAAGACATGGCCTAAGCTCCTTGGAATCCTTCTTGGGAACAAAAAATAGGGAGGCGCCCGCCGGGGACTTGGATGGTCGAATAGTTCCGTTTTCCAGATTGGTATCCAGGTATTCCCGGAGGGCCCTCTTTTCAGGTTCTGACAAGATAAACATTCTTCCAAACGGAATTACTGCTGAAGGTTCGGTATCGATGGGACAATCTTCAGGCCTGTGGGGTGGTAGAGCTTGAACTATGGCTGTTGAGAACACATCTTTGTACGCCTGATAGGCCCTGGGAATCTGGATGACGTTAGAGATGGTGACTGGTATTTGTTGATTTTCTTGGAAGTCTTCAGATGGCTTTGGTAAGGTGTTCAAGGACAAACAGTGGGACATACAATGTTCCGAACCAAGAAATAGAGATCCTGCTGCCCAAATGATATATGGATTGTACTTCTGTAACTAGGGCATGCCTAAATAGTGGCCAGACCTTATAATGAAATTTAATCCTCTCTTGATGGTGGTTTATGGAGAGAAAAAGCTCCTTGGTTTGTAGGGTTATGGGTCCTGAAGACCAGGGTCTTCCATCGATTGCTTCAATAGGTTGCATAGTCTCTCATGTTTTGCATGGAATGTGATGAGTTGTGACCCAATCATGATCTATGAATATGCCCATGGCTCCGCATACCACTAATGCCAGGATGGGGTAGGATTCTTTCTTGGAAGGCGATAGAAAGGCCTGTAGAATCACAAGGTTATTTTGTCCAGGAGAGTTCAAGGAAGGAATTGATGTGGAGCAGACATCATTCTCCCGAAACTGTGTCCCATCTAGGATCGGGAGCTGGCCTTTCCCAAACGCTGTGGAGGAGCAATAGGGCACTCTCTGGCAAGATGTTTATCGGAGGCGCAATACATGCAGAGACCAGTGTGAATACGGCGCATCCTTTCTTGTGGGGTAATGGGTCCACGGAATGCCCCCAGTTGCATGGGTTCTGGATCTGAGGTCAGAGAAACTGCGGGTTCTGGGCTAGAAGGGTGGTCTATGACAGCCTTTTGGAATGATGATTTCGACTTCTTTTTCTCCACCTTTCTTTCCTGGATTCAAAAATAAATTTGCAAGGAAAGGTCCAAGAGGGCTTGGAAGGAATTAGGGTGAGCTACCCTGTCTAGCTCGTCCTTTATTTCTTCATTCAAGCCTCTGCGAAAGAGAGTGAAGCTACCCTCTTGGGACCAATCAGCTTCCTTCATAAATTGTTTGAAACGGGTGACATAGGTAAGCATATCCTGGGATCCTTGTCGAAAATCAAGTAGACGTTCTTGGACGCTGTAAACCTGCTCAGGACGATCAAATATGGTCTTTAGGGCTTCCACGAATCCATTGTAATCATCCAGCAGGGCGTCGCCCGAATTGACTAGGGGAGTTGCCCAGGTTAATGCGTTGCCAGTGAGGTGTGATATCATAAACCCCACCTTTGCTCTAGGGGTGGAAAAGTATTAGGGTCTGAAGGTGAAATGCACCAAGCATGAATCAAGGAAGGCACAGAGGGTCTTTGGAGAGCCATCATATTTGTCCACCACTCCTCCCAATAACACACTTTCCTTGGTAGCAGAATCATGAGACAATACCAGCTGCTTTAACGCAGCTTTCTCAGCTTTAAGGTTTTGAACTTCTGTGGTGAGTTCCTGCATGCCTAGCATGAGGTCTTGAACCGCGGCTTCCATCCCTGTATACATATCGATTTTTAGGCGTCTCAATCTGTCACAAGTCTATCCCCTTCTCACCTGTTTTTCCTGTTTGCTTGCGACCTTCTTTTGTGACTTCTTTAGCACGGTCTGTGATTTGTATAAGCCTGTGCGCGGGTCTTCGGATACCAGCGTGCTTCGTTCAGATTGTCCAGGACGGAACCAGGAAGGAACAATGTATGCGTGCAGAGGCACGGAAGCCGTGACTCGAGCGCGGGCAAAAATCCAGGAAAGTTCGGTAAAGTTTGAAGGATGAAAGGAAAGGCGGAGGAAACAAGGAACCGGGAAATAGAATTCAGGAAATTAGCCCCGAGCGAACTCAGGCAGCACACGTCCAGCTACGGCGAGCAGTAGCGTTGAGACGTGCAGAGCCGCGGGGTGTTTCAGTTTAGTAGTGTGCCGAGCGTGGAACGTAAAGGCTGGCAAGCTGCATTTCGTTGTCAATGGCCATGTTGGGAGGGTTACTGCATTCACTGCTCTATGGGTCAGAGACCACAAGGTCCAAAAGGGACACAGGTGATGGTTCATGACAGCGGGACCCTCGATTGAGGGGTGTTGGGCGGACCAGCAGAAATGGGCAATAGCCAAAACATCAGTATGGACAAGGGTGACATTGAGGGGAGAAGGCAATAGTGGGGCTAAGATATCAACATTGAACGCACTTGTGCAGGAACTGTTCAGAAGCAATGAAAGAGACAGCATGAGCGAGTCAGGTGGCCGGTCCGAGAACCAAACAGATGTGGGAGGAAGCTCGGAGATCACAAACTGAAATGAGTCGAGAGCGAGGAAGCCAGCTCATTTGCATGCAGGTGGAATACACAATGTGTCATAGGAACATCACGGCGTGAGGAAAAGGGGCCCTGCCGTGAATTGAGCAGATAAGAAATAATAAGGACTCCAACTTGAAAGTGCCAGTAGAATTGTTTTGTGTGTGTTGTTGTTTAAATGGTTATTTGTAATGTTTTGTTTAGAAAATGCAAATAAAAAGATTTAAAAAAAAATAATAATTTAATTAATTCCCACATAGTCAACAGTCACTGGAGTGATTTTGGGGAACTTCAAAATTCGCAATATCCAGCCAAGTGATAATAAAGATATTGGGCTCTATCATGATCGTGGCAGAATAGTAAACACCGCCAGGATACCTCAAACTCAAATAGCCTTACCTCTACTGGGTCCGGTGCAATTAGTGCCAGATCATGAGTAGTGGTAAAGCTTTAATTCCCCTATTTTTCATAGGATTCTAAGGGGATTTTTGTGCTATTATGGCCAGCGGTAACAGCACCGACGGTAATAGAACCAAAAATGGCCAAAAACGGGCGGAAAGCTGGATGTTTACCTCCAGCAAAATGCTGGAAGTAAGACTCCAACTTTCCGCCCAACTCGAGATTGGGCGGACCCTTAAATGCAGCAGTAACAGCCTTACTGCCACATTTAAGGGACCCTTCCTTAAAGCAGATGGGTTCCAAATGACAAACTGATTACCTGGGACGGGGCTGTTCAAAAAAGTGTCTTCAAAGTGAAACCAAGTGAAATATCGGGGTTAAAAGCACACTCTCTACTGAGAGTGAGAAACAGACTGCAAATTGAAGAGAGATATTTCACTGCATAGTGGTAAAGGAAAATTGTTCCTATATATTGAGAACAGTATTTGTTAAATAATGGTTGTGCTAGAACCTTGCTAGAAATTAAAATTGCACAGGGAGGTCAGAAATAAATGGCGTTACCACTGCATTAAAGGGCTACCACCAACTCGTGATGAGGCCCTAGTCTGTTAAAGCAATTGAGTATCTGTACATTATTCTTGCCATCCCCTGAATCCCCTAAAGTGGAGGGGTGCATTAACAAATGAAATTCCCAACTTTTCACTATTCCCAGGACCCTGCCTTAAAGCATAGAGTTTCCAAATGACAAACTGAGTACCTGGGCCAGTGCTGTTCAGAAACATGTCTTCAATATGAAACCAAAAAAGCACACTGTCTATTGAGAGTGCGAGACTCCAAATTGAAGAGACATTTTTCACTGCATAGTTGTAAAGGAAAAGTGTTCCAATATATTGAGAAACGTATTTGTTAAATAATGGTTGTGCTAAAACCTTGCTAGAAATGAAAAGTGCGCCTCAGGGAGGTGTGAGAAACCAGAAGGTGTCTCACCCGCTATGCCCCGTGGATCTCTCTCTCAGGTGGCCAAGGCACAGCCATCGCCTTTGGATCCAGACCCTGGGGGTGGACCAGTGCGGGAGTATCACCTGGTTGAGGGGTATTCGGGGAGTGGGAGTGGGAACCTACCAGGTAGGATACATGGAGACTTTGTTAGGGAGATTTTTCATTTCTGTGCCAATTCCCTTTAACCTTAGAGAACCCCAGCTCTTTTGCAGAACTCAGGGCTTTTTCAGTGCCACTGAGAAGTCCTTTGGACTTCTCTTAATATGTAACTACATTTTCTTAGGTGAACTACTGTTCCCAAGAATAGTAAGATGACCCCTGTCTTACTTACCTTCACTTTATGGGTCCAGCACACACCACCCTATGTGGACTGCTGGGGGGTTACATAGCAACTCCTTTCACCCATTCCTCATGTAACATTTTGTTACACTAACTCACTTGAATGGCTGGTGCAAGTGGTTTCTTTTTGTACTACCTAGTGACACATATCTGCAGGCTGATACCTCAGCTGCAGTGCTGCACCAAAAGGTGACAATTTTCTCATAATGGCACCCTGTCTTCTTTTTTCACATTCTTGTTAGTTTCTTCTGTGATTTTACTGTGTGGTTTGCGTCAGGTTTGAGTCCTTTGTGTGCTTTGCCTTTTGCGGGCTTCAGACCTGAAGCCCACCCAGGCTGCAGTGTGCCTGGAAAGGTAGGAGGTGAGGGAGGGTTCCAAAACCTCTCTGAGTGTTTTCTCTCTAGGTGTGCCTGAGTGAAGCCAGTTCCTATGGACCACCTGGCTGTCCTGGAGGACATCCATCCTGCTGTGTGATTGACAGCCTAGGGCTGTGAATGAATAGGAACTTGCAAAAAAAGGGTTTTTAGGACTAAGAGCAGAGTCAACCACTGGAAGACAATATCTGACAGAAGATGAGAGAAGACACAGCGCCCGGTGAAGCCCTGCAGCTGTGCTGACCCCCTGTTTGAATCAACAGGGAAGACCTGTAAAGGATAACTTCCTCCCTTAGGCTGGTGGGACCAACTAGCCTCAAGAAAAGCACTGTTTTGGCACAACCCCCGACTTGCTGTGAGTTTCCAAGGCTGCAGAAACCCAATACCCGGGGAACCTCGACCACCTATGAGTGCATTGTCTTCCGAAGTGCAAATCTGGGCAAATCTTTGTAGGCATCTAGAAAACACTACAGAAGCAGGAAATCCATGTTCAAAGTCCCCTCACCTGTGTCCAAGATCAAGGAACTTCTAACTGGAGCTGTTTGTTCTTGTTTGGCGCTGAGAAAAAGGCACCACAACCACGAAGAGCCACTGAATCAACAGAAATGCATTGCTGCCAATTCCCTCTATCGAGTGCTGCCACAGGAGCCCACCAGACGTCCTGGATTTTGTTACCAAAACCAAGGACAGTAACAAGTGTCTGCTGCGTTACATCCAGAAGGCATCCAGGTGGAACAACCTCTACAGTTCAAAGTTACTGTGGGGCTTGGGGTATATTATCCTTTTGCCATTTGGCGTGCTTCCTACATTTGGGAGTGCTATTTAATCCTAATCTGAGTTGACCTCAACTCACTTGCATTGGTCTTTCAGCTTGTTCCACTTGAAAATGCCTCCTTTTGAACATATCGGCTTTGGCAGTGTTTGTTCCCTTACAGGTTTTAAATGCTGAACACTTTAATTCTGGGATAAAAGACTGCCTACGTCCCTTTGTGAGAATCTAACAGTTTTCATACAATATCAGTCTATTCTGATCCAACCCTAACATTTCCCTCCTTAATAACTCAACACTGCAAAGGTGATACAAAATCAGTGTTATTCTGATCTCAACTGACATCACCCCTGGGTGCTGGAGCATGTCTAACATATGAAAGAATTACTCACCAGCTTTATTGTTCACTTTTTGAATTGAAGCCTAATTTGGGATTAATGATACAGCTAATTACTGCTTTTTAAAGAATGCGTTAAATATCATTGTGTATTATTTTATTATTCTAATTATTTATTTATGTATTTATTTATTTGCACCACGCTGAAGCCCACGGACATCATGGCGTACACACACACAGGACAATGAGAAGAGACAGGACAAGACCCAGAGAAAAGGAGAAGCTCAGGTAGGTCTCGCCGAAAAGAAAGGTTTTCAAAGCTTTCTTAAATTTACTGATATTGGTCTCAGATCTCAGGGATGCACGGAGGTCATTTCACATTCTGGAGGAGAAGTTTGCGAAGGATCTGCCTAGCCCTTTTGATTTCTTAAAAGAGGGGTGGGCTACAATATTGGTGTTGGTGGATCTTAATGAAGGTAGAGACTCATACCATGAGACTGTAGACTTTAGGTAGCTGTGAGATTTTCCATAAGGACACTTGTGAAGTAAAGTCCCCGCTTTGAATTGACATCTGGCTGGGACCGGTAGCCAGTGTAATTCCTGTCGATGAATTAAGATATGGCATCTTCTTGGGACTTTTTTGATAATCTGGACCACATCATTTTGAATGATTTGTAGGCGCTGGATGCTTTTTTTTATCGGCCCCTACCAGGAGTGCGTTGCAATAATCTATTCTTGACAGAATCGTTGCCCGTGCGATGGTAGCTGAGTTGTCCTCGTTCAGATAGGGGCAGATGTTCCTGAGTTGCTTTAGGTAATTCAAACAGTTTTTGGCAACTAAGTTCACATGCGATTCTGCACTGTACAGTCTGTTTGTACACCAAGTGTTTTGATTTTTTTCTTAACTGGAATGCAACAGTCTTGGATGGGGAAGGACTGCTAACAGTTACAGAGTTTGGCCCTAGCTTGGGAGGAGCCAAAGATGAGGAGTTTGGTTTTGCCCTTATTGAGACAAATCCAGTTGTCTACTTAGTTGTAGATATTTTGGAGTAGTAGGCTGTTGATAGCACCATCCTCTGAGATCTCCAGAGCCAGTTGGGTGTCATCTCCATTGTTGGTCCAAAATATTCCAGATTCCTCTAGGAGGCTGCAAAGGGATAGAATGTATAGATTCAACAATTTAGGGGACATAAATGTTCTCTGTGGCACCCCACAGGTGGAGAGAGTGGGATCCTTTGATGTCTCCCCATTTGCATTGACACTGATGGTCGGTGTGGCGCTGCTGGCAGCGTTTTGCATCTGTCCATTGTACTCCTCTCAAGATGGCCACTCCATCTGAAAGCAACGTTGCAGATGTTTTCCAGGGCCCAATGGTTCGGACTCCGCCCACAGTCTCGGATTGTGCACATCAGGAGAGAACAACTGAGCATCTTTGCGTTGCTACTCCTCCGGTAGCTACGTTCCGTGAGTTTGTATTCACTTGAATCTGTCTAATCCTTCCTCGCATTAACATTTAGGCTAACCCTTTATCTTTCTTCTCTTCTAATCCAGAGCTCTCTCTTTGCCACTCGCAAACTCTCTGTTTCTTGCCCCAGTCCCGTTCACCTAACTTTCTCTCCAAGAAACTCCTGACTCCCAGTACGTTTCCTTTCGGCATACTTGCGCCATTGTTAAATAGGCAGCTCTCACCATTTCGGTCTCTCCTCTACACACATACTCTGCAGATGGCGGCTGCTATCAGCAGCAAAAACACCAATCGAGGCTTGTCGCCTCTCTCTCCCTCATCCACCACAGCGTGCCCTTCTGCGCACTATGGTGGTTCACCCACGGTAGGACAAAACTCTCCTCTGTTATCTCGTTATATCATTCTGTAGACTTGGATATTAACTTAGCATTTCATCAGACAGCCTTCTCCATGATCCCTGGTCCTCCAGCCCTCGAGAGACCCGTTAGCAGTATATACAAGATGTTCACAGTAGACACCACTCTGAGGGTAAATCTGGCTCCAATACTTAGGGGACAGGGAGTCTCCGAATTGATCACTGATATCTTCCTTTAAACTACAGAGTCACCATTAGAGCACCCAGCTACACTACTTCCGAAGATCGACTACAATTCCAGCACTTCAAAAATCTTTACATCAAGAAAAGGGGTTTTTCTTCCCCTTGAGAGTTTCCCTGGAAACTCTGCCCTACCCTGCCTATTGTCAGTGGGGAGAGCAGAGTGACTAGATGAATTGTCTTATCTTCCAGACTGCTGTGCCTGCTACAGGTTGGTGCCAATTTCTATTGCTGCATATACAATGTTGGGTTCATAGATTAGTACAGATCCGTGGTAGTATCCTCCCAGCAGACTTTGGATTACCTTCTAGTCAGGAAGGAGAGTATCCATTTGCAAGCTAGGGCTGAGCAGTGGCAAGTGTCCCTTGGAATGTGTAGGAATCATTTGTGATCTAGTAAATGAAACGCGGCCGGTAGATCTAGTAACACCGAAAGGCTGGACTTGCCCTGGTCTATGATGCTCAGCATATGGCTCTGGAGATCAACTGGGGCTATCTAAGTGATACAAGCGGGATGAAAACCTGACTGCCTCTGATGCAGAATATTCATCAATATTCATCAATCTCAACGTAGGTCTGAATGTGACAGGTATCTTCTTTATCTAGGATTTTCAAGAAACAATTGTAGTTCGTGATAGTTCTTAGGTTAGCTGCGTCATTGGGGTCCAATCCTGTTTTTATTCAGAAGGGGAGTGACTGTATAACATTTTATATGCTGTCAGGAACTACATTGGTCCGAAAAGAGGCATTATTATGTTGAGCCAGGAAAGGGACAAAGATATATTTATTGTCCAGGATAATTTTTGGTGGAATTACATTGTCTGGTCCAGATGTCAGGTGCATGGTACCTAAGGTGGACAACAGTTCCAAGCTAGACACTTCCATGAAGCTAAGGGGAGATGCAGTCCCGTGGGAGTGCCGAAGATTGGAGGGAAGGAGCCAATGGTCTCTCGGGTGGTGTGCTCGATAGATTTGGTTGTGCAGCAAATACATAATTTATTGTATAACTTTAAATGTGTAAGTGTTTACTTGGATACCTGTGTTTACTGATTTCATTGTACAGCTGTACAGCTCACATTACCCCTGTTAAGATAAGCCTGACTGCTCAGTCACACTTCTAACTTGTGTAATACAGGCCTATATTAAATGATGGGTTAAATAATACCGAAAGATAAGTCTTGTGTAGTCTCACACCAGTTGGACTGCACTCATTTGTACCTAACACTGGTGGCAGGTGGTGGGAATCGGTGGATAGTTGATACAGTGCTTATCGGTTATACTTTTGCACAGATAAACCATCCACAAGGCTAGCTCCACCAAAACATAAAGTAAAGTTGTAACAAAATAATGCCAGAAATTGATCATTTCTATGAACAGTCCCTTACTGAACTTACAATGGACCAGTTGAAAGATTTATGCAGGACAAGGGGACTGAGTTTAAAGGGAAGAGAAGTTGTGTTGCTTGCTAAATTGTTAAATCACCAGAATCCTGGGAGTAGGCTCATAACCCCTACTCCCAACATTGATATGGCTGAAATTGATGAAATGATAGTTTAAAGCTTTTCTGCAATCTGTCAAATGGATCAAATGGTGAGGGGATCCTCAAGGAGTGAGCAACTCCCCTCTTCAGCCTGTTCCTATAATTCAACAGACTCCTATCATGACCCTTGTGGGTCACAATACAAGCCCAGAATATATCTCACTTGAGAGCATGAGACTGGTACTAGAATTCAAGAAGCATGAAGTGCAGTCTGAGGATAAAGACAAAGAGATAAGGATCAGAGAGAAGGAAATGTAGCACAAGTATGATATGAAAAAGATGTCCCTTGATTCTGCTTCCTTCACAGGTTTTTCTCTGTCTACTAGACCCAAGAGACCTTGGTTACCAAAAGAGGCTGCAAAAATGCATGATCCTAAACTCGATGTGTTGGATTGGTTGAGTACATTTAAATTCACTTATGGTGTGCAGAATATTAGTGGGTATGATTTAGTTGCTTGGATCATGTCTAGGCTCCCCCAGAATGATTGTGATGATATTATGAAATTGAGTGCTACAGACAAGAAAAGATAATGGACTAGTCAAACAGGCTCTTATTGCCAGATTGGGGGAGACTCCTTCTCAATACCTTAAAAGGTTTAGAGACCATAAAAGGAAAGATGGTACCCCTTGGGCTACCTGGGTTTGTGAATGCCTGAAAAACCTAGATGGTTGGGTTAATGGTTACAAATTAAACTCCTTTGAAGGAATGAAAAATATGTTTTTACTATAGAATATTGTAGTTGCCTGCTCTTTGAAAATTCTAATCCTTCACCACCTAAAGAGGGCCACAATTACTATAATGGTACATTTCATGGGAAACCTTATAGGAATAGTGAAACCTCTAGAGAAACCTCTGGGGCCAAACCAAAGGGAGGTTACCAGACACCCCCATTCCAGTAAAGCTTTGGTAAATGTGTGTTTTGTGGGTCTGGTGACACGTGAAAGGGGATCTCAGATGTAAGGGTAAACCTTCTGGGGTGTCCACACTGTCTCCTTAAACTTCACTTCTGAGGTGGAAACCCCAATGGCAGGTGATCACTTTCACTTACTAGCTTACTAGCTGATTACCCCATTGGAGTTCAAGCTTGTGTTTCTTTAGTGTCATTGGGTTTGTGGGAACACCAGAATGTAGATGTGTATAACACAACACCTGACAACCCAACATAATAGTATAAGGACAGTGTACCTGTAGATGGCCAGGAAACTCCGGCCACCAGAGACACGTGGGCCATCATTACAGTGGTTTATGAACGTTTCTTGAAACATGAGGATGTAGCTAAGGCACCCAAAGGTCTCACTAAACCTGTTGGAGGCCCTATCCACATGGTTCCTATTTTGCCAGCACTCATTAAGTACAATAACATGACTGTATACATTCCTGTTAGTGTGGAATCAGAGGTACCTGGGAGAGTTCTGTTGGGGAATGACTTGAAAACTCTTGGAGTAGTCTCCAGTACCCCCAGGCCTCCCAGCAAAAACAAACAGGAGCTGACAAGATTGGCCAGAGAGGCAACCTTAAGAGACACTCCGTTTGAGGTCAGGGAGAAATCCAGCATCTCAAACCAGCCGACAGTCCAACCTTCCACTTCAAAAAAGAAGAAAGAGACCAATGAGACATCCTTAGTCTCCGGAAAGAAAAAGGGTCTCAAATCCAAACCTGTTCTGAAGACAAGGACTTCCCCGAGATGACATTCCCAGGTCACCCCAGTGACCCCATCCCCAGTTGAAACTGAGCAGGTGGTCAAACCAGCTCCTGTAATCCCAGCTTCTGGTGAAATAGAACTGGAGGAGATTGTTCCCGGCTTGGAAGATATGGATCCTAGAGACCATCCTAAGCTCCAGACTTTGCTTGCAGAAGTTGGAACCTCTAGGGGCAGATTTCAGCAGAGAACAGAGAGAGAGTTCCTCTATGGAAGGTCTAAGACAACCGACAGCCTCCCAGCTATAAGGGCAAGAGCCAGGAAAGCATGGACTCTACTGGCAGGATAGACTCCTCTACAGCGAGCCTACAGAATCTACCCAAGGGGACTGTAGGAAGCACCCAGACTCTGAATTTCATCATTTCAGCATTTACATTTTAGTGAGGTTTTGAAATTCAACTAGGGCCAAGGGTGTGAGACTCATTGCTGGACTCAAGATTATGAGTCTAAGGGTGAATTTAAATAGATGCCAATGCACAAAGTACATGCTAGAAAATGATCACTTTTCTCCATGATGCTATTTTGGTGGCCTGAGCTGCACCAAAAGAAATAACACTAACATGAATCTGATATACTAATTAACCCAACACATTTAACATGTAACAGATTCTCATAATAACATTTAGTGCAAATTAGTCCATGAAATAAGATGGATGCAGATTGAGCAAAATGCATGATGCTCTGAAAATGGAAAAGAAAAATGATTTGAATGTGCATGCTCGGTCTGTGTTGCAAACTGAAGAATGTGAAGATCTTTTATACTAAAATTATGGCATTGTATTGGAGCAAGAAGCACAGGAAAGATGTATCATTTTTGTCTTCAGCAATGCAGTTAGCACAATGATAAAGGAAATTGTATGATGTTTTAGTGGGATGATCTGGTCAAGGGGAGGTGCACTTAACTGACAAGGGATTTGATGAAAATGGTTTGAGGCAGAGTTATAGAGGCATTACTTTTTCTTGCACTAATGATGGAGGAGCATAAAGCTGTTGCTGGGCTGACTGTCTGCTGGTCTGAAATGTATGCTTTCTCTCTCCTGGGTTGGCAATCTTTAGAAGAGCTGCAATGTGTCCGGCAACATTAGCTGATCACTGCCATGCTGAGTCGGGGAATATCACCAGCTTAACCTAGGTAATTATCTGTTAATTGAGGTGCTAGTGAAGTGAACAATACTACATAGCACATATTAGATAATTCAGTTCATTTTTAGGCGCTGCATTAGAGATTCAAATTTAAAAGTGCATTTAAAACTGTGTTTATATTTCTCAAAGTGTTGCTGTTATTCAGAGTATATTTATCCTGCCAACTTTTGTTGTGAAGCCAAGGTTGATGTTGTAGAGCTTGGCACAGATAAAGGGTTGAACGCCATTGCAGGGAAAACGTTGCTTACATTGTGAATTACAGGTGTATGTGGCACTCTGTGTAACTTGTATAATTCTAGTTTATGATAAAGAACAAGTTCAAACCGTTAATGTAGTCTTCTGCATTCGGTCTCTTTGATTTGACATGCATAGAGAGATACACATGCAGTAAGAAATATCTCAAAACAAAGCTAGCAACAGTACATTGTTTTACCTAGAGAGGCTGAATGAATGTTTTGTGTTTCATTTGCATGCTTCACTTTTGTTAAAACACAGCCAAGAGGGCATACGTGTGATGTTGTAAATAAAGCATCACAGGAGAGCATGAGCCATAACTTCAGAGTGTATTAAGTCCAGTATTTGTTTGTTGTTAGTGACCCAAGTAAAATAATTACTAGACAGTATTTTGAAATTAGTCTCACCACTATGAAAATACCACCATAGCAAAAATACCACAAGATTTGAGATATAACCCACAAAAAATATCCTACAGGACTTCAGGCAACAGGTGGTTAACCAGGAGGTGAGATCCAAGCTACTTAAACTAGCAAATGAGATACCTCTGGCTGGTCACATGAGTACCAAGAAGACCAATAAGAGGTTTTCACTGTACTTTTACTGGCCCAAGATGGGTACAGATATTGACAAATGTTGTAGAAGCAGTCACACCTGCCAGATATCTGGCATAAGTGGTTGCAAGAATGTGGCAACTTTAGTGTCCCTCCCAGTGGTGGGAGTTGCTTTTGAGAGGGTGGGGATTGACATTGTTGGTCTCCAAGACCCCCCTACTTTCTCAGACAATCGGTTTATATTGGTTGCGGTAGACCATGCTACCAGGTACCCTGAGGCTATACCTATGAGGACTGTTATTGCCCAAGCAGTGTCTAAGGCTCTCCTTGGTATATTTTACCAGGGTCATGTTTCCTAAGGAATATATCTATGACAGGGGATCTAATTGTATGTCCCACTACATGCAGACCATGTGGAAGAACTGTGGAGTAACGTCCAAGTTCTCAACTGCCTACCACACCAAACAAACAGATTGGTAGTAAGGTTTAACAGAACAATGAAGAGCATGATAGGTGCCTTAGAAGAACCCCTGATAAGAAAGTGGGACCTTCTACTGCCATGCCTTTTATTTGCTTACAGAGAGGTTCCTCAAGATCGAGTGGGTTGTAGCCCCTTTGGGTTTGGAGAGTCCTCCATCCCTAAAACTAGTCTGTGTGACTGACTATCTACTATGCCTCAGGAGGAGGATTATACTTCTGATGAGTGAAGCAACAGAAAACCTGAAAGCTGATCAGGCTCTGATCTAACATTGGCATGATGAGAATGTCAACCTGGTGGAGATTACTCCAGATAATTTAGTATTGGTTATGGTTCCTACAAGGCAGGGGGCATTACAGGTTAAATAGATAGGACCCTTTACGGTTGTAGGCAAACTTGGAGAGGTGAATAATGTTGTGGGCTTTGGCAACCCCAAGGAGGCCCCTGGGGTCTTTCATACTATCCATCTGAAGGCCTATGTCTCTAGACCAGAATGGGAGCTTTGCCTGTAGCCTCTGATCAATCAAGAGGAGGAGGAGGAGGAGCGTGAACCTCTCCATGATCTCCTCAGGGGACACCCTTCAGATGAGACAATTGAAGAAGTCAAACTCTCTTCATATTTGACTCTGCAGCAAGAAGAGGAGTGCAACAATATGTCAACTCAGTTTGCCTCCCTGTTTTCTCTGACACCTTGCTTGACCTCTTGGGCCAGCATTATATCCTCATTGGTGACAGTCACCCTGTCAAAAGCAGGGGCTGCAGAATATCTTATCAAGTCAGAACTCATATAAAGGAGGAGGTTAACAAGATGCTTGACATCGGGGTTATAGAACCCTCCACCAGTCTATGGGCTAGTCCATTTGTACTAATGCCGAAAAGCAGGAACCAAGGAATTGAGATTTTGTGTGGACTATAGGGACTGATACCTATCCTTTACCAAGGACAGAGGAGCTCATGGATAAACCTGCAGCTGCCAAGTTCCTCAGTACATTTGACTTGACCACAGACTATTGGCAAATAGCACTGACAGACCATGCAAAGGAGACAACTGCACTCTCCACCCCAGAAGGCTTATACCAGTTTGGGGTATTGCCTTTTGGACTAAAGAATGCACCTACTACATTTCAAAGAATGGTGAACCAGGTTCTGAATGGGTTAGAGGGTATTCTCATTGGCATACTTCGATTGCATTGCCCTACTTGGGAATACCATCTTCATCACCTTGAGTATGTATTGCAGCTCTTCAACAGGCCCATTTGATCATAAAGGCAAGAACATGTGAAATTTGTCACAGCAATGTGGTCTACCTTGGACATGAGGTAGGAGGAGGTGTCATTCCCTCTCGAAAATTCCCCAATAAGGTCAGACGGAATTAGGAGTGTACCAAGGCATTCACATGGTTGAAACAAGCCCTCTGCAGAGCTCCAGTCTTAAGAGTTCCTGATTACAGCCAAACCTTTATAGTACAAACACATGCTTCTAATACATGGATTGGTGCAGTCATATGTTAACTGATGAGCAAGGCAGAGACCATCCTATGTACTTCATGAGTAGAAAACTGAAGGTACGTGAAAAAAAGGTGGGCAACGATAGAGCATAAGTGTTTTACCATTGTGTGGTCTTTGAAGAAGTTTAGGCCATACTTGTATGGTTCTACTTTCCTTATTCAAACAGACCACCAACGCTTGAGATGGTTAAGGCAAATGAAGGGCGAACATCCTAAATTACTTAGATGATCTATCAGCCTCCAAGGGTTTGATTTTGCCATTGAGCATAGGTCAGGATGCAATCACCAAAATGCTGATGGTATCTTCAAGAAGTATGAAAGATTGGAAAAAGAGATTCATCCAGGAGTGGATTCCAACCTTCTGTCCCTTAGTCTAGGGGGTAAGGGAATGGGGGGGGGGGACGAGTGTTAGGGAGAATGCACATTTCTGTGCCAATTCCCTTTAACCTTAGAGACCCCCAGCTCTTTTGCTGGACTTTGGGCGTTTTATCATTTTTACTCCTGAGTGAATGGAACCTTTTTCTCACTCACTCATGTGTTTTCCAGACTATGATTTTCGGTATTTATTGCTGTTTTATGGAGTCTGGTCAACTCTAGAGGCATTGGTTTTACATTCTAACACGCAGCATCTTTTGTGCCGTGCCACTCAGAAGACTCATAGACTTATCTTACTGTTTAACTACATTTTCTTAGGTAAACTACTGTACCCAAAATAGTAAGAGGACCCCTGTCTTACTTATCTTTACTTTATGGGTCCAGCACACACCATGTGGAGTGCTGGGGGGGGGGTGTTACATAATAAACATAATAACTCCTTTAACCTATTCCTCATGTAACAATTTGTCATACTAAGTCACTTGAATGGCTGATGGCAGTGGTTTATTTTTTACTACCTAGTTGCATGTATCTGCAGGCTGATACCTCAGCTGCAGTGCTGCATCAAAGGGTGACCATTTCTCAAAATGGCCCTTGTCTTCTTTTATCGCCATTTCTTGTTAATTTGTTTTTTCTGGGTTTTCACTGTGTTGTTTGCATCAGGTTTGATTCCTTTGTGTGTTTTGACTTTGGCAAGATGCAGTGCTGAAGCCCGTCCAGGCTCCAGTGTGTCTGGAAAGGCAGGAAGAAGGGAGGATCCGAAAATGCCCCTGTCCTTTGCCTCTTGGTGTGCCTGAGTAAAACCAGTTCCTATTGGCGGCTGGCTGTCCTGGAGGACAGCCACCCTACTCTGTGGTTGGGAGTGTAGGGCTGTGAATGAATGGGAACTTGCATAGAAAGTGAGGGTTTCGGGACTAAGAGCAGAGTCGGCCACTGGGGAAAAAATCCAAAGCAAAAGATGAGAGAAGTTGACCGCAGCACTCTCCTGGCCCATGAAGTGCCCCGTGAAGCCCTGCAGCTGTGCTGAACCCATTTTTGAATCGACGGAGAAGACGCGTAAAGTCTGGCTTCCTCCCTTAGGCTGGTGGGACCAACTAGCCTCAAGAGAAACTCTATTTTGTTGTAACCCCTGACTCGCTGAGACTTTCCAAGGCTGCAGAATCCTAATACCCAGGATACCTTGACCATCTGTGAGTGCACTGTCTTCTGAAGTGTGAATCCAGCCATCCAGAAGACCCTACAGAAGCAGGAAATCCGAGTTCAGGACCAATGGATCAAGGAACTTCTAACCACATCTGTTCCTTCTTCTTTGGTGCTGAGAAAAGGTGCCAAAACCACAAAAATCAGCTGAATTGGTGGACATCCATTGCTGCTGAATGCCTCTCTCGAGTGCTGCTGTAGGAGCCTGCCAGACATCCTCCCTTTTTGTCACCACGACCAAGGACCAGGAACAAGGGTCTGCAGCATTGCATTCAGAAGGCATCCAGCTGGAACAACTTCTTCAGTTCAAAGGTACTCTAGGGCTTGGTATATATTATCCTTTTACCATTTGTACATCCCCTTCCTTTGTGAGTGTTATTTGACCCTAATCTGAGTTGACCTCATCTGCCTTGCACTGGTCTTTCAAAGTGTGCTTCTTGAAGGTGACTCCTCTTGTGTCGCTGTTATTTGTTTTGGAACACAGACCATTTAAGAAACATTTTTCTAAGAAGAAGATCATCAGAACTTTGACTTTACCCATTGACTTTGGCTGTCCTGGCTCCCTAAACGTTTCCTTCTGAACCTATTTGCAATGCGTATACCCTTACAGGTTTTAAATGTTGAACGCTTTAATGCTGGGATAAAAGACTGCCTACATCCCGTTGGGAGAATGTAACCGTGTTTATGGAATATCAGTCTATTCTGATTTAACCCTACCTTTCCCTCCTTAATAACTCAACATTGGACACGGTGATATAAAATAAGTGTCATACTGACCTCAGCTGACGTCATCTTTGGGTGCTGGAACATGCGTAACATATGAATGAATTACTCACCTGCTTTATTGTTCACTTTTTTACTTGAATTTTAACTCGGGATTAATGTTACAGCTAATAGTTACAGGTAAAGAACCAATAGATTGGTTGTCAGAAGCAGCTGTTTCTCTGTACTACAGCGATCCAGTGCGGCTTGATGACCTAGTGACTCTGCGTCTAAACGTGCAAGATCCCTTTATCTAAATGAGACAAGCGGAAGCTTGTTGCTGGGCAGATGCTGCTTGGAGCTGTATGGTGTATGGCATTCTCGGAGACGTGTCCTTTATTCTTTGAGTCTCCAGGAGTGCGACAAAAGCAAGCGCTGCAAGTGTGGCAAGTGTGGCCGCGTCAACTCTCACTTGGACGTGAAGCTGTAATGAGTACACTTAAGCTCTGGTGAGGTCCTTCGCTCAAACCAAAGCCTGCTTCCACTTCCTATTCCTGCTACACAATAGTTATGGTAGGAAAGCAGGAATTGTTGCATCTACACTCATTGATATCTGGGAGTGTTGGTACCTGCAGATAGTGCCTGATACACAGTTTCTTAGGCACTATAACTATTTATGTATTAGATTTTATTCTATTTGCAGTTCTTAATAGTACCACTACATACTATACCTATTCACATTTTAAATTGCATCCACTGGAGTGGGGTAATTAGATTAGTGACTGTGATTATTACCGCTGTAGGTCTGTGGGTAGTTGAATAATTAGAGTGTGGACTGGCAGTGTGTTACTCTTACTCCATTTGGTTTTCTGGCTGTGACTGTGGGATCTCTGAAGCCTTTGAGCTACCACGTATCAGATCCACATCATAAAAACACTACAGTTGATCCAACACCTGGGTCAGTCTCCTAACCTACAGATCTTTGTGGAAGGCTTGGCTTTGTAAATAAGTACTTTTGCTTAGGGTACCTGAGATGCCTGGAAAGGTCCCCTACAAACAGTGCACCTATAACCTGCACAAGTCCAAGAACAAGCAAACAAACAAACCATATTGTAACAAATGATCTGCACTCTCAAGTTCCCCAATTACTGTGGATACCCAAAATGCAAATGGTACCCAAGGCGATAGGGGAGCAAAAACTCTGCAAACTACAAAGGGTCCAATCAACAAATAGTTTGTATCCAAAAGGTGAAAAACCACTAGAACAACAACAAACCCCTCCCTTGTGGTGGTAAGATTAAATAAGTCCAATGGAGGGGGTTCCCCTTTGAACACTAATGTTTCTACCTTTGGTGATATAGATAATAATTAGTTATTACGTCTTTTTTGCCAGATGTTTTCTGGAGCAGTGATTGGAGGCTCAGGGGAAGTGGGTCCCGGAGCTGTACTAAATTCCACGGCAAATGATGTCCTGAAAGGTAGTGCTTCCCTGCACCCTCCCTCCGTGCCTGTTACTCCCTCTGTTCTACCTTTGGATCCCGCCTTTCAATCTATGAGGAATAATTTATCATTATCAATGCGGGACATAGTCATGGATAGAGACAGGATTGACAGGTTTTTCACCACACCAATATTGTTTCCTTCCTCTAACTCTATTCCTAATATGAGTGATGGAGTAGCTATAGGAGTGGAGCAGGCCCTTCAGAGGAGAGGGCACAGGGTAACAGGAGTGAAACACCATTAACCCTGTTAACCTGACCCATCTGGAATCCGGTGTATCATGGGATGTGCTGAACTTTGCTGTAAAGATTCTACTCAAGCTATGTGGGAGCACTCACAATGAAATCATGAAGCAGGTGGAACAAATGTCGTTGTTTCATGAGGGAATAGTGAAATGTACGCAATCCCTGAAGCAGATGGAGGGAGCACATCCAATGGGTCCACGGGAAGGTTCCTATGTGTTACCGTCAAATGAAGAACTTATCTTAATTTCCTCTTAAACATTCTCCCTGATAAAGAAAGTTTGGAAATGTCCATCCACTCTCCAGAAAATTATCCCAGACATAAAAAGCAAAGAGCACGGAACAAACCGATAAAGAGCAGAAAATCTAGGAGTAATAAGGAAGGAACAAATTAACCTACCGATGCAGATGTATTATCATTCCTCCATCACACTAGTAGATAAGCCCCTACAGAAATTGTCCAAGCAAAAGTTCAAACGTGCAGTAAGACGCAGGAAGCGTACTTCAATGGGAGATGGAACACTGACAAGTAGGTTTATCAGGGAACGGGCTGAAGTTGAACTGCTCTCACAATCAATACCTTCACAAGGTCTTTGCAAGAATGTGGCCTTCAATGAGTTGCCTCTTAGGCCTATATTTCCAATTGATGAGAGAGGGAATATACAAGATGGGAATGATAGGTCCCCCTCAATGAGTTTATCTGTCCCCTTGATGCCTCCTATAAAATCGCCTACAGTGGTCACTGTCCCTCTTGACATATGTAAAGTAATAATTGCACACGATAAGACCACACAGAAATGTCATATTAATAGAAGTGAGTTACTCACACCCTGCATTAAAGTCTCTGCCTTAGGGATCCTCAGCTTGCCAGATTTTGACTTTGTGGAACCACTGAAAGGAGGGTCCCATGGTGAAGTTGTAATTCACTGTAGCCTCCCTCTAGCTGCAGCATTGATACGCAAACGGGATGATTCTTTGTCATTCCTGGGATACTCTTTAGACAAACCTTTTATCCTAGGAAGTAATACAGTGGATTGCAGCTGCACGCGGGCTGAAAACAGCCACCCCAAGCCATGTGTGATAAATGCAAGAAAACCTGAAGAAGTAAACTTGAATAACGCACAGGGATGGCATTGGCTGAAAGCCATGTATGCAGGGAGTACAAATCAGGACCAATGATCCCTAGACATGGCGATGTGGAATTCCAGGGGTCACTCTAATTGTATCCATGCTCGCCCCTCCTTAACATAAAGAGGGAAACGTTTTGATTGTGGAGCATTCTTGGAAGGGAGACTGTGAAGTAAAAAAGGTGTTTTTGATAAACGTACATGACCCTCAGGGTGTATTGCATTCTAGCATTATTTGCGCACACATTGATGAGATATTGACTCTATGGGTGACCAGAAATGCAAATGATTGCATTATTCTAGGGGGGGATTTAAATGCAAAAATAGGTGAGCACCTGATTGATGAGAATGTATCTAGTTTAAATTCTATGGTGTGTAAAAAGTAAACAATAAAGGAAATAAAATGGCTTAAGTTACTAAATGATTGGGACTTAGTGGTTCTAAATGGTAGAGGCAGTGGTGATACACCAGGGAAGCAAACCTGGCAAGGGAGTAACAGCATCGCTACATTGGATTATGTTGCTTGTAGTCCTATTTTAGTTGAGAGAGCTTTGATGATGTCGGCTTCTTTACAGCCCATCAGTGACCATGCCATATTGGTGGTAAACTAGGGGTTGGAGACATAATCGTATTGTAGAGAAAGGTCTGGCAAACCTGAGAGTTTTGCGACCAGATCAATGTCTCTCATGGTCTGATAAAAATATTGTTAAAGCTTGCAAACTGTTAAACAAAGAACTGTGTGACACCAGTTTAAATGTCTACGCCTCTTCCCCTAATATCATCGAAGGATGGTTAAAATGGATAGCTAATTCCTCTGGTAAATGTAAGGGCAAAAGTATGTCCTTGACTGGGAAAGCACATAGACACGGTTTTCGATCCGGAGAATAACAGGGCCAAAAAGTTACTAAGAAGAGGTCTTTGGGCTGTAAATTTATTAAATATCCCTTCTACGATGATAAAACACTAAATAATTAGATTGTAGACCAGATTTCGGAATTGGTTATGAAGAAGAGCTTGGGAAGGGAGACGTGGGAACTGGCAACAGTTGATTCACACGCTGAGGACTTACTTGTAAGGTGGGGGAAATGTGGAAGATCTTAGCAGGGACAAAGGCTCCCATTAAAGCTTTCATTTTACATTCTATTGCTGAAGAGACTTGGATTACGTATGTGAAAGGTAAAATGTGTAATAAGATAGAGAACAATTTTGTTGTTGGGTACCCTGAACCTTATTGGCCCCTGAAGTTTACCAGGCACAACATTGTCCAGCACTTAGGTGATTTAAATAATTCCAGAGCCCCGGGGCCAAATGGCCTTTCTACTGCGGTATTAAAGAGTGAACCCAAAATTTGGGCAGAAGCCCTTTATCCACTGCTTACCAAAGTATGTAAAAATAAATGTATTTCTGATTCTTGGAAAGAGACCATATTAGTCCCGGTTTTTAAAACGAGAGATTGGTTGTGTCCCAACAATCATAGGTTGCTATCATTACTTGAGGCCATTGAAATATTTGGAACATCTTCAGGCCTGGGTGGACACAGCTGAGATGTTATACCCATGCCAGACTGACTTTATACCCGGGTACAGCACTTTACATAATTCTAGAGAGTGGGATACATTTATTTCACAGGTGTGCGCAGTGGCTGGTTGTTCGCTGTATATTGTTTTTGTTGACTTCCATTCAGCATTTGACCAGATCGATCGACATAACCGCTGGGGTAAACTTCGACAGTTGGGATGCCCTAGTTGGATCCTAGAGGTCATTAGGGTGTTGCATGAGGGTACTACTGCCCACATTAGATTACATGACCAAGGGATTCTTTCAGAGAGAATACCTTTTAATAAAAGGGTCAGACAGAGAGGCATGCTCACCCCATTAATCTTCAACATTTATATAGTAGACTTATTAGCCAGGCTGTTAGATAGAACTGGCCTCCCTCCTAAGATCGCTAATATCAGGATCAGAGGCATGTTATATGCCGACGATCTGGCCATTTTTGACCATCTGGTAACAGGCTTGAAAGCGATGCTTGAGGAATTGTCCACATATGCAAATGATTTTAAATTCTTGGTAAACCTTGGGAAGACCATAGGGATACTAGTTTCCCCCAATGCAAGGAGCGACTGGTATCTCCTATGGGGACAATTGAATATGTGGACAGCTATAAACACCTGGGCTTGGAGATGTCTAGATTCAAAGGGTATGCTGAGATTATTGATACTAAGAAAATCAAGGCAAGACAGATCACAGGAGTATGCAGAAAATGTATTAGGGACCACTCGGGTTTCACAATGTCGGGGTTATTAATGCTATTTAAGCAATGGGTATGCCCAACAGTATTATATGGACTTGAGGCTCTTGCCATGAAAGATCTTAAATGGCTAAATAGGGTGGTAGCAAGTTTTTGGAGACTGGTCCTTCAGTCAACCAAGGCAACGTCGATAGAATATATTTGTTTATAAATAGGGCTCATTTCCCTCAGAGCCCAACTAATAATACGAAGAGGCTGCCTGATGTTAAAAGCTAGAACCTCTCCCACTTGTCCTCTATTAAGCCTCATGGGCATTAGTTATGAATCTGGCACTGATGGAAGCACGTACATTAACCATGAATGCTTAGTTAAAGAACTTTGTTATGAAGTGGGGTGGGTCCCGGACTATAACCTCTGCACGACCTTTGAAACCCTGAAAGGGGTTTTGAAAAGAAGAATAAAGAAACATGACTGTGTATGCAACTACAGGCATCTTAGCACTTTAAAAAGCTATGTGTATGTTGTGACAGTGGTTCTCCAATACCTGAAACCCGAGAGCTACTTAGAAGTTTGCCCCGATCCCCGAGTCAGAGATTTTTATCTCTGAGTGAATCAATTACCGCTTCTGTCTATATGTGTTGCCAGGAGAGCGATCCTCAGAGAACTTAGATTTTGTAAGATTTGTGACATTCCTACTAATCTTGAAACACCCAAACATGTTTTGACGGAATGTCCCTGTTTAGGTTCATTGTATATGGTGACGTTGGGTCACCTTGTCACAATTTAGCTTATATTAAAAGTGATGATTTTTTGATGTTCTGTGTCAATGCCTCTGCAAAAAATGTATTGCTGGCTCTCTATAGAGTCTGGAGGGTAGTTATGAATCAATTGGAGCAGATTGAGATTGATATAGAATAGGATTATGAAGATTATACCACAGATTAAGGACAGATTACAATAATATGTGTTGGGTTTGTTAAATTGTTTGTTAAACTGTCAAACTTGTAGTGGAACGAGTTGAAAATGTTGTATTGATTACTTTTTCTTAATGTGATGTTTTATCACTTCTTTTGTTTTTAAAATGGAACAAATATTTTTATATTTTTAATATATTGATAGAAACAACATACACAAAATGACTATATTACAAGGAGCTAAAACTGGGATCTTGGAATACAAGGGGATCCAATCACTTGTCATCCCAGAGTGACGTAAATCTGGGCTTGTTATATTGATATATTGATATATTGTGCTTCCAAGAGATTTGGTTAACCCACACACCATTACTGGATGGTTATGACACAAGAGCTGCACGAGCAAAAAAGGAAACAAAGGGCGACCTGTCTCGGGACTATTAACCGCTATAAAATCTGGCTCAGTAATTTCAGTATTAAAAGTGCTGGTTTGTGAACTCCTCTTCTTAGTACTATTGGCCAGCTGGGCAATGACACACCTGACGAAATCAGAGAGACAACATCAAAGAATGATTATCGTCAATTGTTCCTGGAACCCAGAATTAATCTCTAACACCGATTTTATGGAGACAGTGACAGCAATTATCGACATAGCTCTAATACATTTTGATATACCACACTTTCTAATATGTGGTGACTTCAATGCCACCTGTGAAATAAAAGCCTCAACTGACGGCATTCAGAGATCAAAAATGTCACTAGAAATAAGAGGAACCCTGTGGTGTTCGGCAATAGCCCTGAGAAACATACATTTCACGGAGAGGAGTAAACCGGCAACAAAACCATCTGTCACAACATGGTTAAGGGGAGATCTATCAGCTAACCTTGACCACGTTTACGTCTCCAAAGATTTTTCACACTACATCAAAGAGCATGAGATCATCTTAACTAAAAACAGTGATCACAACCTAATATCAGTGGTCTTGATGAATGGAACCGAAGAACCAAGTCAAAAGATGCGATCGAAGGTCGAGGTAAACAATAGAGGTAACTGTCCTTGGTTAAAAAGCCACGACATTAAGCTCCTGACAAAAGAATACATCTCAGAGAAAAACAAGGAAATAAAAACCAGGAAAAACATCAGGTGGATTTCTGACCCCTTCTTGATCTTTTCAAAGTAAACAAAAAAAAAGAGGTAGAGAAACCCCAACAAACCTTCAGACACAGCTACGATAAAGACCTGGTTGAAAAACAAAAATCACTGAGATGCTTCAAAAGAGCCGCTCTTTAATCAAAGTCCATGCAATTAAAAGAGGAGGCCAAAGCTGCTAGTCAAATGTACAAAAACTGGGTAGCTGGATGCAGGAGAAGCATCCTCCAAAATGACTTGGAACAGATGCTTGAGGACCTGAGTAAAAAAAACTCAAGAGACTTCTGGCAACTGATCAAGCAAGGCCCCCATGTCACACATGATGTCCATCAAAACTATGTTAGTGACACAGCATGGGAACAACATTTGTTGGCATTGTTTGAGGGTTTTGGAAATAAGGTCACACTGACAACTGTAGACAATCAAGAAGGATGGAACCTTGATTTTAATTTTGAAGGCATTCAATCAAAAATACAAAATCTTAACATCTCAAGATCTATTGGGCCAGACGGCTTGACAAACGAAATGTTAAAAGAACACCCACAGGAGTGGGCATGTTTTATAAACATAGTTTTTGAAAAGATCTGCCGAGCCCAACAAATACCCTTATCATGGAAAACAGCAACCATAGTGCCGATTTTCAAAAAAGGATGAAAAAACGATCCACAAAATGATCGGCCTATCGCGCTGTTGGATGTCATAGGCAATATCTTTGGATCCCTGTTACTGTTGAAATTCACCGGCTGGACTGCCAGCAACGACTGGTTTGATGCATTCCAGTCAGGGTTCATCAAGAACATCGGAACAGCAGCCAACATAATGATACTGAACATCCTGAAAGACCAGACCCACCAAGAGGGGACTAGAAGGTACATAGCTTTCATTGACCTGGTCCAGGCTTTTGACCTCGTTAATAGAAAGTGAATGTGGAAAAAACGTTCCGAGCTAAACTGCCTCTTGGATATTCTTGACCCCCTAACACAGCTCCACACCGAGACATCAATAAGGGTGCGTATGAACAGGGATGGTCTTTTAAGTCAGCCAATTCCAACCTCAAGAGAGGTTAAACAAGGATGCCCTCTGGCCCCAGCAATTTACAACTTTTACATTGCTGATATCGGCGACTTCGAACAATCTATCCGAACATTTTCACCAACAATTGGGAAAGTCAAAGTTACCATACTATTGTATGCGGATGATCTGATCATGATCGATCAGACAGCGATTTGGCTACAACGGCAACTAGACAGTCTCCAACGCTATTTACATCAAAACCTCTTGCAGATTAACAAAGATAAAACCAAAATTATTTGTCTCCAAAAAAGCTAAATAAGCCAAAAAAAGATGTAATGCCCCCAATTGGTACTTCGGTGACAAGAAAATTGAAGAGGTGGACTAGTTCAAGTACCTGGGAGTGATCTATAACAACAGCACACTAGAAGCCCCAGACCAGGAGTCTCTGAAAGCCAATGTAAAAGTGATGGCAACACAAGGTTGCCTAATGGACAAGAGATTTCAGCGATTTTCGATCGTCAGGCTAATTAACTTTTATAGAAGTAAAATAATCCCTACGTTAACATACAGAAAAATGTTAATCAAATTAAATCAATTATAATAAATAAAAAAGTAACAGCTAATAGCTGCTTTTTAAAGAATGCTTTTAATATCTTTGTGTATAACTAAATAATGTATTATATAACTTTAAGTGTGTAAGTGTTTACTTGGATACCTGTATTTATTGATTTCATTGTACAGGTCTACAGCTCACATTACCCCTCTTAAGATAAGTCTGGCTGCTCAGTCACACTACCTACTTGTGTAGTACAGGTCTATATTAAAATGCAGGTTACGTAATAACAAGAGATAAGTCTTGTGTAGTTCCAAACCAGTTGGACTGCATTAACTCTTACCTAGCAAACTTTACCCCCAACCCATTTTCCCTTCACAAACACTTCCACACGGAAAGCCCAATATGGAAGAAAACAGACTCACACCTGAGCAGTGGTCCTGACATGTCTCGCTACCATAGTCAGGTGAAGTCAAGCAATTACTGACAATCACTCACACTTGACTTCCATTAAACTTACCCACATGGATAAAAGGTAGAGCATGCGAGCACACTCTGAGTGAGGCAAAGCACACAAAGGAACAACAGTTTTGAGTCAGCAGCTGAATGGGGGAGAAAGGCAGGAAACAAAGAAGGATTTGTAAGGAGGGAAATACCCTTGACCTTTTCAGCAAGAAACCTTCAGCGCAGAAATCATAAGTCCAGCAAACCGACTGAAGAATACTGCATTGTGTGTCAGAGATATCAAAGTCCCTGTCACGTAAATGACCAAGGTGGGAAGGAGCAGCAGCCACTAGGGTATCGTCCTTGGCTCCAAGAACAAATAAGCACCAGAGAGATCAAGACAGCCGGTGAGTTGGGGAGATGAATGCATCACCGGTCTGTGTTGTAGTCAAGGTTGCAAGCAGCAACATTGTATAACGAGCACTGGAATAAACATTGTTAAATGCGTCTGATGAAAGACGCCAGTAAAGCTAAAGTGCCAATGAATGTATGAACTTGAGAAGGAAAGATACAATACCATTAACAGAGTGATCTGGCACCGTGAGCATGCTCAATCAAAGGTCTCTGTAAGGTATCCAACCAAGAGAAACAAAAGCCAAAAGATTGATATGAATATTGTATGAAGTGAACCGAAGTGGTCTTGCGCTGGTTTAAGCCATACCCATCGCACATTTGAAAGTCTTCAATTTTTATATCAAGAGGATCCGGCCCGAACGAGGGAGATCCATGGTTCGAGCATGAATGAGGGACACCAAGTGTAAACATTGTGTTAAAAAGGGGTCTAAGACTGAAGGAGGAAGACCCCATCATAAACAATGGAAGGGAGAACTTGTGCACATGAAGTTCCTGACAGGAATGAAACTTTGATACCTGTTTGTTACGACAGGTCATCTGCAGTAACTGACTGTTAAAGGAAAGGAGACTTTGGCAGACAGGCCCTGATATTCCTGCTTTGAACTGTATCCTCGTGACAGAAAAGCCAGAGTGTGTGCGAAGCTTGAACTTGCCACCTTGCCCCATGCTGAAAATGTGGGTAAGGGAAGCCAACTGCTCAACCATCCTGACATGTTATCTCTTGAACACTTTTCTTTGTTCCATACATTATTGATCCACAGCCTTTTGTATTTAGAAGTAAAGATTGGCAATAGGTTTATTGGTATAGGCACTTTTATTTTGACAGAGACTCAACTATGACTGCGTTATTGTTGTTTGATGGTCGTAGCTTGCTCCCATCCTTAGATTTAGGTTAGATAGGTGTTCAGACACCCATTGAAGTTCAATAAACACCCTTGAACTGTGATCACGTGTGTCTGTATTCACCGTTTGGTACCATGCCTTCCTTTCAAGTGGTGTCAGGAGTAGAATGTGACTCAATGGAGACAAATTGAGGGACCCTATAATTCCATAAACTTAGTCACAGAGCCTCAGATCCCTCTACCACCATGAAAGAATCCATAACATTTGACATTTGTAGTAGATGAGACACTACTATCCCTCCAGGGAAAAGTGGAATGTTCCAACTGACTTAGCCACAATACCCCCTGTGGGTGTTATTTAAAACTGACCCAGCATGGAAGTTTGTTCTGGATGTCCTAGCAGGCATCATATATTCTGACTTCCAGGGAGACGTAAAGGCTGTCCTACAGAATCATGGTGAAACTCCATTTGAAATTAGTTGTGGGGACAAAATTGCATACCACATTCTTTAAAAGGATCTATTTCCCAGTTTTAAGGAACAGAGTGAACAAGAAGAAACTGCAAGAGGTAGCTTAGGCTTTCAAGAGGCTGATGAGCCACCCATCATTGAGACAAAGAGGGAAGAAGAACCTACCATCTTTCCTGATTTAGGCTTCGACCAGCAAAGTGATCCAGCAGTCACAGAGGCTTTCATAGAGGTATTTCCTGAGGGAGAAGGACAATATCTTCTACCATTCTTTTCTAGGGTTGGCATACCCCAAGGAAATTCTAACGGATCAGGGACCCAATTTTATGAGCAAATTGATGAGTCAAGGGATTACTACATATCTCCACCTTAAGATCCTCAGTTCACCATCCCCAAACAGACAAATTAGACAAGATATTTAATAAAATCCTTATGATGATTTTGATAAAATTGGTAGATTAGGATAGAAAGGGCAGATAGCATAATCCCCTGGGCCCTATTTGCAGTAAGAAAGACCACTCAGCCATCCAACGGTTCCTCTGCTTTTGAATTACTTTATGGTAGAGAACCAAGAGATTTCTTAGACATGCTCCGGAAGACCTGGGAAGAAAGGAAAGAGGCACCTAGTCTGCTTTCACAAACGGCTAACTGATTACGAGAGCATATGAACTTTGTTTGAAATCTATTCTAAACTCAGATGGAAAAAGTTCAAGCCCAACAGAAGTCCACTTATGACAATAAAGTAAATTTAAGATCCTTTTCAGTAGGACAAAAGGTATAGGTCCTCTTAACAACCTGTGAAATTAAACTTTTCTCAAAGTGGCACGGGCCATATGAGGTATTAGAGAAAATAGGGACCTGTATCTATAAAATAGCCCAACTTGGTAAGAAGCAAAATACCCACCTTTACCATGTAAATCTCTTAATGGAGTGGAAAAAAAACCTTTCTGTTACAACAACCTCAATATTGTCTTGTTTGGTACCGGAGGAGATAAACAATTCAGAGCTTATTCATCAAGAACTATATAGACAGAAGCAAGAAGATTTAAACAACCTGGTCATGGCATTCCCCAATGTATTCTGTGAAAAACTAGGGAGAGCACATGGTACTTATCATTATATCAGAAATTCAAAGGCAAAAGTGGTCCATTTAAAACCCTATAGACTCCCAGAAGGCCCAAAAAAATAGTGGTATAGGAAGTGAAAATATTACTTAAGGCAAACATTATCGAGTCTTCTTTCAGTCCATTTTCCTCCCCTATTCAATTGGTAACAAAATCTGATAATTCTTGAAAGTTTTGCATAGACTTTAGGCAGGTTAACGCCATCTCTGCCTCTGAAGCCTATTTTATGCCGTGCATCAATGAGTTAATTGATAAACTTGGAAAGTGCCATCTTTCTATCGACCCTAGACTTAACCAAGGGATATTACCAGATCCCCGTACATGGACCTGATACGGAAAAGACAGCTTTCTCAACGCCCCTGGAACTATTCCAGTATAAAGTCCTGCCTTTCGGCCTGTATGGGGCCCCAGCCACTTTCCAATGGCTTATGGACAGGATATTACAGCCCTATTCCAATTTCTGTGGGCCTTATATTGACAATATAGTCATTTGCAGCAAAACCTAGGAAGACCATCCTTTCCATCTCTTTACAATAATGAGAAACCTCAGAGAAGCTGACTTAACTGCCAATCCATCCAAATGTAAGCTGGCCCAATCAGCCTTGAAATACCCCAGCTTCTGTTAGAGAGAATGACACTGTCCAGTCCCAATGTGAAAAAGTGAAAGTTGTCCTAGTTTCCCCAACGTCTAAGACTAAGAGAGAACGCAGGTCATTCCTAGGATTGATTAGTTATTAGCCTAGGTTTATCCCTAATTTCTCAGATAAAACAGCTAGGTTAACCGACAAATTAAAGAACGCTGAACCCCAGAAGATTCATTGGACTGATGAGGATGATATATGTTATAACAACTTAAAACAAACCTTGTGCCAGAACACACTCCTAAAGTTGGTAGATTTTTCAAGGGAGTTGGTGTTACAAACTGATGCCTCTCTCACAGGGTAAGGAGCAGTCTTATAGCAAATGTGTGATGTATTAGAACACCACATCCTATTCAATAGTCGAAAGCTATTCGGTGTTGCTATTAGAGGCCGTTGCCATCAAATGGGCAATCACCCATCTAAGATACTATCATTTGGGAAGGAAGTTTTCCCTGCTCACAAACCACATATCTTTGGTATGGATAAGCCAACAAAAGGATTCTAAAGCTCGAGCCATGCAATGGTTCTTAGACCTGCAACCCTACTGTTTCGCTGTGGAACACTGAAAGGGCAAAGACCAGAGGAATGTTGATTTCCTTTTGCGCTTCCCCTTTGAAACAGTTGGGGCTACATTGCATAGGGGAAGGGTATGTCAGAAACTAAAAGGTGTTTCACCCGCGGATCTCTCTCACAGGTGGCCAGGGCACAGCCATCGCCTTTGGATCCAGACCCTGGGGGCGGACCAGTGCAGGAGGATCACCTGGGTGAGGGGTGTTCGGGGAGTGGGAGTGGCACACTGGATGGTGAGATGCAGTATCCCTCCCCCTTTAACACCTATACTCCATCCCATGAGATAGGAAATGTGGGAACTTTACCCCCCCATTCTCTTCACAAACACTTCCACATGGACTGCTGGCTCTGGGAGAAAACAGACTCACACCCGAGCAGTGCACCTAACATGTTCAGCTACCATGGTCAGGCGAAGTCACGCAATTACTGACAATCACTCACACCTGACTTCCATTAAACTTCCCCACATGGATAAAAGGCGTAGCATGAGAGCACACTCTGAGTGAGGCAAAGCACACAAAGGAACATTAGTTTCGAGTCAGCAGCTGCACGAGAGAAGAAAGATGGGAAACCAGGAAGGATTCGCAATGAGGGTAATACCCTTCATTGTTTTGGCCATAAACTATTACTTTCGGGAAACCTTCAAGGCAGAATACATAAGGCCAGGAAACCAGACAGAAGAATCCTGGATTGTGTGTCAGAAATACCGAAGTCCCTCCAGCGTAACCGACACAGGTGGGGAGGAGCAGCAGCCGGCCGGCGGGGTATCGTCCTTGGCTCCAAGAACAAAGAAGCACCAGAGAGATCAACAAAACTGGTGAGTAGGGGAGACGGATGCAAGAATGTTCTGTGTTGAAGTCAAGGTTGCAAGCGGCAACATTGTATAATGAGCGCTGGAACGAACATTGTTAAACTCGTGTGATGAAAGACGCGAGTAAAGCTAAACTGCTGATGAATGTTTGAACTTGAAGGAAAGATACAATACTGTTAACAGAGTGGTCCGGCACCATGTGCATGCTCCATCGAAGGGCTTTGTAAGGTATGCCACCAAGAGAAATGAAAGCCACAAGACTGATATGAACAGTGTGTGAAGTGAATCAAAGTGGTCCTGCAAAGGTTTAAGCCAAACCCAGTGCACATTTGAAAGTCTTCGATTTTGATATCAAGAGCATCCAAGACAGAACAAGGGAGATCCATGGTACAAGCCCAAACAAGAAGACCAAGTGTAAACATTGTGATAAAAAGGGGTCTAAGCCTGAAGGAAGAAGATCCCATTATAAACGCTGGAATCAAGAACTTGTGCATGTGAAGATCCTGATAGGAATGAAACTTTGATACCTGTTTGTTACGACAGGCCCTCTGCTGTATGAGAATTTTGAAGGAAAAGAGACTTTGCCAGAAAGGCCCTGATATTCATGCTTTAAACTGTATCCTCGTGGTAGAGTAGCCAGAATGTGTGCGAAGCTCAAACGTGCCGCCTTGCCCTGTGCTGAAAATGTGGGCAAGGGAAGCCAACTGTTCAACCGTCCTTATATATTATTTCGTGAACACTTTCCTTTGTGGCATACGTTATTGTCCCACACCCTTTTGTATTTAGAATTAAGGATTGGCAAAAGGTTTATTTGTATAGCCCCTTTTATTTTAACAGAAACTTGACTGGGACTGTGTTATTATTATTCGATGGTTGTAGCTTGCTCCCATCCTTAGATTTAGGTTAGATAGGTGTTCAAACACCCATTGAAGTTCAACACCCTCGAAATGTGATCACTTGTGTCTGTCTTCATTTTTTGATACCCTCCCTTCATTACGGAAGTCAGAAATAAATATCGCTTTGCATGTCAGATTTCTTGTTAGGAACAGAAACGTGCTACATGTATGTAAGAAAAGCCACTTGCCAAATACTTTTTTCAAATAATATTGCCATGTTATAAAGTTTTTTTATTGATCATGTGTATTTTAGTGGTCGTTTTGTGAGTGAGTCAACCATCTCCAGGATCCTCTTGACCTGTGTTTCTCTTTTTCATGTAACCAGGACTAGATATCTGCAGCATTGTGCCTAAATTCTCAATGCCTTAACTTCTGTACTACCGACTGATATGCACCATAGCTACGTAATCCTGCCTTATAAAGCATAGGGGTACCCAGCCTCTTACCTTCTGGTTACCGCAACCCTATCAGCCATTTTAACAGGTATACACCCCCGCCCGTATACTCCTCAGCCATTGTTGAGACTAGACTGTTGATACTGCACATTCTGTGAGCCCTCAGCAAAGTTGAATCTGCTTTTTCTGTGCGCCCCTAGCAAAGTTGAATCTGCATTTTCTGTGCGCCTTTAGCAAAGTTAAATCTGCATTATTTGTGAGCCCCTAGCAAAGTTGAATCTGCATTTTCTGTGAGCCTTTAGCAAAGTTGAATCTGCATTATTTGTGCACTTTTAGCAAAGTTGAATCTGCATTATTTGTGAGCCCCTAGCAAAGTTGAACCTGCATTTTTTGTGAGTGTGAGCCCCTAGCAAAGTTGAATCTGCATTTTCTGTGAGCACCTAGCAAAGTTGAATCTGCATTTTCTGTGAGCCCCTAGCAAAGTTGAATCTGCATTATTTGTGAGCCCCTAGCAAAGTTGAATCTGCATTATTTGTGAGCCCCTAGCAAAGTTGAATCTGCATATTTTGTGAGCCCTTAGCAAAGTTGAATCTGCATTTTCTGTGATCCCCTAGCAAAGTTGAATCTGCATTTCCTGTGAGCCTTTAGCAAGTTGAATCTGCATTATTTGTGAAACTTTGGAAAAGTTGAATATGCATTTTCTGTGAGCCACTAGCAAAGTGAAGCTGTCTATCTCACAAACATACAGTTAAAATCGAATTCACCTATATCGCTAGCCTCCAGCCAAACTGAATTTGCCTAGTTGTGTGCACATCCAAATGATAATTGCGCACTCGCAGCCATAACCATGCTCACTTGGTTCAGGCGCATCATGTTCCCCTTTTGTGTCTTGCACGATAATGTACCTTGGAGCAATAATAATTATATATCCTTCAGTAATGGTTTAGCCAAACTTGGATGCCTAAGACACTACCCTATCCCTTGCCCACACCGTTCCTGCCCACCATGACACCCTTCCCCCACAGTGACCATCCTCACCACACCACTATAGACAGTGACCTCCTAGTTAACACCCTAACCAAGACTATCCTTGATGAATCCCCATGCCACCTCGGTCCAAATGCTCCACTCCTGATAGAGGTTGACCTCACCAGTATCAAGTCCAACTACCCTAAGCCCAGTGGAAAACCCACTACTAAGCCACCAGGTAACCCACTTACAGTCAACCCTACCCTTACTACCCGCAACAACTGACTAGACACCAGACTCCCCTGAACGCTCAGCAAGTCTTCTGCAACACCCAAGATTAAGGCCAACAATAAGAACACTGCGTCTAACAAGCCCAAATCCTCTCACTTAAAAGGTGCCCTACTTAATGTTAGGTCACTTGTTGCTCACCCCACAGAAATTGCCGACATCATCCTATCTGACAATTTGGATTTCCTCGTCTTAACAGAAACATGACTACATGAGGCAGCAGGACCCCACCTAACCCTAGCTGTTCTCGACAATTACTCCATCCTCAGAGCTGACAGACCGAATGCTCGAGGAGGAGGTGTAGCTATCATCTTTAAATCCTCACTAGACCTCAGATCAGTTACCTCCTCTCCACTTAATTCTTGTGAGCACCTTACTATTAAGTTACAAACCACCCCTAAGAGCATGATCACCATGCACTTAGTATACAGACCCCCAGGTCTGCCTGTAACCATTGAGGAAGACATCACCTCCCTAATAGCTGAACTCTAAACCCTCAGCACAAACTATCATCCTTGGAGATTTTAACCTTGGGTACAATGACTCCAATGACACCCCAGCTTCTTCCCTGGTTAACGCTCTAGCGGAGCACGGCTTCACACAATTCAGCTCTCAACCCACTCATCAGAAAGGCAGAATCATTGATTGGGTAGCAGCTTTCAATTGTAACCTCACTTGCAAAGCCCCCCAACCTCTTGCATGGACTGACCACCGCCTTATCTCTTTTGATATCAATATCAACAACTTAGCTCCTAAACAGCACCCCCCTGCACCAGCCTGTCCAACTAGGAATAAGAGTAACATTACCGCTGAAGCCCTCATCCTTTTGGTCCTTCCCACTCTCAATGCTCACCCAGTCACTGCTGACCTTAATTCACTGATTAACATTTACAACGAATCAATGGCTACCGCCATCGATACTATCGCCCCACTAAAACTGCATAAAGGCAAACCCAGAGCTCACTTGAACTCCTGGTACACCCCTGAACTCCAAATACTGAGGAAAAAGAAAGCTAAGATTGAAATACTATGGAAAACTACACCTTCGGCTAAAAACAAAACCAATCTTACTTCTATCTCCTCCCTATACAAAAAGGAGATAATTCGTACCAAGAAAGAAGCTTACAATGTTAGAATAAATCAGGCAGGATCCTGTACTAAAGAACGTTTCACTATCCTAAAGGAATTAGAAAATCCCAACCCACCCTCTGATACTTGCTCGAAAGACAAACCTTGGTGCACCAGTATCCAGAATGCTCTTGCCAACAAAATCACCGGGCTCCAAACCAAAATTGAGGTTAAACGACAACAACTTACCAGTAGCAAACCGACTAGCCCAAGTACACCACCGCCCTCATATACAAACTTAGGCTTCATGTTCAAAAAGGTAACAATACCAGAAGTCCAACAAATCATAACCTCTTTAAAACCTTCTAACTGCAAAGGGGATATCTGCCCTGGCCGGATTATAAAGGATGCAGCTAGAGAGCTCTCCCCCTTCATCACTAAACTAATAAATCTCTCATTCTCCTCTAATTCAGTACCCAGCAATCTGAAACAATCTTGGATCCTCCTACTCCTAAACAAACAATCACTAGACCAAGCTATTCCCACTAATTACAGACCCATCACCACGGTTCCATTCTTGCTAAAAATTCTTGATAGAGTGGCCTACCTGCAAATTCAGGATTATCTAGAGACTAACCAACTTCTAGGAATACATCAATCCGGCTTTCGACCTCAACAGAACGGAACAGAAACTGCCCTTGTTGACCTCAAAAGTCAGATTGATGATATTAAAGATAAAGGTAACACTGTCATCCTACTTCTTCTAGACCTCTCAGCAGCCTTCGACCTGGTCAACCATAGAATTCTCTGCAACTACCTCTTGTCAACTGCTCGCTTCTCCTCCTCTGCTGTCATGTGGGTACAAACATTCTTAGCTAATAGAACCATGAGGGTTTTTTCCTCAGTGGTGGCAGCAGACCCCATCCCTATCACCTGCGGTTTCCCACAAGGTTCCTGTGTCTCCCCGACTCTATATAACATATTCACAAAGCCTATCTTTGACAAACTGGACCATCTGGGTGTCACCTACACCAATTATGCAGATGACACCCAGATACTCCTCACCATCTCAGGAAACTATAACACCGACGTCAACCGAATCAATGAAATCTTCTCCATCATTCAGGCATGGATGGCCACACACGGCCTCTGCCTGAATGATGAGAAAACTGAGCTTCTCCTTATCGGCTCACCTAATAACCTGCTGAAACTTAGCCCCAATTATAATAACATCATCATCAATGGTAACACAATTCCCATTGTTAAAAATGTGAAAACCCTTGGTTTTTATCTCGATGCCAACACCAACCTATCCAAACAAGTCAATATGACTGCATCTGCCACTGGCTACACCGGCAAATTGATCAGGGCTTGCAGACCTTTCTTGTCCACTAATAGTTGCCTCACGCTAGCAAGGGCTCTAATACGGTCTAAACTGGATTATTGCAACAGCCTCTACCTAGGTGCTAACCAATCCATAATTAACAAACTACAAGTACTTCAAAACAACGCGTAACGCGCAGCATTAAATATCCCTAGGCAAGAGCACATCTCCACCACCAGAAAATTCTGCAAATGGCTCTCTATACAACAAAAAATTGACTTAAAAACCATATGTCTCACATATCATATAAAGCCCTTAACCATCTAGCCCCACCCTACCTCACCAACAAATTTACACTGAAATCGGCTACCAGAGTTACCAGATCTTCCAATAAGCTATGCCTTACAGTGCACAGATTCACCTTAAAAAGAGCCAGAGGATCCAGCTTCACGGTTCATGCCTCACAACTTTGGAAATCCCTTCCATTCAACATTAAATCGATTGAATCCTTTCAGTCTTTCAGGAAACATGTTATTGGATGGTTACTGGAGAAAAATTAAACTTCTCCACCTTCTATCCCATTTGCTTATTGCAAACATATTTCATAAATGTATATCTGCCAACTGTATATACTATGCTGTAACCTGCCAAAGCGCCCTTTTACCTCTGGGTCTGGAGCGCTATACAAATAAATAAAACAAACAAACGGGTAATTTTTGAGATCAGAAATTAAAAGTGCACATGTTGTTGTGTCCTAGATATTTTGTGATTCTTCATTATCAAAAGGGAATGGTGTTCAACAGGAAAGATTTAGTGCACAGAGTAGGTGGCATGCATTTCGACAATTATAGAGTGATTCTGATTGAATTTACTTATTAATACATCTATCTTCTTTCTGCACATCGGCCTGGTTCTTGGCTTTTATATTGTGAAAAGGTGAGGTGCACCCTGGTGTTATATGAGTCAAAAACAGGGCTGGAGAAGAATCCAGATATTCTCAATTGGTGTTGCACTCTTGATTGGGTGGTCCAGAGGACGAATTTCCCAAATTAATTGTTGCCCCATAAATATCTCCTTCGTGGACGCTTTTTCAGTCAAAACAACACTACCAACACCTCAAGCATGATGCAGGTTTTGTAACAGCATTAATAGGCACAACAGAGTGGGACTCACTTGTTGTGTCAGAGCTAGTGGGACATTTATCTCTGGTCTGTTTCCACTGGAATCTTCTCATTCAAGCCAGTGCCTTTAGGGCTCCAGCACAAGTGAATTGCCAATAGCGTGTCAGTTTAGCACCAAACCTATGACTGACTCTTCCTCAGCCCTACAGGCCTGATAGCTGCCTCTCCTCTCTCAGTCTTTTAGGAAACCTAGCGACTTCCATTAATCGCTACTCACCTATTATAACGAGATAGAACGAGAACTACGCTTGCCTCCCACCTCTGAGAGATGGAAATTGACCTCTGCAGTGATGTGATCGGTGTACGAAACAAATCGGGTCTTGTTCAATTATTTCTGTATTCCGAACCCTTGAATCCTAGCCCTGCCACTCGCTACTCCGCCAATAAGGGTGCTGACCTTGATTTCAATTTAAAATGATTAATCCGCTAAAAAGGATGACTAACAATTGCCTGCCAAGCAGTGCTGGTACACGCGATTATTAGAGACAGATGTTTCATGCATGCCGAATTTTATTAACCACTCACTGTCCCACCTCTTGCAAAGACTAACACACCTTACGGTGCTCCCTTAAAAAATCTTAAAGCCAGGAGGTACTGATACACTTTACTAGATGTGATAGAACCAGGGGAGTTGCTAGGTCTGGAAAAGACCCAGGGAACTGTTGGGACTGGGGGCTAGCTAGTCTTTTGGCTGTAGCTCCTGAGATTCTATCTGGGGCTTCAACCAAAAGATCAGGGGCTATAGCGCCCTTAGCCCCCCCCCCTAGCAACGCCCCTGGATAGAACTATGAATCAGTTTGCAGTTTAAGACATGTTGTAGTTGTACTGCAAAAGAGGCGAGCTGGGGGAGTTTTTGAGAACTTTAGTTTACCTTACATAAACGCAACCTTTTAACAACTACCATGTTATTTTTTGTTTTATTAATATATAATGCAACACTCGGCATGTACATGGTTCATTGATGCTGTCTGTGGTCTCTATGGGAGAAACACAGCTATTTCGAGCTGAGCCGTCTTCATGCATGTTCCTTGGAGAAGCAGCATGGTCTTGCCTTATCCAGAGCTGTTAGACAGGATCCTGAGTCCTGTTATTGGCAAATAGTGCTAAAGCTCTTGGTTTCGCTTGATTTTTGATGACTTTGGGGTGTTAATGCTGGGCTGTTTTTTTTTTTTGTTTTTTTTTTTCTATGGTCCTGACAAAAGGGAGCTCGTAGGCCTTCCCCATTTTCAACCTGTCTGGATCCTGTTATAGTGGGGGCCTCTGGGTATCTGTTAAATTCCTTATGAGTGATGTCAAGCGTTATATTGGGTTCACGAACGTGTGGATTTTCAGCACAGTCTATGTTTTTGTGGTAGGTGAAATGATAACTCATGGCAGGTACCCTACCTCTTGTGCTTGCCGAATCGTGGCCTGGCCTGCGGATATGTGCATGAGTTCAGGCACAATATCAGGTCAGCGCAATAGAGTGAATGCTGTTGCACTGGAATGCGGAAGGCAAGATGCAGCTCATGTATTTGGTGACGAGTGGAGGGTCTTCTTTGCATGCACGCCTGTTTATGTGCAGGCTGGTGTGTTAACATAACAAGTTCTCTAACTGGACAAAATGAGTCGTTATGTAGCCGAGTTGATAATCAGCAAGTTGCCAAGTAAATTATGTCAAAACAATCAACCTTTTAGACAGTTAATTTCTTCTATCCTCTTTTGCTTCCACTCATGCTTACCCGCTGCTCCCAATTTCTCAACCCTACCATGACCACACGTTTCACGCGTTGGTCTCCCCAAACATCTTTCAATGTCCCATTTTCCAACTCTTACTGTGTCACGCCCCCCTCTCTTTCTCTCATCTCTATCATTCACTTTAGCTCTCGCTCTCTCTCTTGTTGTATAGCCTTTTCTATGTCGCTTCATCGACACCTGTTTTTACGAGGGGTATTTTGCTGCAGAATTTTTGCCCAAAAAACATTTCAAAAAGTTTTTTAAATTAATTTTTTGAAGGGTTCCTCTCCCAACCACTCTGTCATTTATCTATGTTTTTTCTTTCCCAACCCCCCAACCCTTTATATGTCCTTTCCCAGCCCCCTCAAAAAATGGTAAAAGTTTTTTTTTGGGCAAAATTGCTTTCGCAAAACACCCGTTGTAAAAACCGGCATCGGTCAAAGGATGCTATACTGTATAGCCGCACTATACAAAGTGTCAAACACAGGCCATGGGCAGGCAAGTTACTGGATTGGTGTTGCCTGGGAACACCCCTCATATCCCTCAGTGCAAGTCTCGGGCTTCTGAGAGGTATGAACAGTTTGGTTGAGAGAAAGACATCCCTCTGCTATAAAATCCTCAGGCCCATCTCATAAAAATGACCTTTTTTGCTATGAAATGGAAGGGCAGTCGCAGTCCTCACGCTACTTTGCACAGGCACGGTGTGGAGGGGCTCATTCTGTGTTTGTTGCCTCTCAGAGCAACTCTCAACAACAACGTTGTTGTCAGGTGATCAGGATGCCGCCAGAATTTCTGGTCATTTACCCAGAATTCTGTTTTTCTTCCTCCAACAGGAGTCAACTATAAACTGTTGCACCCCGGGGGCTTGAGATAAAACATAAAATTACAAGGAAAGTTCCGGAAGGACAACGTTCCACTTCTATGAGAAAAGATCATAGCACAAGAAACACCAAGGCGGTGTGTCATCAGCATAAGTGTAAAAGTGTACCCGTGCTGAGAAATAAGATCTGCCAAAGGATGGAGATATAGATTAAAATGAAGAAGAGACAGAAAGAAGAACCCTGAGAGATACAACGTGAAAGGGCAGTCTGAGTGGAGGTAAAGGATCCTAGGGATACTGTTTGCAGCAGAGCTGCTAAAATAGAGAATAGCCACATAAGTGGGGTCCGCTGAAATCCTGCGTCCTTCAGTCGCTGCAGAAGAATCACATGATCAACTGTACCAAAGGCCACAGAGACATCAAGGAGGATCAGAACCCAGACGACCCTATGGTCGAGAAGTAGTGCAAAGTCATTAAGCAGCTAGACCCTCACCGATCCCATCCACATATGTGGTCTAAATCCTGACTGAAGTGTGTGTAAAATTGTGTTCACTTCCAGGAAGCGAGAGAGGTAAGGTGCTAGTGTCGCCTCCATAAGCTTCATAAGAACTGGAAGGAGGGATATAGAATGATAGTTAAAAACCAACAATGGGTCTAGATGAGGCTTCTTTAAAAGAGGGGTGACAAGAGCAAGTTTCAGGGGACAGGGCTGTAACAGTTAATTGAGAAGCCACCATCAACACAGGGAGTTCCTTCCCTCCCCAATCAAGCTCTTATTCAGTCCTACTTCAGACACATAGCATGCCCCTTGGATCCTTCTCCTCTGAGCTAACAATGAGTCAAGAATCAGGCGGGTGTATAGGAAATATATTTGTATTTATTTACATTAAAAGTAATAGAAATGTGCACGAAAATGTCAAACCCCACTTTATCAGTGGCACACAAAATAAACTTCTCTCAACATGAATAATCCCAAAAGCGAGTTGAAAAGAACACAAATCAAGATTCATTATTTTATACAAATTTCACTTCAAGAAATACTTAGCACTGGTCAGTGAACACATTTATAGATGTAGTGCTGCACAATTTTGATTTTCCCATGGGCTTAAAAGGCTAGCAGTAGGACTTCAATATTGGTACAAATACATATGGCAATTATGATTTAACCCACACTTTTGGTTTAAAATGAACACAGGATGATTTAGTGTTTTTTTAGACCCCCCCCTACTTTGGTCTGTGTTGGGGAAGTCAGACAGAAAAATGGGAATTTTTTGGGTTATTTGGGATATCAGACCACAATCCACTGAAAGGCCTGTGTTAGGGGAAAGTTGGGCAACAATATTTGACTAATTTAAGAATAAAGACACCCCTCTTCCTTAAAGAAGTTGGGGTCAACAGGACAAAAAGGTTTACCCAATTAAATTATAAGCTATAGTTTTTCAGCGCACTCTGGGAAGTGAGCTTTGTTAATTTTGAATTTTTACAAAAATCACCCGGTAGTGTTGTACCAAATGGGAAATTAATTGAATTAATATTTTTACTTGAATAGGCTAAGGATCTACACCGTTTTGCCACCCCAGACCACCCATAAAGGGAAATGATTTAAGGCAAGTAGACTCCCCCACCTTTTGGTTTCCCAGGACTCAGTTCTACTTACATAGAAAGCCTCTGTTTAAAGTTCAGGACAGCCAGCTGCATGTCAGGACCCTTTGGAAAGATAGGGCCGAATATGGTCACTCCACTCTCGAGGATGGACTCCCGCCCTCCACCATTGGACCCAGTCAGCTCTTAGGACTTCCTAGAAATAGACAGCTCCACCCAGATGCACTCTCAGCAATCTCCTCTGGAGTTTCCTTGCATCTGTCAGATTGTAAATTGCAGCAACACTCTTTTGATGGTACATTTCAGAAGCATGGTCCCTTCCTCCTAGTGCAGTTCCCCTTATATATCAGCGATGACACCATCAATTTTACAATCTTGAGGAAGTACCCTGCCAGATTTGTCGCAACTAGGATTGGACAGTTACTCTTCTCTCTACTCCCAAATCCATCCCATCTCAACTGATTGGTTGAAGAATCTAGAGCAGACATACGGCAGCCCCATTTGCAATCCACATTTGTTCTCCTGTCAAATTTTGAGCAAAAACTTCATAATTTTACAAGCAACTACCATAACATATATATTTTCCTTTTCAGTTATTCATGGGCAATTAAAAAAGACAATAGCCAGGTGTGCACCATGTGGCACGCCCATTTGGTAATTTTTCCACCATTTTCACAGAAAGCATAACAGTTACGAACATGTTATTTCCTACCCATATTCCTAATTTTACCCTTCACCAGTTCACCAACTCTTACATTTGGGAAATGTTCAGATCTGCCAGGAACCTAGTTTAACTGGCCATTACAGTTCTCTGACTCGTATGTGCATGATTTTTATATCTCCAAAATCATCTGGAATTTACCTAACAAATGGTACATATATGAAGAAAATCTGCCTCATGGTTGCTGAGATAAAGTACTAAAGTTAAAATAGCCCTTTTAAATGAATTGTGCATCTGTATGTTCTGCAAACGGGAGCTCTTCTTCCTCCAGCCATCTGTCTCCCTAGGCCAGCCTTTGACCAGAGTTTTTTTTTTTTTATGAGTCTCTCATTGGTTGTTTGAAGTAGTAGCCCCCATTTTCTCATATTTTGGTCATGCTACATCCAAGGGGAACTGTTTTGCTATCACTGCCTTCAGAGCCAGCAAGTCTGGGGAACACTGGGTTTCCCACACCTTTAGCAGGACACACTATATTGCAGTTGCAATTAGATGGGGGATGTGACATATAGACTTAGAGTGGGGGGATTTTTTTGTGAAGTTTGCCCACTGACAAGCTAAAAGGGTTTGCCTTCGGCTGACAGGAACTTTTTCATGGAAACAAAATGTGATTTTCTTTTGAAATGTTAGCAGGGGTACATGTTTAACTTTAAACTGCAAACACCCATGCAAAGCTGTGTTTGTGTCAGTGTTTAAAAATGCTATTTTTCATTTGAAAGGAAACTTTGATTCCTTCTTCTTTTGTGGATTAAAATGCTGCTTTTCCTTTGGTAGTGACAGGTAGACCTTTTCCACGTGACTCTGCAATTTTACAGGGAATAGTATCAGATAGGAAGGAGTGTTGAAGGGCCACAGTGAACAAGGGTGTCGTTTTAAAGGGAAGTGATTGGAAAATGAGAAGGGAAATTGGGTGCACGGGGGAGGAAGACTTAAGTTTGTTAAGCGCAGTAACCACTATCTTGTCAGTAATCAACTTGAATTGAAAAGATTCCAAAGAGCTAGTGAACATAAATGAGGTAGTCCGACATGTGGACCCAGGGTCATTCTGAATAGCGGTATCTATGGATTGCCAAATTTTGCCAATTTTATCTAAAAAGAAGAAACTGATTGTGTCACATTGGGTTTGAGAGCTAAATGTATGACTTCCTGGTGAAGGCAGTGAGGATAGCTCTTTAGCCACTTTATAAAGCTCTCACAAGGAAAAAAGCATGGAGAGGATGTGATTGGCAAAAACAATAGCTTCTGCTTCTTTGATTACACCATGATAAGAATGCACTGCCTGCTTATATACTAATTTAGTGTCAGGATCATAATCAGTGCTCCATTGTGCTCTGTCTGTTGACAGGCCCACTTACAGGCCAGCAAAGTTGGACTGAGCCAAGGTGTGTAGAGCTTAGTCCAACATACTCACATCTCCACTGGGGCTAGAGAATCAGCCACTGCTGTCATCAACATTAACCAAGGTCATGTCAGGGTCTGGTCACACTATAGAAGTAAGATGGTTAATTCCAAACAGCGGGAGGTTGGCAAAAGTAAGTGGGTAGCACTGCCCCAAAACCGCTGGGTTTTTGGCAGTTTAGAGGAGGGTTCCAGAGAAACCACAATGGTGATGGTGAAAGGCAGAAGAAAATGGTCCGACATGACCACAGGAAATGGACTAAACATTGTTAATAGATATTTCTCTGAGAACACTAAATCCAATACATTGCCATTGTGGTGGCTAGAGAGATGATTACACATACCCATGGACATGTTGACAAGCGTGGTGATCAGGTTCCTAGCATGTACATCAGTATGGCTATTTTGTTGTACATTAAAGTCACCCATGACGATAAGGTTTGGAAGAGTTAGGGTCAGGTCAGCCACAAGCTGTACATAAGCACTAACAAACTTAGTAGGGTGCTGTAACAGGGGACGATAAGCAGGACATGCGCGGCCCAATTATATATGCATTGAAGCCTCACCAGTTGTAGTTTGTAAGGAAGAATATGGTCTAAAGGCACCACAGAGCTGTTGATAGAAGCTATATGAATTAGGGCTAGCCCTCTCCCTCTGGTTTGCCCGTATCTGTCCATGCACAATATTCTATAAGAATCAGGGAGCATTTGCACAATGTTTGGGTTAGAAGCGCAGTCAAACCACGTCTCCGTCAAACAGAGCCAACCAGATATAAAGTCCAATGACAGAGAGTGGTTGGTGTCCTGATGCCTCTTGCCAACATCGAATGAATCAAGATGCCGCATAACTCTGAGGGGTGGAGATGTTGACTCGATCTGGGGCTCAATTCCATGCTGAGAACCCCCACCCATAGCCTTAGCGATTGCTGCAGCACGCGTACCGATCCCTTCCAGCTCACAAGTAAACAATTACAGAGGAAAAAAAGGTGTCCTGGGTGGCAGCTTCAAGAGTTCCTGGTTAGAGTATTGTTGCATTAATCCCTGTAAATCCGGTGTCACTAAAAGCAATTTGGGCCTCATTGCAAGTTTGGCAGTAGCCGTGCCTGTAAAACTGGCAGGCTGCCGCTCAACTTACAAACTTTTCCGGTGCCCAGGAATGGGCAATTATCGGGTCATTATGGTCTTGCCAGACCCGGTAATTTCCCATTGCCAGGCGCCAGAAAATATTCTTACCCATTCCCATTGAGCCCTACAGGGCTCAATGGGAATGGGGAAGCCGGATGCACGGATGCCATTCGTGAAGGGTGGTGGTGCATCTGACATGTGCTGCTCGCGGGTTCTGTTACACCCACCAGGTCAGACCTGGCGGGCGAAAAGGCACCTGCGAGCAGAACTCGTAGTTTGCTGGTCTGGTAACTGCAGTATCAGCAAGCTTACCGGTACTGTAGTTACCAGACCGGCAAACTTGTAATGAGGCCCATTAATGACTTATCCCCTATCTCCTTGTATTGGTATACTTTCTGGGCCCAAGGCTTGTCTTCAGCACGGATGAGCGCAGATGGTCTTGCCTTTAGCGCGCCTTTGGCGAGCTGTCGGCGTACCCTCTGCACTCATCCAATGCGCGGATGTTCTATCCTGCACATAAAGTCAGAGAGTTGAGAGTGGGCATGCTGTAACAATAAGGAAAATGGAAGAAATACTTCCAGTTGTGTCAAGAATATTTAAAATATCCAGCAGTTAAAAAATACTGTTCCTTCAAATAAAGAGCGTGGCTTCACACACAAGTTCACACACATTTCGTATTAAATGATTGCTCCACTGACGTTTCGCTATAATTGTTGGTATTTAAGTGACACAATCGAATTCAGTAGAGCAGCCTCATTGATAAGCCAGTTTTCTGTAGTATTTCTTCATAGTATTCCCAGACATCACATCCATGCAAAGAAAACATATGAGCACGCAATGTCATTGTGTACATAATCTCTTAGCCCTCCTTGAGTCCAAACGAAATTGCTGGTTGTGTTGTGGATGAGTTGAGTAAACTCCTTTTCATGCAGAAGGACATTATTTAAGCCCCCACTTCTTTTACTGTTTAAGTCTTAGTTCAATAGACATAACTACAGTGGCATGGTCTGCTTTCGCAAATGGAGTAATTACTTTTGCTGCTACAAACCCTGCAAGCGTCACACAGTAATTTATATGAGATTGAGATCTATAAGGATGGGAGAACAAAGTGCATGTATTTGCTTCGGTTTGGCAAGTCTTCACCTAGACCCCTCTACTCTTGGTTGGATTTGTCCTGATGAAGAATTACTCTTCATTGCTTGTGCCAATATAGTCCCGTGGATTATTGCAGCAACACACACAAACTATATTATAATTCCCTCGAAAAAGTCATACGTTCTTAAACAATTGAACCGAATCCTGGATTCATGAGTGTCAGGTTAACATTTTAAACAGGGGCACCGCCCATGGGACAAAAATACCAGAATCCATCTGCCAGTTCCCCCGCTCTGCCCTCCCTCCCATTCCTAGTGGATCATAGACACATTGATAACATTTGCATTTAGATAGCTACTCCTCTTGTATCTACAGAGGAAGAGGAGATGATGTTCTCCACTAAGGAGACTTTAAACTTCAGCAATTCAGGTTCATCCTGATTGGCTTGTTTGCAATAGCCCTCTTGAAGCCTTTAATTTACATAAGTGGGAGAGGATTGTCTGGCACTTATGAATGTGGTGGTTGATCCCCATAGCACGCGTACTACACGGCAATGATTATTTTTTGAAACAACAGGATTATTTATTTATTTAATTGTTTTTTAATAAAGCGTCTGATACCATACCTCGGGATTCAAACCTCTATTGCTCGTGTTGCCCCTGTGCTATCCTCCGTTCAAGATTGCAAACGTGCATACTGAAGATGCCATCTGAAGGTGTTTTGAGGTTTAGCTTCCACTGGTGACCAAATAACTAGTGAATAAAAGTGTGACTAAAAACGCACATGCAGTGAGCCTGGGTGATTATAGCAATACAACTAAGGAAAACCTGTAAAAGATGTGGAAGAGCCACGTATCCCAATGTTGCATTCAAAGAAAACAAAAAATACATAACAACATAATTTCAATAAATGCCACGGGGAACTGGCAAAGGAGGCATTTGGCTAAATATACCCAGTATGACATGCAGGGTTAGGGGACAACAACCCCTTCCGCCCCCATTGTGCATACATGTGGTCTGTATTACGATTATCTGTATTGTCTGACCACATCACGTCAGTCCAATTTAGCTACAATAAGAACCACAGCACTGCAACCATCACTGCATACCATATTAAGGGTCCAACTGCATAGTCCTCTGGGCCAAAGCAGCCAACAGTTGAACATATTCAGAGGATCTAAGCGCAGGTTAATCAAAAGTAGATATTACACAGCCACAAAATACCAATAGTAACTGCAAATGGTTAAACAAACTGTTTCACATTATGCAAGCCAACCCGACACCGCATGGCCCAAATACATCCCTACATTAGACACTGTTTTGTAATTCCACGACTTCCATTTCCTCCTTCTCAAGGCAATGGAAAAAAAAAAAAAAAAAAAAAAACTCTTGTCCTGCAGGTTCACGTAAATTGTGATTGTGTTGCCAAGGGTCTCTATGAAAATACAAGGTTGAAAGAGGCCAAACTGCATATTGTGTCTAATTGATTGTCAGAGATATATGTCAGCTCTACCATTGCAGGTAAGTATGCTCATGCAAGAACTCTCATCTTGCTGGCTTTGCAAACAATGTCAAAAAATAAAATGCCATAGCACTGTACAAAAAAAGAAACAACAAGTATATATATTGGCAGCATTGATGCTACTCACTGTGGCCACATACGAACACTCATCACGTTGGCTTTGCATATGGAGCAAGTGCACATGTCATGCTACAGTAAGAAAACAAGTCTATACATGCTGCCCCAATATAGCCAAATATGTTAATTTATTTTTATTTATTTATTTATATATTACATTTGTTACACGCCCAGACCCTGAGGTATCACGGTGTAGTTACAGACATCTTAGCATAGAAAGTAATATAAAAAATAAAATCAATACTTGCATAATATAGGCTATATATAGTTACACATGGATAGGCATAGTTAGTTAAATTATTGAACTCAACAGCACACATAGTAGTTACAATGATCAGCTCCAGTACCCAAGAAGGTGATGCATCTAATGGCCGAGAGACTGGTACGAGCTAGAGGAGCTAACTTGTAATGGCTAGAATGTGTTAAATATTGTTAATATTGTTAAATATGATTCATGTTATAACACTCATGTTGGCTTTGCCCAGAGGTGTAGAAACAAAAGAAACATGTGGTTATACCCCCTTACATGACTGAGTGGAGGCGATGAACAGTATATCTCCCCCCTCACACACACATATTTCTGAGCCACTGAACCATGCTGCAGCCTGAAGACATGGCTCAAGGCAGCCCTTTGTGTCACGATCATTTCAGTCCTTTAATTTGATTTGTGCTCCAACTCAGAGGCTGGTCTGTAATGTGTTCCGAGAAAAAAAAATGAAGAAGTCAAAATACTAGTCATTGAAGGTCAGCTAGTCGTTTTCTGGCTACCTGCAGTGCTAAGCTGCTCTTGAGGTGTGTTCCTGTGTGTCATCAGCCAGTGCTACTCACAGAAGAAGATGCTGCAGTGATGTCCTGGGCACATCTTAATTGGTGTCCTAATTTTAGGGCTATATCCAGGCATAGGCAAGATTAGTGCAAGCTATAACAAGGAGATGCAAGGACTTGGGGAAGCAAGAAAATAGGGAAATGGCAGGATTCTGAGATGTCTCTTTTTTAGATCACGTACAGACACGGGAAGTCGTTGCCTTTTATTGCCAATAGATAACTGTTGTGAATGGAGGATAGCACACAGGCAACGTGGTGTTTCTTATAAACAACACCACGCAGAGCAACAGAGGTTCGAATCCCAGATCCACGCTTAGAAGCCAAACTCATGTATAAAGCGTGTTATAAAAACAATTAAATATTAAATAAATTAAAATAAACAAGTGCACCTGCCACTATAACATTGTAGCTAGCACAGCCGAATAATATGCACTATATGAAACGCACTATATGAAACGCTAGGTATTCCCGTTGGGCTTGCTCTGCAGAGGGAGCTATAACAATCAATAGGCTTCATGCTGGTATGCAACCCAGTCCAGCGCACCAACATACAAATGTAAGCACAAGGTTTCAACATATACAGGTAGCTTAGTATGTACAGATGCCTGCTGCTGAGATATGCAGTGATTCTGATTGTAGTATGATTTATGAGGTGGGTTATTGCAGTAACATGTTCCAATACAATAAATCATTGGTCTAATTTAACTGCTACATATATTGGTCACAGGTTTCAGGCAGGAGCAATAAGCTGCCTGCAATATGCCTGCTGCAAAGATATGTATAGTGGAATGCAGTTTCTAATCCAAGTGTACCTGGTTAGGATACTTGTGGAAGAGATGTTTGTACCAAGTGATTACATGGATATCCAAGGCTATTAAAACCTTTCAGATAGGATCCTGAGAGGGTTGCTAAGAGGGGGTGTGAACTATAGCCCCAGGTCTTTCTGTTGTGGCCCCAGATAGAAGCTCAGGGGCTACCACCAAAAGGCTAGCTAGCCCCGAGTCTGGTCCAGACATTAGCATAGTCCTGGACCTTTCCAGACCTAAAACCATGCAATCGTATATTTCAAGAAGCATAGCACACTTTAATTCTAATGCTCGGTAATGCAGGTGTTTCTTGACATAGTGACACGCATGTGTTGTAAAGTTTTCCTGTGCATAAGTTCCTAGATTGCGCACATCTGGAATGTGCGATGGGGCATCCAGGTGATGATAACATGTTGCCTGGGAGATACAATGCATGAGTTGGAATATAAATAGGCGCGGTAAGGGGCCTCTATTTCATACACCCTTTCATATAAACACTTTCCATAAGTGGCGACGGTGCCGTCCTCCCAAATAGGAAAAGATGCATGTACCAATTTGGTTGCAGGACGTCCAAGGAAATGTCCTTATATGTGGCAAATGTTGTTCAATGTACAGTGTCCCAGTGAGAGAGCAGCTGTGGCCACTCCAGCTGTATGCACTCTCTGAGTGGAAGGTATAAGTGCATGGCTGAGAGAGGCCTGCGGAGCCTGGGCGTTCTGCAAAACCACAGACAGCACTTGCTGACACCATCCACTGTAATCTTCACTTCAGGACAATAGAAATCACTCAATTTACCCACTTAATACAGTTTTGCTGTTTTCGTAGCAATGTTTCATAGCATCTTTAATGAAACTGACATAAGAATGAGAGGTTCACTAAGTTGTAGATCAAGGTACTGACGCTTTAAACCAGTATCTGGACTACAGAGCACGTAAAGAGGGTCATCCAATCGTGCTATGGCAGAATGGTGGAGTACCCGATATGTAAATGGAGTAATGTTTATGGTTTAAGGACTCTGCTGTGTGAACGTAGAGTACTGTGCATGTGATGTTGTCTCATTCAAATGTAGGTAACGTAATGAAGAACTAGACACTGCAACTTCTTTAATGTGCATATTGTCCACGTTGTATTGCATCATCTGACTTACCGCAGCACTAAAGATATTGTAAATCAGTCACTCGTTGTATGTAGTGCTTTCAGCTGGATTAAACATGAAAGGAGGGCCCTAACTAGTTATGCAAATTGATTTATTTGGGGGTGGGCCTAAGGAGTGCTGGGCGTTACTGTTTACCAAAGAGAGGACAGATGCTCACTAGAGCTGCTGCCAATTTGGCCAGCCGTAAGGGATGGGGACGAGGGGTGAGATGTGCGCATTGAACACGGGGGTGAGGGTCAAGGCTGATATTGTGGGTGAGGGACCTAATGATGAAGGGACAGGTGTGGCTGAGGTGCTGGGTGTTGTAGATATATATTGGAACACTATACAGACCGTAATAAATCACTTTCCACATCATTGGACTTCTTGCTTATTCAAGGATATTTGAGCTCTCATTTTTACTATTGAGGATTTGACCATTTGATTACTGAATCCGCTGTACACCATAACTGCACAAACTCCATTTCATGCTATTAAATGTTGGAGGAACCCGGGGAACCTCCCGTGCAGTGGTTGCTGCATTGCACTAACCTAATTTTGGAGAAATTGAACGCACCTCATAATTGTCACGCCTGCCCTCTTTGTTTTTATGTAATAATGATGTCACAGTATGTCATTGGCCCATCTGATGATTAGACGTGCCTATTGAATACACAACCTAAACTGTATAAGTTGATTACAATTTCTACCCTTGTGATCAAAACATGTTGGGGACCAAACCAACTCCAAATACATTTGACAGCAATATTATTCCTTAATGTATCAAATTAATATGCAATGTCAATGAAACCAAGATGATCGGAAAGAGTATTTGCAGACCAACATATGGATATTTGACACCTGTTTGGCCTAATGCTTCATCATTTTATGAAATGTTAAGGATTTCATTAACAATTAAAACCAGGCAGTTTCAGAAATCTTGTCGCGAAAGGGACGGCTCTCTGCATCCTGATCAAAGAAAGGAAAATACTATTCTGAGATGACTGCCATGGAAACAGAATGTGGAGCTCGATGCGGAGCCCCTCTTTCCTTTCCACTGCGGACTCCGGGAGCCACGAAGAAGGAGTGGCTGTGGTGGCGGCGAGTGCAATCGCCAAAATACAGGAAGTGGGCGAGGTACAAGGTGGGAAAAAGGGGGACCAGTGGATGGGGGGAAGGTGGCAGCAGGGGAACCGGCTGCCAGGCAGCATGGAATGTGGGCTGAGTTTGCTGGTTTCTGCACATGTTCATAGCCACCTGATTGGTTGTCTCCCCCACCAGGGTGATAATGGTTAATATATGACTGTAATCAGGGCTCTTTCTGTTCTGCTTACATTAAAACACACACACACACAGTTTGGTTTTTGTGGTGATCGGTGATTCAACATGTTATGTTAAGTGTGCTGGAAGTGTTAGAAGCTGGCCATCAAAGCAGAGTTTAACCAATAGATAACAATCTCTACACAGAGTGAACATTCTATTTTTCTGGAATGTTCTAATAATATCCACCAGAGGATGTCCAAAGTTGGGAGGGATTGTACCACAAAATGAAGGTCGACTTAAAGTCAGTACAATGTAAGTTTAATTGAATACAGTGCTATCCAAACCAATACAACTATTGCTTCTTTCTTTTCTTCATCTACAATTGGATCCATGTTTACAGTCAACATTATTTCTACATGATTTCAATTAACTACACTGCAGGATACAACCCAAATATCAAAATGCTGTGCTCCTTTGGAAAGCAAAAAATACATGTGTTTAGAAAATCCCAGTTGAAGACATTAGCTGCTATGTATTGTCTTTAAACTACATCTTTCAGTGTACCAAACAAGTCTCTCTTATCAATTTAGCAGTGTTTTCCAGGTAACGTAACATAGGTTCTTTGGCTTCCTTGTGCTTTCACATAAGCAGTTCCATAAATGTTCACGTTTGTGGGAAAACCTGTGTCATATGTTGCATACTATCTCTCATGTGCGCAGATGACTACCTGCATTATACAGGTGCACCCTGGTAGTGGTAGCAAGTAAGAGAAAGAAATCATAAAGAAAATATATTTTTTTTCTGGTGCCCACTCAATTAAACTTGAAATAATCTCAATTGGCCATTGACTCTGCCAGCACTGAACCTTCTGTCTCATACTTGAAAGGAACAGCACAGTTAAAATTAATTTGGGGCATCAGTTTGCTTTAGGGAAATAGTCTTGGGTTCAATTTATTTGACCATTTCAATGTGAGGCCGTGGTATGACGAAACACCCTAGGTGCATGTTTTATTTCTGTTTATTTTTGTTTCCTTTAATATCAGTATTTTTTTTTTTTTATTATGCTTGCATATTTGCAAGCTCTGGTGGTTGACGATTAGTATAAAGAGATTTGTGCAAGCTACTATAAACTAAAACACATATCATTATAATTCTAGGTACACATATGAATGTGAACTAACACTACAAGCTAGAATGTTATGCTATACAAGCCCTGATGATGGTTGGAATATCCGAAACGTGTCGGCTAATTGTTAAATAATTGAACTGCAATCCCGATTGCAAACTGATTTGAATCAGGATGGAGTGAAAGTCATTTTTTGAATTATCACTGCACATGAACAGATTTACACAAGGACGGAGCTAGTCCAATATTGTGAAATTTCTTTCTTTTGAAAATTCCAATGTAATATTGATGGTGAAATTGAACCTTACTTTTTAGTATTGTGTTTAAAATCATATTAAACACTTGTCATGTACAAAAAAAACTGCTCAATTGCTATATTGGACTGATCGATCATTAAATATCTGTTATGTACTATATGACACGTGGAAACATTGGCATATGCCACAGAAAGTAGGATGTCAAAAGACCCCAATAGAGTGCATAGGGGTTACCTGTTGTTGACAACATGTTAGATTAGTATAACTATTTTCACCCAGAGTCCCAGGGGATTTATCCCAAGATGATGTCACTCCCCGCCTGAGTTTCACAATGTGCCATTGTGATTGTCGCTCGCCACAGACGGTCAACTCTTTGGATCAGTATCTTCGTCGCTGCTCACAATGAGCTCACCCGGCGGACCCATCATGGGCATGGCTTTGGCTCTGCCTGGACTTCTTGTAGTCAATACAGTATCAGGGATAACGTGAGTGATCAGAGGATGCAGGCTATCAATGTCCATCATTGGGCCAGCTATGATATCGCCCCAATTAGATACATGTCGAGCAAGATCACAGATGACAGAGGTGACCAGCGGACACTGGCTATTAGTCAGAACACACAGCTCCTTAGGGGTTGGGTGGGTGCCACTGAAATCACCACCTGCTCCCCCTGTGGCCGCACTTGGACAAAACACAACCCTGGTCAGGGACTATTTCATATGCAAACTTCCTAGCAAGGAATCAACCATAGCAGACACCCCTCGGCCTGGGCTAAGGACAACTGCACTGGTCCTTTTGTTGTTAGTCAGTTCAACCTTATTAGGCGCATGGACTTCCATTTCCCATGTATTACTCCCGGGATCCATTTTAACAGGGATGGTAAATGATCCAAGAAATTGATGGATCTCATAAATTATTATTATTATTATTAGTATTATTAGTATTATCAGTATTATTAGTATTATTATTATATTTAGTTCTATCAAGAACTTTAACAATTATTCAACAAATTTGCAAACAATCGCATACATGTTAATGTAACATTTAGCATTAATCAATTTAACATTTATTAATTAATGTATCAGTTAAAAAGAGCATTTCCTTTAAGAGTTAAAACAAGACAACAAGAAATATTTAACACATCAGCAATTTCTTTTAATTTCATTTAGTACCTATGTTCAATTGAATAAACCTGACAATAAGTCTGTACTTCTTTCCAGACCCCGTAAAGTGCTCCCAATTCAGTATTTAAACAATAAACCCCAAACTCAATAGATTTAATGGCGTCATAATCATATACATGATTTCCCAGTGTGGTTATATATAAATTCCCTATAAGAGGACATTCAGTGAGTAAATGCCTAAAAAGTTTCCCGATTTTCCAGGATCCTACATATTCTCTAGAATCTCACTTCCTGCGGTAACTTCCACCTTGCCCCACATGTGGCACGAATGGGAAGTTGATTAGTGCGCATCTGTAGACAAGAGCTGCGGACAGCAGGTTCCGAACATAGTAACAGATAACGCTGAGGTGTCAGCTATCCATGAGTTACCTGGGTCATCTGTGGGTGTGCATGTAACAAAGATAAATGATTGTAGTTGTTGAGCCAATCCCATTTCACCAGTCTACGACTCAGGGCACCTTTTTGTACATATACATTGACACACCTTTTAAAGTCTGAGTACCAATTTATCAAGGAACACAGCTTGTTAAATAATCTGACAAATAGATCTTCCGTAACTGGAGCCAGCAGAGCATAACAGTCTCTTAGTTTCACCAATAGTGGGCACAAGGGGAACGTTTTTCCCCTCAAAAATAGTTCACCCCTACTCTTCAAAAGCATGGATTTTAACGAAAGGAAACCTAGCTCAAGGCGGACATACTCAATTGAGGTGGACCAAGGTAAACGCACAACGCCAAAAATAACCTTCAACCATGTCCAGCCATTTCACATGCTTAAGAATTAAGGCCTCTAAACCATACAAAATAGAGGGGCAGAACCATTGTTTATATAAAGTAAACAATCCTCTCAAAATAAATCCAGCATGTTTAGGGATTAAATGAGTGATTTGCTTAGACCTTCTCGTCTTTGATTCCATAATGGTGCTATATTTGCCACTACTCGACATTTGCAGGCCCGAATATGTGTAGGTGTTAGTGTATCCAATATTCTTCAGACCGGTATTTAATAATTATCTGTTAACTTTCTTTGATGACACCAACATAGTTTTTGTTTTGTTCAAGTTTACAGACAATCCTTGCTCATGAAAATAACAGACCAGTTTGTTCATTATTGATTTCATACCATCCAGCAGTTGGTCAAATACCACTTAGTCTTCCACATAAAGCATTGTGGACACCACAGTTTTCTGTATTTTCGGGGGACATTTACCAGTTTATGGCAGGCATGCCGACCGGCTCCCTAAAGGTTATGTAAACTGAGGGGGCTTGGCACCGTTTCAACTGTCTGATTATTGTGTTCAGTAGTCGAATAATATGCCCTGTACTGGACCCTGGTCGAAAGCCTATTTGAAAAGGATGTAATATGTTGTTGGCAGTAACCCATAACTGTAAATGCTCTAATAAATATATGTGGAGAAGACTTTGCTGGTTATGTCAAGTAGGGACAATAGCAAACAGACCATTGGTGCATGGCACCCTGGAGTACTTCAAATTCATTATATGCTTACTCAAATATTCATGGCTAAATTGAATTTGCCATTCGTTTGATGCAATTTGTCACCAACCCCCCGCTACAGCCTATATCATATATTTTGTCTCGGGAGGATAGCTCAAGGGCAACACACTCGCCTTGAAAGAAAGACGATGCGGAGCAACACAGGTTCGATCCCTGAGTCTGCGCTTAGAAACCTCTTGGTATGAAGCGCATTATAAATAACCAATTAAAATAAAATTAAATAAATATATCTGGTCCTCGATGAAGTTAACCCATCTCCCGTCAGGGATAGGGTTTCTAATAGAGGATTCAACAGACCATCTTGCTACAGTCAACACTCTCCACATAGTTTTAGAGTCTCCACAGTTTAGGGCTACAAGCATCTTCTGCCAGTTCACCGTGAGACCCATTAGACGTCTTCTCTTCAGCCAGTTTTTATAATGTTTTTTTAGGCATCTAGACTCCCTCTGCAACATATATACCAATTTAGATTTGTTATTAAAAATCCTGCAACTCTTTACGCAATAATCGTTTCACTTTGTGGATCTCTATACCAAAAGAATATACAGTTTTTGTGTTGGTTAATGTTAAGGGTGTTTCCTTAATCTTACCGCTGCGATTGGCAAATAAAGCCAACCATACCTCAAACTCATCTGGAGTTAATTTGATTAATATGGAATAGGCTGACTGGAACTGCGCCTGGAAAGTGGAACATACTTTATATATATCACGGTCTGACCAAACCAATATGTTTCCACCATGGTTCGTTATCAAACCCCCCGGTCCGGCCAACAGTTTGTTTGGTTGAACTGTACACCATGCAAAACTAAGGGCTGCATGGTCGTTGTGGTCCCTTTTACAAACAGTTAGGATATTTACTTTTTCTGTCCAGGGCATGTTTTTACAGAGATAGTCAAGAGTAGCCCGCTTTTTTCCATGAGACCAAGTGGGCTTACCTGGAATGTCTCTGTTCATTTTCCCATTCGCGATTTCCAGTTTCCAATCCCTCAAAACCCTCAACCACCTGCAGCCACTCAAATGTGCTTCTTTGAGTTCCATTGTCCTGTCAGATTCAATGGTAAAATATATACCAACAGAACAGTGGTCCCCACATGTGGCATTTAAATCACCACCGAATAGGATAAGATCCGCTAAGGGATCCTCATCCAACTATGTATACAAAAATGTTCACAGATTCAAGGCAACCAAGTGGGTCATAAATGTCAACAGGCGGTTTAACTTGGCATTTCCTTCTCACTTTATTTCGACAGCTAATACTTTGCCATCTAGATCAATGGAGGTTTGCAGGGAAGATGATTTTAATTCCTGTTTTACCCCTAGTATTAGACCGCCAAATGGATGCCCTTTATTCCCTTGTTTGTCAGTGGTTGATGTATAACAAAGCCATCCACATAGACATTTGTAGTCAACCACGTTTCTTGTAACATAAACACAGTATGGTCAAGTAAAAAATCTAGAGAAGGGCCTTTCTCGAGAAATTGTGAAAGGCCTCTAGTATTCCATGAGGCATCATGAATTTTCACTTTTTCATATCCTCTGGGCCGTGCAACATACTCTTCAAACACCGCCAACCAGTTGCATTATCAAAGACAATGACGGCAGTTGTACGTTTGGATTTGACAGTTGGAGGGGTTTCTGAGTGTTTCTACAATGATCACAACATGTCCATGGTTCATCAAGCACCCTGTCCAATTCGTATCCCAGAAATGTCAGCGATTCTGAATGAGCTCTAATAAGGGAGGCAGTAATAGGTAAGCAACAATGCACATGTATCATACCCCTACAACAGACCTCACAGGTTCTATAAACTCAAAATCACAGGAATTTAAAATACGTAATGATACGTAATGAATGAATTTTGGAACAGGTTTGCAGAATTTCTGACCTGTTAACATGCCCTTTAGGGCATGGAGATCCTTTATTCTGAATTTATACTATGCAAATATTGAGGGTAGTTAGCACCCCTGGATTATGCTGTAGTTGCACTTTGGAAAGGACTGGGCAATCAATTTCATTGGCCACTGTAGATACCACTAGGCCTACCAAAGGCTCCTTTGCCCTCATGGCTCATAATTGTGCATTCCTGCTTTAATATCAGGTGCATTTCAACTAATATCAGAAACGTCCAGATCTGACTCACGCACGTCATTGTCCTTCAGAAGGCGACTAGTCAACATCCCCTCTGATTGTTGTTGTCTTTTCTATTTAGAAGCTGCCTTTTTCTTTTTTTTATGACTCATCTGTTTTTGATTTTTGACAGTAGCAATCGTGGAATTCAATGGGTGAACAGAGATGTCACTCGAAGCTGGTAGGTATACATTGAGAGCCGTGCTTCTTGTTAATTTTGCATTTATCCGATTTTGTTTATGGGTTCGATAGTTAGATGGTGATTGAACTAGACCCACATCTTGGTCTTTTTTCACCTCATTTTCGTGGGACAGGATAACAAGTGGTGTGATATCACAGGGCTGTTGAGGTTGATCACTAATGTTACAGCCCTCTATATCAGTCAGTGTGCTGCTCTCAAGGAAGGATATAAGTTTGTGCATGTGCATACCTTGCTTCTTAATATCTTCCTGGAAGCGCCCGCACAACTTTAACAAAATGTACATTGCAAAATGTAACTCTTCACGTGAGGCTATGGCACTCGAGTGTCCTGACTGATCGCTATTAATCGAGTTGGCCAAGCCCTCACCAACAAACTTTGTGGAGAGGATACTCAAAATGACCCCCAGGTCACCCGATTCTAGGGATGGCAGGGAGGAAAACAACTTTGGTGACACCGACAAACATTGGGTAACAATCCTCCTTGGGCAGTATGTTTGTAGTTGTAAGAGCCTCTACCTCCTTCACAATCAGAGTCCCTGATGTAATCGGATCTGTTTCAGTTTGTGTGCAAACTGTGTTACATATTGAAAAACATAATTACAGCAGAGAATTTTCATCAATATATCCGAATGAAATATTTAAGTCAGTAGCTGGCTCAAACACGGTTGTCCGTGCCCCCACCAAATTAGTCGATTTATTACCTATAGGGCTAGCTACCCAAGTTGCCCCAACTGGCTTTTTCGTGATGGGTTTAAAATATTAAAATATTCAGTTATTTGGCCAGCCACAACCTAATTCACTTGAGGCAGAGTGCATGGGATTTCAATCTCCACATTACCGCCGCTTTCACGCCTGCTGGTATTGTGTGTCTCACGGTTCCCAGCACTTCTGTAGCCATTAGATTTCCCACATGGCTTTGTTTTACGGCTATTATAGTTTTTTCCAGACTTTTTAAAAGAGAAAGGAAAACCGTTCACCCTCAAAAGCACCTGTTTCCATGTATTGCATCACTTTCCTGCTGAAATTTTGTATAGGAACAAAACTGTGCCGTTGGTAGGAAACAAATCTGTCATCAGGGTCCGTTCACAATAAAGCACAGCGAGCACGAAGAACATGAAAAACACACTAATCACCACACTCCTCGATGCTCCGCGTCTGGCTGTGGATTTTCAGGAAGTAGCTCGCCGACTCAGCATAAACATGAAAGGCAGATTCTCCAGCAGTCGCAGCCTCCTGAAAAACACACTCCTCGCCACACTCTGTGACGCTACGCCTCTGCCATGGCTTTTCAGGAAGTAGCTTGCCGACTCAGCATGAACATGAAAGGCAGACTCTCCAACCTCAAAATATAGGCATCGCCCATGAGTTTTGATGAGCTCAGAGACCTGTTTGAGCTTTGATGAGCTCAGAGACCTGTTTGAGCATTACCAGTTTGCGGATTCGCTTTAGGAATTTTCCTCCATACTGTCAAAATCTTCTGTTTGGGCATGTTGGTTGAGCAGGGTGGCGACTGCATGCTCCTTATGTCTGTCCTTGTGTTTTTCATCAATATTAAAGCAATATGCACTAACAGCCAACGCCTCTGAGCCAAAGGAGTGTTAACATTAGTTGCAGAGTTACATGGGCCGCCCTTCCTTCCCTGTCCGACTCCTCACGCAGGTGCTCTTCTTGCTCGTACCTCAGCAGGTCTGAGATGGAGGGGCTGTGGCTACCCCAATGGGCGCTGAACACCCTTAGGTTGCCTGCAGTTCTCCAGGCAGCTCCCTTGTAAAGTGGAGGAATGGCCAAATCTGATGGCATGCAACAAGCCTCCTTGCTCAAAGAAACAGGCACAGGTGAGCAAACACCCACGCCCTTTCACGTTAATACTTGTAAGGAAAAGTATCCGTTCTTTCACCCTTTGGTTTTCCACTGAGCTACTTGAGTTCAGAGTGAAGTGTCACCGATCAGAGCAACAGTGGCAGTCTAAGCCCGACTCTGTGTCTAAATCTTTTTTGTAGAACCTCATTAGCTTCTCATCATGTAGCTATAACATCAGCAAAATGTATGTTTCTCAGGAAACCATCAAATCTGCAAAGAATACTTCTAAAGCATTATTTCAGCGAGTAATGGACTTGCTACTTACTGAGTCATGTACAATCGCTTCTGTTTACCTGAAACTGTGCAATGATTGGTAATGTTTTCTGGGAAAACATTGAGAATATAAGAGCAGACATTAGCCATACAATGTCCCTCGTCACTGAGTCACTTGCATTGCCTGCATGTGAGTGGTGTTTTGAAACTGTTCCTGGGTCTGGTTGCTTTTGACTCTTTTCAACTACTGGCGCCTCCTGAACTTGTAAGATTATCTCAACAGCTAAAATCTGCATCAACTTTGGATGCTCTTCTCGCTCTTCAGTTCACAGCAATGGTGAGAGATGTGGGTGAAATGTTTGCAGAAGCTTTAAACTAATTTCTCATTTATGGATGTACACGTCAAACTTAAAGCATGCTTTGGTTGTGCCAGTGCTGAAAAAGCCCAATATAGATGAAGCAATTTTCTATAGCTACCCACTTATTTCTGTTACCTTGTTTTATGAAGTTGCTGGTGGCTTGGGTAATTCCTCAAATTAAAGTGGTTATGGAGAACAATCAGATTTTGGAGCCAGAACAGCTTGGTTTTTGCCCACCAATGGGTACTGAGTCTGTATTGGTATCGGTGCTGCATGGTCTGATTAAGATTCAGGACGAAGGTGGTGTGACCAGTCCGATTCTGTAGTCCTGGCAACTGTCTTGGACACCATCAACCACTTACTTCTCTTCTCTTATCTAGAATACAAAATATGCCTATGATTGGTTTGTGTATTTTATCAATTCCCAGAAACAAATTATCTCTCTATCCTCATTTAGATCTATACTCGTGACTGTGATGTGGGAGTTGCCCAGGGGTCAGCACTGTTTCCACTTATTTTTAATGTCTATGTCCAGCCTTTGACTCGTCTTTTCTGCTGTTTTGATTTGTGTTCCTTTTGCTGTGCATATGACATGTAGATTATCTTTAGGTTGGACCTGGAGTATGCTTCTAGAGCTGCTCATTTGAGAGCTTGCCTAGAAGCGGTTGGCAGCCTCATGAGATAAAATGGGCTTAAGCTAAATGGTGCAAAAACAGAGATATTAGTGGTGCATCTCTCGCTTCTGCTACATTCCTGGACTCTGCATCATTGGCCGCTAGATCTTGTCCCTTTTCCTACCCCTACAAAGATGGTAAAAAATCTTGGGGTGAAAGTATCAGCTTCATTAACCATGGAGGTCCAAGTTGGAACCAGATGTTGTAGTGGTGTCCTGAAGTTAAGGAAACTAAAGAAGGTCCTGGCTTTTTATTCCTGCTGAGTTTCACACTCATGGTGTTGCAGAAACTATAAATAGCAGTCTTAATTACTGAAATACTTTATTGGTTGCACAACATGGATATCTGTTTAATCTTCTACTGATTCTACAAAATGTGGCGGTCCGATTGATCAAAGGTATCCCCAAAGGAAATCCAGTGTTGGCCACTCTGCACAGATTGCACTGGTTACGGTTTGTGTCACGCACCACTTCAAATCTTTATGCCTTATTCATCGGGCCCAGCTGGATAAAGGCTGAAAAGCCCTCCAGGAGAACTTCAATTCCTATTGTCCCCCTAGGTCCTTGCAGTCATCCTCACTGGTCCAGGTTGAAATTTCGTATTATCATCTTCAGTGCTGCAAAGGGTGGGTGTTTACTGTGGCAGGCCCAAAGTTGTGGAATTCCTTGCCAGTAGTGCTTCATCAGATTCAGGATTTCAACATATTCAGGCAGCATCTAAAACCCATTAGTTTGCTTGAATCTATTAGTCCTTCTATAGTTTCTCTCTTGGTGCACTGATGCCTATGGTGAATTTTACACCCTGCAAGAACCTTGATTGATTGATTGAAGTCATAGAGGACAGCGATAGTGATATATAACAGTGTTAGGGTCAAAGGTGACAAACTATGTGTGCTGTGAAAGGGGCATCAACAGGTTAGGAATGGGACAAGAGTATTTTGGTAGAGTTGGGGCCAAAGAGGTTGCTTTCCATATACAAGAATGTGTTTATTCTTTTCCTACACAGCTGCAGGAGATCATCTTTGAATCATGTGTGTACAAAGTGAGGATAGTCATCCTCAGAAGAAGATGAAGTCCAGAGATCTTTTCAATGCCATAGAATTTGACTTCTTTGTATCAATGCTAATATTGCTCAAAGATCACCAGATTCTTGAAAGTTATCTTCCTCATATTGCCTGGGCAATGGCTGCAGTTATCAATAATCGCTCAGTTGTCCTAAACTCAAATGATGTTCAGTGGGAAGTCCATCAATGCAGTGTCAACACTCTTCTTCCATTGAGTCATACATTGTGGATGGTGTGGGTCTTTCAGGAGCAGACATGACAGATGGTTAAAACAAGGGTCCACAAGGAGGCATGATGTTGTCTGTTGAGGAGGGGGAGGGCAAGGCGAGAGTCTCAAAGGTAGGGTGAAGTTTAAAGCCAACATCATCACCATGGTGCCGCCTGACTACATGCAACAGCTGGGTGGTCAACAGCCCCTTATACTTTTTTCTTGATTAGTTTTATTATGGTCTTCACAACCTTTCATTCACAAGGCACCCAGAAAAAACATCAAAATGGCACCAGCATTTATACAATTATATTAGTAAAACAATATTATAAATAATAATATTTTTCAATGATGTATCACATTTTAATTCCTGCAGAACAAAGTTCACATCTTATTCCAGAATGAAGTAGCTATACTGAAGATGCTGTGGTCCGTGTTGAGTTAAAATTCATCCAGCTAAAATGAAATCCCCTATTCACAAAACTGCTGACCGATGGGCCATTAGCAATTGTGATAAAGTTATTATTATCTCTGGATAAAATATATGTTCCTTTACCAGGTCAGTATGGGCAGCAAGAATTAACTGTACGTTTTGCACTACCAAATATCCTGGCCACTCAACGCGTGGACATGTACATGCACCATATACTGAATTGGCTGAGTTCCCTCTTTACACATGATTCTTATGCATGGAATTGGGGGCATTTTCTTCTTTATTATTATAGGAAGGTAAGATGATGGTCTGCTAGAGTATTGATAAATGCATCATATTCCGCTGAATGTGTCTACAGTACACCACTTCTGTAGCATGGTGACTGTGGCAGTTCCAGTGAGGCACTGTGAGACCCCCTCTGCTAATCTGCACTAAAGAAGTGTGAGCATGTGGGTGCAGGGATTACTGTAGGAATCTAGAATGCAATTGAACCATAATTTAGGTAGTTGGTCCCCTTGTGCAGATGCTACAGGATCAAATTGGGCGTGGGTTTTTCTGAAATGTGATGAGGCTTTAGCTAACAATAGTATCCAGCATGCTAATTCCTTCATATGATCTTGGAAGCCCACTCTGTCTAGAAGCCATTCTCACTGAAATAACCAATACTGCCATCACACTTTACTTTAGGTTATTTACAAGGTGCTATCAAAGTGGCTTGTAGGCATACGAGCCCTGAAGAAGATGGACAGGGTGCAGTGCGTAAGTAATTAATGCCAGTCCAACCCTGTCCCTGGGATTCATCCAAAAAGGTACGTTTCAGTTGTTTCTTGAAACCCTCCAAGGACGTGCAATTTCTTATTTCAGCAGGCAGGGCGTTCCACTTGGAAGGAGCGCCACCCAAAAAGCACCTTTATTTAATTAATTCAGGGACACTTTCAGTGTATGCAACAATTTAAGACTACTTGAGCTTAGAGAACAAGATTCTCTTTTGCTCTTAGGTCTTCGAGCTATATATTCAGGCAAGAGCCCTGCCAGTGTTTTATAGGTAATTGTAAGAAGCCTAAAATCTATCCTGGCTGCAATGGGCAGCCAATGAAGACTTTGCCGCACCTCTGACACATGCTCACATTTCCACACCCCCATAATCGCTCTGATGGAGCTAGTTGCTCTACTTGAAGTTTGGCCAGTTCTCTTTTGCCAATACCTACCAGTAGAGAACTGCAATAGTCAATGGCCTTCATTTCAAGTCAGGCGTTAAGGGGTTAACAGCGCCATAAAGAGCGTCGGCGCCGTTAAACCCTTAACGCCTGATTCACACTTTAAAGCCTGCTTTTTGCAGGCGTTAAAGTCCAAGGCGCTAAGCGACCTTGGAGCTAATTACGGCACCGTAATTTACGGTGCCGTAATTAGCGCCTTCCCCATCCCCATTATGCCCTATGGGGCAAAAATGGGAATGGGGAAGGGCAAATGGTGAATGGGGAATTACCGCCCCACTCACCTTGGAATGGGGAGGTAATTCCGCCATCCACCATGGCGGAATCCGGCTTGGACCATGGTGCTAATAGCACCATGGTCCACCGCCTGCCTTGTAAAGAGGGCCAATGTTTGAGGAGATAATAGCCTGAGCAACTGTTTCACACGCCTTTTGAGAAAGAAATGGGTGAATGTGCGATAGAAGCCGTATGTAATAAGCTGACACTCATACCAGGCTCTTAACATGTGCTGTCATGTTTAGTGTCTTGTCAAATACCACCCCCAATATTTTGTTTTCTTTCGTCGAGATATCATAATTCAAAATGCGGAATGAATCATATTCCGCATTGAGCTTAAGTAGTCTGGGCCTAGACCCTACGATCATGAGTTCTGTTTTTGCGTGGTTCAAGGCCAAGCCACTCATATCCATCCACTCTTGTATCAATTCATAGGTTTCTCAAACCAATATGGAGTCTTTCTCATAGTCATCTGTCAACGGGATGAGACATTGAAAATCATCCGCATAGTTAGAGAAACATATCCTTTTTTATTCTCATAGTTGAAAAAGTGGAGCCGTAAAGATGTTCTACAGAATGGGGGATAGAGAAGCCCCCTGCGGGAGACTATAGCACATTGGAGCCGGATCAGCTTCCGCTTGTTGACTGCAAACCTGCATAGTCCTGTTACTTTAAAAGGACTGCATACACTCCTTCGCTTGATCACTAAAGTTGGCCACCTCCTGCAATCGGGTCAAAAGCAGAGGGTGACCCACTAAATCAAATGCAGATGATAAATCCAAAGACATCAACAATATGGTTTTCCCATCATTGATGTTAACCATCATATTGGACTTCAGCCCCAGTAAGGCCAATTTTGTGCTAAAGCCTTATCTGAAACCCGACTGACTGCCATTCAGAATTGGGTGATCTTTTATATGCCTCAAAAGTTGTTTGTAGGCCACTGTCCATTATTTTTTTTTAATAAAAATGGCGAATTAGATATTAGCTGATAGTTGGTGGTGACTTTGGGGTCCTGCCCTTGTTTTTTTTAACAATGGAGTAATCCAGGCAAACTTCAAGCTTATAGGAAGCCATCCTTATTTGAAAGAAGTGTTAACTATTTAAGTGATGGAGCTGATCAAAAGCTGCAAACAGTCTTTAATGGCTGTGGCTGGTAATACATCCCCTTTACAGGAGGATGGCTTAAGTTTGGCCAAGATATTACAAAGCGCATCTTCAGTTATGTTCCTAAATTTAGATTTTGGTATAATCTGAAAAATCGGGACATCTTCATTCACAGTGCCTTCAGGGGGCTTAATAGGCACACTAGTTTTGTTATTTTCAATAACAGTTTTGTTCTTCTCTGTTTTGTTTACCGTGGCCTTTTAGATGTGAGCACACCACTGCTGGTCTTTACAAATAGATTCCTGGAATTTAATGTCAGATTTCTCTAGTTCTTTAAGGATAGTAAAAATCACTTTGGAGTAGTGTTGAGCCTTCTTATGCGTGATTCATAGGAATCTTTTTTGGCTTTAATAATAGCCAGTTTGAAATTCTTGGCAGACTGCTGGTAAGATAGCGTATCCTCCTCTGTTTTAGATCTTTTCCACTGATAGAAATTCTTCCTCTTAACCACTCGAAGTATTTTAAGGTCATCTGAGGACAAAATGTTTTTGGGGTGAGTAATGACCTCCCTGTATTTTTTAAGGTGCTAATGAGTTAATGGCTTCATCAAGTACATCAAGGAGGGAGTCAGTCATGCTACCAACATTCTCGGAGGATGAGAGGTTCTTCTCTGACAAGGGTTTGGAGCATCATCCCTTGTTATGCCCCATCTGTTGCAGCACACAGTGCAGTCATTATTTGGGCCAGGGCTAATATAATTTGTTATTTGTAAAATTCCTGTAATAAAAAAGGCATTATGAAATACCCAATAAAACGTCTTGCATTTGGTTGTGTGTGCTGGCTCAGGCATATGGCCAACAAAGTGGGGCACATTTGCAAATGTCATATTGTTCTACATGTGCTCTGTGTGTGCTCTACAGTATCCTTCTGGGATGTGAACAGACGTGCAGGGATGTAGTCATTACAGTATTCATTTACATTTTTAAGTGGGAAGTGGGCATTGACACAATACAGCATAGTTGCATTACAGTAATCTGCCTCAAAGAATACTGGACAGTAAGTGCAATACACACATTGAGACGTTGGCGGTATAACATGCTGGTAGGTGGCAGGCTAGTGGCGATCCCGTAAAACTGTTTCCACCGTCCGATATTCCGGTGAACAGTAAATCCCCATTCACATGGCAATGGGGACACTGAAGCACCGGCACCTTGGGAGTCCTGTGCCCATGCCGGCAGAATCATAGTTGAATGATTGATTGATTGTTTATTTACTATGCACTTATACACAAGTATTTCAAAGCACAACAATGTATGGAAGGAGAAGAGATAAGGAAGACAAGACAAGCAATCTTACTAGGCAAGGTACATTCAGATCATGAGGGTGCACAGAAAGGAAGTGTGTCAGGGTGGGGGTCAATAGGGACCAAGTGCACCCGGTCCCATCAGAACCTGGGTTAAAGTGCAGAGAGATACCACTCTCGTCTGTAGTAACCCAAGTAAAGTAGTGATGTGCCAAGTGCAAGGCCCGGGGGCAAGTGCAGGAGACTGGCGAGGAGCGCTGAAGGTATACCCGTCAGCCAGTCAGTGAAACTGAGCAGAAGTAGAGAAGAGAGAGTGACAGAGTAGAAAGAGGTGGTTAGCAGAGAGGGAGAGAGGAGGAGGCAAAAAGGAAAGTCTTGAGGAGTTTCCGGAACTTAAGGAGATCCGGCTCAAGACGGACAGAGGCAGGGAGGTTGTTCCAGAGGGAGGTAACTGCAGTGGATAAAGATCCCCCCAAAGTCTCTGCTTGGAGAAGTGGGTCATCTGCAGAGAGTTGGAGGAAGACAAGCAGAGGGCTTGAGAAGGAGAGTATTTAGGAAGAGAGCGTTGCAGATAGAGCAGGCCCAAGAGTCTTTTTATCCCTGCAGCCACGGGGAGCCAGTGAAGGGATTTCAGCACCATAGAGATCCGGTCCCTGGGCTTGAGGCCAAGGATAAGTCTCACGGTTCTGTTCTGGATGATTTGAAGAGGACGGAGGGTAGAAGAGGGAAGGTTAAGAAAGAGGCTATTGCAGCAGTGTAGCCTAGAGCGGAACATGGCTCTGGAGACAGTGAGGCTCTGGGGGAAAGTGAGAAAGGGAAGAATACCTCTGAGGAGGTACAGTTAGTAGAGGGACTTTTTAGAGAAAGGTTCCTGAAAGGGTGCTGGTACGTTGCTACTGGCACCCTTAGTTCTGGACCACCAAACATATAATAAAGCCCAATATCTCCCCTGTTTTACAGGGATCACTAAATCCTGGCTTCAACACAATAGTAATCATACTGATTAAAGGTACAGACTGCACCTCCTATAACATAGTGTGTCACTATGATTTTATAGGCTAATGTGTAAATTGACCATAAAAATACATAAAGATACATTTTAAATAAAATGATTGCAGTGGAGGCATCGAGTACAGCAATGAATTGGTCTAGGTTACACAATTTATGATGTGCTTGCCCAATAGAATAACACCCTCACACCCTTTATCCCAAATATGAGCATTGCAGCCGTAACTCAGAGTGCCGGTCATCTGAAAGCCTACATGCTTGAATAGATGCACCTGTTACACTCTTCTCCTATTCGTCCTACCTCTGTGACAGCCCAGATCAAGTGTGAACTGAGGAAGATTTATTTATTTATTTATTTATTGTATTTGTTGGCAGCGCCCAGACCCAGAGGTATCACAACGCTAGGAGAGAGGTAAAGAGTAGGTAAGTAGTTTGTTCAATAGACGAATATAACGGTGCATATGGATGTACAGGCAGGAAATTAATGTGGTTTGGGTTATACATATTTGTTAAAAAGTTCTGTTTTTATTGTCTTTCGGAAGAGCAAGTAGGTAGGTTCATCTTGAATGTGCTGGGGAAGGGCTTTCCAGAGGGAGGGAACAATGGTGTGAAGCAGGGGCCCCCTGCTCTCATTCTGGTGAATCTCAGAGTGACCAAGGACGATGTAGAGGAGGAGCAGAGGTTCCGGTGGTGTGTTTCTAATGAGGTAAGGGGGGCTGTGTTGTGTAGGCACTGGTAGGTGATGGTGAGGAGTTTGAATTCAATACTAGCTTTGATGGGGAGCCAATGTGCCTCATGTCGGATTTGTGAGATGTGGCCAAACTGTTTTAGACCCCAGACTGCTCTGGGTTCATTGTTTTGTAATAGTTGGAGTTTGTTGATATTTTTGGTTGAGGTGCCTGCTAGGATGGCGTTACAGTAATCCAGTTTACTGCCTATGATTGCCCTGGCCAGGGTGAGGCAGTTGTTCAAGTGAGGAATTTTCTGGAAAGGTTGATTAGTTTGGTGGAATATGCCACCGAGGAGGCGATTCCTTTGACATCTTTCTGCATGTTTAGTTCTGTGTCAATGTAGATGCCAAGCGTTTTGATGTGGAGGAAACAGGGATGGTGTTTCTGTCGATGCAGAAGGAGGTGAAATCAAGACTGAGGTTTTTGAGGTGGTTTGTGGAGTCCACAATAAGGATCTGTGTTTTTTCATCGTTCAGCCACAGATGGGGAGTGGCCATACATGCTTGTATGATGCTGAAGTTATGGTTAATGTTGGTGGTATCTAATTCATGGCTGCCAGTGATTTCGAGGAGCACTCATCAGCAAAGTTGGTGTACGGTATGTTGAGGCTATACAAGTGGTTGAAGAGGGGCTTGGTGCACATATTGTAGAGTGTGGGGGAGATTCATGAGCCTTGTGGGACACCATGGGAGACAGGGATGGGGTCAGCTGCTTATGTGCCCACGAAGACCCTATTGGTTCGATCAGAAAGAAAGTTTTGGATCGATGATGAAGCTTCAGGGGAACGGTTGAAGGTAGTGGTGAGGTGTTGGCAGAAGATTTCATGACCCATCAAATCGAAGGCTGCAGAGAGATCAAGTAGGAGGAGGATTGCAAGCTCACCATTGTCTCTAATGTTGTCAAGCTGAATCTTGAGATCGAGGAGCGCAGATTCTGTGTTGTGTCTGGACCTGAAGCTAGCTCGGGGGGTGAATTAAGCAGGTGATAGAAGGGACTTTTTAAGGATGTATTTATCCCTTAGGTTCTCTGTTTTTGTGTCAAGGGCTAATTCAATGAGCGCACCATGCTTTGTGTTTAGGAAAATTGTCAGTCGGGGGAGGGGTGGGGGTTTCAAGTTCTCTGAGGATTTTGAAAAACTCTTTGACATTGGAGCTTGTTTTGGTAATTCTAGTGTTATAGATGTTGGTCTTTGTGGTTTGTAAGTATCAGCTGAGCACTGGAAGGCAGCTTTGTTAATGGGGGTGGGATTTTTACACCAGAGATGTTCGAGAGTGCGTTCTTTTTTGCAGAGGGAGGTGTGTTTTTCTGTGACACAGTTCTGAGGGTTTCTTTTTTGAGGGAAGTGGTTTTGAGGGGAGCGTGTTCATCAAGAGTGTTGAGTAGCACAGTGTTGTACGCTGGTAGTATGACTTTGGGGAGTTGTTGTTGGGTGCTGAGTCAAGAGAGGCTAGAAGAGAAGAGGCAAGTTGCTCAGCCGTGAGTTTGCAGATGTGTCTGGTCGTGATGCAGAGGGGTTCTCTGATGAAGGGTGTGGTTTTAGTGATGGTGGTAACTGTGACCAGGGAAGTGGTTAAATGGAGGTAATTTAGAGGAAAGTGTTGCATGGGAGTATCCAGACAAGTATTCTTCCTTTTTTGTGAGTGGGCAAGAGGATCAATTGGGTGAAGTTAATTTCTTCAAGACTGGCTGTGAGAGCGCTGGCCTTGTGGTCGGCAAGGTCTTTGAAGCCAAAGATTGAAGTCTCCTAGAAGTATGAATTTGGCATTGTGTTTGAGGAGAGGGGCAATGAGGATGTGGATGGTGGTGTCTGGGGTGCCAGTGTGTGAAGGTTGGCGATAGAGGATAAATATATTGATGGTAGTTTGGGGGAGGACACTAACTTAGTCAATAGGAGTTTGTAGACTTGGAGACTTTGGATGGGAGAGGCTCTAATGGAGAGGGTGGATTTGTGGACGATATGTTAAGGATTTCAATGGGGCGACACACCTTGGTCTTAGCCTAGTATGTAGCGCACAACTGGAATGCTTTCTCTTTATATTCTACAAATTCAATTTGAGATGGTGCACAACCCGTCGCAAACAACACCTTTTTCAAATACTCCGGGTCACAATGGGCCATGAACCAGGCCGGTTGGTAAAAATGCAATATTTATTTATTTTTTAAATTCAAAGAAAATCATACAAATTTTAATATTGGGCAGCAGTCACCAATGGGGTTATAATTAAAATGGAAACTGAAGCAATACACTTGGTTAACTCCTACAAGAACATATCCAAAGCGCAAATGAATAGGAGCACTTTTTCTCTTTTGGTAGATAGCACCTGGGTTAATATTTACTCCAGTAATGCTCTCGAAACCCCTATGAATCAAATTTGTAATGGACAGAAAGAGCAGAGAGTCAGGGATGTTGTGCAGGAAACAGAATCAAAATCCGACCTTCCCTCATAAAATATGATGATTTTAAAAAAGCCCTTTGCAATGGCATAAAATGACATTCGGAAAGTGACAAATAAATAATTAAAGTGCAGTTAAATCTATGAGGCAAATATGATTTCTCACAAAAGCAGGAATATATAAACGCTGGTGATCACAAGGCAAGTTCTCAACAAAAGGCATACAGTTCAAAACAAGTTGAAAGTAAGAACATGATGCAGCAGAAATCACACGTTGCAAAGTTGCATTTTTTTCTCAATTGCCGTTTTAAATGACAAACGGTTTCTATGAAAAACGGGTGAAATACTCAGATTTGGAATGCAGTGTTTGATCTGGGGGATAGATGCACATCACAAGGACAACATAGAAATGAAAGGATGGTTGTACCTGAAGATTTGGAAGAGGTTTGCAATATAAAAAGAGGTTCGGTTTTGGTAAAATGAAGCCGTGAAAGAGAGAAAATCGGCTGGGAAAGAAAGACAAGTTTTACTTAAGCTAGATTATCTAGGCTAGATAGCACTGGCCATGAAACAGGTTAAGTCGGCCGCATTAACCTGCTCGATGCTGCATTTCTCGTAGCATGGAAATTACTTAAATTATGCAAAATATTGCTAAGGAGTTACAAAATGGGGTGAATGAAAGAATGGCGCTACCACTAGGAAATCACAGACAAAATGACAAAATGCACAGAGAATTTTGACAGTAGGACAAATTACCAAGGCATGGATAGGATTGCTTAATGAGTGGAATAAAGCTCAAGGGTCAAGAGGAGGTAGGCTATGTGTTCTATGGAATGGGGAAATTCTCGCAGTACAGGTCACCAGGTAGCAAACAGCTGGGCAATTCTGGTCACTGGATAACAAGTACAGCTGGATGGCAGAGGTACAGCAGGCATGCAGCTAGCAGGCAACAAGCCGGTCTGGTCTCAGAATGACCCCCCCAAAAAAGGGTACCACCGTTTTTCCCATGGCTAATGGGATTTTAGTGGGATTTTTAGATCAAGGCCTTGCTGGGATAGGTCAGCAATGCTTTGGCTTGGCAGTGGATAGATCAGGAACAAAGGCACTGGAAATTCAGGAGAGAGTCTGTATAGAGTTCTGTCAGCCACCATTTCTATAACCCGTGCTGACATCATAGAATTATATGGAAGGGCAGGCTTAGGCTGAGTACGATCCTAAAAAACTGGATTGGCAAGGGGTGATTGTTACCACCTTCTTGTCAATCAATTGGACTTTTCGAAACCTGGCTTCAGCTTTATGATGTGGGTTTACTATGCATAGGATCATTCCACAGTTACTTTTGCTAAAATCATTCTTCACATAAATCACACATTTATGCAATTTTGGCATCATTACAAATTACCTAGGCAGATTGCATATTTCACGCTGAGCATGGCAGTCCAACACCACAGTTTATCAGACTTTGTTTTGCCATTCTACCAGTTTTTCACCCTTTTTAGTGAGAAATATATTACTTAAAATTCTATAACTTTAGGCGTGTGTACCTATTATCAAAAGGCATATTGCTGTTAATTTTTAAGGTTCCATCATATGTCCTTTCCCTATGATTAACATTTTTCTGGCGTTTGTGTCCCATACATGCTATTGACAGCCAAGATATCTTATTTGAAAGCCACAGAAATTACATTTACACTGTACAACTGTTTACATTTTTGCGAAGTCCTGTTGCAAAGATAAAAGTCTTAACATTTTATTAATAACATAGTCTTTGGAAACAAATGGGGTAGGCCTTTGAACTTCACTTGGCCCATTTTTTTCTCAGCTACCACCAACTGTAATTTCAACCCATGGTGGGGATGGGAGTTTCCTAGTTTGATTGAATGTTTGTTGCCACTTCACCACTTCACAGGTTGGTGTCCCAGAATTTCTATTGTAAGAGGCCTCAGCCCAGGCAAAAGTCTGACATTGTAGCAATTATCACCCATGTGTGCCCTAGAATCTACTGTGAGGGGCCTTCTGTTGCTAGCAACCCCCAAGCAGAAACCTGTTTGGTGCTGATTTCCCCAATGTAGCCAATGCAATTTAATTCCTTATTTTATTTATGTTTGTTCTGAATCAGAAGAAAGCCTGTTGAATAAAACCTCACATATATGTTTCACAGCACAAACCCCTTTACATTGCTAGATAAGGGCAGGGCCTTATCCAACATACACTTTTAAAACACACATTTTCTTTTGGTTTTCAAAAGCCCATTTTGACACATGGTAAAAGCTGCTAGGATTTCCCTTTTAAATTCAGTTCTTCCAACTGACTTCCCAATATTGTTTTGTAGCCATAGTCAGTTCCTTTTATACAGCAATTTGCATGAAACACAGATGCACTGAAATTGACATAGACCCAGGGAGCTAGGATTTCTTTGAAGCAATGATCTTTTTGACATTTTGTGACTCAAATGTCAAGTGTTTTCTGAGGCTGAAAGTGAAGTTTCTTTTACCCTTTTCAGATTTTTGCTGGCACAACCTGTAATGCAGGGATCATGCTTTCTTCTGCTGATGCACAATGTGGATATGGATGGGCATGGCAGGGAGTTATGGATAAAAGCAATGTGATGTGGAAAATAACATCAGGGCAGAATCCTTCTTAGTGTAAAAGATTCCCTTTTCAATGGGAACTTTTTGCAAGCAGCAGAGCAGTGCTGCTTTGATTCGCTTCTTTTGGGTGCACCTAAGAACACACTGGCACCTTTCTCAGTGAGCCCCCTGTCCCAACTCACCCAATTGTGTTTGGCAAGATGGGGCAACCATCCTTTTGTAATTGCAAAATGCAGTTTAGATGCAATGGTGCTCCAAGGAGCCAGCACAGCCATTTTGCTGTTGACTGGAGAAGCGCAGCTTGGTTATGGATGGGGATTCTGCTGAGTGGGTCAAAGTATACCACAGATAGCAACTTCTCCTCCTAGATCGCCTTGACGATCGGTACATAGAATGGAATACCCTCTGGGTAGAGCAAGTGAGAGGAGGGGGCCTGCTGCATAATGTGGCCAAGTTTCATATACAGATAGTAGGTCCAAGTTGTTGGTGAGCAAAAGGTTGTGGATATTGGATGTGTGAGGCCAGATTCCACGAGCGTTGACTAGAGCGCAAGCAAAGGATTTGGGGTGGGGGTAGGGAGAGAGGATGTGCTAGGTATGAGGAGCGTGGTGGTAGTTGCGAGAGAGGGGAGAGGTGTGGGGTGGGTGGTTATGGCATTCCTAAAGCAGTTGTGTTGCATTTCTTGGAGGTGGTGGGGGCTAAGGAGTCTGGAGCTTATTCTGTGTAGTCTGGCAGGACATAGGCAAGGTGCAAGATGCACAAGGTTTGGGGAACAGTGGGAGCATAGGGTCTGAGTTTGGGAGATTTAGTGGGGGATGAAGACTGTCTGGAGGAATGTCTTTGGCGACAGAGAGGCAATTCAGGAGCCAATCCAGGTATGTGCAGCAGCAAGGGGAATGGTGGGGGGTGTTTTATTAGCCAAGGGGCTACCAGGCTGGGGCGTGGTAGCAGAGGTCATTTTCGGTAGGGGGAGGGTGGGAGGACTAGGTGTTGTGGTGGGCAGAGCGTAATGATAGGATTGGTTGCTTGTAGGAGTGTGTTATGGGACAACAAATACATTGATGCATATGTCGACACTGGAGCTGCGAGGGACATCATAAAGTACATTTGGTGCAGAGTATTCATTAGTACATTGGTCAAGAGTGAAATTGCAAGGGTCATCAGTAAATGAATTATGCATGGAAATTGGCGTACCGAAATATGACATACTATTATGCATGCAGACAATGTTCGAGTTAGCGAAGGGGTGCGGCAGGAGCCCGTGGCTGGTACAAGGGCCATATCAGGTTCCGGAAATTGTGCAGCACTTGAGCTCGTAGAGTAGTAGTTGGTACTGGTGGAGCAATAGGGCATGTAGTAAGGATAGCCTCATGGGGGCTGGCCATGCCTGTGGGCAGAAAGTAGGTTGTTGATATGTTTGCTACACGGGAGCGAGCACGGCGGTAGTCAGCAGGTATATGGAGAGGGGGCATGAAGTAGGTAGATTTAGGCAACGTACCACTGGTGGCCAAATACGAGCTTGGGGCACGTAGGATATCAGGATGTGTGAGGTGTGCGTGATAGATGGGGTTGATCCAGTGAGGAAACAGGGTAGTTAGAGGTTTGCTCAGAATCTTACCTAATTGGTCTTGGAGAGTGCAGGAGGTTTTTGCCTCAGGCCAAGCATGGGTACAGCAGGAATCAGTTACTTGTTGATTGGAGTGCTAAGGTGTCAGATCTTTGATGGTAGTATGGAGCAGACAGGGTGAGAAAGGGCCTTGAACTCGACCTTTGAAGAGGGCTGTTATTTGTTTTTTGGCATCAGCATATCAGAAGCCTGGATGTTCTGTGGTGGTGCCACAATGCTCGGGGACAGCAGCGGTGGCGGACATCTTTTGAAGTGGATTCTGATCCACAATTTGAATTATCTGTCGGTGCAGTAGCCAGTGCCTGGATGTTGGTCGGCACTTTCTAGCACTGCACAATCAAAGGAGGAGGAGCATTGGAAGAAAAATCACATTGTTGATGAGGTCAAACTGAATATGCATTGGAGCTGGGGTTACTGCTTCAGAAACATGGAGAATACAGTGGGACACTTTTGAAAACAAAATAGCTCCCCAAGGCATGTGCTCTACAGTAGCTGTCATTTAGGAATGGATACATAGGTGCAGGGATTTGTGCATTGCTGTATGCATTCACATTTCAGTAGAAAGTGATTATTACAACAGAACAGCACAAGTGCTGTTGAGAAAACTACCTACAAAAGCATACAGTTGACAAAGTGCTATATGCAGCAAACAATATCTCCCCTCATTTATGGGGACCAGGACCATCCCTCTAAATTCTGGTTCCAAAACAGAAGTAAGCTTGCTGACTTTATGTTCATACAGAACCTACTGTACAATAGCAGATCCTTATAATGGTATGGCCCACTGTGTGAATAATCTTAAATGTACCTAACCATAAAATAGAAAAAAGTGATGGCAGTGTGGACATGGAGTATCACTACCAAGTTATCTGGTCATCTAATTTATGAGATGATCACCCAATCGACTGGCGAGCAGCAGGCAAAACCCTTTGTTTCCAAATCGATTGCAGGGAGACAAGGCAGTCATAACATAGAGCTGTCTCAACCGTCATCACTCAGATCGCTGGACAGCTGGATGACAAAGGGGGTCATTAGAAGTTTGGAGGCACAGGAAAAGTGTTGGAAAAAGTGGCAGTAATTCTGTTACTGCCACTTTTCCCACATCACCAAACTATAAGTTTGCTGGTGGGGGTTACCTGATTTACATCCAGCCGAGAGATGGAAGTAAATCAGGGCCCCACCAGAAAAAAAAAACAGCTAGTATTAACCTGCAATCCCCTTGATGGAGCTCCATGGAATAGGGCGGGACTCCCGTTGCTGGCACCTGGAATAGCCCAGTAATATCGGGATATCAGGTTCTGGTAATGGTAGATCCATTTGCCGATAACCTGTCGGAGTGATCCCCTATGTGTGCTAATTAATGCCTGCATCAACTCTCCTACACCTTCCCCCGCACCCCCCGTGGCCAGCCCTTGAAGGAACAGGTCATCGAGAACCAATCAATGGCATGGTGAACCCCAGTGGTGCAATGAGAAACAGCATCATGGAAGATTGCTAACATCCAGCATGGCTGATAGATTGAGGCCAAAACCTTGCTGAAAGAGGTGCCAGATGCAGCTTTTTCAGCATATGGAAATTTTAAGTACTCAATGACCAGTACTGTATTCTGCATTTAGACTCTTTTTAGGAGTTATCGTTCCAGGGCACAGATGCTTTTCTTTCTTCAATGTACCATTGGTGCTAGTAAGCAATGGTCACAGTTGGGATGTTTAAGATGGTTGTAGGGATAAAGGGCCTCATTATCAGGCTAGCAGTAAGGGGTTAATGGTGCCGGTAAGTATTCCGGTGCCATTAACCCCTTATCGCCGCATTACGAGGTCCCTTAGCGGGCCCAATAAGGTCAGCTGGTAAAACCAGCCGTCCTTAGCGGGAGCCGCTAAGGGACCAGGGAGCTAATAAAGGGCCCGTTATTAATGGGCCCGTTATTAGCTCCCTCCCCATTCTCATTGAGCCCTATGGGGGCTCGATTGGGAATGGGGATGGGTATTTTGAATGGGGACTTACCGGGTCCTCCAAGGTTGGAATGACCCATTAAATCCCCATTCAAGGAACCAAGACCCGGACACGAGTTTGGAGGCAGCCATGGCGCTAATAGCACCTTGGCTACCTCCAAACTCGTAATGACCCCAATAGTGTTGTGTTATTGAAGTCTGATGAGAGGGATGTTTTAAATGCCTTGTATGGATAGCATTTTTGTTCTTGGTATAGTGTGCTTGAGCATCAGAGATGAGGATGTTCTTAAGAGAGTTGCAGTAGCACCTGAAACATTCCAAGTGCCAGATGCAATCACTAATAAACAATATTAGACCCAAATAATCACAAAGACTCAACAAATATGGCAAAATACTACTTTATTATCAGCTCAAATAAAGTACGGAAGCCTGGTGAACAAAGAAATGGCAGCTCATGCACTCTCAAACACATGTCAATTACACAAAGGCTTTATACATCAGCTGTAACGTCATCCTACGTGGCAAATAGTAAAACCCCATTGAAAGGAGGGATTGGTTAGGGGAGCAAACTTACCTATGCTTTATTCAGGTGTTAATAACATAATTGTCTGTCCATTATCTGGTAGGCATGCCTTGAACTACCTCTAACTACGTACAATACAGATTACTAGTAGAATAACAGAAGCTGATTGGCTTCTGCAACAATAAATGGTACATCACTCATCGGCCCTCATGATTGGCTGGCATTCTCTCCCTACCTTGGACATTCGGCTCGTGAGCAGCACATAAGCAAAACGAAACCTAGGTGAGGAGAACAACATCAGACCTCTGCCCTCTTGGTCAATTAGCCTACCATCTCGCATCAGTTAGGCCACAAGCCAAGGCATTTTCTTTGTAATTGACCTTGCTGACTGTTCTCTTCCTCTAGACTTTTAAGGGAGAGAGTGTACACTGCTATCTCTGTCTGGAGCTTCTGCAATGGGCCATTTTTTCTGGTCTTGCACTAAATGCAATCAGAACAAGATTTTGTCCATCCTGATCTTACATTTAATGTGATTTGATTCAATTATACTGGGTGCTATGCTCTTGGCCTCTGGATACTTGTTTGCTCCTTCTTACGTATGCTTGCTGCATCTTTGATTGTACAAAATGTGGCACTTACAAACGTTTTCTCCTTCACTTTATCCAAGAGAAATATGTTGTACGTATGTTGTATATCCACTTTGACTCCCTTTGTGCCATGCAGTTGCATCTTGTGTGGCATCCTTGATTCCAAGCAAACAGATTCTCTTTGTTCTTCATACAAAACTGTTTTCCAGTGCCTGTCAGTTCTGCAGAAGGCCTCTCTCCTTCAGACTTTTTGTGCACTATTTACAGAGTGAACATCCATCTTTTCATCATTGCTGCTTTACCCGTGTTATATTTTCTATGGCAGCAAGCTGCTATGTGTCTCATCTACCTTGTTTTTCTACGTAGATACATTTACTTCGTCTCTTCTCACTTACCTTTTCAGTGTATATGATTTCTTCATATTCACATGTATGTTTACCTAGTTGCTCCAGTTACATCTTCATCTTCAATGTGTCATTGCGTATTCCTTTCATGACATCACTTTGCACATCTCAAATTTCACGTATAGCTCTTCTATATTCAATGGTGTATGCAGACATCCTTCTACAATGTCAGTTTGAGGGTACATTCGATACGGTAGTCGGAGTGCATAACGTCTCTCATAACTTCAGTATGGTATTGGGATGATACCTGGTGTCACACACAGTGTCTTCTTGTTGTTTTTCCCATAGAACAGAGGTAAGGGGGCGGGCACTAGAGATGACGTGTACATCTGCCTCTTTACAGAGTTTAGAAGAGAGCTTAGTGATTGGTTTAGATCTATAAGTGCACTGCATGCAGAAACATATTCTGGATTACAGTAGGAGCACTCGCATGGGCAAAGGGAAGCACAACAAGCCTGTAGCAGTTATAGACAGTGATTGAGGATTGATTACTGTGGATGGTGTAGAGGGTGGGTTCTGGATTGGATGAGGTTCAGGTGTGGTTCTGGAAAAACTCTGCATGTATGCGCTCCCTGTGCAGTGTATAGTAGCCGTTTATGTAAATTCATTAAGGGAAACGTGTACGTTTCCGAGAACTCAGAGGACACTGGATGTTATGGTGAAATTAAACAAAACACACATTTCCCAGTTACCTGACCACAGGCTCACTAATTGTGATTATTATTGTAAATATTAGACATCTGGAAGAATATTTTGTGTGATCTGAGTGGTTGCTTGGGAGGGATACAGTAGTTCTTTGTTATGAATAGGGGTGTGGAAAATGTATATTGTGTCCTGAAAAGTGTGATTTTTCAATTTTTTGTAATTCAGAACTTAAACAAAAATGTTTTTTTGGTTATGGAAATAGTAAGGATTTGTTTTCCAGCAAAGGTTTATTTGCAGATATTGTACTGGAAAATAAGTGAATTGCTTTTATTGCGTGAGTCCTGACTCCTCGTTTGTAGAGGGGTGACTTATTGATTAAATGGTTTTCTGTAATTGCTGTCTGCTGATGTATTTACTGAAACTGGGGAGAAAAGAACATGCATGGAGTCTGACTCCAAAAATGGATGAATTAGTGTCACAGTGCTTCACTTGGCTGTAGGCAATGTGTAAGTGTAGAAAATTGTGAACAAAACAATGGGCCTCATTCCAAGTATGCTGATATCCTGGCAGTAGAGCCGCCAGGCATGTGGTGCTTACTTTTACCAGCACTCGGTCCGGTGGCATTGCCGCCGGATTCCGAGTGCCGGCGGGACTGTGTAAATTCCCATTCATGGAGCCCCAGAGGACCCCATGAGGGGATTTTCCATTGCCGGTGGCGGTAATGAGGGTGCAAATGATGGTGGTAATGAGGGCAGTAATGAGGGCGTTTTTGGTCGGTAGGGTGCATGGCCTACCAGGTGCCCCACTGGCAAACCCATTGTCGGGTGGTCCACAGATAATGGCCCTTTTTACCAGACCGCCCGACTCGGAATGAGGCCCATTGTTTAGCTTGAAAGGGTTGCAACAAGCAGTGAATAAAAAAATATGTTTCTCTGAATGAAAAAAAAAACATTTTCTGAATCAGGAAAAGAAGTGGTGGGTGAGTTTTAATTATCATTTAGTTTGCTGAGAAAATCTCGTGCAAAAGCCAGTTTCCTTGTTTTAGAACCTGCCCTCTGAACTAAAACACTCCTGTGCTGGCAGGATTTCCAAACTCATCAATCCACCTAACGTACGACATAACAGCTCCCCCACATCCTTTCACATCTTCACTTTCAAATGACTAATCCCTCTGCAACAAATCTGCCTACATCACAGACCACTTTGACTCTTATAACCATCAACTTTTACTTCTTGCTATTGGAGAAACCTGGATTCTCACTCTCCACTCTGGGTTTTTCTTTGCCATCTTCAACTCTGGGTTTATTTCCCTGTTTACACCCCACTCTGAGGTTCTCTCAGTCTCTCCCCACTCTGAGGCACTTCTTCTCAGTTCACCCTCTGGGGCTTTCTCCTTGTGTGTATACACAAGGGTTCTTCCCTTTCTCACTTCCCTCCTGTGGGGTATCCTTCATCTATCCCCACTTTGGATTCTTTCCTAGCTTCTTCCCCACTCCAGGGTTCTCCCGCTTCTTTCCTACACTTTTGTTTTCTCACTATTTGCAACTCCAAGGGTCTTCCCCCTTCTCACTCTCCTCCTCAAGGTTATTCTTAGTCTTGCCCCGCTTTGATTTTCTCTCTGTTTCACCCTACTCCTTTTCCCCTTGAACACTGCATGCATGACTGTCTCAAGGCATGCTCCTCTGCTGGGGGCATTGAGCCTGGACGGCTTTCCTGCCACTTTGGAGCCACTTACGTGATTTTTCAACTGGGTGCCACATCTTCCTTCCAGACTCCTTTCCCTGTTCCTTGCACCATCTTGTTTGGTGCAGAAATCGCTTTTGTGATGTTTCATCTGGGCTCTGTGTCAGCCTTCTGAGGCTCTCTCTCAGGACCTTCAGATCATTGGTCAGTGTGGAGTTACTTATGCCACATTTCAGCTGAGATCCCAGTCAGCACTCTTAGGATTTTCTCACTCTGTCTTGCAGTTTGGTCTGTACAGAGTCGCCTGTGTAACATTTAATCTGGGATCCATATTTGTCTTCTAAGGATCTTCCTCCTGGCTCTCACAGCTTCTGGGGGCTGCCCTGGCTGGCTGTCTGCTCTGCCCTCCTGCTCTCTCCTGGTCTGAGTTGTGGTCCTGCCCACTGACACTGGTATTCTTCTTCTCTCATTTGCCACACCTCCTTTGACTTCTATGATATGGTTAAACTCTGCAGTGCCTGATGAAATTATTGTGTGATTGTTGTGCCAGGGATGCAACTCCGGGATGCTCACTTCTTTCTTCAGTTATCACAGGAGATTGGGCATATTTAAGGTCAAAAACCAAGTGAGCCATTAGAAAAGGATGTAAAGGATGTTTCAGTGATTCCCATGTCTATGAGATGGGGAACGTGGCCATTGAAGGAAAAACATTGTATTGCAGAGTGAAGGGGCATTCCATAAAACAAGGTAGGAAGGCAGGATTTGAGGGGATATGTAAGGCAGGTAGATGAGACTAGAGCATTTTTGACAATCAGGTTGTCCTTTGAGTGAGATGCAGTGAGAAAGGGTGGGTAAATAGGAATAGAGAGGAAATAAGGAGAAGAGGTAACACTCTTTTCTAGTGGGATTGAAGGTTGTGAGAGAAGGGCAAAGTAAGTGCCATAATTAGGTGAAAGACTAGAATAGCATGATTAAGGAGTGGGATTGTCAAACTCTGTGTGTTTGTGGGATCAGAAGCATACTAAATAAGGGCAGAGACCTTGCAATCCAACTTTCACATTCTTCTCCTTCTCTATTTGCACCACACCTCTATCACTGAGATTGCTTGCAGGGTAATGCCTGCTCTTTTTTCACTTAATAGTGTCATCCACTGGCTACTTGTGCAATGTCTCCTCCTCAAGTACTTCCTGCATCTTTGCTCCATCACTGATATTGTAGCTAGGTTTTTATTGCCCTTGTTATTATTCCCACTCGATTATGTTGGCCAGTGGCAATGTCTCTCCAAGATCCAGCAGTAGTAGGGGTAGATGTGGTGTTGCCACTGAAAAGTAAATAAAACAGCAAAAACAACATGTTAATGTAAAAGATCATCATAAATGAGAAGAACACAAGACATAGTACTGTACCCCCACTTCAAACTCTTCCAATAACAATAGAACATGATGTTCACCCGCTGTTAAGATGGATTTCTAAACTCTGACCTGGGTGGCAGAAGATTAGGAGGCCATCCTAGTTTAGTGGAACAGGGGAACCTTCTGGCAGGTGGTCAAGACTAAGGGCCTCATCACGAGTTGGGCGGTATTAGCTCTACCGACAAACTCCCAGGCGCTATTAGCGCCGGATCACGGGTTTGGCGGTTATGAGATTCCCCATTCCCCACTGAGCCCACTCGGAATGCCCCATTACCCATTGGGCTCAATGGGGAATTTTCGCGCTCTTACCGCCGGCGGATTTCCCGCCGGCAGTAATAGCGTGAATTTTCAGCGGATTTCCCTCCAGCTCAGAGCTGGGGAGAAATCCGCCGAAGCCCTGATTTGGCGGACCCTTAATTCCAGCGGTAATAGCGCGACCGCGGATTTAAGGGTTACCGCCATGATGAGGCCCTAAGTCTAAGAAGGGGTGAGAGTGATCAGAATCCCACAATGAGCACACACAGTACTCTTAGACAGCTGTATAACAACAATACATTTATTATAAGCCTTTATAACTAAAAATAAATAAACCACCTTAATAATAAAGCAGTTACCACACAAACAGTTTACTATGCAACATATATACAAAATGTGTTTAGGCTGATGCAGATGAAAGTGGAGAAAATAACCATAACCTGCAACAGAAAAGGTAAGTTCAACACAGATATCGTATTAGCCAGTTCTTCAAAGTCAATACCTGTCTTATGCAGTCTAGCCCTAAGAAGTGAGGAGCCTTATGCTCAAAGATACAGCAGTGCCTTAACAATGCGCAGTCTTGCATAAAGCGAAAAGCAGATCTCTTCAGGGAGCAGTAGCTGTTCAGGAAGGGGTTGAGTCGATGAAGAATAAAGCCCTAATCCTTGAGGAGTGGCTACCCTTGCATGTAAAGCAACTTTCTGGGTTCAGAAATTGCTGGGGAGCATGGGCTAGCCCAGCTAAGGTGAGTATCCTTTCACCGATTCTCATGAGGAAACCAGATGGATGTCTCAGGGATGCAAGTACTCACCGGCCCTCGACACAATCTAGTCCAGTTCGCTAGTAGATTTCACCCCTGCAGTTACATGTCGCTCTGGCTCTCAGCGGCTATGGGACGGGATGATCATCTGTGGTGGGACAGTAGCTTTTTCTCAGCTTTTGAAGAAAGGAGAAGGATAGTTCTGGTGCAGCATGCCTCAGGACACTAGGGGGCAGTTCTGCAGGCACTTACAGTGACGGTCACCACAGCCGGGCGACACAGGGACTGCAAATGCTTGCAGCATAACACACTCTTATAAATCATGACCCAGAGGAGCAAGCATAAAGAGTTTTGGCAGGAGAGGGCCCAGGGCCACGAGTAAGCGAATCCCAAAGTTTCAAGTCTTAACTCGGGACGGCGGCGCTCCTATATGCTGCCCCAGGTTTGAGCTGGTCAGTTCACTGGATGGCCCAGGAGCACTTCTCAAGAGGCCATTTACGAGGGTAAGCAGAAGGTGCCAAGAGTAGTTGGTCCCACTAATGCAAAAGGTTGAAGCACCCTTGCAGGCCTTCTTGGTATGATACAAAAGCAACGGTGCAACTGGGCAACAGCGGGGTAAGGGTGCCAAACCTTCCAGCACATCTCAGGTGATTCCACAGGTCTGCTCTTTTGTTCAGGATACTTAGCTCCTTCTGTAGTTCAGTGTGAACCTCAGGTGATTGACCTGGAAAGGATGCAGAGCCCCTTCTCTTATCCAAGATTTGTTTTGCGCTCAAATGTGGGATAGCCAATTGAAGATCTGCTCTCTTGCATGCATGCCAGGTGAAGGCCAATCATGGACCACAGTATTTCTAGTCATTGAGGCATACCAGACATACTGGCACCAGTTGTGTGAAATGGGACGAGACAGCCCCAACCCTCTTCCTGGACACTAGCACATGTGACATGCAAGAGCCCCCGAAAGATGCGGTTTTCATGGGAGGCTGCATGCCCAAAAAAGGAATACCCGGTTCTCTAGACCTGGCTGGAGGCAAAGGGACAAAAAGGCCAAAGGACAGAACAAAAGACTTTGTGCCACAGGCATTTTCGGCACTGACCACAGTCTTGGCCAAACGCTGTAAACGCTGTATGGTCCATAAAAATGAAGTAAAAATACTTTAAAGGTAAACTGCTGCCACCAGTTCATCCTAGACACACTTGCACAAAGACCAGAAAATCCTTAGAGGCTGCCTAGGGCCATAAAACAAAAGGACCCCTATTCACTGTACTGTATGGTACTTGCCACATAGATAAAAAGTTACCAAGAAATGGCGACATAGTCAAAGACTAAGGGAAACATAGCTTCCCAGTACTGATAGCCTGAAGGACGTGTCAGTTTCCCCATAACAAATGAAGGAATGCCCAGAGGAGTGCAGCTGAACGCTGTGCTTCACTGGAAAAAGTCAGGTTAGGTAAGCCAAACAAAAGCAAAAAGTTTGGGGATCCATAAATGGAGGGAAAATTGCACCTAAGGGAAATCTTTATTAACACCCTCATGAACAGGACAAACTCAAAACACAGTGCTGCTCCTTCATATCAAACTCTGACAAGGTCAACAGAAAATGTACTGTAGTAGTTTACAATAGGGAAGAAACACACCATACAACACAATGGGCCTCATTACGAGTCCGGCGGTAACCGAGGCGGTAAAACCACCTCGGTTACCGCCGGACTCGTATTACCATTCCACCTCCGTGATTCCCGGAATTACCGGGGCATTACAACCCCGGTTTTCCGGGAATCACGGAGGCGGAATGGTGTTAATCCCCATTCCCATCGAGTCCTATGGGACTCGATGGGAATGGGGATCATGGAAACACCGGCAGCATCTCGTAATGCTGCCGGTGTTTCCTAGTCCGCATGCAGGCGGGCGGTGTTAAACCCGCCAGGTCAGACCTGGCGGGAACGTCACCTCCCGCCTGCAGGAGTTGTGATCGCCCGGCATGGAAACAACGGTGGTGGCGGGTTTACCGCCACCGTTGTTTCCATACCGGGCGATTTGTAATGAGGCCCAATATTTTAACCAAAGTGATGGATAGCACTTTTATCTTCCTCTGAGGCATGGTCATTTTCTTGCATTTCAAAGGGATGTTCTTCTCCTTCTGAGGCACCCCATGTCCTAACAATGGTCTGTTGATGAATGTTTGCTGTTTACGTGGCATGGTCTTCCTTTCAAGAACTCGGTGGTCTACACGTATCCGACAAACAATGCAAACAATGCATACATAAATAAATAAATAAATAAATAAATAAACCATGATTGTTCATGGAGCAACATGATTAGTGGTGAAAAGAAGCGATACAAAGAGGGGAACAACAGAGCGAGGGGGATACAAGATGAAACGACACTGGAATGGAGAGAAAAGAGCAGATTGATGAAAAAGAGAGATAAGTAGGGAAAAGCTGCTGTGTTTAAAGGTGTATCCGATAAACAATGCATAAAAAAATAAACCTGGTCGGTCACTGAGCAGGAATAGTTCTTGGATCACAAGGCCTCACTGCCATACATGACCCGGTTTATTTATTTATGCAGTGTGTGCCGGGTGGACAGGCTGATCTATCTATTTTGTTTGCACCAAGCAGACTGTGTCGCAATATGCACTTAGTTATATAGGCCAGACTTTTTTTTTTACATGTTTATGTTTAGGCTGCGTCCATCAAGTCTTAGACCACGCCCATCATTCAAGCCATGCCCATGAATGAGGGGCTTCCCCCCTCAATTTCTTTCCCCACTTAAAGCACTGAGTGCCATCATGTTTCAAGGGGAATGTTGCACCTGCACTAGGTACCTGATGACTTGTGTGACATTTTCTGATGAGATTCCAGTCTGGCCGTCAAGGTCCTTTCAATGCCAAGTAATGCTGTAACCTAGCCGCATCTTGTCCCTGAGGTATTGCATATGAAGTACATCCTGAAGCCAGATCCGCACAACATGATACAGCTTCTCATGATTTTCATAATGCAGAGGCAGTGCCAGCACTGACTGGGAAAGCCAAAATGATATGAAATCAAGGCTGGGAGAGTGTAAAGAGACCGTCCCTCGGGGATTGGACTCAGGAGGAAAGGATTCAAAAACCTGGAGAGTAAGGGGTCGTAAGCAGCAGGAGGAGGCAGGGTAGGGATGGTCAGAGTGGGCAAAAAGGAACAACAGGAGGTATTAGGAGGGACTGGAGTTGCTAGCTGAAAAAGGTTCCCTAGGAACAAGGCCAGACGGGCAATATGGAAAAGAGAAAGACTGCAGAAACCAGAGTGATGAAAAGCACAGTGATTAATGACAAGGAAACGACTGCTAATAAGCGAGGATTAAGATGCACTTGCCCATAGTTGTAGGAGGTTTAAATAAGCCCTCAAGGCCAGAATAGGGCTGATTGCAGGAAAGTGTGTTGCCTTTGTTACCATGGATGCCCACCAAACTGCACACATGGGGAAACTGGAAGCCAGTCCAAAGCACCTGTGCAAAGGAGGAAAAATGATGGTGTTCATGAATTGTGCACCACCCAACATGCCTTTCTGCATTCCCTGTCTAGCTGCCATGATCTATACATTTAATTGATTCCCCAGAATTTGGTGTCCCCACGGACGGACCTTCTAGCAAGGATAAGACTTAAGAAATCTGCTGCAGCATAAGTAACTCAACTGGCCCTCATTAGGAGTTTGTCGGTATCCTTGCCGGTAATACCAGCAGGCTGCCACCAAACTTCAGAAAATGAATTTACTGGGGAATTCCGGCCCCACCGGATCTGGTAATTGCCCTTTCACGGGTGCCAAAACCAGTAGATCCCCATTCCCATTGAGCCCAATAGGGCTCAATGGGAATGGGAATGCCTGTAGCATCGGCACGGTTCATTACTGTGCCGGTGCTACAGGCTTGCTGTGCTCGCGGGTGCCTTTCATTCCACCAGGTCAGAACACAACTCAGAATTTGCCGGTCCGAATACAACGGTACCGGCGACCTTACTGGTACCGTTGAGGCCCAGTGTGTGTTACATTTTGCCCCCTCTAGAATGGTCTCTGAGCTCCAGGCTTCCGAAGAAATCACAGGAACAATGTGTGAAATAATCATGAGGTGTGCACGAAAATACAACTGTCAAAAAATGTAAGAGTCATATATCTCATGTACTTCTTATTTTTACTGCCCATCAATCCTCATTGGGGAAGGTCTGGATGGAGTACGGCCATAGGAATATGTTAATATGGAAAGGCCCTAATTATCATGGAGGCAAATTGACAAGGAGATTTTTTTTTTAAAGCCTCTTATTAATTTCCAGGAATCAATGATGAGATGCACAAGTTGCGAGAAAACGCATGTTTAATTCAAATAGAAGTACATCAGATTTGAAACCCACCACAGGTGTCCCAAATTAGCAGTCAGTGGAGAGAACAACAAAACCTACCCCTGGTAGCAATAAACTAGATATAGTGAAATCTTCATCCTGTGTGACCAGACACCTCGCTGCTGCTGCATCTAATGGAAGCTCATCCTTGCTGCCATCATATCGATGCCCGATGCCCGTGGGCTACCGGCACTCTATAAATAAATATATAAAATACAAAAATAAAAATATCTGTGTCTGTTATTCCATTGTATAATTGTGTTTCTGGGGAAAGAGTTTCATGATAAATGCAACCATGACCTAACTTCTAAACAATAGGCATCATTATGACTGTGCCGGTCTGATAACAACGGTGCCAGTAAACCTACCAGCACCATTGTTACAGAACCGGCACAGTACGACTCTGCGGACAGGGGCCACCCCGCCCGCCAGGGTCAGACCTGGCTGGTGGAATGGAACCCGCCTGCAGAGTTTCAAGGAAGCACTGGCACCGTTATTAATGATGCCAGTGCTTCCGTGGTCCCCATTCTCATTGAGTCCCATGGGACTGTTAGGCAGAATTGCATGCAGTTCCCTCTGGGACAACCACACACAATTAGGACTGCAGGTGTAAGCCAAACCAACCTTTGGTATAAGTCTGTACCACACAGTTTTTGGTAGCGAGCTGAGCAGCCAGGCTTATCTCAAGAGTGAATGTGAGCAGTACAAGAAGTTACACAGAGGACTTTCAATCTCAGTGGTTCAAGTAGACACATATACTCAAGGTTTCTTGGTAAAACACTTATTAATTTATTACACAATCATTTAGAAAACATTTCACTAGAAGGAGGCAACTTAATATTATAAACCAATACACTTCAATACAACACTCAAAGATTTTTAGACAGTTTGAGTTGCCCTGAAATAGGAGCCAAATGGCAGCTCAGTTAATTGGAAGTGAGCAAAAAGGCACAAGGTAAGTAGAATAGATCACATATGCTTCTTAAAGAGTGCAAATAGTTTCAGTTCACCAGAAGAGTTCAATTCAAGTCAATAGGCCTAGGCCAAAGTCAATGGGCTAGTGTTGTGGAAAGGAAAGAGCAGTTCTGGTGTCAAACATTAACGTCTTTGCGAAAGTTCTCAGAACTAGTTTAGGCAAAAAAGAATCATTTGTTGGGTCACAAGCTGATTAGGCCTGCAAGTTGGGAAAGTTTCACAAACTTTCACTGCAGGGATGGCGCTCTCTCAATCGGGTTGGTACAGTACCTTAGTACGAAGAAACAAATGCAGCTGAAGTCGTTGGTTCCTGGCAGTTCCTGCAGATCTCACTGTTCCTGAGCCTCAGTCATGGGGACAAGAAGGAGGATGTCGGAGGACTCCTGAACTGCACGGGATCATCAGAAAATGCAAACAAAATGGAGTTGCTTCAGTTCGAGTAGGTGTTCTTCAAGCACACAAACTGGTGTCCTTCCCAATGGTTAATCCTAACCAGCTTCGAGAATGGTTTCCAGATGGTTTACGAGTTGAATGGTCCGACCAACTCAAAGGAAGTAGTAGTCCTTGAAGGGGCTTCTCTGTCAAGATGATCTTGGCAATTCGGACCTGCAGCAGGGCTTCACCGGGCAAACCAATGGTACAGGAGTTGCAGCAGCTGTCCTCTTCCAGCTTGTCTTTGGTTCTTTCGTTCCAGTGGTCAACTCCGCTTTCCAGTCAAAGAGACTCGCCTTTTAAACAGTTCTCTCCCTTTCATTCCAGCCTAGCTTTCACTCACCCAGCAGGGTGGCCGTCCTTGCTGGACAGTCAGCCAGCCAATCACGCCAGAGTGCATTTGGGTCTGCTAGGAGACTAAGCACACAGTGTTTCGGGCACCTACCTCACTTCCTGCCCACCCCAGACACTCAGACGCCAGAGGCGGTCTTCAGTCCTGAAGCCCGCCAAAGGCATAGAAATAAAGGGACCAAACCTGGTTTGGCACGCAGAGACAAACAGTAAAAGGACCTTTCCAAAAAGAAATGGTGAAAAAAGAAGACCTGGACCTGCTTATACAAAGGGGCTTAATGTGCCATCTTGAAAAACATGGCCTCTGTGATTTTTAGCTACCAGTGTTTGCGGTCGGGAAAAATCATGGTAGTTCATTGTAAAACCACTGCCACCAGCATTTTCCATAGGAAAAGGTAGCATTTGACTGGTACATGAGTAGTTAGACACAGGGGATACTATGTAACCCCTCCAGCACTCCATTGTAAAATGGTGTGTGCTGGGTCTATATATTTGGAAAGACTAGTAAAGTCAATTTCACTTTACATTCTCTGAGAAACAGTAGTTTATCCCAGAGAAGGTATTTAAACTTTTGGGAAGTCTAAAAGACATCCCTGTGTTACTGCACTGAGGATGCTGTGTAACACACATGAAAAGATGATGCCTATGGAGTTATCTAAAACTCCATAATCAAAGAACACAAGTGTAAAATACACATCAAAAAACATGAAAGAGTGGGGAAAAAAAGGCTCACACTCTTTCGGGGTAAGAAAATCAAGTCCTCAAAAATCCAGCAATGTTCTGGTGGTCTCTAAGGTGAAGGGAATTAGCACATTTATGAGAATTAACCCTAACAGTGAATCAAATGGGAATGTGGATTTACAATTTTCCGGCACCTGACTTCCCGGAATGCAGGGATTGTAATCCTCTGGTGTTTCTGGCAAGCCAGGTGCCGGTAAATCTTGCAAGTCCTGCCGCAACCCGCCGGTAGCAACAACAACGTTACTGCTGAACTTGTAATGAGGCCCAATGACTTATAATTTCTCTGGCTTCATCCAGCCACAAACATGGCACTAAATAAAGGTTCTCTTGGATTGCAGCAGGAATAAGATCAAATACAGTAAATGGCAAGACAATGGTGTGCACTAGGCCTGAATTGGGCGTCAATTCTCTCTAATGACCACACAGCCGAAATTGCAATTGACATGTTGTAAATGCAATGAAGCTCAGACCTAATGTAATAAAAGAGTGAGAATGAAAGACATTTGGCCATGAGGCCTGAACCTAGTGTAATATGAAAGGCAAAGATGCTCACTTTAATACTGCTCATGCAACTTGTACTTCCTTTAATGATTGTGACAATGCCCCTGCATATGTACATTCTCCTCTCTAGGTAATTTATTAATTACATCAGCTAGCTCTATCATCGTATCAAAAGAAATTTTTAGTACCCATAATTTCATCAAATATTTTAAATCCTTTGGTATTTGTCTGGGCTGCAGGGTAGAAAACAACTACCTCCTTCTCCAGTTGGGAAGACATATGTTAGAAAATAGTTCTCTGGGTCATTACGGCAATCATTATCGACCCAGCATCTGCTCCAAGAAAATAGTCTTTATTCAAGCCCACATCTCTGTGACATCAAACAACATGGCTGAACTTTTCAAAGTCTTCAAGGAACGGGACAATCCTGCAGCAGCCTCTTCTTCTGTCACACCCACCCATGATCTTTGCTCACCCCTAGCTGCACAATTCACCACAAAAACCCAAGACATCCTTGCCAACCCTTCTGCCTCACCACAGCAAATATCAACACTGGAGCCTCCCTTGGCCCCCTCCACTTATCCTCTCTTGTCTCACACCCGTCACACCCGATGAGGTCACCAGAATAGTCTGATCTATGAAGGCTTCATCCAAACAGGAGGACCCCTGCCCCTCAAAAACCATCAAAGACAATATTGACTCTGTCATCCCTACTTGGCTGAACTCTGCAATCTCTCCTTTTCCACTGGAGATTTCACAACTTCCCTTAAGCACTCCCTCCATTCCAGCAAACTACTGCCCTATCTTCATCACTCCTTTCCTGGGTAAACTCCTGGAGAAGTTGGTGATCTCTCAGCTGGCCCTCCACACCAATCTATTGGTTACTTCCATGACCATCAATCTGGCTTTAAAGCGTTGAGAGGCATGGAAACTGCTCTTCTGAAAACTTGTGAAGACCTGCTCTCAAATCTTGACACTAACACTCCCTCTGTCCTCATTCTTCTTGACCTCTCCTCTGCCTTTGACATGGTTAACCACAACATCCTGATCGCATGTCTCCGTGACACCTTGGGAATCACAGGCCAGGCTCTGGAGTTGTTAACCTCCTTTCTCTCCAACTGCCCATCCCAGGTGGAACTTGGAGTCTTTCTCTTGACTATGGATCTCTCACCCTTGGCATTCCCCAGTGATCTTATCTATCCCCCTGGTTCACCAACGTCTATATGGCTGCCCTGGCACGTGTGATTGCCACTTTCACCTCCATCTTCCAGTGCTACGTGAATGACATGCAACTATCCTTCACGCTACCCTCAGCCGCCTCCTCTTCCTCACTCATATCTGAATGTCTGTCCGCTATTCAGTCATGGTGTGCTGCAAACAATCTCTGCCTCAATGCCAGCAAGACGGAGATCATTCGCATTGGGACGCTTGCTCCCGCTTTCCAACTTTCATTCTGGCCGACCTCCCTTGGCCCTGCGCCCGCCCCCACCTGCGAGGCAAGAAACCTTGGGGTCATTTTTGACTCAACTCTCTCATTCTCCTTTCACATCTCGGATATCTCTAAAAAGTCTATCAGCTACACCTCCTCAGAGGTACTCCACCTTTTCTCACTTTACCCCAGCAGCTCACTGTCTCCAGAGTCCTGGTTCTCTATAGGCAATACTACAGCAACAGCCTTTTTCTCAACCTCCCTTCTTCTGCCTTGCACCCTCTGCAACTCATCCAGAACAGACCTGTGAGAGCCCAGAGACCGCATCTCTACAGTTCTGAAATCCCTTCACTGGCTCCCAGTGGCTGCAAGGATCAAGTTCAAGAGCGTTTGCATTGTTCACAAGGCTTTCTGGGGCCTGGGACCTACCTAGCTGCAATGCTGCCTACCTAAATACTGTCACTCATGAGAATTCCTCTCATCAACCTCCAACCTACTGCGAGTGAGCTGGTTCTCCAAGCACAGTTTTGGAGTGCGATCCTTATCCTCAGCAGGTGCCTCCCTCGGGAACAGCCTCCCTGCTGCCCTCCGTCTTGAGCCTGATCTTCCAAAATTCTGGAAACGCCTCAAGACCTTCCTCTTCTCCTCTTCCTTCTCCCTCCCTCTACCCTGCTAACCTAGTTTTCTGCTCTTTTTCCTCTCTCCCTCCTCCTCCTTACAGCTTGCTGACTGGCCACCTAGTGTACCTCAGAGTCTCACAGGTCCCTGGCACCCCCAGCAGTCCTCTTTTGCACTAGCCTCAGGGCCCCACATCCCACCCACATTGTCTGCACTAGAGCAACAACCCAAGAGAGTGGCTCTCTCTGCACTTACCCCAGTGTCCACCGACTGGGTGCACTTGGACCTTCCCCTTGTCTGTGACCACCTGTGTACTTACATGAACCATACACACTGTGCTTGAAGATTTTCTTTCTGTTCTCCCTTGTATGTACTCTCTTAACCCTACTGGTAAAACTGCAGAATCTCTGTAAGGCCTATTTGCTGTATCTCATACGGTTAAATATATATTACCCACTTACTCTGCCTTTGCAGACTTTTATCATCTCAGAATTTCAAGGGCTCTGTTGTTGTTTTTTCCCTTGTACGCAGCGTCCTTGAGCACTTTGAAACACTTGCCTTTGTAAAGGTGCTTTATAAATAAACAATACCAATACTAATACCAATCAAAAGTTGTTCCTGGTGGGCCAATTGGGGGACATATGTATACCATGCAAGTGCTGTCCTTGAGCATTCCTTATCCTATTTGTGTACGAGCATTCCTCAAAAGAAGACTGTCATCAATAGCTTTTGGTGTGAGAGGTGTCATGGGAATTGCCTTGACCATCATTTTCTTGCAACAGTAGTTGGTCAGTGTAAAAAAGAACCAATAGCAGGCTAATAAAAGGAAACCATGCTTTGAGGAGGCTATTCATCCATTGGGGCACCCATGAAAATATTGAGGTTACCGAGTTGTTGCCTTGCACCCCATCTTCTTTCTCCATCGTGATGCTCAGACTGTTTAGTGACTTTATTGTTTTTGTGATACTTTCATTCTCTGCAATGCATTAGGGTATGTAAGTGCAGCATGAAGTGCCTAGTTGTGTGCATACTTCCCCCTTCATTGGCAGTGAGCAGGTTAAGCACATACTGGTTCTCCAACATCATTATTCTCATTGCTCTGAGTTCTTCCATGACAGCGTTTAAGATATTTTCTGTATTGTTGGCCAATTGGATGAGTTCCCTTCTTGTTATCTGGAACCACTTGGTATTGTTTACTGCTTGTACCCCTCGAGCAAAGATTGAGGAAAGAATTAATTTGGCTTTGCTGTACAGATTATATTTCTCTGGTATGTTCACAGATTCTCGTAAGTAGTTGCTTTGGCGGTGGCGATACAGGCTCATAGGTTTTCGCAGAGCAGCGTCTTACAGCCACTTAGAAGTCGTATACAAGAAATACGTAATGACACAAACAATAGAAGCCATACAATAAGATTTAGGTTCACGCTTCTCTGTGATTTAAAAGCCACTTTCACTGCACACAGCTAAACGAGCAGTGCCTTTTAGCCCTGATGACGGACATAGTCTGAAATGCATTTGCATACAATCATAATGGCACTGAACAGCTGGGTGACTTCAAGCTTCTGAATTCAAATGTGAAAATATGGCTACACATTTGATGTTCTTTGTCAATTGATTTCAGCCAATTACTTGAATAAGAAGCTCGACTTAACAATTACAATTACATCTCCACGGGAGAGCTAAACGAGAGCACACCTAGCATTAGATTAGTTTCTAATTCTTGCTTTTCTCATTGATTGCTGAACACGCTGATACAATAAGTACACATGTTTGGTCATTGGAAGCTTTTGGATGGCTGTGAGATTGACATCTGGCACCATCAATAAAAGAGCACACACGGTTGTCGTGGAGAAAATACTTCCCCGGGACAGCGGCAGTTAGGTGTATGCATAGTCTGTCACTCACCCAGTATACATCCATGAGAGCAGTGGTAACCCCTTTAATATCGGTTAATGTTGATGGTCATGCGACAATTCATATTTTTCAATATGCTATTGGTGTGCAGTGAAGAAGGTTTAAAACCTGCCTCCAGTATTTACCCTCTAATTTCGATAAGATGGTTTTGTCAAAGACCGGCCATGTCTCCAGGCCGTATAGTAGGATTGGAGTGGTTTTCTCATTGTAATCTGTGATTGCCGGGCACAGTGAACATTTTCATATTTCCGTAAGATTGTTTTAGTCTGCGAGATTGCAGTTGTCAACCGCAGGTCCATTACTTGTAAAATGTGCTCTGTTCAATCGTTGGTTGTCTATTCTCATACCCAGTTACATATATTGGTCTACAACCTCTATCTCAGAATCTTGCAGTGTCCACTTGAATCTCTTTCATCTTGTTTTTGGGTCATTGCAAATCAGTCATGATACAATTCACATTTTTCCCACAACACACATCCGTTGCTTCTGAAATCCATGTAATTTTAATGATTCTAATCGTGGTTCATGCTAATTTATCCACGCTAGACTTTTTGCAAAACTGCCCCAGGTAGAAAAACAAATTGTATTTACATTTTGCAGCAAATCATTGTTTAGCCTGGACAGCCCCCCCAGCCATACAGCCAGTTATCCCCAAGACCCATCTGCCTCTGTAATAGACTACACCCTTCACCTGCAAGCCAGACCTACTTCCACAATGCTGTGATCAAGGTCAGTGACAGCAGACTAGCAGTTGCGGTTTAACCTTATTGATTAAACCAGGTTACCACCAGGTCACCACTTTTGATTTACTCTCTCCAATCTGCTACTAGGCATTCAGTAATCTTCCCAATGTTGGAGTTCCATGGTGTGTTGAGCCACTGGAGATTGGGGCTAACCGGCCCCGGCCCTCTGACTGTATCTGGTCTTCTACAGCCGAAACTTGGGTAGGCCACCCTACAATCAGGAATTGCTGTAAGAAGATCCAGCATTAATCTGTAGCCTGAACAAAGCAGCTTTGTCTGCCAAACAGTCTCTTTAAAATCACTAGGCACCTTCTTGCACTTTAACAGCATAATACAATCACATACTGCCAGTGGATTGCAGTTATCAATGTTTAACTGTTTGCAATTCCCCCTGTCTCTACTGTTCCTTTGCAATAATTATGATTTTGACTGGTTTTTGGTTATTCTGATAATGCTTTTCTCTGTGACACCATGGTTTCTTGCACATAGGAGATGTATTGGATTGGTTGCAAGACAGATTGTATGAATGTGAATGAGTATGCATTTTGGTACAATGTTATGAAACTCTAAAACATTGGGCCTCATTACGAGGTATGCCGGTAAGGTAAAAACGATGCTGGTATGTAAATACCGGCATCGTCCATCGCCCCGTTGCATTCCGACCCTCAAACCCGGTATTAGCGGCACACTAAACAACGGTGCCGCTAATAGCAGCATAGGCGCGTACACGCGCCCCTTCAGGGAGCAAATACTGGCATGCCGGTAATAGGGGGAAATTACAACCCACGCACACATGCAAATACCGGCATCGCGAAGCCGGTAATCATGGGCAGCACGATGCCGGCCATACAGGCATCGCGGACCACCCACAAACAGCAAGCAGGATACAAGGCAGCTGCCACAGGTGCACACAATCACCACAGGTGGAGCCAATGGAGGCTGTGCTAGTATAAACTGAGCACACCCACACACCACAACCCCCCCACCCCAGGTGTAGGCAATGTAGAGTGGCCCAGTTCAAAAGGAGCACACCTACACACCACACCCCTTCCTACACCAAAATGTTACCACTAGCAGTTACAATCATGGCGCTGGAGGACATGCCTATACTGCTACAATTACAGCAACAACAGCAACAACCACAGCAACCACAGCAGCAAGAACAGGCAGCACAGAGGAGACGCAGGAGGAGAAGGAGGGTGAGACAGGCCCAACAATTACCACCAGGGCAGCCACCACTGTCTTGCAGGCAGCCACCAATCCCTCGCACCAGACCCAGCCCATTTAACCTAACCCCTGAGCAGATCCACACCCTGTAATGGCTGGACCGTGACACCATCACCACCATAGTGCAGAACGACATTGCCAGCCACATAGAAATACGCACTGCCATCCCCCCACTACTAAAGGTGGTGTCCGTGCTACACTTCCTGGCCACAGGCACCTACCAACACACAGTGGGCCAGCTGCATGGCATTTCACAACCACTATTTTCACGCATGCTGAACCAAGTGCTGGATGCCCTCCTGAAGCACGCAAGCACCCATATATCCCTACCACGGACTGACCAGGAGATAGCCGAAACCAAAGTAGGCTTCCATGCACTGGCAGGCATGCCCAATTGTGTTGGTGCCATCGACTGCACCCATGTAGAATTGGTAGTCCCCCATGCCATACAGGCAGTGTACCGCAATCGCAAGCAATACCACTCCATCAATGTGCAAATGGTATGTGACTCCAGAAAGATCATCACCCATTGCTGCGCCCAATTTCCTGGATCCACACATGATGCCATGGTACTGCGCAACTCCACGCTACCCCGTCACATGGAGCGACATGCTGGACCACGTGCCTGGCTGCTCAGTGATTTGCACAACAGGCCCATGGCCATGCTGTGGGGTACAGATGCGTGCGGATGCAGAAGGGGGGTGGCCTACTGCACCAGGGTGGTAAAGGGGGGTAAAAGGTCACCAGGGCGCCAATAGCCAGTGAGTGGAGAATGTATGCAGAGCTAAACACTCCTCACCTGAACCAGCCAAATGGAACAGGACACATCACTGGGCCACATATAACAAATAATGCATATGGATGATAATAAGTAAGAGGCACAACCAGGGCACCATGCTGTTGGCAAGCAATGCATGACTGAATAGGATGGCAACTGTGCCAATGCGGCTAGTGTGACCATGCATAGCAAACAATATCCTGCATGAATTAGAGACCAAACATTGTCGCAATTCCACAGCACATCTGCCTCAGCATGCAGGAATACACCCTGCATCATCTAGTTAATCTCATCCAGTGTACCACACCTCATTACAGTATACATTGCATCTAGGTGACTATTTTCTACACATACAGGGACATGGGCATGCCCACACCAAGTAGTTGCTGCCATGACTTTGCTCCCTGAAGGTGGCAGTTCAGAGTGACACACACCGATTTGTTTCTTCTTGCAGGTGATGGAGGATATCCCTTGAGGCCTTGGCTACTTACCCCTGTGCGCAACCCGCAGAATAGCCATGAAGAGGAGTACAATCGTGTGCACACTCGCACACGTGTTGCCATTGAGCAGGCCTTTGACCTGCTGAAGGCGCGGTTCCACTGCCTAAGCAGGTCTGGTGGGGCACTCCTATATAGGCCTGAGAAGGTTGCAAAGATCAACATGGCCTGTGTCATGCTGCACAACATGTGCGTCCGAAGGAATGTACCATTGCCACCTGACATTGACATGCATGGGCCGGGTGAGGATGAAGGGGATGGAGATGGAGGCGAAGGAGCCTCCCTGCCAGTACGTGATGCAAGGGATGGCCATGCTGTTCGCCAAGCACTAATTGACGAATACTTTTGAAATGCATGAACAAAATGTGAGTAATCTGTCTACAACACACTGGCTGAATGTGGACATGCACACTTTTTTGTTTAGAATTGCCCCACTGTACACCAACACACAATAAATGTACATGTACAAAATGAACAATGTCCAACCAATGATTTGCTAGCACACAACAGTGTATTTTCAGGAGACGTGATATGGTGAACATAATCCCCTCACAACACCCAGTAAACTCCCTCACCCACCCCACAAACCCCAGAAAATACCCCTCTAAACTCCCTCACCCACCCCACAAACCCCAGAAAATACCCCTCTAAACTTCCTCACCCACCCCACAGATCCCAAATCTCCCCATATGTGCAACAAACAGTGTTCCCTTCACCAATGTAGTTCTTCTAAATGTCATTGCCTGTACTGTTATTTCTTGGCAAATTTTGGGTCTGGGGGTGCCATGGCCGAGCGCTGTGCGCTCCTCCGCCTCACCGCACAGGGCTGTATTGCGCCGAGTTGGAAGGGGTTGTTGTAGTGGAGGTGTCAATTGTCAGTCCCATGGCTGGCCCAAGGTGTGGCCGCTGCATTTGCGGGAGATTTGCAAGAAGGGCCTGTGTGAGTGACCCCATGCACTCCCTAAAGGCACACGTAGATGCCTCCACAGCAGCAGTATTGGCTGCAATGGCCGTGGCAATGGCCCTCATGGCCTCATTCCCAGCGTCAACATGTTTCCGCATGAGTAGCAGCATGGACTCTTGGCGGGCCTCTACCCTTGCCAGGCGAGCCTCAAAAGAGTTGTCGGCCGCAGGTGTACTGGTGGCTGGCAGGGTGGTGGCTGGAAGGGTGGTGGCTGGAAGGGTGGTGGAAGGCACCTGCGTGGGGCCCTCGTTCAGGGCACTGTCCTCCTCAAAGATGGCAATGTCTGATTCTCCTAGGTCCGAGCCATGGAGGCATGGATCTTCCAGGCTCTCAGACTCCGCAGGGGGGGGGGGCTGGCAATGGGGCTTGGGGTGGGTGTGCCAGATATAATTCCAACCTCATCATCCACCTCTGTGGACAGAACGTCAGTGGTGGCTGGCGGAACGGCTCCCACTGTTGTGGGTGCCTGCTGCTGTTCTGTGGCTGCAGGTGTCCCCTGCAGAGTTACTGCCTTGCGTGGCACACTGGCTGTTGCTGCAGGCATTTTCTTGGGCTTGGGGTGGCGGTGGCCTTGGTCCCTTTGCGTGCACTGGATGTACTTGCACCCATGTCCTGTGTTCCACCTTCCCCATCGGTGCCTGGGGGATAGAAAAGATGCAGGTCATCAGTGATGTTGTCAAATGGCAGCTATGATGTATTGCAGTGTGATATGTTCTTACATTCAGGCATCATTTCATTTCTGGGGTGTGGCATTTGGTGTCCTGAGGGGACATGTGGCCAATCAATGCATGGCTGGTGGCATATTATTGGTTTGGTGTCTGTGTGGTGGGTTCCATGGGCATGGTTGGGTCATGTTGCACCTCTGTTGGGATTGGGATTGTCACTCAGCATGCGTGTGGGGCAGGGCGTGGCACTCATTCTTCAATGGATATGTTGATGTAGCCTTGGGACATGCATTACCTTGCCTAGTCTCACTTCCACATCACTTGTGCCACATCATGGTTTAGTATACGTGAATGTGATGGTTCACTCACCTTCCTCTGTGGTAGATGCAGCGCCAACCTCCTGGTCTCCTATTCCCTCAATTGATTCCGGGTCAATGAATGCACTTGCGGTCTCCTCCCATGCTGTCAACTTCACAGGGGTGTGTGGGCCACCGCCTGTCGCCATTGCGGCCCTCCTGTTCTCCACCAGGATCTTCCTCACCCGGAGGCGGAGGTCGTCCCACCGCTTCCCGGCAGTCACGCACACTCCTTGGGGTGCTCCCCACTGCCGACACCCTCTGTGCGACCTCCTGCCAGACCTCTTTTTTTTTTTTTTTTTTGGGCCGCATGCTTGTGGTCTGTGCTCCTGATTGTATCTGAATGCTGTTCGAGGGTGTTGGCAAGCATGGTGAGTTCCGCGTCAGAAAAACGCTGCTTTCTCTTCCTTTGGGAGGATTTCCTGGTGGCCTTCAACATCCTGCTTCTGTTGTGGCACACAACGACACGAGAGTAGTGGTGGTTATGGAGGATGGCAATGGATTGTGTTTTTAAAGATGGCCGCCGGCCCATTTCCCGTTCCTGCGCGATGACGTAATTTCCGGGTCCTTTTTTTTGCGAACACAGTAGTACTGTGCCGGTATTTAGTGGTTGTTATGATGCGGTTACGGAATGGGCGGCACTTGCAATGCTGGTATAGGGCGTTGGTGGCCCGTTACCGGCATGGCGGTTTTGCCAATACCGGCATGGGGGAACGCGCGTTCTCGCGCACTCATAATCACCCGCTGTTAGCGGGTTCATACGGGCACGGACTCGCACGTTCCGGCATGCCGGTTTTGAACACGCTGGTACCGGGATACTCGTAATGAGGCCCATTGTATCTATATATGGTGGTCATTTTTTATATTGATATTTTTATTTGCTGTTTGCTTTTCAACATTTATTTCTGAAAATGAATACAATTATTTGTCTGTGTCTATGACCCCAGAAAATATGCCCCCCACTGGTCTGAATGTAATTACCGCAATCTGCAATTCTTCTACCACTGCCATGCTACCCAATGATGCAAATGCCACTTTATCTGTGTCTACGACCCCAGAAAATATGCCCCCCACTGGTCTGAATGTAATTACCGCAATCTGGAATTCTTCTAACACTGCCATGCTACCTAATGATGCAAATGCCACTTTAACTGTGTCTATGACCGCAGAAAATGTGCACCCCACTGGTTCGGATGTGCCACCCTCAACCATCAATGTCACCCCTGAACCGCACCTCAAATGTGCCCTCATCAACACCCGATCCATCAATGCGCACGCGCTAGACATCCACGACCTCATTACCACCCTAGATTTAGATCTTCTAATGGTCACCGAAACTTGGCTACACGAAGCCTCAGGCCCCGCCCTATCCCTCGCTCTCCCACCTGGCTATGCCATCACGAGACAAGATCGCCTGATCACTGGAGGCAGTGTCGCACTCATAGCCAAAGACTCGATCACCATCAGAAAGGCGGACAAAACTATTAACAATAACAGCGACTACCTTCAATTGAAACTCACCATCTCTCACCGATGCACCATCACCCTACACCTCATCTATCGACCACCAGGACCCTTAGGAGACTTCCATGCCTCCATCACCCACCTCCTGGCGGACAACCTTAAAAGTCTTCCAAAGCCATTTTCCTTGGAGACATCAACCTTGGCCTGAATGACGCCAAAGACCCCGCGGCCAAAGCTCTTGACACAGCCCTAGCCACCCTAGGATTCATCAACACCATCACTAACCCCACACACGCCCTAGGCAGATCACTAGACTGGATCGCCCACCACAATTGTCCCCAGTGCTTTAAGTGGGATAAGAAATTGAGGGGGGGCCCTCGTTTGGGGGCGTGGCTTCCATTGTGGGCGTGACCTAAAACATGCACAAATCATTGTAAGGTGCGCAAACAAATATATAAATGTATGTGAGCATTTATATATTTGTACGCGCACTACTATGGTTTGTGTACCTTTCAAGCCTTATAAACATACCAATGTTACGTATTTCTAGGTTTATAAAAAGGTGGCTTGAAAAGTGCACAAACCATAGTAATTTACGCACACTTGTGTGCTTACCTTACTATGGTTTGTGCACTTTTCAAGCCACCTTTTAGAAGCATAGACATTTATAACATGTTTCTATCTTTATAAAAGACGGCTTGAAACGTAAACAATTCAAGGCATCTTTTATAAAGCGTTAAGGACGGACAAAACCCGAGGTGGCTTTGTCCATCGACAAAGCTTTATAAAAGATGCCTTGAATTGTGAACGGAACGTTTCAAGCGGTCTTTTATAAACATAGAAATATTTCTACGTTTATAAAAGATGGCTTGAAACGTATACAATTCTAGGCATCTTTTGTAAAGCTTTGCCTATGGAGAGAGGCACCTCAGGCTCAGTGATCTCTGCTCAGAGCAGATAGATCACTGAGCCCGAGGCGCCTTTCACCCTCTGCGAACCCACGGCCTCCGTGATCTAATGTGCGTATTAGATCATGGAGCCTGCAGGTTCGCTGAGGGTCAGTGACCTGGCGAGGGCAAACAAAGGAACTGTAACTTCCCTGATGACCCCTCAGATGAGGGGTCATCAGGGAAGTTACAGTGACTGACAGAAGTGCCAGCCAGCCTCAGCGACGCTGTGCCTGGCTGGCACTTCTGTCAGCTCGCCTGAAATTGAACTGGCGGGCGCATCTGCCGTCGCGGCTGCGGCCGCAGCGGGATAATGCATCCCGCCAATGTTGTGTGGGATGGGAGGCCCCGGCAGGGCCCCGGCTCAGTCCCACTTTTTGGAGACTGCCGGGGCCTGGCCCCGGCAGGCCCCGGCCCACTTTAAGCACTGATTGTCCCCTCACAGTCACAGGCAAGACCCCCACCCCATGGTCTGACCACCACATCATCACCTTCGACATCCCCACCACGACAACCACTTCCCACTCCCCTCTACCCTTACCTCCAGCCCTTACAAGGAGTGCCCGTCAACTGACCAAAGAAAGACTCTTTCCCTTCTTACAGGGACCTGCCTTCAGAGCCCCATTCTCCAACAACCCAGAAACCCTGGCCAAAAACTACGATACTGCCATCACGGCAGCAATCAATACCATCGCTCCACTTAAACCTCGCAAAACCAAACCCACTAGACACGCTAATGCGTGGTTCACCCAAGACCTTCTAAAACTACGCATCGACAAACGAGCAGTATTAGCTCTTTGGCAAACATCCCGGGATGATAAAGACAAACTCAACTTCAAATCCCTTGCAAATAATTACAAGAAAGCCATCATTAAAGCCAAAGCTAAATCTTTTGAAGATAGAATCACGGAGGCCAAATCAAACACCAAGGAAATGTTCGCCATATTCAGGGAATTTGAGACCCCCACACCCACCCCCCAAAACTTCACCAAGGATAAAGAATGGTGTGACAACATCCAAACAGCCATGCACAATAAGATCAGCTCCGTCCAAGCCAAAATCGTGAACACCAAACTAACACTATCCACCCACATTACACCCTCCCCGCCACCACCGCCCCCCTCACCCACAGAGGCCCCACCCACCTTCTCGTTTAAAACCATCCAAGAAAAAGACATGATCAACATCATGAAAACATAAAACCCTCCAATTGCAAAGGCGACCCCTGTCCTGCCTCCATCATCAAAGACTGCGCAGACACCCTGGCGCCTTTCCTAACAGCCTTCGTCAACGCCTCCTTCACCACAGGGAGAGTCCCCACATGCCTCAAAGAAGCATAGGTCCGACCCCTCATAAAGAAACCCACACTTGACCCCACCTCCCCTAATAACTACCACCCATCACCACTGTCCCTTTCCTCCTCAAAATTCTAGACAAAGCAGCCTACCTGCAGGTCCAGCACTTCCTTGAAGAACAGAACCTCCTTGGGCTGAGACAATCCGGCTTTCGCCCCAGGCACGGGACAGAGACTGCCCTACTCGACCTCAAAAACCAAATGGATGACGCAAGGGACCAAGGCAAACCTGTCCTGCTCCTTCTCCTGGATCTGTCGGCAGCCTTTGATCTTGTAGACCACGACATCCTCTGCCACCACCTCTCCTCCACAGCCAACTTCTCTCAAGAAGCCACCACATGGATCACCTCCTTCCTCCAAGGCAGGACCATGCAGGTCTTCTCTGACCTAGCCACGGCATCACCCTCCATCATGCTATGTGGGGTGCCCCAAGGCTCCTGCCTCTCCCCCACCCTCTATAACATCTTCACCCGCCCCCTCTTCCTCATCCTTGACGCCATGGGCATCTCTTACACCAACTACGCCGACGATACACTGATGCTTCTCAATCTGACAGGCGATTATGACACAGACTCTGCTACCCTCAACAACATTTAGAACACAATCCAAATGTGGATGGCTATCAACGGCCTCTGCCTTAACTCAAAACAAAACTGAGCTCCTACTCGTAGGCTCCCCTGACACCATCAAGAAACTTGACGCACAGTTTAGTCAGTTCACTCTTGACTCAATCAGGATCCCAGTACTAGACACAGTAAAAACACTAGGCGTCGACTTAGACTCCAACCTATCCATGACCAGACAAGTAAACGCCATCGCCTCCTCTGCTGCTTACCATGCAAAACTCCTTAACGCAATCAGACCTTATCTGTCAAAAGAAACATGCACTAACATAGCCAGGGCCATAACTGGCTCGCGGCTTGATTACTGCAATAGTCTCTTCCTAGGGACCTCCAACAAAAACCTTGAGAAGCTCCAAGTAATACAGAACAGTGCCCTGCGTGCTGCACAAGGCATTGCCAAGAGAGAGCACATCACTGCTGCCAGAAAAGCATCCCACTGGCTCCCCATAAAGGAAAGGATCTTATTCAAAGCGCTAAGCAACACCCACAAATGTGTCCATCTTGCCGCCCCAATGTACCTTTCCCAGAGGATCCACCCGGTCTCCTCCACAAGACCCACTAGGTCACCCTATGCCAGCATGCTCTCAGTACCCAGGGTAAAAAGAGCCAGAGCAGGGGGCTCCAGCTTCCCGTACCTCGCTGCCGTACACTGGAACACCCTCCCTAGCTCCCTGCGCTCTGAACCCTCACTGGCCGCCTTTCGGAAAGCCTTGAAAACGACCCTGTTCATCTAACAAACATATGGCCTAGCCCTCATGAATGTCATGTATGATGCATTACGTGGTATGACACCACCTATACCTGATCACAGGTCACCGCCTCACTCTAACCCAAGGCACAACCTGTACCCACTGTAACTAAGTTTTCCTTACATGTAACAGTGCCACAATGCCCCTGGGCTGTCTGCGCTATATAAATGTAATAAATAAATCAATATTTATATTTGTGTAACTTAACATGGAATTGTCTTTACTGACATACAAGTGAGCTCAACCCAATATGGCACATGAGATTTCATATTTGCGTTGTCAACTTTCAGAATGAGACTGGAACTGTCCTGCATCATTAAAATATTTAAATTAGGGGGACGTTGTTAAAATGAACCCATTTTTCCTGACAAACCTCTCCCATTCCTTTTTTTATCTGCACCTGTCTCCACTTTCTATACATCTGTATACTAGCACTCAACCCCTTTTCTTCTGTTATCTTTTTCTCTTCTACATAATTGTTATCCTATACTGTTGCGTTAACTGCACGCCACTTGCTATAGACCTTATTTGCCTGGACAGTGCCTCACACTGTGCATAAAGCCAGGTGCAATAAGCATCGTCTCACATCTTGCTGCAGCTCTTGGGGTAAAAACAAACTGTGGTGGCTGTTGCATATGGGATCAATGAACAAACATAGCCGGGGTCACTCAATTTCTCTATCCCCACTTAGTGGATGTGCGGAACCACATGTTTCCTTCTGAGCAGTGATGCTCATCCTCAGATTTGTCTGGAATAACGCTTGGGTTCAAAATATCCCTTTTAATTCTGGCCATAGACACATTCATGTTTGCTGATACATTTTTTTATGGCTAGTACCCTTATATGACCCACCCTAATGATGTACAAGGACCATAAAATATAGCATCTGTGGCTCCTTCCAATCGAGTACGAAGTCGCCAGGACAAAGTTGTTGTTGCTGTGAGTAGGTGTCAGGCATTGGTGGAGCTAGCTCAGATTGCTGGGTCTAATTGGCGAGAAATAAATCTGACAGATTTTGTTAATTCCCCGATGATATCCCTGAAACTCTTCTCCTAAAATGTGTGCAGACTTGTGCGCATTGCTGTCTGTGCGTGTAGGTGTGAGAGGAGTGAGCAGCCACCTTCCAGTCATAATTTTGTGTGGAGTAAGGTGATGATCTGACCCTGGCTTATTGCACTGCATGAATAAAGCAAAGGGTAGACAGTGTAGCCAAGAATGTGTCAATTCATCACAAAGTTTAGCAAGCCTTTATTTTAGCAGACCCATCCTTCTCTACACCACCTCGTTGGTCTGAGATGGTGACAAAACACAATTTATGTGTAATTCCTAATGAAAGGCACATTTCTTGAAACATCTCAATAAAGAAGCGTGCCCTGTTGTCGGACATGATGATGTCACAAAAATTCCCCATCCGGGAAATAGTTTCTGTGCCACAAATCTTGCCACACATTTAGCATCAAGACTGACACAGGGACCTGCCTCAATCCAATGTGAAATGGACAAAGCACAACAATAAGGTAGCAATAGTTACAGCACCTGTTAACCATGTTGACCTAGTCAATGTGTAGGGGTCAAAAGGCTCCTGATGGGTGGAACAAGGTCACTCTGGGTGTCCCAAATGTGCTACTGGTAGTGTACCTTTGGAAATGTGTAAAATATTTCATGATATAAGCAACAAGCTCCGGGAGGTTGGGAATAAACCATTCCTCCTGCTGGTCTGCACAACATATTCCTTAGATGTGTGTTCTGGGAAGTGCAATTGTTTGGGGGCAATGGTGAGCAGTGTTTGGGGCATAACTGGTTTGACTGAGATATTTTGTTGCCAAATGAGATCAGGAGGAGAAAGAGAGCTCCCTCTCTTGGTCCATAAGTCTTTCCCCTGTTGCGTTACTTACAGTTGTAATTCACTAAGCTGGACAAGGGAAAGGTCATTGTAAGGAGCTGCACTGATTACTGGTTTTAACGAGAATTCAAGAAAAAGGGTATTCTGTATCATCTGGTGTGTCTGAGTATGCTGCATCTTTGGCTGCTGTGTATGCTACATAAGCAATGGGATGTGTACTGTTCATGTGTGCTGCGCATTTGATGACTGCACGGGCGGTGGGGGTGCATCTATCAGCCAGAAGGGTAACCCAGCATTATGCACAGCTGTGCTGTCTGATTTATTTAACCCTCATTGGCGCCATCTTGAAAGGCTGAAGTGTACTGTTGATGTGATATACACTGCGTCTGAGTAAATAGTGACAGGGCATACTGTGGACAGTTATAGCACTCTTTTTAAGACTTCATGCTCAGTGGCCTCTGCAGAATAACTTGATGGTAGGAGTACCTTTGCCAATACCTTATATTCCACTGACTCAACACTCAACTCTGCTGCCCCTTTGCACCCAAATCCATCACTCTGACCAATGGTCGATGAACCCTCAACAAAAGACACCTTACCTTCTTCGAGTGTATCTTCTTTAATGCAAGTAGTGTCATCATTACTGTCCTCATATGTCATGCAATCGTGTAATGTGTCATTTGGTTGTACCGGTTTTGTGGCACCTTAGAATGTGAATGGAGGAGTTTGACAGAAATACTTCATACCCTGATGCCCGTTTGGGTGGTCAGAGTGGATTTAGACTTTTCAAAGATTGCAAAAATTGCATGTTCCATGTAAAGGGTGGCAGAGCAGCCCTTGGTGATGGTGGATGATTTTTGTATAGAAAACGCAGCGACCGCCAGATTATGGTTGCATGGGAAATGTCCCTGTAGGACTGGGTCTAAGAGCCCACTGTAGTAAGCCAGTGGCTTATGCCCCAGTGACATCTTTTGTGTCAGGACAGCTGTCATCACCTGACCGTTTGAATGGGAGAACAAAACCAATTGCTTTTTATAGACTGACATAGCCACAACTGGGGCTCTGCTGAACACTTTTGTAAGCTCCTGAAATGATTTGATCATCTACCCTGCCGAAAACAATGGGCCCTTTTGCTTTAAGTGCTTTCTTTAGTCCTAGCAGTAGGGGATGGGTATATGTTGAATAGTGCACAGAGTGTTATCAGTGTTGGAGACTCCTGTGGATTTTGTGTGCTATTCACCTTCTTGTCTAAGGAAGTTCGTTTTCACCAACAAAAACCCTGCCATGGTCGCGGAGCGACGCGGTGTGCTCAAAGTGTTGTCAGTGTTGCCAGGGGTCCGCGGGGGCACATGGTGCAGTATATTGAGAGAGTAACTGCACGGCTGCCCTAATCTAGTCTACGCGACTCGTTTCTCATGCCCGTGCACTGTGCCTTGTGCCATTCTGAAAGCGCGAGCCGAATGAACATGCTGGAGTCTAGTTGCTCAGCACTTGAACTGAATGGCAAACTTTTGCAGCTTTACCATACGAGAGAAGATGGGGATGCACATCTGCTCACCTGGCGGCAACGTTGCTTTCTGGCTGCCGGAGGTAGAGGGGTCACTGAGACCCTGATTGTGAGGCTGCTTACACAGAGATCCTGCCCAGTGAAGGCACGAACACTCATTATAACATTATTTCTGTTCAATCAGAACTATGTATAGCCGATAGTCATCGACGTGAAATGACAGCTGATGATGAACTCGCTGCACTGCACAATACTGACTGGGCTAGCTCGGCAACCTTACCAGATAGGTCATGTTGCGGTGCGGAGAGTCCAAATCGACGTAGCTCGATTGCCGCAGTTGATAAGATATTGAAGGATTTAATTGAAATAAACACCAGACTGGGAAGCCATCAATTTCTGAAAACATGGCGGAAACATCAGCCAATTAATATTTACAACAGTCTGATGCGAGCACCCAAGTGACAAAGACGAAGAATGTACCACAACAACTAATTGAAGAATGTGGACACAAGGAGAAACAGAATCCGTGGTTGAAACCCATAATGAAAAGGAAAAGACTTGAATCAATAAATGAAGACTATATAACTGTCTCGTAAAAAAGACACGCTGAGAAAACACAACTAGGTTGTCAGAATGGTGAAGAACATCACTTGACCCCTTCCCCAGTTGGTTTGAATGCAGCTGAATTATTTACAAAGAACAGTAACTTTTGGAGAAAAAAAAGTCTAAGCCACTGAGGTCAAGGTATAATAACAACAAAAAAAACCTTCAAATACAAGATATGGCGGAATGTCTTTCAAAGGAGATCACAAGAGATCTAAATACATTGATAATGGTTGCACATACTATATCTATGTCGCCATATATGAAACTATATGATCAATTGAATGAGAATATTGACGATCAAACCACTCTTTTAGCCATGTTGAACACGTGCAAGACCTGATTATGACCAAACAAGTCGTGGCAGGCGAACATCTGAGATCTGAGGCAAACCCGAGGATCATTTTGGAACATACTAAAAATAGTGCGATTTCACTGTTGAAACCACAAAAGCTGAACTCTACAAGAATGGACCAAGCGATCAAAGAGGGTGAAAAGAGTCACACTATTAGAGCTGAGTCGACAACAGTTACAAACCACACTGATCGGATTGCTCAAATAGCAGTACAAGACAAGGATAAAGCTGCAGATCGAAGTGCTCGGGGGACGAGCAATGGCGTTGTTGCAGCCAGAGACCTATGCAATGAAGGACTTCCACAGAAATGGAAACAGAAATTGAAACGATTAAACAGAGTTCATTGTCACATAGTTAACAATGCCTATATCAGTGATGAACCAGGGGATAGAGGGGCCCCTGTAAGAACAGAGGGTGTATTACCGAGTGTGGTAAGAAATGGGAAACTGAATCTCCATCAACAGCCCTCAGAACCTCCTGGATGCGCCAGTGACTTAACTCCTGAATTATCTGGATGCGTTAGAGATACTTTCCATTCTGAAGCAGGTACAGCGAGTCTAGCTGTACCATCTACAAATCTGCTTGATTCTGAAGGTGCTCTGGAGTGTCAGGGTCAACATAACACACTTACTGTCATTGATGATCCAGGTGCCGAAATACATTCGAATGAGAAAGTTGTGTCTACTTTGAAAGAAGTGTTCCCAATCTTTAAAAAGAAAAAAAACAGAGATGGTAAAAAATAATATCTCGGAAGATTTAATGGTTGGGAAGAAATCGAAGAATATGAGGAAAACAAAATCTCAAAAAAGATCAAGTGTGCAATCATTTTTAAGGAACATTAAAGGCTTCAGCATTACCACAACCTCCAATAAAATATGTGGCGACAAAGTAAATGCTGGTCCTTGTAGTCAAATGAGATCCACACTTGTTGAACAAAAGAATGATAATGAAGCAGAAAAATGTACCATAATTGAGGATGATAGCTCTCCAGAAGACCTTCTTGATCTCTCGGTTTATGAACACTGCGAAGGTGACAAAAGAGTTTTCGTCTGGAAATGTACTTATAAACATAGACCTCAGTCCATCCCTGAATGGAAAGAAGCCGATCACAGGCGATAAAACTCTTAAGAAGCCGCTTCCTCCGTGTGAAATTCCAACCAAAAAAATGCATTGTCCGGTAGGCAGAATCCACATCCCTTCAAAGATGTGTTATTATCGAACCAAGAAATCAAGATGGTAACACGTCATACTCACTTGTGGAGCAGCCTGTTAAATGTATTACGCTAGAGGCCAAAAGAATGTCAATTGCAGCCATCAAAAACCAGGACAACATCGATCCGAAGTTAGCATCTCGTAACTTGGACTTGAGGAAATATGAGCAAGAATTTGCTGCTTTGGAGGCAAAAATGGCACTAATGGACGTTGGTCTAATCAAAGTGATACCTAATATCAGAGTAGAGACCAGAAGCTGTGAAACTAAAATACCTGAGTCAAATCTCCAACAACATTCAAGTGGCTCATCGCTAAAACAAAAGATACACTTTGACCTTTATCAACCAACGACTGAGAAAATCCAGACTAATGCAAAGGCAAATATCGGACCAAGCAAAGCTTCTTCTTGTCAAGTCCGATGTGATAAAAAATCAGGGAAATATCTTTTGCGATTGGAGCGAATAGAGAGAGAAAAAGATGGTCTCATACTAAACTGAAAAAATGTGATGATGCTATTACATCATATTCTGCAACTAAGAACTGTGGTTTCAGAGGACATTCAAGTTGTAGAATTTGAAGATGAAAAAAATAATGATTGTGTAATACTGCACATAGCTTCACCAACTATTCGTGACTCTCTACTGAACATTGGCACCATTTTGAACTCATTGGGGTTCGACATAAATGAAATCTGGAAACCAAAGGAGTTGGAACAGCCTATGAAAAGTGCCTCAACAGTGGAATCTGAATCTGCAACAAATGATGGACCTGCAAATCGAGCTGAAGAAAGTAGTCATCAAGGGAAAACTGCCTCTCTTAAGAGACAAATTAATGATGATAAACAAACATTGGAAAAAGATCGGATTAGAATCATGATTGGGAAAGAATATAGTATAACTCGGACAAATTCCTCTCTTTTAAATGAGGAGCTCGATTGGACATGGGTTGCCAAATCCATCAATATCCCAAAAAATAGTTAATGCTCAAAGACCAACAACTTGGGACAAATATGCATTGCCTCTTGGAACACAAGGACACATGCATCTTTTTGGAGATACACCTAATGAACTAAAGGATATTGACTTATTATGTCTACAAGAGACGTGGTTAATGAAGATCCCAACTGCGGAGGGCTTCGAGATTGCTTTTAATCAAGCGATTAAAGGGAACAAAGGACGGTCCATGTCTACGATGCTTACCCTTGCTAAAATTAAAAGTGTCACCGTACATACAAGTCACCAAGGTTAAGCTCCCGACAACATCACCAAAAGCAGAGAATTTACTAATATTGGTAAATATTTACTGGCAACATGCGGCAATCCAATTGGAAAATTGTATTAATTCCATTTCTGAAATCATCTGTGTCATCAAGATCAATGAAAAAGAGGCTAATGTTTTGATATGTGGAGATCTCAACACAATTTGCCTGCAAAATAAGATCAGAATCAGCCATGATGATAAGAAAACTCATGGTGACCAAGCAGCTGTGTTTTGGATGCTTGAAATGAAATCATGGAATCTAAAGATGTTGAATGGAGAAATTGCTGGAGACATTCCAGCGCAACCTACATGGCGAAGGAATCTACTAAGGTCAACTATCGATTACATGTTTGTAAATGAAAGATTAAGATGTGAGGTCACCCTCCTAAGAATTTTCGAAATGGTGTCAAGTGATCACTCTGTAGTAAAAATGTATTTGAACTCAGAACAAACTGAAGGTACAGCGGTTATCGCAAGTAGACAATTAGTGGTGGGACCTGGTCGTAATCGGCTGAAGCTCAACATAAACAAGGTAAAATCCCTGCTAAAATCATTGGAGGAAAAATCAGAAGCAGAGAAAATTGAATATACTACCCTCCTACAGACCTATCGAGAGAAGCAAACTGCGAGGGCAAGACCAGACTTTATAAAGCTTCATGCATGGGATAAAGGGCTTAACTCAAGGAAAAGCTGAACAAAGCACTAAGAATGCTCAAAAATAAACCAGACTCAAACAGTAAAAGTAGGGAAAAACAACTAAAACAAACCTACAAAAACTGGTTGATTAGTCACAAACATATTATGTTACAACGAGATGCGGAAGAGATGATGAAAACGCTTGCAAAAAGAAACATAAGTGCCTTCTGGGATTACCTGAATAACGTCTCTATACCTCAGGGGGCTACTATAAAAAAACATGGTATCAGAGGAACTATGGGTAAGACACTATGCAGAAATATTTTACAATAATGAAACTAACCCTGGAATGTCATCATTTCCAGATGGTCAATCAAAATAGAGAAAGAAGACATCTACAGAAATATCATAAGATTAAGTACATCAAGAGCCCCTGGGACAGACTGGCTAATAGATCAACTGCTAAAACAAACACCAGAACAGTGGGCAGAATTCTGTTACACTTTGTTTATATCGATCTTACAGAAGCAAAAGATCCCCACATCTTGGTGGAGTGCTATTGTTGTACCGATCTTTAAAAAAGGCAAGCGTAATGACCCTAAAAATTATCGGCCTGTCGGGGGGAAATTCTGCCGGGGTCGGCCGGGCCGTCCGCGGACCTCCAGGCAGGGAGGCCCCAACTCCTCCCGTGTATATCCCAGATGAGATGAGATAGAGTATGAGACGCACACAAGGAGCAAGGTGACTCTGCTGTTTATTAGACAAAACGGCAGGGATGGGTCAAGGAGCGTACGCGTTCGTCCTGACACACACACAATCGTGGGGCTCGCAGGCCCTTTTTACGGTATTATGACGCGCTACTTGCGTCACTTCAGAAAGTTAACAAAAAACCTATCGCCACTCTTAATTGGGTGTTCGAGTGGTAGGGTTAGTATAGCACACATATAGAAAATGATATTAGTGGACAAGGTGTAGTCAGGTGGTATATCTGGGTTGTCCCTACAATTAGATACATGAGAATTGTTACATGAAGACTCCTGAGGATTGGCTAAATTTGCTGGCGTCAGTGATAAGAGCCCCATGTTCTGATTGGTGCGCCCGTGAGCTTCCCAGCCTGGGACCACCGTCGTTCCCAGCTCTCGGTGTACCTGTAAGTTGTAACAATGTTTCACTATGGGTACATGCAGACAATGTGAGGACTTATTCATAGCTGGACGGGGGACCGCTCCCACTGTTGCAGATGTCCATTGAGCCTTTCAAGTGTATCTGCCAGTGTCTCGTAGCGAGGGATCCAGACGCCTCTGTTCTCCTGGGTTTGGCATCTCGTCAGGTTCGGCTTGGTCACGTGGGGAGGGACCGTGAAAGAGGCAGAATTCTGCACAATTAATATTGTTTTTCTACTGCGCGTCTGGTTTAATTTGTCGGGGTGACTTTAACGTTGGTGCGCGGAGTACGAGGTTGCAACATCGTGCCTTTGATGATTTGCTCTTGGAACGTAGGTTTGCAACATTGCGACCTTGGCTGGTTGCTTCGCCAAGCTCATTCTGCAGGATCAGCAACTGACTCTTGCCTTGTTAATGTCCACGGGAGCTCTTGTTTGAGGCCTCCTTGGGCCTGGTGCATAAGTTGTCCGTTTGGTGTACAGGTGCTTTAGGTTATAGGAGCATATAATTTCATGACCAGTATTGTCTTCATTATACTTCTCATGGCGGTAACTGGTTTCAAGAGAAGCGTGAGCAAGCTAGTAGAAGAGTTCATGACGCGTCTTGCGTTTCTGCATTCTGAAAGCCTATGTAAAAATAATACAGATGCACGTCCGTGAATATGCCTGTCGCCTACGTCATAGCACTGAGTATATTCTTCGTGTAGGTTGGTGTGGGAATGTCCAGTGTGTACATTTGTACAGATGTGCTTCCCGTTGTCTAGGTCGTCATGGCATCTCTAACGACGTGTAGATTTTAGTCTAGTTGATCCGTGCCGCAGGTGTCGGCATGGCCAGTGCGGGCTGCTGGGCAGGCAGATGGACACATCCGTATGTTCCTGTACCAGGGTATCTGGTCGTCTGGCAAATGGACAAACTCTTCTCGTGGCGGGTGTTTGGGTCGTGACCCTCTAGGCCAAGCGCGAGAGGCGAAGGACGGGAGCCTGGTCTTCCATTCTCCCACTTCAGTCCCCCCTCTGGTCGACTTGTCGACCACAAACATATCCTTCTCGTTATCTCCTCTTACTCGCCATATCTTAGTTATTCCTCCGAGATGTCCATAGTGGTTTACATGATCTTCAAAGGACCAATACATATATTCACAGGTACCTCCAGGAGTACAGTATACCCATCTTCCTATGTAGCTCCTGGGGTTTCTTGGGTTCTCGATCTTCACTGATGGTGGGTCTAGATGGTTGGTGATTATTTGGGTGCGCAGCTTCTCCCTCTCCTGTATTATTACACCTGTATGCTGGCCGTCATCTGTTGGCATCAAGGGGTGCATTCCCACCATTTCCAGCAACTCGTCAGTAGTGCGTGCCTTCCGTGCCTTCCAAAATCTAATTATGATCAGGGTAGCTCCAGCCAATATAGTACAGCCCACTATTATTTTCAGTGCATCTGACAGCCAAGATGGCATCCATGACCATAACATTGAAAACCAGCTCTTATCCTTGTTCACACCGTTGCTTTCATCCATCATTTTGGAGTGCATCTGGGCCAATTGCGAAACTGCTTCTGTCAGTGTACCATTGTCAGCATCATTGGCAGGTATGAACGTGCAGCATGATTGTCCTATCTTTGCACAAACTCCTCCTTCCATTGCTGTGAGAAGGTCCAATACATATCTGTTCTGGAGTGCTACCATCCTTACAGCTCGCAGCTCCTCTTTTATTGCGTTGAACCCATTTACTGTAGAATTGATGGTCATCATTAGTTCCCATCTAGTTATTTGGAGCCATTTTGCGTTTGCGTAAGCCTGTAGTCCCGGGTGTATTATTGAGGAGAAGAACATTGCTGCTCTGCTAAATAGTCTGTGTTCTGGCGGTATTGATGTTAGTGCCGTTTCCGACCTTCCCCACAGGTAATTTCCTGTCAGCGGCTCTCCTTGTCTTTTTCTTCTATTTAGGACAGTGTCATTGCTGTTGGTCCTGTTCCCTTGCTCCTCCTGAAGTGGTGCAGATCTCTTTCTTCTCTTATCCCGGTCAAGTGGCACAGCGAGTAGAGCGCTCGCTTTGACACCCGTGCAGAGCCTGTTAACGCAGGTTCGAATCCCGGCGGGGCCAAACTCAGCCTTTCATCCTTCCGAGGTCGATAAATGAGCACCACACACCGTGGGTAATAATAAGCAGCGCTCGGATACCTGAGGGTTTGTAGCGCTATATAAAAAAAAAAAAAAAAAAAAGCCTAAAGCCTAAAGCCTAATCCCCTTCATCCATTCTAGGAAATTTCGCCACATTGACATGCTTCTTAGGTACCACTAGTGATGGCACATTGACGTGTACCATTGTGCACACACCATTCCACAGGGGAGGCAGCGTATGGTATGCCTTTTCTCCACAGGCCCAATAATGGTCCATTATTACTGCTGTTCCCGCTCCCCCCTCAGGTAACTCCGTCACACTTGCACAATTGGTGTTATATCCTACGTCCACCTCTCCTTTATGCTGGTAGCATACCTTGGGCGCAGTCAACGGTAGTATCGTTATTGGGTCTTCATCTTCTTCTACCCACGTGAGCATTGGTACATACTTGATCCACGTCGTCCAACATCGGTGATTGTGTGTCTCGATGGTTGAGATAGTTTCTTTTGTTACCATGTTGCTGCCAATCACTCCTATCTCCCAGCTGTTGTCCAGATACACCTTTCCTGTTATCGTCAGTAGCGGCCTCTCCCAGCATCCTTGTTTACCCGGAACTTCAGTGGCGTACCAATCACATGGTAAATACTGCAGTGTTACTTTCTGTGTTTCTCCTTTTGCAGGGCCACTTGTTATATATTTGAATGCTTCAGCATGTAAACTGGTCTTGTGATAACTCAAGTAGGTCTTGAGGAAGTTGTTTTCATATGGGTATGAGTCTCGTGTTTTCCATGTCATGTGCACTACAGTTCCTTGGAATCTTCCTTTCGTCTGGAACAGTGCCAAGTATATTATGCACTGCGCTATCTTCTCATTTATTTCTGTGGCAACAAATGTTCGTGAAGCACTCATGGCGTATGGTATTAATGGGCAGACGTAGCAGCTATCCTCAGTTGTCTGCTTACCAATGCGGGTCATGTGTTGGTATCATATGTTGTTTGTGACGTGTGCTGAATCTTGTACATAATTATCAATACCTTTATTGTCTGAGTATGTGCTGCGTTTAACTCTATTTTGCTTGGGTGCAATGTTACTACTACCACCTGACGTAACACCTGTTGCAGCAAGGAACGGGGGTATATTAGGTTTGGGTGCAGCAATAAAATTGATAGCACAGCTGTACTGCCAGACAGAGGCAGCCAAAAATCCGGTGATCATCAAAATCCCTATTATTTTTATTACAACTGCTAATTTCACCGGCATTTTGCTCTTACCTTGCTGCAGTCCTGGCAGCGTATTCTTGCGACGTTAAAGTTGCCCGCCTAAAAATTCTCAGAAATGCTCGTTTTTAGATGTTAGTTTTGTTTTATTTAAGCTCTCCCTATCAAATAGTCATTCAGTGCCCAGGCGAAGAGCTGCTCCCACGCTACTCTAAGTGATCGGTCTCTTAGGACCGGCAAGTATGGGCGGAGGTGGGGCATGTAATATTCTATGGCCAGGAGAAAGGCTGTGTAGTAGACACGTACCCTTCTTCTTTTTAGGTATGTTGGCCTTTTTATTTCGTATACAAATTGGTGTGACAATTCTTCTGGGTAATTATCGTCTGGGAGTACCATCTACGCCTGGACAGTGGACTTGTTAATTAGCTCTCTACTTAACAATACAATAATACGCAGTTCCTGTATGTGCGAGAGAAAAAAGAGAACATTCACGTGTTTACATGTGTATTTGTGCGAGAGAACATTCAGTTTAAATTGCAATTATACAATAATACGCAGTTCCTGTATGTGCGAGAGAAAAAGAGAACATTCACGTGTTTACATGTGTATTTGTGCGGCCAGTGGCTTTCAGTTTAAGTTACAACTGTCCTTGGGAGTCAATGGGCGGGGGGGGTTTTTTGCGCTCAGATGGCGGAAGTATTTTTACTCTTTGAACGTGTGACCATGGGGTGGGCAGTGTAGGGATCACCCCTTTCTTCGTCAGTTGTTGTCTCTGGGGTAGCTGGGTAGTGAATTGGGTCGTTGTCTGTGGTAGAACTTCCTTCCGCCGTCGGGGATGTTGTTGCTGTTCTTCCAATGGACCTGTCGTTGGCGCTGGGGCGGGTCTGCAGTTTATATATCTTTACATCATGTAGGTGGTTCCAGGCACGCTTGTCCTTTAGTTTTACTGCTCTTGGTGATACGTCTTCTACCAGATGTGGGCCGGTGAACCTTTTGTCGTTCCACTTCCTATTGAAATTGCGAAGTAGCACGTGGTCACCTTTGGCAAGTTTGCACAAGTTCTCTTTTTCTAATTCTGTACTGGCGCCTTCTTCTTGATTTCTGGTGGACCCGCCCCGCGTGCGCTCGAGCTGTTGAGACACAAACACAACACTAGTAATCAAAGACGACACAAATTGATACATTTCATCACCTAGTACACTCGCTGAACTTTCGTGGTCAGTGAATGCCTTTGACGTTGGCGTTAGGGGAAGGCGCATTTGACGTCCAGTAACCACCTCATGTGGGGTGAGGTGGTGGTCGGACCCTGGCCTGTTCCTTAATTCGAATAGGGCTAACGGAAGGCAATACAACCAACTTTTCTTTGTTGTTTGTTGTATCTTTGCAACTGCCTCCTTCAACAAGCCATTCAGGCGTTCACATACACCGTTAGCCTGTGGGTGATATGCACATGCAAATTTGTGCTTTATGCTCAGCAGGGCTGTGATATGTTGGAACATTTCGTTTGCGAAATGCGGGCCGTTGTCTGATCTTAACACCTCGCACACTCCCCACCTGGGGAAGACCTCCCTTACTAGGAATTTGGCTGCTCTAAATGCATCTGGGTGTGAACAGGGCCCTGCTTCAATCCACCAAGAAAATGGGCATACTACTACAATCATATACCTATTACCTTGACATATGTTGATCATATCAACATAGTCAATGTGAAGGTGCCGAAAAGGTCCTTCTGGCCGGGGTATGGTACCTCTTATCACTTTTAGGGTATGACCGGCCGTAAACTGTTGACATGTGAGACAATTGCTGATAAAATTTGACACATGAGAATTCAACTCGGGACAGAACCAATCTTCTCTAATTCGTGCTGCAATTATTTCCTTGCCTGTATGGGCTGGGTGATGTAATTGGCTCAGGGCGGTATTTAAAAGTGCCAATGGTATTACAACTTTCCCAGTACCACCCTGGCGCCATAGTGCGTCGGTTGGTGACATTGTACATCCTCTTTTTACCCATATTTCCTTTTCGGCCATTGGTGCAGCCGCTTGTAATTCCATAATCTGTGTGGCTGGGAGATGGGTGTACCCTTCTCTTATTAACATCTCCCTAGCCATTCCCCTCCCTCTCCCTCTCTGTGAGTCTGTGGGGTTCCATATCTCACCAAAGTATGCAGCATATTTCGCATGTGCGTCTGCTGCTGCATTCCCTTTTGAGACGTGGTCTTCACCATTGGTGTGTGCGGTGCATTTTACTAGGGCTAGCTCTTGGGGGTCGTTTATTACTTCAATTAATTCAGCCAACAAGAGGGCATGTTGCACTGGAGTGCCATCAGCTCTCCTAAACCCTCTTCTTCTCCATTTTGATAGCCCTGAGTGGACAGTGGATGTAACATATGCACTGTCGGAATATATTGTTACACGTTTGTTAAAACTTTCCTTTAATGCTAATATTAGTGCAACTAGTTCTGCGGCTTGAGCAGAGTAATGCTGTGGTAACTGTACACACTTCATAGCCACACACACCGGCGCCTCCATCATTTTTACCACTGCTGCCCCAGTCCTCCGTATCCCATCTCCTTGATCAATAGTTGATGACCCATCAATAAACAAAAGCTCACCTCCCTCTAGTGCATTTTCTTCAACTTTTCTAGTACATGAATATATTTCATTTAGTTCGGTGCAGTCGTGGGCGTAATCTCCCTCCTCAATTATTTCTGCTAGGAACCTTGCAGGGTTAACAGTGCTACATCTAACAATCGCTAGTTCAGCCCTAGACAAAATGATCTCATAACCTGATGCCCTTTGTGTCGTTAGTGTGGACTTGGGTTTATTCAATATTGCAAATAGTGCATGTTCCACAAACAGTGTAGTTGGACACCCCATGGTTATCGCTGATGCTTTTTCTACTGCAAAAGCAGCTGCAGCGAGACCTTGCTTGTTTTTTGGGCCAATACTGCTTTCATTACTGCTGAGTCGCAATGTGAAAATAAAAAAAAGCGTTGCTCATAGTCTGGGGATGCCAGTTCTGGAGCTGTTGATATCGCGTCCTTCAATTCGTCAAATGCCTCCCTCATTTCCATAGTCCACCCCAACTTTTTCTCCCCTTTATTTGCTTCCTTCAAACCCTCAAGCAGGGGTCCTATGTATGAACTGTAATCAAATACCCATGCTCTACAGTAGTTGCACAGCCCCAGAAATTGCTGCAGTTCTCTCACAGTCTGTGGCATGGGAGTGCTTGAGATGGCCTGTGCTCTTTGTGGTGCAATCTTTCTTCCATGTTGGGATATCAGTTGGCCAATGTAAAGTACCTGTTCCTGACAGTATTGTATTTTTCCATGTCTACCTTGTACCCCTTTTCAGCCAATATAGTCAACATTTTTAAGGAGTCCTCTCTACATTTACTTTCATTTATACTGCAAATTATTATGTCATCCACATACTGTAACACTGTGCTTTCCACCTCAACGTTACCCAAATCCATCTGTATTAATCTATTGAAAATTGAGGGTGATTCACAATACCCCAGTGGTAACCTGGTATGTTTCCATTTTGTATTTCGGTAAGTGAAACTTGTCAAATCTTGTGAGTCGGGGTGTAATGGTATTGAGAAAAATGCATTTTTAAGGTCTATTACTGTAAATCGTGATGCTTCTGCTGGGATGCCACACAATATTGTGGCCGGGTTTGCTGTTACTGGATATTCTGCTTCTACTATGTTGTTCAAGGGCCTGAGGTCCTGTATGAAGCGCCAAGACCCTCCTTTAGCCTTGCGCACTGGGTACACAGCCGTGTTACATGGTGATTCTGAGGGGACCAATATGCCATTGTTTATAAGGGCCGTTATAGTTTCATATATGCCCTCATCTGCCTCTTTTGACAGTGGGTACTGCTTTACTCTTGGTAGTATGGCACCTTTTTTCAATTTTATCCGTACACCCCCTATGCTTTTTATGCATCCTACGTCATAAGGGCTAATGGTCCATAATGATTTGGGCACCTTTGACATATCCTCCTTAAAGAAAGGGACTGGGGTGCATGCAGGTGCCTCAAGTGCCATCGCAATTTTCTGTGCTATTTGTTTGTGAGCCACTCTTAGCCATATTTCTACACTCATCATGAACACCATTTCCCCCTCCTCCTTTTCTTCTGAGAACAGCTCCTCATCTGACACCTGGGTCAACCTACATCCTTCTGCTAGTGCTATCACTGCCCTCCATGCTCTTCCTTCTTTGTCTTGGGCGTGCACAGCAATATACTCAGCTGTTGCAATAATGCTCTCAATGTCCATTACAAACACCTTTCCTTCTTGTTCATTAACAGGTGTTTCTGGTCGGAACAGATAAGCTGCTGGCCTCCTCCATATTTTCCCTTCTATCCCTGGCATCCATGCAAATGCCATGTCTGTTCCATACTGGAATAGCTCGCCATCTACTGGTTCCGCCCTAATCGCTGTCTGTCCGCAGTATGCTTGCATAATCTGTCGTGCTGCTAGCATGTTAATCCCTGGAGTAGAGCAAATTATACCATCCTCTGTAAAGGATATTGTCATATTTAACCTATTCATTATGTCCCTCCCCAGTATATTTACTGGTGAGGCACTATAATACAAAAGTGGAACTGACAGATCATAATCTCTGATAGATAAAGGAACGTTATCAGTAAAAGGAACCAACCCTTTAGCCCCAGAAAATCCTTGGGTGTTCATGGCTTCGCCTGACATCTTAAATTTACCTTCCCTTATGCAAGACCGGGTTGCCCCGGTGTCAACAAGGAATGATAACTTTTTGTCACCTATCGTTACCTCTATGCGTGGCTCCTCCGCACTATTAGGTGTTACTGACAGGATGGGACACACCAAGGCCGTCTGTGGGCTGTCCTATTGGGGGTACAATGATTGGCCATTCCCTGTGTAAGGGTTGTGTCCCAAGACCGTCACCCTACCCAATTGCGTTTGTTCAGTTTGGGGTTGCTGTGTTAGCGCTACTTGTTGTTGTGGCAGTGAATATGTTTGTGGCTGTTGTTGCGTTATTTGTTGTTGTTGTATGCCCTGCTGTTCTTGTGATGGCCTAGGTTGTGCCTGTTCATTCCATGCTGGTGCTCCTGGCCTGACCCTACACGTACGTGACATGTGTCCTAATAATCCACAACTCCAACACACGGGTGGTTCCCTACTCTGCCATGGGAAGCTCCCTGTGTTGTCCTGGTATACCGGTTGCCCTGTGGGGTAGGGATTTCGTCCCCCCACCTGCTGTTGGGTATTATATCCGTATCCTCTCCCTCTCATAAATCCTCCTCTCCCTCTGTTATAACTATAATACCCAGCTCCTTGCATTGGGTACCCTCCTCCCACGTTTGGTGCGTGTAATTGCAGTGGCGGCACTTGCTGTGTTATACTTTGTGGGGGTGCTATTTGAGCTGGATCTTGTGCAGCCACTACTTGTGTGGGGCTTTGGGCCATTGGTGTGGGCGTAGTTATTAGTGCCCCTTCCATAGTGTATTTAGTAAGTTTTTTCTGTACTAGTTTGGCCTCTTCTGTTTTCTTGTCCTCTTCCTTTTGTTTCATTTTTCCTTGCCATATCCTGCAGTGATGTACTATAGTCAGCTGTATTTCTGGCCACGGTTTTGCTTCCATTCCCACTACTTTCTTTAGTTGTTTCTGAACTCCTTCTGGGAGCCCTTGTACTAGTATATGATAAAATATGGCTGGTGTTTTATCCCATTGTTCTCTAGTTTCCATGTGCCACTTCTCTTGAATATCCTGGATATAATCAACAGGATCCTCATTCTCACGCATCTTACGGGAAGTAATTGCTCCTATGTCTGATGTGTCTGGGTACTGTACTCTCAGTGCCTGCCATAGCGCATGCCTGCAGTTTGCAAATGGCGCCCCATCATGCGATGTGTTCGTTATTGTTACCCCATGGAATCCCGCTCTCTTCCAGATGTCGTCCTCTCTATCCCCTAATATTGATATTAACAGGCCCTTCACATCTCCTACTGCTAGTTTCTGTCCTGCGGTGTGTTTTTCCATTTCATATATCCACTTACCCGCACCTCCACTTAGTGATGGGAGCCTACATTTTATATTTTCTTTATCCGTATGCTTCCAAGGTACATACTGCGGTCTAACCCCTCCTCTCTCCAACAGTGGCATTAAGTTGTGTCTTGTGTCACCCTTTACGCTCCATAATATTGAGTCCTCACACCCCTCCTCTTCCCCCGTTTCCTTTACCACTTCAAATTCTTCCTTACTACCCCTGCTCCTACCTCCCTCTTCTTCCTTTCCCCTTTTTTCGTCATTTCCTGTGTTTAATATGGGTATGTTTATTTGTCTGTCTTGCCTGCGGCTAGGGAGGTCTCTAAGCCGACATGCATAGGGAGTCAATTCGTCCATGAAGGGCGCAAGCTTTATTGTGCGCAGCGAGCGTGTGGCGGTTGAGCATGTAGGGTGCGATGGGGGAGGGCGTGATGGAGATGGCGATAGTGTGGCTTCATGGGTTTGTTTTTCCACTAGTTGGTGCACCCTCTCCTCACTTCGTTCTAGCTCCTCCTTTCTCTTACTGATCCATGGCGAGTCTATGTTTGTTCTAGTGAGGTACAGCTTATCTAAGCTTTCCCTTTCACTCTTTCTTCCTCCCCTCTCTACTCCTTCTTCCTCCTCACTGCAAAAATCAGTCATAAATGGTATCCCCCACTCTGCCTTTTTCCCTTTTACTGTTACTGTTTCTAAGTCTATTAGCTCCATTTCTCCTCTTCCTTTGTTACCAACTGCTCCCCCTGGTGTCGATGTTGTTGCTACTTCTCTACTTCTATATACATCCCCCCATTGTTCACTCTCCCTATTACTCCCTTCTCTTTCCCCTTCACTCCTCTCCTCCATCTCCCTACTATTTTCCTCTCTTTTCCTTTTTAGTTCCTCCATTACTTCGTTGCTCATCTGTTCCAATATTCTTTCATCCTCTTTCTTCCTTTCCCATTTCACCCTTTCTCTTTCTAGTGCTTTCCCCTCTTTATATTTCTTAGCTGCCTCTGATACTACCCTCCTCCTCCATATTTCCATTTCCCTTTCTTTATCTTCTTCTTCCTTCTTTTTTTCTCTCAACACTACTCTTGACACCCCGTCTGCTGCTGCTTTTACCCTTTCAGCTTCTATCCTTTGCTCCTCATTTCGTTCCCTTAATTTGTCCAATTCGTCTTTACCCTCTTTCTTTTTCCTCACTCTCTCTTTTTCCTCCTTCTCAAGCTGTTTTATTAATTCATTCTGCTCATCCCTTAGCTTTGCCAATTTTTCCTCCAAAATCTCTTCTCTTTGTCGTAATAGCTCCTCCCCCTTCATCTCACTCTCCCTTGTACTATCCTCGTCTGTTCTCTTTACTGCCTCCCTCTCTTCTCCCGTTAGTGAGCCCCGTAATTTTAATAATATCTGTGCAGCTACCCACTCATCATGTCCTATCTCTACAATCTGCTCTTCTCCAATCCTCCCCTCCCCCACTGTCATCTTCCTATGAACCACATATGGTGGAGGGCTGTATGCTGGGTTCGAGTATCCTTCAGCCGCCCTTAACTGTCCTTCTATTTCTCCTAATTCTCTTAAAGGGTACAACCCTTCTCCCCCTGTTTTCACTCCCGGTGTTATGGGTATCTCGTTGCTCGGTTCCTTTTTTATGTTGTCTAATTTATCAATCTTTTCTCCTCCCTCTCCTTCATTCCCCGTATTCTTTGTCCTTTCACACCCCTTTTCCCCATCCGTTCCTTCTTTCTTAATCTCCTTTTCTTCCGGTGTTTCCCCCATAGTGAACATTCCATTTGGTCCTGGTCGGGACCCCTGGAACATCCTCCATAAGTTAAACACCTCCACATGGTTTGCCAACTTCTTCCCCTTGTATGTATTGTGCAGATGGTTTAGCAGTGAATGTTGGGCATATGGATCGAAACTACCATTAGGCGGCCATGGTGTTAACATTTTGTTGTCCGTCCCCTGGGTCCACTCTATGCTGTACTTAATTAATTTCTCCCTATGTGGTGGCAGTGTGGTGCATATGTGTTGTAGTGGGGTAGTGAGGGTGTTCCCCCACCCTCCCGACCCTCTCCCGTATGACATAGTGGCACTCCCCTTGTTACCCTTCCCTTTACTAGCAGTTTACAATATACAACCTTGTATTGCTTACCTTGCCCCGCAAGTGTGGGGACTTACGACAATCCTTTGACAAATTATGTAATAATAGTAAAAAAAAATAATAATAAAAACAAATATATATGTATATATGTATGATGTTATATTATATTCCTTCCCCTACGGCCCCCTGCGGCCGAAGCGCACACAGCCCCCCGCGGCTGCGTACCCCTTACGACGATCTTATACAGTCGTCCTGTTTCCCCGTTCTCCTCCCCCTTTATACTTGCCGTGGCCGGCGTTCTCCGTGCGCAGCCACGCCCCTTTCCCCTTCTCCTCTTTCGATCCACTCGTTTATCGTTTATCTCCGTATCCGCTCCTTTATCATGTTTCTCTTCCCCATCACTCTCAAACCCAAAGTTCCTTGTGCTCGCGATATCCTATTAAATTCCTACTGGTGACGTCACCGATTTCTTCGAGCTACTGGTACATTCTTATTATGTTCTTTAAGTTCAAAATACACTTGCAATCTACCCCGCTAACCCTACAGCTGTCTTCCTGTCTCTCCTGGAACAAGGTAATCTCATCAATAATATAACCGGACTGCGCACGCTGCGTCGCCTCGCGTGTGATACGCCCCTCAACAGGAGGGCTTAACCAGCCAATTATCTTCCGTATTGGGCAACTATGTAACTAGCTACCGCCTACAGGGAAACGTCATCTACCTATCGAGTTTCTTGCTCGAACAATAGGGAACCTCGTCATCTACCTATCGAGTTTCTTGCTCGAACAATAGGGAACCTCATCTACTCATTGATCAATAAATGTCAAATCGTAGGAAACCACACACACCCACCCCTACACGTTAGTCGCGATTTAGGCCAAACAGTGTCTACGAGCGGCCACACGTGATGTTTTCGTGCTCCGCCCCCCTCTTTTTGCGTGACGTAGCCGACTGCTCTCGCACTCGTCTCGTCACCTATTCATTCCATTAGCAACACTCAGTTGTTAAACCTTCGCCGCGCATCTGTACAATACCTCCCTCCTCCCTTATTTACTCCCTCCCCCTCCCTCACAATTTCGCATTGCTCGTTGTGCGTGTCATGCTCACCAAGTTCTCTCGATGCAGGGCCGCTCGACTGCGTGCACCCCTCCAAGCGGCTCGCCACCTCCCCTCGTCTGGACCACGTCTGGACACTCGCCAACCGCGGGCGGGATACTTCTCAACCGGCTCCCGAGGGCCAATATCCGGATTGCGCTGTCCGGTCTTCTCGCAGCTCCGCGATGGTCCTGTAGTCCTCAGAAGGGGGCAACGGCAGAGGGGGCCGCGCCGCCGGGCCTCCTCGCAATGTGAGTGCCTGGAAAAAGTAAAAATAAAAAGTCGATCTTAAACAGATCTCAGCAGTGCCTCCAACTTGTCGGGGGGAAATTCTGCCGGGGTCGGCCGGGCCGTCCGCGGACCTCCAGGCAGGGAGGCCCCAACTCCTCCCGTGTATATCCCAGATGAGATGAGATAGAGTATGAGACGCACACAAGGAGCAAGGTGACTCTGCTGTTTATTAGACAAAACGGCAGGGATGGGTCAAGGAGCGTACGCGTTCGTCCTGACACACACACAATCGTGGGGCTCGCAGGCCCTTTTTACGGTATTATGACGCGCTACTTGCGTCACTTCAGAAAGTTAACAAAAAACCTATCGCCACTCTTAATTGGGTGTTCGAGTGGTAGGGTTAGTATAGCACACATATAGAAAATGATATTAGTGGACAAGGTGTAGTCAGGTGGTATATCTGGGTTGTCCCTACAATTAGATACATGAGAATTGTTACATGAAGACTCCTGAGGATTGGCTAAATTTGCTGGCGTCAGTGATAAGAGCCCCATGTTCTGATTGGTGCGCCCGTGAGCTTCCCAGCCTGGGACCACCGTCGTTCCCAGCTCTCGGTGTACCTGTAAGTTGTAACAATGTTTCACTATGGGTACATGCAGACAATGTGAGGACTTATTCATAGCTGGACGGGGGACCGCTCCCACTGTTGCAGATGTCCATTGAGCCTTTCAAGTGTATCTGCCAGTGTCTCGTAGCGAGGGATCCAGACGCCTCTGTTCTCCTGGGTTTGGCATCTCGTCAGGTTCGGCTTGGTCACGTGGGGAGGGACCGTGAAAGAGGCAGAATTCTGCACAATTAATATTGTTTTTCTACTGCGCGTCTGGTTTAATTTGTCGGGGTGACTTTAACGTTGGTGCGCGGAGTACGAGGTTGCAACATCGTGCCTTTGATGATTTGCTCTTGGAACGTAGGTTTGCAACATTGCGACCTTGGCTGGTTGCTTCGCCAAGCTCATTCTGCAGGATCAGCAACTGACTCTTGCCTTGTTAATGTCCATGGGAGCTCTTGTTTGAGGCCTCCTTGGGCCTGGTGCATAAGTTGTCCGTTTGGTGTACAGGTGCTTTAGGTTATAGGAGCATATAATTTCATGACCAGTATTGTCTTCATTATACTTCTCATGGCGGTAACTGGTTTCAAGAGAAGCGTGAGCAAGCTAGTAGAAGAGTTCATGACGCGTCTTGCGTTTCTGCATTCTGAAAGCCTATGTAAAAATAATAAAGATGCACGTCCGTGAATATGCCTGTCGCCTACGTCATAGCACTGAGTATATTCTTCGTGTAGGTTGGTGTGGGAATGTCCAGTGTGTACATTTGTACAGATGTGCTTCCCGTTGTCTAGGTCGTCATGGCATCTCTAACGACGTGTAGATTTTAGTCTAGTTGATCCGTGCCGCAGGTGTCGGCATGGCCAGTGCGGGCTGCTGGGCAGGCAGATGGACACATCCGTATGTTCCTGTACCAGGGTATCTGGTCGTCTGGCAAATGGACAAACTCTTCTCGTGGCGGGTGTTTGGGTCGTGACCCTCTAGGCCAAGCGCGAGAGGCGAAGGACGGGAGCCTGGTCTTCCATTCTCCCACTTCAGGCCCATAGCACTCCTTGAAGTGGTTGGGAAAATGTTTGCAACCCAGCTCCAGCTCCAACTTCTAAAATGGATTCAAGATTCCAAACGATATGATCCTCGGCAAGCAGGATTTGTTAAAGGTGTTGGATGTGCCCTGAACTTGACCATTCTAAATTTCATAAATATGTAAGCAATTTGCCAAAATAGACAAATCTATGTAGCGTTTGTCAATCTGTCCTGTGCATTTGATACAATCGATCGAGAGATGCTTTGGAACAAAATGAGGAAGTGGAAATGTCCTGAAAACCTATTACATCCAATTAAAGAATTGCACACGGACACTGAAATTAAAGTGAGACTAGACTCTGGTGGAACCTTGAGTAAGCCAATAAGAACAAATCAAGGTGTAAAGCAGGGCTGCCCATTGGCAGCGACCTTGTTTGGTCTGTTCTTGTCCGACATCGGAGAATCCCTTGAAGCTGTAATTTCTTTTCCACCTAAAATTAATGGGATGACTGTGAATTGGATGTTATATGAAGACTATATTGCGTTATTTGATCTAACGACAATTGGTCTAACAAGAAAGTTAACAGCTCTTGAAGGTTATGTGCAAAAAAACAAACTAAAAATGAACCCTGCTAAGTCCGAAGTAATAATTCTTCAAGATCTCACACGTACCAACAAACAGAATAAAAAATACGTGCCAAAATTGAGACTGAATAACGAAAATCTGAGCTGCGTAAAAAAGGCCAAGTATCTTGGAATGTGGATCAACAGCAATATAAACGATGCACCTTGGGCTGAGAACGCTAAACAAAAATGCAAACAATTGGCATGTCAAGGAATAATCATAAATAAAAAGTTTGGGAAATTCTCCTTGTTGCCTGTCTTAGCCCATTATAATCAAAAAGTTGTGCCAGCATTGATTTATGGTGCGGAAAGTGCATTAGGAGTTTCTGCAAATCTATGGCCACAACTAGAAAGTCAGTATTGGAGACGTGTTCTGCAGCTACAAAAGGGAATATCTAGTGCGTGTATGCGATATGAACTCAGCCAGATATCCATGAACGCCCGAGTGCTATGGCACATGTTATCCATATACAGGAAAATAATCATAGACGATAGCACAGCACAGTTCATGCTTTTCCGAGACGCACTGAAAGGAAACCCTGAAAGCCTATTAAGAAAATGGGCAACCGGATGTGGAAATCAATTAGTGCAGTTGGGCACTGATAATGAAACACTGAAAAACAATCCAAATCATGTAAAAAAAAAAGCTATAGGAGCACAACTGGTGTGCAACAGTTGACGATAGAAATCACCATAATCTTATGGAAGATGCGGCAATCGAAGGGAAAAATTTAAATAAACCGCTGCAATATCTGACAAGATCAGTCAACGCTAGACATCGAGTAATGTTCATGAAATTTCGACTGAATCTATTCAACACAAGAGTAAGCCAAGCGTTAAGATTTCGGAAATCGGCAGCGATACTAAGCTGTCGCTTCTGTAATAATCATCACAAGACCTTAAAACATCTTACATTGTACTGCGTTGGACTGGAAAACTTGAGATCCCTGCATTTAGGAAATATAGTCAAACAATATTCCACCTTATGTGGAGAAGATCTGTGGCGAAAATTTCATAACCCTAGAGAAAAAGATGTCTTTGGGTTGACAAACTTTCTACAAAAACTGGAAACTATGCTAAAGCGTTAGAAAATAGTTAGGTGGTTATTATCTGGAAGAAAGATGTGTTATAGAAGCAGAGATGGGGTAATGAGGAGGTTTATTTATGGTACTCCATATTGAAGAAACAAGTATGTTTAAAGTTAACATAGACTTGAGAAGCTGAATCACCATGATTAAGTCTGAGGTGGAAACTGATAAAGGTGCAGGTCTATGTGCTTTTGATTTACGTGAAATATCTTGTTTCTACTTTGTTTCTCTAACACTGTGTAAGAATGGGAATTATTTTCAATAAGTTTGTATTAACTAAATGAAATAAATATATTTTTTTAAAAAGTCAAATATTTGTTCCTGACAATAGATACATGACCCTAAAAACGGTTGCATCAGTTTGACTGTGGTGGGATGTGGTGTGTTCTCTAGAGCTCTGTCCCTGTCAGGGGTTATTTCCTGTCTGCCAATCATATTAACTGACCAATGTACACAACCTCTTGCTGACAATACTGCATTTTATTCTTGTCTACTTTCTAACCCTTCTCTGCCAATAAATTCAAGAGTTTGGCAGTCATTCCTTCCTGCAAAGCTCTTCTGTTGTGCTGCAGACCATAAGGTTGTCTACATACTGAATCATTGTGCTCTGTGTTTTTAGGTTCTCTAGGTCCATTTGCAATACCCTACTGAAAATACTGGGAGACTCACAGTATCCTTCAGTATCCTTGAGGCAACCAGGAGTGTTGGAAATGCTGGCCTCTGTAAATAAATACTGTGTAGGGCTGGGACTCGGGATGTAATGGAATGGAGAAAAATGCATTCTTTAGGTCAATTACAGTACAGTTTGTAGCTTTGGCGGGGATATTACACAATGGCGGCAGAGTTAGGAACCATTGGGAATTCTGCTGCTACAATGTTGTTCAATGGGCGCAAAGCCTGTACCATCCTTCAAGTTGACACTTTTAAATAGCTTTGTTAGATATGGATTCTGATGGATGCCTTCCTTCCTCTGACATGGGGTACTGTTTCACTCCAGGCAAAACTGCACCTGGTTTCACAATAAAGCAAAATGCCGTATGCTGTTCAGCAGGCCTATATAATGTAGGCCATTGGCCCACAGCTGACTGGGTATCTTGTCTAAACCTGCCTGTATGCATGATGATGCGTATTGGCAAGAAGCATCACTCAAGATCCTCCTCATGCAAGCCTGACTGGATGACTCAGTCTGCCTTTGCTCTTACCGGTTGCAAATGTATCTTGATAATGGTGTCTGATGGCCATTCCTGCTGTACAGCTAGTCGAAATAGGAACTAAGCAGATGCACAACATTTCTTCCTTAATCTCTAGCACCCAACCTAACACAACTGTTACCCCATAGAGAAACACCTCTAGGTGGAATGGTATGCCTCACATGGCTCTGTGGCCACAGAGTGCTTGTATTATTGTGATGGCCACCGTGTTGTATATGACTGGCGTGGAATGCACTATACGTTCCTCTGTAAATGAGATGGTCATATTTAATTTTCTCAATATGTCTCTGCACAGGAGATTGGCCAGGTAGTCTCATAAATAAATCAAAGGGGTTGGTAGTTCACCCACAGTGATAGGTCTTCAGTGAAACCCCTTGCTGGTCCATTAGTTAGTCCAAAATAGGGAACACCCCCTCGTTAATACAGGATTTAGTAGCTCCTGATTAAAAAAAAGCAAGAAAATGTGTGTTCCCCTATCTACCCTCTAAACCAGGTTTCGCTATCCAGTTTGGTAGTTACTGATAGAACCGGGCACAGCAAAGCTTTCCGCGGTTTGTCCTACTGAGAAAATACATTTGATCCTGGGATTCGGAAAGGGTTCCCAATAACACGCTTGTCTCCCTGGTGAAGTTACTGTGCCCGGTGTCATGGTGATTTTATCCCACGGCTGGGTCGGTGGCATGGTGGAATTTGCTGCCAAGGGTTGCTGTTGTACTGGGCCTTGGGTATAAACAGCGAGGCTCAGGGCCTGCAGGGTTAATTACGGTTGTGGGCTGTCCTGGGGATGTATGTGGAAAGTGGGGTGATATGTTGGGAGATTGTAATTAATGGGCATTGCTGGTCTGCTCCTACATTCCCATGCAAAATAACCAATTTTCTCACAACACTGCTGTCCCATTCAAGGCCTCATGCCCCCACAACCACTCCCTTTGCCCCTCTGGAAACATCCTCCTCCTCTCTGAAAAATGCTCACTTCCCTCCTATCATCTCAGGTTCCTTATTCATTTATGTATTTATTTGTGCATTTATCATTGGCGCACTTAACCCTCTGGCAACTAGGTTCCAGTTACATATGAATTTCATACACTGACAGAGGGTTGTGCAGCAAGGTAATGGTGTAGGCAGGTTGGGCAATTGGGTGAATAGCCATGTTTTAAAATGTTTTCTGAAAGTCCTGTATAACAGTTCAGACGAGAAGACGAAAGGAAAAGAGTTACACAGTTTGGCAGTGGTGACCAGAATGCTTGAGCCTCTTGCTTTACAGCATTTGAATCTGGGAACTTTGAGACTATGGGAATTTGATGATCGAGATGGCCAAAGTCGGTTTGGTTTCTTAAGTGTTCCTCCTGATTGGTTCCTCTTACTCGCCCCACGGCTCCTTCCAGTCCACCCCATCTTTTCCCTTGTTGTTTGCCAGCTTTGCTCTGAAAAAACCCAATGGCACAATTCTGGAAAGTAATTCCAGTTATTTATAATTCATGTTGGGCCTCCTAATCTTGGTTGAGCTTTCAGGTGCCTAGCACCATAACCTTCGACATTTCACATGAAAAGGCTTCAGCTGAATTGTATATTTCCTAAGAAAATCCTCCCCTTACAACATTAATTTGGCATCACGTGTCATCCTGACCTTCACTATTCAGTTTTAAAAAGATAAAACACAGGAGAAATGAGGCCTGCAGCTTTTTAATTTGGGCTGGCTAGGAGACTGTTTACCCCAATTGTGGCCTATAGAATCAAGGCTCAACTGTGTACTCCTAACTTATTTCTACCACTACATATCTCCATACAATAATATACATATGCTCACCATCATGTGTGTTAAAAAAGAATATATAACCGAAAAGCAACACATGTGTTCCATCTATACTTATACAAATAAACAATAAGCAAACCCATATGTGCATATGCGATAAAACACCCAGCGCAAATAAGCCCTAAAAATGAAAACAAGCCGCATATAATGCTACACGTTTGATTATTCTTTGCAATAACCGTGCACTCAAGCCCCTATATATCTTGGATACTACATCCACCTCTCTTCATTATCACCTTTGGAAGCTGGAATAGCCTGGGGGATTGTGATTGAGAGGGCTGTCTGGCTGCTAGGTGGAGCCAGGTTTGCGAGATGGCAACCAGATCTAGGTTGTTAGTGGAGATGAGGTCAAGGATGTCTGGGGCATCGGCAGGGTTCGATCTGGCATTAATCAAAGAGCATTGGAGTGGGGGCAATGATGTGGTGCGTGCATTGGGGATTGTGTGTTCCGTGTAGGCCACATTTGGCAGGGTGTGTTTCTGTATGTTAGGTGTGGGGTTATGGGGGGAAGCATAGCCGCTGTATGGAGCTCTTGCCATTAGTTTCCATGAGAATAGTAATCTGTTCCTGATGGGTGACAGTGAGGCAGATATTGTTGGCGTTGTAGTGCGAAAGGTGAGGCAGTGGATCCTGGTGTGGTTTTAGTGTGGGGTTTTAGTTGGTTGTAGTTTCTTTGGGTTGGAGGCCAGTTAGGTTCCGGCTTTACATGCAAGGGGGTTAGTTGGTTACGGTGCATAGGTGAGTAAAGGCCTTCTGGCTGAGAGAGTGCAACCAAGAACATTGTGGAATGGATGGTGGACTGGTGGGGCCAGTGCCTGGGGAGGAAATGGGTTGCAGGAGGGTGAGGGTCAATTTGCAAGCATCTGTTGTTTTGGCTCTGGAGGGGCACCGGGGCACCCATGCCCAGGTAGGACCTGACAGGCTGAGGCCTTAATAGTAGGCCTTGCTGGTGGCCCGGCAATGCCTGCCTGTGGATATCCTTATCCAGGATATCCTGGTGAGCAGGCCAATTAGTACAGCATGAGGCCGTGCTTTTTGGGGAGCTGGACCGCATTGGTTCAGCTTTGCATGGTTGGCAGTGCAGGTGCTGTCGACAGTGGGGTCGGCCAGGCTGGAATGGAGCGCTTGCTCTGGTGATCCATCTGAGGCCTAGATGAGCTGGTCTTTTCAGGGGAGCTGTGCTTCTTCTACATGATCAGCATCATGAGAGGCCCCCTTTGTGGCCCAGATAGACATAGAGCTTAATATAAGGCCTTGGTGGTGGGCCACCAACACTTGCTGGTGGACATCAGTGTTTGGGATATCCTGGTGAGCGGGCCAATCAAGTTTGGCGGGAGGTACAGGTCTGTGGGGAGATGGACCACATTGGTTCAGCTGTGCATGGTCGACAGTGCAGGCGATGTCGGCAATGGGGTTGGCCATCATGGAATGGAGTGCTTGATTTGTTGATCCCATCTGAGACGTTGATGAGTTGGCCTTGGCAAGGAAGGAACAGGGGAGTGGTCTTTCTTCTGCAGGATCAGCATCATGAAATTCAGTTTGAGTTTTGGACCAGTCAGGCAGAGGCCTTAACCCGTTGAGTGCCAAGGATGAGTATGCTCATCCTTTTTGCATAGACTTGCATAATAGCCTGGCACATAAGGGGTTAATAATAGTAGGCCTTGCTAGTGGGCTGGCAACCCCTGCCAGCACAAATCCATATCCGGGATCCCCTCATGAGTGGGCCAATAAGTCTGGCAGGTGGCACAACTCTGCGGGAAGCTGAACCGCATTACTTCATGTGTGCCTAGTCGGCATTGCAGGTGATGTCAGTGTCATGATCCGCGTGAGAACACGAGGCACATGCATAAGGACACAAGACACACCCTCCTATGTTAGTGTAGGAAGAGACTGGACTTCCAGGGTCACTGGCTGGAGCAGGTGTTTATTAGGAGCTGTTTTGACCCACGCCTACAAGGACACCAAGTTAGGACCTGCTGTGGAACACAAGATGGCCCCAGGAAGACACAAATGCCTGACATCCATGGTGGTCTAGTGTTACAGGGTGCGACCTAAGGCTATAAAACCATGCCCCAGGCCACACCTTATGCTTTGCAATTCTTCTGATACCTGCAACAACAGTGTAATGCTTACTGCTCCTATTTCCACATACACAAAGCCTTTAACTTACCGGTGCACACTCAAACTCATCTGCGTGTGGACTACGCATTGGTATCCATACTTACCTGAAGCCTTCAGCACCCGAGCTCCGTAGAAGCCCCAGTTCTTGATACTTACTTAGAGTCTTCATCGATCGCGTCCCACAGTAACTGCAGCTCCTGAAAAATAGAAACTACAGTAAGAGGTTGAAGTTTAATGACAAGGCCCACCCAAATTTGCATTTAAGAGCTTACTTTCCCGAACAAGCCATCAGCCGACTGGAATCCTGCTGGTTGTCGCTCCAATCATTCTTCGCACAGTGTCCCAATTCGGAACAGCATTTTGCGGGATCCACACCTGTAGAATGGAAAAGAGACTTGTTAAAGCGCACCGTGACACCAGGCAAGAAAGAACAATACAAAACAAGCCACGCTTCGTGCTGGAGGCTTCCAGAACTCTGGGAAGAATACAAAAGATTAACCTCAGCATCCACAGCACCCTGTGCGTTGCAGCTGGCCCGGACCACCACTTTCAGTGAAGTAACTGGAGTTGGATGCTTACCTGGCACCATCAGCCTCCAGTCTTCTTAAAAACACACTGAGCACAATCGCCTGCCTGCCAGCCAGCATACCTAAGGGATACATAAAGGTGAGGTGGGGGGAGAGTCTGGAGATACATACTGAATATCTGTACTTACTTGTCTCCATACAGACCCCCTTGCACATCTTACCAGAGACGCAGTATTCTACCGGGTCTCTCCCAATCACACTGTTCACTGGGCTATAGCTTTTCAGTGGATCAGTAGGGGAAGGAGTGGCTTGGGTGCCCAACCTGAGCAGTTTATCCAATGAGGGCAACACTTCAGAACAGTCTGGAACAGGCACTCCTGCAGGGCACCGGAGGTAAGCGTTACAGTCGGCAGTGGGATCGGCCAGCTTGGAATCTAGCGCTTGCTCTGGTGATCCATATGAGGCCTAGATGCACTGGGTTTGGCAAGGGAGGCCCAGGGGAGCAGTGCTTCTTCTGCAGGGTTAGTGTTATGAAAGACAGAGTGTTGTCCCAGACAGGCAGAGGCCTCAATAGTAAGCCATTCTAGTGGGCTGGCAACCCCTGCTGGCAGATATCCATATCCAGGATATCATGGTGAGTGGGCCAATAGAGTTTTGGGGGTCATGACTCTGTGGAGAGCTGGGATGCATTTTTTCAGCTATGCATGACTGTCAGTGCAATTTATGTTGGCAGTGGGGTCAGCCATTTCGGAATGGCGTGCTTGCTCTGGGGATCCCATCTGAGGCTTAAATTAGCTGCCCTGGGCAAGGGAGGCACAGGGGAGTGGTGATTTTCTGCAGGGTCACTGTCGTGAGAGGCAGTCTGCCCATCCCTGTGGGGGTCCTTCCTCCTGTTGCCCACCCACCTCACTCCCCCAGCACGCTCATCTCCGCTAACTTTTTCTGCACCAACTTTGCCTCTGCCCTTTGTGCTTACACTGTTCAGTCCTTATCCTTTTCCTGTTTCTATCCACAATGATGTACCATGTGTGCCTTTTTTTCCAGCCACTTTTTTGCTTCTAACACAACAACTTTTTTTTATTTTTTTAATCTGCTTATACGTCTACAGGGAGTCCCACACACAGCACATAGTAAACAAACCTACTGTATATAAGCTGTGGGCTCTTCATCTACCACATTGTGAGGACCTTGACGGAATGCATATCCAGTCTATTGTGGTACATGTCTCGAAATACTTTCCACACATGCACTCAGCAATTATTACGTGGGGTGTCATTGTATGGTGTTATTTATGATTACTCCCGGACACCCTGCCTTTTTCCACAGCTCATCTGCTTGTTCCCATAGTAGTGGGATGAGCATAGTTTCATGCCTGCCACTGCTAAAATAATGCCTATGGTATGTTTCTCAAGGGCATAAATCCACTTTTTCACTCCCGCGATAAGGGAGAACAAGGTGTTCACTAAGTTGTGCAAGTCCTTCTGAGACCAGAGTAAGGAATGTGGTCCCTGCCTGTCCCTTCTAAAGCAATTCTTACCGTGTACCTTGCTGTTTGGGTCAGTTGACCTGCACTTTTTTGATTTTAGCTAAGGCCATCTGACCTGGCAGCAGTCAAAGCCTTCTCGAGAATGGTGTTACCTCCTCTTTCTCCATTTCCCCTAGTTTTGTGGTCCTCTTCCTGTTCCCTAAAACCCCTGTCCCTGTACTTGTCGGTATCTACATCCTATGATCCCTCGCTTATGCTGCACACACAACCCATATCGTCTAGCAACATCAGAGAAGCTGAGACATGGAGGTTGTCGACCTCTTTACTATCAATCTTATGGAAAATATGTCCTGTTCTCCATTCATCAGCACATATAGATGCACACTTACCCTCCTATTCTCCCTGTTGTCTGCTTTTATTCCCCACTGCTTGTGATTACTCCCTCTATGCCTTTCATATTGTCTACCGTAGCACCCAGCGAGTCTTGTCTTCAGTTTCTGTAACCCATGAATCTCTGGTTGCCCTCCCCGATTTCCCTGACGTTGCTTGCCCCCTCTGCTGGCGTAGAAAACTTGATGTTTGTATATTCCACATCAGGTCTTAAGGGGTAGGAACCATTTGGGGGTATCAGGGCACCTGCTTGTGGGAGAAGTATTGTGTTTGCCTGTTTAATCACTAGGATGGAACCTCTCCCGCCATTGTCAGAGGTTTTTGCTTCGTCAACAAACATCTTCCATACATTTATAATACCTTTCTGATTCCTCAACTGCTTCCGCTTATACGTTGATAACAAAAAGGCATGCATATGTTCCAATAAAATTGTATTATGCATGCCTTATTCAGGACATTGTCTAAAAATCATCCCTTTTTTTCTTCGCACCCACTCTTTGTGGTAATCCAAAATCTTTTCCCTATGCTGCGAGAGTGCTTTACACATGTGCTCCAATGATGTGTCCATCTTACCACAAAACTCATGGCCACATCTCCTATCAAAACATTGAGTTCCTATCTTCAATAATGACAATCTGACAATAAAATGGGTTTACTCACACAACTGCTAACAAAACGTATCAATAAATACCTTTGTTTGCACAATTACTGCAAATATCTCAGTCCAAATACCTTGGTTTATACAAATGCTACCAATACTGAAAATAAGAAATCAAACACATCTAACAATAATAAAAAAAATAATGATTTACACAATGTTGAAGATCCTTCCTCTGTCCCCTTACCTCGAGATGAGGGTTCTGAAACCTCCTAGCACCTCGGAACCAAGGGGTATCCTACCCTTTTATAATATGACAATCACTTTATTCACAACATTGTCTTTCCCAGCAAAGAGAAACTTCCCCAATAATTCTTCAACACATACAATAACAAAAAATACCAGGAAAGGGGAGAGAAAGAGTGAGATAAAAACTGTATCTTATCCAACTCATGCTCACTACTAAGTATGTGGGCTCCCAATTCCCCTGATGCTGCATCCATGTAACAGCTTGCACAGCCCAGTCTTGTGCCCTCTATCCAGAAACCCGGCATGTCTTCAGGGAGACACAGTGCCTGCCCATCTCTCCCTTGGTGTGTGCATGGACTGCTCTCTTGAGGTGTGTGCTGCTGCCCGGGGCATGTTGCACAACCCTGGATTCCTCAGGGGGCGCTGGAGATCACGTCGGGGTCACCAGATGAAAACCAAGATCCTTAGTAATTTCCAAGAACAATGATGAGACGCATGGGTTACAGAAAAACACTGGTTTATTAAAAATAGAAGTACGGCCGGGAGGTCAGTAAGTCTTGTGAGACAGGAAAACTGAAGCTCTTGCATACCTACATCAACTAGTAGTATTTAAAGACAAAAAACACAAAATTGGAATACATTTGTGTATACTCTAAACCTTATTTGTAACTACCTTCTAAGCATCCTATAGGCTCCTACCTATATAAAACCTACATCAGCAGAAATTGCAGATGCCTAATTGGTTAGTACATTTTCCTATTTCTAATTGGTTAGTACATTTTTCCCCATTTCCATTGGTTAATATAACATGTGACTGTTAGGTTAGATTTTCATTTATACGTTATGTTAAAGGATATTTATACTGTGCACAATATCACAACCGGAGTGTTTCCTAGCCGCTCTGGCGGATCTGAATGGTAAGAGGGTGGGGTTGGTTAGTAGGGTGTAGCGGGATAAAGGTAGAGTGAGATTTGTGATGTCCTGTTGGCAGCCTGAGTTCGGTTAGCACCGTTCGCTGAGCATGGGTGCGGTTTACAGATCTGTGGGCTCCCATGTGCTGTTATGTGGGACTATGTGTGGTTTGTTTGTTGTTGTAAAGCAGTGAAGTGCTTGTGGTTTGCTGTGAAAGAAATGGTTGTGTTTGTTTAGGGTTTGAGACGTGTGTGCAGAGAGTTTAAGTTTTTGCATATGGATTAGTGGGGTTACCTCATTATTTTGGATATCTTCTTTGGGTGTCTTTGGCCTTTCCATCTGCTGAAACAATTCCTATGTGGTTCATTTGCCTGGTTCTGTGCTAGGCAGTGGAAAATCTCTGTGGTTGTCTTTTCAGCTGCGGGCGGGATGGAGGTGAGGGCCTCCCCGCCCAGGTTTGAGATTGCTATGGTTGTGGGTTGCTCTTTGGTTGTAAATGGGCTCTGCTTGCATCTCCTTCCTCAGCTCCTTGGGTGCGCTTCCCTCCCTGCAAATTCTAAGCAGTCCCTGTCCTGTTGAGTGTAGTTAGTGATTAATGCTCATTCATCTCCAGCTATGGTCATTGTCTCTTGGGCTTTGCCTAGCGGTGGGCTTTGGCTTGGACGTGGTCAATCCTTCAAAAAAATGTTTTAGATGATTATGTTTGATTCTGTATTGAAGAGCCATGTTTTGAGTAGTTTCCTGAATTTTAGGTGGTCCTTTGTGTTTTATATTTCTTTTGGGATGGTGTTCCACATTTTTGCTGCCAGGTGAGAGAAAGAGGATCCCTCAAGTTTTTTCCTTGTGTATGGTTTTGGTTCCAGGCGGATGTTGTTGCCTGATATCAGTGTTCTTGTCATTTGGTAAATTTCTTCTGTAAGAAATATGCCAAATCACCTTCACATATGAAACCCACAGCATATTTTGCTGGACTCTTTCTATGTTCCTGAGTGGGGACCTTTTTCCCCAGTCACCCTTCATTTTACTCTTTTTATGGGTGTCATTTTTATGACTCTACATAGTTTTTTTTTTAATCTATACATCACTATACTGTTTTTGGGCATCTACATTTTATTATTGCAGCAAGCAGCACATTTGGTGCAGTGTTGCTAGGTTGCCCCTTGGGCTTCCCTTTTATTTTCTCTTGACTTATGTTGCAGAGCACATATTCTCATGAGTAGAGAGGGATTTTCATCCCCGCTACATTTTATATTGTGGGAACCGCACACCCCACGTCATGTGGAGTACTGGGGAGATTTACATGGTATCCCCTTTCTCACTGCTCCTTTAACATTTCCTTTAACATACTTTACTGACTTCTGTGTGATTATTACTCACAGGCTCTCAAACCAGCTACAGTAATGCACAGAAGGATCACCATTCTGCCAGAATTTTGGCTGCTTCCTTTATTCGTCATTCGTGTTTCTTCTTCTGCCGTCCTGGGTGGGGAAACACTTTTTATAGCCCGCTTAGTCTTCACAGTGTCTGTGATGGAAAGAAGTGGGGGAGGAGTCTGAAACTCTTATCACCTTTGTCTTCTGGTATGACTTGGAGAATCCAGTCCCCACTGTGGGTTTGGCTGTCCTTATTGGTCAGTCACCCACCCCTTTCTGTAAACTGCAAGGAGTATTTGCAGAGGATGTGTGTGAGTTCCTGGATACCTGGCCTATATCTGGAAGCTGATGACAAGTCGACCCCTGATACAGGAGATCCAATGAAAAAGAAGAGGTGAAGAATGTTGTAGCTACTTCCAGTGACCGGAGATGCCTGCTGTATAGTCGCTGCTTATGCTGACCCCTTCTTTGATGTGACAGAGGAGTCCTGAAGATGACAACTCTAACCAATAAACTGGTGGGACCCATCAGAATTTAGAAAATCTATATTTCAAACAATCCAGCAAGGAGCTGTGAACATTCCTGGGCTGTAAACCGCCAATACCTTGGTCCTTGAGCCTGAGTACTGTGCAATGTCTTCTGATGAATGCATCTCAGTGAAGCTTTGGTGGAATCCTGTTGGACCTCCAAAGGCATGATTCCAACCCTTGAAGTCCCCTCACCAGAGTGCTGGAGAGAGATTGCGAGGCAAATCTGTTTAGCAATGACCATCCTTCACCTGGTACCTTAAAAAGGGCACCAAAATCACAGAGCCGCAAGAAGCACTGACGATTCCTTTGTTGGGAGTCTTTTTCATCTACTCTTGCTGCAAGTTCCCATCCAGTGTCCGTTCTTACATCACCACAACCAAGAATCCAGAGACCGGGTACTATGCTGCTGCATCATGAAGGCGTCCGTCTGCAAGTTCTTCTTCTCTGCTGGGGTCCTGAAGTCTTGTGTCACTCCTTTGTGGCTAGGATGGTGATTTGGGTGTTTGGATTTTCACCCATACCGTTTGCTCAGGCATAACACTGAAACACATCTAGGGAAGTCTCTGAACACTTTCTACCAACTCTACATTCTGTACTCACTTGTTGGACAAGACATTCACTGAACTCCGACTTCCCTCCATCAATGGCCTATCCTGACCAGCCCACTGTTGGCCACTGGACCACCAGTGTCCATCTTCTGCGTCTGAGATCACTCATGCCTTAGAATAAGGAATTACTTTTAAAGTATAAGACTAGCAAATACAAAAAGTGTTGCTGAGTATTTACTTGCTAATGTGTTAGTGCTGTAACGGATTATCTCTGAAATAGAATAAGCTACAAAGTGTTACAAAGTTTTAACTTACCTATGAATTGCTTACTGCCATTCTGAAAGTATGCAAAGTTAGTTACTAACCTTTGGATTGTGTTCCACTATGCTAGAAAGTAACAGAGTTGGTATTACTGTATCAGTCCTGAAACTGAATAAGTGTAGCAGTTCATTACCAAAAGCATTTTACTCATATTGTATAGCATACTGCCATTCTAAATATGTAACATTAGGTTTTGCTTACTTTAACTCCTTACTGCTTTTCTGAAAAGTCATATAGAGTGCTTGCTTACCTTAGAATTGTGTTCCACTGTTTTGAAAAATAACATTGGTATAACTACATATTCCTGAAATATAATAAGAGTAAACGTTTATTACCAATAAGGGTGTACGCACCTTGAATATCTTATTGCCATTCTAAATGTGTATCCTGAGTTATTTACTTATCCATGAGGGACATACTTTCCCTCTGAAAAGTAATTCATAAGTTATTGCTTACTTTTGAATTGTGTTCCACTATTCTGAAAAGTAATGTCAGTGTAACTTTATCATGTATATGAAAGAAGAACTTGTACTTGTAACATTGTTGTTATAACTATAATATTGAAACCAAATAAATAACAGCTTATTACCAATAGAGTCTGCTTACCTTGAATTACATACTGTCATGCTAAAAGTCTATGTTATGTTATGTTAATACATTTATACCACATACCAAAAAACGTCCCGCAGGCATACGGGCGCAACACTGTATAGTAGATTGTAAACACAACACAAACAGATAGACAGACCAATACAAATAAGCCAAGAGGCACCTGAGCAGAGAGATGGCTCCCCGGTGCATTATGCAAACAGAAAGAATTTTTGTTTCTTGTTAAATAAATCCTGCAATTTAATCTCACTGAACATGCAGAAATGCATTTGTGGGTCTAGGCGTACCACAAAAAAGGTGCTTTTACAGACCAAGGTCAACTTAGACCTGGGAACCACAAGCAAATTGGTGTCATTGGATCTCAATTTTCTCAGCAATGAATTCCTCTTCAATATTTCCACCAGGTACTCAGGGCTGATCACTGCCAGCATTTATGTGTAATGAACAGCATGTGGTACTCTGTTCTCGCTTCAATGGGTAGCCAGTGTGTTTTCTTTCTTGCCTCAAAGATATGTTCTAATCTTTTCTGACCTTTTATTGCTCTCACTGTGCTATTTTGAATTGCTTGAGGTCTTGCACAGTTACCTTTGTGCAAATATCAACCAAGAGGCTACAACAGTAGTTAATTTCAGTGCTAATGATGGCCCTGGCTACGGACTCACATCTTTTTTTTGTTTTGCTGTGTCTGTGATCATAATTTAACATAGTATGCATAGTATGCTGGTGCCAATACTAGACGGGTTACCTTGGCTCACATGTTCAGATTTTGGTCCAAGTACATATCTAATGTGTTCACCTTCTGTTTTGCACTATTTCTACATCCTTCTGCCTGGAAGTCATGATATTCTTAACCCCGCCTAGGTACTCTAATCCCGGTGTCCACCACCATCAACTCTGTTTTGTCATTATTTAAGGCTAAGCCGCTTTTGACCGTCCAAGCCTGGATCACCCCATTCACTTTACTAATGGTGCTTACATCATCCCCGTACACTGCTGATTGGGGGATGAGGCATTGCGTATCATCCAAGTAATTTGTAAAGCGGGCTGCCCTATCTTCAAGAAACGGAGTGTCACAATAAAAATGTTATACAGTGAAAGAGAGAGACATGCACCCTGAGGGACTCCAAATTACAAATAAGCTGGGGCTTCTTCTGCAGTATTGCTGCATACTAGTATAAGTCTATTCTCCAGAAAAGACTTCACCCATGCTCCACCTGCACCATCCGAAAAACCTGCCACTTGCTTTAGTATGTTGATCAGCAGAGAGTGGTCCACCAGATTAAAAGCGGTGGACAAGTCCAGCAGCATGAGCAATACTATATATGTCCTTTGTCAATTACTTTTAGAGTACTGGATTTTAGATCCAGCAAGGCTGTCTGTGTTCCATAGCCTGGCACTACTCTGGTTTTACTCCCATTGAATGGAATACTGACATTCTAAATGTAAAACACTATGTTTTACTGACCTTGAACTGCATACTGATATTCTAAATAAGGTTTATACTTTGGTTTGAAAACCATAAGTATAGTGTTGTTTTTTATACTTGTGTTTATGCCTCATAACAGTATTTACATTTCTAAAGAATTCTCTTTGCCTGTGCATATATAAAATAAACCATTATTTTTACATGACATCAGTCTATCAGTGTTTATTTGGACTATACGTATGCTGCGGGTTCATTGTACTTATCTCAGCCCTCTCTCCCTCCTAAGATAAGCCTGACTGCTTTGTCCACACTACCAAATTATGCATTGCTGGTCTATACTAAGAGTTGGAGTTTAATGTAGTTTTATATAGCCCCCATGTTTGGACTTTAGAAAAACTGCCCTAACAGTGACATCAGATGCGCAACCCACTGCAGGTGTCCCAATTAAGCAATCAGTGGAAACAACAAACCCTACTCCCGTCCCCCATGGCAATACACCAGATACGGTGAAAGCTTCATCCTGTGTGACTAGACTCCTCGCTATTTAAGTTTCACTCCCATATTCTGCCGCTGTGCTCCGTCCCATAGGAGCTTGTCCTTGCTGCCATCATATCTGTGTCTGTGCATGCCAAGGGCGCAAACCCTAAGCACATTGTGACCTATTCTTATTCCATTGTATAACTGAGATTCTTTGGAAAGATTTCCATGAGAAATGCAACTGTGGACTAATTCTTAAACAATGACTCATATTTGCTCTGCCTGCATTCAGCCACAAATACATCAAACAATAAAGGTTCTCTTGAATTGCTGCAGGAATAAGATCAAATTCTTTAAATGGCAAGACAATGGTGTGCACTAAACATCAACTGGGCCTCAATTCACTCCGATGACCACAAAGCCTGAAAGTGAAAGGAAACATGGTGTAAATGCAATTCACTACTGGTGAAGCCTAAGCCTAATGTAATCAAATGGCAAGAATGCAATACTTTTGGCCACCAGGCCGGAACCTAGTGTAATCCAAAAGGCAAAGGTGATCACTTTAATACTGCTCACACAACTTGTACTTCCTTTTACATTTGTGACTTTGCCCCTGCACCTTTACAGATTACAAACAAGATAGTTCTTGGTGGATGGCCACCCTAGGTAACTCACTTGAAACAGTCGTTCTGGTGTTTGTCACTTATCATCGTGCTTCTTTTGTTTGCCCTTGGTCTCCCGCAGTTTGATAGCTACTTGATGATGTATGGCTTGCAATGTGTGTGTTATGTCATCAGTTAAAGCCGAACCACTCATGTAGAGCACCTTAGGTTGATGGTTATAGGAAAAGAGGAATGGACTGCAGCCAATTGCAACATGAAGTGTGTTTTCATCAGCTACCTGAGCTGAAGTCAGGTGTTCACCCCAAGTTGATTGTATGATTTTGAATATCAATAGCAAGTTAAATATATAAAACACAGAAACCAATGTCTGTGTGCGCTCATTTTAAAGAACTTGGAAGGTCACTAGCTGAGTTTCATCGACCAATGTTTTTTATTAATCTGCCAATATTTAGTGCTTTCCTGATTCTTTCAAAATGGGGGGGCGTGCCACATGGTGGATGATCACACTTATAACACATTTCTGGTTGTAGGTTTTGGTAAAACATTTGTGAGGATATGTTCTCTGCCTAGACAAAGCCGATTATGGGCAAAATATCGGTACATGCGCGAGTGTAGGTGAATGTTGGCACTACGGTACATGGCAGATGAATAGAAAACACTGTTAGATGTAACTCGGATAGTGGATTTCCAAGTTCTTTGAACTGTGCAGACCCAGACCACGGTGTCTGTGTTGTATGTGACTAAAGGCTGATTGCTGTGGTACAGCCTCCACAGAACAGGTGCTGCCAGCTTGTAAGTGTGCAAGATTTTATTTAGGTGGGCACTGTGTTTCCTAAAACACTGTATTTATGCAATATAAGTTTTGTTGTACAGTTTGATTGGCCCATTTCATTTGCTGTTACTTTCGGGATGATATCTAGAGGCTAGTGCTTATTGTATACAAAATTGTTTACACAATGGCTTTCAAAAAGAGGTGAGATGTTGCAATTCTGGGATTATTTTTCAGGCAGCCGCTTTAGGCAGTATAACCCATGAAAGAAGGTGCAGACAATTTGAGTGGATGATGGCAAAGCAGGAAGAGGGATAAAGTTGGTCAATTGAGTAAATCGACCCAAGACCACCATCATGCAGGTGTTGCTGGCAACAGGGTAACTCAATATTTAAAATCAGCAGCAATCATATGCCAGAGGCCTAGGGGTGGTCTTTCGTGGAGCTGCAATAGCCCTACAGGATGTTGCCTTCCTAGTTGCATTTGTGAACACACTAAACAAGAGGTCACGTGCTGCTTGATTTGTTTGGCCCACCCACGTCAACAGAATTGATGGGAAATAAGCTCTGGTGCGGCTGCCTACCATGGTGACTAGCAATACAGAAAACATTTTTATATTTTATTTTATATTTTAATTTATTTCAGTGCACAAAACTCAGAGGCATCTAGGCGTTAGTTACACAAAGGTCATACTACATATAGAAGTTCAAGCGTGTGCATATTGGTTACAAACAGAATAGGTAAGTGTACAAAAACTTGTGGAACCTCACCTCATGGTGCTGGGGACTACATCAGGTATGCAAGTACAACTGAGTAAAAAGACATTAGTATGGGTGCACAGATTGGGAAAGCCTCACCTCATGGTGCGGGGGCTATATCAATGATGCAGTTACAAATATATAAAAAAACGACGTTAGTATTGGTGCACAGATTGGGAAAGCCTCACCTCATGGTGTGGGAGGCTACATCAATTATGTAGGTACAAATAGATGAAAATCAGCTTTACTATGGGAGCACAGATTGGGAATACCTCACCTCATGGTGCGGTGGATACATCAGTTATACAGGTACAAATAGGTAAAAAGTGACATTAATATGGGACCATAGATTGGGACAGCCTATACTCATGGTGCAGGTGGCTACATCAATTATGCAGTACTAATAGGTAAAAAGTGACATCAATATGGGTGCACAGATTGAGAAAACCTCACCTCATGATGCAGGGGCTGCATCAATTTTCAAGGTACAAATAGGTAAAAAAACAACATTAATATGTGTGCACAGGTTGGGAAAGCCTCACCGCATGGAGCGGGGGTGACAGCAATTATGCAGGTACACATTATTTGTTTGTTTGTTTATACATTTATAATGCTCACCAGACCCGAGGGTATTAGGGCGCAGCAAGAAAGAAAACGAGGATTGTTCATCTTAGGTTACATTGCTGTAGGTTACAATACACAATAATAATAAACAGTACTGGCAAATATCATACAAATGAACAAATGGTAACAGAAGACATCAAGCAACAATTGTATGCAATAGTAATGGATAGTAGTATAGCCATGTGGTGAAGAGTCCAATGTCATGCTCCTTGATCCATTGGATGAGGTGAGATCTAAAGCATGGGTAGGGCATGTCTTCTCCTAACAAGGGTGGGAGTGAGTTCCAATTTTGGGCGGCTTTGACCGCGAAGATACTACCACCAGTTTTCATACGTTTGAATCTAGGCACTTGTTGTAGGTTAGCAGTGGCTATCCTCGAGGGGCGGTTGGTGAATTGTCTCTGGAATCTGGACGTAAGGTACTGGGGAGCGGCCATATGTAAGCATTTATGAGTTAGGGAGGCCGAGTTGAGGAGAATTTTATCTTTGGTGGAGAGCCAATTGTTGGATCTTCTAAAGTCAGATATGTGGGCTTTCTTAGGAATGTTAAGGGCTGCTCTCAAGGCATTATTTTGTAAGATCTGGATGTTATTAGTAATGTATTTGTTGAAGACTACGTATAGGGCGTTGCAATAATCCAGTATAGATAATACCAAGTCTCTTGTTAGGGTAATGTAGATATAGGGTGTCAGGAATGGCTTAGCTGCTCTAATTAACTTACATGTGTAAGCAGTGGCCGAGGCCATGGAGTTTACTTGTTTTTTGAAGGTAAGAGTGGAGTCTAAGTAGAAACCAAGAGTTTTCACTTCCTTTGCTACTGGGATGTTATTGTTGTCAATGATGACATTAGAGTATAGATGGCCTAATTTCTTGAGATTTGCCGTTGTGCCCAGAATGAGGAGTTACGTTTTGCCATCTTTCAGGCATAGTCCATGAGAGGCCATCCATGCCTGGATGATGAGGTATACTCTGTTCACGAAGGCCAAATCCTTATCTTCATATCTCATCAACGGGATGAGGATCTGTGTATCATCTGCATAATAAGTGTATGTGATACCCAGGCCGTCTAGATCATCAAAAAGGGCCTTCGTAAAGATGTTGTACAGAGTAGGCGAAACACATGAGCCCTGAAGCACACCGCAAGTTATAGGAATAGGGTCCATGGCTGCTGAAGGTGTAAAGACCCTCATGGTTCTATTATCTAAAAATAATTGAATCCAGCATATGGCTTCTTGTGAGAAGTTGGTGGCCAAGTCCAAGTGGTGGCAAAGAGTCTTATGATCGACCAAGTCGAACGCCACTGAGAGGTCGAGCAGCAGTAATAATGCTGTGTTATCATTATCTCTCAGGATGTCTATTTGTGCTTTAAGGTCGGTCAGTGCTGTTTCAGTTCTGTGCTGTGGTCTAAAACCTGAGTGACGTACTCCTAGGAGGTGCTAACATTCCAAATATTGTTGAATTTGGAGGTATGCTTCCTTGTCCAAAATTTCTAAGCAGGAATGGTACTGTCGTGATAGGGCGATAATTAGTGGGAATGGACGGGTCAAGTGTTTGTTTTTTTAGAAGTGGGAGGACCCACGACTGTTTCAAATGGTTGGGGATAGTGCCAGTAGAGAATGAGGCAGTATATCCCATGAAAGAAGGTGCAAACAATTTGAGTGGATGATGGCAAAGCAGGAAGAGGGATAAAGTTGGTCAATTGAGTAAATCGACCCAAGACCACCATCATGCAGGTGTTGCTATGGCAACAGGGTAACTCAATATTTAAAATCAGCAGCAATCATATGCCAGAGGCCTAGGGGTGGTCTTTCGTGGAGCTGCAATAGCCCTACAGGATGTTGCCTCCCTGGTTTTATTTGTGAACACACTAAACAAGAAGTCACGTGCTGCTTGACTTGTTTGGCCCACCCATGTCAACAGAATTGATGGGAAATAAGCTCTTGTGTGGCTGCCTACCATGGTGACTAGCAATACAGAAAACATTTTTATATTTTTATTTTATATTTTAATTTATTTCAGTGCACAAAACCCAGAGGCATCCAGGCGTTAGTTACAAAAAGTTCATACTACATATAGAAGTGCAAGCGTGTGCATATTGGTTACAAACAGAATAGGTAAGTGTACAAAAACTTGTGGAGCCTCACCTCATGGTGCTGGGGACTACATCAGGTATGCAAGTACATTTGGGTAAAAAGACAACATTAGTATGGGTGCACAGATTGGGAAAGCATCACCTCATGGTGCGGGGGCTATATCAATGATGCAGGTACAAATATGTTAAAAAAAACAACGTTAGTATTGGTGCAGAGATTGGGAAAGCCTCACCTCATGGTGCGGGAGGCTACATCAATTATGTAGGTACAAATAGATGAAAAGCAGCATTACTATGGGAGCACAGATTGGGAATACCTCACCTCATGGTGCGGTGGATACATCAATTATACAGGTACAAATAGGTAAAAAGTGACATTAATATGGGACCATAGATTGGGACAGCCTATACTCATGGTGCAGGTGGCTACATCAATTATGCAGGTACTAATAGGTAAAAAGTGACATCAATATGGGTGCACAGATTTAGAAAACCTCACCTCATGGTGCAGGGGCTGCATCAAATTTGCAGGTACAAATAGGTAAAAAACAACATTAATATGTGTGCACAGGTTGGGAAAGCCTCACCGCATTGAGCGGGGTGACAGCAATTATGCAGGTACACATTGTTTGTTTGTTTGTTTGTTTATTCATTTATAATGCTCACCAGACCCGAGGGTATTGAGGCGCAGCAAGAAAGAAAAAGAGGAATGTTCAGCTTACGTTACATTTCTGTAGGTTACAATACACAATAATAATAAACAGTACTGGCAAATATCATACAAATGAACAAATGGTAACAGAAGACATCAAGCAACAATTATATACAATAGTAATGGATAGTAGTATAGCCGTGTGGTGAAGGGTCCGATGTCATGCTCCTTGATCCATTGGATGAGGTGAGATCTAAAGCGTGTGTAGGGCATGTCTTCTCCTAACAAGGGTGGGAGTGAGTTCCAATTTTGGGCGGCTTTGACCGCGAAGCTACTACCACCAGTTTTCATACGTTTGAATCTAGGCACTTGTAGTAGGTTAGCAGTGGCTATCCTCGAGGGGCGGTTGGTGGATTGTCTCTGGAATCTGGACGTAAGGTACTGGGGGGCGGCCATATGTAAGCATTTATGAGTTAGGGAGGCTGATTTGAGGAGAATCTTATCTTTGGTGGAGAGCCAATTGTTGGATCTTCTAAAGTCAGATATGTGGGCTTTCTTAGGAATGTTGAGGGCTGCTCTCAAGGCATTATTTTGTAAGATCTGGATTTTATTAGTAAAGTATTTGTTGCAGACTATGCATAGGGTGTTGCAATAATCCAGTTTAGATAATACCAAGTCTCTTGCTAGGGTAATGCAGTTATTGGGTGTAAGTAATGGCTTAGCTGCTCTAATTAACTTACATGTGTAAGCAGTGGCCGAGGCCATGGAGTTTACTTGTTTTTTGATGGTAATAGTGGAGTCTAAGTAGAAACCAAGAGTTTTCACTTCCTTGGCTACTGGGATGTTATTGTTGTCAATGATGAAATTAGGGTATAGATGGCCTAATTTCTTGAGATTTGCCGTAGTGCCCAGAATGAGGAGTTCTGTTTTGTCATCATTCAGGCATAGTCCATGAGAGGCCATCCATGCCTGGATGATGAGGTATACTCTGATCACGAAGGCCAAATCCTTATCATAATCTCCCGTCAACGGGATGAGGATCTGTGTATCATCTGCATAATTAGCGTAGGTGATATCCCGGCCGTCTAGATCATCAAAAAGGGGCTTTGTAAAGATGTTGTACAGAGTAGGCGAAACACATGAGCCCTGTAGGGTATTTTGTATAAACCTGGGGCTTGGCGGTATTTTCTTACCGCCAAAAACAATGGTAATTTGATAGTGACTATTCCTTGCATTCAGATTGGGTTTGGCTTCATAGTAGAATACATTTTGTTGGTGGTATTTTGGTGAGCATAATTTCTTTGTTTTATTTGTGGCCCCAACATACAAAACCCCTTTCTTTTGTTTAGACTTTTATGTGATCTCTAGAGGCCTCAGACTTCTACATTATTCAGAAATACCACATTTTCATATGGAGTGCCACCTATGGCTGTTATCACTAATTTATTTACATTAGTGAGACTATGTTTCCATGGAGTATGCACAATAACATGTGGTATTATCTCTAATTTATTTACATTACTAAGACTATGTTTCCATGGAGTATTCACAGTAACATGTGGTATCATCACTAATTTATTTACATTAGTGAGACTATGTTTCCATAGGCCTCTCTCTACTGATTCATATACGCTCAGCAGACTATTGCATTATATTCCACTCAGAAGCCACACACACATACCCTGAGTGGAATCACGCACGCAACTGTTTATAATGGCTCATGACATTGCTTCATCTGTATAAGAAACTTGGCACATTAAACATCATTCCCTCCCCTAAAGAGTATTTTTTTTTTTTTATAGGCACCAAATGAAGAACAGAAGCAAGAATACTCTCAGGCAGACTGTGTTATCACAATTTCATTTCAAAATAATACATTACCATTCTGGTGAGACAATCCTTTCTGAAATAAGCATAAGAGAAACAAATGCAATAATACCACGTATTTCATTTTACATTTTCAACAAGCAAAAGAGAGATTATATCATGTGTCTTGCAACATTAAAACATGGCAGATAAACACAGGAGAATTCCCTATCACTACACTGCCTGTCTAATAGTAGATCATTCGTCCAGCAGTCACAGCAATCTCACTCCATTTGTATATTTGCCAGCTATTTGTAGCTTTTCAGCACACAAAATCTCCTGGCTTGTCGTCTTTGAGCAGTGACCCAGGGCTCTCTTTTTTTCTTTCTTTAAAGCACCCAGCGAGAACGTGCAGTTCAATCTGCAATCTGAAGTTCTCAAGCCGGTGCCAAGTGACTAGGAAACCCCAGTCTCTGAAGGTCAGTGGTCCAGCTCCTCACAGCAGCAGAACAAAGGCGACCTCACTGAAACTCCGCAAAATGTCTTCTCCCTGTAATTCTGTCCGAGACACTCCAAAAAACCTCTGTTACCTCCCCCAAGTCTACGTAGATTATTGCCTCCTCCTTCCTCCACAATAGCTCAGTTTTACAGAAAGCAACTGTATCTAACTGATTTCCTGGCATTCAAATTTTGCTTCCTGCAAAGACAGTGAAAAGGGCAAAGAAAAATAGCCTGTTTAAAATGAATCTCAGCCTGCCTCATTTTGCACATGGAGAACACATTATAATGTTAAGTAGTTAGAATCGTGTTAGTATTTGTTAGTTAAGTTAATTAATCCAATATCTAATGTGTTTCCTGTAAGTGAGGCATTTCAAGTGAAGACAAAATAAATGGTGTGCTTTTAAATAGGTATTGAGAAACAAAATGAGAAAAAAATGGTGTGCTTTTAAAAATAGATAGCCTGTCTTCATATAGTGCTTTTAAAATAGATAGCCTCTCTTCATATACATGTCCATATGTTACCCTGGCAACACATGGCTTGCTGTACCACAGCACAGTAATAATTTGATCTCATGCAGTGGCGCTGCACTCCAAAACACACTAAATTATACTACATATCCCCTCCTTTTTCTGGGAATTTGGCCATGGTCCAAGCCACAATTGGAAGAAACCCAACTTGCTCTCTTTCTTCTTTTAAAATGTATGTGTATCTAACAAAATGAATAATATGTGAAAAATGAAAATTGAAAACGCACTGTTCAATCATCATAATATCAAAATTCATCTCTGAGTCCATCAGTTCTTACAAAATATTTTACATATTTCTCCCAATGGAAGTGTCCATAGTCCAGTGTCTTACTTTTATACTTGAATTCAATCACAAAACAATAAAATAAAACAAATAGTTAAAATAAAGAATTAACATAACCGATTAAAATAATTAATTAAAATAATAAATACTTGGAACTCCATACTCCAGGACATTTGTCTGCCTCTGATATGTCCCGATTAGCTATGTCACATCATTTGGTTCATTCGGGTACTCTTTCATCCTGGCACTCTTGGATCCTTTTTCCATAGGAGTCATCTCTTTTTGGCATTTCAGTTACTTTGTCTTCACCTCCACCTGGAGGCAGGCATCATTTGAACTTCATCCAGTGGACTCCAGGACTCCATCGTCTCCCGCATCCTACGGTCCCGTGACCGCTGACCCAAAATATGTTAGTATTCTAAATCAAAATAGTAAAGGAACAAATTATGTACATAGCACAATACTAACTTCACCCTTTTGCCAAAAATAAAATTATATATATCCATGCACTCCATAAATCACTTTGCCCTCTTCCTCTCGCTTTCTGAAATTAACCACATGTTAAAGAGAAAACAAACATACAAAAAATATCATTCAACATTTAATACATTTTCATTTTGGAAACCAACTTCATTAATTTCAGCTTCCATTTTTTTTCATTTTTTTTTACATATATACATATGTAATAATCAATCCTCTATTGTATTCCTCTGCTGTTGCCCTTTGACTAAACCCATTTACCTTACCTTCTTTCATGTATTCAAGGGACTTTATCTGTTTCTACACGCTTAAGCCTTTTAATTTCATGTCTGGGGTGCCAGGGTTTAATTTGATTTACATGAACAAACTGTTCGAATGCTGTTTCAGCTTCAGTTTTCAACATTTTATAAACCACAGGAGAGACCTTATCTATAATTCGAAATGTCCCCTGCCAGACTGCTAGAAATTTGGAATTTTTCTGTTTACCTTTTCCAAAATGAAATGTATACACCTGATCGCACACACAATACTCTTTCACTGATGTCTTTTTGTCATAATATGACTTTGCACTGTCAGCAGCTCTTTCTAGATTTCGCTGTACAAAAGCAAATGCATGTTGTATTCATGAACTATAGATGCTCTTACAAGTGTCTGCTCATGTGTTCTGTGTAGCAGGTGTTGTGGTAATACCATTTTCCTACCTGTCCAAACCTCATGTGGGCTAACACCTGTTTGTTTGGCAGGAGTTGACCTGATTGCCATCAAAATTAAAGGTAAACGTACATCCCAGCTGGAACCTGCTTCTGCCACAAACTTCTTTAATATGTCCACAACAGACCTATTACAGCGTTCAACTCCCCCAGAAAAAGCAGCTCGATATGCAATGTGTAATTTTCTTTTTACTCCCAGTATTTGCCATACCTTACTCATTAGAGCGCTTGTGAAATGACTTCCCCCTGTCTGATTCTATTCTTTGTGGTAACCCAAACCATGAAAACACATGATTCACCAGTAATGTAGCTGCTGTTTGCGCACTACAATCTGGTGCAGGATTACACTCAATCCATTTCGACATCAAAGACACCACACTCAAAATATAACGGTTCCCCCTGCTCGATCTCTTTACAGGCCCTACATAGTCTATTTGCAAATCTGACCATGGAAGAGTTAAGCCTCTTTTCATTAATGGTGCTCTATGCATTGGTGACACAGGTTTAAATTGGGTACATACTAGACATTCTCTAGTATATAATTCCACATCTTGGGACATATGTGGCCAGTAAGCATAATCTTTTAGTATTTCCAATGTTTTTTGTGAACCTCTGTGGCCTGCAGTTATTGCATTATGTGCATGGTGTAGCATTAACCCTCTGAATAAAAGGGGTACCACCCACTGTATTTGTCCTGTTATGGACTCTCTATCCTGTAGTCTAATTCATGTTTTATTCTTTAATAGCACCCTCAACTCTTCTTTTCCCATACAATCATTTTCTGTTAAAGGGTTTTGTTTAGGATCTATAAAATGATTATAATAGATTCCCAGAATTTGATTAGATCTTGATCTGGTGTATCATAACTCCATTGTACCACTGGCTGATCTATCTCCTTTGGTGCTTTAGTAGGTATTACGGCATCAATTTGTATTTCACCAAGTAGATGTTCAATAGGTAGCAATTCTCCCATCACAGCACCAATTTTAGCCAGCTGATCTGCCTTATCATTTCCCTCCTTATCCTCTCCTGGAGTTTTTAAATGCCCACACATTTTCCTCCAGGATATTGTTAAATCATTCTCTGACACCAATTTGTCTATGGCTTGTATCATCTTTCCATGTTTAAGTGGCTTTTTGTTGTATGTAATCATGCCTCTCACTTTCCAGCCAGGTAATTATTCCACAAAGCTATTTCGTGCATAGTTAGAATCAGTCACCAGGACAATTTTATCAACTGCAGTAGCAATTGCTTTATAAATGGCTGCCAATTCCGCTACTTGACTGCTCCTAGCTCCAATTCTCATCCCTATACTGGGGACACCTTCACATTTAAACCAGACATTTCCTATTCCTGACACTAATTGTTTATTGCTGTCATTTTCAATGTGAAAAGCACAACCATCAACATATAAAGTTGGGAAATCCTTGCATGACTTTTTATCAAAAGCTTTGTGTGGTGATTGCCCAAAATCCTGTAAATTAGATTCCACTTCTACTTCGTTTGATACATGTTCAGCTGCAGAGTCATGTAGATCTGCTAAACCTTGAGCAACTGGGCTTTTTTTTATTTTGGCCATATCTCACTTCTACAGGGAAACTTTGTAATGCTAGCGTCCATGAAGTGATTCTGGACTGTGCTAGGTTACCTGACCTGATTCTGTTACTCTCTAAAAACTGCAATGGTTGATGATTGGTCTCAATAATTACCTTTTCTCCATGAACAATGGGGCGGAAATGCTGTAGCGCCCACACAGTGGTCAAAAGGGCCTTTTCACATTCACTGAATTTAATTTCAACTTGGGAAAACGCCTTACTTGCATAGGCAATGGTTTTGTGATTCAAATAATTTTTTTGTGATAGCACTGCTGACATACACTGTTCAGAGAAACCTATTTCTATAAAGAAATCCCTATCCTTTATGGGGTATGCCAAAGATGGTGCCTTTACCAGACACTTTTTTAATTTAGCCACTGCCTCAGACTGCTCGTTTTCCCATTTCCAGGGTGTATTCAGCTTTAACAGCTTAGTTAATGGTTGAGTAATTTCAGCATCATTTTCAATTAACTTCCTTTTATAGCCCCTCATTCCTAATAAACTTTTTACCCCTTTCACATTTTTAGGGTCTTTTAGTTTTTGTAGAGCCTCCACTTTCTTCTTTTCTGGGTTTAATCCATGTTCATTCACTTCATGGCCTAGAAAATTCACCTTTTTCTTGCACCATTGTGCCTTTTGTAAAGATACTTGGCGCCTGCTTTCTGCAATTGGCCAAGAACATGTCTTATTTCATCAAAATGGTTTTTCAAGCTTTCATTTTTTATCAGTACATCATCCACATAAACTATGGTACCTCTTTCCGCTGCATCAGGCATGGTCTTTCTCAAAAATATTCCAAATTCATTCCCACTATTGACATACCCAAATGGAACTCTAACCCACGCGTATTGCGTCTTATCAAATGAAAATGAAAATAAATTCTGAATCTCTCTCTGCCAATGGCACGCACCAATATTCAGAGGTGAGATCTAACGTGGTAAACACTTTTGAACCATGTGCCTGAGCTTGGCCCTGATCAATAAATGATGGCAGTGGCCGTCTGTATACTGGCACACTTTTATTTAACTCCCTCAAATCTGCACATAGCCGCCATTGACCATTTGGCTTCAACACACCTAAAATAGGCGTGTTGGATATGCTATGAATGGGCCTGATGATTCCCTGAGACTCCAAATTTTTAATAATCTCTGCCAATGACTCTAAACATGCCAGTGGTAATCTATACTGGCGCACAAATACTGGGCTTCTGCTACACCCTTCCGGTAGCGTGGCCACATGTAAATCAGTTAGACCGCAATCATAAGCATCTTTTGCAAATACATCTTTAAACTCCATAAATATCTTCCTCAGTTCATTTCTATCCTCTTCGCTGTCACATGCATCCGCTGATAAAATCTGGTCCTCTACCATTTTGGAGAATTCTGGAAAATATTCTGGAATGGGAATCTCAGCGCTTTCCTCTAACTGTGTGGCTGTGTCTCTCTGTAAAGCTGCCACTTTTAAATGTTTTGGCATATCAGCTTCCACTTCAATGGGCTGATTTTCTATTTCATTTTCATTTAAGTTAAATGTTATGCAATCCTCTTGATGACAGTACACTCTGATTTGAATCAAAAGGGTACACAGAATTAATTTGAAATATTCCTTTGGGCTGAGAATTCAGGTGTTCTGCCAACTCACCCTTGGCATCTACATACTTTTCAGGTATATTTCCAATCACCATGTTATTCAGATCTGCAATATAATGTGATTTTTGTATGGCCATCCTTAATGAGGAGTTTTCCTCTAAATGAATATCTTGACAACCTTTATTATTCACCATGATTTTTACAGACCCTTCACCAATATCTACCAATGGAATGCATTCATAATCCAGGCATTGCTGTTTTATAGATTCATTCAGGCACACAAATGGATCAGAATCTTTCATCTGCTGTCCATGTTTGCACTTCAGTTTTATTGCAACCTGCTTGGTGAATGCAGGGATAATAGTATCCTTCCTCAGTTGTAATTCAATTGCATATGGTACCAGCTGTGCGCAATGATAAGCCCTTCTTTTGTCTTCAAATTCAGGTGCCGATCCCACCTAGGCGTGACCATATTTTTTGATTAAGAAAATCTAACACCATACACATTCTGTGAATGATATCATTGCCCATGTAAAAGTCATTTTGTGTTCCACTCACTATCCATACATTATGGTAAATTGTTTTCTGTCCAATGCAAATTTTTAGCATGCATCTTCCTGCAATTCGGTTTACAAAGTCTGGACTGTCCAAACAAGAGACATATTGGTTTTTAATTCTAAATCTCGGGATCTCCTCCCTCTCCATTATTTTTTGCAACAATTTCTCATTAATGAAAATCCTTTCCTGTTCAAGTGCTAAAGTGGCTTTTGTTGTTTTAGAATAGTCATTTATACGAATGTGAACCCATGGTTGCTCATCTTCCATGTGTATTTCAGCAAGAGTGGTGATGTGTTCTTCTGAATCTGTTTTAGGAGCAGTATTCTGTTTGCATGTTTTCTCTTTTAAATAAAAGCGTAATGTGTGCTCATCTATGGCAGTTTGCCATCTTTTCCTTGGGTCCAAGTATATCTGTACAGATTGTTTCACATCTTCACTCTGCATTTTATCTTGGCACATCAAAATGACAGTGACGCTAGGTATACAGCTATTCTGGAGCTATACCTCTACTGCATCATTTGTTTTGGCAACGGTGTGACATTCATTTATATTGCTGTTTTGTGATTTTATTTTCTTAGGTCTCAATGGTTTTTTGGTTAAGGACCACAGTACTCCATTCACCCCATCTATGAGAGGAGACAATCTTTTCAGGCAATCTGTTCCCATCAGAAATGGAATATCACAAATGGATGTGACCAATACCTCCTGTTTCATTCTGTGTTTACCTATCTTTATCTCAACCTCGGTGACGCCTATAATAGGCACCCTCTCCCCGTTAAAATTATGCACTGGACCTTGATTTTCCTTCACTGTGATCTGATTCTGTGGGGATCTCCCTTTATTGATATTATTTACCAATTCTTTAGACATAATTGTGGTCTGTGCACCAGTGTCAATCATTGCAAATGTATTGCATTTTTCTTCTACAGTGATGGGAGCATAATACCTGTCTTCAACTTCCTCTAACACACATAAGAAATGCAAATTCTTACTGATTTCAGGGCTCACCTTTCTCAGGCCTTTTTCACTTTTGGCTAAGCACATTGCTAAATGGAAAGACATTTTTCCCTCCTTTTTGCCCATTTCTGTGTGAGAGACTTTATTCATTTCCCCATGTTCAGAGATTTTTTGGAGTGTGGCCACCGTTCACCCATCCATCCAGGTATCATCAGAGGTCACACTACAACCCTCCAACAGAACATGTGTAACAACATCACTTGGCAATTTGTCATTGTCTAATTCTGTGCATTTGAGATCATTTAGTGTAGTACCAGCCCTTTTAACCTCTTCAAAAATATGTGGCTCAAAGAATTCGTCAGGTGATTTACATGTACCCTCCTTTTGAGCATTTCCTTTTACTGCCTGTGTTTGGTTATTGTTCTGATTGCCCAAGGAAGGTGTCATATCATCGCCACTTACTCCCTGTTTACTAGTATTCCCCATGCATGAGTCATTTTTCTTAAATCTGTCTCTTTGTTCTTTTGGAATTTCAGGTGTTTCTTTTTCATTTGTATAAAACTCCAATGTTTGATTTAGCTCTAGGTTAAACCATACCTCTCTTTTAGAAGTATTTGCACTTTCTGTTACATGTTCATTTACTGGTACTTTCACTTGTAAATCATTAGGCATCTCAGTGTCATTATGCAAAATAACATCAGAGCAATCTGTTTTTTTGCACTGCCGGTATCATAAGTACTTAGTCACTTTTCAGAAACCCCCCAGTCATTCCTAGGGCCTTCTGCCCCCTCCTTGTGTTACTGTTTTTGCGCTGTACAGAGCTTTCCTATTTGCTCAGCTAACATTTTCACTTGGGCCTCGAGGCACTGGAACCTTTCCATCTCTATAGAATCCTCACTCTGTGGCCTAGATCGATATTGGTTGTTTTCCCCCTGATTGGATCTATTCTGAAACTTCTCAGGTGAGTGATTTCTATTGGGATGGTTCCTGAACTCTTGATTCATTTGTTGAGGGGAGCGGGGTGCACCCATCCTTTGGTCGTAGACCCCTGGTGGGGAATCATTGTATTGACGTGGAGTGTAGTTCATGTTCTGCCTCATGTCCTGTCTCTCAGGTTGTGGGTACCAGCCCATATGTTGATTCCCATTATCAGCAAATCGATCCACATATCGGGGTCTATCCTGATTACCATATATCATGGTATTGGGGTCAAATCTGCTCTGTGTCTCCTTTCTGATAGGGACCATCATTTCTTTGATCCTTATTTTGTCTCTGGTTATTGTTCATACCTGACATATCAGGCCGATAGCCTGCCCGGCGTCTATCTCCTAAGTACCTGGGGCTGATGTAGCTCTCCCTATTACTAGGATCATGTGATTGAAACATTGGTGCAGGGTGTGATGACCTTTGTTGATTACCCCTTTGTTCAGGGGCCAAGTTATTTTTACTTGGATTTGAGCAGACTCAAGGGACATTTTGGCTGACCTGATTTCCATCACTGTTGCTGAGGGTTCTTTAGATTTTGGTCTAGTGTCTTTCATTTTACCACTTTCTCTACCCTGACAATAAAGTACCTCATATAGTTTTGTGCTTTGGTGTACAATCCATTCAAGGGACTTGTCACAGTCAAATTCACGGACCAATTGTGATATAATGTCTTTCTGTAACCCATAGAAGTATGCAGTTTTAAACTCATTAGAATTGGGGTAAAAAGATACATCAAAGCGAGAAAATGCTCTTTTTAAGTCTTGTAAAAACTGGCGAGGAGATGTATTGGGCCCAACAGTGATTGTGTAAGCGACTTTCTTTGCCTCTTGCAATGGCTGGAAAGGAGAAAAATGACGCCTAATCTCTTTTTCAAAGTCTGCCCATGCAATATTCTGCTGTTCATTCAATCCACTTATGATACTGGCCGTCAGAGCATCTAAAGTTAAATGAAAATACTGCCTGTACTGTTCCTTAGGTATCTGGAGGGCTTTAAAGATGTCATGAACCGCTTCTAAGTGATCCTCTATGCAGCATTCCCCTCCCTTTTTAAATGGTTTGATCAGGGCTTTGATAGATTTCATTATCTTTACGGCTACTTGTTGCAATGCATGGAATTGCACTACTTGGTGACTCAACCCTGGTTCCAGGTGTTGGATTGGTGGCGGCCCCCAATGGGAGTATCAAATTCCCCCAAGGGCGCTGCAACCAAGTTCAGTCACCGGCCCAGTCACTGGGGCACTAGCTCTTTGGGTAGAAATAGAATTCACCTCAACTCCATTGAATGTGGTGCCCTGCCGCCTCTCCTGGGACCTGGGAATGCACATTTGCTGTTCAAAGTCTTTACACTTTATAAGGAGCCTGTCTGCTTTGTTTTGCAAATAGTTGTTTTCATCACTCATTTTTTTAATTACCTCCTGCATGTCGCACATTGCATTTGGCATTCATTAATTTCTTTGTTTCTCTTGTCTCTTTCTTCACACATTTTAACGATTTCCTGTTCTGCATTTTGGAGATCACTTTCTTTTTCATAATGTTCTTTTTGTAAAATCTGCATTTCTGAAACCATCTCATCTTTATCTTGTCTAATGTGGTCTATCAATGCCTTTAAGTGTACCAATTCTTGTTCACTGTCCTCAAACTGTTTCTTGCTTTTGGACAATTGAATATCAAAATCTCTGCATTTTAACTGCATGTCTTTCTGACATCCTTCTAATTCTGCTCTTAACATTTCCTCCTTTTTACTTGCCCCATCTAAGTCAGCCCGTAACCTGTTAATTAGCTTGGTATCATTTTCTTGCATTCGCAGGAACCTATTCAAAATAAACCAGATCTTGGTGCATAGCCGTATCAGACAATCTTTCTCTGCATGTTTATCGGCTGCATTTAATAACCTTCGAAGGCAGACCTGAATTATGCTGCCTTCTGCAAAAATATTGTCTAGTTTTTCTTTCTGGACCTCACCATGAATGCGGTCATGCCATTTTAAGTCACTTTTTGATGACCAAGTCCCATGTGCATATAACTTTGCCTCTAAATATTGCACTAGCTCTGGGAATGTGGCTTCCATTTGAGACATTCTGAAATGTGTTTTTAGTGACACACTGTTATTATAAAATGGGTTCCCTTTAATGTACAGATGGCAGTGTGAGACACACTTGCCACGCCCAGTAGGTGCTCTATGATCAATTTCCCGGCCTGCAACGCACCATAAATATGTAGGGTATTTTGTATAAACTTGGGGCTTGGCGGTATTTTCTTACCGCCAAAAACAATGGTAATTTGCCAGTGACTATTCCTTGCATTCAGATTGGGTTTGGCTTTATAGTGGAATACATTTTGTTGGTGGTATTTTGGTGATCATAATTTCTTTTGTTTAGACTGTTCTTGTGATCTCTAGAGGCCTCAGACTTCTACATTATTCGGAAATACCACATTTTCATATGAAGTGCCACCTATGGCTGTTATCACTAATTTATTTACATTAGTGAGACTATGGCCCTCATTACAACCCCCGGCACTAAACCATGGCGCTATTAGCACCATGATTGGTGCCGGTATTGTAACGAATCTGCCATGGTGGAATGGGGAAATACCGCCCCATTCCAAGGTTGGCGGGGCGTTATTTCCCCATTTCACCATGGCCCTTCCCATTCCCATATTCGCCCCATAGGGCTCAATGGGACTGGGGAAGACGCTAAGTACGGTACCGCAAATTGCGGTACCGTAATTAGCACCGAGGTCCCTTTGTGGCACCCTACTTTAACGGCTGGTAAAACCAGCCGTTAAGGTCGGGTCCCGCAAAGGGACCTCATAATCAGGCGTTAAGGGTTTAATGGCGCCGACACCTTTTATGGCACCGTTAAACCATTAACGCCAGGGTGGTAATGAGGCCCTATGTTTCCATGGAGTATTCACAATAACACATGGTATTATCACTAATTTATTTACATTAGTGAGACTATGTTTCCATGGAGTAGTCACAGTAACATGTGGTATCATCACTAATTTATTTACATTAGTGAGACTTTGGGCCTCATTACAAATCGCCCGGTATGGAAACAATGGTGGCGGTAAACCTGCCGCCACCATTGTTTCCATGCCGGGCGATCACAACTCCTGCAGGCAGGAGGTGATGATCCCACCAGGTCTGACCTGGCTGGTTTAACACCGCCCACCTGCAGGTGGACAAGGAAACACTGGCAGCATTACGAGATGCTGCAGGTGTTTCCATGATCCCCATTCCCATTGAGTCCCATAGGTTTTACCGCCTCGGTTACCGCCGGACTTCTAATGAGGCCCTATGTTTCCATAGGCCTCTCTCTGCTGATTCATATACGCTCAGCAGACAATTGCATTATATTCCACTCAGAAACCACACACACATACCCTGAGTGGAATCACGCGCAAAACTGTTTATAATGGCTCATGACATTGCTTCATCAGTATAAGAAACTTGGCACATTAAACATCATTCCCTCCCCTACAGAGTATTTTCTTTTTTTTATAGGCACCAAATGAAGAACAGAAGCAAGAATACTCTCAGGCAGACTGTGTTATCACAATTTCATTTCAAAATAATACATTACCATTCTGGTGAGACAAACCTTTCTGAAATAAACATAAGAGAAACAAATGCAATAATACCACAAATTTAATTTTACATTTTCAACAAGCAAAAGAGAGATTATATCATGTGTCTTGCAACATTATAACGTGGCAGTTAAACACAGGAGAATTCCCTATCACTACACTGCCTGCCTAATAGTAGATCATTCGTCCGGCAGTCACAGCAATCTCACTCCATTTGTATATTTACCAGCTATTTGTACCTTTTCAGCATGCAAAATCTCCTGGCTTGTCATCTTTGAGCAGTGACCCAGCGCTCTCTTTTTTTCTTTCTTTAAAGCACCCAGCGAGAACATGCAGTTCAATATGCAATCTGCAGTTCTCAAGCCGGCGCCAAGTGACTAGGAAACCCCAGTATCTGAAGGTCAGTGGTCCAGCTCCTCACAGCAGCAGAACAAAGGCGACCTCACTGCAACTCCGCAAAATGTCTTCTCCCTGTAATTCTGTCTGGGACACTCCAAAAAACCTCTGTTTCCTCCCCTAAATATACGTAGATTATTGCCTCCTCCTTCCTCAACAATAGCTCACTTTTACAGAAAGCAACTGTATCTAAATGATTTCCTGGCATTCGAATTTTGCTTCCTGCAAAGACAGTGAACAGGGCGAAGAAAAATTGCCCGTTTAAAAATGAATCTCAGCCTGCCTCATGTTGCACATGGAGAACACATTATAATGTTAAGTAGTTAGAATCGTGTTAGTATTTGTTATTTAAGTTAATTAATCAAGTATCTAATGTGTCTCCTGTAAGTGAGGCATTTCAAGTGAAGAAAAAAAATGGTGTGCTTTTAGATAGGTATTGAGAAACAAAATGAGAAAAAAATGGTGTGCTTTTAAAAATAGATAGCCTGTCTTTATATAATGCTTTTAAAATAGATAGCCTGTCTTCATATACATGTCCATATGTTACCCTGGCAACACATGGCTTGCTGTACCACAGCACAGTAATAATGTGATCTCATGCAGTGGCGCTGCACTCCAAAACACGCTAAATTATACTACAGCCCTGATAGGAATAGGGTCAGCGGCTGCTGAAGGTGCGAAGACACTCATGGTTCTATTATCTAAAAAGGATTGAATCCAGCATATGGTTTCTTGTTAGAAAAGGGTGGCCGTGTCCAGGTGGTGGCAAAGAGTCTTATGATCGACCAAGTCGAACTCTGCTGAGAGGTCGAGCAGCAGTAATAATCCTGTGTTACCATTATCTCTCAGGGTGTCTATTTGTGCTTTAAGGTCGATCAGTGCCATTTCAGTTCCGTGTTGTGGTCTAAAACCTGACTGACATACTCCTAGGAGGTGGTTACATTCCAAATATTGTTGAATTTGGAGGTATGCTACCTTGTCCAAACTTTTAAGCAGGAATGGTACTGTCGTGATAGGGTGATAATTAGTGGGAATGGACGGGTCAAGTGTTTGTTTTTTTAGAAGTGGGAGGACCCAGGACTGTTTCAAATTGTTGGGCATAGTGCCAGTAGAGAATGAGCATTTATAAGTTTTGTTATGAATGGGGAGAGGTCTCGTGCAGCATCCTTTTTTAATTTGTGCAGGGCAAGGGTTGCCGTGGCAGTTGTACGGTTTGAGAGTAAGGATGACTTTTTTCAACTTCTAGAATGGATACTTTCTTAAAGTTGAAAAGGGGTTTAGGCGGTTCGTAAAGGATAAGGGGTGGGGTTTTCAAGGGCACAGGGGCCGTGATATTGTTAGAATTGGAAGCAAGGAGGAGGGATTCTTTTTTATTGTTAATTTTAGCCTGTATGGTTGTTATTTTATTGGCTACGGTACTCTGAATGCTGGTGAGAAAATTCAAGGGTGGGATGATCAGAGGAATAAGTTTGCCAGCTATAATGTTCTTTTTAATCCTGGTGGGAATATATAGCTATACTGGTAACCTGGGCGGGGGCTGTGACTTCAAGGGAGAAAGAGATGAGGAGGTGGTCGGTCCAGGGCAAGGTTGTATACATGATTTGTGTGACAGTGGGCTAGCTGATGGTAGAGGTACCATAGATGTGGAGTAAATTTGGAATGGCCGCTGCTGACTGATTAGGGTGTGCAAGCAGATAGCTGTGAGATAGTCAAAGTGCTATGAGGCAAGGCAAAGAGACAGCAGTGTTAGCACACATAGGCTAAGCTTAGTGGGCATAGGAGTCTCGGGCTGGACATGGTATAGGCAGCGCTGGCAAGGTGCTCACAGGAGTCACGAGTTGAGCATGGTATGGGCAATGCAATCAAATGCAATGCAATCAAAAAAAGGTTAATAGAATCATATGCTAGGCTTTCTAATGACGAGGCTGGCAGAGTATGCAATTTGCTCACAGAAGTCGCGGATAACACAGAATGAAAGGTCACAGGACTATGAAGCTAGGCATAAATGAACAATGCTAGCACAATAGTGACATTCACGTTAAGGTCACAGCCTGAATATAGAGCAAGCGATACTATCACAGAACTATGAGGCTAGGCATAGATAAACCGTGCTGGCACAATAGGGACATGGACATATGGTCACAGGCTAAGTATAGAGCAAGCAATACTATCACAGAACTATGAGGTAAACAGTGCTGACATAGTGGTGACATGGACACTAGGGTCACAGCCTAAATATATAACAAGTGATGCTGTCACAGAGCTATGAGGCTAGGCATAGATAAACAGTGCTGGCACAATAGTGACATGGACATAGGGTCACAGGCTATGTATAGAGCAAGCGATACTATCACAGAACTATGAGGTAAACAGTGCTGGCATAGTGGTGACATGGGCATTGGGGGCACAGCCTAAATATATAACAAGCAATGCTGTCACAGAACTATAAGGCTAGGCAAGGATAAACAGTGCTCACACGGCAGTGACATAGACCTTGGGGTCACAGACTGAGTATAGAGCAGGCTGTACTGTCGCAGTGGTCAAAGGAATGACGTGCTAGGCAAGGTATGAGTAGAGCAAGTAATATGGTCATAGTGGTCATATGCTAACGTAATCTGGTCGCTGTTGGCAGAGTAGTAATAGAGGTTACAGCTCAGCGTAGGCATAGGCTGTGAGTCCATTTGCAGCAAGTGCTGACACAGAAGACATAAAAGCGACATAAGAACACAGAAGAAAGCTCTGGTGTTGTCAATTAGAACTTGTTGAGATAGAACAATAATCCATCCTGAACTAAATGTTTGGCGTTTTCAAAAGACCAGAATTTTCACGAACAGCAGCAGCTTTTCGATGTAAGTTTTGAAGGTAGAATAGAATAGAATGGCAAAAATGACATTTTAGATGGCAGAATAGGAGTAAGATGGCCTTCTTGAGTGCTGCAATGAGCCAAAGACCACAGTAGGGGCTTGATTTAGCTGCTTAATGATCCCAGTATTTATATGATCGTGAACTCATACAATGAGAAAAGGAAGCCCCCCCCCCCCCCATGCTTGGCAACCAGTCTTTCAATGTAAGAAGTGCAAATATTGCAAACTGTGGTGGCCTGTACACACTTCAACAGAACATGCACCCCCTGGAGATGATGTCACGATTCCTCAAATGCATCCTTTGTAGAAATAAGTTCCTTTTCAATAACTGCCTGGATGCTTTCACTTGAGTTCAATGTTCGAGAATAATATGCAGTGGGATGTTTGAGACCAGTTGCTCAAAACAGCTTCAATGGCAACGTCTGTAGCATCAGGGTAAAGAATGAAGGGCTGGTAATAACTCTCACAACCCCATACATGTTGGGTTGAGTTTGAAGTCATGAGGACTTAGGGTCATATGTATTCCTGTGTTGCTGTTTATGTATCCATGGAATTCCCTCTGGTCTGGTGTGTGTCACTTTTTTGTTCTGGCGTATAAATCATGCGTGGATAAATGAAACAAGAATTTGTGTACATGCTGTTTATGTGTCTACAGGGATGCAGGAGGCAACAGAAATGTATTCACATACACCCAGACAGACAGGCCCCGTAGGTGGGTAAAGATGGAATCCATTAAACACTGGAAGACGGCGGTGGCATTACATAAACCAAATGGAAGTACATGATATCTGTAATGCCCCAACAATGTTTTGAAAGCAATCTTTCCATCAGCTTCTTCTTTAATACAAATGAGATACTCTCCTCTCAAAATGAGATTTTGAATATGTTGGAGTACTATGTGGATTTCCAAAATGCCACGTATCACGGGAGTGGATAACAATCCTTGTGTGTAATTTAATTCAGTTCATTCAGGCTTCTGTAGTCGATGCAAGTGTGGAAACACCTCCCGCCCCCCATGGGGGGAAGAATATGTGATGGAGCTATGTATCCTTTGTCTAGAATGCCATTGAAGTACTTCTTTAATTCTTCCTTTTTTAGTGATTCTTATGAGATCACATTTAAGCTCCATCTGAGCCTAATGTATGTATACACGCATCACTTCAGTGGACATCTGCCTAAGGCCGGGTTCTCCATTCACACACTTCAGAGTGCAGCTATGACCACGAAAAATGTGGTCTAGCTGGACGCGTAATGGCTGCGCCCTTTACACCAGACTTGCCTCAACAACCTCTGCCATTAGATTAAAGCGAAAACCTATGGCAATTATCAGTCTAGCTGTTCACAGTCTCTAGCACTAGCGCTCTGTTGTGACCTCCCTCACCATCCATCCACATTCCTAACCTCTTGGTTTGCTTACTGGAGCCTAGCCAGCCCTCCTAATTCGTAATCCTGGCCAAATGCACACACGCACTCTAAGCCTTTTCTGAGAATCTTCCCATACCTGGACATCGGTCCCTGAGGGTGTTCCTACCACAAAGTGCTTTGAGGCCATAGAAATGGGTAAAGGTGCTTTATATCTAATAATTACTACTACTGCTACTACACCTACTAATGGGGTTAGGTATTAAATCCTGCCATGAGAAGCAGGCATATCCTGAAGGAGCTTAATTTCACAGTTGTACAGATGAGTGGTGGCAGGGATATGTCTTATGAGGCAGAACACACATTTTGGAAACTCAGATATTGTTCTGGTAAATTCTGTATTGAGCATATGTATGGAAAGGAGTCCTTCTCAGTATCGGATGAAATCACGCCGTCAAGCATGGTGCTTTAACATCAAGATGTGGTAAAATGTACAGAACCAAAGATGAGTGTCTAAGAGTTTCACTTGATGTATGGATTATGATGTGTCAACCAAGGTAGGCCTAGCACAAGGGTTTAAGAAAGCATTCTTACGACATTCTTGCATTGCATTTTGCATCCCTTATTGGAAATTCGAATCCTGGTGTGTGTTCTTTTTAACATCTTTGAACCCCTTTTTGCATTGCTTTGTGTGTTCCTTTTTGGAAATTCGAATCCTGGTGTGTGTTTTTTAACATCTTTGTACCCCTTTTGCATTACAATTTGCATCGTTTTGCAACTTCTATGCCACCTGGTGAGTTTGTGCTAGGATGGTGCTGTGCAGCCACTCCTCTTTCCTTCAACTATACCCTGCTGCCCCTATGGCACTCAGCATCTCCCCTATCTACTGTAGCTACTACACTATCACCTATCACCCCTCTCTCACAAAATCTGGAAGGAAAAAGTATAAAAAAAGCATCCTGAAAACGAACCCTACCTATCGATCGCAGCCACTGTTGTCAGTGCAACTTTGAGACAGGTCTTCAATGATATCTTCACTGTCCCCTCCCCAGATCTATGGACTCCTCATCTCATCTCTACTCCCACCCCCTCTCACATTCTCTCCCATTAATGGTGGCACCAAATGGGCAGTCCTCTTAGTGAGCTTTGCATCATCCAGGTGTGTCATTAATATCTATCACACTGCAACTATATTGGTTCACAGCCCTCAACCTAACATCCTTCTGTTTGACCGGTATCTCTCTCATCAATTTCCTTCCCACACCTGCAACTCTCTCTTCCACCCCCCCCCCTCCGACTGGTGTACAGTGCCCCTGTATCCCTCCTTGGAAAACATTCAAAGGTGGAGACCTCCTGCACCTAGCAACACTTAATGTGTGTTCAGCCATCAAACACTTTGCCGACATTTGCATCCTTCTTGAAGACATTGACCTTGACACCCTCGCTCTTACCGAAACATGGTTCAATACCATCTCAGTCACTGCTTTTGACTCCCTTCTCCCTGATGGCTACAAGATCACCTTCAAGCCTCACCCTAACCCTGCTGGCGGCGGGGTTGCTCTGATTTTCCCTGAGTCGGTCTCTCCCTCCCTCAAACCATCCCAGCCTTACTCTTCCTTTGATAGCCTGGTTTGCAAGCTGGTCATCTCTCCCTCCTCCTCTCTGGCCATTGCCACTATCTAAAGGCCACCTGGCCCTTCCACCTTGTTCCTCTCCGAATGGGACGATTTCTAATCCTTTCTTCTCCTCACAAGCACCTCTAAACTCCTTTTCATGGGAGTTTTCAACATCCATCTGGACTCCTCAATCACAGCATCCACTGTCTTCCGTGACTTTTGCACCTCACTCTCCCTCTCCCTTCTCCCTTCTCCCTTTGGGTCTGACCCACTTGGCTGGACACACTTTTGATGCCTTCATACACTCTGATCCCTCACTCTCCTCCCCACCCATCACTCCTCTCTCTTGGTCAGACAAATATCTTCTCTTCTCTAACCTGGATCCTATCAGCCCCCAGACCTCATCTTTTCCAGCCATGCCAACCTCGTTCAGGAGCATCCATCCGATGAAACAAGAGTCAGCTGCTGCCTTCACATCTAACTTCATTCCTCCTCCCCCACTGTAGACTCTACTGCTGACTCAGCTCTCAGCAACCTCCATCTTTGCATTACTAACGCTCTGGACATTTCAAGCCACGGTCATCAGGATCCACCTGAAACCTGCCTCTTAGTGTAACACCTGGTATGACTCTAAACTTGCAGTCCTGAAACACAAGTGCAGAGCTGCACAACGGAAGTGGCAGACCTCAGGCTCACCCTCTGCCAAACTGGCCTGTCTCCTACTCCAAAGTCAATACTGATTCTCCATCCGCACTGAGAAAAGGGCCCACATCCAGGCTCACGTTTCTGGTGCATCTGACAATATGGATGTCCTATTTAAAATCTGCAGGGAACTAGCCAACTCTTCTACAGCCTCATCATCACCTTTTCCCTCCCAGGCCCTATGAAATGCACTTGCCACACACTTCATTGCAAACTCTCAGGGCATCATGTGCACGCTGGCGTCCCTCTCCCATCCACCCTCTGCTTTCCTCTTCTCCTTCTCTCCTACCACACCCAATGAGGTCACCAGAGTTGTCCGCCATGTGAAAAACTCCTCCAAACAGGTTTCCCTTTGCTCCTCCAGAACCATTAAGCACACTATTGACTCTGTTGCCTCTGCACTTTCTGATTTCTACAACCACTCTTTTGCTTCTGGATCTTCCCCTCCTCCATCAAGCACTTATTTGTGCTACCCCTCCTGAAAAAACCTTCTGCAGGCCCACCTTGTCCAGCCAAATACTGCCCCACATGTATCACATCCTTCCTTTTGAAATTCTTGGAGAAGCTTGTCTTCCCCCAACTGCCCCAGCACTTTGAATTTATTGGTTGCCTCCATGAACATCAGTCTGGATTCTGAGAATCCAGAGCCACGGAAACTGCTCTTCTGAACACCCGCAAAGAACTGCTAACATTTCTTGATTCCAACTCACCAGCTGTTCTAATACTACTTGATCTCTCCTCTACATTTGATACGGTTTAAGACTCCATCCTCATAAAACAGCTCCATGATACCTTAGGAATCTCAGAGCAGGTACTGGACTGGCTGACCTCCTTCCTCAGTGACTGTCCGTCCCAGGTTATTCTGGACTCTTTCTCCTCCCCATCTCTATCTCCACCTGCGGCGCCCCCCCAGGGCTCCAATCTTTCTTCCTAGCTCTTTAACAGCTACCTTCCTCTGATTGGAAACCTCATTTCCACCTTCTACTTAAACTTCCAGTGTTATGCAGATGACACACAATTCTTGTTCAAACTTCCATCTGATCCTCTTCTTACTTCCTCCATTATTCTTGGCTGCCTATCTGCCATCCTGTCCTGGTGTACTTTCAATAATCTTTGCCTCAACACCAGCAAGACTGAGATCATTCCTACTGGGACTCCTGCTCCCTTTTTCTGTCCCTCACTCTGGCCTTCCTCTGTTGGCTCTCCCCATTCTCCTTCATCTGAAGCCAGAAACCTTGGAGTCATCTTCGACTCCTCTCTTTCCTTCTTCCCTCAGATTCAGGACCTTACCAAGAAGTCCCACTTCCATCTCCACCTCCTCAAAGGAATTCTTCTTTTCCTCACTTTCCCCTAGAAGCTCAATGTCTTTAGAGCTCTGGTTCTGTCTAGACTACACTACTGCAATAGCCTTGTTCTTAATCTACCCCCTTCTTCTCTATGACACCTTCAGCCAGTCCAGAATAGGGCTGTGAGACTAATCCTTGGCCTTAAGCCCAGGGACTGCGTCTCTCCAGCCTGAAAATCTCTCCACTGGCTCCAGTTGCTGCCAGGATCAAATTAAAATCCCTCGGCATCCTCAACAAGGCTGTCTGGGGCCAAGGACCACACTACCTACAACTTCATCTCACTAAACACCTTCCCTCCAGATCTGTATGTTCTTCCGGCACCAACTCTTTGTGTGTCAAGCGCTTCACAAAACAGCAAGCTGGTGGGCGGTCCCTTTCCTCTGCTGGCTCCCTCTTATGAAACAGCCTCCCCCTTCCTCTTCGTCTTCAGCTGGACCTCCTCAAATTCTCGAAGATCCTCAAGAGTTTCCTTTTACCTCCTCCTTCCCTTCCTCCCTCCTACGCTATATCTCACATTTGCTGAGATTGGTGACCATGGCCCATATGTGTCCTCCTGGGTCCTGGCCTACCACACCCAATCACCTACAGCCTACACCTAGCACTTTGCTTTCACACCCACCGGCCTATGCCACCACAGGCCTGCACTTAGTTATTTATTGGCGGTTGACCACTCCACTTAGGCACTTAAAGCTGCTCAATCACTAGCGCTTCCCTCATGATACACATGGCACTTTGCTTCCCACTCCTCATCCCTTCTCTCTCTCTGCACTTGCACGTTCTGAATGCTCACAAAGCCTAATAGGTCCACATTTTTCTTCATTGTGATGTTTGAATTTCTTTCCCATGTTCCCTCCCTGTTGCCCTATCAGTGCTTTAAAACACAATTTACTTGATGTATAAGCAAATTACAAATGCACAATAAAATAAAAATAAAAATAAATACAATCAAATTAAGTGGTTTCCTGATGTCTATTTTTAGCAAGAATGGGAGATGCCGCATGCTGTCTAACAGGACCTGAGCCTAATGGGATTCCATCAAAAACTCTACTCAAGGTCATCTTGTCTTGTAATGGCTTAGCAGAGTTCTGGACAGCAGAAACATTAATGGTGTTTCCAGATGCTCTAAATTCAATTAGAGCAAACGTGAAAGTTGAGCAAGTGCACCATAACAGTATACCTACAAGAGCAAATAATGTACCTGGAAGCAGCCGTTAGACTCCTGCTATTCCTGGAGCAGAAAGGCTGCGTGACTTTTTTATCATTGTTTTTTCCTTTCCGTCTGACAGAAAGTCCATTAGTTTACGAATGGCTTTGGGGTAACACAGAGGAGATATTCACAGATAATGCTATATTCTTCTGCAATAAAAGAGCAGATAATTTGAATGTCTCTCTTCTCTACTTTTGTCAATGATCCATGAAGAGCACCAAGCTGCATTGGTTCCGTAGCTCCCTCAATAGAGGGTGCAGGAGTCGGAGTTTGTATTCTGAACTTGTGGTGGGCAGAGTAAGATCTTCTCTCCCAAGTATTTTGGTTAGGCAGTGACCAATTCACTTGTGAATAACTTGATCCATCAGTGCATGCAATGTCTCCTGCTCAGGTGCATGTACCAACTCGTCCTTTTATTTGACACAAAGGCACCAAAGGAACTCTTCTCTGAGTTATTTTAGGCCATTAGGAATTAGGGTCTAAATGGTCGAAGCAGCTGCTATAGGATACCAGATCCTGATTTCCTTGTTTGATGTCCACCAATTGGCTCTGTGCACTTGACACCAGGTTCAGAGACTAGACTCGAAAACCTCCAAGAATACTTTCTCATAATCAGAAAAAGTCTATCAGAATAGGAGGTTTGTCAGAAAGGTAGGATGCTTCCCAGGCAAGAGCGCTTCCTGTAAAAATGATCAGTATATAACACATTTTGCCCTTGCTATGCAGCAATTGAAGGGGACAGCAAATAAATTGTATCTTGCAGTGATTGTGGAATTCAGAGAATTTGAGTGGATACCCATCATACGACAACACTGAGGCGTGGGCTATGGTATTTTCAGTGAGAGTGGCTACTGTATCTCAGTTTATGGCTTGCTTAATCATTGAGATTTCTTCTTCAAGTTTGGTCCTCTCCAACTTAAAGGCACAGTGTACTTTGTGCTTCCTCTGTACACCGTCCATCCCCAAATTTCAATTAAGCATCTTGAAACTGTTTTGGAGTACATTGACCCAGCGCGATTACCTGATGACTTGTGGGTTGTTCTCTCTGGGGATTCCAGCTTGGCCTCCAAAGTCCTCAGGATTCAAAGTAACTCGGTAACCGGACCTAGACTGGTCCCTTAAGCATTTAATACTCAGGGCAGCCTGAAACTAGCTGTTTTTGAAATTGAAATTGGTTATTTATAATGGTCTTAATACCCAGAGGCGTCTAAGCGTGGACCCAGGTATCAAATCTGTATTTCTCTGTGTTGTCTTGCTTCCAAGGCAAACATGTTGTCTCTGAGCTTTCTTACACCATGATAAGGCTTCCCCTGATTTTTGTGATGACGAGAGAGTGCAGGCACCGACAGATGAAGCTAGAATGGTGTTGGATCAAGGCTAGTGCAGCGTATAGGGAACAGCACTAGGAGTTTGAACTCAGGAGAAGAACGGCCAATAATCTGGGGACAAGGGTGGCAGGCAGCAGGAGCGGGAGGAGGCAGGACTGCAATGTCAGAAAGGAACTAAAGGAACAACGGAAAGGGCTCAGGAGGAACACGAGCTGGAAGCTGACATGGTGAACCAGAAAGAAGATAGGTCAGGGAAAATGAACAGGAATGAGCCTAGCAGTAGTACGGTAGAGACAAACACAGCAAGGAAGGCCAACCAAAGGGCGCACTGCAAGGGAGCATTCAGATGCACCTGCTGCTAATGAACCCTCTGGCCAGAAGGAGGTTGGTTGCCAGCAAGCAAATTGCCCTGGTTAACCTGGACGCATGCCAGATTGCAAATGTGGAGGAACTCGATGCCTGTCGACTGCGCGTAGGAGAGAACCTAGCGGCACCCAGGAATCAGGTGCTGCGCACAATGCCTGCCCTTCTTTGCTGCACTCCCAGTACCGCCGCCACAATCCCTTTACTTAACAGACTCAGAATTAGGTGCCATCATGGATACAGAAGACAGCAGGGAGCAGTCTATCTGGGTAAGTGCCACAGCAGGGTTTAGAACAGTGTGTGAGATGCCCTGCTACAGGAAGGGTTCACCATGGGAGTGTCAGTCCACAATTGGCAGGAAAGGTAATGTTGTAACTTTGGATGCAAACCAGCACAAAGTACCCTTTTTCACCCCAGTATTGTAGTTCTGGGAGGTCACTTTGACATGAACAAGTGGTGGAGGGAGGTGAACTTAATCTGAAAAGCAATTTTGTCAAAATATCTGCAAGTGGCAGATGCCTGCATTAAATGGTCACGTTAACGTCATTTACAGTGGTGGAAATGGAACAAATGTAAAGGGGGATCCCACAAGGGCTGGAGTAGGGGCAGAGTTTGGAGGTGGGGCAGGGTTCCAATGAGGCAGAGTTTAGGGGTGGGGGGCGGAGCGGACAGTTAAACTACGCTTAAAGGAAATGTTCAAAATAATAGTTTTAAATTGCTGCAATTCCTTTCATGTTGCTTCTTTCCAATAACTATGTTCACCTTTTAAACCCAGCAAACTATAGTACAATATTCCCTGGACAACAAAATATATAAATATGACATTTGTGCTTTGATGACAATTTTATGTGGTCTTGTGGGTAAGCATCAACATCGGGAACATGCAATCTGGGTAAAATCCTGTTAGTCAAACACCAGGATTGCCAGCCTCAAAAACAGCCAAGGAGTGTTGTGACTGCCATCTGTAGAAAAAAAAGTGACACTGTCTACCCACATGTATCCTTTCCTTGTACCCTAAAAAGCAGCACAGGGTTCACAATCAGGGAAGATAACTTCTCCAGTCTTCAGGATTGTAAACTATCTTACCACATGACATCCTGGGCCACAATTCATGACTCACTTGCACTCTGATCTCCCCTTGCCATCCCACTGTTTGGCTTTCAAAAATGCTCTGCTTTATAAAAGATGGCCTGAAAAGTGCACAAACCATAGAAAGGTGCACATCAATATTTTGAAGGATTTATATATGTGTGTGCACACATTACCATTATTTGTGTACTTTTCAAGCTATCCTATATCAACTAAAGGAGACATATGGGAGGCATAATGTGTACAATTGTGACATTCTCCCCCATCTTGACTGAGAGACAGGCTACAAATACCAGTATCCTTGCTTGCATATTTCAACGAGCCCACAGCTGCACGTGTGTTCCCTCGTGGGAGCTGGCTGCTCGGTAATGTAATCTGATGTTGGTGCGCTCACACAGAACAGATTTGATCACCAACTCTAGGCATCTTTGAAAGTCAGTGAATCTGGGGCTCAGAGCCAGGCCGGGGCTGAGGCAGACCGGGTCTCGAGATCTGGCCAGATGTATATATTCAGTGAAACAACTTTATTAAAGGGACGTTATGGTTAAGTTGCACTACTAAAAACCTATGAAATTCAGTGAAAAAACTTTGTTGAAGGGATGTTATGGTTACAAGTAAAACCAAAAAAACCACACATTCGCCGGTTATGGTAAGCTAAGCCCCATAACTCACACCACCACCGAGCACTGCTAAGACTAACACCCAGGACTTCAAAGATAACATCACAAATGTCATTGATGACATCACTGATGATATCAAATATGAAATTAATTTTGATGAAAAGTCCCTATAAGGGGTTATGTTTATCGTGTTGGTAACAAGATGTCATGGGTGATCGGGAGACCTATCATGAACTACTTAATGTATTACAGAATGTGCTCAGCTGAACAAAACATTATATTTTAATTATATTGGAGTGTTGTTGTTAATGCAGGAGCCTAATCATATGTATATATGGGCAATGGCCGCAGCATGCACCATAGAAGTACAATATTTTTAATCCGATAATTTTGGATAGTAAAATAATGAATACTACCTTATCAGAGTTTTGAGTAATGTTAAACATGGTGTAAATAGCTAACAATTCAAGACTTACTAAATGTTTGTGTTAGCACAAACAGTGCAAATGAAGACCCCCAATGCATACAAATATGAGGCGCATACAGGGAAACTAAAGTAAGGAAGAAAGAAAAAAGAGCATCATAAAATGTCAATAACATTAAAGTTCAACTTCATGTATACAAATGCATTGTGTGTGTGAGGCCTGCTTATTGTCCCATGTACGTGCACCATGCGCTGAGACCAAACGTTTAGGAAAGTACTTTAAGAACACACAACAAGCTTAAGGTCTAGATATATAGCACCATTTGCATTTTCATATTGTGACTGTCAGTGAACAAAAACACCTGGCCTCGAAATGTTAGTGAACAAAAACAAACTAGTGGCCTAGATATTTTATGTCATCAGTGATGTCACACATTACATGTGTGATGTCATATTTGTTGTCCTGGTTGTTAGTCTTAGTATTGCATACTGGTGGCGTGAGTTATGGTTGGTTAGCTTACCATAACTGGTGAATTTCTGGAGGGTTTCGGTTTGACTTGTAACCTTAACGTCCCTTAAACAAAGTTGGTTCACTGAATTTCATAGGTATTTATTAGTGCAACCGATCCCAAGAGCAGAGGTCATGAAAGCTGCAAATGGAAATTTTGCTCAGTTGGGTTTTATAGACAGATCTCTGCAGTGGAGACTTTCTGTATGCTGACTAAATTGGTCAGCGTGTCCCAGTTTAAAGGAACAAAGCACAGGAACTGAGAGGTTGAATGAGCTGTGAAGGGCATGTGTGTATATGAGCATGTCATTGGCGGCACGGCCTTTGCAGGCAGGCCTACTGCTGGAGCCCACTGTCATGTATTTTTAGCCCACTACCCAGCAAGTAGTGCCCCCTCCCTCCCTAAAATCTATTCTCTGTTTCTGACCTATATCTGAACTAGAGTAGCATATGTTTGCTTTATGCATAAAAAGTGGTTTGGGGGTAGCAAAGAGGAGATTTGCAATGCCGTTGGGTCGAGAGCAAATTAAAACATGTTCTGCGCTTCAAGCCACCTAATTGTAATCACAGGGCCTTCAGAACGAATATATCCATATCTCCTTACAGCCTTTGTATTCAGAAACACTTCTCTTATGAATTTCATATATAGTGAAGAGAATTGGCAGAAAGTATAACCTATTTTGCAGAAAATATTCGGTATCGGGACACAGGTCCTAAAAAAAAATACTTGACTAATTAGTGTAAGCAATGAACAACAGAGGCACGAGAAGAGACATCACACGAAGTGGCGTCCCGTAGAGCCAGGTAATGCTTTCAAAACAGACCTATTTAGTGCATTGCACACATCCGCTTTAGCTTTGCAGGAAACCCTTCCACCCATCCCTATCTCTCAGTTATAAATCGTCCAGTCCTACCTTCTCTCTTCCTTCCAGTCTTTACTACTCCCGTGCTTTCTCTTATTTTGTTCCTTATTTTTTCTTGAATGTTCCCTTTGTTGCCATTCTAGTCCTTGATGCCACCTATTCTACCTTCTCAATCATTTAATATGTTCCTTCTTCTGTTTCCAGTCTACACTCCCTGCTGGATTTGACTGCTTCATTCCTTCAAGTCCTTCCTTCTCTTTCTTGTTCCTTTTTATATTCAGGTATTTGATAGTTTATTTTTATTCCTTGATCTGACCTACCATAACTTCTCTCTCAAGTGGATTTCCACCTCACTCCTATCACACATTGAGGCTCATTTTCGAGTTCCCCTTAATTTGGGGGCAGGGAGGCAGTACAGGTAGAGTATGTAGGAAGAATTAGTATTTTTTAATATCTTTGGACCTTAGCTAGTCATCTTCAGGCTTCATTCTTTGCCTTTCCTTCATATTAACCAATCACCTCTATGTGCCAGAAAAAGGACAAACTCTAGATGCAGGGAAGACCACCAGACCCATCTAAAGTAAGACACTTTATACATTGAATTTCCTCCACAAAAGAACAAGCACTGTCACTGCCCCCTTTCTGTAACGATCACACTAGTCTCTAACCCCTCCATCTCTAACTCCTACAACTACTGCCCTTCTCTACTCGTCCTTTCTCTGAGTCCTTTGGTATGTTATCTTCCACATCTCCTTTCCACCTCCCCCCCTCTCTCCACCCTTCCACCTTCTCCTTTCCGCCTACTCTCCTCTTTCCTCCTAATGCCTAGTCCTCTTCACTATCCTCACCCCCACTTCTCCAGTCACGCTCCTTCCTTCTCTCACCACCCTAACCTTCTTTACCACCCTACCGCCAGCCACTCTGCCCTCATGAACACTGCTCTCTGGAACGCCAGATCCATCTGTAATAAAACCATAGCTATTCTTGACTTATTCTTTTGCCTTAACCTTCATTTCTTATGTCTAACTGAAACCTGGATTCCCCCTCATAACACCTCTGTCCCCGCCTCCTTAACGACCTCCTCTTCCCCCTTCACCCAAACCCCCCGCTCCTCTGGCCGTGGGGGAGGCGTTTGACTCCTCTACCACCCCAAATACATCTCCTCCTCTTCCTCTCCAACTCTCCCTTCTTTCCGTTCCTTTGAATTCCTCTATAAGTTTTTTTTCCTCTCCCCACCCTATGTCCTTCCTGATCATCTATCGTCCCCCTGGCCCTCTCTCTTCCTTCTATGAAGACCTTGATCATCTTCTCTCGCTTATCTCTCCCTCCCCCTCTCCTCTTTCAGTACTTGGCGACTTTAATATTCATCTTCCTTCTCCCCCTCAATCTTCTCCCCTCTTCTCCATCCTTGACTCCTACCTCCTCTCCCCCTTCCTCCATCCCCTACTCACTCCTCTGGCTCCACTCTTGACCTCATCTTCAACTCTTCCTATCCCTCTTCCCCTGTCTCTTCTCTTCCTGTTTATCTCTCTGACAATGCCTTACTCTCATTCTCCCTTTCTCCTCTCTCGCAATCCCCTACTGCTAATCCCTCCAATTTACTCACGTCGTGACTTTCGTGACTTCGACGCTACCCTATTTTTCGACACCTGCTCTTCTTCTCTTCCATCTCTCCATGACTTTTCTTTATTCTCTGCGGACGATGCTCTATCCTCCCTTTCCTCTTCTATCTCCACTTCCCTTGATCAACTTTTCCCCCTTTCTCTCTTCTATCCAACCCGGAAGCCTTCTCAAACCTGGCTTACTTCCCATCTCCTCTCTATGCGGCACCTTCTCTGATGGCTAGAGAGACTCTGGCTCAAAACTCCCTCGCTTTCTACTCAAACCTCTTACTTCTCTTACCATGCACTATACAACTCTTGTCTTGCAGCGGCCATATTCTCCTACTACTCTAACCTTCTCCAGTCTCAAGCCTCCCACCCTTGTCATTATTTTTCAAATTATCTCTTGTCTTCTCTTTCCTCCTACTCCTGATCCCTCATCCAACTCCACACTTTCTCCCTCTGACTTTGCTAACTTCTTCTCCTCCAAAATCCTCACCCTCTGGCAAAAAAACAACTTCCTCTCTGACTCCCCCCTCTCATCTTTCCCCCTCTCCTCCCTCTTTCTTCATGTCCATCTTCTCACATGTTTCCCCTTCCGAAGTCTCCTCCCTTCTAACAAAAGCCCACTCCACGTCTGCCCCTTCTGACCCTCTTCCCTCCGTTCTTATCCCCAAGATCTACCCTCTTCTTATCCCTTACCTTACCACTTTCTTCAACACCTGCCTTTCCTCATCAACCTTTCCCTCTGCTTTCAAACATGCAACGATTATTCCTATTCTAAAGAAACCCTCTGCCGATCCACTTATCACTGCTAACTACAGACCTATCTCCATTTTACCAATCCTTTCTAAGCTTCTTGAGCGCCTTACCTACTCTCATCTCTCATCCTTTGTCACTTCTTCCTCTCTCCTTCTTCCCTTTCAATCTGCCTTCAGTCCCAAACATTCCACAGAAACTGCTCTCACCTCTATCCTTAACTCCCTCCTCTCTGCTCGACATGCCAAGCAATCCTCTATCCTTATTCTACTTGATCTTTCTGCAGCTTTTGACACTGTCGATCATCCTCTCTTGCTCCACACTCTTTCCTCCTTCGGGTTTAAAGGCACTGTTCTAAAATGGCTATCCTCTTACCTCTCCTCCTTTTCCTTCGCTGTATCATGGGGTGGCCAGATCTCTCCTTCCTTCCCTCTTATTTACGGTGTTCCTCAAGGTTCTGTACTTGGTCCTTTCCTCTTCTCTCTTTACACCTCCCTCATTGCCCCTGTTATCTCCTCATTTGGCATCTCCCACCATTTTTATGCTGACGATACTCAACTCTTTCTCTCTTTCTCCTCCTTCTCAACTGACCTTCACCTTAAACTCTCCTCCTGCCTCACTGCTATCAAGAACTGGATGTCCTCCTGCTTTCTCTCTCTTAACACTGATAAAACCAAAGTCATTTTCTTCCCCTCTAACTCTCTTCCTCCTCCCACTCCACCCCCTTTTCATTCACTTTCCTCCCACCAATCTCCCTATCTCTCCCCAGGCTTGTAATTTAGGCGTTCTCTTTGACTCCTCTCTCACCTTCTCCCAACACATTTCACTCACCTTTCGCACCTGCCGATACCACCTCTACAATATTCGCAAAATCCGTCCCTCCCTCACATTCCACGCTACCAAACTCCTAATTTCCTCTCTTATCTTTTCCCGCCTCTTCTACTGCTCTTCACTACTTTTTGGACTTCCCGCATCTCATCTTGCCCCTCTTAAATCCATCTACCACTCTTCTGTTCATACCCTTTGTCTCCTTACCTCCCGTGACTCCATCTCTTCCTCACTCTCTTACCTTGGCTGGCTACCATTTTACTTACAGCTAAAATTGTGCCTTTTCTTCAAATCCCTCCATGGTCTTGCTCCTCCTTATCTCTCCTCCGTTCTCTCCTTCTACTGCCCCTTGCGTTCCCTTCGCTCCGCTGATCATTTCCTTCTCACTGTACCTCCATCCCCCTGCACTTCCTCCCGTTTCCGCTCCTTTCAACTCCTTGCACCTCTGCACTGGAACTCACTCCCTCTCACAATCTGCTCTACCACAACCTTCACCTCATTTCGCACTTCCCTTAAATCCCTCCTCCTCCACTCTCCTCCTTAAATACTCCCCCTCTGCCCTCATTAATTCCCCTCCCCCTCTCCCTTCCCTCTGATGTTCTCTCTCCCCTCCCCTCCCCCTCCTCTCTCATCTCCATCCCCCCCACACCTAATCCAACTCCCCCCAACTTCAGTTAATTGCTCTTTGCACTGTTTTGTCGAATGATTCATGATGTAATTTTGCTCCCACTGTTATTTTGTTGTTGCTATCTTGTATTATGTTGTTCCACTGTACAGCGCCTTGGTGTAAAGTGCTCTATAAATCAATCAATCAATCAATCAATCAATCAATCAATCATTTGCATACATAAACATAATCACAAACTGCACCTGCGTTATTGTAAAAGCTTTAGAATAAGCATATATTTTTCTTAGTTTAGGAGAACCCCAAATATTCAGCAGATATGCAAGTCCAATTAAAGCATTATAGATTCGGTTCTTTTTGGAGTATGTTATATTTCTCTTTTCTCGCTCCTCATTGCATGTTTTTTTGTTTTTTAAATGATGTCTCTTCTTGCACTAAAGGAACAATTTTCAAATTCAAATTGGTATGCAGCATATTTCATTCATCTTTTGGTACTGAAAGCTTAAGGATGATATTTGTGCCCAATTAGACACACAGCCAATCACCCTATATGAAGATTATTAATGACTTATTTCATTATGCCGCAAAAACAAGGCAATGGTGTCTTTTATATGGGCTTGCCTCTGCTTTTGCCCCATGGGTTACGACCTGCCTTCTTCTTAGTTATGCACGACACATCCCTCGAATGCCCAAACTCTGCCTAGGGTCACACCTGCAGTCTTCAGTACACGTTCTTCTTAGGTCACTAACAGGAAAACCAAAAGCTTTATATTCAGGAGTACCAAAATTAACAAGCCAGTCCCAAGCCATCCGACCGGAGGCAGCAGATCCAGTTTGCTCAAAACATAAAGGTTTTCAAATCACTCTAGGAAAAAGCCCAGGCAATGTAGCCCAAGCCAAAGGTCCAAATGTTTTGTTTGTCTTCTCCCTGCACCTTTTAGACCTTTTTCGACCAAACCCGCCCCCTTCACAAGGCTCTGTATGTATTCTTTATCATTTTCCCTCCTACTCCATGCTCTCACCTGTCACCACCCCTGTCACCACCCCTCAAAATGTTCCAGCCTTTACTCTTTCGACCAGTAGACAGCATTCTTGTTCATCCCCCATACTTCCTTCTATCCTTCCTGCATTTATCTTTGTATGAACAATAAGCATACTGTTTTCAAGGACCATTTTGCTATTTCATTGTGTTCTCTGAATCTTTTCTCCATGTTCAGCTTCTTAAACCTGCCTTTTATTTTGTAATCCTGCATGCTCATGCGCCTCCCACTGATCGGGCACTTTTCAGGCCTGACAAATCTAACCCACTCTAAACCCCAAAACTAAGTGTTAGTATCAGTGTAGTAAACTACACACAGAATATACTGTACAAATTATTTAGCTCATAACATCTCCTACAAGATACATGTAGGCTTCTCCCTGTCATCAAATGTTGGCCACTTGCTCTGTAGAGTGCACATGTGCAGAGTAAAAGCAGCATACACATGCTTATGCCGTCTTTTGCCTTGCATTTCTGCACTCCACCATGCGAAGGACGTAAACGCTGCCTACAATGCGTGCATGGCAGCAAGCATTACCAATGGATCTCTATGGAGTCTTACGGTTTTGGGCTAGCACTTAAATCCATAGGGATCTCCAGCATTCGCGCCAGGATGAAAACGCATGTCGGACTAAATGCTGAGGCATTTTTATGGCACAGAGGAAGGGAGGAGGAGGCACAAAGACAAGTTGAGTTCTTAACCTTCTCTCTGCCATACTTATGGACAAAACGTAGCCTTGACATGGATGCATGCCGTAAAAGCCTTACACAATTCTGGTACACCATGCTTTTACATTTCGGCTCTGATGAATATGAGCCCCATTGTATTTCATCCTATTTGTTTTTCTGTTCTTTTTTCGTTCCTATATTTCTTTCTACTTGTTGTCCGACCTCTCATAACTTCATATATTCATATAGTCTCTGGATATGAAGGGGGCGGTGGTGTTGCGGTTTATTTCGCACTCAAACTCAACTCTGGAAGTTCCTTTCCCCCCAGTCAAGGTGGTGCACAACAAAGCACTATTATTTTGTTACGGTTCAATTTGGTAAGGCTTCCAAACTGTCTCACACACAACCCCAACAAATACCCGGTTCCACAAGCGACTAGGAACCAGGCCGGTGTGTAGTAGGAATATAGATGTATTAATCAATTGAAACCAAATGTGACAGACTAACATCATCCACCAATACTGTGGCAACACAAGAACAAAAATGACTTCCGTAATGTCACCAACAGACATAATACAAAGATATGCAGTCACAATTTCCCACAACTTTCTTTTCAAATCACCCACCAATGCAGACAAAGAACAATTCAAGGCACACAGTGATTGCTGATGTGGTTATAATACTTTTTCTCCCAGCAAACCCACACTCCAAACATCAATTAGACTTGGCGCCTCTGAATTGAAGGCCAGTGGCAGAGAGTGGGAAAACAATGAGAAAATAGTTTTGGGTTCTGATAGAAAAATGCACTCTTTGGAAAAAGTGATTCAAGGGTAAACATTGTTTGTACTTGTTACTACAGATGCAATATGAGGGATAAAAAACATTGTTTTGCCACACATAAAAAGAACAGGCAGAGCTTCGTGGTTTGAGTCAGGGCACTATGGGAACAAATGGGCAATTTCATTTTTTCCACCACACATGCAAAGGAAATATAAGGCTTCACAATTCTGATTTAAAATGAAGTGGAATCAATAGGGAATTCCGTTTGCACCCTGCACACTTATTTGGAAACAGGGTTTTGGGGATTCATTCTTTCGTATTTAGGACCCCTCTTTCTGTACCGAAGTCGGGGTTTTCTTACAAATAGTCAATCAAATCTTTATATCTATAATGGCTCAAAAACACTCTTGGAGGAACTTGTAAGTTCTGAATGCTAACAAAACCCATCATGTGATTTCTATAGGGGAATTAATTGATTTACTTTAATTAAATATGATAAGGATCTACACAGAAAAACAGGTTTTTTGCTATGGGGAAATAACTAGAACAATACTTGATACTGCAGGGCCTACACAATCTAGGACTTTGGGATAGTTTTACTTACAGGAGAAGCCATGCAGTGGCTATCAGGGAACAGCAGGGAACATGTGGGACATCAAAGGTGTCAGTCAAGGATAGTGCCCTCTGGCTCCTCCAAGGGCATGGTTCAAAGGTGATTATGTCACCTTTAAAAAAAAAACAAGTCTGGATTGAGCTTTGTGGCATTTACTCTGCCCTTTTTATGCAATATAATGCATGTGTCTATTAACTAAACTTGCTCACTCTGGCCCCTGGTCTCTTAAAATGTCATTAGCCCTTATGCAAGTGACCAGCCAGATGCTGGCATGTATTTATTTTAGCCTATTCCTTCTTGGCCTTGTAATGGTCCTGGCTGCAGCTTTAATGCATGTTTTATGGGAGTTGTGACCTCAAGGTCACTTCTGCTCAAAAGACAGGCATGACCTTATTTTTTCCCACTTGGGTTTAAATCTAGGCAGAGTATGTATTTGTATTTTTAATCAAAGGACCTGATTGATTGTTGGCAACCAGACATCCCTCTCTGGTACAAGCAGAGGAAAGGTCTTTGAGGTTAAAGTTTCATTTCAGGAGAAATGCCGAGCTGCAGGTATTCTGCAAGAAATGGCTTTTAACTCACACACAATGCATTTTACATGAAGCATGTTAAATGGCATCTGGGCCTTGTATCCATGTGTAATGTACTTCTTTAATATCACAGTTGCAAAAGACACGAGTATCAGGTGGATTGTCCACATGTACAGGGCAGTTATATGAGAAAACCATTTTCACCTTGAAACCAAGTAGGCACTTCTCTCTGCATACTGTCATTTGCCATGAGAATAACAAAAAGGAGGATCTTTTATTTCTTATGAATGCAAGAAGCTTTGTTTCACTTGAGATTTCGGCATCACAATTTGGTATTACATTGAAGATAATGTACATGCTGTTATCTGTCTCTTTCAGTCGAAACTGTAGCTTTCCATGGATTTAGTAAAACAACGTTGTCAGCCACGTCTTTCTTTTCCTTGCTGAAATGCATGGTGCATACCTTCGCACTTTTGAGATGAAGGCCTGTTGTCGGTTCAATGGGCTGCATGTCTGACATCACAATTTATATGCTGCCTTTAGACTTCAATGGGACTCCACAAATCACTCTGGCCTCTTTTTTTCTGGCATTCACTGGCTATATTTAAACACAAAGTGGGAATATAGAGCAGTGAAGGGGGAGAAGGTCATCTGTTGGGGAGCAGTGTGGGAAAGGGGTATCAGATGCAAGTGGGCTTATTTCCAAACCCAATGTGACCTGCAAATATTTGTGGGAAATAGATCTTTTGGCTCCATGTCCCATGAATTATGAATGGTGCTACAGGCATCCCGATTCCCATTGAGCCCTATCAGGCTGAAATGGGAATGGAGATCTACTAGCACCGGCATCCGCAAAGGGCTAATTGCTTGGTCCGGCAGGATCGGAATACCGAAGCAATTGCCCATTCGCAGGTGCCAGACTTTCATGCCTGTATAGAGGAAGCCTTGCCGCTCTTACCGGCAAGGCTACCTCCAACCTCGTAATGCGGCCCAATTAATGTCTTTGGTTACTGTATTCATGGTACCTAAAACGTTGCCTATGACAGACAATAGAGCGAGAACAGAGGCTTGTCTGTGCATCTTTGCTCCTGCCTTTCACATTAAAGGAGTGTGGTTAGCTTACTTACCCCAAATCAGATATATAAGCAGGAGGAGACTGGAATGGAGGGGTGGTGGGCTGTACAAATCAGTACTATATGATCTATCACCATGCCTTGTGTGTGCTAAGGAACAGAGACAGGGACAGGTGTTGAAATTAAGTTACTTATATTATTGGTATCTGCATGCATGCATGTTGCTCTGTGTGTGTTAGTGCATGACCCCCAATGAGTGAATTGGGGAGTATCTGGTGAAATGAATGGCATAGGATGGCTCTGGGCAATAGTAGTGACACAGTCCATATCTGGATTGGTGAGTGATTTCAAACTCTGGTGTTAACAAATGGAAAAGGGGTGCTAAATGGAAAATGTGATTTTTCTGGACAAATATCTGTGCAATTAATCTGGCATGGGCAGATTTGAGATTAATGGATGTGGCAAGAGACAGTTCTGTTTGCGGTACGAGGGGGCAATGAGAAGAAACTAAGACAGTTATGGGTTTATGGATGTGGAATGTGGCTGTTCTGGGGTACATTTAGGCACAGCAGGGGTAAGGAGAATGGATACAGGCAGTCCTAGGGGTATTGTAAATAATATGGAGAAGAACAGCATACAGTATTTTGAGTCATATGAATTAACAGGGCAAATAGGATGCAACATACTTCACATGGCGCAGTTATGTTGCAATGTGAGTTGCATGGGGAAAATCAAGGGCAATTGGTCGAAACATGGGCAGGATTGGGACATAGAGCATGACATCTGGCAGCTCTGGGAGAATTTACAAACCCGCTTAATGATGAACTTGACTGTAACAGTTGCATGGCATTGTTAAGAATGGCCTCTCAATTTTCAGGGGAAATACATATGCTGCTACATTGCCCCAAAACACTTTTGATGCCAGTTTAACAAATTGCAGGCCAATGTGGCCCCGGTAAAAGAGGTTATGATATGCTAAGTATTTCAATTGGGCAACATTGCCATGCCATGTTCTTAAGTAGCATCAACATTTCCTGGGGCCAGTGTAGATGGTAATGCCATTCATTGCTATTCCATTTCAGGTTTGTAGGCTCATTCAATGCTTGACCTGGTCTGGAAGATGCTCCCCAGGATCAACCATGCCAAGGGCTGAACTACCCTACAATGAAGCTCGAGGCCTCCCATACCTTGTAACACCTAGACATCTTTGAGGCTGCCTCACACGCTCCATTGGCTCAACTTTGATTGAAGCTGATTTGTCTAACTCCTGTCCACTCTCGCTTGACTACCCTGTCCCCACATTCTGCTGCCTACACTCAGTTAACCTCGTGCCAGTAAAGAAAGCCACCCCTCCCCTTGTTTTGCTCTGGAGGAAAACTCTTGAATCTGTTCGAGCTGCCAGTTGTGTGCTCTTCCATGCTTTCCTTATGCTCTTACAGACTTGTCTTCCTATGCTCACAAACTCCTATGCTAAATTCACTATTCACCCTTATTCTCCTAGCCTACCTCATCCATCGCATCATACCCTTTGAATTCTGGTAGGTGTCATCTTCACCATCTCATTTGACTTTGCCTCTCATAGTATGATCACACTTGAGGAGCAACACCAAACCACAGTTTTCTCTATCACACCTTACCACAACAAATTCACCCTTACACACCATCCCTCAACACCATGTCAAAAGAACAATCAGGCTCTCTCTGTAACAGTTTTCAAGATATCTTCACTAAAAAGTCTCAAGCTTCTTAAGAACAGAACCATCTGTAACAATAGTGACCTCCAAATTACTGGCATTTGCCACAGTCTAATTAAAAGGGGGTGGCCTTCTCCTACAAACACATTAGCATCTAGTGCGCCATTTGTATACCCTTATTTCATGTTGCTTGGACTTATTTACTCCAAGCTGGATATATATGGGACACCATAGAAATATCCCCATCTTCACCAGACTTGCAATTAATGCAAAAGACAACAGAACCACAATGATCCAAACTAAACATAAAAGGCTGTGCAAGTTTAATATGCTCCATTCACCACTCATAGAAGCCAGGAACCTTTTACTCATCTGAGAACTCATCTGCCTCAACATGACACCTAATAAACCTGCCTTTCTCCCCAAACAACCATTATCTCATTTCACTACAAAGGTTCCAACATATTACAGCCTCTAGTTGGACCCTGTTCACCACCCCCCTTTAGCCTCTCTTCTATGAGTGGCATAATCCCCTCTAACATTACACAAATGCAGTGCCATATATACTGACCAAGCTTTAGCCAACACCCACAAAGTGAAATTCTTAAATAACATCAGTCTGATCAATGCCGGTTCAGCAATGACCCACTTCCTATAAGATCCAAAAGATCCAGAGGAGCTGTACATTGATACCATGGTAATCTATGAAATTGACTTCACAGTCAAATTTGCTTCACAGACATTTACACCACATCACTCTATATCCTACCTGTGCCAGGGTATACATTCGCACCCAAGGAAAAACTGAACCAAAAAAGGGGTGGCTACCTGAAAAAGTCCTTGCATTTCACTAACACCTGCATCTCTTTTGAGTACCATGATCACAAAACAGATATTACTCTTCAGGTTGATTACCATCCTCAGGGCTTCAAAATAGAGACGTCATCTGTGAATAGATGGATCTTGTGAATGACCGCCAATTAAAATGAAATACAATTCTAATTTTGGAGGAGAATAACCTCCAGCACAACTGTCTGAACATTACCATTTTCCAAGATTTTTTGTCACAGATGGAAAATATAGGATTCTCTATTTGGGTCAGCAAGCTAACACACAGCCCTGGACATTGGTTGGTGTCATACTCACTGAAAACATTCCCATCTCATGGTTCCAGTTGAGAAAAATCTCCTCATCTGGCTGTCATCTATTTGCTTTCAGCTTACCCTCTAGTTCCTGCCAAAAATCCCAAGGACTGACGATGGGAAGACCATGTGGGTCAGGTGACCCAACTTGCAATGTGATGCTGGTCACAGTAGTCGCTTACGGGAAAGCTCCTGGGACATTCCTAACCCAGTCTGGAGGGTATGGACCCTCACATTCCAACACCCTAAACTCATTAATAATTCTCAGAAGTAATATTATGTGCAGAGGCTGACCATGTAACCTTGTAACTAGACCTGGGTGAAATTGTGAAATTCCTTTCTGCCAGCCGCACAAGTAAAATAAGAACGATTTTGAAACGTTTCACTGAAATTACCATTCTGCCGCCCATCTGTATCAAAAAGAGCGGTGTGAAGTTTTGCGTGCCGTATCGTACTACAAAAAGAGTCATATGAAGATTCTTGTGCTGCTGCACAAGCATAGCATGAATCGAAATAAGCAGCACAAAGTTTCTTGTGCTGCTGTTGGAACCTAGTGCCAATCGAAAAGAGTGGCAGTGCGTTCCTCATGCATCTGTGAAAACCTACCACAAATCGAACAAAAAACTGTGTAATTCTAGCACAGTTAAAAAATAGCTACGTTTCTCGTGCCGCTGCACGAACCTAGCACAGTTATGAAAAATCTGTGTGAAGTTTCTTGTGCTGCTCTGCGAACGTACCATGAATCGAAAAAAATGCTGTGCAAAGTTTCTTGTGCCGCTGAAGGAAGCTAGCATGGATTGTTGAAAATCGCATGCCACTGCACAAAACCATCACCTATTGAAAGAGACTTACCTGAGGTTTCTCGTGCCGCTGCCCGAAACTAATACAGATCGAAACAAGACATGCACAGAGTTTATCATGTCACACACCTAGCAAGGATTGAAAGGAAACTAGAAGACAGATAAACCATAAACGGGTCTGGTCTCTGTAGTTATTAACCAAATAAAAATGTGAAATTGTTTAGATGCACAAGTCCAAAAGCCTAGCTCGTAAGGGCTTGTAGATATGGGCGCAGGGCCAAACTTGGAAAAAAATCCAAGTGGAAGTTAGGTGTTTGTGCCAAGAGTGAGGATGCAATGAATGATGGATCAGTAAAGAGGCAAGAATATTGAAGGAGGAGCACAAAGAGCATGCTAAGGTGAAACGTAGGGAAGGCAGAGTGTTGAGGAGGGAATTTGGAGATAAACGTGGAAAGAGGTGGAAAGCTGGAGTGAGCAGGGTAGGCAAGGATGTGAGTGCCGCAGAGCAAGGAGGGAGGAGGAACAACTGAGGGGGCTCTAGGAATGACACCTTTGAAAACCTTCAAAGTGGAATGGCAGGAAGCTGGAGAGATAACCTGAGAGAAAGGTGGTAGAAGAGTGAGTCACTCTAGGTTAAGTCAAGTAAGAACCTGACTGACCTTGTAGAAGAGCAAAACATACGGATATCTATTGAGCTAGGCCTGGTGGTAAGGCCAGCATTCACATGTCTACAGCAATTTCAAGGGGGGATCCCCGAGTGCCTGACCTGTAGGTGCTCAAATGGATGATACATGATTTGAGTGGGTGTGGGGTTAGGTAAACTAGGACGAGAAGTAGGCCAGAGACATCCTGAAACTAAATCCTCAAGATACAACAAAGAAGTGTAAGGAAATATAAAACCGCAAATCTGCGAGTGACACATTTTCTGAATCTGCAAAGTGAGTGGATACCCTAGGAGCATAGGAACAGTCACGGGTCACAGCCCTTAGAAGAGAAGCAATGTTTATTGTTTGGTTGGTTTTACTATAACCTTATATTTAAGTTTAATTGTGTTTATCATAAGTTATTGTTTACCCATTTATAGTGGCTGCCATAACCTGTTGATCCTGTTAGTCGTTCAATCAAACCCCTGCACAGAAGCAGAGGAGACAAGACTTTATAACTCATTATAAACCTTTGAATCACCAAGATCTTTGCCTCGCTCAAAGCCTGACCCCGATATATAGCCTGCCAACAGTGACATGGAAAGTGAAAGAACGATTTATATCCTATATTACAAAATCGTTCACACACCTAAATCCCCTTTAAAATGGTACAGTAGAGAAATTGCCTCAATCAAACGAGACACCAGAAAATTAGAAACCCAAATAGGGCAAATATGTCAATTTTCAATAAAAAAACCTGACTTCACAATCAAATCTCTGAAACATGGGTAAATACAGAAGAAATTGTTACTGCCACAGACAATCCACAGACATCCTTGAAAAAACAGAGAACAATTAAAGATCTGCATTTACCACCCCGAAACCAAATCACACACAACCAAGACTCCCCACAACCTTAGCATACACATTATTTTTACAAGATGTTGCAAATTCAATTTTCTGTTAATAGCAATCAGAGATCAGCCTGCCTCTTTAAATCTGAGTTGAATGAAATGGGCTACTTCCTACATTCACGGAAGTTGTGGTCACTAACACTATGGAATTCATGGCCCTGCCCTTAATTGCCATCACTGTTGGGACCCCACCATTAAAGACAACATTGATTCAATTACAGACCTTGCAACAACTCCTTCACCTCAGGCAAGGTCTCCAGAAATGCTAGGTACTCCATCATAAAACACACCATCATCAGAAACCTCAATCCCAACTAGACTTGACATGGATCACTTCTTCCCTCACTCTGACTTACCATGCATTGACAAGTTCCTCAATAAACCTGAATCCTCTGAACTCCAACAATACTTTGAGCACCCTGCCCTTTCCTCATTGAACCTTCCCTTCTTTATGTTTGTGAAATCCTGAACAAAATCCTTGATGTCGATTTGTCACCCATCCGGGTGGGCTTGGATCATTCAACAACTATTGATATCATAGCCATATATATTCAATTCTTCTGAAGCAACTGAAAAACTTGTTGAGCCTCAATAATCAAGTACCAAACAGGATCCAATCATTCATCAAGGAGAGGACTGCACAAATCACGTCAGGTACCTTCTAAACCATGCCTCACACCACTTCCTGTGGAGTCCCCAAATGCCTCCATATTTCCCTGAAATGATAACTACTACTTGGCAGAAATCTTGGAGCCTAGGTTCTCTGCCCTGGAGTTCTGAACAGACAGCATATAACTTTCCTTTTGTTTTTACTTCAACTAGGAGACAATCCCACTTCTGAGAAAGTCTAACAAACTGTCACACTCTGCCTCTTGTCTCACCTGTTTATCCTTGAAGTCTTCTTTCTCTGAGGTCTTTCGTTCTTTCTGGTCGTTTGGGACTTGTACAAGTACAGACGAGTATCCTCTGCCACCAGTGTGTAGACCGGATACCAGCCTCGAAGAGATGGTAGATGCTCAGAATTCCAGGAAGGATCAGGTGAGTAGAGATCTTAAGTTCGAGAAGGGTCTGGGAACAAGGAAGGAATCAAGGTACTCGCACAGTGCCGAAAGGCAGAATGCGAGAACGGTACGATCAGGACCGAAGGCCCGGGAAGGAAGAGGTTCGAGTGAGTCCACAAGCAGGAATTGCGAGGAGCAGTACAGAAGTATACCAGGAAGGAATTAGAGAACCACTGACAATAAGGGAATAGCACGGGAGTAGAGGAAAAAGCTAGGTACCCACTTGCCCGTAACTCGGATAGGTAGCGTTGAGATGCGCAGAGCCGCGGGGCGTGTCTGTTTTTAGGAAGCGGCAGCTGTGGCTGAAATACTAGACAGCGGGCTTCTCAGTGGCACCAGCCATGTTGGTAGAATAGCGGACACGACATTGCGGTGGTTGATGGACCAAGTAGTCTATCAAGGGCAGAAACAGTGAATCATGACACAAACAGCCAAGACTTGTTGAAAAGCTATGTCCTTTGTCTTAACACATTGGACATCTGAAATATTCTTCTTTGGAAGAGGCATATCTTTGCATCTCCTATTCGACTGGGCTATCACCACAGGCTTCACCTACTACACATGACCACACATGTAAGAACTTTAATGCAGTCTTCAAAAGTTGAATTCTAATTCTTCCCCCAGATAACAATATCACCCAAACACTCACTTACTCCAAAAATGTTGCAGAAATTATCCCACTGTTTACATTCCCCAAGGTTAGAGCTTTTCAGAACCCTGAACCTCTCTATTTTGAACGACTAGAACCGCATTTACTTATGGCCTATTAACATTTACCCCAACAACTGCAGTCTTAGACGAACAAAGCCAAAAGGATGACCATAGGCTTCAAACCTACACTCACATGAGTCTGGCATTAAAAGCCATTGACTGGCTTTTGGTCAAACAGAGGGTTGCACCTATCCTGACTCAATGAGCAATTGTGGGATACATTGACCCACTCAGCAGAATCCCTCTCCATAACCAAGCTGCACTTCAGCAGTTAACAGCTGTGCTGGCTCCTTTGAGCATGATTGCCTCTCACCAAAACTGAGCTATGCAGCTACAAAATGAAAGCAGCACTGTATTGCCAAGCACCTATTGGACAAGTTGGAACAGGAGCACACCAAGAAAGGCTGCCAGCGTGTTTTCTGATGTGCACCAAAGAAGCAAATTGAAAAGCAGCATTGCTCTGCTGCTTGATTAAAAGTTCCCATTGAAAAGGGAATATTCCACATTGAAAAGGATGCTGCCCTGGCACTCTTTTCATCTGTTTAACATCACACTGCTGTTTTCAGTGAGACCCTGCCATGACTATCCATATTTAGATGGTGCTCCAGCAAAATAGGGCATTACCCCTGAATGACAGGTTGTGTCAGACAGATCTGGAAAATCAACAGAAACTTTACTTTCAGCTGTATGGAAAAACACTTTACTTTTGGGCTACAAAATGTCAAAAATCAATGCTTCAAAAGAAACTCTAGCTCTCTGGGCATATGTCAATTTCAGTGGACCTGTGTTTTAAACAGATTGCTGTATAAGAGAAACTGACTAGGGCTGCAAAACCATGTTGGGAATTCAGATGGAAGAGAAAACCTTTTGAAAGGGAAATCCCAGCAGACTTCACCAGGTGTTAAAATGTACTTTTGCAAATAAGAAAAATACCTGTTTTAAAAGTGTGATAAGGCCCTGCCCTTGCTTAGCAATGTAAGAGGGTTTTGCTGCGAAACAAATATGAGATGCTTTATTTCAACAGGCTTGCTTCTGAATCAGAACAAAATAAAATAAAGAAATAAATGTATTGGCTGTACTGGAAAATTAGCCAAACAGGGTCACTACTATGGCTCAAGGGACAGTTGGGGGCTGATAACAAGAGTGGCCTTCCCCCTAAAGGAGCCACCATGGATTTCCGGGACACTTATGTGTTAATTGTGCCCTTTGAAACTCTGAATGGACCAAGAGGCCACACATCACACGCTCGTCAGACTTCTGTCTGTGTTAATGGTATTTAGAAACACACCAACTTTAAGGGTAACTATTTCACAGCCACAAATTGCAGAGCTCAGAATAACAAAAAGAGGACACTAACCTGTACTCTTGGTCTTCTTATGGAAGATTATAAGGCTCACCTATCTTCCTCTCACCATGCCTGTGAAACCGGCACAATGAGAAGAGGTCAGGGAAACCCTCTTGGGGGATAAAACCCTCTTGTTCCGAGTAGTGGAGGAACGGCAGTGTGGAAAGCTTCGGTCCCAGGAAGATTAGTCCGACGTCAGCAGCCTCTGGAGTGTCTAAATCCCTATCTCTGACTTATCCTAAAAAAGGAAAATGGATTGATTATAAGGGATTGAGAGTAAATGGATAACTCTTCTGAGCTGCCGTATACCTTTAACTACGTAGGTCTGAGGTCTGGGAGGACGATGAAACCTCTGTCTCCAAAGGAATCTGCTGGTGTTGAAATGAAGGAATGGAATGTTAATAGTTGGAAAAGAAGAGTTGTAACAGGTGAGTAAATAGATTCAGTAGAAACTCACCGGAGTTGCACGGCATGATGAAAGGAATCTGTTGGGTTTGCTAGGCTTGCTGGGAAATTCAGTCTGGAAATGGAGAGGGGGAATATAAGAAGATAAGGGAAAGGTTTAGTATGATAGCAGTTCTCTAGTTGGAGGAGTGTGTTCGGAAGATGGGAAGATTAGTTCAATACGTACTGGACTTCGAGGAGCTATGGTTTCCCATTGACTTAAGATGAGGGAGAACACGGCTAATGATCGGGGAAGGAGACAAGTCTCACTATAGAAATGGGAAACAGAGTTAGAAAGGAATACTAAAGAGAGTCTTCCTAAATCATATGTAGAGCAAGTCTGAAGTCGCAGACTTACTTAGCGTGGCCTCTGAAAGCAGCAGCAACGTGCTGCGTAGAGGAATCTGCTGAAGGAAATCCATTCTCTGAGGCTATAGGCAGAGCCACCTAGGACTTCCTGGTTTGGACAACTAGAGAGTTGCTCCTCATAGTGGCATCCATGTTATGGAACTAGGAAAAAGGCATGAAATGCGTCGCCAACGTTGCCATAATGACCACGCCCGTGGTTCCCTGCCGGGAGAGGACGTGACAGTCTGTGCTCCAGGTTGACACAATAGATTCTGGGACACCTACGTGTGACTTTTCAAAAACACCTCCCCTCAACTTCTACTGGGGAGCTTCAAAGCCAACTCCAGAGCAGCCCTGGAAGTTATGCCCTTATTTGGTAGACAATGCTGGCCATCTGGCTCTAGAGGCTATTTTATTAACACATTTCAAGACTGTTTATCTCCAAAATTGGACAACACAGAAATGCGAAATGTTCATAATTTAGATGCAATATTGGTGGCTTTAATTTAAGACGTGGTAGCCTTCACTGGCATATTGTGGACAGAAATGGCAGAGAATTGGATATTCTGAGGAAATTGTATATGATGCCACTTTGAAATTCAATACTCACATGCCTTATGATACTATGTACACATGTACAAAGGTATAGAATGTTAGCTAAAATAATTTTCATTGAAAATGACGAAAAACTATTAGATGGACAAAACAAAGTCATACAAACTTGAGAGTTGGACTGCCATGCTCTGTGTAAAATATGTAATCTGCCTATGTAATTTTCAAAAACTGTATAAATGTGTTGTTGTGTAGTGCCTGTCTGTGATGAGATATAGCTGGTGATGTCATGTGGATTGTTGATGGGTGAATGGTGGAATGTTCTCAATGAGGGTTCTCAGTGGTGGCAGTTAGATCTTGCCTGACTGGGTGATGGGAGCGAGTGTTGTCTTGTATCTACCTTCTTATGTCCTTGTTACGCTCACCTGGATTCCACAGGGACGTGGAACGAAGCTGGACTGCTGCGGTCTCCACCAGTGTGACTCGTAGCGAAGTGATGATCGACTGCACTTGCCCACTCAGTTTCGTCTGCCTGGCCCGCAAGAATATTTTCCTAAAAGCAGTAAAGGGGATTAGCCACCCGTGGAGAGGTTACACTAACCTATGTTCCCTGAAAACTTCCAGTATTCCCCTTCATAAAGTCGCACCTTATTGTTTGAAAGGATGAACTCTCCATCCTGCGTGGAGTGCAGGGGCGCACACTGATCCAAAGGTATTTGGCAGAGTTCCAGACAACAATGACTCTGAGGTAAGTAGTGTGTAAACCTAATGTATAATTCTTTTAGAGTTCAAATGTTTGTTAATTCACTCTTGCTCCTTTCATACCTTTTCCCTTGCAGCGTGATCCAAGGAGTGAGTTTGCCTCGATGGATGAAGGTAGTGCTTAGGTAAGAGTCAGTTTGTACCAAGCACTGTCTAGCAAGTAATAATGTTCTAAATGTAATTAACCAATAGTTCTCTATCTTCTTTGTAGGTGCGGCGCCTTGCCGAAAATGTCTAACGTAGGATGGTGACCAGCGATGCCTCGAGCGGTAAAATTCAGAGTAAGTATCTTGTGGTAAGTAAAAGAATGTCTTTGGCGGAACCCCGCTCACCTTTTGTTTGTTCTTGTCTTTTCAGATGTTGATGTTTCGGGCGGCGATTCAACGGGTGTTGCGCCGGGTCGCGGAGATGCTCCGAAGATAGGTGAGTATGGCGCGGCACTGCAGCTGGCAATGCGACGCGGTTTATTTTAATTTCTTTTTCCTTTATCCACAGGTGCGGCTGCTCCAGGAAAAGATGATGAACAAATGGAAATCTCCTTGTTCTAACCTTCTCTTCTTCTTTCCTTTTCTCTAGGATGCAGAATAACGCGAAGCGTGTGCTGCTCTTTGGCGTGGTTTAAATAGCATCAAAAAATTAGTACCCAGGTAAGAACTTACAGTACCACAAACATGCAGGAATATAGTTCCTAAAGGAAAGTAGTCCCTTCATGGCCTCATGATAGCCTGTACATGAGTTCTTTGTAGGATGACCTGCATAGTTTAAAGTGCAATATGAGCCTGGCGCCTACGGCGCCAGGACTGAACCCATATAGCCCCTAGGCAGGGTTTTGGGAATTCCTGTGTCTTCTTGGGTGCCTGTTCCCTGAACCGATGGACCTGTTCTGGATGTCTGGGGGCAGGCATCGTGACAGCCCTATCTGTAACAGTAACTAAGGAATTGGTAATAAACCTACCTGAAGCAAGCTCAATGAGCCTGGAACCTACTTCATTTCATGTGTGATTTAGGTTAAGATTGATTTTTGGCAAAAAGGACTGCGGGATGGCTTTGCACCTCATAAAATACAACCCCATAAACTGAGTCCCCTCCTGGAGAATGCAAACAGCATAGGCTGACCTATCCTTCTCCTCGGGGTAGGTCTAGATTAGTTCTGCCCAACAATAAATCCTGTGAAGTCACCCACCTTAAAAATTAGGGGTGGGAGCTCACTGGGGGACAGACTCTCTCCTGAATTTCCAGACATTCCAGATCCATCTTTGCAGGATTCCAGACTCTACTGCCAGGCCAAAGCATAGCTGACACTGTCCCAGCAAGGCCATTGAATTAGAAAACCCATCTAAAATCCCAATAACAAGGGGGAAAAGCTGTGGTACCTTTTGGGAGTATCCTGTGACCAGACCAGCATTTTGCCCACTACCTGCATGCCCGCTGTACCCTTGCCATCCAGTGACTAGACTTGCCCAGCTGCTTGCTGTTAGGAGAGCTGCCATCCTGTGACCAGAGCCTTTTTAGTCCAGAACCCGGTTGGCTGTCCCAAATCCCAAACTCAAGTGTGGATTGTGAGTATTCCCAATCCCATAGCAACACATAGCCTATCCCATCTTGACTCTTTGTCTTTGTCCTACTCTCTAAGTACTCCTATCCATATTCGGGTAACTGGTTTGAGACTGTTAGAATTCTTTGTGCATCCTGTCTTGATTTCCTATTGTTAGCACCATCCTTTCATCATGTAACTCCTTAGCAATATTTTAATTAAATAAATTAATTCTCCCTAAAGAAACGAGGCACACTACGTGAAGGGTTACAACTGCAGCATAACTTTTCGATTCACAGGTGGTGTTCCCCTTTTCTAGCCATTAAATCTAGTTTAAGTGAAATTTGTCTTTTTCTTTCTAAGCGATTTTCTCTTTTGACTCGTTTATTTTCCTAAAACAGAGTCTACTTCCACCTTGAAAGTCTCACATAGTTATTCAGCTAGAGTCACTCTTTCACTGCTATATTATTTCTGTGTTGTGCATCTATTCCCCAGCCTAAAAACCGCATTCCAATTCTGTTTATTTCACCCGTTTAAAAAAAAAAATATGTTTTGACATTTAAAACTGAAAAAAGTGTAAAATGCAACTTTTCGACGTTTTATTTTTACTGCAATGGGTTCTCACTTTCAAATTGCTTTTGGACTGTATGCCTTTTGTGATACCTTGCCTTATAGTCGTTAGTGATATAACATCCCTGATACTGTGATAAAACATATGTACATCATTATTTCACCACACATATAATTAATTATTTGTTAAATTTCGAGTGTCATATTATGCAATTGCAAAGGGTTTTGAAATCTCTTATTTTGTGAGGGGAGGGATTTGATTCTGTTTGGTGCCTAATATCCCTGACTCATTGCTGCTCCTTTCTATCCACTCAAAATTCGATTCATTGGGGTTTGAGGGAACATTGCAGGGGGAAACCTTAACTCGGCTGCTATCTACCCTAATTGAAAAGTGCTCCTATTCACCTGTGCTTTGGATATGTTCTTGTAGAATTTTGACCAAGTGTATTTCAGTAGTTTTCATTGTAATTATCACCCTATTGGTGATTGCTGCCCAATATAAAAATGGTGTTATTTTCTTTGAAATTAAAATAAATTAATATTGTATGACCACTCACTGGCCTGGTTCGTGGTCCATTGTGACCTGGGGTATTTGTAAAAGGGGGTGTGAGATGGGTTGGGTACCAGCTCAATTCGAATTTGTTGACAATAAAGAAAAAGCATTTCTACTGAGCGCTACATCCTATACTAAGACCAAGTGTCCTGATCTGGTGTGTGACGTCTGATTGTAATCCTTCACACAATCAACAATAACTGCTCAAAATAACCTTTTCAACTCCTTGAGAAGAACACTCCCTTAAGAGCCTTAAAGATTAATATCCCACGGCACGCTTCACCCTCCTCCCCAAACTCAAAAGACTGAAATGTGGAGGGAGATCCCTATGTGTTCAATTGTCCAATCTTGTGATCAGGCTCGGCCTAACAACCTTCTCAACTTGGTCTTCCCAAATCAGCATGATCCCTGTGTCACTTTATGTTTCATTTCACGATGTGTACCCCATGTCTACCTCATTCCCTTGCTTAGATAAACAATGTTTTACCTGATATAGCTAGTAATTATTTGCTGTGGTTGGGATTTGTTTCTATGCCACCATCTCTGTCTGTCACGCTCCTTCCACTACCAGATATATCTTGACCTTGGCCATCCTAAATTATTGTCATCTAATCTTACAGTGACTGGTTTGGCTCTACTCTCATTCCTAACCTTTCCTTCCTGAAGGACCTTGTACGTTTGTTAACCTAGAAAATGTCTACGTACCTACTACAATTGTTTTTCAGTCTTCTTACCTTCTCTTTAAACACTTGGGGACCAATTCATGGACTTTTTTGCACGGTTCAAAGTGACTTTGCACTGCTGAAAAGTGACTTTGACCTGCCGACTCAAACCGTGATTCATGGAACTGTGCAAAGTATATTGTTGCAGTGCAAAGTCCGTTCAAAGTCATTGTGTACTGCAAAAATGACTATTTGGTGATTTTGCACTGCTAAAATGCACAGTGCACAGTTCCATGATTCAGGGTTTGTGTCGGCAGTGTAAAGACACTTTTCAGCAGTGCAAGGTCACTTTGAACCGTGCTGGAAATTCCAGGAATCGGCCCTTGTTCCTCTCCTCACTTGTTGGCACCATTTAAAAATCGCCAATACAATAAAAATACGAAACCTTTTTTTTGTTGTTTTTTTCAATGCAGCCAGACTGGCACAGCTTATTTGCAACTGGCATCCTCATTTTATGAGGTCTAAATAGACACTGTCATGAGAATCTATTTTACAAGAACAGAACTGGCGTGGCATTTTTTTGTGTGGCATCTCACTTTTTCTGGGGCTACAGTCTAGTTGTTTCCAGAACATTCTAATACAAGTTAAAACACATGCTTTTCAAGTATTGTTTGAGTAAAACACATTTTCTGAGAAAACACAGATATCTCAATTTCTGTGGACAATCTAGAGGTCAACATTGATATGGCCACCTTATTTTTTATTATCAGTTACAATTGATTGACCACATGGTAACCTGAATTAAGTGAGGCGCTTTACAATGAACACAGACAACAGAAAAATTAATTTAAAAAATCTAGTGAAAAGCACAAGTAAAAAAGCAAACAATAAAAGCATTGTTAAACAAATTCTTTTTAAGAGTGTTTCTAAAATGTAGATGCAATGGACAAAGACGCATTTCACCTAGCAGTGGAATCCAACTCCTAGGGGGAGCAAATTAAAGCCCTGATTTGCAAGTCTCGAATGCTTGGATTTAGGGCCTAAAATCCCTGTCACCCGCCTTGAAAGCAGACGAATCACCCGCCAAGTCCCCCAAACACCCATTTACTTCGATGGGCCTCTCACCCACCAAAAAGGAAATCGGGTGTTTTCACCAGCTTTGGTGACAGAAAAGAATGGAGATATGGATTTAGAAATCGCCAGCCGTTTAACTTTGCTGCTACTTGTTACCAGGGCTCAAATCGGGGGTACACGCGGGGGGACGGAGTCCAGCCACTTTTTTCAGAGGGGGACTAAATCCCCGAGGTAAAATGAGAAACATTGTATGTCCTATTTGAATTTACAAATTAAAGCCGACCTCGGGAATCGAAACGCAGTTGTCAGGTTTGCAAGCAGGACACTTCACCACTGTACTATGTAACGTAATGAAAAATAAAACAACTCAAGGTGAAATGTCCCATTTCCGCACTGCAAGTCCCAGGGAAAACAAATGCATTGGTTCTTGGAGTTTAAAACAGGCACACCTCTTAACGTTTTCAAAAACACTATTAGAAGAAAATATCCTCTCTTTGATTTGTGTGTGTGTTGATTTTATGAAAGGCAAATGCCATTCGTCCTGTGCAATTTGGGTGGTTATGCAAAGCAAAATTAATGAAATGTGTATATTTCACCTTGAAATGCTCATTTCTGGTGACGTCACATCCCATTGTGTTTGTTGATGAGTTCCCCCACTTTAATTTTTAGGACTTGACCGCTGCTTGTTACACGAGAACTTCTGGAGATAGTCAGCTCAAGGGCCAAATAATAATTGGATCCCAACGTAATTGATTCATGGATTTAAACTGAATCTGGTAGCATGGGGGAGGCCAACGCTGTTCACGCAGAATTGATGCGTTCAAATCTGTTTCACTCTCCCATAGTCTGGCTGTTGAATGGAAAAAAAATATTTCAAGCAGGCCAATGTGGTACTAGAGAGACCTGACAGTGACCTGTTCCCACAATCTACCATAGAAATATATAGGGATTGGACAGTGGAACAAAAGTCTGAGACATTTAGCAAAGGTTCTACATGTCTCAATAACGATAAAGAATACAAACGGGATTGAGCTGTTTTAACAATCTGGTTACAAAAATGTAAGGACACATCCAAAACATACCGTAGAGAGTTTAAAGAGGAGACGGAAGTAAGTGATATTCCTGATAAAGTAAAGAATCCCATGCCAATTCTGAAACAATGGAAAAGAAGTAAAAGAAGACATCGAAAGAAATTAATTTTTCCAAGGGGTAAAACTTAGAGAGAACAGTGAAACACAGCCCACTAACTCATTTAGGCATTTATGCAAACAGGATGTTAGTTTAGGATTACAATTTGAGATAAGGTTCTGTGTCATCAGCGTACAGGTGAATGAAGATTCCTGAGCACTGAATAAGCTCACGCAGTGGCTTCATGTAAATGTTAAATAACATGGTACACAGGATCGTCCCTTGATGCACACCGCATGCAACTGGAATATCGGATGGCGGGTGCAACCTGGTGGCTCTTACCTGAAACAATTGCAAGTGTCCAGATAGGAAAGATGAACACCAGTCTAGGACATTATCCCCAGACCCATGCAAGTGGCAGTGTTCTGGTGCTATTCAAGTTGTCAGGATGATATATTTAGCTGTAGCAACAGATTTGTGACATTTTTAAAGTCTTTCGGGCCTCATCACTGAGATGCACTGTGGTTCTCTATGATGCATCGAGCATGTAACCCATGTGATGGGGAAGGATGTGAATGCATCTTCATTGTTGCTAATGGTTCTATTTGATATTGTCGAATATTAAAGGCTGCACAGAAAAAAGTTTTGGTGCGGCCTTTAATATTCTAAATTAATCAACCCTCCTTCTGCTTTACGCCCTGTGAAATCACCACCCATGCCCACCCTTTGAAACTGCACAACCATAGTTGACAAACCTCCATACAATTACACAAAAACACGCATGCAAAAACACACACCGTCTTCCCACAACATACACACATGCACACAAATACTTACCTATCAGCTATCTGCTGTCTTCCGTCTTCCCCCTACCCATCTTGGATCGCCTGTCAGCCCCTGCACGCCCTCGTGTGCGGCAGGAGAGCGACAGTTATGATTTTGAAAGAAAGCTCCGAGTGTTCTGGAGAGCAGTCTTTCTAAATCAGTCTTTTTAATTTTCGATTAATTTTAAAGGCCGTTTTCACTCCGTACCGTTGCTAATTGGTATGCGTCACTCATTACTGGGTCCCAATCTTGCTGTGCTCATGGTCCAAACTACACCTAATTGATGCTGCCCAACGAGACCCAAACATGTTAGCGGGTTGCTCAGTGTCTTGCATAGAAGGGATGGAAGATATCAATCTGCGCTGCCCCTCTTGGGTTGGGAGCAAGCCTCATGTACATTTGGGGTTTCCTCTTCACTTATGTCACAGCAGGTGGAAAAACAGAGAAAGGCAAGTTTGTCCAGAGCAACCAGTGGTTATTGTTAATTAAAAGCTTTTCGATCCAACTGTCTTAGGTGGTGATCAATGTAGCAACAGTTTGTCATTATCTAGATTTTGATGCCTGTTTCCTTTCTTTTTGTTTCTGGATCCCAAATTGTGCTCAGTATCCATGACCCTGCCATTGTATGTGATCTCAAAATAAATCCTACGCAGGAAGTAAAAAAAAAGAAGGTGATTTCCTACCCTGCTCATTAATTCGAGGGACATTCTTCAGCTAACACTCTACGTGACTGCACATTCTCAGTGGGCATGTGTATGAGTGAAGGTGGCGAGCCAGATAGCTCTGGACAATAACCATGCACATTTATACACCCATGTACTTATTAAACCCCTTTTGAAGGTTCCCTGAAAGCCAAGGACGAGGTAGGCAGGGTCTCCTTGTGACTACTTCCTGAGACGGGAAGGGTGCACCTGCATATGGCCCTGTGTGTGGAAGCAATTTTAGTTGTGGACCCTTGCTGAAACACGGTTTTATGATGCTCTGGAAGTAGGGTTCCTGGACATCAGTGACCTCTCTAATTGTGCACTTTGCTATGGTTTCTTGCTTAGCTTCGCAGCCAAGAGTGCGATAAAGTAGATACTATCCATTTGCCTTTTGTCTGGTGTTTCATGATAATTTCGACTTTGAGCACATTGGGCCTCATTATGAAACCAGCCGCCGGTATCATTTTTTTTCGGGTTCCCGCGAATGGGCAATTACCGGGTCATTATGGCCCGCCAGACCCGGTAATTGCCCATTCGCGGGCGCCAGAATAAAATTCTGCCCATTCCCATTTGAGCCCTTTAGGAATCAAATGCGGAGGTCGGATGCACCGGCACCATTCGTGAATGGTACGGGTTCATCCGACATGCTCTACTCGCGGGTGACGGTACCCCTGCCAGGTCAGACCTGGTTGGCGTGAAGGGACCCGCGAGCCGAACTCGCAGTTTGCCGGTCCGGTAACAACGGTACTGGCAAGTTTACCGGTACCATTATCTATTTTTCTTTAAGGTCTATTCTTTTGTCTATTACTGTTTGCTTAAGATCCCCAGCCAGGAATCAAGGTTCTCCTTGTAACGCTTGCGTTCACAAATCATAAAGGACGGTTGATCTTCAGGGACCCATTCCTTGGGAAGCCTCTGTCACTACGGACATTTGAAATTTAGTAGCAGACAGGCCCAAACATGCAAAGGTGCTGGATAAAAGCATGGAATGTATGATCATTTGTGGTGAGCTGGCTCACTTGCATGGCTACAGAGACTAACTCCTGGGAAACATGTATGCCTGCAGAGAGTGCCACATGGATGATCACTATTTTATACAGGGGGGTTGTCCTGTCCTCAAACATTTGTACTACAGTGGATTGTCGTATTAACAATTCTAACACATCTCCATATTAAGGTTAATACATCTACATAAGTATGCATCATTGGAGGCAAGTACAAATCCAAATACTGGAAAAAATTGTTACAGTGTGCTTTATTAATTAGGCCACATGTATAAGCATTGGCAATTCAATGTAGATAATGGACAATTAAAGATAGAAAAATAGAAAATAAACCTTGTCACCAACTCAGGTGAGTTGTGTAAAAAGAGGACACAGGTGTTGCAAATATTTAGTGCATATTTAAATAACATTACATGTTCAGTGGTGACAGGTGGTCACCGAATTTAGCCTGTTTTAGTCCATACAGTCCAGAATTCTGAAGTGACTTTTTAGAAATGTACCAACAGTTCAACAAAGAAGTACATTTGCAAAGTTAGTATAGTGTGTTACCTACACACTCCTATACTTGTGCTGTGTTGTATTGCCTGTGTACAGTGTTGCAAAGTATTACATCTTATTTGACAACCAAGTAATGTGTTATCACAGTCACAACCAACATTTGCACAGCACAGCAGTGCGTATAGTTTAAAGAAACCTAAACATAGGGTCTGCTAAAAGGCAACAGCTCAACAAAGAAGTACATTTGCAAAGTTAGTATAGTGTGTTACCTACACACTCCTATACTCGTGCTGTGTTGTATTGCCTGTGTACAGTGTTGCAAAGCATTACATCATATTTGACAACCAAGTAATGTGTTATCACAGTCACAACCAACATTTGCACAGCACAGTCCTTATAGTTTAAAGAAACCTAAAAATAGGGTCTGCTAAATGGCGACGTCAACATAATTGTGGTAATCAAGATTCAGGTCATCCATCTGAAAGGTTTAGGATCAAGGCACGATGACATAGGACGTTTCTGCTGTAAGGGGTTAGCAGCCTTCTTCTGGGGCCAGATAAATCAGGTCTCCCTATGAATAAAAACAATATGAAAGTATATTGTTGAATGTTCCAGGAAGTGGATCATTACTAAGTAATCGATGCAACCCTTGAAAACCTTCTCAGCATTAACACTGGAGAGAAAATATAAGAAACTTGCGAAGGATATTAAAAACTTCAAATTGGAAAATGTCTATCCTTACCTCGCAATAGACTATAAAGACATCAAGGAAAAGGAAAGAATGGCTAGACAGGGAGGAATGAATAGGAACCGACAGAAAGGTGTATCTTTCTCAGGCTCAGACAACTCGAGCTCAGGGTCATCATCAGGAGACCAAAGCAATCCCAGAGGCATCAATCCTAACTACGGTCAATTTCAACCACCACCAATGATGTCTTTTTTAGGGCAAGGGGGCCCCCCCTCAACTATAAATGCCATTTTACAACTACCCCCAATGGGGACAACCAGGTAGGAGACGCAGGGGCAACAGAAGACAACAGATCTAATCCCGATCTTCAACCTCTCAGATACACCATTCTCCCCAGAAGAAACCTCTCTCCTGGCCAAAGGCTTATCTTTTGTACCCACCAATACCACTGGCTGGTTCAAATTGGATGGGGAACTTTCTACCTTTCTTCGCACTATCAGAAGAAAAAAAGGTCTACAAGGACAAAGGCTGTCCCTTGGATACAGAGGACACAGGACTCAGACCTAGGAGTGATTTCAACCCGAAAGACAGTGACATCCCCTCCACGTTTCTTGCTTTTGAAAAATGCCTCAGACAAGAAATCAAAAAACTCAAATCTACTAAAAATCATCAGAGAAACAACTTAACTACTGGGGAACACAAAGCCCTCAAAACCTTGTCCAACAACATGGACATCGTAATCAAAATGGCAGATAAAGGAGGAGGTATTGTTATACAAAGCAGAGAACAATACACGCTGATGGTCATGTCCCTATTGAATGAAGATAACAACTACAAAAAACTTAAAAAAGATCCCACCAACATGCTGAAATCCAAAATACAAGAAATGACAAAATTTGCAGTGGAAAGAAACTGGATTACGGATAAAGAAGAGGCATTCCTCAATAACACAGAGGGTAGGATCCCGGCGTTGTACGCCCTGCCTAAAATTCACAAGAATATGACCTCACCTCCAGGGAGACCTATCGTTTCAGGATGCGGCTCCATACTAGAACCCCTATGCAAATGTATCGACTTTTTTCTTAAACCGCTGTGTCAGAACACACCAACATACCTCAAGGACACTATGACAACCATCACCATCTTTAAAAATCAGCCTTTTGACCCCACCAATGAAGAAATAGTCACTATGGATATTAAGAGCCTATACACCGTCATCCCCCAGAAACAAGCGGTGGAATGTATCAGACAACACCTAGCCCTACAAATGACCCAGAAAAGGGTACCGGCCAACTTCATATCTGAACTATTGGACTTCGCTCTTACCAATAACTACTTCTCATTTAATGACATTTTTTACCAACAGACTTGCGGCACCGCAATGGGTGCGGAATTCACACCCAGCCTAGCCATAATCCACATGGCAGAATACTAGAAGACCTTCATACTCAGTGATGCCAACCCATTCCAAAATAACATCCGCCTCTGGTATCGATATATCATCATGTCATCTTCATCTGGCATTGAAATAAACAAGAACTGGGCAACTTTTTAAACTGGACTAACAACTGGACTAACAACCAAACTCAAGAAATTCAATTCACAATGAGCCACAACAATGAAAAAATCAACTTCCGAAATCTCAATATATTGGCATCTGACGGTAAATTGACATGTTCCATCTTTAAAAAGAAGACAGACCGCAACACTCCACTGCACTACAGGAGTAACCATCCTAAAAGTCTTCGGGATAACCTGCCCTACGGGCAATTCTTAAGAATCAGGCGAAACTGCACGGACACCAAGGATTTTAAAACCCATGCAACAGAACTACAACTTAAACTCGAAGACAGAGGATACCCCAAAAAACTACTTAGGGATACCAAGAAAAGAGCCCTCTATTCACAGAGAGAAGTATTACTGGTCCCCAAAACCCGCAACCATAATACTGAAGACTCCATGGCATGTGTTACTACCTTTAACGCCAACACATCACAACTCAGAGGGATCATCAAAAAACTCTGGCATATCGTCCAACTGAGTTTGCCAGAAGAACCTTTACTCAAAATGGCCCTTAAGAGATCCAAAAATCTTAAAGATCTCTTGACTCATGCCAGAAACAAACAAAAGGACTCAAGATCCACCCTGTGGAATATGTGGGAAATCCGCGGACACCACCCCTGTGGCAGTTGTTCAGCTTGTAGCCAAACTAGAAAACTACGATCCTTTCTTATAGATGACAAAGAATGGGAAATTCGCTATTTTTCAAACTGTAAGACACCTAGGGCCTCATTACACGGAAGGCGGTAAGGGTTAACAGTCACCCGTAAGGGTACCAGTGACCGTTAACCCTTACCGCCTTACTACGAGGTCCCTTTGCGGGACCCGACCTTAACACCTGGTGTAGACCAGCCGTTAAAGTTGGGTCCCGCAAAGGGATCTTGGTGCTAATTACGGTACCGCAATTTGCTGTACCGTAATTAGCTCCTTCCCCATTCCCATTATGCCCTATGGGGCAACAATGGGAATGGGGAAGGGCCATGGAGAAAGGGGGAACCTTGGAATGGGGTGGTAATTCCTCTTTTCTCCATGGTGGTACCCGTATGGTACCGGTGGCAACCATGGTGCTAATAGCACCATGGTTTACCGCCTACCATGTAATGAGGCCCCTTATGTCATTTATCTTTTTGAATGCCCATGCCATCTGAGATACATAGGGCCAACGTCTAGGCCAGTCAACAAAAGGATAGAGGAACACAAGTCAAGAATTTGATGTAAAACACACAATGCACCCCTTGTTTCTCATTTCCTTGAGTTCCAACACAACTGTGACTCCTTTAAATGGTGGGTAGTAGACAAGGTGACAGACTGTTCCAATACCACCAATGCCTTGAACTTTAAAGAAGCGTGGTGGATATTTAAATTACAGACCACCTCGAAGGGTCTTAATGAGCTCACACCATTTGAATATCTGTAAGTGTTTTGAATCCCGTCCATCCTCTTTTCTAGCTTCACATCCTCAAGTCCATGGATCCCCTATGGCATTCTCTTGTCTGCCAGAGCCATGCTAGCCCCCTTGGAGCCTGGGTTACACCCCTTGGCCCCACAGCGCTTCCAATCCTCAGGCTTTCACCCGCAAACTCTGCACTGAGAGCCACCCCATACTGGAGGCACTCTACATCATAATGTTTTCACGTTTTTGGTCACACTGGTATCAGGGCTGCATACATCCTCTCACTTGCCTATTCAAAACAACCCAACTGCAGGAAACACACAGCATTGGTTTAATCACAGCCTGAGATACCTCCAGCTGTGTTTACCTTATGCTTCCCAGCCGTGCTCCGATTCCGGAGTCTGTCTACATCATTACTTTTTCTGTGACACAGGCATCAGGGCTGTATATGTCATCTTTCTTGCCACACAGCCACAGTACACACATAGCAGTGTCTCAATCATAGCCTAAATTACCCCCAGCCACCTTTACCACATACTTCCCAGCCGCGCTCCGATTCACATCCCCGTCACCTTGGCGACCCGGCATCGACACCCCAGTGCATGCGCGAGGCACAGACACCAATCCTGCACGCACGCACACTCCACATACTCAATACAGCTCACTCCTAGATGAACGCGAGCTCCATTACTGTTCGGACGCAGCTTGCACGGCTCGCTCGGAGCCACACGATTAGTTCCACTCACTTGGCGAGGCTTCCCTTGCACCCAGTTCTCGATCCCCCTCCAAGCCACTATCCGTGACTAATAGCAAGTCTTGGCTTTTCTGTCTCCCTATTCCCGCTCCCTAGAAACTTACTCTGAGCCCCCTGACCTCCAGGCAGGAACTTATCTCCTGTTTTCGAGAGACAACCCTCACCACGGGAGCACCGCAGAACTACGCCCGGCTTTCCTGCGGTATAAAGATACCCTCAGTTCTTCTTTCACACTACAGAACTACAGTCAGACGTTCTAGCCATATATGACTATAACCACTGCCCGTGTCCTGTATTACAGATCACCTAACAGTGAATATTCCACCCCTTTCAGAAACCAGGACACTGACCACCAAAACCATGCTGGTTCTATCAATCAGCTCTTGAACCTCATCACCTATGTGCAAGGTTAGTGTCTGGGACCGGAGGGGCCACCCTTCAGTATAGCCTCTCATGGGCTTTTTAACATTCTTATTAATGATCCACTTCCTTGAACATTCAACAATATACTTTCATATTGTTGTTATTCAAAGGGAGACCTGCTTTACCTGGCCCCAGAAGAAGGCTGCTACCCCCTTACACCCGAAACGTCCTATGTCATCGTGCCTTGATCCTATACCTTTCAGATCGATGACCTGAATCTTCATAACCACCTTTATGTTGACGTCACCTTTTAGTACACCCTCTTTTAAGGTTTCTTTAAGCTATAAGCACTGTGCTGTGCAAATGTTGGTTGTGACTGTGATAACACATTACTTGGTTGTCAAATATGATGTAATACTTTGCAACACTGTACACAGGCAATACAACACAGCACGAGTATAGGAGTGTGTAGGTAACACACTATACTAACTTTGCAAATGTACTTCTTTGTTGAACTCTTGGTACATTTCTACAAAGTCACTTCAGAATAATTCTGGACTGTATGGACTAAAACAGGCTAAATTCAGTGACCACCTGTCACCACTGAACATGTAATGTTATTTAAAATTGAGAAGAAAAACGTTGTTGCACACTCTCTTTCATGCGCCACTTAAACAAAGAAAACTCCACTCAATTGGAATATAGAAATACATTTCTGTATTGGTGCGGGTAAGTGCCCTTTGTGATGACACGTGTTTCAACGGACCACGCCGTCTTTTTCAAATCAGGGCCAATATTATAAGTTGCTTAATTTGGAACGTTGCTTTTCAGCTTAACAAAAAGATTCACCGGATCAATCCCAGCCTCTGCAGTACTGCATTAACACCTCTGTACGATTCTGTCCGCGCAGAAGCCTACACTTGTAGGCTCAGTTGGTATCAGCAACTAAGCAAGGAGCAATTGGCATCAGGGATGGTGCACTCAGTAGGCAAAACAGGCGACTGCCTATGGTGCTGACCAGCAGGGGGCACCAAGCAGCAGGTTGTTCCCTCTGGTATCATGAATTACAAAAGCGAAGTAAACAGATGTGAACTAAAGTGGCTGCATGACACCCTCATGCAAACCATTATTCTAAAAGGTTTAACAGTCACTAGTTTTACAGTGGATGCAAGGATATTTCCTACTAACACCTGATTTTGGGCAGTGAACTATATAGTCCGACTCAAAAGCAAAAACAGACCTAGCAGGAAGATATCTTGATAACACAATGTGGTCAGAATCAGGTCACCCACTCCAGACACATCAGAGCCATAGTAGATCCAGTAGATCCATAGTAGATCCAGCCGGCAACATCTGGAGGCAGGCCATGGACCAGCTAAAGCAGCCACCACACAGATAGGAGCAGGAGGGATATGGGGTGGGAGTAGAGGGTATCATGCACGTTCTGCAACAATAAGATGAATGGCCTTAGCCGCACTATCTCAGAATAGGACAACGTATGCAGTGTTTGGAGCATATTTCATCTTGAGCATGTTCACTTGCATTAACATTCTGATAGATATAACTTAATAAGCAATATAAGCAATGCAGTAGGGTTGCCTCGGACAACTGGCTCCATGATTCATTTTTTGCAGCATTTACTCACACGCTGTACTGTATTTATTCATGGAACCTTTAAACTATGGCTTGAATAAACAGACTTTTTTGAGCATCGATGTTACTTGCATGTTTTCATACTTTTTAAGTGGGTACATTCATAGCTGAAAGCATTATCTAGTATTTTATGGAAAGTTAGGAAATAGAAATTGCCCAATCAATTAGCAGTTTTAAATTCTATTATTCCAAACAATGCTGAACCACAATGGCGAGGTTCTGACAGTGTGTATGAATATATATTTATCAAGTGCACGTTATTAAACCAAGATAAGCATTCTGGCTAACAATGTCTTCATCTAGAGGGTAACAGCATAGTTCTCAACCTGTCAAACCTTTATGTTGGTTGTCCAATGTTACATGAAACTTACAGTAAAAGACACTGGCCCTCATTACGACCCTGGCGGAAAGGTGAAAACGATGGCGGAAATGCAATTCCGCCATCGAATAGCGCTTGTTGCGACTATGACCCGTCACCGGAAAGTACGAAGCCATTAGCGACACCGTAGTGAACGCCAACGCTAACTGCACCAAGCACGCGCGCGCGCGCCATGCCAAACCGCAAACACCACCATGGCGCAAGGGTACGCCAATTCCGACCCTAGCGGACATGTACCTAACGCCATCAGGCATGGCGTAATGTACCATTCCGCCATGGCGAGAAGTACGGCATCGCGAATCAACTGTAAACGGCCCCACTGAGTGCCTGTACACCGCTCCCTGCCCACAAAGTACAACTCCCCGTAGGTGCAATGAAGTCACAATGCAACCATTGAAATGTACAAGTCACCCCTGCATGGCAACGAACAAAAGAAACACAAGAGGGGCCAATGGGAGCTGCAGGGCACAGATGGCACGAATACAGAAGCCATCCCAATGGACATGACCACAGTCCCCCACCAAGAAACGCACGCAAACACAGGCACCTGTGACCAGCAATATTCCGAAAAACACATCATTCCACCAGTCCACCTGGCTGACCGGCATCTGTTACACAAAACCCAATCCCCCGCCCCTGAGCATGACAACATTCAAACAGTCATATTGGCAGCCCCCATCCCTGACCTCACTGTGCTTCGTAGGCAAACGCGCCCAGCACAGTACCACGCAACTAAACCCCGAAGCTGGAACCCAATGCAGATCTCCTCACAATACATCGCCCCCCAAATAGGCATATGCCACATCACTTGCAAAGGAAAAAGCTACACGGGCCAAATCAGAATAGAAATTTAATGCACATCAAAGTCACCAAGCCCATACAGCCATCAGGCCATGAACTACAAAACACTAATCACCATTGTGGGCTGCATCCGCATGAAATGACCAGCCACTACCTGTGTGTCGCCCTGTTCCCCCATGGTACACAGAGCCACATTCACGTACGAAAAGGCAACATGGAAGCGCACAGAACCGCAGGGCCGACCCAATGGGGAGGCACTAGTCCAGCTGAAAGGCCGAAATGTTGCTCCGAGCCACCAGTACTGCGTAAGGGCATGTGGGCCATTGGCGATCGTCCCATAAGATCGTAATGCTGCTCCACCGATTAACACGAAGCAGCAGGTGTCGGGAGTAAAATCCATCTGCAGGAGTGGCATACAGATGGCAGTGGCAAAAGGGGAGGAGATACCTGTCAACCAAAAGAAAAGAACAAGAACAGAATGGCCATCAGAACTGCATTCGAACAACTCACTTCAATGATCACACGAAATCCACAGCCATATGCATGCTAGCCCACTCAAAAGGATCATCACCACCCCAAAACCACTTGCGACTCATGACCATCTATATCGAGGTGCAAACACCATCACAAACGAGTGTACCTGTGCATGCGTCTGTCAAAACAGAATCCATCAGATGGGAATGTTAACGTGCATGGACACAAGTGTCTGAGGGCGCGTCGAGACAGGGAGGGCTCAACAAGGCCAGATAGACGATGGTCCCACTATGGCAGCCCTGCATCACATAGCGTAGGGGAGGCGGATAGATCCCAAGAAGCCCTGTACATGGCAAACTCTGTATCAAATCACCTGCCCATGCATCCATTCATCATTCCCTCATCCCGGGATCAAAACGCCTGAATAATTACTCACATAACATTAGAAACATCCATTGAGTCTGTGCGTAATGCAGCCTGCTAAATCCACAGTGCCCCAGCCCGTAAATCCAGTGTTGTGAAGTAACATGAATTTTGGAACGGACGGCCTCATCGCCCACGTAGCTATTGCGCATCCCAAACTATTCATATCAATCATTGCTCCCTCGCCATGGGCCCTGTCTCAAGGACATAGTACAATAGAACGTTATATTTGCAGTCAGACCTGTGGGCATCTCCTCGCCGCTAGCTGGAAACCGAAAGCGCCGCCCTTCGAATTCCTCATTTGCAACATCACGTCGAAAAGGCATCTGTGGCCGTTTGAAATCAGTAATTATTCCATCGAGTGCGGCTGTGTGTGAAAATGGCAACTGCCTTCACCCACAAATGGGAAGCCACGCCCGTCGTTGCAACTCAGTACAGTGATGCATGAGGGCCCACCGTTACTCGAGTACTACGTTCCACTGACCCTTCACAAGTCCGTTCGCGACTGCACAGATAGTATGGGAAACAATGGGACCACAGCAGAATGAACATATCAACCAATCTTACACGGCCATCGGGTACAAATACATGATTGCAATAGCAAGATGCCATTCCCCGATTTGCAGCGTTGTGCGCGGGACGTGCTCGGCCAAAGGGGAGAGCAGTTTGCACAGGTGGAATTAATCACCACAGGTGGAGGCCATACAGCCTGGAAACACATAAATTGCACAGCCAGTCTCCTCCCACAACCACAGCGAAATGCTACCGGCAGGACTCGCGATGTTGGCCCTGGGGGACCTGATAGCACTGCAAGTGCTCCGACTCCAAGAAGAAGACGAACAACAACTACAACCAGCCGCACGGAGGAGACGCAGGAGGAGGAGGAGGCCAAGGCAGGGCCAGCAAGGCCCAGCAGCACAGCCACTACCACCACGCATGCAGCCCGCAATCCCACGCCTCCGAGCACATCCGTTCAACCTCACTGATGAGCAGATCCACACCCTCTACCGTCTGGACCGGGACACCATAGCCGCCATTGTGGACATGACACAGGCTGACCTAGTCAGCATGATAGATAGCCCAACCGCCATCCCACCCCTACTGAAGGTGGTGTCTGTACTCCACTTCCTGGCCACAGGCACCTACCAGCACACAGTCGGACAGTTGCATGGCATTTCTCAGCCACTGTTCTCACGGACACTATTCCAAGTGCTCGATGCCCTCCTGCAGCACGCAGACGACTACATCTCTCTACCACGCTCGGAGCAGGAAATTACCAACACAAAAGTGGGATTCCATGCACTTGCCGGCATACCGGGTTGCATTGGTGCCATCGACTGCACCCATGTTGAATTGGTCGTCCCACATGCCATGGAGGCCCAGTACCGCAACCGAAAACAATTTCATTCCCTGAATGTACAAATGGTGTGTGACTCCAACAGGATCATTACGCATTGTTGTGCCCGATTCCCTGGATCAACCCATGATTCTATGGTCTTGAGGAACTCTACAATACCACGCTACATGGAGCGACACGCAGGGAACAGATCCTGGCTACTCGGTGAGTCTCATTACATGCATGATGATGTGGGGTATGTGAATTGGCAATGTACTGGCAGGAAGGGGGGGGGTGTGCGTACGTATCAATGGCATTCCACATCATACGTTTCTCGTCCACATACAGGTGATGCTGGATATCCACTGAAGAGATGGCTCCTCACACCAGTCCGGAACCCACGGGACCAGCATGAGGAGGACTACAACCATGCCCACTCACGTACCCGTGTAGTCATTGAGCAGGCATTCGGCCTACTGAAGGGCCGTTTCCGCTACCTCAGCAGGTCTGGCGGGGCACTCCTGTACCGCCATGAGAAGGTTGCAAAGATGGTCATGGCATGTGTCATGCTCCACAACATGTGCGTACGTAGAAATGTGCCCATGCCCCCTGACGCAGAACTGCAAGCACCTGATGATGGTCATGATGAGGGTGGGGATGTGGCAGCACCTCATGGAGTCTGCGAGGCACCGGAGGCCCGTGACATTCGTCAGCATCTCATTGATGTATGCTTCTAGCACTCACGCCTGGTGGCTGATACATGGACACGGGACTCGTGGCACTGTGTGTGTCTGGGACATGCACAATATGGACTGTACGCCTATGATGGCCTAGTACACAAAGATCAATGTCCACACATCTCATTGGTTGATCGTGCACTGTTTATGGCATATGTGATATCATGTTGAACACCCTATCGACCCGCCACCCAAGTGAGCCCAACACACCCCCTCCACCCTCCTACCTCCCCCCCGAACACCAGTGTCCAAAGATGCTCATTGTAAGTGGGCTGTCGCTATTGCAAGCCCCCTCTGCGGGTATCAGGGGCACCCCTGCCTGTGGAGCGCAGGTTCCTTCCAGATCTACGTTGGGGGCTGCCCTGGACGGAACTTGCAACGGATGATGTGTCTGCCTGCTCACGTCCATGCATGTCCCTAAGGGTTTGCGAGAGCTCAGTGAGCACACGGCGCACTGCGGCAAGTTCGGCACATACGTCTTTGGACGTCGCATGCAGTTCCCCCCTCAGGCTCTCGGTGCTTCTCTCAATTTGTGCCCTTAGCGTCTCTGTGCCTCTCTCCATTTCTGCCCTAAGTGTCTCAGTTGATGTTTCTATGTCTGCCTTAGTGCCCCCACATTCATCGGCATGGTCCTTGAGGAGTGTGGCCAGTTGCTGCTGTTGTTCGATCAACTGGTCGAGGGACTGTTGCCTCTGCTGGGCCATGGCCATTTGCGGGGGTGTCGCAGAGGGGCTGTTGTCCTCATGTTGCCTTGCCACAGGGCTTGTGGGGGATGGCCAGTCGTCGTCTTGTGGGTGCCCCTGCGTGGTATCCTCATGTTGTACGGGATGGGACAGACAGGGGGATTGGGACAGGTCATGGATGGATCTGACTTCGGCATCCCCGTTTTCTGTGTCCGAGCATGCTGCCATCAATGAGGTGTCGCCTATGGTGCTGCTGCCACCTGAGGCAGTGCCTTCTGTGGCATCCATTGGGGGGACCTGTGGTGGTGGTGTTGTGGGCATGCTGGCTGCTGGGGTGCCTGTTGATGTTCCCTCCTCTGTGCTGCCACCTGATTTGTGCTGCTGCCGTGTCTTGATGCGTGCAGCTGAGGTGGAGGGTCTCTGGCCGTTGGTCTTGGCCCTCTTTGCAGGTGTGCTGGTAGGGGTGTCCTGTAGCTCGTCGTTTGGATCGGACCCTGTGGTGGAGTAAAGGAGGGCGAGGGTTATTGATGGGTCTGTGGGAATTGGAATGGCATTGTATCACATGCATTGGGGTGGTACCTGAGGGTGATTTGGGTCGGGGCCTTGGAGGTGCTTTGATTTGTGTGTGGAGTGAGGGTGCAGTTGTTTGGCAGCCTGCAGTTAGGGTGTGCCTGCTGCACGTGTAGTGCGTGTTTTAGGGGTTTTTAATTATTTATGTATTTATTGTGGGTTTTAACGTGCGCTATCAGGCCGATGTGTGTGGACGTTCTCCTGGACATGTGTTTCTGTTGCACTATGTGGACGCATGGTACTTCACATGGATGGACTGTGTGGATTTGGCATTGTTTTATCTGGTCCACCTACCTGATTCTTCGGATGTCTGCACTCCTTTCTCCATCCCTCCGACTCCCTCTATGCTCTCCATTCCGATGGTGGAGGCACAGATTTCTTCCCAGGGGGTCAACTTGATGGGTGATTCAGGACCTCCCCCGGTGGCTGTGGCGATGTTGCGGTTGGCAGAGAGTATGCTGCGGACGCGTATCCGCAGGTCGTCCCATCGCTTGCGGCATTGCTGTGGGGTGCGGGGTGCGGTCCCCACCGCACTTACCCGCTGTGCCACCAGAGCCCATATGGCCTTCTTGTTTGCAAGTGCCGTCCTGGTCATTTGCGTGGAGAAGACGACGGCAGCATTCTCCTGGAGGGTCTCTGTTAGCACGGTGAGTTCCTCACGGGAGAAGTGGACCTGCCGCTTGCGGTCGCACGCTTTCTTCGCTGCTTTTCCCATTTTTCTTGGTTTCGCTAGGGTGGTTGACGGGTTGGGGTGTGTTTCAGGGTGGTGATTTTAGTGGTTGTGTGGTTTTAGTGTTTTTATAGGTGTACGCCGGGATGTTTCCCGTTCCGGGCCCATGTTTTAGCTTCCGTTTCCGTATATTTCCGGTCACCGTACTTTCCGGTAGGCGCACACTGCGGTGACCGCTGAGAGGGGTGGCGGTATTGCACCTAGGGCGCCGTACGGCGGCGGTGTGGGCCGTTTTGGGGTCATTTCCGCCATCGCGGACTTTGCACTTCCGCCGTGGCGTGGTGCTCGTGCCCGATGGGTCGGAATGGGCCGCACTTTGCTCCTTCGTGCAATGGCGGAAACGCTATTTACGCTGTGGCGCTCCGGTCAGTCGATTTCCGCAAGGGTCGTAATGAGGGCCACTAACGATACTGAACATTTTGGATGGTCATCTCAGAATACAAAATACATGCCTCTTTCTAAATGTGCCTGCTTCTAGTCTTCGCCCTTGACACCGTATCCAGAACTGGACTGCAAGACGTGTATCTCGATAGTATCTCTCCAGCCTTGAAATCTCTCCACTAGCTCCCTGTGGCTGCGAGGATCAAGTTCAAGACCCTCTATATCGTCCACTAGACTATCTGGGGCCGTGACCATACTACTTCCAACTTTCCTTTCCTAAGCATCTTGCTTCTCGAGCCCACCGCTCATCCACCTCCAACTCTCTGAGGGTCAGAGGTTTCTCCAGGCAGACAATGGGGGGTAGATCTCTGTCCTCGGCTGGGGTCTCCATCTAGAGCAGCCTCTCTGCTTCTCTCGAACGTGAACAGGACCACATAAGGGTCCGGAAGCAACAGAAGACCTTCTGTTTTGATTCTGATTTCTCTCTACCTCTCCCTTGATGATGTCCCTGGCTGCTGTGCATACTGGGTACCTGGCCACCCACTGAACCTATGGGACCAGGCTCCTGCACGACCAGTTGCCCTTGAAACTGCCTCCAGACCTCCCAACCACTTAAGGGACTGTATCTGCAACCCTACTGTCCCCTGACTCTCTGTGCTTATGAGCCACCTTTGGGCAGCACTTACGAGTTACTTTCACTCTCCTCTCCCCACTCCCACCGGGCACTTGTCCCCCTCCCCCAGCACTTGCACGATCTGAATGACACAAGGCCTAGTAAGATCATTGTTTTTCCTCCTTCAATCCTCCCATACTTGTCCTGTTGTGCCTAGAAACACTTATGTACAGCCGCGTTATGAATGACTTATCATATCACAACATGTATTTTGTGAGGAAAAAGGTCCAATCATCGACATGATCATCACTATGGGGGAAATAGGGCATGTGCAACAGGCCAATGGAGGTGACAAGTAATATAGGGGACACTGATATTGTGTTGCCTGTACTGCACTTGTGCTTCCAAAGGCCACATGTATGTGTGTGTGTGTGTGTGCGTACTGTGACAAATCTTTGGATGTCGCCCCCTCATCCCTAGAGGGAACCCATTCTCATGGGGCCAGGGCAGTGTGGCCACAGTCCAATATTCCCCCTGAGGGTGGTGCATTGCGGGAGGATTACATGGGAAGGAATAACCCCTGTAGGATTAGGGACGGCCTGGAGAGAATGCGGTATCCCCATCTATCAGCTGACACAAAACACCCTTAAAGCCCTAACAATAACCCCAACTTTAACATAGTCATGCACTATTGTAACCCTGCCATTTTCATAGAGAGTACTGAGATGAGGAAGAATAGGAGTTATCTAAGGAGAGAATGCCTTCACTGTACTGTGACAGAGAAGAACTCCTCAGTCTCACAATAGAACAGCAAGATTTGCCCTGTGTTGAGGAGGAAGTACAGCAACATGAAGATTACCACTTGGAAGCACATTGAGCAGTTTAAGGTTCACAGACTTTATATTGGTTCAAAATTAGTTGAAATAGAAGAGGAAATCCAGGAAGTGTTGTCAAGTACTCCCCGCAAGGACTTGTAAGAGAAGCTTCCTTGCATGTGGGAGACATAGAGAAGACCGGGATGCTGTAGAAGAAGCCAGGAGGTCTGGAGCCGGACCCGAGTGAGAATGTGTTGGCAGACAAAGGCTACTGGCAGTTTTGGAGCCTGGGCAGCACAACCGCTACCAGAAAGAAGATTGGTGCTGTGAAGAGACCACAGACCAAATGTAGCTGGCCGGAGCACCACGAGTCCCACGGCCAACTACAGGAGCACGGAAGGAGTCAATGCTTTTGCAGACCAAGAGGTCAGGTATGCGAGAGGGCAGAAAGGGATCGGGGACCCTATGATGCTGGAAATGCCTTATGGAGGGACATGGCCTTCAATTCCTTGTCCTACCACTTCTCTGTGGGTGTTTACTTTATGTTGTCTGTTAATGAGGTCCAGCCTGGACCTGTGGAAGTGCAACTCTTCATGTTTTCCTTTTGGTGAACAACACACATGGGATTCCATTGTGACAAACATGGGTGGGGGTACAACCTTATTGCACCCATGGGGGTTGGGGGAATCCCTTGTACCTCTTACGTGTCTTGTAGGGCACCTGTGTGTTTCCCACAGAGTAGGGTATGGGATGACTTGGCACCGCCCTCCATTATTGGAATAACCAGGCCCTGCCATAGGAATTAATGGATTCCTATACACAGGCAAGATGGCCACTGTGGCCTATTGGTTTCTATTGCATTTTACCTTGTTTGTCAAAGACCTGGGATGTCCTGTTACTGCCCCCTTCCTCCTAAGTGGCTGTTAGGTGGAAACACCATATATGTCTCTATTACCCTTCCCCCTGAGTGGCTGTTGGGTGGGAATAATACCATATATGGCTCCGAGGCTGCCTCCTTTTCAGACAGACTGGAGCCTTCCCATGCCTGTCCGTGAGCTACGAGGGACCATCGTGCAAACTCCTACTCTTCATCAAAGTATCCTGGAAGCCAGTCCTTTGTGCCTGCAATCCAGAGATGGAGTCCTCATGAGTCTTGAAGAGGAGTGCCCGGACATCTCAAGTCAGAGATGTCCATTGGTGTCGCCCAGGATCCGGAGGTGTGTTTCGTGACGACTGGAAGCCAATGTAATCCACCGCACAAAAGCGGCGGTACACTGGCATTTTGCTGCTGGACACCCGCAGCTTTGAAAGTTCCAAACTGCCTAAGAACATTTCAAAGGACACCCTTGCCATCATCCCTGACACTTTTTCAGAGTTGCTGAGTGCAGAGGAAGGTAGGTTTGTCGGTGGGTTTCCCACCACCAGAAGATAATGAAAATGTCTTTAGGATCCAGACTTGGTGAGGGTCTGAGGTCCACTCTAGTGGTTGATTTCAGTGTGTCAGAAGCCATCCAGATATCTGTGCTGTGGCTGCAACACTGATGAACCGAAAGGAAAACTGCAATATTCTGAAACCTGACACCAAAAGTGACCTATGCACCTGTCGCCGCCAGAAGTCCTCTAATGTTCCCTGGGGTCTTACTCCCATCTGCCAAGCCTTTAAGGAGTCCACAACAAATTTTATCTTCACAGGACTTCTACAGTCATAGAAATCATCGACCAAACGAGAGCACAGCGAAGAGCAAAACTGCTGAACTTCCGAAAGACTTTGGTTCCATTTTTCTTCTTGGACTCAGCATCCCAGTGGCTCCTTCTTCCATGGGGGGGCATCCTCGGAGGGAATTGTCGAGTGAAACAGAGAAACTCGGCTACTTTGCCTGCCAAAGCACCAAAGGTACTGTGAGGAGGAAGAGTATCTTCTAGACTCAGGAGTCATCCAGGGGTCTGAGATTTGTCTTGGATCCTGTTTTCTTGTGGCCTCTCAGAGACCTTGGGGCAGTAGAACCTATGAAAATGAAGCAGAAGCTTATTGAACATTATTGGACTGGACTGCAAAAGACAAGATCATTTACTCCCTAACTTTTCTATTACAGGTTGTCCAGGTGGGGGGCGGGGTCTTCACACAGAATTGTATAGCTAGTCTAAAGAAAGCATTCTGCCACTGACACAACTAGCCTGCCTTTCTTCCCTATTCTATGCTGATACACCTCACTTAAGAACTTGCATGCCCATTTAAAACTGTCTGCAGTTAGTGAATCTATTACTGAAATATTGTGCGGTACCACATAGAGTGTATATATTTGCCATTATTTGAATAAGCATTTCCAAGTAAAAAATTGTCATTATTTAAATGTATGTATTCCTCATCTTAATTTATATGCATAAGCTGTGTTATCACCTAACATACTGTATGGTTATTTTTTGTGGGGCTTGGGGACTTACTGTACTTAAGAACCTTCCTGCATCACCTCCTGAAAGCTTACACATTGGCTGCGTGTTCATTGCTACCAAATTGAGAGCCCTGACTGGGGTGTTCTGTGCCTTTACCATACCATATAGAGGGCAGAAGTACAAATACCACCCCCCCAGTCTTTACAGACCCACAGTCAAGAAACCAGTATAAAAGGGTTGGAGACCCACAAGAAATAGTCCAATATAAAGGGGTTGGGGACCCACAAGAAAGAAACTGGTATAAAGGGGTTGGGGACCCACAAGCAAAAAACCAGTGAACAGTAAGCTCTGTTAAGCGAGGTAGCGCTATCTGGGATGGATGGGGATGCACATTTTACTCTGACACCAATAATCAGACCGACTCAGGAAGTTGGCAAATCTTTAGCTGTTTTATTAACAAGTATCTAAATCAAGGAGTACAACGGGCATCAATGGATGCCGCACAAGCATTTACAATGTTTCACATGAAAAAAACTCATATTTATAACAAACATTTGTCATAAGTAATGTCATACTACGTGGCAAAATAAGAAAACCTTCTTGGGGTTGTGATAGGCTTAAGGGGAACATCTAGGTATGCTTTCTATGGGGGCTAGAACTTTGATTGGATCGCTAAGGTCAGGTGGACAGCTATGCCTACCCCTAGTGCAAGTCATCTTCAGTGCCAAAGAAATACACATTTCATTGGCTTTCAAACTATTGGGCTCTCTGTTACGTGGTCCTCTACAATTGGTTGGAATGCTTGTACCCTTCTGGAATATTCCACTCGCTAGCAGTATGCAAGCTGATACCACGGGTGCTGGAGGGTTGGACTTCCCCATCTTTCCCCACCCAATAAGCCCAACATCCATCATCACTCCTGCTGTCTGCCATTCAATTAGTCCTTTGAACTCAGCCTTTCAAATATCACTGTGCCAGAGAATAGAAGGGAGTGTGAGCATGGTCTTATCTTCACGTCTTGGTGTAGCTTGCGCAAAGTCTATTTTCAAATGACCATGTGACAGGAGACCATGTTTGGAGCTCCTTTTTCACAGTTAACACTATTAAATGAATAACACCTGCCACTTCTAGTGTTTTTCCCTTACACCTCAACAGCAGCTCGTCTCGCTTCTCACGTTCATTGTATCTTCTCAAATAGATAACCAGTTTCCTAGCTGCCCCAACCCTTGACACCGGGCCAGACAACCTTTCTTGAATCTTCCTTCGCCGTCAGCTGTTTTCTTCAACTGCGCCACACTTTCAGCCCTTCTGTTAATGAGGTCCCAGTTTGCTAAAATGCGTTGTGGAACATCCAGATTCTATACACACGTGTATATATATATAAATATATATATACATATATATAAATATTGGCGACATTGCTTACAGTTTACTCAATACGTAAAGCCAGACTTATGATTACTTAGTCTACTTGCGTTTCAGCATCTGTACAATTATAAAACGGCTTGCATTTCCTTCAGTGCTCTCCGCACATGCAATCTTAATTTTTGCTAATGAAATGTTGCTCAATTCTTAACTTCGCCATCAGATTCTATAAGATCTATTTACTCTCCTCATTGACGTCTCTTCTGGGTGTGTCATTTCAACTTCATGTGAAATCATCAGTCTTCTCTTTCATTCCTCTTCACACTTCTTCAAGTACCTCCTTTAAAAGACTGCTGTTTCTCTACAGGTAAATCATATAGGGTTTTCTTAATGGATACCTTGTTTCAAGGACTTTTCTCTGTATAGGTACCATTACTGGAGTTGCACATGTTGCAATTTCCAGTTTCCAAAATATAGGCAACTTGGGGGCGGGACTTTTGTAGAGGCATTTGGCTCCTCCTCTATACCAGTCTGAAGGGGTCTGGGACCAACAATCAAGAAACCTGTACAAAAGGCTCTGGGGCCAACGATAAAGAAACCAAAAACAAGGAGTTTGAAACCCACAAATAAAGAAGTTTGATATAAGGGTCAGGGAACCAAGTCAAACCCTGGCAGAAGAGTATGCAGGAATCTCGTTTGAATACTGGCAAACCAATAAGAAGCAGTTGAAAGATCTAAGACAGTCCCTAGCAAGAGAGTACACCAGGGCTGTATAAGAACATTTTAAGAATACCAAGAGAAGGGAGACATCCTCTTGGTCTTGTGCATCCCAAGATAAATAAGGGTAAGGGAGTCATTCACACTTGTGCTTGTGGAAAGACAGTCCTTGGCAGTAGTGCACCAAGACTTGCAAATTATACTGGAAGGAAACCAAGAGTGGAGAAGCATCATCTTGTCCTTGTAAAGACTACAAGAATCCACGGGGCGGGAACCGTACCCCCCAGTATTCATAAATGGTTTGAAGAACACTTGAGGATTTAACTTGGAACTTTGCTTTGATATCCCTTAGGAGACTGTGTGTTGAGACACTTTGGAACTTTTAATTTGTCTTGTTTGGAGAACATTGGCCTAGCCTTTATTTTTTGTATTAGTGTGAGTGTTGGAAATAGGTTTTTTCTTTTCTTTAACATTCTGACCGTTTCCTTCGTTTTGGTTAAGGCAGGGAAACCGCTTTTGGTATTAGGGAAAGGCAGGTTTTCTTTTTATTTGACCTGAATAAAAGTCTTTCCCAACAAGCATGCCACCATTGTGACAGACTCGTACTTCTGCACCCTTAGAGTACCAACAGCGCTGCTTACTATCCCATTTTCCACACCTTGCAATTCCTCCCCCACACAATAGGTTGGACCTAAAGCTGAGGAAGAGTGCTGAAAGCAGACATGATTGCACAGTGCATCTCTCTACCTGCCACTCTACTGAGACAGCTGCAGTTAGGAATTGATAGAGGTGATGGGCATCTGTACTCAGAGCACTCTGTATCCTTTGAGGCTGGCAGGCTGTACGAGGTCTGCACCCATGCCTTATACGTTCTTTGCAAATGGCAATTGCAAGGGTGGCGTCTATGCTTTGTGACTTGTGCCAGAAAGGGGAGAGTTTCCTGGCTCTGCCAACGTGGGTCATGAATCCCTTTTTTATACTGGTTTGCAATTTTCACAACATGTTACACCTGTAACAGGTTGTAAGGTTAGTTTGCATTGGCCTTGCGCATGTTGCAGCTATACCAGGGTGTGAGGGCATTTATGAGAGACAATTGCACAGGAACTTGCAGACAATTGCCCTGACAATACTGTATCTGTAAGGGAAACTTGAACTGCCCCAGAAGGCTTTACCAAAATCAATTTTCAAGGAGCTTGCACCAGATCTGTCCATGCGTTACCTATTTTGTAAGAAGTTTTCAGTGGCCCTAGACATGCTGTTTCAGTTTCTAAGTAACATTTGCACTGGTTCTGCCAATGATATACATGTACCAATTTGTGAGTGATGCTTGACCAGGCCATGTCAATGCTGTTCATCGACCCATTTGTTAGTAAAACTGAAACATGCAATGGCTCTGGCCATAGTATAAGTATAGCTGTTTGTTAAGAAATCTTACAATGACCATGCCCATGCTGTACCTTTGTTTGTGAGTAAACTTCCACTTGCTCTTGCTGAACCCTTTGTAAGTGAAGCTATTTCAAGCCCTGACCTTCCTGTACCTGTATTAGCGGGACCTTTGCACTATACCTGGCCATGCTGTCTGTGTATTGTTACGGAAGCTTGCAGTGACCCTGCACATACTGCACCTGTTTGTGAGGCAATCTTTCACTGGCTCGGCACATGCTGCACCTGATGGATTTTGACGAAAGTTTGCAATTGCCCTCCCTTTGCTGTGTCTGCATCTGTTCGAGTTTCAAGTTGAGCCTCTGCTGGTCCTGCCCATATTTTAACTGTATATACTGTATTTGTGAGTAAATCTGATACTTCTGGCAGCTTTGCAGTGTGCATGACAAAGTAGAGACTGTTATGGGCGGTTGTGAGGGAGCTGCTATGGCTTCTACCCATGGCATGCCTGCTTGCTGTGACTTGTAGTGCTGCTCTCTGTGTTGTGCCTGTTCAGTTTGCGATTGAAGCGTTCAGTGCTGCTTCCTGTGCTTGTAAGGACATGTATGGGACTTTTTACAGCATATAATATATAGCATTTTTGCCAGCATACAATAGACAGTAGTTTTGCTAGCATACAATATACAGTAGAGAAACACAGCAAGGCCCAGTTTGAAACTGCAGGCATTCAGAGCACACATAAAAAAAATATTTAAAAAAACTTAGGACCTCATTACACGGATGGCGGTAGGGATTTACCGGTACCGGTAAAATACCGGTACCGGTAAATCCCTACCGCCTTACTACGAGGTCCCTTTGCGGGTTGGGGGATTTAACGCCTGCTTTTTGCAGGCGTTAAAATCCAACCCGCTAAGGGACCTCGGAGCTAATTACGGCACCGCAAAATTGCGGTGCCATAATTAGCGCCTTCCCCATTCCCATAGAGCCCTATGGGGCAGAAATGGGAATGGGGAAGGGCAATGGCAGAAGGGGGATTTACCGCCCCTCCAACCTTGGAATGGGGCGGTAAATCCCCTTTCTGCCAAGGCGGTGCCGGTATTTTACCGGCATGAGCCATGGCGCTAATAGCGCCATGGCTCACCGCCTACCGTGTAATGAGGCCCTAAGTTTGCTGCCAGGTTAAAATAATGAGGTGCACAATTTATATTGGATGCTTCATGTGTGAAGACTACATTAGAATAGATAACTGATTAACATTACTAACCTAACTAAAGTACTAATTCCAACTTCTCTAACATTATAATGCAGTCTTCTATGCACAATGAGGTACAGTCCATGTTATGGGTGCACTGTTTAAAATTCATTTTCAATGAGGAAATGCACACTAGTGTTTTCTTTAGCTTGTGGAGAACAGAAAATATGTAAGATGCAGGAAGCAAAACAAAACAGTTACTCTGGACATGAAGTCCTCATTGTTTTGAAAATGAAGGCTGGCACAGGGCACATTCTTTTTACCCTGATTGGTGGGATTGTAGGCAGACAAACCACGTCAACAAGGGGACTGATTGAGAGTTTTGCTAATGAAGAAAAAAGAGGGAGTTTGCAGTTTGTGCTGGGTTCAGGAAACAGAGAGAAGGTGCTATCTCTTAGGGTTGAGCGCTGACTTTGAATCTAATCAGTTGGCGCTCCCCACACATGTACGGAGGAGTTTCACCCTGAGACTGGGACTGCAAAAGACAACAAGGTCATGCAGGGATTTCAAATTTCACCGACCTTGCTGATTTAGTACCAAGTGAGGAAAGTAACGATGTACGAGTGACGAGTGTTGCTAGAATTTTTGGCAGTGCAGGGAGGTTAGAAAAATGTGCATGTTCATCTTTCTCTCTATGTTCAAAGTGTGAGAATATAAATTCATGTTTGCAAAATACATGTTTGTTTCTGCTGTTCATTTATATCTTGCAGGTGATGCTGTAAATATCATGTGGCAATGTTATGTGGTTTGTAACTGGTTTGTAACAGAAAGTGCAGATAAACATTTTTTTAAAAAAATGAGATTTTGGTGTCATTCATGCATCTGTGAATCATTTATATATGAGGCACAAAAGTGATGTTTATACCAGTGCAGTAGTGTATTTACCAATTTATCATTGTAGCTAAAATAGCAAACAAGAGGAAGTCAGTAATACATATCTACAAAGTAGAAAGTTGTGTGAAATGTAATGAGTGATTCCTTCCTTGCATGCTGATGGAACGGGGTGCCTCATCCGGCACATGGATTACTGGATGTACATGCCAGTTATATCAGCCACAAACTAAAGATGGCGCCTTGAATAAACTTATTGGGTTCTCTGAAGTGGTCTAAGTCTGGGGCCCTCTACAGGCGACTAGAAGGCATTCTAATAGAAAGGAAAGGTTTGCTTTATGATGGGGTTATGGTATAATAATAAAAAAAAAAACATGCTCACCGCTATACCACAGGAATAAGATAATTCTGAAAATACCTCAAGGTAAAATACCACTAAAATTACCGCCAATACAAGCTAATAAAATGTGGTCACTAAAATAGTGTGATACCAAACCCACTCTAAATGTTAGACTAGTTTACCACCAAATTATTGCCAATATTTTTACAGTAAGAAAATACTGCAAAATCCCGAATTTACCCCAATAAGACAAAATCTCTTACATGCTGCACCTGCTCTTTGTCTCATGAGACGGCCACTAGTTCTAATGCTACCCATATTGTAGTTTTCCGATTTGTCAGGGAAGCTTGAATCTCTGTCGCATGTGATGTGTATTCTGTGTGTGAATGTGCTTGAAATGACATAAACAGGAGTGTGGGGAGGTGGGTTTGATGTCTGATGTTCTTTTTCTAAGTATACATCATATCATTGTTTTTTTGTTCTAATTCTGCCTGATTTTATTATTTGCTGTTACCCTGTTTTGTAAATATGGCCTAAAACATGATGGCGTTGTTGACATGTATCTTATGAGGTGATATGAGGGAGATGATGCTAGATTCAAGACACATGGCATTGGTAGTGGAGAGGCGGCAAACAGCCCTTTTGCAGAGTGCAGCAGAAATGCGTGTACCGGCTCTGGGTGGCCTAACTGCGACTCTTCACTTAGTGCATAAGGCAATGTAGCACTACTGAGAAACCCACAGCCAACCTACGTTTTGTGAGGTACTGAAAATGTGGCTCATCTCAATTGCGGCTGCCAACTCCGTTAAGCATATCTACAGATTTTTGCAAATACTTTTTTTTCTTCCGCTTTTGCACGAATCCAATTTGCAAAAAAACCTATATGCTGGGTGCACTACCACAGCCGTACCTCAGCTGGTGTTTGGATCTTTGGATCTGCCCCGACTATTGTTTCCCAAGTCACTGTGGTATATAAGCCGTGGAAATAGGCCATTAGCAGTTGGTTGTGTGATGATCCTCTGATGTGAGCTATATCAACACATTTTGCAAATTCTTACATTTCCCAGGTAATTACATTTCTCTGCCTGTGTGTTGGGGGGAAACAGAGTTCTGCCCTGGCATTGCCCTGGCATTGAAGGTCAGAGTCTGTGCCCCCCACCCCTCCATCCCTGCCTATGTTCGCAGCCGACTCCCTGGGACGTGTGTGGCCTCTCTAAGTTGCGAAACCTGCAGTAGAAATCGGAGTCATATTTAGAGGTGAGCCACTGCAATATTGATACACGCTATTAATAATACAGCTGGTTGGATCTCACTTCAGCTGCTCGTGATTGATTTGAGCTTGGAGCAGCTGGGTCCCGTTTTAGCAGCCATGCCACTTTCTCTTTTTCTATCAACAGGGCGAAATGACTGATGTGTCAGAATGTGACTGTGGGAAAAAGAATGTTCAGATATGGCCAATAATGGAAACAAATAGTCGAGTCGAATATATAGGCCCGGGATGAGGTGCAACGAATGACATAAGGTTTCCATATAATGCGCCGAATGCTGAATTCATCTGACTTCTGACTGCTGCAATACTTGTATATGTTACGCAATTTAAGGGCATCCAGTTTATCAACCTCAGAAGTATGTTCAACTTATTTGACCTTGCCATCAGAAAAAAACCTGTGAATACAGGTCACACACAGATATCCGGTGTGACAGATCACCATGGATCAGGACTGGGGATACATAAGGTTCAGTAGAAACCAACATCTATGTGATGCAACCACTACAGTTGTTCAATAGTGTAACCCCAGTGATCTCTCAGTCTCCCCTCAAATACCCATTATGTACCTTTGCTCACTTTTCATGTAGATTGTTCAAACATGGCAAATTCTGATTTCAGACATACAAACCGTCTCAAATGTAGATGAGGTCCTAGGAAAGTAAACAGAAGGGCGTTGTCAGCTGTGTTTTCTTGGCATGGCTTCAACGTGGGCAGGCTCACCATGTAGAGAGAAATTCCAGACATACCTCCTGGCTCAGGGAATATCTCTTCAGCCGGGATCTCTCCTTTTGGTGATGCGCCACATAGAGAGTATAAGTCCCACCTGAGAGAAAGAAAAACGTGTCTTGGATAAGATTGCAAATGTCTATGTGCTTTAGGTGGCGTGGGGGAGCAGAAGAATTTCACAAAGCAATTCAAGCTATACATTGAAGAACTTTAGCGCACGGGGCATCTGGAGCTTAAAGAGAAGGCACGTGGAAAAGAAGCTGCATGGTTTCTACGCCCTCTGTGATGAGGTGGAGGTGTTCTGAGGCATGCACTCCAGTGAGTCATACAGGTGCGCATTGTACCAGACACGTCCTCTCTATAAATAGACCCAAGATATCACAGAAGGATCCATTTAAATCGATTTTCCAATTTTTCACAAAGCACGTGAATTTTACTATCGCATAAAGAAGGGAGCCATCACCCATATCACAGTTTTAACCAGTTAGGCATTCTCTACATGTGCAATTATGCCATAACTTGTAAACCATGTATTTACAAAACAATGATACATCTTAAATATATGGAATGTTTTCACTATGCAAAAGGAGGTTTAAAGCATTTAAACTGTTCCACAGAATGCACACAGCACAGATACAAAATGTGTCGTGTATTTGCACAACTAATAATAAGAATTAATCAAAGTTAAAAAAAATGTATGGGGACACACATAGGAGGTCATTACAACCTTGGTGCTAAGTACACCAACTTTACCACCATGGTGTAAACTACGTTTACACCATGGTGGATGGCGGATTTACCGCCCCATTCCAAGGTGAGTGGGGCGGTAAATCCCCATTTCCCATTTTCCCTTCCCCATTCCCATTTTTGCCCCATATGGCATAATGGGAGTGGGGAAGGCGCTAATTACGCCATCGTAAATTACGGTGGCGTAATTAGCATCATGGCGGATTAGCGCCATGGATTTTAACGGCTGCTAAAAGCAGGCGTTAAAATCAGAATCAGGCGTTAAGGGTTAACGGTGGCGTTAATGAGGGCCATAGAAACAGTTGTTCGTCAATGGTCACCATCATATGTGATTAATTTTGGACTTGCACCAGGGCCTGCACCAGAGGTATTTTCCTAAATGTAGGCGATCTGTCATTTGAAATGTGTGTGCACAGTATGTGCTTTCAGATTGAAATAACACCATAAAAATTATAGCAAATGCAATTGTGGCGATTACCTCCTGAAAAGAGAATATTGTACATGATTTATCACGTTCTCATTATGGAAAAGTTCACCACTTCATTAACTGCCATTTCCAAACAATTTAGACTTGTAGAGCTTGTTGAAGTATATTGCAGTATAACGTGGAATATATCGCGTTATACTGTAGGCTATTTTTACAAGGCCAACTCAGCTAACATTGGGAAAAAGCTAATACCATACCTCTGCAGCCAAGTATGATCACTGGGATTGAAGACTCACACAACAACATGGAGGCAGTGCTGCAGCTTCAGTAAATCATCATTCCACTGCCTGCCTCGTGTCATGTGTTATGGCCACACTCTGCACGCCTGCCAGAAATGATGTAGGGAAAAAACATTTTACCCATCACTATAAATCAATCAATATTTCATGTTTGCCTGAAGCCTCTCTACACGAGTTTATAAGCAAGCATATTTTGCTAATATAGGTGTACCTTTACTTGTACAGCTCTCTGGGGTATCTTAATGTGGTCTGTGGCTGATTTGCACAAAAGACATGAGCAACGCCTGCCACCAAAGAAGCGTTGCTGCTGCTGGAGTGGCATTCCAACCCCAAGACTACATATATTGTCTGTATGCAACAACAGAGCTGAGCAAGGCCAGCAAGGCTCAAGCCCACCCAGGCCACAAATAGGGGATCGAGCCACTCCATCATTTTGGGTAAGTCCTTGTCCAAACAAGGGCCAACCCACACGACTAACATGATGCCCACCTGATGTTGCAGAGATAAGTGTCTGAGGATAAAGTTAACAGAAGTTATGGTACAGTATCTGAAGTGATCACCACAGACGTACATGAGCACCTGCTTCCTGATTTGTAATCTAACTCCTCGGCTCTCACAGAACATATTGATTGGCTGGGGAAGAACAGGTAGTCAACGTAGAGGCATGTGTCAAGTGGATAGACTTTGTGTTGCTTACTGTAGTATTATTAGGAGCCTGCAGAACTTTTCCAGAAAAGGGAAACACTGAAGATGAGATCAACATGCTGCTTGTTCTCCGCCTTTAGCTCTCTTGTTGTGAGCCTTCAATCAAGTGCCTGCATCTCTAGTTTAAAGATACCATTCTCTGCCAGCATCTCTCTATAATGGTGCCATCCTCAGCCTGTAGGTAGCTCCCATGTAGTCATGTCTCACTTTGCTGTTTGAATATCCCAGAGCATGAGTGAGTCTCCATGTTCTGCATATAGACCATACATCCTCTACTTATTCATTTGGGGCGACCCTGCCTACATGACAAAAGGTATCTTGTACATCCTGTCTTCCAGAATCCTCCTGCATGCTGATGCTCTAGGCAGACGACCACCCGTGCCTTCAGGAGAATCATGACAAAAATAGACAAACATGATTCCTCCCCTCCCTCACTGCAGCCACTGCCTATCTCCTGCCAATCCTTCCAAGCTAAGACAAACCTTTAAAATGCACACTGGGCTGGATTATGTTTTGTTTGTAAAAGGGGCTGTCGCAGTCTCTGGTCATTTTTACAATACGCCTCAAATACATATTTTTTTTAAAAAATGTTGTTTGCATAGTCATTTAACTTTAGAAAATGTGTTCATTTATATTTATGATTCATGAATAGAAACTAATTAAAGTGTTACAGTAAATGTACACAAACAATACACTCAATATATCTAACAATAGAACTTTACGGACTACGTACCACAGTTATGAATGCACATTTTAAAAAATATATATTTTCTTCAAAGCCACGGCTATGACAGTCTGTACTTGTGGCTACTGTGTAAGCTGTCATTTTACCTATGGCTATCACAAAGGTCATGATTAGGCGAGATGTAGTTGTGGTTACGCACGGCAGTCATTCCTGCTATTAAACATGTGTGTGGTTTGACCAATCACATCACTATGCATGTAGCCACGGCTATAAAAAAGTTGAACAAAATTACAAATATGTATATCTTTGTATATAGTACACCTTATATGTTGAATTTTGAGGTATGTACAATTTAACAGAAAATAGGCAGAACAATACAGAAACATGAATACCATATTTCTTCATGAATGTCTTTGAAAATAAATAACGACTAGTATATTTTGTTTTCTCTTCATAGTACTCAACCAATTAAGGTTGCACATATAATGATTATGCGGAGGAAATAAACTTCTCATTAAGCATTTAAGCAACTACAAAACTATTTCTGCATTAGTACATTCTAAATGTCTACATGAACTGAAGGTTGCTCTCTGTCAAGGTATGTGTCTTAGCATTACTTTGCAGTTTAGACAAGTTAATACCTTTACCAATCACGTTGTGTTTGATACACATTTGTGTAACATTATAAGACTTGCAGTTGCTTGTTAAAACATAGGGAGTGTCATGCTACACATGACTAATTTTTCTGTGCAACTAATGTGGACTATGACATATTGTTCCTTTATAAGCATTATGCCATTAAATTGACACAGTTTTCACAGGATGCAATTAAACACATGCATTGTGATTTTGTTCTCTTAAGTTTTGCATTACATCAGGGCCTGATGTTTTTTTCTTTCCACAGAGCTTTAAAAAAATGATTTTACATGGTCAGTAAATGCATCAGTATTTATGCTCTTTAGAATGTACATACATCCCCAAACACAATGACATGTTTTCCTGCAAGCAGTTCTTTATATCCAGTTTCAATGAATATCTTGTATTCTTAGTTGATTTAAAACAAGCATTAGGTTAGAAACTGTGCTTAGTTAAACTTTTAAGAGGGCTTTCATGTAATATTTAAATATGCTAATTTGTAATTAAGATAATGAGGCAAAATAATCTCCAGTATAATTGAGACAAATAAACATCACTCAAGAAATAACACTGTCTTACAGGTTCAGAGCCCCTCAGGTACTTGACATCCTATTGGCAACTGCCCACCATAGAAAAAATAAAGACTTATCAGAAAGTAAATGCAGAAAATCTAACCTTCTTTCATCAAGTAATTTTATTCCATTGTTCATTGAAACACGGCAGGAGACAGGCAGTGTTTTTTACTCTCCTCCCAAAATGGACTGGCTAAAAGAAAATTATCCCACATAGGAAGACATATGGAAGAAAGATGCTGAAGAGAAGAAGAAACAAGAAAGTACAAGAAACATATATTACTTGGATGAACCTGAAAGAAACTACACCGGGCAGAATCAATTATCCCATCTCAGAGAAAACTACAGACTGCTGCAGTTGGAGGTATTCCATGGTGGAGATACATGTAAGGTTATGACAAATATAAGCAATTACACATTTACCCTCGGATACCAATATACAAAAAAGGAAATAGTTTCATATAAATGCTGGCGATTTAAAAATGTATTTTGTAAGCAGCATATTACTGAAATTTAAGAGAATACATCAAGAATTAACTGTCACTTAACCTGAATAGGTGGAAAATAGTGACAATATATGGCATTTGATATCAATGGTAAATGTAGCTGATACACAACCCTTTAAATATGTAAATATTTACTGACACTTTTCACATTAGCCACACACTCATTATGAGCACAGTGTGAGTTCTGCAATCAAAATGAGAAAAGTGGACAAAATGGTGTTTTTTTATACTTTTCTAAATCAAAAGCACAAAAAGAGAACTATATAGCAAGCAAACAACTAAAATGGCTGACGTATTTTCACTGCAACCTATCACAAACAAGTACTTACTTCCAACATTAACACCAAACAATTACACACACCACAACACACACAACATACATGCCCTACTCTTACTCTTACTAGAAATTCTAACTACAAGCCAAAGACTACAAAACAGAGAAGGACTGCAGAAGGACTGCAGAAGTACTGCAGATATCATGTCTGGCTTTAAATCTGTGTCGCTCATTGGGACAGTAGGCTGTTTTGTTACTGACATTTTGTGAGAAACTAAATATTAACATTGGTTTGAGTGATTTTAGAATTAGACGGTTTGGATTTCGGGAAATGCATTGGTTCCAAGTATTTCCTAAGTTGCTCAGTCTGAGAAGTACAGGGCAGCCAGAAGTCAAACTGATTGATTGTGGAGGCAATGATTCTGGTAATGTACGTGGTGTGTCCCTTGCTTTAATGATGAAACAAGACTTGCTAAAACTAATGGAACTTTTTCCTCACAGCATCTTTATCTTTTCCAATCTGACTCAGCAGCAAAAATGGAAATGGACCAGCAGATTTAATGCTAACATTTAAAAATCATAGAGAAATATTAATAAGGTAGTTTCAGCTTTCATGAGAGACCAAAAACAACTATGGATATCAAACAATGACATACAGTTCTACTTGATTCATTTCTAGATATATGACAGAGCACACCTAAGTGATTAAGGAAATTCGGAATTCCTTCATATCATCAAATCACTACTTCAGATGTCCTAAATTACTGTACTCAGTGTACCCCAAAACAGTCATTTTAAGAACCATTTTAAGTACTTCTGTATTTATGTATACAGAAGTACAACAAAATAACATTTAAAATCATTTTATTTTATAAATCATAGTTCATATCTGTGGCTATGCAGAAAACCAATTATAACCACAGATATGGCTAACCTTATTTCACTTATTTAAAAACACCTATTGCAAAGGTTTCAAAGTGAAATTACACGTGGCTCGATGTGAGGACATCAAGTCAGGAACACACACAAAGTTCTATGGTGTAACATCTATGAAATAATATGATTACTGCACAAAATATATACACATATAGCCACTGCTAATAGGAATGTTTATACTCATGGCAAGGTGTTCCACCAACATGCATGATGTCTAATTGTCACGAAAGTACCCGCGAGCATGAACACTCGCTTGTTGCCGCGGGTACATGTACATTCTTTTACATATTTATAAACCTATATATGATCATGATTACTACACAGATATTTGTATTACAATAGCCGCATCTCTGGCGACAGTTGTGACCACGTTACACAACCCGCCAAATTACACAATGCCCCATTCGTTTGCTGACACCAGTGGCTATAAAGGACCCTGACAGGGCACATTTCTTTGGCTGCACCATACCCGCAGCTATACGAAAATAAATAAAGAAGCCATCAAAAACGTTTTTAATTTCCATAATATTTCAAATGAACATTGTTTACAAAAATATACTTTTTGTATTCTGGCAATGTGTCAAACTGTTCAATTCCCCTATGAGGTCCATCTGAAAGTTTTAAAAACAAATTCACGTGTCGCTGTGCACTTTCTTTAGATGTTGTATTAAATGTCTTTTCCCAAAGATATATCTTCTACTCACCACTAAATATCTCTCTCCAGAAATCATATATCCAGCTAACCTTCCCACATCACCATCCTCAAAACAAAAATATGAATTTAGCATATGATTCTCAAAATATTCCCCAATTTCTTCCACATCACTGCTGTTAAGTCAACATCACCAACTCTTCCAAAATCTTCTGAAAATGATTCAGGACCTGAGAAATCAGTGGAAATGTTGTCAATATCTTCTTCCCAATTTCTATCCAGTTTTCAATCTATATAAACGTTACACAAAAACAATATCTATAGCCGATTTAACTGCACAATGTCCTAGAAACACACCAACGTCTCAGACAATGATATGATATTTTATTTATAGCACACCCATACACAAGTGTTTCAAAGCATGATGAGGCAGGGGAGGGGAACAAGGGGGGGGGGCAAGACCATGATCTTACTAGGCCCAGTGACATTGAGATCACACAAGTGCAAGGGAGTGGAAAGGGAAAAAGTGCAAAGGGAAGGGGAGGAGGAGCAAGTGCAGTACATAGGATCTAAACATCAAGAAACAAGAAGAGCGGCCAGCAGGTGGCTGTGCTAGGATAAGTACAAATCAGCAAGTGATTTATAGTCCAGCTAAGGGGGACTGTAGGGTTACAGATACAGCCCCAAGTGCAGGGTTGTCAGGTGACAGTGTGGGTGGTCAGCTGGGAGGGCATGGACCTGGGCCTGTGGTTCCAAGTGTAGCCAGGTAACCAGTGCAATATCGGACAGGAGATCAGCTGGAAAGAGGAAGAGAGAAGGAAGAAGCAAAGAGGAAAGTCTTGAGCTGCTTCCGGAACCAGAGATGGTTCTCTTCAAGTTTCAGAGAGGCAGGGAGGCTGTTCCAGATGGAGATGACCACTGAGGCGAGAAATCTGACCCCAGCTTGTTGCTTGGAAAAGCATCTGACCCTCAAGGAGTTGGAGGTGGAGGAGCGAAGGGCTTGAGATATTTCAGAAGAGAAAGCTGGAGATATTTTAATCCCAGGCCCCAGAAGGCCTTGTGGACAGTGCAAAGGGTCTTGAGTTTGATCTTTGTAGTCACTGGGAGCCAATGTAGGGATTTTAGTGCTGGAGAGATACGATCCCTGGGCTTGAGGCCAAGGACAAGTCATACAGTCCTGTTCTGGATGAGTTGCAGAGGATGGAGAGTGGAGGCAGGCAGATTTATAGAGTTGGTTACAGTAGTCAAGCCCAGAGAGAACAAGAGCCCTAGAAACAGTGAGCTTCGGGGGGAAGGAAAGGATATGGAGTAGGTGCAGTTGGTAGTTAGACTTCGATGTCGGAGATGTGGGGAGAGATGGAGAGTGTGGAGTCGAAGATAACCCTGAGGTTCTTACCCTCACAGGTGGGAGCAGGAGGAGGGCCAAGGGAGGCCGGCCAGAGAGTGAGGGCAAAGAGGGATGCAGGTGTGCCAATGAGGAGGATCTCCATCTTACTGGCATTCAGGCAGAGATCATTGGCAGCACACCACTCTTGGATTGGAGAAGGACAATCCAGGATGAGAGAAGGGGAAGAGGCAGCAGTGGGGAGCCTGAAAGCGAGTTGGGTGTCCTCCACATAGCACTGGAAGTTTGCACAGAATGCAGCAATGCGGTGGGTGAGAGGGGCCAGGTATTGGTTGAACAACCAGGGAGAAAGTTTAGACCCCTGGGGAACACCACAGGTGGAGAGAGAGATAGAGGAGAGGAAGGACCCAAGTTGGACCTGGGATGGTCGGTCAGAGAGGAAAGAATATAACTAGGCCAGAGCCTGATCAGTGATACCCAGATTATCACAGAGCCGGTTGAGCAGGATGGCATAGTTAACCGTTGTTAACTGTGTCAATGGCAATGGAGAGATCAAGAAGTATGAGGACAGAGGGGAGATTAGAATCAAGGTTAGAGAGCAGATCTTCAAAGATGTTCAGGAGGGCATTTCCGTGCTTCTGGCTGCTCTGAAACCAGACTGATGGCCACAGAGACAGCCGATTCAGTATGACGATTTAGCTGGAAGATGGCCAGCTTTTCCAGGAGATTGCCCAGGAAAGGAGTGATAGAGATTGGGCGATAGTTAGTGGGAAGGGAGGGGTCGGCTGATGGCTTCTTGAGAGGACGGTGCACATGAGAGTGCTTTGGGGGAGGGGAAGGTACCAGAGGCTAGGAAGTGGTTGCAGAAGTCAGCCAGGGCAGTGCGAGGGTGTCAAGGTGGTCCTTGATGGTTTTGGAAGAACAGGCAAAAACCTGTTTAGATGTTGTTTTCATAGATCAAACTTGTTTAGAAACCTCATTGAGGGAGAATAGAGGAAAGGCAGAGATGGGAGGGAGGGTGGCTGCAATGGAACTTCAGTTAGATGAGAGCGTGGAAGGAGAAGCAGGCAAAGCCAAGAATGTGCAAAGGATGTCCTGAGTTTTAGAGATGAAGTGTGAAGCCAGGCCGTACAGAGGGCCTGGGGAGGGACAGTAGAGGTAGTGCCTGTGGCAGGAGTGGCCTGCTCCTAGCAGATTTTAAAGAGTTTGTCCCAGTTGTTAGATGCCGCAGAAATGCTGGCTTGGATGTGAGCTCTCTTCTTAGTGAGAATGCTAACTTACTATTTAGAAAGACTCTTAACAATATGAAGCAAAATAATCTCCAGATTAATTGGTATATTTAAGCATCACTCAAAAAAGGACTTTGTATTATAGGTTCAATAGTTGAATAGCACCTGAGGTACTTGAGGTCTTATTGGCAGCTGCGCACCATAGAAACACTAAAACACTCAATCAAAAAGTAAATACTGAGAATCCCACCTTCTCTACTCATGTAATCTTCTTCCATTGTTCATTCTAACAAATGAGGTGATAGTGTTTTTTACCATCACAGTATGATGGACAATTACATGGACTGGCAAAGGGAAAATTATCCCACAGAGGAGGAACTGTTGAAGGAAGGTACTGAGAGAAGCAGACACAAGAAACACTTAGGATTTTTTAGGTTTATTCTTTATATTCTTTATATTTATGTAAAATTTGACTAACAATAATATGTATAAGTGACACATAGCATTCAGCATATAGATATACTTTAGCTTACTGTTTTTAAATGTTCAACCAGAAAAAGTATTTTAAAGTGTACTAATACTTCAATTGTTTAAAAATATTTCAAATATTTTCAAACAGATGAAGAATTGATTCAAGTATCAAGAATGATTAAGCACCAGCTACCTCCGGAATTCCCTACAAATACAATCATGGATATTTGAATAGAAATTAAACAAATGTTAGTCTATATTCATAATGATATGGAATCATTGAAAAATGACATAAAAACCTCAGTCAAATAATAGTAAACATCCACACAATTCTGCTAATGTAGATGTATTGTGTGTAAATACTAAAAGAAAAGGAAATCCCACAACTGCATTCTGCCAAATAAATACACTTACAAAAACACTTCTGTGCATAATTATTTAACTTTAAAAAAAAAATGTGCAGTTAAATGTATTGTTCATCAATAGAAATACATTAAAGTGTTACAGTAACTTTGCACAAAGACCACACTCAATATGTCTTAAACTAGAACTTTACAAAAATCAGATGTGGATATATGTGTAGTAGGTAGTCTACTACTACACATACATCCACATCTGATTTTTGTTAACAATTTATTTATAGCCACAGCTACCAGAAGCGCTGTGGAATAGGCTCCCAGCCCATAGGCCATCATTGCAGCTGTGGCTAAAGCCACTGGGCCTGTGCATAGCTGCAATTAGGTGTACCACTCAACAATTGGTCATCCTGTAGCCACATATATGAGCCCCAGCTGATGCTGGGGTGAACCGTGCCTAAAATATCACCAAATGTCACCCCAACATCTCTACCAAACTCCCCTCACTTCCCTTATGTCCTCCTTACCTCCCCTGCCCACTCCCATTCCCCCTATAGCTCTTGTTGTTTCTGTGTTGCTGTTTTTCTCAAAATGTCAGGTAGCCACGGCTATAGGACACGAGCAAATACACAACATGCCATTGGCCTATATTAAGCAATCCTATCAAAGGGCGTGCAATGTCAAGCACTGCCGTAGCTGCGGTTATGCACTCCAGCCGTTGCTGTGATTATGCACACCTTAATCTTCGCTATATCATAGCTGCGGTTATGGATTAATGTTATATATATATATATATATATATATATATATATATATATATATATATATTTATTTATATATAATATATATTCAATGAAAACACTTTTTTAAGGGGACAATATGGTTAAATTGCACTAATAAAAACATATGAAATTCAATGAAAAACCTTACTTAAAGGGACGTTATGGTTACAAGTAAAACCTAAAAATCCCACAAATTTACCAGTTGTGGTAAACTAAGCAACCATAACTCGTGCCACCACCATGCACTGCTAAGACTAACACCCAGGACATCGAAGATGGCATCACAAATATCATTGATGACATCACATATCTGGGCCACTTGTTTTTGTTTACTGACATATGTAGGCCGGGTGGTGACAATCAGAATATTAAAATTGACAAAGATGCTATATATCTAGACATTAACCTTGTCATATATTCTTTAAGTACTTTCCTTAGAGTTTGGTCTTAGCTCATGGTGCACATACATGGGGAAATGAGCAGGCCTCAAACACACAATTCATTTGTATACATGAAGATAAACTTTAATGTCATTAACATTTTCTGATGATGCAGTTTCTTTCTTCCTTACTTTAGTTTCCCTGTATGTGCCTCTGATTTATATGCATTGTGGTTCTTCATATGTATTGTTTGTACCAGCACAAGTTTTGTAAGTCTTGAATTGTTAGCTAGTTATCACATGTTTAACATTACTCAAAACTCTGATAAGGTAGCATTCATTATTGTACTATCCAAAATTACAAGATTATGAATATTGCACTTCTATCGAGCATGCTGCAGTCATTGTCTATGTTTATATATGATTAGGTTTCTGTATTAACAACAACACTCCAATACAATGATTTTAGATGAGTACATTTTTTAATAGATTAAGTAGTTCATGATAGGTCTCCCGATCACCCCCCGACATCTTGTTACCAACAATATAAACACAACTCCTTGTAGGGACTTTTCATCAAAATATATTTCACATGTGATGTCATCTTTGATGTCCTGGGTGTTAGTCTTAGCAGTGCACGGTGGTGGCGCGAGTTATGGTTGATTAGCTTACCATAACTGGCATATGTCTGGGGTTTTTCGGTCCATCCAAAAACAACAAAAGAAATATTCCTTTAGGAAACACCTTTCACATGTTAAAAATAGAACTAAAAAAAACGTATAGACTCCATCTACTTTATATTTCTCAGTAAAGTGCATAGGGCCTCATTACACGATAGGTGCTAAAAAACGGGATTTACCGACATGGCGCTATTAGCGTGTCCGCCCCCACAGGAGACCGCCAATAGCGTACCATTACGAGTAAGCGGACACGCGCATAGGGCCATGCCGGTAAATGACCCTACCGCATGCCGCAAAAGCACCTTACCGGGCCCGCCCAAAGTGCTGATAGCTATTAGCATCGACCATTAAATTGCGGAACCGGAAATAGCGTCATCGCACCGGAACGGGAAAGAGCACGGCGGCCATCTTTAAAAACACAATCCATTGCCATCCTCTGCCCCCTGGACCATTTTGGAGTTGGGAGCTGTGTGAAATCAACCGTGACACCTGCATCATGCCCAAGGCCCTGAAGAAAACCTGTGACAGGCAGCGGAAGGAAAAGTATACTAACGAGGAACTGGTCATGTTGACACAGACCCTTGCAGAGCATGCAGAGGTAGTCTTTGCCAATGACATGCGCCGCGCCACCTTGCTCAAGAAGAAAGCCATCTGGGAGGAGGTGGCAGTCAAAGTCAGTGCCGTGGGCACCAGCACGCACACTGTGCGCGAATGCAGGAAGGGAGGGACATCCTGGTGGAGAACCACCGCATTTCCAGTGCCGGTGGAGATGGCTCCCCAATACGCCTGAAGGAATGGGAGGAGACATGCGCCAACATGATTGCCACCGAAAGCATCGAGGGAGTGGGGAGCATGGAGGTCGGCGTGGCTACCACTTCCGATGCAGGTGAGTGTACACATGACAGGATGCGGTGTGAATGTACAGTCACCCCCATATGTGAGCACAGACCCCACTCATGCATGGACACACATCCACACATGCATCCATCCATCACCATGTCAGTGTCAGACCCAAACACACACACACATGCACACCTCACCAGAGACAAGTCCCAAACTCAACCATGCATGGATGAGGCACGGAACTGGCACATCACCTGCATCCACAACTGCTAAGACCCAATGGCCACAACTGCATCATTCCTGTAATTTACATTGAGTATATTGAAACGCAACCAATGCCATCCCCCTTCTCGTCCCTGACAGGCTCACATACAGATGGGGAGGATGCTGCTGATGCATCAAAGGCACCACCTACATCCAAGAGGCCAAGGGCACAGGAGCCGGAGGATACCCCTGCAACATCCAGGGGCAATGGGGGAAGGCCACACCTGAAGAGTGGCAGCCTACGTCACAGTGCCACTGCCAGGGCAGCAGTAGCTGCACCACCAACTGTGGCCCCACCACCGGAGGCAAACCCACTGTCAACAATGCCAGACACCCAGGGCCCACCATCAGCTGCGGCAAGCTCTGCTGGTGAGGCAGCCGCCACTGGCCCCCAGTCCGATCCAGAGGACACCCTACTCCAGCACATGGAGATGCACACCCCAAGCCCCCCAGGAAGCCCAGAGGTAGTGGCATCCCAGACCCCTGGTTCTGATGGGACTTTCGAGGACACCAACCCTGCAATAATGTCACCCATGCTACCATCACCTGTTGCATTGGAGCCATCTGAGTGCACGTCATCCAATGCACAGTCACCCGGCACTGACCTCGAAATTTCCGCCATCCTGCAGCGCCAACAGGAGCTGACCGTGCTGGTTGGCCAGCATGTCGCTGAGGCTGCCAATCTCACTGAGAACATAGTCCAGACGGTGAGGCACTCCACTGAGCGCATGGACGCCAACACGGACAGGATATGCAATGAAATTGCAAGTCTTAGGGAGGTGCTTGTCCGCATGGCAGACACAATGGACCGCCACTTTCACCAACAAGGCCAGTCTGCCCCATCCTCGACTTCCGGGTCGACACAAACAAGCCCCCTCAGGCGCTCGATGCGAACCACCTGGCGCACGTCTGGCAACCCTCAAGATCCTTCCAAGGACAATTGCAATTAGGGGGTTAATGGGGATACCCCGGTGTGCATTGGCCATGGCAAAAATGGCAGAGACATGAGGGACTGTTGTGGGGGGTGGTGGGAAGGGTGTTATGGGTCTGTTGTGGGGGGTGGTGGGAAGGGTGTTATGGGTCTGTTGTGGGGGGTGGTGGGAAGGGTGTTATGGGTCTGTTGTGGGGGGTGGTGGGAAGGGTGTTATGGGTCTGTTGTGGGGGGTGGTGGGAAGGGTGTTATGGGTCTGTTGGGGGGGTGGGAAGGGTGGTGGGATGTTGTGGGGCTTGCACTTCTTCACCTTTATGTTAGTCAATACACTGGTTTCTGATGAAAACACAGCCTTGGACATCTTCATTGTGTGTGTGTGTACTTCATTGGCGACAGGGTCCATTGCGTGCTCTGAGACATACACCAGTGCATTCACCCCATATCCATGTGACATTACAATAACATTTTGCGCAGATTGATTGGCTGATCAGATGCTGTCTCACAGCACGTGCCTCCTGGCCATCCCCTCTTGCAATGCCTGCATCCCCTTCACCTCCGTCCACATCAACATCATCATCCTCATCATGTGCTTCTATCCCAGCGTCAGGGGGCAGTGGGCTATTCTGTCTGTCACACATATTGTGCAGCATGACACATGCCATGGTGATCTTGGCCACCTTCTCATGTCCATACAGGAGAGCAGCACCAGACCTGGTAATGCACATTGAACGTGACTTCAAAAGTCCAAAGGCCTGCTCAGTCACGATGCGGGTACGGGTATGTGCACGATTGATTACCTCCTCGTGCCTGTTCTGTGGTCTCCGTACAGGTGTGAGGAGCCAGGTTTTCAGGGGATAGGCTGCATCACCTGTATGGGGGGATGAATGGGGTCCTGTTACTGTTCACCTCAAGGGCGGCCTGTTCACATCACACAAATTGACATAGCATTGTGATGCAAGTGCTAAAATGAGCGCATACATGCAGATGGTCTGTGTGACAGCAACATGCAAGTGTGTGGCCGACCCTGCAAGTAGAAATGGCACAATAATGCCTACAACAGTAGTTTTCACATGTCCTGGGTGTGGCCAGGTCTTAGGTGTCCCTGGGCCAGGCAAATTTTGTAGCACACTGGTTGTGTACTGACATTCTGACACCAATGTTGCCATGCTGTGAAGCATCACTTCCGTGGTGCTATAGGTGTGTGGTTCAGTGCCATGTCTAGGGGTGTTCCCTTTGCATGCATTCAAGGGTACATTGCTGGATTGATGCTGTGATGCGCTGATTCTGTATTACCATCTTGACGCCATGTTGATGATTTGTGTAATATGTGGCGTGGCATGATGTGCAATGGGGATGGATTTGTAATATTTTGCAGCCTGCATTGTTCTCATAGTCGTGCACCTTCAAATTGCATGTGGTTCTTCACAGGTACATCGTGGCCTTCCCTGAAGGACATTGGCGTACATCATCTGTATGCCCATTTTCCCTACGGACGCCAGTCAACACCAAGTTGGAGTATGTATCTCCCCCCCCATTTACACCCAGTTGGAGTATGTATCTCCCCCCCCCATTCACACCCAGTTGGAGTATGTATCTCTCCCCTCCATTCACACCCAGTTGGAGTATGTATCTCTCCCCCCCCATTCACACCCAGTTGGAGTATGTATCTCCCCCCCCATTCACACCCAGTTGGAGTATGTATCTCTCCCCCCCCATTCACACCTAGTTGGAGTATGTATCACCCCCATTCACACCCAGTTGGAGTATGTATCTCTCCCCCCCAAATCACGCTGCCATGTACTTGCCCTGCTACTCACAAAGTAGCCACGTACGCTGTCCGGTGTGTCACTTCATGTAGCGTGGCATACTTGAGTCCCGCAGAACCATGGAATCATGTGTTGATCCTGGGAATCTGGCACAGCAACGTGTGATTATCTTGCTGGCGTCACATACCATTTGGGAATTGATAGAGTGGAATTGCTTCCTGTTTCGGTACACTGCTTCATTGTGATGTGGGACCACCAATTCCGCATGGGTACAGTCGATGGCCCCGATGCAACTTGGAATGCCTGCCAGTGAATAGAAGCCAACTTTTGTGTTTGCAATCTCCTGGGCAGTCTGTGGCATGGATATGTGTTCAGGTGCATGCTTCAGGAGTGCATTGAGTACCTGGTTCAGCGTGCGTGAGGATACTGGTTGTGAGATGCCATGCATCTGTCCCACTGTATGCTGATGGGTGCCTGTGGGCAGGAAGTGGAGCACACTCACCACCTTCAGTAGCGGGGGGATGGCAGTTCTGATGTCTATGAGGCTCGCAATGTCGTCGTGGATCATGTCCACGATGCTGGTGATGGGAGCCCTGTCCAGATGGTACAGGGTGTGTATCTGCTCAGGGGTCAGGTTGAATGGACTGGCTCTGGTCCTGGGTACTGGTGGGTGCCTCTGTGGTATGATTAGGTGCCGTTGTGGTGCCTGCTGTGCCTGTCTTGCCCTCCTCCTCCTCCTCCTCCTGTGTCTCCTTTGTGCTGCCTGTTGTTGTAGCAGCTGCGCTGCAATGAGGTCCTCCAGGCCATGTAATGCTGCCAGTATCGGAACCATCTTGGTGTGGGGAGGGGTGTGGGAAGGGGTGTGGTGTGCTCCTTTTGAGCTGCCACAGTCTCCATTGCCTTCACCTGTGCTGATTTGGTCCACCTGTGGCAGATGGGTACACTGCCCATTTCCCTTAACGGGTGGTCCGCGATGCCGGTATTTGCACCATGGCGGTAAGGGGTTTGGGGGGATTTACCATGCCGCTATTTGCATGTGCACTGGCCTTGTGATGCTGTGCTAATAGCGGCATGGCGTAATTAACGGAATGGAGGGTCGCGCGCACACGGCCTGCCCGCTATTAGTGGCGCCGTAATTAGCGGTGCCGCTAATAGCGGTGTGCCGGGTCGTGATCCACATGGGGATTTAACATTACCGGTAATACATTACCGGTAACGTTAAATCAATACCGCCTTCCGTGTAATGAGGCCCATAGACTCAATAAGATTTTCCAACATTTCCATTTGCATTTTGTGTTATGCTAATGGGAATATTGTGGCGTTCATTCTCCGTTCCAAGGACTGGAATGGTGGATACTGGGCTGGCAGCCCAAGTTATCAGCCCAAGCGAAGCGAGGGTGGATAACAAGGTCTCTGGACCATTATCAACCCATTCCAGACCCGGTAATGGTTGAGGACCATTAGCACCCTAGGTTTCCAAAGCGGAAATCCGGGCTGCTAAAAAAAAATATTTTTTTTTTCAAAATGGCCACCATTGGAAAGGAAGGTGGGGTTCCATACAGGGCCCCTCTTCGCTTTCCATGGCAGCCTGCAGAAGACAAAAAGAGACCTCTATGACCATATCACCACAAGCACATTTTTCTTCCTTTTCAAATCTATCCAAATTTTGAATAATTTTACCCCAAAGCCAGTCCCAGGTGGATATGGCCACTTTAAACCCATGTTTTGTCCCTCGTGGCCATGGCCAATAGCCAGATTGTCCAGATCATGACCTTATTACATGACCCGGACAATCTGACCACTGCCCATGGCCATAGACTACACCTCAGTCACCAAAGGTATATCTGTATATTTTGTACCTACATTATGACACTTGTCAAAAAATGAAACACAGGCAAATTTGCAAAACCATGCTTTCAGGTCCTTCTCAATGCTCCTTACACAAGCTTGCTGGAAATCCATCCATGTTTTATTTTTTCAAAAGTGTCAAATGTATGCACATAGAATCGTCAAATAACCTAGCCCCCACTTGACAAAATCCATTCAGACTTTACGAAAACATTTATATCTAGAGCTATAATCATTTTGCAAACCTTTGTGTAGATTTGTCAAATGGCGCAACATTTATAAGCCTTTACAATATTTTGGGACCCCCCCCTCTAATTCTGCCCTCTCTTGACAAAATCCCACCAAACTCTGCAAAAACATTTATATCTAGATATATTATCAGTTTGCAAATTAAGTGTAGATTTGTCAAATGGCATCTGAATTATAAGCCTTTACATCATTTTGAGATCCCCCTCTAATTTTGCCCCTCTTGACAAAATCCGACCAAACTTCACAAAAACATTTATATCTATATGTATTATCAGTTTGCCAAATTAAGTGTAGATTTGTCAATTGGGACCTCATGTATAAGCCTTTACATTATTTTGGGACCCCCATCTAGTTTTGCCCTCTCTTGACAGAATCCCACCAAACTTTGCAAACTCATTCGAGATCAGGCCTGGAATATAAGTGCATAATTTCATGCAGTTTTATTAAGTGGCCCCAAATTTATAAACCATCTAAGAACTGCTTTTCCCCAATCCTGTAAATCAGAGGTGTACTCAAACTTCACAGGACTGTTCACGGACATCGGAACTGTTTGCGGACATTTGCGCAAAAACTGACAATTTTTTTGCTTCTTGCAGCCATATTCCATCACATCCTCATCCCCCCAAAGGATTATTTAATAAGTTTGACAAGAGCAATATTGTGTTTTTTAATATGTTTTTACTGCAATGTCCGCAGACACTGGCGGCTGTCCGCGGATCCAAGATGGCGGGCGTTTCCAAAAATCTGACGCACCTCACTCTTCACTCCAACCAATCAATGAACACATTATGTGTCCGGGGACATGACGCAAGTCTATTAGCCAATCGGTGTCCTGACCACAGAGTGAACAGGGAAGTGTGTCCACGGAGCGGACATTGATATCGCACATTTTTTGAGACCTACTTTTTGGTTGCTTAAAAAAAAATACTGGACGGATTTCCACAAAATTTACAAAAGCATGTTTTCGAGACCACGCCGCAACTCCTGCCACAATTCTGGTGATAATCCATCCATCGGTTTCAGCGGTAGACGTGAGCACATTTTTTCACCACTCAGTCTATGGGAAAAAAAGACATTTTGGGACCCACCTATAACTTTGCCCCCCCCCCACCCCCCAGAACAAACCTCAACAAACTTTTCAAAGAAATTCAGAGTGGGCCATATACTTTGTCTGCAAGGTTTGGTGTGGATTCGTCCAGGGGGAGCGAAGATAGAAGCCGCACAAAAAGTGTTCTTCCTATGGGTTTAGCAACTGAACCATAACGGCCACAGTAGTGGCTGTGTAGTTATGGTTAAGTTGCCAATTCCATAGGAAGAGCACTCCCCGGACAGGACACCGATTGGTTAATCGGCTAGCGTCATGTCCGCAGAAATGCAACGTGTTAGGTGATTGGATGGTGAAGAGCGTGGAGTGCATCAGATTTTTGGAAATGCTCGCCATCTTGGATTCGCAGACTTCACCTCACCGCTGTCCGCGGACATCGAAGTAAAAACATATTAAAAAACACAACATTGCACTTGTCAAACTCATCAAATAATCTCTGGAGAGGTGAGGGGTGATGAGGATGGGATGGGATAAGGCTGCAAGAAGCAAAAAAACAGGTGGTTTTTTTGCTGTGAAAGTCCACGAACAGTTCAGATGTTCACGAACAGTCCTGGGAAAGTTTGCGGACACCTCAGCATTAAGGGGTTGGAGAAATGCAGTTCTTGGATGGCTTATAACTTTGGCGCCACTTAATGGAACTGCATGACATTTTGCATGTATATTTCTGAGCTGATTCTGAGTGAGTATGCAAAGTTTGGTGGGATTGTGTCATGAGGGGGCAAAATTAGAGGGGGGTCCCAAAATAATATAAAGGCTTATAAATGAGGTGACATTTGACAAATCTACACTTAATTTGGGAAACTGATAATACATTCAGTTATGAATGTTTTTGCAAAGTTTGGTGGGATTTTGTGAAGAGCAGCAAAATTAGAGGGGGGTCCCAAAATAATGCAAAGGCTTATAAATGTGGTGCCATTTGACAAATCTACACTTCATTTGGCAAACTGATAATAGATCAAGATATACATGTTTTTGCAAAGTTTGGTGGGATTCTGTCAAGAGGGAGCAAAATTAGAGGGAGGTCCCAAGATATTGTAAAGGCTTATAAATGTGGTGCCATTTGACAAATCTACACAAAGGTTTGCAAAAAGATTATAGATCTAGATATAGATGTTTTCGTAATGTCTGAATGGATTTTGTCAAGTGGGGGCTAGGTTATATGACGATTGTATGTGCATACATTTGACACTTTCGAAAAAAGAAAACATGGGTGGTTTTACAGCAAACGTGCGTAAGGAGCATTGGCATGTACCTACCAGCATGGTTTTGAAAATGTGCCAGTGTTTTATTATTTGACAAGTGTCATAATGTAGCTACAAAAAATAGTGGTATACCTTTAGTGACTGAGGGGTAGCCTGTGGCCATAGGCAGTGGGCAGATTGTCCGGGTCATGGAAGAAGGTCATGATCCTGACAATCTGGCTACTGGCCATGACCACAAGGGGAAAAAAAACATAGGATTAAATTGGCCATGTCCACCTGGGACTGGCTTTGTGGTAAAGTTATTTGAAATTAGGATAGATCTGAAAGGGAAGAAAAATGTGCTCCTGGCAATATGGTCATAGGGTTCTCTTTTTGCCTTATGCAGGCTGCCATGGAAAGCGAAGAGGGGCCTTGTATGTAACCCTCACCTTCAATTTCCATGGTGGCCATCTTGTAAATGGATTTTCCTTCCTACACCGGGACGCTGCAAGCGTCCCGGTGTAGGAAGAAAAATCCTCTTTTTTAGCACCGCGGGTTCGCGCTTTGGGAACCTAGGGTGCTAATGGCCTTCATCCCCCATTTCAGGGACTGGAATGGGTGGATAATGGTCCAGAGACCTTGTTATCCACCCTTGCTTCGCTTGGGCTGATAACTTGGGCTGCTGGGCTGGTATCCATCATTCCAGTCTCTGGAACGGAGGATGAATGCCACAATATTCGCATTAGCATAACACAAAATGCAAATGGAAATGTTGGAGAATCTCATTGAGTCTATGTACTTTACTGAGAAATATAAAGTAGATGGAGTCTATATATGTTTTTTTTAAGTTCTATTTTTTAACTGTGAAAGGTGGTTCCTATAGGAATATGTCTTTTGTTGTTTTTGGATGCATTTTTTTGGGAAGGAGAGCTGAGAACGAAAATGGGGAGGGAAATGAGGGAAGAGGAACCAAACACTAATATGGAGGGGTAGGTGGACACAGGAAAATGTTGCGCGCATGTTATTTCTAAGGTAGGGGGCAGTGTTTCTCATGCTTCTTAATTACAGCAGTAATGGTGGCTCTTGGGGAGGAGGGATGGCATTAGCTGATGCCATTTTAAGATAAATAGCAGTTTTGCTAAAAGTATGTACTGTACTAGATTGTTAATGGATAATGAATAGGAATAGGTGTTGGAGCTGTGCAAGGGAAAGTTTGAAGTTGAAAGTTCCTAGATCATTAGACAATGCAGTTCTGAACTGTCCGCGAAGCAGATTTCGTATTGTGAAGTGCGGACGGGTTCTCGGACACGTCATCATGCCACGCGCCAGCGTATGGTCATGTGGCACTGTCCGGAAGGTCCGCTATGAAGTCAGATGTTCGTAGACGTCTACGGATGCAAAACGAGTTGAATTAGTTGCAAAAAGTGTATAAAAGTGTGAAAAATGATTCCAGAAGGTGGGAAATGGCAGAGTTTTAAGGTGATACTTTGTAAATGGGACACAATTATTGCTATATTGGGTAAGTATGATATTAGTACATTATAGGAAAATAGCATGCACTGGTAAAAACCCATTGAATTCACTGAAAAAAACTGTGTTATGGTTAAGTTGCACTGATAAAAACCTATGAAATTCAATGAAAAATCTTTGTTAAAGGGACGTTATGGTTAAGTTGCACTAATAATAACATATGATATTCAATGAAAAAACGTTGTTAAAGGGACATTATGGTTAAGTTGCATTAATAAAAACCTATGAAATTCAATGAAAAAACTTTGTTAAGGGGACGTTATGGTTAAGTTGCACTAATAAAAACCGTTGAAATTCACTGAAAAAACTTTGTTAAAGGGATGTTATGGTTATGTTGGACTAATACAAACCTATGAAATTCAAAGAAAAAACTTTGTTAAAGGGACGTTTTTTTTTTTTTTTTTTTTTTGTCATAGCTGGAAAACCAACTTTTCAAATGTTTTATATACACTGTTATACATACATTGTTCCTCATCTTAAGAAGAAAAAAAAAGAAGAATAATTAAAACAATATTTACAACCCATCAAAGTCAGGACAAATGTGAAACACATAATAAAAAAAAGAAGAAAAAGTTAAATAACACATTTTTGAGCACTATGACTAAACAAAACAAAACGGCCCTCATTAGGACCTTGGCGGAGGACCATGGCGCTATTAGCACCATGGTCCATGGCGCTAAGCTGCCAACTCCGCCATGGTGGTTGGCGGACTTACCGCCCCATTCCGACCTTGGCGGGGCGGTAAGTCCCCAATCCCCATTTACCCTTCCCCATTCCCATTTTTGCCCCATAGGGCATAATGGGAGTGGGGAAGGCGTTAATTACGCCACCGTAAATTACGGTGGCGTAATTAACAACAAGGTCCCTTAGCGCCATGGATTTTAACGCCTGCTAAAAGCAGGTGTTAGATCCGCCATGGCGCTAAGGGAACTCGTACTCAGGCGGTAAGGGTCGGCAAGGTTTACGCCGGCGTAAACCCCTTACCGCCTGGGTCCTAATGAGGCCCAACGCCACAAAGTAATTAAATTGTCAACAGATAAGATCCTCCATGTTCTCATTTGGGTCAACATTCACCGTTCACTTTAAATTAGTGTGAGCAGTGTTTGAGGTTGAATTCGGATCGGGGAAGATTAGATTTAGATATTGCACAATTGCAAGCTGTATAGTCAATCTTGGATTAGAAAACAAACAATTCCATATTTGCGCAGAACTGGTGCCATTTTGTACCAACAATTTATCCCCGAAGCATTTCACTCTAATATCATTTAAAATTGGGCATTCAATTATAAGATGTTTTAGTGATTCACATTGTCCATCAACTTTACAGTAACGGCAATAATTCTGCTCCTTTGATATTAACTTTCTTCTGAACAAGATCTCGTTTGTTTCATATTGGTTAAATCTAAATTTTAAATATTTCCGTATGCATGCATGCGAAGGGAATTTAAGCAAATATTCTGCTATTACCCCATACCTTTTGTGGCCAAAAGCCTCAGGATTGAAGTCTTTGAGATTGTTACAAAGTTCCAGGTTTGAGATCCAATCTGCCTGATGAATTTTATTTTTAGCATGATCAGGGTTATTCAACAGAAGCTCTATTGACACAGAAGCATCAGCAGCTGCATTCAATGTATGATTTTTCCACAACCTTGACATACCCGTTTTAGCAGTTAATAGGTTTTGAGCTAATGCATTTATAAAGGTCGGTTTCCCTAGGCCATCTAGCATTTTCCGTAGAAGGGCACACTGCTTCCATACTACATGGGCATATAGGGAAACCAAACCTAGTTCAAATCTCAGCATCGCAAGTGGAGTTCCTGGGGAAAGTGATAGAACTTTTTTCCAAAACCTAGCTTCTATGCTATCCCAGAATTTGCGATTTTGTGGTACCAAGGCCTCAACTCCATAGAGCAAAATTGGGATTACTTTGGTCTTATAGAATAGCACTATATGTTTAACTGTAAACTTCCCATACCTTCTTAACATAATTTTGGATTGAGATATCAGGGAGCTTAGTTTCACCCGAATTTCAGATGTCAGAGTACTCAAGGTTTTCTTATGTTCAATATAAACTCCAAGATATTTATATCTAGGAACTATGTTTAGTATACAGTTTTGCAACGACCATTCCAAGTGATATTTTTTAGTGAACTTATTGTGGCAAACCAAAATTTGAGATTTGGTCGTATTGATCACAAGGTTATTTAATGTTGCATATGACCCTAATTGAATTAACATGTTCTGTAAACCTATGGGAGTGCGGGACAATAGTACCAAATCCTCTGCGTATAATAAATAAGCAACCTTTTGAGATCCTATACGAGGCGCATCTGCTACGCAGTTCATTAGTACAGGGCCCAGATCGAAAATAAAGAAGTTAAATAAAAATGAAGCCAGTGCACAACCCTGCTTCACTCCTCTATATGTGTGAATGGCTGGTGATAATTTGCCATTCATATTTAGTTTTACACGCATCGTAGTAGTGGAGTGTAGCAGTGACACTAGATTTACAAGGGAGACCGGGCACTGATGTAATCTAAGCTTAGTTATCAGCATATGTCTATCAATGTAATCAAAGGCAGATTTAAAATCAATGAACCCCAAATATAAGGGGAGTCCACCATCAAGGGACGTTATGGTTTCAAGTAAAATCGAAAAACCCATAAATTTGCCAGTTATGGTAAGCTAAACAACCATAACTCGCGCCACCACAGTGCACTGCTAAGACTAACACCCAGGACATCAAAGATGACATCACAAATGTCATTGATGACACCACTGATGACATCACATCGATGCCGGATTTGCAATTGGAACTCAGCACTGTTTTTCTTTTCGTAATTTAAGCAAGTTATTGGAAAAGCACTCGTGGCCTCAGAGGAAGAGCTTTGCTCGAAACACGTGTCAGGCTGTAGAACGGAATTAAAAATACATTGCAACTGTTTTGATGTATTGTCTGTAACTTGGCGCAGTTCACTGGTTAAATTCACCCTGTTTTCTACTGAGGGTTCTTGGTCTAGGCACCCTCAAACTAACAGTTGAACGCTGCCGTTGTTACAAACCTACTAGTAGGCATTAGCGCTGGTGTTACTAGTGGCCTTTCTGACCGCCCCCCCTTTTTTGCTAATTTCAAATTAACAAGGGGGATCCTGGGAGTCTCTCTGAAAGACATTAGTCCTGGTTGTGACATCCTTACCAAGATTCTTTAGCTCACTATCTTTCACAGAGGAGAAATTTCCAAAACATATCAGTCTTTGTCCTGCCCTGGCTAGGCAATTCTCCTCTGAACAAGAGTACCAACAACAACCCCAGAAACGTGTTTTGGTCTGGTTGGACCTCATCAGTAGGGTGAAGCTGTGCCTCTCTAAGAATAGTGAGCAAGAGGTCCACGTCTGGATTCCCTTAGTAACTTAAGGTGAGACCGAAAGCTACTGAAATTATGCAAATTAACAAAGGGGTCCTGGGAGTCTCTTTACCAAACATAAGTCCTGGTTGTGAGAGCCTTATCCAGATTATTCAGTCACTATCTTTCACAGAGGAGAAATGTCCAAAACATATCAGTCTTTGTCCTGCCCTGGGGCAGTTCAGCATTCTCCTCTGAACAAGAGTACCAACAGCAACCCAAGACATGTGTTTTGGTTTGGTTGGACCTGATCAGTAGGGTGGAGCTGTGCCTCTCTAAGAATAGTGAGCAAGGGTTCCACGTCTGGATTCCCCTAGTAACTTAGGGTGAGACCCAAAGCTACTTAAATTATGCAAATTAACAAGGGGGGTCCTGGGAGTCTCTCTGCAGACATTAGTCCTGGTTGTGAGAGCCTTACCCAGATTCCTTAGCTCACTATCTTTCACAGAGGAGAAATGTCCAAAACATATCAGTCTTTGTCCTGCCCTGGGGCATTTCTGCACCAAAATGCTAGGCAATTCTCCTCTGAACAAGAGTACCAACAGCAACCCCAGACACGTGTTTTGATCTGGTTGGACCTCATCAGTAGGGTGGAGCTGTGCCTCTCTAAGAATAGTGAGCAAGAGGTCCATGTCTGGATTCCCTTAATAACTTAAGGTGAGACCCAAAGCTACTGAAATTAGGCAAATTAACAAGGGGGTCCTGGGAGTCTCTTTACCAGAATCAGTCCTGGTTGTGAGAGTCTTATCTAGATTATTTAGTCACTATCTTTCACAGAGGAGAAATGTCCAAAACATATCAGTCTTTGTCCTGCCCTGGGGCAGTTCAGCATTCTCCTCTGAACAAGAGTACCAACAGCAACCCAAGACATGTGTTTTGGTTTGGTTGGACCTCATAAGTAGGATGGAGCTGTGCCTCTCTAAGAATAGTGAGCAAGGGTTCCACGTCTGGATTCCCCTAGTAACTAAGGGTGAGACCAAAAGCTACTTAAATTATGCAAATTAACAAGGGGGGTCTTGGGAGTCTCTATGCCAGATATTAGTCCAGGTTGCGAGAGCCTAACCCAGATTCATTAGCTCACTATCTTTCACAGAGGAGACATTTCCAAAACATATCAGTCTTTGTCCTGCCCTAGGGCAGTTCAGAACCAAAATGCTAGGCAATTCTCCTCTGAACAAGAGTACCAACAGCAACCCCAGACACGTGTTTCGGTCTGGTTGGACCACATCAGTAGGGTGGAGCTGTGCCTCTCTATGAATAGTGAGCAAGGGGTCCACATTGGGATTCCCCTAGTAAATTAGGGTGAGACCCAAAGCTACTTAAATTATGTAAATTAACAAGGGGGGTCCTGGGAGTCTCTCTGCCAGACATTAGTCCTGGTTGCGAGAGCCTTACCCAGATTCTTTAGCTCACTATCTTTCACAGAGGAGACATTTCCAAAACATATCAGTCTTTGTCCTGCCCTGGGGCAGTTCAGCACCGAAATGCTAGCCAATTGTTCTCTGAACAAGAGAACTAACAGCAACTCTAGACATGTGTTTCGGTCTGGTTGGACCTCATCAGTAGGGTGGAGCTGTGCCTCTCTAAGAATAGTGAGCAAGGAGTAAGGCAAGCTCGTCTGTGCCCGTCCGTGCTGGGATGGGACGGGTGGGAGCGCTTGAAAGAAGCTATTTACTCTCCATTGCCCCTATATACACCATATGGCCAGCTGGCTGGCTTCATGATTTGCCTTCCACAACCCAAACTGCTGCAATTACTAATAACAACTTGAAGCCTACTCTGGCAACACCTACACTGTTACAACTGAACACCAGGTCCTTCCCAGCTCACACTGGTGAAATTTGGGACCTACTGTCCAGCAGACAACCGGATTTTCTATGCTTAACTGAAACCTAGTTTAGCCCCCGTTCTGCAACAGCATTAGTTCAAGCTATTCCCACCGCCTGCCTCATTATTCACCATGACCGCCCACCCCCCAAACCTGTTGGTGGAGTTGCGGTTATTTTTCAGGACAAGTATGTGGTCACCCAACTGCTGTGTCCTCATGCACTTGATATGGAGGCACTTCTTTTAAAAGTGTCCATCACACCACTTTGTATTATCCATCTCCTGCTCATATACCTATAGGTTCCTTTGGGATAGGTCTAGCTGACCTTACAGCTGGTTTGAATCTGCAATATACCAATTAAGTGGTGTTAGGGGATCTTAACTTACATTTTAATCTGCCAAGACCTACTGAGTCTACTACGCTCTTTGATAGTTTTTCCGATCTACATTTACATCAACTGATTCAGGCCCCCACCCATTCATACGGAAACACGCTTGATTTAGTATTTGCCAAGGACGAATTGCTATGTCCTGGCCCCATTGAACCAGTGGTGTGGTGTGACCACCACTTGGTATCCTGTACTTTTACACCTATGAATCCACCTCCTAAACTACTCCCACCAAAACCTCTACTGTGTTCCTGGCGTTCAGTTGATACTAAGGCCCTTAGCACTGAAATAGCCACCGACGGCGCCTCTCGGAGGCCACTATCTTTAAAATATCTTTCCCAATCATTTGTGGCCGCCACAGATCTATATGCCCCTCTTAAATTAATTCAAGGTCGAAGACTGCCCCTCACTTCTGGTTTACTGACCAACTTAAATCGGCTCGTCTGAAACTCAGACAACTGGAGTGAAAGTGGCGTAACAGCTATAACCCTGTGCTTAGAGACTCCTACAAACGTGGGCTCTCTAATTATCTGGCCGATGATAAGCTGGCTAAATCCTCTTTTTTTTCTCAGAAAATTGAAGATGCTCTATGTCAGCCCAAAGCTCTGTTTTCAATTGTACATTCATTAGCCTCCTCTGAGGCTCTTACGTCCAGGGTCAAGCCCTCTCAAAAGCTATGTGACGCCCTTGCCTCTTTTTTTATCGATAAAAATTGTGACGCCCTTGCCTCTTTTTTTATCAATAAAATTGAAGCGACTCACTCAAATATCACGAAATCCTCTGCAATAATGACACCAGATGCCATTACACCAGTATCGGCCCCCCCCATTGACCTGTCAGCTAGCTGGTCTACTTTCCCACTTTTTAGTGAGGCAGAGTTCTTAGCTGCCATCTTGAAAATCAAATCATCTTCTCCTGAGGATGCTATTTCCGCCACTATTATGAAGAAGATTGCCCCAGACCTACTAGCAGATATTACCTCGGCCATGAATGACTCATGCCAGTCAGGCCTGGTGACTCTAGAGCTGAAATCGGCAAGGGTCATTCCACTTCTTAAGAAGCCCACACTTGACCCCAGGGTCCCTGCTAATGTTCGTCCAATTTCTTTACTTCCCTTTCTGTCTAAGCTTTTGGAGTCCCTCATCACTCCCCTCCTGTCTTCTTTATTGGAATCTTCCAAAATTCTTAATCCTGCTCAGGCAGGCTTTAGACCGTGGAGAGGTACGGAAAGTGTGCTGGTGTCGGTACAAGACGACATGTCCAGACTAGTTGACGCAGGTGGAGTAGGTGCTTTGATTCTGCTGGACCTATCAGCCGCTTTCGATACCGTTGGCCATCCAATTCTGCTCTCATGTTTGGCCCAGATTGGGATATGTGGCCAAGTCCTTGCATGGTTTACTTCCTTTCTTTCAGATTGCACCCAAACTCTGGTCATGCCCCCATTTCTTTCATCTTCCTGCTCCCTTACTCGTGGTGTCCCACAGGGATCCTCACTTTCTCCAATTTTGTTTAACATATATATTTGGGCACTGGTCTGCCTCATCCGCTCTTACGGCCTCAATTGCTACTCTTATGCGGACGATACCCAAATTCTGATTCGCTTAGATCAAGACCAGGATATGGTATCGTTGTGCCTCCATGACTGCTTGAGAGCCGTGGGGGACTGGATGGATCAGAACTGGCTTAAACTTAAGGGCGACAAAACAGAGGAATGTTGGTGGGCTGCCCTCCGGATTCCTCACTGTGGATCTCAGACTTCCGGTCCACCTCTTTGGGCCCACTTCCAAGCTCAGTCGGCAAAGTGAGAAATCTGGGCATTATACTCTCTCCATGTCCAATCAAGTGATGGCTGTGTGCCAAGCCGCCCATCACCAGACCAGGCTCCTTAAGAGGGCCTTATCTATGATACCGGAAGCCTTCGGCCCCCCTGTGGTGGCTGCGTTAGTGCTTTCACGATCTGTTGCAACCAATTGGTTTAATACAGCGGCTGCAGCGTATGCAAAACTTTGCGACTAGGCTAGCCACTGGCACTCCTTATGGTGCCCACATCTCCCCAGTACTCCGCCAATTGCATTGGCTTCCAGTGGGCCAGCGGGTCCTTTTTAAGTCCTTGTGTATTGTGCACAAGGTGGTTTATGGCCAAGGAGCAGAGTTTTTCAAGCAAAATTTACTCGTTATGTCCCTACACAGGCTTTGCGTTCCTCGACCACTAATCTTCTCGTTGTCCCTAAGTTCAATCGTGACAAGATCGGGGGCAGAGATTTCTCCTTCTCACTGGTATCGGCTAATGAAGTGCAAAAAATCATCAAAAGTATCAAACCTTCCAAATGCCAGGGTGATTTCTGCCGAGCTGCAGTAATTTGGGAAGGCACAAAGGAGCTGGCCCCTTTCATCTCAGCGCGAATCAACTCTTCCTTCGAGACCAACACGGTACCTAACAACCTCAAGGAAGCCTGGGTCATGCCCCTCTTAAAAAAAAAAAAAAAAATAGATCCTAACATTCCTGCAAACTATAGGCCGATCACCACCGTTTCATACATCCTAAAGATCTTAGACAGAGTGGCTTACCTCCAAATCCAGAAACACCTGGAGGAGCACAACTTACTAGGCCTTAGACAATCTGGATTCAGCTCCCAGATATGGAACGGAAACAGCCTCCTAGATCTCAAAACCCAAATGGATGAGGCTAAGGACAACAGTAAGCTTGCCATGCTCCTGCTGTTAGACCTTTCGGCGGCTTTTGATCTTGTCGACCATCAAATCCTCACTGATCACCAATCTACACCAGCCTCTTTCTCCAGCAATGCCTTTACCTGGATACAATCATTCCCGTCCAACCGCACCACCAGGGTCTTTGCACCCTCTGCCTCAGCGGACCCGATTCCCATCCATTGTGGCATACCACAAGGCTCGTGCACTTCTCCAACACTTAACAACATCTTCACCAAGCTCCTCTTTGACCGACTTGACAACCTAGGTGCCAAATACACCAACTATGCTGATGACACCCTGGTTCTCATCACTCTCTCAGGGAGCTATGAAGATGATTGTTAAAGAATCAACAAGATTTACCTGGAAATCCAGGCATGAATGGCTGATCACTGCCTTTGCCTCAATGATGAAAAATCTGAGCTCTTAATCGTCGGTTCCCAAACCCGCCTAAACAAACTAGACCCCTGCTATGTTTCCATCAACATCGATGGAAATCCAATCAAAGTGGCCAAATAGATCAAAACTCTGGGAGTATACTTAGACTCCACACTGTCCCTCAAGAAACAGGTGAACTCAACTCCGTTTTCCACGGCCTACACTAACAAACTAATTAAAACCTGCAAGAAATTCCTTTTGCCCAGTAGCTGCATCACACTAGCCAGGGCCATAGTGTTATCCAAGATCGACTACTGCAACACTCTCTAACTACGCACCTCCGAAGAGAACCTCAACAAACTCCAGGTCCTTCAAAATAACGCCTTAAGCGCAGCTGTAAGTATACCAAGATCCATGCACATCACTAGTTTCAGGCAGGACGCCTACTGTCTCCCGGTACGGGACAGAATCGCCCTCTGCACGCATGTCATCACCAACAAGTGTCTCTCAAAAACTGCCCCCAAATACCTAGCTGATAAATTCAACATACGCCAGCCCACCAGACCAACTAGGACCATCTACTTGCACTGTCTAGCTGTGTCAAGATTCCTACTGAAAAGAGCAGGGGGGGGGCGAGCTTCCCAGTTCTAGCTGCTAAACAGTGGAATGCCCTACCCCTTATCCTGAGGACAGAACCCGCATTCTGGACCTTCAGAGCTAAAGTAAAGAGTTGGCTCTTCGGGAAGATCCATGATTGCTCAGTCCCTGGCCCAGCCGGCTGACTCTGCCCCACCCATTGTAACCTCACTGCCTGACAATGTATCCTGTTGCTCCCCTCCTCGACCACATTCTGTAACCTCTGGTCATCCTGCGCTCATCTACATTGTTGCATTCTGTCTATGTATATCTCTGCGTCCAAAATCACCTTTATTTCCTGTAAAATTACCTGTGTCAACTGTTGATCTTTGTGTACACAATTCTGTATCTCCTGTAAAATTACCTGTATTAAATGTTGATCTTTGTGTACATAATTCTGTAACCTCTGTATAAGCTTTAAGCACCGAGTTACCTGAGGGTTTGGTGCGTGGTACTAATAAAGAAACTAAACTAAACTAAACACACCACTGCAAATAAACCTTTAAATATGTAAATCTTTACTGATACTTACTTTCACATCAGCCACACACTCAACATGTGTACAGTAGGATTTCTGCAATCAAAATGAGAAAACTGCATAAAAAGGTGGCTTTTATAGTACCAAAAATCAAAACCAAAAAAAGAGGACTAGATAATAAGAAAAGTATTAAAATGGCCGACACAATTTTACTGCAACCTATCACTGACAAGTAGACAAGTACAACAGTGACAACAACCAATTACAAACACTGAAACACACACCAACCTTTTTTTTCACCCACCATCTTTGATAGCCGTGGCTATTCAAATGCGTCTATAGACATCGCCTTGTAGCCACACATACAGGTCCATGTTTTACTAACTCAAAAACAAAACTTGTCAACATTTAAAAGTTCAAATAAGACAAGGGCAGACCTGAAGACATGAAATAAGGAACACTAGTAAAATGGTGCGGTCTAACATCTACATAATAATATGATTACTGCACAGAACATCTACGGCTCATAATATGTGGCTATAGGTATTGCTGCATGTTCAACAGCAGCCAATGAGGCAACAAAACACATTAATGCAACTACCTGTGACTGCCATTGCCCGTATACGCGTGGGCATAGAAACAACTGATGGTGTTGGTTTACTTGCAGCTGTGGCTATTCAGAACAAAAGTCCAAGAAAATGTATCTTCGACACTTCCAAACACTACCAACTCCGGCGGCAGCCGTGCCTTTTTTAACAGCATGGCTACCGCCAGAGTTGTAATGAGGGCCATAGAATGAATTAGATGATGAAAGTACGATGCAGTATCATGAACACATTATTTTCAATTTTCTGTCTCAAAAGAAAAAATCACACCCTTACTGAATGGATAAAAGTCCCAAATGCCTCATGTACTCAGAATTAGGATTTCATATTGTGTATGAACACTTAATACATGTAATGAAAAAGGTATACATGCCAGTTTTCTGTCTAAAACAAAGAAAAATAACCCGCACGGAATGGATATGAGTCCTAAATGCCTACTGTATCACTGGCCATGATTTTCTCCCCCGATGTCACTAAAAATGTAAAAATATCTTTAAAAAAAACACAAACACACAAAATAACCTATACCGGCATGTACGGATCTAGAAATACCCTTTGCTATCTGTAGTCCTACCTGCGGTTATCGGGGAAAAAATGATTGTGCAAACAAAATCCCTCCGTATCCCCCAAGCCAACAGCAAGTGTCCCCCCACTCACTGCTGGCTCCCCACACAACATTAATGGTCTCCTCACCTCCCCCACCCTCTCCCATTACCCCATAACACATGCTGTTTCCATGACGCAATTTCATTTCAAATGCCGGCTATTCACGGCTTTGTGTTTCAAACACAGTCCTTAGACCCCCTCCAGCTCCCAAATTTCACTTGGTGTCCTCTAGTCACCCCCCCACCTCTAGACTAATAACATCTGCAAGTATTTTGACCTGCAAATGACTTTTTTCCTCCTCATTTTCAGAAATCCTCAGCAACAGATGCGGTTATCTCTTGCATTGAGAAAAAAAAAAGACGGTGTGGGTTTAATTTCTAAAAAAAAACAGTTTTGGCAATTTAACCGCAATATAGCTATCTATTTTGGAGAAGGGGCAACCTCTTCTATGTTAAATATTTTAAAAACTAGTACACCGAATAACCCCAAACCCCAAAAAGGCCTCAAGTAAATGCTTCATGCCCAAGTTGTTTCAGAACTGGCCCAAATCCATCCAATGTTTGGGCGGTGCCGTCCAGCAAAAATGTATCTTTTTTGTGTATGGGAAAATGAATGGGAAGTGGTCCACAACTGTTTTCTTTTATTATTCTTAATAACATTTTTATTTTTAATGAATCTTTACGAAACGTTGCAGTCTGGAGGGGCATACACATTCCTAATTAACACAGTATTTCAGCCAAATACATCTCACAAGTCAAACGTTATTAACAAAAGACTTTTTCGAGGTTCCTATGGAAGTCTAACTATAGGGCAGCGACTGCCAAACTATAATAGTAACAACTACCTGCCACTGTACTAGTCAACTCATCTATCATATTCATAACAGCAACACTGAGGTTTTAGTTGCTCTATTTTCCACCCCTGGCTCTAAGGGTGATAGGGCTGTCTCCGTTGGTATTGTTTTTCACCTTGATAATAGTGGCGAGGGGCAGGGATTAGAATCTGTACTTGCATATTCATCTGAGTATGAGCAGTGGGTATCACCTGTGTATTATTCTGCCCCATTAAATACCTATGAGAGAGCTCAGTGATTAAAAGGAACACTTGCAGAGATTTTTGGGTTGCATTCAGGCCAAGAGCCTGAAATCTGTTAAAATAAGATGGTAGGTAAGCTTTCCTGCAGCTCAGTGTCATAAAATAACATTCTGGGGGCCCCTAATGAGCCATGATGAGGGTCCATCTGCCCCTTCAAGAGCCTCAAAGCACAGGATGATCAACACTCCAGACCGGCCTAAAGCATCATGTGTGCCCAATTCTCACTGTGATCATACCTCTACAGGGGCACATGTGTGTTGCACAATTTGAAAGATTAAAGCATGTTTTTTTTAATCAAAGCTTGCATCTTTTACCCAATGTAGAAACAAGGGTGTGGTATCAGGCCACTGGCGATGGGAATGTTTTCATTGGAGAGGCATAAATATTTGCCACAAGTATGTGAGAGCGACCAAGCGTAGCGATGGAGCCTACATTAATGAAAGGGTCTTTTGGGGGAGCGGATCACCCCCAGGAATTTCTTTTTAATAATGGGTTAAATTGGTGCATTATACAGTATAATATCTGTAAATAAACATAAATGGGTAAAAATCCACACTGTTCATTACCAGTTTTGTAGGGTAACTCATGGAAAAGTCCAAAAGATGCAAGTTGTCAACGTGCACAGCAGAATTTTCCAACACATTGTCATGCCTTTCCCCACAACATATGCCATTACAAAAAACATGTTCATGCTGTCTCTGCCCATACATTTCCATGTTGGCTGCACCAATATAAGACAGAATTCCAAAGTAAGAACATATTCATCTTTGCTTTGTGCAAAATGCCAATAATTATACTATAAGAAAACATGCCCAATCTAGCTCTAGCACTATATATGCCAGTACCCACCCACAAGAACATACACCTTTTGGATTTTCCATTAAAAATGCCATGCCACTATAAGAAAACATGTCCAAATTATCTCCAATGTAGGCCAGTCTAGAAACATAAAAACGCTTGGTTTATCATAGATGCTCAGTAAAATATATCATGCCACTGACTGCACCAAAATGCCGGTCTAGCCACGTAATAACACATATCATGTTTGCTTTGTCAAGTATGCCCATTGAAAAACAGTTGTGCTTACCCACTCACACCCACACTTGCCCCAACCCTCAAAACCAGGTTCCACCCCACCCACCGAAATCAGCTTCTCTACCCAGCACAAGCGCACACAGTAACACCCCATTTACACATGCCATACACTCATCCATTCACACACATTACATACATAGTAATATACACAATGTCATGCATGCAAGCATACACACATGCATACATCATAAACGTGCAACACCCTCGGATGCACACTTTTTTTAATTTCCCATTTCCAGTTGCAGAGGGGCTCCTCCAGCATGACTGCTCCACAGAGAAGAAATGCCCCAGGAAGCTTTCAAGCAGGGAGAGATTCCTGACATGTGCTCTGGAGCCTAGGTGCCTCCATCATGTGTGACAAAAGGAAATCATTACCTTGGAGGAGCCATAGCGCTTCCATTTCCACAGAAAAGAAAATAATGTTGTCCTTTGCAGTGGGAGATGGGGGGAGGGAGAGTGGAAAACCTCCATCTGGCAGCTCAAAAAGAAATTATTTCTTTTTGGAGTCTCATGCCTCCCAGGACATGGCATGGTGGTGGGGCTTCCCATGCTGCAAGGGCTCCCATTATGCCACTGACACTGCCTCTGCAATCCCTGACCAGGGGCCAAAGAGGCAGTGCCAGGGGTTGTAGGGATGTCATCAGTGTTGGAGCCATGACCCATGGTGAACCCCAAATGACATCCATGACCCAGCTTCTCAGCCTGGGCAGCAATTACTGTGTCCTGTTAATATATGTCATAATGCAAATGTGAAGCCAACAAATGGGTTAGAGTCTAGTTAACAGATTAGATGCCAAGGTCTAAATGTGGCAGTTCTGATGATTGAACTTCCTGTGGTGTTTGGAACATTGCTGAAGATGGTGCAATGTGACTTGCTCTGCTAGTGCTGTTTGCTCGGCTGGCTTTCCCTGCATCTGCTGGTCTCATGCACGTGACCGATATACTGCTACTAAGCTATGGTAATGATCCATCATGAAGCTGATGAACACACAGAGGAGATGCATGGGTTTGTGGTTGTATGATAGTTACACTACCACACTAAAGTGAGGCCAAAGTCCTAAAAAGGTGACAGTAGGACGTAATTGTGAATTAAATTATCTGCAGGAAGTGGGTTAGACTTGAGGAGAGTGACACTGTTTTGTCTGAAAAATCATGTATAAATATAGAAAATAAATGAAAATGAAAAAAAAAATGGTTAACAAAGAAAATAAAAAAAGAAGAGCAGTCAATTAATCATTCACTGCAATCATATCCTCTTAATTGTTATTTTCAGCTGTGTCACAGAGTAACTGCATGCTCCCCATGCAACTTGTGATGCAAAAACAAATGAAGACACCGATATGTACCAATTAGATTTTACTCTGTGTTGGTCTATAGACTAGGTTATTTGAAAACAGTGGGCCTCATTGTGAGTGTGGCGGAAAGGCAACAACGGTGCCATTAGTGCTACCGGCGCTGTTATAACCTCTCCACCACACTACGAGTTCTGCTCGCCGGTATAGGACTGCACACCTGGTCTGACCAGGCGTGCATGGTTTATAGTCATAATATCGAAAAATGTCGAATTCAAAAATGTCGAATTCAAAAATGTCGAAAACACATACATATAATAGAAAAAGTCATTAATTCGAAAATTAAATGTCGAAAAAAAAATCGAAAAACCAATGTTAAAATAACTATGTAAAAAGTCACACATACTAACGTTTTTTATTGGGGGGGTCCCCCCCCAAACCCCCCATCCCAAACCCCTACCCCAACCCTCCACTCCTCCCCATCCCCCCAACACCCCCCATGGATATACCTTTAATTTTTAAAAAAAAGTATTTAATAAAACATTAATTAAATAATTAATTATTAAAAAAAACCATCCCAAACCCCTACCCCAACCCCCCCCTCCTCCCCATCCCCCCACCCACCATGGATATACCTTTAATCATTTAAAAAAATTATGTTTTATAAACTATAATTAATTAATTATTTATTTAAACATTAATTCGAAAAATAATCGAAAAAAATTCGACATTTTTGTAATTCGACATTATGACTGGACACCGGCGTGCATACCAGCACCCGCGAGCAGAACTCATGATTGCACCAGCACCGTTATATATGGTGCCGGTGCAACCATGCTCCCCGACCCCCATTCTGCCCTATGGGGCAGAATGGGGATCGGGAGGCAGGCCATAAAGGCACCCATGAATGGGCAATTACCGGGTCCGCCAAACTCGGCATGACCCGGTTATTGCCCATTCGCGGGTGCCGGAAAAACACAACTCCAGCGGCAGCCTTGCCCTTAATAAGGACACGGCTACCGCCAGAGTTATAGTGAGGGCCAATGAATATAAACTCCAACATCCAAAATATTGCAGCAAGACTAATCATGACACTGAACAGAACAGACAAATCACACCAGCCTAAACTGGTTTACAGCAAAATAAAAACAGCATTTACTTCAAAGCCCTCTGCATTGCTCACAAATCACTACACGGACAAGGAGCTACATTTCTCCAAGACAAAATCAACTGATACCAGCCAGGTAGAAACCTAAGATCAAGCAACAATATCCAAATAGGAACAAAACACTACGACAAAAGGCAATTCAGAGGAACTGCATTCTCCCATTTGATAGCCAAACTATGGAAATCGATACCAGAGGAAATAAGAACAAACACAGATTACTTAACCTTCAGAAAACAACTCAAAACCTGGCTATTCAATTCTCAAAGACAAGCATATGAATGAGCACCCTCCACAACTCATACCCCAGACTCAAGGCAAGTATGGGACAGATCAAACATCTGACAATAAAACAAAAATACACCCTAAGCCAAACCTACTAACTACCCCCTGCTCCTCTTCCACATACCTCCCACGTACCACACAGCCCAAATAGGGCCAGCCACACTACACAACACACAAGCCACACACCTGCCACGAAAACAAACAGTCACAAGCAACAAACAACCCAGACAATGGACGTTACCCCTCTGGACACAAACACCATTTGCTGTATAGACGCATTATAAGTAACCAATAAATAAATAAATGAAACAAGCCCAGTGAGCACAATCAAAGCACACTTCGAAAGCCGACACCCACTGAGACTAGTTTCTCCTGGTTCTGCACACATCATCAGAAGAGCACAAACTCTACCCTATTCCTCTACCCTCACTAACCTACCCCACCCACTTTCTTACATAGTCAGCAGCGGTGCGCGGCATTAATCAACATAACATAAATGTGCCAATGTATAGCAGGTTAGAGGGATGCCTGGGGGGCACTGCATCAAACTCATCAACTGGGATCCTCTGTGCTTCAATGGATTAAATATGCCATACCACTGCCACCATAGAATCTGTCTCCATGTGGTCCTCATGGAAGACTCTTGAGCAGCTCTACTCTGGTGTAGGATATAGTCATCTTTCCAGGAAGGTGCATGCCACTATACAGGTCTGTCAGACTCTAGCCCAGCACGCACATTGATGTATGACTTCCTCGCTACAGTCTGCAGTCTGTCTTTCTATATGGCCTAGGTCGGATTCTGAAAGCATGCTGCCCGTCTGCAAGCGGAAATACAAACATCTTTTTTAGATCCCTTGGCTCCTCCCCCGTAACCCCAAACTCGTTCCTCTGCAGATCAGGAGAACTCTAAAGACTGTGGTTCTCTTCGGAGTGTAATCATCCCCTCAACTCTGCTGTATGCACATTAATGCAACAGATACGTAAATAAACACTTTAACTTGTTATTCGATGTGGTGCTGGGGGTCCTCCACTGCATTACATCAGATGCGCCTGTCATTGCCGGGGATCAAACTGGCATTCTCTTCTTTGCTGATGGCTTAGTAATCATGTCTCGGACACCGTTGGGTCTCAATAAACACAGAGCATTTTGCTAAATATTGTTTGGAAAAAGGGGCTGGAAATCAATTTATTAAAATGAAAATGATGATCTGTGGAAAGCACTGGGGTCCGTGTATAACACTAAACATCACCATAGATAACCAAAAGATAAAAGAGGTTCCTGTTATGACTACCTGGGAATCAGCTATGACAGAAAACAAATTCTTAAAAAGGCTGCAGTGGGTTTCCGGAGAATACTCCAAATATACCACTGCATTTGGAACTTGGCCTGTTATGTATAGGTGATCAGATAGCCTCAAAGCTATACTGTTTTGGATACTGATTTGGCTGTCAGACACCCAGGGAAAATTCAGAGAGGCCATACAAGATGTTCTTGCTTATCCAAGTGCAAATTTCCTCAAATGGTTTAAATACATTAATACATAGTTACATCTGCTTAAGCTGGTCCATTTGTGGCATGAGCCTGAGGGAATTAACGAGAACTCCAGACAGATTGTTATTAATGCATATAGGGATCTTGTAATTGACACATATGTTACCAAATCTCTGGATCTGTTCATGGGATATGGTTAGTTGTTTGAGAAACATTCGTTCATGAGTGAGGATGTCCTGGGCCTTATAGAAAACCAGGTAATGAGAGCTCTGGTAATAATAATAATTTGGCATTTATATAGCGCTACGATCCCTCAGGTATCTGAGCGCTGCTTATTATTACCCACGGTGTGTGGTGCTCATTTGTCGACCTCGGAAGGATGAAAGGCTGAGTTTGGCCTTGCTGGGATTCGAACCTGCATTAGCAGGCTCTGCACGGATGTCAAGGCGAGCGCTCTACTCGCTGTGCCACTTGACCAGCTAATCAGTTAGATGTGCTACCTCTGGCTACAATTAAATTCAGGAAGAACCCGAAACTGGCGAGCGCATGTGTTTTTTGTCCTCATAAAGTGGAAACGTTCCAACATTTATTTCCTATGTCCTTTATGTAATGATAATAGAACAGAAACTTGAAAAAACTGTTTATTACATAGAGGTATGTTGTGTTTTATGGATGGGGCAAAATGGCCAGTGTACCTGTGCTGTCTCCGACAAAATAGATTTGTTTCTGTCAATTGTTTAAAGGCGCTTAGGCTATCTGAAATTAAGGTGCTCTCTTTAATCGGATCAATGATTTTATAGCTATTGTGCTTAAGATAGTAACCTATACATTGCATATTAATAGTCTTATGAAATGTTTAGGAATATCAACATAGGCAGTAACTTTTGAAAACATATTGCTGAAGTTATTATTATTATTCTATATGGGATTTGCAGTATTTAGATTTAATTATGAATATTTAATGGTTTTATTATGTGTATATTTCGCATGTACTTTTTAACATTGAATTCCAAAATAACGTTAAGTATGATGACGATAATGATAAATATATGAATACATTCTCGTAATTCAGAAGAATATTTCTGTCCTTTTCTTATGGGCCAATCCAACCCTGTATTTGTTGCCTGACTGCATGACCTAGTAAATGATTGCACAACACTTAATAAGGATGCACATGTCATTTAGTTGAGCTACAAAACTCCCATTATTGAGACACATGCAGAACTGAGGCTTTCCCAGAAAATTCTTTTTCCTCTGTTGGGGATCTGCAACCTTTCTTACACTTATGACCAGGAGATTGTCAAGCATGGCAGAAGTGTGTGGGGGTGCTTGGGTATCTATGGAAAATTACTTTTCTTTATTTTGCATCCGGAAAATCGGGATCTCCGAAGTGAGGTCAAAGAAGGCAGCAAGGCCTAACTTGTCATCTACATGGGCGTCCATGCCCCACTTGACAACACCACTACAGTATAATAGTTGCAGTTGGTGAATTTATTAAATGGAGGGGTGCAAATGTTTTCCTGAATTGAACCAAGCAAAGTCACTTGAAATAATCGGGTAATGTTTTCATTGATCTATCCCGTTAGTACCAGGCGAGGGTCAATCAGAATGTTACAAACACTCTGATTGGCCCTCGCCCGGTCCATACCCCACAAAGAATCCCTCAAAGCTTTCGCTTCCTTCACTTCTCCGGTAGGTGGGTGTGGCAGCCCCTCAGCCAATGAGGAGGCTCGGGACAGGGTAATCCCCTTTCCGAGTCTCCGCAGGGCTGGAGGCTGCCATCCTCGCCAGCTGGGGATTCAGGTAAGTGGTATCCACACCTCCATCCCTGCAAACAATACCCTCCCCACCCTCCTAACTCGACTTGCCTTCTTTTTCTTCCTTTTTCGAGAGCGAACGCGCTTGGAACACTTCTGTCCCCATCGTGTCTGCTCCCAATGGTCGCCATGGAAAGGGAAAACGGACTCCGTTTCCAGGCGGCCATTTTTTTTATCGCAGTCTTGCGGGCTGGTGTACTAATAGCAATAAACTGCTTGCCGCGGAACCATTACTGAGTCAGGTAATGACCTGGGGCCTTTGTTAAGGCCCTCGCTTGAGATGGGCCTGTAACTATGGGCCCCGGGCCATCACCTGACTCGGTAATGGCCCTGCGGCAAGCGGATTATTGCTTAATTATGCATTCTTTTTTAAAATAAGAGATTGGAATTGTGCTTTACACAGCAAAATAATATTAAAAATTGGATGACAAAGTAAAATGTACACTTTGCCCTGCAATGCACACATAGAAGACTCCAATAGATGCCAGGTCACAGACAACAACAGTAACATTTTGCAACAGGTGCTGATGTTGGCTGCCCCCAAAGAAAAAAAAAAAAAACAGGAGGTGTCTCGCAACAACCCATGTCAGTATTGCCTCAATTTCAAGTTTGTTCTGCCCAAACCAGGTAATGAGGTCTGCCCCCTTTCAGACTTTGTGTCCGAAGAAATTAATGAGGGTGACCTCAACAATACATGCCAGAAATGCCCATGCTGCTAATCTCAAGAAAAGGCTTGCACTGCCACTTTCTTGCTGCTAGTGCCCAAATTGAATTCTGCATTCCATTTCAATATATGCACACGTTGACTCCAGTTCCATATCATGTCACTCTCAAGGCACACAAACTGTGCATGTGCCCCAGACAAAGACGCCCACATGCATACACATGTGTACACATAAACACATTCACGCACATTTTCATGCAAATATGGTATATTTAGTTATGAGCCTTAAAGCCAAGAATAGTGAATTATTTTACATCTTACATTGGAGATGCCAAGCTCTCCTTAAACTATCCAGTACTCCAAAGGACACTTTGTGCTAAACCCATGTGTGTTTATTCATCATTTGACAAAGTTTTGCATCATTTGAATGTTTGTATGCAACACTTTTTTTTAGATGAAAGGGCTTCCCTGCCTTGTTTACCATTTGTTATGCCAGGGATGCAAATACATCAAGACATGTGGGTGGGATTAGACTAACACTTTAAATGGTCGCTTTGTCAGTTAGTGGTTCGTGGTCCATGTCCATCCACATTTTACCGTAATCCCATGTAAGGTTGAGTGTCACTACAGTTATATATTCTTTAAAGTGTTAGAGGGCAGTCTGAAGGGCGGTCCTGGGTACTGAATGGAAACTGTCGTCCCTGAATTTGTGCAATGACATAGTGTCACCTGATGTAACACCACTTAGCCTAACATCCTATAAAAATGGCATAAGGCAGAGCAGCTGGAGAAATCATGTTTTGCATGGATATATTGAAATAAATATGACCGACATTGATGTTTCCAAAGTGAAAAAGGTTGTCCTCAGTTATCGGGTTGTTTGTTGGGCAAGATATGGTAACAACAAGCAACTCAAAAACAATCTACCTTCCATTCAAAGGGACAACACATCTCATCACACAACTCCAGCACTGAAACAGCACAGGTTACAGAAATGGAAAATGCACCGTCTGAAGAGGTTGACTGTAAACATCCTTATACCGCACACTAGCCCACCACAAATAGGCCAATATAACTATAGAGATTCCTTATACACAACTCTGACATACACCAGAACCACACAAACAATTTAAATTAGCAACCTGGAGCATACATTCACTACTGCTCCAGACAACACACAAAACATCTAAAACTCATAGGGCCTCATTACACGGTAGGCAGTGAGCCATGGCGCTATTAGCGCCATGGCTCATGCCGGTAAAATACCGGCACCGCCTTGGTGGAAAGGGGATTTACCGCCCCATTCCAAGGTTGGAGGGGCGGTAAATCCCCCTTCCACCATTGCCCTTCCCCATTCCCATTTCTGCCCCATAGGGCTCTATGGGAATGGGGAAGGCGCTAATTACGGCACCGCAATTTTGCGGTGCCGTAATTAGCTCCGAGGTCCCTTTGCAGGTTGGATTTTAACGCCTGCAAAAAGCAGGCGTTAAATCCCCCAACCCGCAAAGGGACCTCGTAGTAAGGCGGTAAGGATTTACCGGTACCGGTATTTTACCGGTACCGGTAAATCCTTACCGCCATCAGTGTAATGAGACCCATAGACCACAGAAAGCCCTATCTTTTCAAATCTGTACATATCAACAGTGCAACAAAGCAACCATACCCTGCTACACACGTCTTTGATTTGATTTGAGGAATTTGTTTAGCACACACACATAATTATCCGCATCTAGGCACTGCTTTTCAAGACAAATATTCCAATGACTGAAAACAAAGACCACCTATTACTTAGAAAGGTAGGTTTTTAAGGCTTTCTGATAGTATGAGATTTTGCTGGTTACATAGGCAGGGTCAAGGCCATTGAAGCACTTAGGCACTTAGGCATACTATTTTCAAATCTGGAGGGATATCCGCCAGGCTGGCCGGGCTGAAATAGAAGCTGGTTTGGGTATCTTAAATATCAGTCTAACTGCTGTGTTTTGGCCGCTTTGTAGCTGATGAAGCTGCTTTAACCGGATGCCGGCTAATATACTGTTCACATAATCGAATCTGTAATTGAGGAACCCACCACAAAAGCATGGTTGGATTGCGTTAGAAATGGAAGGACATACTTAAGCAGGTGTCGGGTGTAAAAAAGTAGATATTGGTATTGTTCCAAACTGTTCTTCACCCAGAACAAAATAAGCTCTTTTGTAATTAAATTGAGCTGGGACCTAGTTGTCGTCATCAAATGACCAACTTCGGTGCTACATTGTATTATACTAGACAGTGACTCTACAGTTTTATTAACCATCAAATACATCTAGGTGCCGTGTGCACTTGAGCGATAACAACAATGATATTTATTGAAAATTGCCATAAGAGGTTGTATATAATGTTGAACAACAAAGGGGATAACAAAGAGCCTTGAGGAACTCCACAATTTACTGGGGTGGGATCCGAGGTGAAACTCCCAGTTTTAGCACATTGAGAGTGATTGTTCAAAATAGACTGGAACAATCTCAATGAATGTTTATAAACTCCAATAGCATTTGGTAATCTGGAAATCAGAATGTCCAGATGTAACATGTCGAATGTTGCTAACAGATACAACATAATCAGTGGTGTAATGTCATTCTGCATTATTCAGAATGTCGTCCCAAACCGCAATTAAAACTAGACTGCAATGTATCAAGTATATTGAATTTCTCCTCATTAGCCTGTAGTTGAATTGTTACTACTTTGTCCAGGGCTGGCCTGCCAACAGGTAATAATTCTTTAGAGAGTTTGGATCCAAAGGTTACATTTTAAACAAAGGAGTGACCGTGGACTGTTTAAATGCTAGTGGTACTTAAACTTGATCTAAGGAAAGATTTAAAAATGTCGTGAAAACATGCATCAAATGGGTAGCATTCATCCAAACAATACAAGTTTGGATTCAAACAAATATGGGATTTGTGGTTTTCAGAAGGAATGTAAAAACGGTATTAATGGAGACTAAAGCAAAGTCAAAAGAACTCTTAGCCAATCTCGAATCCAAATAGGATATTCAGTCTGAGGGGCCGATTGGCATATCTCATTCTGAATAACTTCAATTGTATGAATGAAAATCATATTATGTTCTTAAACTAGAACAGATGAATGGATGAGGCTAGAAACGATGCTTGAAGGATTTAAGAATTTAGGAATTGTAGAGAACTGTTCCTTGAGTTTAATCAATGCAGCAGAAATATAACTCTGCAAACATGTTGCTTTAGCCTAGAAAGAAGACTTTCTTTTAAGTTTGTTTAAAGGCTGGTTTAGTGCTAGCCATATCAGCTAAATCCCTGGACTTGCTGCATACGTTTTCTTTCCAGGGATACTTTTGCTTTAAATTTGCAAGCTTTGTGGTATGCCATGATTTGAAACATTTTCTAGGTGATTTAAGTTATGGTGGTGACCGGTTATCACATATTGGTTTTAATCCATTCTGTGTGCCAAAATACACATCACTTATAGAGTCTTTATCAAAGGTTCTACAGCAGTGACTGAATCTGCCACAGAGATCTCTGTCACTCCGCTGCCCCACCCCGTTCAGATCATGAAGCTCTGAGAACCTGTGAAAACAGCAGAAGGTGTCTGATGCAAGACTAAATAACATAAGGTAATAGGTCACATCAAAGTGTTTTACTCATTTGCCTGTGGAGCAGTACTCTGGATGCCCAAGCAACTTCCGGTTTGGCAGCAAGAGGGAAAGACATTCATGTTGGTTATGCTGCAGTCAGTCTGTTATACTAGAATATGTGCTGCACTGACTTGCTGGCAAGACTATGGGCCTCATTACACGGATGGCGGTAAGGGTTAACGGTCGCCGTTAATGGTACCGGTGACCGTTAACCCATACCGCCTTACTACGACGTCCCTTTGAGGGTTGGAGACTTTAACGCCTGCTTTTTTGCGTTAAAAACCAACCCGCAAAGGGACCAGGGAGCCAATTACGGTCCCGCAATTTGCGGTGCCGTAATTAGCACCTTCCCCATTCCCATTATGCCCTATGGGGCAAAAATGGGAATGGGGAAGGGCAATGGGGGAAGGGGGAATTACCGCCCCACCAACCTTGGAATAGGGCGGTAATTCCCCTTTCCTCCAAGGCGGTGCCGGTATTTTACCGGCATGGACCAAGGTGCTAATAGCACCTTGGTCCACCGCCGTCCGTGTAATGAGGCCGTATATATTCTATCAAATCAAGTGTTATGGGAGAGACAATGCAACAATAATGCAATTAGAGGTTATGGATTCAGGGTTCACTAGCAATGGAGCACAAGCATGTTTTCCCCTAAAATCAGTAAATCTGTCCCATTGTAAGCAGTCTGTACTTAATCACTTCTAAGGACTCCAGTGTCTAGGGTTCCATCACAGTGGTATTAAATTATTAGGTTACACGGTTTTGTTAAGCAGTGAAGCCAGGATTTGAATCCATTTTGCAATCCATGCACATAACTACATTCTTACCGAGTTTTAAATGGAACAAACATTCACGTTTTGGCTTTCAAGGACTACAATAGTACTGCCTTTTAGTGATTTTTTTAAAAATACAAAAATCAGAAAGTTAACAACTTGCCAACAGATACATCCTTATAGAGCAGGGGTCTTCAACCGTTGCCTCTCCAGATGTCTTTGACTACAACTTCCATCAGCTCTAAACAGCACAGTTAGTGGCGATGCATCATGGGAGTGACAGTCCAAAACATAAAGGAAACTGCATAGTAAGGTAAACTGGCTATATTGACTGTTTGTCTCAATCTTCCAGCTTGCTGTTGTGAATGGTGTTAAGAGCATTGGACTATTCACATAATAATAATTATTATTAATAATAATAATAATAATAATAATAATAATAATAATAATAATAATAATAATAATAAAAATGAACATTGTTGTATTATTCATTTTAATTGTCCTAGTAGCAGACACACATTTGGTAGGTAACTGAACGGGAGCAGGGATCGGAGGGGTAGGGGATGGGATAATTTGGAAATGTCCCAACATTGCAGAGACACTAAAGATGAATGCCTAAGAAAGGCACTGCTTATAAAAGGAATGCTTTATACCATTAATTGCATGGCCATTGTTATGGTGCAATTTGTTATCTGTATTATGCACCTGCTCATCAAGGCTGTGAAGGTGAGCTGATCCTTTGAACAAACACCCATAATGGGAAAGTGGTGGTTGCAGCCCATTAGATCGAACTTCTGCCAATTAGCAGAGCATTGCTAAAAACAAAGATCGGCATGAAAACTTGGCAGCCCAAGAAGCCAAGGTGATATGCAGCCAGGAAACGTTCCTCCAGCCGCAAGGCCTTCCTAAGGCAGAAGCTTTGGAAAAGTCCCAGACCACTCTCAAATGTCCCTGTGCTCTCACCCCGGTCCCCTTCCTCTTCCCCCCATTGGTACGTCATTACCTATGACCTTGCTCAATCCCCTTTCCCATGTTTTCCCAGTGTTCTTATACTTGGCTTGCTTTATTGCTGATGCGTGTGGCTTGCAGTAGGTCTCAGCTGCAGGATCCATGCATTGGGCTCAGGTGCAACCTATCTAATGGGCTCTTGTTTCACTGAGGCATCTACTCTGGTGGCAACTTTGAAGCAAACCCAGGCCCATCTTTAGAAAAGGAGACCTCAGGATAATTGCTTATAGCTCTCTGTTTGCATTTGCATGAGAGCAGAAAGGCCCCGCTAACAATCGATTGCTAGTGCCAAAGAATTTTCAGCCATCAGCCAGAAATGTATTTTAGCTGAACGATAATCTCCAGACCGTGCCAACCTTCTTTCTTCCTTTGCATCATTTTCCGGAACACTTCTTCTTCTGCTAGGGGCAAATCAACCACTGCTGTTTGGCTTTTGCTTTTTCTCTTTCTTAGATCACCTCGAGTGAAACAGCGAGCCGCTCCAAGAAGCAAGCCAGCTACATGCTTGATGTCTTTTGCTGACTGACCTCCCAAGATCACGCTTTGGTTATTAAAAAGAATTCAAATCGACTGCCCTCTTTCGTCATGTATTTTTAGAAACATGTTTTCTTTGAAGCTAATATTGAGAACTAATGTACTCATTGCATTACATAATAAGTGTTGTTTCATAATAAAGAACATGTCTGACTAATGTAGAGTTAGTGATGCTTAATTTCTTGAGTTAGATCTTTCTAAATGTATACCTTTCTGAGCTACACAAAGTGTGCATCCGCTATGTGTATCCAAGCGTTGCATCCAACAGAAAGCAATACATTTACTGGTTTCTGTTCAAGCAGCAATACATATGTCATGTTGACACAGTAGTTCCGGGGGCAGTTGGGAGGCAGGAGGCAGGGGGGGAAGTGACGCGGGAGGGCGGGGTAAAGCAGTCAGAGAAAGAACATGAACAAAGAAGGAGGTTCTATGACCAGCTCTGCGTCTGTCGTTCTTACGGCGCAGTGAGGTGCTTGTGCACAGGGCCTCACTCGACCTCAAGGCCACCACACTGGCTACGAGGAGGGTGCACCGACAGTGCGTGGACCCGCTTTGGGACACAGTGAGGAGCGGAGGCAAGGAGGAACGGCCACATAGCCCAGCCATAACCGGCAAGCAGCGACAACACAGCAAGACATATTAACGTGACACAGGCTGCACACGGTGAACTCTGTGCCCCACCCACATTGGAATGCTCGAGACGAGCAGTTGGGAATCCCCGTGCCGGGCGGTGATACAAGTAGCAGCGTGGTGAGTGTGGCGAGAGGAGGAGGGCCATGTGATGTTGCTCGTGCCGTGAGGCCGCTATTACTGAAGCACCTCACTCCTTGGGAGCCCCACAGGGATAACACTGACATTGACACAGAGCTTGTGCCTGTTAGGCGGATGTGTGGGCCACTAGAAGTACCAAAGGCCAACATTTCAAGGGAAGACTGCGCAGTAGCAGGGGAGAATGTCTGCTCAAGATGCAGGCCAGGGTGTCCAGGCCTAAGGGCAGCTGCTCAACAAGAGCAAGCCTCTTACAGACTGCCAGACTCCCTGGTAGATCAGATGCCAGGTGCCTTTGATGTCACAGATACAAGCAATATGGGGCCAAGGTGGGCCAGATGGATAAGGGACTTTGAAAGTACATGGGGGTCACATGGCCCATTGATGAGGATAGATTGTCAAGCTGGCGTTACGGCCAGCCACGCGTGACATTATAAACGAGGTGCCTGCAACTAAAATTGACTCAATACAAGATTTAAAAGGGGCTTTGTCAGCATATTTCATCCCGCACACCAATGTGGAAAATGAGCGCCACCTATTCCACAGTACCAAACAGGCGAAGGGTGAGACCATGGGGGCATACGTAATGAGATTAAGAATTAAAATGAAGCACTACAACTTTGCAAACTACCCCAACACGGAGGCACTGCGGTATCAAATCATCGCAGGGTGTGTGATTCCCAGACTTTCAGGCGGAAATTGCTGCAGAAAGCCCACACTTTGGACAAAATACTGACTCTTGCAAGGGCGGAAAGGGCAGTGGACTCACAAGTGGGAAGCTTTAACACCACGTCACCGGAAGACGCAGTGCATCCGCTACAGTAGGAGAGGAGACAAGAGGAGCCATTCTGTTTCAAATGTGGATTTGAGTACCTACATGAAGGAACATGCCCTGCCATTGGCCAGCGATGCGCCATTTGTGATGAAGAGGGACACTTTAAGGTGATATGTTGACTATCTAGATTGAAAGGGAGAGAGAGAGGCAGAGAGTCCTACCCCAGATACAAACCTAGGCCTCTTCCCTCAGCATCGCAACCATCAGGGACAACATCACATCCCCCACCTAGGCACAATGATCCTGAACCGAAAGAGTGGGAATCTGGTGATGAGAGACATAGGAGAGAGAGCGAAGGGAAAGGAGAAGATAAGTCACTGGTGTGAGACCAGAGCACTAATCCAGATGCCACATGTGCTACCTGATGGAACAGTCCCCGTTATAATCTGAAGTCAGCTCGTATGGGAGCGAACAATGAAGGAAGGCATACGTGCACGCCTTTGGCAATCCAGCAGCCACCGAGCACAGCCTGACACTGATTATAAAATTGCACGAAACACCCACCAAATTTCTCATTGACACCGGGGTGAATGTGGTCAGTGAGAAGGTGTTTAAAGAACTGCCACAGAGTCCAAAGCAAAACCCTGCGACCATAGACATTGATGCATATGAAGCCACAACAACCCTCAAGTGTATAAGACAATTTGAGGGATTGTGCCACTTCAAGGGGCAAGAGAAAAGAGTGCTGAAACAAGTGCTGGCTACAGAGTGTGAGAGCGGATGCCTATTCATCTTTAAGACAGCCATTGAGATGGACCTAATACATGTACTCTACAAGATCATGGTGCACAAGTACAAAGATCCAGCAATCATGATAAAAGAGCAGTACCCTCACCTATTCATAGGTATTGGAAGACTATAAAACAGACAGGTGAAGCTGCACATCGACCAACGGTGCAACCCATAGCCCAACATTACAGGGGCATACCAGTGAATATCCAGAAGAAAGTGGAAAATGAGCTACATAAGCTCCTAGATCAGGGCATCCTCGAGCCGGCCACGGGCCCCACCATGTGAGTTTCACCCATCGTTCCAGTGCAAAAGAAGGGCTTTGATGCAATTAGACTGTGTGTGGACATGAGGAGACCCAACCAACTCATTCGGAGGGAAAGCTACATGGCCCCACGCATCACTGATATGATACATTTACTAACCTGGCCACGGTCCTCTCAAAACTGGACCTGAAAAAGGGCTACCACCAGTTGGTATTGAGTCCCGAGAGCCGGAACATCCCGACTTTCGTCACACACCTGAGGCTGTTCAGATATAAGACATTAGGCTTTGGGGTCTCTTTGGCAGCAGAGATCTTTCAGGCAGAAGTCCACAATGTGATTAAACATATCCCAAACTGTATAAACTACAGCAGCGACATCCTGGTGTTCGGGACTGATGTGGAAAAGCACAATTAAACCCTAGCCAAGGTGTGTATGGCTCTTGAGGCTCCCAATCTTACCCTCAACCAGGAAAAATGTGAGTTCAGGAAAGGCACGCTGCATTTCTTTGGCCACGTGTTCTCAGAAAATCACATGAAGAAGTATGCAGATGGTCGCCGGAAGGCCCGAGATCCCCAACTTGAAGTAGGGGACGTAGTCACCGTAAGACAACCAGAAACTCACAAACACAATGCAGCTTTTCAGGAGGAACCTTTGATCATCCTGGAAAAGAAGGGGTCCATGATCACAGCCCAAGGGGACAGGAGACTGACCACTTCTAATTCCTCACATTTCAAGAAAGTTCCTCTTTCAGGGTCAAGGCGATTAAGTGGAAGAGTGGAGATACCCGTTCACTATGCCTTCGATGATCCTTATCATGGAGATCTAGGTGACTCAGAAGCATCCGGCTTGGTGGACCAAGGTGAGAGGTCTGGGGCCAGCAGTTCTGTTGAACGTTTCAGCTCTTGACCCCAGAGAATCAGGAATAAGCCTTGCCGCTTCATCAAGGAAATGGCCTAGCGAATAGTGTTCTTGTTTGTTCATCACCCCTGTTGGGTAACTGTTTAAATTGGGGGATGTCATGTTGACACAGTAGTTCCAGGAAAGTTGGAAAGGGATGCGGGATGGCGGGATAAAGCAGTCAGAGAAAGAACGTGAATAAAGAAGGACGTTCTATGACCACCTCTGTGTCTGTCCTTCTTACTGCGTAGCAAGGTGCTTGTGTGCAGGGCCTCACCCATCCTCAAGGCAACCACAACATAACAAATATTTTCCCACCCCCATCAACAATCACACATGCTTATCCTTTTGGTTTACAGAATTGTCTGGTGTCTGAGCTTCCATTTTTCTTTTGGCTCATAGAGACAGGGCTTTAAGTGGACTGGGCTAGCCGGGGCAGAGCTCCGACAGGCTCTGTTAATTATTTATGAGAGGGTGCCGTGCCAATGCTCCCTGATGTCCCCTGCCAACCCAAGCCCACTTGAAGCTCAGGCTTTTTTTCTAAATCCTGAAGCTCTCAGGTATAAGCAAGAGCTTCAGGATTTAGAAAAAAAATCCTGGCCAGCATTTTCATGGAGGCACTGACCCCCTGCAAGGCACCCCTTTCATTAGAAATGCAGGGATAAACAGCCTTGCACACCAGGTGCCAGGGTGCTGATCAATGTAAAGTGATCTCAGGCACAGGGTCGGTAGCACAATTAGGCGGCAACACTTAACTGATTTGAATGCCTCCTATTAGGCCATGGCCCTTTTGCAAAGTGGAGTCAGTACTCTTACAGAGGAAAGGCCTAACAAGTGCATTCAGTTTAGGCCATTGTTGTCTCTTAATTGTGTTACTGACCCCCTGCCAGGCCATGACACTTTTTGGCCACGCCCTTTTTCAGCTACACACCGTAAGAGTCACTTTGTGGGAGTGTCACTTAAAGCACACTGCATAGAGGTGTCAATGAAACAATATGATATGGAATATTAATGCGGGCTTGGCACTTTTTTCTGCCATTTGTTGACTGAGACATATATGATAATAAGATGGCCACTGGCAACATCTCTGAACTATATAAAGATTTGATCACAAAAACAACAATCTCTACCTTCAAAAAAAGTTGTCTAGCAGGTAAAGGGATAACTGTAGACAGTTGATTACTCTTTGTCTAAATTGCTGTCAACTTAATGCAAAACAAACTAGATACAACAAATAACCACAACATGCTTTCATGGTTATACACCTTTATATTCGCTCATCAGAAAGAAAGGATAGACAATCAAGCCAGTACGTATTTGGTAAGCATGGAAACATTTGCAGTAAGTGTTTGCATTGGACACATGATATACGAAAACACATTTAGCAACAGCAATGATCTTGCATTGGATCAGCATAGCAATTCAACTGTAAGTGATTTCCCTCTAACCTGAGACATCCTTACTGGCACTCTTTTGGCTATGAGAAGAATACTACTAGGAATACCATTTTAGCTCTCAGTGACTCCCCTACTCTTGCTAACTCATGAGTAACAAGATCAAGACCTTGTGACCTACCCTCTGTGTGAAAGAAACAACCTCCAGATAATACTTTGGATTCTGGCAACTTTGTTAATCCTTTATTATCAGAAGGATTAAAAAATGTTCTGCCTTGTGTGTCCAATCTGATAATTTGCCAAATAAAAAACCATGCAATATGAATTCTAATTGATTGTTGACCTATGTATACTCACACTGAGCGCTCTGCTTCTCGCCCTTGACTCACCACGATTCAGACCATTTCTGATAGGACAGTGCCCCTGATTCGAAATGCGGCCTTCCAAGAACTCCCTCTGCGGGTGCACTGGTCACCATCCAGCTGAGGAACCTCAGAGCCAGCTACAATGTCCAGCCAATCCTTTCTGCCAGCCAGTAGCCTCTCTTTCTCCCCAGGCAACTCCCAGAATCAGCACCTCTCTCTCCCTCTTTTAACCTCTCAAAGAAAACAGCCTCTCAACCTATCTCTCCATACCTTCCCATTACCTTTTTCCAACCTGTTTCATGTAACATCTGTCATCTGTCACACCACGTGCCAGAACCTTCCAGCACCCATCCTGCGCCCTTCCAATTCCACTCATCTAACTTTCCAGCCCTGTTTTAAACAACCTTTGGAAAGTATTACTGCAGCCTCCCAATCATGTTGTATCTCTTTCCTTTCTTTCTGCTCTGCACAACGGGCCTCATTACAAGGTTGGCGGTAACTCACTAGTGTTGCAGGCGGATTGCTGCCAACCCTGTAACATTGATTCCACTGCCTGATATCCCAGTGCCACTGGGATATCACAAATGGCGGCGGAACAGTAAATCCTCATTCCCGTGCAGTCCAATAAGACTGCACAGGGATGGGGACACTGAAACACTGGCACTGTTGCTAATGGTGGCGGTGCTTCAGTGAGAGACATGCAGGTAGGGGCCTGATTTCCCAGCAAGCCAGGCCTGCCGCGAGATCCGTGCCCCTACCAGCATTGTGGGATTATGGCGGTACAGAAAGGGTGCCAGTATGTTGCCAATGGCCCCCTTATTTCTGCACCATCTTACCTGTCATGAGGCCCAATTAATGTTTATTCTCAACACCCTTTTTGCAGCTACATGTCATGCTCTGCCTTGCAAAGCAATGCTGTTCAGCTTTCAATTTTGCATTATTTTCTGAAACTGGCAACGATCAGGGAGAGTGTTGTGCGCCTGCTGCAATACTAGTACAGTCAGAACCTGTAGACTAACAAATCTAGTTCACTCAGTTCACCCTTATGTTAAATGTTAGTATCCAATCTTAACCCCCTTGTTGTCCCCAATACTAAATGTTAGTAACCCATCTGCTACACTACACAGAATATGCTGCACAAATCGTTTAGCTCATAACCTTTCCTACATATCCTTCTTTTCTGTGGAGGACACTGATTAAACATGGGCACTCTGCAGAGCAACTAACCTCCAAGGCTAAAATTCATGTGCCCCACCCAAACATATTTTCTTGTTTTTCATTGCTGTCAACCCAGTTGAAGAAATGTATAAATGTATTGTGAGTGCCACTTAACATATCAAGATGACAACCATAGACAGCCTCAGAATGATCAATCTCTTTTCTCCCTATTGCAACATCCCCCATGAGTGTATCAGGGTAATTCATAGAATCCAGCGCACAAGTAGCGCACGCGGCTGGCGCACAGCGTGCGCCTGCGATAGTCTGCGCCAGCCGCGTGCGCCAAAACCGAATCCGGCGCACAGCGTATTCATGGATTTTAGCTTCCCCAGGCAGCCGTGGCGCACAGTGGCGCAGCGACTCGCTGCAGCGCCAGTTACGCCCCCAGGAACGCCCCTTGCGCTGTGAAATCTCATAAAAATCACAAACCAGCGCAAGGGGCTGCGCTAACACTGGACCATCACGGCAAGCGGCCCATGCGATTTTCAAGGGTGCGCGGGAAGTTTCACACGTCAAATCCCAGGCTACGTCCATTTCAGGGGTGCGCGGGAAGTTCCACACACGAATAGCCTGGCTGCGTGTATTTCAGGGGTGCGTGGGAAGTCCCACACGCGAATAGCCTGGGCGCGTGTATTTCAGGGGTGCGCGGGAAGTCCCACACGCGATTACAGCAGGGTACTTGTATTTCAGGGGTGCGCGGGAAGTTCCACACGCGAATAGCCTGGGCGCGTGTATTTCAGGGGCGCGCGGGAATTTCCACACGCGAATAGCCTGGGCGCGTGTATTTCAGGGGTGCGCGGGAATTCTCACACGCGAATAGCCTGTGCGCGTGTATTTCAGGGGTGCGCGGGAAATTCCACACGCGAATAGGCTGGGCGCGTGTATTACAGGGGTGCGCGGGAAGTTTTACACGCGACTTCAGCAGGGTACGTGTATTTCAGGGGTGCGTGGGAATTCTCACACGCGAATTGGCTTGGTACGTGTATTACAGGGGTGCGTGGGAAGTTACACACGCGATTAGGCTGGGTGGGCCCTCACAGGTGTACCCTGTACACCCTCCACGGCCCCTGCAGGCAGCCCACAAAACAGGGGACTACCCTGCACACCTGATCATGTCCCCCTGCACCCCCATCCACCAGGGGCACCCTCCACCAGGCCCCCACCCATGTCTCCCACCACCCCCACCCCCCATCCACCAGGGGCACCCTCCACCAGGCCCCCACCCATGTCTCCCACCCCCCCCACCCACCAGCACTGTGGGGCACGTGGCCAGCAGGCAGTCAGGCAGCAGCAGATGGCAGGTGGGAGCGTGCTCAGGGCTCTGGGGGACTGTAATTTTGCCTCCTGGCCAGGAGCGTGGTCTTTCGTGTTTGAACGCGTGGACAGCCTGATAGGGAGTGAATCTGCACGTGAAAACCCCACACTCAGCGAATCGCGCGAAAACCCGTCACCAGCATATGTGCGTCTATAGTTACCTGCACGTGCAGTGTCAAAGCGTGTGATTGGTGAAAATGGATCTACACGCATGAGTGACAAAGCGTGTGATTGGTGAAAATGGATCTACACGCAGGAGTGACAAAGCGTGTGATTGGTGAAAAGTGAGCTACACGCAGGAGTGTCAAAGCGTGTGATTGGTGAAAAAGGATCCACACGCAGAAGTGACAAAGCGTGTGATTGGTGAACATGGGCCAAGCACGTACACGCCGTAAGTGACGCTGTACGTGTGGGCCTGTATATAAGGTAGTGTTGAACACCATTTCCTTGTACGTGCTTTTCGTGGAGAGCGAGTGGGTGAATTCTGTACTTCTTGTCGTTTCACACGCGATTTACTTCACGGCGTTTCCAGTTCGTACTCCCTGTTACCTCTGACAGCTTTTTCTCTTTTTCCTCTTGTACTGGTTTACCTGGGCCTGTTCCCTCAAACAGTGTCCCCTTCTACTGTTGTCCTGTCTCCTCAGACAGCGTACACATCTTCTTTTGGCGGGGGTGTTGCCAACCAAACGCGCTCATTTTTCACGCTCTTTTACCTGGCAGACGGTGAGTCACGCACGTATCTAACTTCTGTGCTTGCCCAGTGTGTAGCCTACCCCTTCAGAGGTCATTCTAGGCTGCGTGTGACACGCATACGTTCATTGTGTTACTGGATGCCACAGCGTAGTGCAGGGTTTTCCATCAGCACACGTGGTCTAGGAGGGGTATTGTGCACGTTCCTTAACTTTTCTGGGGTGCCTGTGCGTTGCGTGACCCGTCATCTTTCCCCAGGGGTGTCATATAGCCTTGCCACTGCACTAGGGTACGAATACCATCTGGTACCCAACCCCTTTGACACCCAATTGCCCAGGACAATTGTGCACACCGACTCCCATACGCACAATAACATCAGTGCCATGGTTGGGAGGCGTGCAAGCCGTAAGGGTGGCAAAGGTGGCCGAGCCACACGTGGTGGCCGTGGAGGATCCACTAGGGGACGTGGTTGTGACTTGCAGGGTGCCCCTGTCCCCCCCAGTCTGGAGGACCAGTCAGGGACACCCATGCCCCCCCCCCCCCAGTTGAGGGTCATGTGGCTGATACCAACCCTGATCAGCCCTTGTTGGACCAGCCCATTGTGGCAGCAGACCTGTCCGAGGGTGATCCCATCGCTGACATCCAGGTCAGCAGGTCCACTGCACGTGCACCGGTGCACATTGGTGTCATCAGGGCACGCGCATCTATGCCAGATAGGTCATCTGCTGGCCCCCGTAGCCAGGGTGTGGCTCCATCCACCCCACCTCTCATACACCCTGCCAAGACTGTGTCGGTCCTAGTTCATGCACCTCAGATCAGGCCTGACCCCATCCCACTACCCCCAATGCCTGCACCTACTCCCATGCTGAGTGTGCAATCCCACACACCCAGTACTGAGTCCACCACGGCTCCTGCCCCTAGTGTCCACAGCGGCGTAGGACACTCTGGATCCCCACCCCCTTCCAAGCGCAAGAGGAAGAGTGCACGTCCGGCACAGGCTGATACCCCAGGCACGGCTGCACAGTCCGGCCCATCAAGGAAGCCAAGCTTCACAGACGCCGAACTGAATGCACTTGTTCAGTATGTGTCAGATCATGTTAGGGAAATGGTCATCGTAGCAGGGTCCAAGACCACACATGCCAGACGCCAGGCACACTGGCAGACCATTGCTGACAGAATAAGTGCCCTTGGAGTAGTGAGGCGCACAGCTAGTGATTGCCAGAAGCGCTGGAATGACCTTAAGCGCAGGGCAAAGGATAAGCTGGCCTCAAGTCATGCCGCAACCTTGGTGACTGGAGGTGGGTCCCCAGCACAGGAAATAGAACTCACACCACACGAGTCCGTAGCTGGATCCTACGTCACCGAGGGACAACTCCAAGGTGTGGGAGATCTCCCTGATTACGAGGCATCATCCGGTGAGTGCACATGCATGTGTGTATTATCCATGTGCATGGTGTGTGTGTGAAGCATTCATGTTGGGTGCCTGTCAAGGGGGTGTGTGGCAGAGTAGATAGTGGCACCCATGTGCCTCATCCAGTATGTTCAGTGCAACACCATCTGCCCACAGCACTATCCCAACTGGCAACAGTGCACATATGGCCCTACACCATGGAAGTTGCCCTTGAATTGTCATTTTGTCACTACATTGTTGCTCATACTCCCCTGTCTATTCATCTGATGTCTTACATACCATTCCTATACTTTCCCCCAGCCAATCAAGTTTCATCTTCACATGCCTGACATGCAATGATACCACATGCTAATGCGTCCTCTGTATATAAATGCCTACCAACATGCTGTCATACTGTGGATGTTGCCTTGACATCCACCTCCTACCTGTGTGCTTTGGTACCGTCTGGTTTCGAGCCCCATTCCCTCACACTCCATGCTGCTCTTCATGGTCTATCTTCCCTGACTTCTACAGTTCAGACCATCGTGCCCTACTCACGACACCTGCTTGCTAACAGTCAAATGAGGGCACCCTGCCCTCCAATGCGACCCACCCTATTGCTGACAAGTGCATCTGAGCCTACTCAAAGCCAACTCTCACTGACATCTGCTCATACATGCCTTTGCCTGTCCCATAGACCCTTCACATGGTCCCTGTCCTCTCTCCTTGCTCCTCTTCCACCATCAATGGTGGGACCCGTTGGGGTGTACTCCTGGCCACCTTCCAACCCTCAGAGGCCACAATTGATGTGCATGGTAATGGGAGCATCTCAGTCCAAGGCCCTTAGGCCAACCTCATTCTCCTTGAGAAATGCTAGCCACATCTCATCAACTTCCTTACCTCTCCTGCTGTCCCCCCTCCTCTCTCCTCATCAATCCTGCACTGCCTCCCTGCACCCTCCCATGATCCTTCTCCGCCTCCCACTCCAACTCCTACACATGCTGCACCTCTGATCTCTAGCACTCCCCGTAAGTCCTCCAAGGCTGTCAACCTCCTCCACAATTACACTCCTTTCACTGCGGCTGCATCAGGCATTCCTCCGATATCTGTCACTTACATGAGGTTATGCGCCTTGACATCCTTGGTCTCATGGAAACATGTCTGACGGCCAGCTCTGTCTGCATCCTTCACACACTCCTACCTGATGTTCAGGAGACCCTCTCCTTTGCCCGCCACTACTGTGCAGGGGGGGTGTGCCCTTGGCTTCCCTGAGGGTATTCCTGCCACTGTCACTCCTACTTAGACCTACTCCACTCTGGAATGGCTTGTGTGACGTCTCTCTCTACCACACCTTGACATTCACAAACTGTGCGTACTGTGTCTGGGAAAACTGGTCAAATGTACTACTTCCTTTCTGAGTGTCCTCACCTCTCCTCCTCACTCATGTCCCCAGACACAGAAATCCTCTTCCTTGTTGCTGTACGCATCCTCCTGCATGCTTGTTGACCCCCCCACGTGACCTTTCTGTGACCTCAGCAACTCCCTCTCACCCTCTAGACTCCCGTCTGTCCCTACTCATTCTGCAGGGCACACTCTTGATGCTCTGATCTCATCTGACTTTCCCCTCTCCGTCCATCTCTGCACTCCTCTCTCCTGGAGTGATCACATTCTCCTCTCCTCCCAGCTCACCCTCACCACACCACAGGCAAAGCCACCCTCACCACTGTCACACACCTTCTTGGTATTCCAACCCATGAAGTGTGTGTCAGTCGAGGCTCATGCTGCCAAAATCTCCCCCCCATCCAGCTCCCCCTTAGGCTCACTCCCATCCTGACAGGGCCCACTCCATGCTCCACTCTATGTCAGGTACACTGGATGTCTTTGCCACGGTCATGACCACCTGTCTGAAGCCCCATGCCAATGCAGAGTCCTGGCATGACTCGGATCATGTGAACCCAGACCACAGGTGCCGGGTGGCAGAGAGGGAATGTCCTGCATCATGCTCATCCTCTGGCAAACTGGCCTGCCACATGCTCCAAAGGCAATAGCGCCTCACCCTTCTCACCAAGATGAGATCCCCAATCCAAGGGCACATATCTGCGGCATGTGACAACTCTGCAGGACAGATAGAAATCTGCAAGGACCTTGCCGAGCCAGATGCAGTGTGTACCTCCCCTGTCCCCTCCGAGCCCACAGCACTGCATGATTGTCTCTGTACCCCTATAGGCCACCCCCCCCAGCACTTGTCTGCGCCTAACACCATCTGCCCTTGACGTTAAGTCCTACTTACCTTGTACAGCACTTCCAGCCGCCACTTCCCCTTGCACATCATTGTGCCACCCACCCCTGCACTTGCGTGACATGAATGACACCAGCACCAGTAGGATTGTTGACTGGCATCCCCTACTGCCCCACCACCCCTCAGTGCTCCGCTGTACCTTCATACATTTCTGGACCGGTGCTTCACGAATGCGATATGATTCCTTTACAGGTGATGGGGAGGTGGAATCTCATTGTTTACTGCATTTTGTTGATGTAGACAAGGCACTGTGCATCGTGGCCAATTTGGACTAGCAGATCCATGTACAACATGTCAACTTATTGATGTGATGATGCAATGTCAGGACCAGAGTGGTAGAAATCCAAAAAAGTTGCCCTCCTCTCCCTCTTCACTTGGTGGCTATGTCACATGCCATGTGTGTGATGGCATGTGCCTTTGACATGGCAATCACCGGCCAATGTGTGATGGCAGTGCTAGGCAGCATGGTGAGCAGGCGTTGCTCTCCAATCTGTACATTGTATGCCCTGAGCCTCCCCTACAGACCCAGTGATGGTGAATGCATAGGAGGTCTCCCAGTCATGTGGGACATGTGTCGTAGAACTACTGCCTCTGTTGTTCATCAGCCCTTGTTGCATGCCATGGTGCTAATGCCTGTTTCCATTTTTCTCTTTCATGTCTTTGCAGGGGACGAAGCACTTGTTGATGCTGGGGATGTGGTGGTTGAGCCGTCCCAGGAGGGCAACCCGGGCCGACCTTCCACAAGTGAGGGACGTGGTGTGTTTGTGGGTGAAAACCCACAAGTGCTGCAGGTCGTGCTGTCGAGGGGTGTCTCTGGGGGTTCCTCCCCCGAGCAGTATTCAGGTGTAGACTCGGAGGATGACACCTATGTGCAGTCGCAGGTGAGTGTTCTTGGGAGAGAATCTCCTCTGTCCGACCCACCTGCAGCCGGGCCATTGCCCTCAATGGGGATGTCAGTGTCGGCAGCTCAGCCTCCGGTGGTTACGGATGCAGGGCCACACCACACAATCTCTGATCCTGTTCCTGGGGCTGCAGATCAGAGAGGGAATGCAGTCCTGCAGCCTGAGGCCTTGCCGGCACAGCAAGGCGCAGTCCGCCTTGCCCCAGGCAGGTGTGGTGCCCGTCAACGTGGTGGCCGTATGCCACCTGGCAATACCGCTTGGGAGCAATCCATCTACGGTATGGCCAACCAACAGGCAGCATCATCCGAGATGATTGCACAGGCCATGGATAGGGTGGCCACTTCCATTGTCCCCCCAGAAAGGCTGATGGAGCGACTGGAGCAGGCTACAGAGTCCATCAGCCAGGCACACAGGGAGGATATGTTGGCGTCCAACAAGGATAGGCGGGCGGCACTGGCGACTCTGCGGGAATCACTTTCCATGGAGTCCCAGCGCCACAGGGAAGGCCTGAGGGAAGAATTCCGTCACCTCAGGTCGACCCTGTTAGAGCTTGAGGCTTCATCCCATAGAAGGACAGAGGAGCAGCTGGAGCGTCTGACACGGACGCTCTCGGCCGAGATGCAGGCAACTCGTGCGGAGGTCAGGTCATCCCGGGAGTTACTGCATGGGGACCTCCGCATGATTATAACCCAGAACCAGAACTACCAGACCCGCCTGCTTGCAGCCATGGAGGAGCAAACTCGTGCTTTGCGTGGGCTGCCTCCCATTGTCACACCATCTTCTGAGGCAGCTCCCCCACCTCCTGAGTCAGCTGCAGGGTCTGGCCAGAGCGATAGCGACTCATCTCCCACAACTGAGTAGCCGTGTGGGCCACGAGCCTATGGGGTGTTTTAGTTTCCCATGATCCACACAGGTGGATTGTGGCGTGCATCCTGTCCTCGGACCTCATAGGTGCCCCCCCCCCCGCCGGCCCTTTCATGGCCATTTTTTCTCAATTTTCTTTTTCCTTTTCCAAGAGTGTTGCATTGTGTGGGTACCTGGGCATACACTGTATTGTGGCTGGGCACATGCAGGCTTGTCCTGAGTTTGGTTTAGATGCTTGGGTAGCAGACATCCACACCCCTCCTGCTTCCGTTTACATGGGCTTGCAAAGGGTGTGCCCAAGTGACAGCAAATTACACGGTGACATTGGACTCCCATGAGCTGTTGGCCAGTCCATAGTCAATACTGTGTAGACATTCATAGTGTACATTGTTGTTGCACCTAACTATGCATGATGGTTTGATATGTGCCTCTACTTACATATGTTGCTCATGTTTTGCAGGTATTTCACACAGTTCTTCACACGGGCATACTCTCTGGAGTCAGACTACATGTCGGTAGATGTGCACTGACACTTTTGCGTGGCGCCATCACTGTACATCTGGACGGTGAGGACATACCAGCAGAATCAGGTAATGAGACTACCATTGATTACATGCATTGTGTCTTGTTTGGGTGGGCTTCAAGGTGGGTTGGTGTGTAATTTGATTGAAATTACTCTTACACAGGTGTGTAGTAGTGGCTCCAGCGCGGTTAGCTGTTCAAGTGCGGCTATGTTCCATTTGGGGCACTGCTATTTGTGACACCGGTGTCATGTTGTGATGGCCAGTTTGTTTGCTCTCACATACCATGACATGGTGTCCTCAGTGGCGGGACTGTGAAGGGAATGGGTGACATGGCAATGTTGTCATGTAGTGAATCGCCTGTGGCAATGCATATTTGATTGATGGAGTTGTGTCTTCTCGTTGTGATGCATTGCTGGTGTATGTGTAGGTAGGGGTGCACACATAGTGACACTTCCATGTTAACAATCTCAGGCTGATGTGTATCTGACAGTTTATTGTCGAGTAATTTTGTGACATTGTCAGGTAGTGTCATCATTGATTGTCAGATGGTATGTGCCAGAGCAGTGTGCACTAGCCAGCACTGTGATTCCTAGGTGAAGAAGTTGGCCACCAGTTGCGTACGGGCTGCCACCCCCCGTGCCCTTTCCCCTCCCATGCGCAGCGGGCGTGCATGTGGTTGTGGATGTGGGGGCACCACCATGTCCACGGGCAGGCCCCGGCGTGTTGCAACGTTGTGCAGGACACATGCTGCCACTATGATCCTGCACACTATTCGGGGAGCATATAACAGCTGCCCGCCAGAACGGTCAAGGGAGCGAAAGCGTGACTTCAGCACTCCGAATGTGCGCTCCACTATGCCCCGTGTTGCAATGTGGGCTGTGTTGTACCTTACCTCGGGTGGCGTGGTGGGGTTCCGGATTGGGGTCATCATGTGGGGGCTGATAGGGTAGGCACTGTCCCCTGCGGAGGTGGTGATGGGTATCATTAGTGGTGTTGTGTCATGACCCAGTATCTGACATGCATGCATGTGCAGTGGCATTCATGCTCACCAAGCAGCCATGTATCTCCATGCTGGCCAGCCTCCAGGTCCCGGCATAGTGTAGACATTCTGTAGATGAAGCTGTCGTGGGTGGACCCGGGATAGTTGGCATATACTGATGTGATTATTCCCTTGGCATTGCATACAACTTGCACGTTGATGGAATGCCAGTGCTTGCGGTTTCTATAGATGTGCTCTGTTGCCCTGGGTGGACGTAGAGCCACATGTGTGCAGTCAATTGCACCAAGCACTTTGGGGAATTGAGCCACACCATAGAATTCCTGGATGCACGTCCGCCTTTCTGCATGAGTCCTGGGGAGATATATGTGCCTGTGGACTGATGGCCGTGCAGTGATGATGTTCAAGACCTGGTGTAGGCAGCGTGACTGCGTGGCCTGTGACACACCACCCACTATGGCACTTGTCCGCTGAAAGGATCCAGTGGCCAAGAAGTGCAGTACATTCAGGACCTTCTGCAGGGGGCTGAGTGCTTGGGAGCACAGGGTGGGTGATGTGAGGTCATCCTCCCACTCACTGACCAGGTCCAGTATGATGTGTGCTGGAAACCTGTACCTCCCATACACCTGGTCATCAGGCATCCCGAATAGGCTGGTTCTGGGTGTGAATATTCTGGCCCTGACTCTCCTCCTCCTCCTCCTCCTTTGGTAGCCCACTGCCACTGCTGCTAGGAACGGTATGTTCATCCTGGCATCTGGCTTGTTTATTGATAAGTGCGCAAATTAATGCCTTGCGCGTGTTCTAGGCGAGCGTGTGACCCTCGCACCCCTGGAATCTAGTTCCCACTCCAATAGCGTGTGGAAATTCCCACGCAGCAGGCATACAGGTGCGCTGACGTACTTGCGTGTGTAAGTGCCCGCGCACCCCTGTAATACACGTACATAGGCCAATCGCGTGTACGCGCACTTTTGGCCAATTACACGCGATGTAATACACGTACATAGGCCAATCGCGTGTACGCGCACTTTTGGCCAATTACACGCGATGTAATACACGTACATTGGCCAATCGCGTGTACGCGCACTTTTGGCCAATTACACGCGATGTAATACACGTACATTGGCCAATCGCGTGTACGCGCACTTTTGGCCAATTACACGCGATGACACTCTGACGTGCAGTATTTCCACGTGTGCTCCGTCATCACGTGCTGAGTGGGGAATGCCCGTGCGGATCACGTCAGACGCGCTTACGCGGTGAGGGACTCTGGTCCAATAGAATCGCGTATGCGTGCTGATGCACTTACGCGCTAAGGGCCTTTCCTCGGATTTCACGCTGACGTGCAGGAATTTCACGTGCCAAATCACTCCGTATCAAGCTGGCCACCCGAAAACACACGGAACACCACGCTCCTGCCCAGAAGGCCGAGTTACTGCCCCCCCAGTGCCCTGAGCAGCCTCCCACGTGCTATCTGCTGCTGCCTGCCTGCCTGCCTGCCTGCTGCCACCGTGCCCTGCCATTTGGTGCCTGCACATCAGCCATCTGCAGGGGTCCAGTTGCTGTGTCCACCCCTGCTGGAACTGAAGACTCCCAACTGGGATTACATCGCTCCACAGCCCAGCCCCAGGACCCAGTTGCCCACCCACACCTGCCTCTGGGGTTGCCATGTCGGGCACTTCGACATCTGGCACCAGTGGCAACCCCAGGCCAGAGGGGCAGAGGGGCACCAGCTTCACTGCCACCGAAGTTGGTGTCCTGGTGGAGCATGTCCTGGGGCAGTATGATGCCCTCTTTGGATCGTCCCGCGCCAGCAAGGAAGGACGGGAGAGGATCTGGGCCGACTGTGTGGTTGCCATCAACGCGGAGGGGGTGGCAACCCGCAACGTCCAGAAGATCAAGAAGCGCTGGGAGGACTTGAGGTCCAGGACCCTTGTGAAGGCCCGGCGCCTCGTGGAGGGGGGCCGGGGCCGCATGAGTTCCATCCAGAAGAGGGTCCTGGAACGCGTACGCCCAGCGCTCCACGCCCAGGTCCTTGAGAGGGAGGCCCGTCTGGAGTTGAGCGGTAAGTGTGCAAGCATTACTGTGTGAGACAGGGCATGTTGCGGTGTGCTGGTTCTATGATACTTGCCTGTATGTGTGCCATGGGCCATGTATGCAGGTATGTGTGCAGGGACATCATGGTAATGCATGTGCGACCAGTGATGTGTGACCCACATGGTTGTTGCAAGTGTTGAAATGTGGCATGGGGAGCCCTATGCAGATTTAGGACATGAGAGCATGCCAGTCTCTGTACCTGGACATGGATGGGGGTGAAGGATGGGTGCTGATGCCAGGTACATATATGGTAGCCATGTCTGTGTGCCTGACCTGCGTGTCTGTGACTTGTGCATGCCATGGATGCATGACACATGTGTGTGACAATGCACAGATTCTGTGACGCACCCAACTAACCCTTGTTTCGCCTGTGTTCGTTGTGTTTGGGGCCAGATGGATGTGACTGAGGTGAAGTGTGTGCATGTGATATGCATGAGCCATGATGCATGTGAGTCACATATCATTGAATGTTTCAAGAGTCAATTGGACATGCATGGAAATGTGCATGGCATGCACCATGCCTGTTACTGTGTGTGTTTTGCCTGGACTGACCCATGTGTTGTGGAGGGACATGATGGAAGTGTACTTTGACAGGGGTGCTCATCTGCTATTGCTTCCTGTCTAGGGGACCATTTTACAGTAGCCTGATGCTTGTGTCCTTTGTCTCCCTCTACGCAGCGGCTAGTGAAGAAGAGGGCGGAGACGGCGCTGTGGAGCAAGGCGGCGGGGATGCCCCCACGGCTGCAGCGGAAGGGGTGGGTGATCCCCCACAGGGGCCTGCTACGGCGGGAGACGGTGAGGAGCCATCCAGGTTGGTGGTTTGCACAGAGGAGGAGGAGGCCGACACTGGTGCACACATGGGGCCTGGTGGGAGCATCCCTGCTGGTGCAAGTGGTGCAGTCCAGGGCCAGGGGCAGGAGGCAGCACAGGTCACCGTGGAGGTGCCTGTGCATGTCGCTGTCCCTGACCCTGTGAGTGCACCACCATGCACCAGCAGGGATGCCCCGTCCCAGGCCCGTCCGCAGGTAGTGGGGATGTCCATGTCAACTGACTCCCCTCCACCTGCGGCCGTGGGAACCCCTGGCCGCGTGGAGCAGGTCCTGATTGGGGTCGCGATGCGCACGGCTGTGATTCGTGATGACGTGCGTGCTTCCCGGGAGGAGCACGCACGTCATCACGAAGTGCACCGTGCCGACGTGGCCCAATTGGGATCGGCCATGTTCGGGGGGTTCCTGCATGTGTTGGCCAATCTGACGGCCCTCTCCTCCTCTGTGCAGGCTATCCAACGGTCGTTCTCCTTGCCGTCTTCCGGCCCAGATGCCACCATGGCCCCCTGTGGACCTGCCCCGACCAATGCAGCCAGCTCGGTGGGGATCCCATCCCTGCCACAGTTGGGAGTCGGAGGTCCAGCAGGGGTGGACGACACAGCAAGTGGACCCCAGCAGATGGAAGATGTGCCGGCATCATCGGGCAGGGCACGTGCACGACGGCGTCGGTGGTTACCATCAGCCTGGATGCCGTCGTGCTGGCAGAGGCAGTGGCGTCGGAGGCAGCAGCGGGCTCGACGTGGGAGGCATCATGGCTCAGGGCCATCAAGATCAGAGGGGCAGGCATCGGCCGGAGGGCAGGGCAACCCTGGCATGGCGGTGTGTTCCGTGTGGGAGGAGTTTGGCCAGCGGATAGGTGCGGAGCGGCAGCAGGCGGAAGAGGAGCGGCTCGCCATGGCCAGGGCGGAGATCTCCATGCATCGGGCATTGAGGCGGGCTGAGTGCCTCGAGGAGGCTCGCAGGGATTTTGGTGAGTCATGGGGTTGTCCCTGCGAGACCTCGGGGCCAGGACAGAGTCCCGCCTCCAGGACATTGACATGGAGTTCGAGGATGCCCTGGCCAGCATCACCAAGTGAGCCGCAGGACTAGCCCGCTGCCTTTGTATATAGTTTTTTAGTTAGTTAGTGCTAGGTTTCCTTTATTTATTTTTATTATTTTGGACCGCTCGGACAATGGCCACTTTTTTGTACATATTTATTTTATTAGTTAGTATTAGGTTTCATTTGTGCTGTTGGGCTCATGGACCCTGGAACATTCCTGTATATATTGTTTTATTTTGGGAGATACATTTTTTGATTTTTTTATTGTTTACACCATGACGTAATGGTTTTTCTTTGATTTCCTACTACATGGTTTTGCTTTGGACAAATTATATTGATTTTTTAATCCTTTGTTTTTTGGTTTATCATTTTTGTTATCGGACATGGACCTTTTATTTACTTTGCCACATAGTTGTATGTTTTATTGGTTTACTTGATTTGTGTTTTTAATACATTTTTATATTATCTTACACTTGTGTTATTTTCTCTTTGGTTTCTTACATGTCATGATATGGGTTTTGACATTCACTTGCACCCATTGTGTATGTGTGTGTGACAGACATGTGTTCTTTTGCATACTTGCCTTTGGGGTTGTGTCATGTGATTGCATTCACTATGTGGGTGCATGCAATCCTTGCCTGGGTGTTTGTGCTGGGTATGCTGGCCATTACTGCCATGATTGTGTATCGTCAGGACCTGGGGCCCGGGGGACATGGGTGGGGGCCTGCTGGCAGGTTCCCCACAGTGCTGGGGGTGGTGGGAGACATGGGTGGGGGCCTGGTAGAGGGTGTCCCTGGTGGATGGGGGGTGGGGGTGGTGGGAGACATGGGTTGGACATGGGTGGGGGCCTGCTGGCAGGTTCCCCACAGTGCTGGGGGTGGGGGTGGTGGGAGACATGGGTTGGACATGGGTGGGGGCCTGCTGGCAGGTTCCCCACAGTGCTGGGGGTGGGGGTGGTGGGAGACATGGGTTGGACATGGGTGGGGGCCTGCTGGCAGGTTCCCCACAGTGCTGGGGGTGGTGGGAGACATGGGTGGGGGCCTGGTAGAGGGTGTCCCTGGTGGGGGGTGGGGGTGGTGGGAGACATGGGTTGGACATGGGTGGGGGCCTGCTGGCAGGTTCCCCACAGTGCTGGGGGTGGGGGTGGTGGGAGACATGGGTTGGACATGGGTGGGGGCCTGCTGGCAGGTTCCCCACAGTGCTGGGGGTGGGGGTGGTGGGAGACATGGGTTGGACATGGGTGGGGGCCTGCTGGCAGGTTCCCCACAGTGCTGGGGGTGGGGGTGGTGGGAGACATGGGTTGGACATGGGTGGGGGCCTGCTGGCAGGTTCCCCACAGTGCTGGGGGTGGTGGGAGACATGGGTGGGGGCCTGGTGGAGGGTGTCCCTGGTGGATGGGGGGTGGGGGTGGTGGGAGACATGGGTGGGGGCCTGGTGGAGGGTGTCCCTGGTGGATGGGGGTGGGGGTGGTGGGAGACATGAGCAGGTGTGCAGGGTAGTTCCCTGTGGTGTGTGCTGCCTGCAGGGGCAGTGGAGGGTGTACAGGTAATGCCTGGGAGCACACAGCCATATCGCGTGTGGAACTTCCCGCGCACCCCTTAAATCCACGTACCCGGCCATATCGCGTGTGGAACTTCCCGCGCACCCCTGAAATCAACGTACCCGGCCATATCGCGTGTGGAACTTCCCGCGCACCCCTGCAATCCACGTACCCGGCCATATCGCGTGTGGAACTTCCCGCGCACCCCTGAAATCCACGTACCCGGCCATATCGCGTGTGGAACTTCCCGCGCACCCCTGAAATCCACGTACCCGGCCATATCGCGTGTGGAACTTCCCGCGCACCCCTGAAATCCACGTACCCGGCCATATCGCGTGTGGTACTTCCCGCGCACCCCTGAAATCCACGTACCCGGCCATATCGCGTGTGGAACTTCCCGCGCACCCCTGCAATCCACGTACCCTGCCATATCGCGTGTGGTACTTCCCGCGCACCCCTGAAATCCACGTACCCTGACTAATCGCGTGTGGAACTTCCCGCGCACCCCTGCAATCCACGTACCCGGCCATATCGCGTGTGGAACTTCCCGCGCACCCCTGAAATCCACGTACCCGGCCATATCGCGTGTGGAACTTCCCGCGCACCCCTGAAATCAACGTACCCGGCCATATCGCGTGTGGAACTTCCCGCGCACCCCTGCAATCCACGTACCCGGCCATATCGCGTGTGGAACTTCCCGCGCACCCCTGTAATCCACGTACCCGGCCATATCGCGTGTGCAACTTCCCGCGCACCCCGGTATGCACGCACACGTTTATTTTTTCTCTCAGCCCGTGTCTGTGTTTGTGGGTACCCCTTTGTACGTCATTTGTCCTGGAGGGCCACAGTATTGGACATTGATCATGTCTGTATATAGGTGCTATTTGTTGGCGCACCTTTTAGCGCACATTTCTTGCAGGCGCAGAGACGCTACCGCCTGCTTTCTTGTGGCGGTCGTGTTTGTGCCTGTTTGTGCCTGTGCGCTGCTTTGAGCGTGCGCTTTTTTGCCCTATTCTATTCCATGAATACGTGTTGTATGCGAGCGTGTGGGCGTTCCGCGCACTTGCCTCCTATACTTTCCCCGTGCCGCCCACATTCTTCCCCATTCCGAGTGTTGTGCCCCATTTTATTCCCCATTCCGAGTGTCCCGCCCTGTGTTCCGCCTACTTTAGAGCTGTGCGCTGCGCTCGGAGTGATAGCGCAGTGGCCGTGGCGCACGACGTTGGTTGACCTGTGCGCCGGCCTGCGCCGCGCGCTTTTTCAGCGCACGTCCTCTGCTTTTCTTGCGCACGGACTTCCATGAATCGACGTGCGCTGGTTTCCCTGCGCTTTTCGCTTATTTTCGGCGCAGCGCACGTATTGGCCCCTCTGCGCCGGGATTTTTGGCGCACTTTTATTCCATGAATCGGCCTGTATATCTCTGTCTGTCAAACCCAGATCACTCACTGTTATATTATCCTTTTGTATATTCAATTTGATTTGGTGTGCTTCCTTATGTTTCAGGAGAAATTCTATGTTATGATCCATAGGACTTTTGATTCTTTGAATAACTCAATGGTTTCTACTCTCCCTTCCAATAGATCACCATCCACATGAAACTATGGCCACCAACCGTTACTACGGTATACTTAAGCACTGTGTAAAAACAAAAAAAAAACACATTGTACTGCAATGGCCAGACAACAAATGGACTACAATTGAGGTGTGTGACTGTATAATTCACTGCACCTGTGTTTAATCAATTTGGCATGTGCTGATTCCTCTGATTTTAGATTACTTATGAATACCACACCCCTATGTAACACAGTGACCTGCCAGCAAACCCACATACCACATTTGTCACATCAGGCAAGAATGTTTTCCCTGGGCATATGTAGTTTTGCTCCTTGAACTTTACACACATACCTAACTTTGGAATAAGGTACACACCAGTCTCCCATGTCTGAAAGGCCACCATCTCATCAGTCACAAGTCCTACATATTTTATTGTTCATCCAGAATCCTACATTAGGTACTATGTTGGTCTTACATATCAATTCTGGTGTGACATATGGAACACTCAGTTCAGAAACAATCTCCATAGGTTCTACATCTATATACAGGGGAATTGTGCTTTCAATTTCAAATGAAATCCTTTTGAATCCTTTCCTGGACTGTCTCAAGCTCTCTTTGAGTTACTAGTGTAATTATTCCCAGGATAATTTCAAATTAAACAAAATATAATGGAATGTGACCCTGAATGTGACCCTGAATCAACTTGGATGCCCCATCTTGAACCTGCCACACAAATGTTGTGAGCATCACCTCATTGGATTCACAACATTCAGAATATCCTTTCATACCCCATCTTGTTTAACCATCACATTTATACTAGGCTCTAACAGTGTTGATTGATCACTCTGGGTTAAAATAGTTTGATGTACATACTCACCCAGTTCCTTCTGTTCAAGTCTTTTTTGTATCATTTTAAAATCTTGGATTAATATTCCTACCTTGTCCAACAATATGTTCACGGAGACATGGTCAGGTCCACCCACTGGCACCTGGGGTACTAGCTTGAGTGCTGCTAGCGAGTTGAATATTCCAGAAGGATACAAGTGTGCCAACCAAATATAGAGGGCCACGTATTGAAGAGCCCCATAGTTTGCTAGCCAATGTTATACTGTTTAGTTAAAACATGTTGAAGATCACTTGCACTAGGGGTGGGCATAAGTTTTCCACCTGACTATAGAGACCCAATCACAATCTAATCCCCTAAAGAAGGTATACTAGATGTTCCCCATAGACCAACCACAATCCCAAGTAGGATATCTTAGTTTGCCACGTATATGATGTCACGTATCACAAACTTTTGGTATATAAATGATATTTTTTTATTAAATGTGTTGAGATTATGCTGTGTGATGTCCGTTCATGTCCGCTGTACTCCCTGTTTTAGACAATTGAGAAAAAAACAGATAACTTTGCCAATTTCCTAAGTCAGTCTTATTGTTGGTGTACAGTTATTTCGCATCCCCATCCATCTCATGATGTGCTACCTCATTTAAAAGGGCCTTAACAGTTCAATAAACTTGTGTGGACAGAGGTTTAATGTTTTGGATGGTGTTGCTCTAATGGCCATCAGTACTAAAGGAAGTCATAAATCCTAACTAGACCCTGCATTAGTTACAAACATTTTAAGAATGTCAATTATGTATCTGTTGCATCTTTCCCCCCTTCACTGGAGTATAACCGGTACGAAACATGTAACATCCTTTTTGTCATTTGAATTGTCCCCATCTTGGTTATTACTGCACTGGTAACATGGTTTCCATGGTCTGATTCTATTCTATGAGGCAAACCAAACCTGGAAAATATGTGATTCACCAACAAGGTAGCCGCGTTCTGTGCACTGCAATCAGGAACAGGTATACATTCTAACCATTTTGACATAAAACATGTAACGTTTAGCATGTATTTGTTTCCCCGTTGTGACGTTTGGGCAGTGTCAATGAAATCGATTTGCAAATCTGACCATGGAAGTGTCAAACCTCTCATCATTAACAGTGCTCTATGTGTTGGGGAGGTATCCTGGAATTGTGCACACACCAAACACCCTTGGGTATGCACATCATGAGACATATGTGGCCAATAAGCATATTCTATTAATATTTGCAGTGTTTTCTGTGAACCTCTATGCCCTGCTGTATCACACAATGGGGGTGATCTAACATTCACCCCCAAAACAACACAGGGACCACCCATTGGATCTAACCTGAAATGGATTCTTGAACCAACAGTCTGTCTTGTAATTTAAACTGTTTTTTTATTTTTCATCGTCACCCTCAATTCCTCTCTTTAATTGCAGTCCTCCTCTGTTAATAGGTATTTTCTGCATTTGACACATGATTGTACAACATACCTACAATTGGGTCTTCTTTTTGTGCTTTAATCAAATCCTGATCGGGCATGTCAAAGCTACACTGAACTAATACTGCTAGTCGCTTGAGATTTGGAACATATTACCATGTCTTCTTGAATCTCACTGAGCAGATGTTCAATGGAAAACAGTTCTACCATTACCGCCCCAATTTTGGCTAACGGATCAGCCTCATAATTCTCTTCCTTATCTTCTCATGGTGTTTTGGAGTGCCCTCTTTTCTTCCTCCAATGAATTTTCATCACATTCTCTGAAACAAGAGTGTCAATGGGTCAGAAACAACTTCCCATGCTTGAGTGTTTTATTTTTTATTTATTTTTTATTAAATGTTTATTGGTTAGACTTACATGGTAAAGCATTTTACCATTTACATTAAAACACATCCTTTATCTTCACAACACAAGTGTAAGACGTACATCAACTTAAAACACAATTTAAGCAAGACTAGAAGACTTCTCACATTTTCACTATCAGTCATTTAACATGACATCCTTAAAGTTATTATCATGTTTGACTACACCCTATTTGGTTCTATACAACCCTTCGGTCAGAGAGCCTCTTTAGGAGACTTCAATGCTGCTTCTATGAATTGCTTCAATGAATTGCAACATTGCCAAGCATAGATTGACTCTCTCTCCCATAAGCACCAATGCCCACCACTCGAGGTCTAATGGCATGGCAGAATACTTCTTATGGACCTGTAGGAAAATCTCCCGCAAGCTGGAGAGGGATGGACAAGCAGTCACTAAGTGTAACAATGTTTCAACCACCATGGGAATTCACAGAATCTGCAATATGAGGAATCCTTAGATATTAATCTTCTAGTTAACTCCACCTCTCGGGTGGGTAAGATGTTTAAACACACTCTAAGAAGGAGATTCCTGTAGTAGGGCGAAGGGAATTTGAGCAGATAGTGTGGAGGCTGGTTTAAGCCTATTCTTTCCCTTTCTAGGCAGGGTCTCAGGATGTTCACATTTCTTTGCCAAATCATGATCAGCTCTTCCTTATCCAGATCACTGTCGGCAAGAATTCCTTCTGTCTTCACCCCCATCTTTTGAGAGTTTGATCTGATTAAGTATCGATTGAGTTAAACATTTCAAAAGGGGTTCCTCTTTCTGCTATCCTACATATCCTGTAGAGTGCCATCAACTTCCAGAGGGCAATTGATTCTAGTGACTGCAGTCTCAGTTCATGCCTGATGGTTGCAATTACTAGTGAGGAGGGCAGCATCAGGTTTTTCCTCCGGAACAGACCCTCTAATAAGGCCCATACTTTCCATGACATGTTTAACATTCCCTCTGAACCATATGTGAGAATTGGTATGACCTTGTGTTGGTGGAACGTTAGCACCAGGGCCCGGGAGAACATACAGTATTTGCTAGCAATTCTCATCAATTGGGCCATCAAGTGTTTGGTCTTGGTGCGGAGTGAGAAATAATGGGGTCTGTCCTATATATTTCAGTTGATGACCACCCCCAAATACACCATGGTTGATACCACGTCAGTCCTCTAATTCCGCACCCGCCAGGAAGGATCTTTTCTTGGCCTCCTGTTTAAGGATGACATGCTCAGAATTTTAGATTTGTTTACATTGACTTTCAGATCATTATGTTCTAGGACATCCGTAAAACATTTTATTCTCCTCTACAAGCCAACTTGGGTCTAGTCCTTGAACACTAAGTCATCTGCATATAAGACCAAGGGAATGGCAGTTCCATTGATGTTAGGTGGATCAGCTACTCATGCTTGGGTGTTCTTTTTAATTACAAGGTACCATCCCTCTCAACTTCCATCCTGCTAAGTATAAGACAAAACTAATCTGGGCATAGTCAAAATAAGTAACCAACACTATGGGCCTCATTATAAGGCTGGCACTCCCGTAATGAAAGGGGCCGGTACGGGACCGACCCCCTTCATTCTGGGAGCGCCAATTACGAGCTTTCCATCGCGGGACCCAGATCGCATGCCTGGTAAAACCAGGTGTGCTTTCCGGATCCCGCGAGGGGAAGAGGGAGGCAATAACGGGCCAGATGTAATCTGCCCATTATTACCTCCCTCCTCATTCAGCCCTATGGGGGCTCAAATGGGAATGGGGATGGGTCCTACAAGGAGGAAACCGGGTCCTTCTATGTCGGAGTAACCCGGTAAGTCCCCATTGCAGGAACCCGGTAATGGAGCCCGGAACGGCTACCTCCATTCTCGTAATGAAGCCCTATCTCTTTTAATTTGTTTTCTACTGCTGTGGATATTGCTTTGTAAATTGCAGCCAACTCTGCTACCTGATTTCTCCTGGGACCTATCCTCATGCTCACTGATGGGTTGCCTTCACATTTGACTGATACATTCCTGATTTCAGCCACCAATGTCTTTTGGGGGCATTACTCAGGTGGTATGCCCACCCATCCACATATACTGTCGGGAGATTTCTCAATTTTTCTTCATCAAAGTCCTTGTATGTTGATTGCTCAAATTCAATCAAATCTATTTCTTTCGTCGGAAGGTCTGTATAAAAAGATACCAGCTGGCCTCGTAGATTCTTCAAGGCATTATGGAAGGCTACACTCAAGCCTTCTTAGAGAAATAGACTGGCTGACCTAGCATATCTACCATCTGGAAGGATCTTCATTGGACACCACCTCATGCCACAAATCACCTTCCTGTCACAATTAATCTTCCCAGCATCAAGAGATCCTGCTCTGGAAAGTCTTCAACTGAGACTGGAAAGACCCCCCTTGTTAATTTGCATCCAGTGTGTGGCATCCATCCCTGGCACTCACCTTACCTCTTCCCCCATCTCATGGTGTCCTGGGGAGGCCTGGATCCATGCCTTATACATTTCTTCTTTGCAAAGGGTTGCACTCTGCTCCTGGAACAGACCGGAATAATCCTTGCACCTAAAGCTCCTGGGCATCTTCTACTTGATTCAACTACGGGAAAACCTATCTCCAGCGACCCCCAGTCCCTAGTCATCTGGGAAAATCTTAGCCAAAGGGGGTAAGTAATTGCAACACATTCACCTCCCTCTGTTCTCCTTAGAATAAACTTTGCTTATTCCATTCAATCACTTTTTGATCGTCAGATCTAAAATCTTGTATCAGAAAGATAGGCGTTTAGCAATAATACCCAATCTGGTGGCAATTGCCTGGGGCCCAAGGCACAGGCTTGAGCACAGCAATGGCCTTACCGATGGGTCCTGGTACTGTTATCACCCGATCCAGCCAGCTGGATTGGATGTTAATGCTATTAGCCCCCTGGGTTTCCAGTCTGGTAACCTGGGGTGGTGACAGCAATGTTTTTTGTATGAATGAATGGGATGCCTCATTGCGTCCCTTTAATTCATACAGAACATCTACTCAATTGTCTTGTGACTTGAATCATGCTTTTTATACATGATCGCTGACTTTCATAGGTCTGTGAATCCTATCTCTAGGAAGAAATCCTGATATGCCAAACACAGGCTCTTACTAAACATTGCTTCAAATTGGACACCGCCTTATGTTGCTCCTGTCCCCACTTCCAGGGCACACCCTGTTTCAGTAATTTTGTCTATGATTGTGTGATTTTTGAATTGTCTTCAATACATTTTCTTCAATACTTGTCATCCCTAACAAGCTTTTCAAACCCTTCAGATTTGTGGGATTCTTCAACTTTTGAATGGCTTCTAACTTTTTCTTTTGTGGGTTCAATTCCAGTTCGGTGACTTCATGCCCCAATACCCTTTTTCTACACCACTGTGCCTTCTGTAATGACACCTTGCCCAGCCCTTTGCAATTGGCTGGGCACATGTATGATTTCACTGAAATGGCTTTTTGTGTCCTCATTCTTAATCAGGACATCATCCACATAAACCAAATCCTCTCTTGCTGCATCCATACGTTTTTTATTCAGGAAAATTCCAAACTCACTCCCCCTATTGATGAAGCCAAAGGGGGTTCTTTCCCATGCATACTGTTTCCCATGGAAGGTACCCACAAATAGATTCTGTATGCCATTTACTAAAGGCACACACCAATACCCAGCTGTCAGATCTAAAGTAGTAAAAACCTTTGGCCCCTGGACTTGGTCAATGAATGGGAGGGGCCATCTTGACACGTGTTCACTCTTATTCAGTTCTCTCAAGTCTGCACATAACCACCACTGGCCTTTTAGAAGTGTCAAAGCTTTCAGGAATATTCCCAATATCTGGGTTGTTCAAATCTGCAGTGTATTATGATTTTTTAATCGCCGTCCCTAATGGTATACCTTCCTCCGAGTAAATCTCCTGACATCCTTTGTTATCCACTAGTATCCAGATGGGGCCATCCCCAACTTCTACCAATGGGGTGTATTCATACCCGAGCCCCTGTTGTTATTATTATTTGTTTTGCATAATGCACAACACGCCTGTAGGCTTCAGTGCACCCACAAAATAAAGAAAAAGGACAAACAAAGCAAAACGATAAGGGATGCTGAAGTCAAAGATGTTGGTTAAGATAGAAAGCTATGCCTCATGATTTCATTGATGCACACAAATGCATCCGACTCTATAATCTTTTGTCCCTTCTGGATTTCAGTGATACTCTGAACTGCCTTGTGAATGCAGGAATGGGGACGCATTTCTTTACTTGAAGCTCAACTGCATTTGGCATCAATTGTGAACAGTGATATACTTGCCTTGTATTCTCAAATAAGGGTGCGGCTGCCCCACCCAGTTTGGACCAAACTTTCTGATTTAAAAAAATCTAAAACCATACTCATTCTGTGCATGAATCATTTCCCAGATATAATTTAGCCTTAGTTCCACTTACAATCCATATATTGTGATAGATGCTTTTGGATCATATTGATCTTTCTTTCAACATGCATCTCCCACAATACTTTGGGCCTCCTTACGAGTCCGGAGGTAACTCTGCCGTTGCTACCGGCGTGTTGCTGCTAGACTCGTAATATTTTACTGGTTCCTGATATACCGGTGCTACCAGGAGATTACAATGGCCCAGGAAGTCAGGTGCCGGTAACATGTAAGTCCCCATTCCCATAAAGTCCCATAGGTGTCATTCGGAGTGGGGACACAGAAGTGCTGGTACCGTTGTAAACAGTGCCTCCACTTCCGTGACCGGTCTGCCTCCTGTGGCCGCTTCGTCTGGCAGGGTCAGACCTGTCGGGCACAGCGGCTCGACAGGCAGACTACAAGTTTGCCAGTCCGGAAAGAAGGGTTCCGTTGAGCTTACCAGCACCCATGTTTCCGGACCAGCAAGTTAGTTAGAGTAGGCCATGTAGCTAACCTTAAATATGGTCCTAAACTGAGAATCGTAATTGTGTCACCATTTACGTTCAGCTTGTCTAACCAGCAGTCTGGCCAGTTTTAACTCTTCAGAGTACCATGGCTCAGATGGAAGTCTACAGATTTGGGTGACCCGCTTTGGTGCCAGTTCATCGGCTACGGCAGCAAGAGAGGCAGCCAGAAGTGATAGCGACATCACTGGCTTGGGAGCACATTTGGTTTTGATAGAGGATACTAAAGTTTGAAGATTTGCCAGCCACCAAGGCCATTGCCAGCTATTAGTAGGTGGTAGCTTCATCTGCTGTTGAGTCACCATAAGTGAGCAGGTCACCAAATAGTGATCTGTCCACAAAACCGGCTCAGCTGATAGAAATGTAAGTAATGTTTTATTGGACAGTACAACATCTAAAGTGTTCCCAAGTTTGTGAGTAGACCCCAGCACGTGCTGATGAAAGTCTAAATCCATAAGTAAGACTGGAGAAAAAGGCATCAAGAGCCGGTGCTCTGGGAGAATTAAATTGGAGGTTGAGATCACCTAGCATGATCAAGTGTTTATATTTAAAATGTCATTCGGCTATGAGATCAACCAGAGGGTCTAGAATCCTTGAGTATGGACCCAGAGGGCGATAGATTAAAAGCAAGTTGCTAGAGAAAGTAGTAGAAAAACTCACATCTCAGCAGCATGCTTCAATAGAAGGTAGGGGAGGGCAGCATAATTGGTTCAGGGTGAGGTTGGCCTTAGAATTAACAGCTATCCCTCCGCCATGTTGTGGACCAGGGCGTTTTAAGTGAATCATCTTAAAGCCATAAGGGATAGCCTGAGTGAGAGCAGGTGCAGAACTTTCTTGCAGTTAGGTCTCGGTCAAAAAAAGCAGAGCCAGGCTGCAGTCTGTCAGCAAGAAGCTGACTTCTGCAGCATGGGCCGGAATAGATCTAGTGTTAAGTAAAAGTATGAGACATTTCTTACTATTGAGGCGGCCCATCTGTTGGTGTGGCACAGCTGGATTCGGGAGACTGACATGGTCAACTTGCCAGACTTCAGGAAATACAGTGCTGTGGGGGTAAGAGCCAGTAAATCTTCCCTGGTGAATAATATCAAGCTGCCTTCAACACCCGTGACATGGACGGGCACAGACGAGCTTGCCTTAAGCGTGCCTTTGGCATGCTGACGGCGGGCCCGCTGCGCCTGTCCGCTGCACGGGTGACTATCACGGCACATTTAATGCTGGTTCCGATGAGCGAGAGAGGAGGGAACGCCTCCTGAAGAGCTAAAGAGAGGACTGCTCAAGTGACAGCAGTCCAAATCACAAAAGCAAAATACAAGGTAACAGCAGCAAGTGAGGCAATTAGTAAATAATGGCAGTATCATAAAAAACACAAACACAGTAAAAACAGTGTTAAAAGCTGTAGGAGCGGCTTTATTGTGGCATCTCCAGAGGGGAGCAGTCTCACCTCTCACAGCACGGGCAGCTATCATGGCACATATAATGGGAGCCAGCCAGCAGCCTCTCGCTTTCCCCAGGCAGCTCCCATAAGCAGCACCTCTCCCCAGGAAGCTAGCACCCTACTTCTTCCTTTCTCCCTCTTTTAAACCTCTCAGAGAAAAATGCCTCTCAACCTATGTATCTGTACATTTCCTTAACCTTTTGTTTAGAAGATATAGAAACATATAAAGAAACCAAAACCTATCCGTATTTGATCGAATCATATTATGACGATCAAAATAAATTACACCAAAGCCATTCCAAAAATACAGGATATCTCAAAAAACGTTTTGTCTCTTTCTCAAACACTAGTAACAGCAGCATCAGTAGTGACCCAGATACCAGCAGCACAGCAAGCTCCTTGCAAGGAAACAGACCCTATAACCAACGTTTTTTTCAAGGAAGGGGGAAAGGTGGACGCAATCGACAACAAGGCCCTCCACGGATGCAGAAATGAACCTGGGAAGGTCTCCTCCTCCTCAAAGTTGGTAGTCCCAATCTTTAATCTAACTACTTATATATTATCAGAATTAGAGAAAAAACATTTTAAGTAACGGTCTGAGTTTTGCTCCCACTACAAAGGCAAGCAACTTCCAAACGGCCCTAGAATTACAGAAAAATGTCAGAATTCTACATTGAAATACGGATAACATCATTGGCCGAAAACCTCCATTATCCTTTGTGCCAATTAACAGCATGGTTAGTCCAACGATTATAGCCTTTGAGAATAGAATCACCCATGAAAGTGAATTATTGGTCAAAACAAAAAAACACCATACAGATAACCTATTGAAAATTGAAAGAGAGGTTCTACAAAATTACAAAACAACAACACAATGGTAATTAAACCAGCCGACAAAGGTGGTGGAATAGTTCTCTGTGGATATATCAGCATATAACATTGAAGTATAAAAACAACTTGACAACACTATGTTCTACTGTGTTTTAGACCAAAGTCCTACTAAATGATTGACAGAGGAAATCACCAGCCTGATGTACCATGCTAATCTAGAAGGCTGGGTCAATGGAAGATGAGCAATGTTTCCTCATTGCAAAAAATCCTATTATCCCAGCATTCTTCCTCCTTCCAAAAATGCATAAACATCCTACTCTCCCTCGTGGCAGACCAATAGTTTTGCCTATAAATTCTATCTTGGAGCCTCTCTCAATGTATGTCGATTGGTTTTTATGTCCTTTCGTCACGAACATGCTCTCATACATAAAAGACACAACAAGTATAATTCACATTTTGACAAATCTCAACACTGAAACAAATGATGTTCTAGTCACCCTGGATGTGACTTCTTTATACACAAGTATCCCACAACCTGACTGAATCAAAGTGATTGAACAATAATTAGACACACGGACCACCACGTTACATCTAGCACCCACGGCCTTCATGTTAGAATGCACTAGAATTGCTCTGACAGTAAATGTCTTCTTATATGATGGACAGATTTACAATCAAAGACATGGTACGAGTATGGGCGCGACTTTTGCGCCAGATCTGGCCAATCTTTTTATGGACCATCTGGAAAGGCAGTCCATCTACCATCTCAGTAATCCATTCAAATACAACATTATAAGCTGGCATTGTTATAGTGTTGATATTTTCATGATATGGAGATAATCCCTGACTGAATTACTGTCATTTGTTGAATGGATTAATGGCCAAAACAAATATATACAGTTTATAAGTGCCCACAGCAAGGAAACAATTCCTTTCCTAGACTTAGAAATTAAAAAAATCTCTGAATGGACATCTTGAAACCACCCTTTTCAGACAAGAAACTGACAAAAATATGCTTTTACAGTACGAAAGTTTCCATCCATCTAGCCTAAAAGAAAACCTGCCAATAGGAACATTTTTGAGTTTCAGACCAAACTGTACTGAATTATCTGAATATGAACATGATGGGAAATCCTGAAATCATACCTCTATGACAGAGGCTATCCCACTAAAACAATACAAAGAGCCTACAAAAGAGAGAAACATCCAGACCGGAATACAATGCTAAACCCTTCTAAAAAAACAAATGAAAATTAGATCATATGTGTATCTACCTTCACATCTATCAGGAAGAATCTTAGAAAAAGTATTCTAAAGAACTGGCATATGTCAAAATGCCAGATTTCCAACCGCCACCCCCGAGGTTTGCATTTAAAAGACAGCCTAACCTACGTGACAAATTGGTCCACACCTACCCTAGAATATTTGAAAAACCAACCACCCAAAACACTCTTTTGGACCTTCCACCGCTATAAGGTCACTATAAATGTGGCATGTGTTCCGTATGTTTGCTAACCAAGAACATAAAAACGATCGATTTAAACGACCGGATGTGGAAATTTAAGATTTTTTCAAACAGTAACACCCAGTGGGCCATATACGACATTAGGTGTCCCTGTAACCTCCTATACGTAGGGAAGACCAAACACCCTGTAAAACAGAGAATCTGTTAACACAGATCCTGTATAAAGAACAAGGTGGACAACAAGCCCCGTGTTGCCCATTTTGTTCAAAAACAACACTCTCCCTCTGACTTGTTTGGGTTTATAATCCAAACCATACCATAGCCACGTAGAGGAGCGAATAGAGACCAACTCTTAACAAAATGCGAACAAAACGGCTTGCACGTTCCCATCACGAAAAAGAAAAAAGAAAAAGCCCTGCTAAACATCAATTTGGGTGAGTGCAGAGACAAGCACGCCTCGCAACAGTTGGTAGGTTGTCTTTTTCTCTCTAATCATGACCCAAAACGTCTCTGCTAAATTGGGATTACATAACATAGAACCCACTTCTGCCTGTCAGCTGAACAAAGCACAGAAATTAAAATACAATTCGGGTTTTTTCTTCCCTGTGTTCATTTCTAACAGAAAGTGTATGCACCACTACTGCAGACATTCCTTTTTCTTGTGTGCATCGAATTGAATAAAGAACATCTAATCCAATTCTGTTCTACCTCACAGGGGAGGCTCATTTTGTACTAACATAAACAACAAGCACCTGCAATAAAGACGAGTAAAATCTGCAAGTAATTTTTTTTTTTTTACCATATACTAAAAATAGCCCATTCGTGTAGGATCATTCGCAAAGTCATTCATACGCTCTCCAACGCGGAACTCAAGTTATCTGAAATCTCGTTAGTTCCCTTCTGTGATTACAACAAAGGGTTTTCTCCATCTCGTTTTCAAAAAAGTTGTAAGGTTTGTGTACACCATTAGCTATTGTGTATTTATTTTCTGTACTACCCAACCAAGCGCTGTTTTAATGTTTATAAAAATGCAGTCTTTTTATTTGATTGATTTGTTCAGAATGTTTTATTAAGAATTGGATCTGATTAGATTTTTTTATCTGATTCATTTGTAGAATGGGTTTCAAAGATTTTGAACAAAAAACCTTGATGAAAGAAAAGGGTACTATTGTTCTCAAAACTATATGTTCCAACGTCCTGAAGACGGCTACACCTGCTAAAACGGACACTAGTGATAGGCCCTCATTACGACCCAGGCGGTAAGTTATCGCATGGGTCGTACCCTTACCACCATGGTGTAAACTACGTTTACACCATGGTGGATGGCGGATTTACCGCCCCATTCCAAGGTGAGTGGGGCGGTAAATCCCCATTTCCCATTTTACCCTTCCCCATTCCCATTTTTGCCCCATAGGGCATAATGGGAATGGGGAAAGCCACTAATTACGCCACCGTAAATTACGGTGGCGTAATTAGCACCAAGGTCCCTTTGCGGCATGGGTTTTAACGCCTGCAAAAAGCAGGCGTTAAAATCACCATCCCGCAAAGGGACCTTGGAATCAGGCGTTAAGGGTCGGCGCCGTTTACAGCGCCGTAAACCCCTTAATGCCTGGGTCCTAATGAGGGCCATAGTGTCTGATCTACTGACAAACGCTGAAACATATGTGGACTATCACATAGGCTAACAAACATCTATAAGCCTATTTTGTTGACAGAGTCTTGATAAACATATATCTCTGCTTCTACCCTATCATACGCTTGTGCAATGAACACTGCACTAAAAAACACTTACTAACCCCACTTTTGTTTTGACCATGAAACTGTATTGTAATGATTTTGTCTTGTGTAATTTAAGTGTTTCCTGTAGTTTACTTTGAGACACCACCCTCCAGGGGATTCTTTTTTGACACTCAAATAAATTTAAAACATTTTTCTTATAGCCTGGTGTGGGAATACTCCATTCAAATAGTGTACGACCCATTCACCTGTCTCTGGGACCCCTTTTCACAAGCCCAATGTCTGTACATCATTCCAATTAAGCTCGAGATGAGATTTGGGGTAATTATCTTCCACTGTGCTCTTTCTTACTTGACCTTCCTACTGTCCATTATGTCACTCTCTTGTGTCTCCCTAAAACTCCATGGCATTATCAATGTCCATCATCCCCATTGTTTGTTTCTCAAAGGATGTACAGATAATATAGTGTCAATGCTCTGCATTTAGGCCTGTTAATCCAAGGATGACCCATCTAAGATAAGGTTTCCCTGTTTGTTCATGAGGACAAAGGTTCATTATTCTTCCACTGGTGGTAACTCTTCTAACCCAAATGTTGACCAGATAACCTTATTCAGTAGTCTTGACAAGGAAGAGAAATTCGTAGTGCCCACTATCATTTTCAGTGAACTCTTACCCTATCGTGATGGTGACGGTTTCCATAGGGCACTGCCTCTCCCTCTTCAATGCTGTGCTGCAGAAAGGTGGGTGCAAGTTTGCACACTAGCTCAATCACAGGACATCCTGCATGGTCTATACCATTCCAGTGTCTCAGCGCGTTATAAAGCAAAAGTGATCACTGGGTCCTACTCGCCGTGAGATCAACACCCAGTTACATCACAGATCCCTCAATAACAAAAAATGAAGGGTGCAACCTATTGTGCACATAAAGGCATTTCCTTACACTATCCCCGCGGATGAGAGCAAATAGGTCCCTTATTGCACATGTGGCGGTTTTGCCCAACACTCAGGTGTACTGGTCTAAACTGCTCTGTTGGATCAAAGAGGTAACGGGGGTAGGATTGGGGGAGGACCCATTACTTATTGTACTTGGGATCCCCATAAAAGACAGGGAGGAATTTCGATTCCCGAAGATGTGGGAAGCCCGTCTGAGGGCTGGGAAAATAGTGCTGGCCCAGAAATGGAAACATCCAGAGACGCCAGTTAAGGAGGATTGACTGCATAATGTCTGGGACATATATTCCAGAGAAAAACTGACATATCTTGTGCATGACGACCTATGTAATTTCAACGAAGACTGGGCAGATTTTATTTATACATGGGGCCCAAGTAGAAACTAATGCAAGTAGAAATGTCTGTATTATTGTACAAGGTCTATAGAACGGGCATCCAGGGATGTGGAGTACACCTAACACATGAAAGAAAGTCTGGGGGATGAGCTCATACTAAAAATAGGATGACAAGAGGAATGTTTATGGATGGAGCCGGTGTCAATTGAAATGTTTTGTGGAGGAAAGACCCAATTGCTGTATTATGCTTAACATATAATTATCTAAGTTGACTGCTTTTCTAAAGATGCTCACCAGATATGTAAATATTAAGACGTGGGGGGAAGACGGGTGGTGGGGAGTTACTTGCGTTTCTTATTTAATGAATTGTATCTGGCTTTAAAGATGTGCTGTATATTGAAACGATGGAATAATTACAATAAAAATGGTTATGATAAATAATAATTATAGAGGGATCTCGCTCACAGAGGGAATTTGCAAACGTCTGGCCACAATGTTGCTGGAGAGATGAAATGGATGGGCTATGGAAATAGGTTCTTTATCATCAGATCTGGCAGGATTCTGCTTTGGGATGGGTGTAGTCAATCAATGTTGTATTCGTTATTTTAAAAAGAAATATGTGCAAGGTGAAAATGGATACACCTTACATTTACTTTCTTGAATTGAAAGCCTACTACGACTCTGTGGTTCACAACCTGCTGTGGATATTGTTTGCCAAGAAAGGCACAGATTAAAAGTCAACTGAGGTTCCTAAACCCTTTAATAAAGACACCTTAGGGAGTACATTTTAAAGATTTCAGAAAAATGGTGATCTACGTAGACCATTTACCACAGTGGTAGGAGTAAGTTAGGGTGCATTCCCACGCTCATGGTTTTTATCAAATGTTGCCCGGGACATGTACATGTATCCAGCTTTACCTCAGACATTCTGCTTATTTGGGTGTGAGCTCACTGTCCTCTCGCCCATTTTCAAACAACACACTGTTCATGACCCCAAACCGAATTGTCATCCCAAAAACGTAGCTGACAGTTTGAATTACTGAAAGGAGAAGCAAGTTACCATAAATGTATCCGAGTCAAAGTCCAGGATCATGGGTAGTCCTAAGAATTGTAGACTGACACCCAAGATCAAGCAGCACTGGATGCAGAAGACAGTCCATTAAATGGGGCTTCAGATTTCTTTATGCGTGTCATGGCCTGCAGAATCGGAGAAAAGTAGGTCAACCAAAGAACGTAATTCAGATGTATTTCTCAAATGGAATAGGACATTTAGGGGGCTTTCTGCAACAGTAGGTCTTGAGAGATAAGGTACAAAAGACCTCTCTGAAGAACAGACACATAATAAAGAGTGGGCAGGCACCATTGGAGGGCCCTCTATCTGTCTGCCTAAGACAAAGAAGTCAGTACACATTGTTCACAAAACATAAATAACACATGTCCTGATATTGTACAAAATGCTACTGAATTTGCTGCCTGGGTTTTGTTGACAACTAACTTTGGTTCACTATAGCACTACTTCTGTTCCATTTTCACCTTTCTGATTTACCCTTCCTAATCTCAAAGGTTGATGAACTTGAGGATATAAACTTGGGTGATACCAGGTGATGTACTGCATATAACAGAAACACCTATTTAGACAAAAAGAAGATAGCATCTCTGTGTTGCAGGGCTTACTTTCAAGCAGGGTTAAAAAGAAAAATGGGCAGCGGAATCCAGCATTGGCAGTGCTTCCCTCCCCAATGAAGAGCATAATGATTTAGTCCTAGCTTTGCCAATGTATGGAACTGTGTCTCACAATCAGGTGGCATATTGAGCCAGTCGCCTTCTTGTTTGATCCTTGTAGATCATTTGAATGGAATGGAAGGGGCCCTATACAGAAGGGAGATGAGCAAATGGCAACATTTATCTCTGAACAGTCTATTTGACATAAAGGAGGGGGATCCTCCGTCCCCCTTGAGCACCGCAATGCGAAACACTAGCAGGGATGTGTATCACAGGTTGGCCAAAGCGTAGGACGCATAATGGAGCGCCTCCACTCACCAAACCCACTAAAAATCTCATCCCTCTACTCACACCTCTCAAATTCTAAACATAATACAGTTGTAGCTATACTGCACAACAGACCACACTCTCTTCACAAAACACAAAGCTATGTGTGTCTCGGGCCACTATCAGGGACGTCTTTTAGGGGTCACCAGGTGTCGCAACTGCAACCCCTGAAGTCTCCCTTGCTACCCCAGTGGTCTCCCTTGCTACCCCTAAAATAATTGTTAAAAAACGTGTTTTTATTTTTTAATTGAGGTTCCTGGCCTGTAGCCAGCAGCATCTGGCTCTTTGTTTTTGGAGTGGCTGGTTTTCTAGCAGCAATAGCTGGTAAGATTGCTCAGTGGGTAGAGTGCTTGCTGATGCAATTTGTGTGTTATCTGCAGGTTCAACTCCCAGCAAGGTCAACTCAGCCTTTCTTCCTGCTGATGTTGAGAAATGAGTACCAACACTGGTTGGGTGATATTGTATGTATGTTTGTTCTATATGAAGCTCTTAAGCGTAAGTGCTATATAATAACACATCATCATCATTTGCCATTGGACGTCTGCTTGCATTCACAGTAATATGTAATATGGGCTTATATGCACTGATATTAATGATACATATGGTGATCCATTGTTGTATGCAATGTATATCACTATACAGTGATACCGTAACAATATTTTTCATAGTGTACTTCAAAACAATGCTATGTGATGCACTTCCTGTTTTGTCAAGGGGTGAAAGGTCGTGTTCCATTACTTCCTGTGATGTCACTTTGGGGTGGTGTTAGATGACATCACAGGAAGTGTCGCGTGATGTCACTTCTGCTACACCTGGCATTTTGGTGAAATAGTGTCCCTGACCCCTAATGCCAGTAAAACCTGAAAAACCTGAAAAAACCTGAAAAACATCAAACATATTGGTCTATATTTGGATATGTTCACCTTTTTGGTAACTTTTAATTGAAATCATCAACATATGACATGGTTTGTGTGCTCGAGCACCTTCCTTGTTGCTACCTGTCTCCCTTCTGTATCCATGCTTCAGCAGTTGTACATTCTGTAAAGTTACTAAACTACGTCCAGTATCTATAATAGGCGTAGGTGTGCTACCACGTGGCTTCTCATCTATGTCCTGCATTTGTGATTGACCATCTTTAGCTTGAAAATGGCTCCTTACTTGTGTCCTGTATCATGCTAAGGGACATGCAACTTTTTCATACAGTAACATATCTGTCTCCTGCCTCTAAAATACAGGTCATAATCCGCTTGGCGACTATGGTTACAATGTGTCCTGTAACAATGCCAGAAAGAAGGCTCTATGTAGGATTTTGAAGAGAGATTTTATTACTGTCTATTTTTTGAAGTTGAGAGTTAAATGATTTTTTATGGAGAAAGCTAGTAATTCTTATTTCAAAAGAGGTCGTTTTAGGAAAGTACAATTGTTTGTAATACATATATCTTTGCACAGGTGTTATGAGTTGCATGTTTACCTTTAAAGTTCCTCTTTAGATCACAGTACTAAGATTAGACCTCCTCCCGTGGCACAGCTCCGCTGATACCACTGATCTGAATATACTGGTGTAGAGGAGTAGCCGGAAGGGTGGGGCTACTATGCTTCCATTTGTCCTATTGTTTGCTTTGAGTATTTCTGTTATTTCTGTTGGGAGTATATTTCTTGTTTTTAGGAAGTAAATGTAGCCAATACACCACTTATCTGTAGCACTGGCTAAAACTCAAGTACCCCCATTTAGGACTGGTCATTTTCTGCTTGAAATGACACTTGTTTTAACCAGAATGAAGGAAGAGGGTGAGGTGAATTCAAAGGAGGTCTTATGTTTCTATTGATCACTGCTTGGGCCGCAATCCAAGCTGTGAGGTTCACAGGGATGAAGGGTAGCAGATTGGGAGGGCAAACAAGTCTGTGTCACGGCCCCCAAACCCTTTAAAATGGCCCTGCACATACCTTATATGGGGCTAAATATATGGGTATTGCAATTTGGCATGACTCTCAACAGCTAGAGAGAAGCTATCTACATCTCTTCTGAGCTTTCCATCGTCTATGCCATTGTTGTGAATCAGAGCAGAAATGGGTGTTCTAGTTATTATTGACATACATCGATTGCACTGGGCCCATGCTGTTCGCCCCACCAGATGGAATTTCCATTGAGGAAGCATACAAGATAGAACATGTTGGCACGATTCCACTATCAAGTGGTTGAATCATTTTTAAAAATAAAAATTGGATTACCAGATGATGAATGATTTCAGGACAACAGAATGAATGTTGACACTGGAATTGAAATGAGAGCGAGCATTTAAATCTAGTTATCGAAAGCTCAATGACCAAAATCATTTCAAGCACAGACACCTCTCTACTCATGCATAGTACCGCATGCAACCTAAACGTGGGTATTTAAGAATTACACTGGCTGTAATACAAGTGGGCTGTGCCCCAGCAAAAAAAGGAAACTGTCAGTACATTGTTTTCAAGCACTGTGTTTGTGGACATACCAAGAGTGTTATCGGGTTTATCTTTAAAAAAAAGTTACCATGTTTTAATAAGGCGCTGTGGGTTTCCTGTATTTCAAGAATATTGTGTTTGAATTCTTAATAATAAGATCAGGTTTTTACATATTGTTTTTTGCCAGATTTATCCACCCTCTAAGTGATGGAATAACTAGTATGTGTTATGAAATGTAATGGCACTCAGGCTATCTATCGCAATGGACAGAGGAATACATTGGCGTGCCTGGGATTGGAATTTGTGAGTGCAAGTTGCGCAAATATATTCAAAGTGAACACTTAACTTAAAAAGCTGCTTCATTGGCTAAAGGGGCTCTAGACCGCTATGGTTAACCCCAAATGTATTAAGTCCAGTATGGATTGCTATGGGAGATGTGGTGTGTGGACTCACCATCCAAGAGGGCAAGGATTGAAGCAGCAACTGGCAGTTGTGGTGCATGTAGTGTAGCTTGCCATTGAGGAGTGTGGGTGAAAGGTTGTTTGCTCAAATTGCTGGACGCTTAATGTCGTTGCCATGCGTCAGGGCACTGGATAGAGCTGCAGGTCTAAGATCCTGTTAGATTTCGGGTCCTTCTTGTAGCATGGGGTGGGAGGGCGTGAGGGGCATCATTAGACTGCTTGCAGAGCCCTGGAGAAGTTTAACACACTCTGCAGTCATCCCTGCCTTCTAGTGAGTGAGTTGGATCCAGAGAGACATGTTAGCTTTTTAGACAGGACCGGATAGGTGGTGCTCGGTGTCCCTGAGTACCTGCCTATTCATCCACTCTCCAGTTTTAACCATTTTAACCATTTTAACCATTACCTCATTACCCGTGTATTCAATTTGTTTGTTCATACAAGCACCCCCTTTCTATGTCCTATGCGCTGCGTTCCTTGCTTTTTTTCTTACTGTTCGCTGCCCTCATCAACATTGTATTTTACACAACCCGTTTTATATAGATTAATATTCTGGTGGCAAGAGATAACACCTACTAGGGGGTGCAGTCAAGGCAATATTTGGATGCTGTAAGTCCCACTTTATAGGTGTAACTTTCTCCACATCATTTCCCACCCACTTTAGTAGTTATCCACCTTAGTAGAGGTTGTTTGTTTGTTTGTTTATTGATTTGTATTCCGCGCCAGACCCGAGGGTATACAGGCGCATTTGCACAGGATTACAAGTATACTTTAGGCGTGAGTTACAAAGTTGCAAACGTTACAGTAGGATGAGTTACAAGGTTACAATTCATTATACATAATAAGAACAGAAAGCATTTACATAATAATACGATGGATAAAGCAATGCAGCTGCAGAGTAATGCCATATAGGTCGGTGGCAGTGGTTACAGTGTGCCAATGAGTTAAGTAGCTAAAGTTGACAAGGCATAGGGCATCCAGGTCTGTCAGATGTCCTTGGATACAAGCCACTTCATGATGTTTCACCTAAAGTGAAAGAAGGGTTTATCAGCTCTCAATGAGTCAGGGAGGGCACTCCAGAGCTGCTCTGCCCTGACAGGAGAAACTGCCTCCCCCCGCCTTTTTTAATTTGAATCTGGGGACAACCAGACAGAGTGAATTAGCTGTCCTAGTGGGGCATAAGGCAGATTTTTTGATAATTCTCTCCGAGAGGTAGCATGGGGCCGCACCATTGAGGCACCTGTAGGTTAGGGAGACAGTTTTTAGCATAATTTTGTCGTTGGGGGAGAGCCATTTGTTCTGTCTCCTCAGCTCTGATATGTGCTCCCTCCTAGGAATGCCACATGCTGATCTGAGTGCATTATTCTGGAGGATGTGGATTTTCTTAACAATGTACTTGCTTGCACCTAGGTACAGTGCATTGCAGTAATCCAACTTGGATAAGATGAGGGCTCTGGCTAGGATAGTACAACTTTCTTTGGAGAGAAAGGGTTTGCAGAACCTGATCAACTTACAAGTATTTGCTGCAGAGGAGGCCATGGTGTTAACTTGTTTATTTAGTGTGAGGGCTGAGACGAGTTAAAAGCCAAGTGTTTTTACCTCTTTTACCACTTTGATAATGTTCCCATTGATATTAAAAGAATAGTATTTTGTGCTAAGTTTGCTCAGGTTGGCTACAGATCCAAGTATCAGGAGCACTGTTTTATCGTCATTCAGGCATAAGCTGTGGGCGGCTGTCCATGCCTGAATGATTAAGTAGATGGTCCAAGTCATCAAACAGTGGCTTAGTGAAAATATAATACATTGTTGGTGAGACGCAAGAGCCTTGTGCACACCCCAGGTTATTGGAATAGGGTCAGCGGCATCTAAGGTAGAGAAGACTTTCATGGTCCTATAGTTTAAGAAGGATTTGATCCACGTGATGGCCTCCTGTGAAAAGTTAGCAGCTGAGACGAGGTGTTGGCATAGTACTTCATGGTCCACCAGATTGAAGGTGGCGGTTAGATCGAGGAGAAGTAGCAAGGCCACTTTCCCTTTATCCTGGAGTTCATCGATCTGGGTCTTTAGGTCTATCAGAGCCATTTTTGCACCATGAGGTGAGGTCCAGAAGACAATAAAAGCACTAATATTGAGCTGGGATGAGGAAGGCTGTGATATGGCTACCTACCACCCTGTTGATGAAAAAGAACTCAAGAAAGGGTGTTGTCCATAAAACCGTAAGTGGAGATGCTTTAAAGGAAGGATATAGATAGGCGACAGCCAGAACCTATACTAAGTTAACTTGGGGAACCCTGCTCCGGAGCTGAAAGTAGCAAACAAGAGGCTACAAAATCCCATGATATGGGCCAGGTTAATAGAAACATGGTAGTGACCAATTTGCCTGAACTAGTTCCTTCTTCCTTTCCATGGCGGTGTGTAGCAGATCGGGAGCGGACGCGCTGTGGACAGAAGTATTTACAGAGCGTTTGCTCCTGAATAGGATAAAAAAAGCAGGTAAGTGAAGGGAAGAATTTGCCCTGGAGAAAGTTGCTCTTATCATCTGTTGGGAAGTCGTGCTGCTTTACCATCTGTTGGCAAGTCGTGCTGCTGTATGTTGTTGTGTTTAGAAGCTCTTGATATTGATTTTCGCTTTGCATCAGATGGAGCTTTTCCAAATGATGTTTGTTTTTTGTGTGGCATGTTTCAGTCACTCAATGGCTTTAGCACATTTGACAAAATGTCCGAGAAAGATTGATTGATTGTGCTCCCTTCTTTTGAAAGAACATAAGTAAAGTGCAACCTTGCTATTTCCCATATTTGGAGTGGTGTGATAAAAACATTTTTTAGAGATTTAAAGATATATAAAGATATGGGAATAAAGCCAGACCTAACCTTCATGGGAGATCTTCCGGTGAGCTAGCCATCTATGTTCTGTGGGACCGAACATGATTTGTGAGGAAGTCTCATGTACCAGTGAGGACATCTTGTCCACTTCATGTAAGATCCCAGGAATTAGGAAGTTGGTACTGGTTATTGTGTATAATGCACATGGAAAGAAAGATGTATTGAGTCCAATGGAATGTTTTGAAAAGTATGCATCTGGCATCTTAGATTGTAACCCAAACATCATTTTAATTGTTTCTGGAGAATTCAATGCAAAAGATTGGTAAAGTGTTCAAAGAGAAGGTGATCAGCCCAAAATAAGATATAGGGCCTGATCACGACTTTGGCGCCGGCGGTATTAGCCCTACAGCCGAACTCTCTGGCACTAATAGCGCAGGATCACGAGTTCGGCGGTAATGTAATTCCCCATTCCCCATTGAGCCCATTGGGGAATGCCCCATTCCCCATTGGGATCAATGGGGAAAATTTGCGCTCTGACCGCCGCCGGATTTCCCACCGGCGATAATTGCGTGAATTTTCGGTGGATTTCCCCCCAACCAAGAGCTGGGGCGAAATCCGCCAAAGTCCTGATTTGGTGGACCCTTAAATCCAGCGGTAATAGCGCGACCGCCGGATTTAAGGGTTACCGCCAAAGTCGTGATGAGGCCCATAGTGTGGGGTGCATCATCATGCCTGACCTCTATTCCAAATAGTTGTCCTAAGGGTCAATTACATAATATCTTCCTAATAGAACAAGGTCTGCAGGTGGTAAACAGGAGGGTGTCATCAGACATACCTGCAAGAGAAACCTTTATAGGCCAGCTGGGTATCTGGTTGATTGACTATTTTGTAATTAATCTCCAACATCGACATCATATAGAGGATATGGATGTTATAGAACGGGTTGAAAGTGATCATAAGGTTTGAATGTCACCTGGAAATTAAGGAGTAACTATTGTGCGGTTACTCTGGAGCCCGCCGCTCAACAAACCATAACATAATTTGCTGGGATAAGCTGGACGTTAAATCCATCCATAAGAATTGCTTGAGGGAAGTAAAATTGGCTATCCTTGAATGCTTAAATGAAGGAAATTAGCCCATATGAAGAATTGGCCAGGGCTATTGCCATAAGGGTAACAAAAAAGGCAACTCAAAAACACCTTCCACAGGATAATGGTAAAACCAGCCGCCCTTAGCGGGAGCCGCTAAAGCCGCTAAAGGACCTCGTAATGCGGCAGTAAGGGATTAATGGCACCAGCACCTTTACCAGCACCGTTAACCCCTTATCGCCATCCTTCTAATGACCCCCATATTCTCTAAAGATAATGGCGTAAATAAAAAAATTCATATTAAAGAATTACACAGATAGAGGGGGAATACAGGCCTGGGAATATCTTATTTGAATGTCGTGCAGGCAACCTGAGCACAGAAGTCCACTAATTCTCTGGGTCTGGACTTCATAGCAGCTGATTTTTTTTTAGTCCAATGTAGAACTATGGGAGCTCATTTTCTCTTTCCTTTTTACCGCAATTGAGAAGAGTTGTACAATTATGGAATTGTGGAATTGTGTGATCATTTTCCCCATTTACAAGAAAGGTGACAAGTCACTACAACATTCCTACCATGCAATCTTACTTTTGGATGCCTCCTTCAAAATCCTACGGTGATCACTATGAGGGCATTTAGTGAAATGGGTGAGGCTGAACAATGTTATGGGGGATACACAGCTCGGGTTCCGGGAAGGACTGGGAACGCTAATTCAGGCCCTAAATGTCATATTTTTTACAGTAAAATACACCACCTTAAAAGAAGGGGCTGTTTATATTGCTTTTGTTGACCTGTCCACCGCTTTTGATTTAGTGGATATGCAACAATTATGGTCAATTTTAGTAGCCTTGGGAATCCCAGAAATATTACTGAGATTCATTGTTTTATTTCACACCTATACACTGTTATATATTGTTATTATGATGGAGGGGGAAGTGTACATCTCCTTTTTCTGCAAATAGGGGTCTCCGACAAGGGTGTGTTCCTGCCCCCCATTTTATTCAATTTGTACACAGATGCACTTCAATTAACTTTAGGACAATCTACGCCCAATGTTCCCAGGCTAGGTGGCAGAAGGGTCCCTATGCTGGCTCATTCATTTATTTATTTTCACATTTATAAAATTCACTAGTTACTGAGTTACATAGTCAAGGCACTGGTTACCGAGTTAGAAAGTCAGAGCAGAGGCAGGCAGCATGGCAATATTTTATAGCAGGAGATGTCCAGGAGAAAAGAGCAATGTATTGAGGTGTTTCCTGAATGTCCAGTAGGATTGTTATGATTTTAGAGTAGGGGGCAGCGTGTTCCAATATTTGGAGGCAATGGCTGGGAAGCTTGAACCTTCAACTCTCTTTAGTTTGTATATGTGTTCAGGTGGTAGTTGTCGGCAGATTGGGTGGGACTTGAAGACTGCATTTATTAGAATGTTTGTGGCAGATTGGAAAGGCATGTATGAATAATAGTTAGAGTTTTGAAAATGATGTGTTCTCGTACATAGAGCCAGTGAACCTGTCTTTGCGGCAGATATGTGCTCATGCTTTGGGATGTTTAAGGCAGCTCAGGGGGCATTGCTCTTTATAACTTGTAACATGTTAATGTTGCGGGACAAAGAAGGCATTACAGTAATCAAGGTTTGAGCAAATGAACACCTTGGCGGTATGAAGGCAACTGTCAGAGGTAAGAACCAGTCTGCTGGCATTGACTAGTTTTTTGATATAAGCAGCTGAGGAGGAAATGTCATTAACTGTCACACCGCGTCCTAGACCACGGACACTCCCTTCCACTCGCCCCTCCTTGTCTACCCATTCCCGCACTCCCCAACACTCGTGCATCATGTTCCCCACTCACGTCACACACATCAGGGCATGGCATGGCATGTTTGGGGGAGCGGGGGTTTATCGCCCTTCACGGCGGTGGCAGATCAACTGGAGGCTCCGTCATTTCAGGAACTCACATCCCTTGCGGAGTCCGGCGCTTCCCGGCGCTTCACGGAGCACGTGACCTTGGTTGCCTAGCAGCGGCATTGCAACGCTTTCGGTTCGCATCGCACGTGACTATACGTGCGTCCCTTCCGAGGATAAAAGGAGTCGGCGAACCGAAGGCGTTGCTTCACAGCTGTTTCGTTTGGGATCACGTGACGCTCGCTCTTCGTTCAAGGACCTGCTTTGATACTGACCTCGGCTTGCTCCACGGATTCCTCTTGCCTAACCCTTCAAGTACTTTGGATTTACCTGTTACCGACCCACGCTTGCTCCACGGATTCCTCTTGCTTAACCCTTCAAGTACTTTTGGAATTACCTGTTACCGACCCATGCTTGCTCCACGGATTCCTCTTGCTTAACCCTTCAAGTACTTTTGGATTTGCCCGTTACCGACCCACGCCTGCCCCACGGATTGTTCTTGCTTAAACCCTTCACTGGTTAGGACCTCGGTCCTGCAAATAGGTGGTTGCCTGTTCTACCCTACAGCACGTTCCAGCTTAAGTTGGAGAACCACACCCTGACCCAAGATCACACAGGTATTCTGGTAATTTGGGGTTTTATGCACAAGGAGATATTCGGGCCCTGTTTCTTTGTTTAACCACTGTATCTTGCTTTACAGCGCTCAAGGGGTTCTTCCGGCTGTTCCCGCGTCCTGGTTTTCCGGACTTCCACCTGTGGCCTTAATATTCACACTGACCATACAATTAAAAAGGTCAGGGTGTTTCTTGGGGACAGAGGGGTTGTCCATACTCTACACGACCAACGAACTTCGTAACAGACTGTGAAGCCTTTTCTTTGGTCGTTCAGAGTATGAATCCCTCCGCCGGGGATCCAGTGACCGCCTTGTTATAAGCAGTGGCGGCTCTTAGGACTGACATGACAGCAATACACCACCGTCTGGATGCCCTACAAAGCACACGTTTCCCGTTACCCACGGATGCTGAGTTCGGTGACACAGTCTCCTCAGACCAACCAGCCCCAGCCATGGCACCTACACCCGCTCCTATACTGCTTTCTATGCCTGTTCCCCTTGCTGCCCCCGAACGTTATCAGGGGGATCCTCGGAAGTATCGCACTTTCATTAATCAATGTAGGTTGCATTTTTTGTGCAGACCCCTAGCGTTCCCCGATTCTGTTACAAAGGCTGCGTTTCTTCTGTCCCATTTGTCCGGGGTAGCGGCCACCTGGGCCAATCCGATGCTGGAGAATGACCATCCTGCTCTCTATGACTTCGATCTTCTTGTATCAGAAATGGGCAAAGTCTTTGACACACGACATAAAGCCCATTCTAGAGATCTCGAACTCCTGGATCTAACACAAGGCAAACAAACGTTGATAGAGTATATCACTAAGTACAACCAACTCACTGCTGAGACCTCCTGGCCCGAGGAGAAAAAAGCGATCGTATTCTATCGTGGTCTATGCAACTCCATGAAAGATGCCCTCTCAGTAGTTCCTGCCCTTCCCTCAGTGTTCACAGATTTGGTGGATCTTGCCTTGCAAGTAGACGCAAGGAGATCCGAGAGAAGGGCCGAAACATCCTTCTCTGTTCCCTCTGGATCTTCCACATCCACCACCCCTGTTGAACCCATGCAAATAGGAGGTATCCGTAGTCCGATAACCCCATCAGAACGAGAACACCGGAGAAACGACAATGCCTGTTTCTATTGCGGGTTAAACGGACACTTTGTCAGGGAATGCCCCCGACGTCCCAAGAATAAAACATCGGGTTTTCCGAAGGCTCGCCCATGATACAGGGGGCACCGGCGAGCCTGCCTTCGACCCCCTCCGAACCTGCCTTTGGCCCTATTAGACCCATAGTGGTCCATGCCCTGTTAAAACCCGCTGGGGAGATCAAACACACAGTCCATATTGTGAACGATTCTGGGGCCACTGGTTGTTTCATCGACATTGCCCTGGCCCGTCGCCTCAATCTGCCCCTGGTTAGGAAAGAACATCCCGAACCAGTACATGCTGTAGACGGTACCTCACTGTCTTCCGGCCCAATTAGGTTCCAAACTGCTCCCATGGAAGTGGTGATCCAAAACATCCATAGAGAAACCCTGGCATTTGATTTGATTAATACACCACTGTTCGGCATCATACTGGGAATACCATGGTTACGTCAACATAACCCATTGATCAACTGGGGCAACGGACAGGTCACCTTTGAGTCGGATGTGTGTCAACATTTCTGTCTCATCGACACTGCTTCCCTGTCCACTCCTGCCACGATTCTTGGTGCCCTAGCTGCCACCCATGTCAACGATAACGTTTCGGACCCGGTACCTTCACACACTGTGGGGGCTGTCACAGCCAACATTCCTGCGGCCTACCACGATTTCCACATGGTGTTCGATAAGGCCACTGCTGAGGGTCTTCCCCCTCATAGACCGTACGATTGTCCGATAGACCTGGTTCCTGATGCTCCTATACCCAGGGGTATGGTTCACTCATTGTCACGGTCGGAGGAGCAAGCCCTTAAGGATTACATACAAAAGGCTCTGGAGTTGGGTCATATACGTCCTTCTTGTTCTCCCGCTGCTAGTCCGATCTTCTTTGTGCCGAAAAAGGAGGGCGATCTCCGTCCATGTGTGGACTACAGATGATTAAATGCCATTACTGTAAAAAATAGGTACCCTCTTCCGCTCATATCCACGCTGCTGGACAGGTTGACTAAAGCTTCTGTTTTTACCAAGCTGGACCTCAGGGGGGCGTACAATCTGATTCGTATGCGGCTTGGGGATGAGTGGAAGACGGCGTTTTGCTCCCGACAGGGTTTATTCGAATACACTGTAATGCCCTTCGGGCTTTGTAATGCCCCTGCCACGTTCCAACGTTTTGTCAACGAAGTGTTCTCAGACATCCTGGATACGTTCGTGGTGGTATATCTGGACGATATTCTGATCTATTCGTCCACCCTAGAGGAACATGTCGGGCATGTTAGGGAAGTGCTCTCTCGCCTTAAGGCCAATGCCTTGTTTGCCAAACCTGAAAAATGTCTATTTCATTCCAAGGAAGTGGAGTTTCTGGGTTTTCGCATATCCCCCGGAGGCCTGTCCATGAATTTATCTAAGGTCCATGCCGTCACTGAATGGCCGACTCCCGTTAATCTGAAACACCTTCAATCTTTTCTCGGCTTCGCAAATTTCTACCGGCGATTCATCGCCGGCTTCTCTTCTATTGTTGCTCCACTAACCGCTCTGACCAGCCCCCTTGTTCCGTTCACTTGGGCCTCCGCTCATCAGAAGGCTTTTGAGGAACTCAAGGCCAGGTTCGTGTCCGCCCCAGTCTTGCAGCATCCTGATCCGGATCTTCCCTACATTCTGGAGGCAGACGCCTCCTCATTTGCTCTAGGCGCAGTATTGTCTCAACCATGCCCAACCACGGGTTGTCTGCATCCCGTGGCCTATCACTCACGAAAGTTTTCGGTGGCTGAGTCACACTATACAGTAACCGAAAAAGAGTTATTGGCCATCAAGGACGCCTTACAAACGTGGCGTCATCATCTCTTGGGTGCAAAACATCAGACAGTGGTGTATACCGACCACAAAAACCTACAGGACCTGGCCTCTCTAAAATGTGCAAACAGCAGACAGGTGCGTTGGCATTTGTTTTTTGCCGCGTTTGATTTTGTGGTCAAACACAGACCTGGTCGCATTCATGGCAAGGCTGATGCCTTGTCCCGTTCTCCCGGAGGGGAGTCCTTGTCCGTGTACCCCGACACACTGCTAGGAAAGGGCCACGTCATCTGTACTTGTACTCCATCCCCCACCATGCTTATGGACATCAGGCGTTGGGTTTCCCAAAATCCTCAGACAATCAACGAATGGGACGTTGCTCTTCACGAGGGGTTGCCTTTCATCCACGACAAACTGTTCCTTCCTACGTGTGACGTCCGCAACCAGGCGTTGGCATGGTCACACGATGCTGCTGTAAACGGCCATCCCGGGCAGCAGCGTACCCTGGACCTGTTGCAACGCTGGTGCTGGTGGCCTTCCATGAGAAAAGACGTCGAACATTATGTTAACACTTGTTCCATATGTGCCCAATGCAAAACACGCAAAGGACGGCCTTTAGGGCTGCTCTTACCTCTTCCCGTACCTCCCAGACCTTGGCACACCGTCTCGATGGATCTCATCACTGACCTACCCCGCAAACAGGGCTACGACACCATATGGGTTATTGTCGATTCGTACACCAAAATGGCCCGCTTTATCCCCTGTACTGGTATACCCTCTGCCCCAACCCTAGCTCGTTTGTTCTTCAGGTCTGTCTTCTGCCTCTTTGGTTTACCGCAGGTCATCATATCGGACCGTGGGTCTCAATTCACGTCCTGTTTCTGGCGCGCCCTCACCAGACTCCTGGGGATCGATGCTCGCTTCTATTCGGCTTATCACCCCGAAAGTGACAGGCAGACTGAGCGGGTAAATCAGGCTCTGGAGCAGTACTTGCAGTGTCTGTCCCTCCAGTACCAGGACTCCTGGGCTAATCTGCTATACATTGCTGAATTTGCTTATAATAACTCCCGTCATTCGACCACAGGTTTCTCGCCATTCTATGCTCTGTACGGGCAGCACCCACGTGCCCTTCCACTTCCTGATTTCCCCTCTACTACTCCCGCTGCTAATGCCTGTGTTCGTGATCTGGCCGGTGTCCATGCCCAGACCTTGGTCCATCTCCGTGAGGCCCAAACAGTTATGAAGACCAAAGCGGACCGCAAACGGGCTGCAGCCCCGGAGTATCGGGTGGGCGATCGGGTGTGGCTTTCGACCAGGCATTTGCGGATCCCTGGCTGTCGCAAGTTGTTGCCTCGCTTTGTGGGCCCCTATAGGATCTCCAGGGTTTTGAATCCCGTGGCCCTTAGGCTTTCGGTTCCCCTTTCGTGGAGGATACACCCGGTCTTCCACACTTCCCTCCTGAAACCTTACCTGGCCCCTACCCGTGTCCTGGTCCCGCCCGCTCCTGTCTCGGTTGGTTCGCGGGATGTCTATGAGGTCAGTGCCATCCTTGGGTCCCGTTTCCATCGGGGTCGACTTCAGTACCTGGTGGATTGGCTAGGCTATGGTCCCGAGGATCGCTCTTGGGTTCCCTCCCGGGATGTCCATGCTCCGCTTTTGGTTTCCCGCTTTCATAGGGACAATCCTACTAGCCCACGGGGTCGTGGGCCTTTGTGGGGGGATTCTGTCACACCGCATCCTAGACCACGGACACTCCCTTCCACTCGCCCCTCCTTGTCTACCCATTCCCACACTCCCCGACACTCGTGCATCATGTTCCCCACTCACGTCACACACATCAGGGCACGGCATGGCATGTTTGGGGGAGCGGGGGTTTATCGCCCTTCACGGCGGTGGCAGATCAACTGGAGGCTCCGTCATTTCAGGAACTCACATCCCTTGCGGAGTCCGGCGCTTCCCGGCGCTTCACGGAGCACGTGACCTTGGTTGCCTAGCAGCGGCATTGCAACGCTTTCGGTTCGCATCGCACGTGACTATACGTGCGTCCCTTCCGAGGATAAAAGGAGTCGGCGAACCGAAGGCGTTGCTTCACAGCTGTTTCGTTTGGGATCACGTGACGCTCGCTCTTCGTTCAAGGACCTGCTTTGATACTGACCTCGGCTTGCTCCACGGATTCCTCTTGCCTAACCCTTCAAGTACTTTGGATTTACCTGTTACCGACCCACGCTTGCTCCACGGATTCCTCTTGCTTAACCCTTCAAGTACTTTTGGAATTACCTGTTACCGACCCACGCTTGCTCCACGGATTCCTCTTGCTTAACCCTTCAAGTACTTTTGGATTTGCCCGTTACCGACCCACGCCTGCCCCACGGATTGTTCTTGCTTAAACCCTTCACTGGTTAGGACCTCGGTCCTGCAAATAGGTGGTTGCCTGTTCTACCCTACAGCACGTTCCAGCTTAAGTTGGAGAACCACACCCTGACCCAAGATCACACAGGTATTCTGGTAATTTGGGGTTTTATGCACAAGGAGATATTCGGGCCCTGTTTCTTTGTTTAACCACTGTATCTTGCTTTACAGCGCTCAAGGGGTTCTTCCGGCTGTTCCCGCGTCCTGGTTTTCCGGACTTCCACCTGTGGCCTTAATATTCACACTGACCATACAATTGAAAAGGTCAGGGTGTTTCTTGGGGACAGAGGGGTTGTCCATACTCTACACGACCAACGAACTTCGTAACATTAACCTGCCATGTTAGTGAAAGGGTAGCATCAAGCGGACACCAAGGGTCTTCACAACACTCAACACTGGGATAGGGATCCCCTCAATGGTGAGGGATCACTATGCTTTGACGTATTTGTTAAGTACTGTCTGGGAGCCAACCAGAAGGATTTCAGTCTTGGCATCATTTTGACAGAGTAGGTGACACGCCATCCATGCCTGAATTGTTTGGTACACTGATCGCATTGGGTTGGATTCCGCAGCATAGTTGCCTGTGAGTGGGACAATGATCTGCTAGTCATCTGTGTAGTTGGTGTAAGAGATGCCCAGCTCATCCAGGAAATCAAATAAAGGTTTTGTAAAAAGGCTGTACAGTGTTGGGGAGACGCAGGAGCCTTGGGGTATGCGGCAAGTGACTGGGGCTGAGGTGGCAGCGGCATTGTCCACAAACACTCTCATAGATCTGTCATCCAGAAAAGAGGTGATCTAAGTAATGGCTTCAGGCAAAAATGTGGCTGCGGTAGCCAGGTTTTGACATAGGATGTTGTGATACACGAGGTCAAAGGCTGCAGACAAGTCTAGCATAAGCAGAGACAGAGACTTACCTGCATCCTTGATGTCATCCAGCTGGTTTTTCAAGTCTCACAATGCAGATTTGGTGCCATGACCAGGTCTGAACACAGATTTGCGCAGACCCAAGATGCCGTTAGCTTCAAGGAAGTACTGGATCTTGAGATGGGCTGCTTGATCAAGGATCTTCAGATGGAAAGGTACTGTTGTAATATGGAGGTAGTTGGAAGGGACTTCAGGCTGGTCAGCACGTGACAGGAAGCAAAGGAAGTGTTGATGTAGGAAGTGAGATCGCTTAGGTGCAGTCCTTGATGACTGTGGCAGGACACATGTCCCCTATGTAGTGGGAGGGTTTCAGACCTTTCATGAGTAAAATTACCTCCTCCAATTTGACTGGTAGAAAGTGGCATTGGGGCAGTCTTGGTCGGTCTGCAGGCAAGATGGTATGCATGGACAGGGTGAGTAGGCACCGAGAGAGTATTTTTTTAAAGAATCATTTTTTGGAGTGTCTCGATTTCTTGAGTAGCTTTGGACTAGTGTACCGGGCGGTCCTTGGTGCAGGTGGACAGAGTCGCGATAGGGGATTCCAGCGCACACAAGATTGAGAAAAGCTTGCAGGTGCTTGATTTGGCCTTAGAGATTCTGTAGTTGTAGGTGGAGCATTTTGCCTGTGTTATGTCAGGTTTGTATTTTTTCACCAGAGAGGAAATGTATTCTTTGTTACAGTGCTAAGGAGTATTCCTATAAATGGTTCTGGTGTCAGTTTCGTTTGACAGAGGGTGCAAATGTCATCTGTGAACCAAGCAGTAAGGTGCCAGGCGGGTTCATGTTTGCATTTGTCCAAAGAGGTGATTGGTCTGATGGTAGCCATGATCATTTTATTGTAGAAATATGCTAGGATGGCATAGTCAAGTGACTGAGGCAGTGGGTTTTGCAGCTAAAAGAGCAGAGATAGGATGCCATATTTGGAGGTGATGCAGGTGCTTCTGGCCTGGGTGGCAGGTAAGGTTTGTATGGACAAAGTATTGGAGGTGGAAGTGGGAATAGAGAATGTGATGAGATGATGGTCAGTCCAAGGACAAGGCAGAAGGGAGGTAACTGACACTTTGCAGTTAAGGCCAGCTACCCAGTCCAAGATGTGCCCTTTGGAGTGAGTTGGGTGGAAGATGTGTTGGGTGATGCCAAGTGAGATGAGGGAGCCAGCTAGTGATAGAGCATTGTTATCCTCAGTTTCATTGAAACCAATTATTAAGTCTCCAAGGAGCAGAACTTTAGACAAGGCTTTAGTGTTAGAGGAGAGAAGGTGCATGATGTTTTCTTCGAATGACAGAGGTCGGCCTGGAGACCAATAGATCAGATGTGGCTGTGTAGTGAGTTTCAGTTTGGCAGATATTAGTTCTCCACTAGGTAGATAGGAGATGCAGATTTCTCTAAGTGGGGAAGACTCTTTAGCTATTACTGCAACCCCGCCACATCTTGCATCGTGTCTGTCTTTCTGGAGGATAGTGTATCCAGTATGTATGGCAACAGAGAGGGAGGGGCCGGAGGTGGCATCTAGCCAAGTTTCAAAAACAGCTAGCAGGTCCAGGTTGTTAGTAGTGATAAGGTCGGTGATGTCTAGTGGGTGGGCTGGCATGGATCTTGCGTTCACCAGCGTGCCTTTTAGTGAAGTAGTGGTGGATGTAGTGTTGGTGCACTTGTGAGTATTGTGTGACCTTCAAGGAGGGGTATCAAGATTAGGCCTTGAGGGGCTCAGGTCATTGCCCTGGATTGGGTTGAGCATATCAACATGAGAAGGCTGCATAAAGGTGCCTTGAATGTGGTTGTAAGGGTTGGTCTGGTCACAATGCTGTAGGCTAGCATAATAGTGCTGTTATTGTTTAGATTGTGTGGGGTCTGGCTATGTGAGTTGTGAGAGTGAGTTCATCATGTGGAGTGCTGCTGATGGTGTAGCATTGGTCAAGGTGGTGGTTGCTTGGGAGACGGGCATGGAGGAGAGTTTATGCTGGGTGTAGTGCCTGTCTCGTCTCTGTGAGTGCAACCTGAATGTAGGTAATCCTGACCAAAGGAGGATGTTTCTCAATGTCAATGCTTGTGTTTCATAATGGTGAAAGTGTCTGACAGCAGTACATGCAGACAAGCGGGTCAGTATATATGTGCCACAGATGGTTGCACTGGCTTGTACATAAGCCATGGGTGTCTGGATGTTACAGTAGGGATTGACTGTTTAGAGGTAGGTGTGCCAAGAGAGCTAGTGGAGATGAGGGTATTGAGGGGCCGGAGGAATGTTGTATGGGTGATTGTAGCATAATGTGGTACAAAATTGGGTAGAAAGGTTGTTGGTTTAATAACAGTGATTGGAATAAAATACCTTTGAGGCAGAAGGTCATGGCAGCCTTCTTGGCCCTGACAGGCCCAGACAGGTGTAAGCTTGACCCATGGCAGTGGCCCTTTGCTGTGAGTCGGCTTTGCCTGCAATGTGCTGTGGGCTGAGATCTGCCCAATCCTCTGATCGAGGAGGCGGGCCTTTGGGAACCCAGGACCCTGGAGGCAAGGCCACAGTGGCCATGTTGGAATGGACCCAGTGTTCCTCAGTGAAGATGTTAATTAGCCTAGGCAGTCTTACCTTAGTGTATACTATGGCTGTAGCACAGGGATTATTCAGCATACAATGCATTACAGGGACATCAGGGCACAATGTAGTCACATCACAGATCATGTTGCAGACTGGGGGTGCTAGAGTGGCGGCCATCTCACTTACATATATGCTGATGATGTTGTACGTACTCGTACAGCGAGAGCTCTTCAAAAATAATTATACTGATTGAATTTTCAGTAGGAAAATGGAGATAAATGCAACTAAATCAGCAAAATTAATCATCATTATCATCATCATTATGTTTATTTCGGAACAAATTCCATAAAATAGTACAAGAATAAATACAATAACTCATCTGATCAAAAACAAATACACTACAACAATTAACTAAAACCTAAATAATTAAATATGTTACAGAGAAATTGCTAAAGTAACATTTGACAGCAAAATAGTCCTGTTTCGATTCCATGCCCTTGTAAGATAGCCTGTTGCCACAAAGACACACATTTCTCTATGGGCATCTTTGGACAGGGCTAGTGTTTATATTTATGTTTATTCATTTATATTGCGTGCCAGACCCGAGGGTATAAGGGCGCAGGAGCAGCAAAGTTATTCTCAGCTTCGTTACAGTGCTGTACAGTAATTTACAGTGTGTACATAGGTTACAGCAGTTGTGATAGATGCAGTGATGAACAGTTTACAAATATACATATTTACGTAATTTTCAAAGGCAAGGTAAGTTAATGGTCATTGTTCTTTATCCACTGAATGTAGTTACATCTAAAGTGGGGGTAGGTTTGAGGTGTCCTTAAGGAAGGTGGCAGTGAGTTCCAGTGTTGGGCTGCTTTCAACTGGAAGCTGTTGCCACCCGTTTTGGTTCGTTTGAACCTGGGAACTGTGAGCAGGTTTGCATTGGCGGTTCTGTTGGGCCTGTTAGGGGTGTATCTTTTTATTCTGTCGGTTAAGTAGCGGGGGGCTGCATTGTTGAGGCATTTGTGTGTTAAGGAGGCTACTTTGAGCAGGATTTTGTTGGTTTGCTGCTTCAATTATGGTCCTACCATTAAACAATTTAAACATTTGGAATAACCAAGAGCAACACATGTCCTGCAAATATGGGAACCAGAAAAAGAACATGCAACACATGTTCAGGTGAAGTCTTACACATCGGGCACAGGTTGCAGTTTGATAAGTTCCAATTGATCAGGATACATATGGTGGGGAACGTGCCCAATTGGAACTTAATGTAGAGAGTCATCTCATAGGGCACAGTAATCCAGGTGAGAAAATGTTCACATATTGAGTAGTGAGGGTTTGCTGGCATGTTTGATCGAGGAGATCTGCAAAAGTCCACTTGCACCATGCGTACTTTACATCATTAATGCTTGAAGCATTAATGCTTAAGGCTTAAGTCTCAGGCCTATCCCGTATATTGCCCATCCCTATCAGTTTTAAGATGGTTTTGATATGAGTGAACCATGTTTAGTTTTTACTATGATTGCCCCAGAGGACAACAATCATGGCACCCGTGTAAATAGATTATTCCTCCTTTGACCACAATCTGAGCTAAAGGAGTACAGGTGTAGTCCTTAACTATAGTGTGATCAATGCCCAGTAGGTCCAATTCAGGTGTCAGGGCTTTACTGGGAGTTCTCTGGGGTATTGGCTGAAGATTCTTAAGGAACTTATTTTCACTAATAACAAAATTAGCTGTGCTCTAGTGGATCCAGAATACTGCCCCATAAATGGTGGCAGGCACAGCTTGGGCTCAGTAGACCTCAAGTGTAGGTTCAATAACCGTACCCCCATATTATTTTGCGAAATTCAGAGTTACTCCTGAGCTACGCTTCATGGCTAGATCAGCTTTGATTAGCTGATTATGCCAACCTCCTTTACATTTGAAGGTCACACCTAAGTAATCAAAGTGGTTGCCCTGCTCAATTAAGACGTAATTTAGTATAATAGTAATGACTGGGGACACGTTCCAGTTACAAACCATTACCTTGGTTTTTGTTTGGTTTATTGTTAATTATTTTAATTTACAAAGAAGGAGCAATACATCAAATGATTTTTTAAGGCTGAAAGGCGAAGTGGAAAGGAGAACTGCGTCATCAGCAAAAAGAAGTATACTGAGCTTTTCTGTTTAAAACCGGGTCATCTGCAGAAGAATTAAGCAGGGGAACCACAATACCATTAATACAAAGAGAAAATTATATAGGGTATAACACAACCTTGTTCCACACCTTTGGCCACAAAAAATGGGGTAGTCAATTGTCCTGCTGGGCCTCATCTTACTGATGCTGCATTCTCATTATAAAGATACTTGATGGCAAATAGCAAGTCCCTACGGACTCTTTGAGAAACTAATGAGGACCACAATAAATCACGGTTTACATGATCGAATGCTGCACAGACGTCAATGAACAATATGTAAAGGGAGGCACGTTTTTGTAGGACAAACCCTTGTATTACTAGAGCCAATCTGTGCAATTGCTCAATGGTACACAAACCTTTATGGAAAACTGCCTGTGCATGAGACAGGATTCTATTATCAGAAGCCCAATGGCTGAGCCTATTTTATTTTAAGAGTTCGGAATACGTTTTCCCTAGGCAATCAAGGAGTAATACGGGACGGAGATTGGCTGGATCATTATGATCTCCCTTTCTTAAAAATAGGAATAATTTCAGGATTTTTCCAAGATTGGGGGGATTGGCTTTGACATGAATAGAATTTCTAATCTCGGTGAGCACTGGGATCCTTACAATAGGTTCACATTTTATCAAATCAATTGGCTATGAATCTTGTCCCAGTGTTTTATCACGGGATTGCAAGCTTAGGGCCTGCTCAACTTCCTCCGTGAAAACACAAAGCGATGGAGAGTAGCCTGAGCGAGAGACAAGTCAACAGAAACAGTGCTATTCACAGTTAAGTCGTTGCTGTAAAGCTTTTTAAAATGTGCATACCAAACATTTTATGGGAGTAACATAGAGTGCTGCAAGGGAGCCTTTGCATTCCCTTGGATAACTATTTTACAGAATGCATAGGAGAAAGAGTCACAGACTGACTGTTTTTGGTCATTCCATACTTGTACAATTGAATATTTCTATTTCTTAGCTATCATTGTGTGATAATTGGCTCTTAAGCCAGGAACTAGGTCTGATTTACACCTTCTATTCGGTTTTAAACCTGCTGGAAGATTGGATTTAGCATTCCTGCAATCAGTATCATGCCAGGTGCTCAACACATTACTATTGGGCACATGGTTTGAGCAGGTACGGGTGATAACTGGATTAACACAGGTTGCTAACCTCTCATAAAATGTTGAACCAATCATGTTATTAGGTGGATGGTTTGAGAGGTACTCACTCAATAGCATGAAGATTCTATCCTATTTTTCAGCAGACAAAGATTCTGCACTAGAAGGTGACAATCTGAGATTGCACTGATGGATGGTGGAGCAAATGCTTGGGCTAAAGGCCATGCATCCACCCTTCCTAATGCTAATATTCAGTGTTGGAATTTGTGGGTAATGGTCGCTTTTGTACCTTTGGAAAACAGAAGGATCTTTCAGTAAACCCTAATTTGGAAGGTCAATGAAATAGAAATCTATATGGCTGGATACATTTCTAGTTCTATATGTTGGCAATGTGGGTATGTCCCTGTAAAAATGCCCATTGCCACAGCAAAACCTTTTTCAGCAGAGTCCTTAGGCTGATAGCATACTCATGGTGAGGCTTGTTCATTCGAATTCTAATTTTGGGGATGCCCCGAAATTCATCTTTGATATCTAGTATCCCCTTAAGACAGTTTATGGGTTTATGATGTACGCTGGAATTTTAGCAAAATAATGGCTGATGCACCGAAATTAAACGGTGTCAAAATCAATGCATTATGGTATGCAGATGATCTTGTTCTAGTGTCAAAAACACCCAGCGGCTTACGCAATCTGCTGTCAGTACTTTGCTGCTACTTCAAAGAAAATGAATTAGTAGTAAATACTGCTAAAACACAGATTGTTACGTTTGTCCCTAAAGGTCAACACAAGCATTTGTTGGAATGGCAAATAAAGGGAACGCCCATAAAGATAGTTCCAAACTATGTTTATTTGGGCGTCATTTTTGACGGTTGTCCTACATTAGAGTCGCAGCTGAATAAGATCAAACAAAAGCTAACTCTGGCAATCTGTCAAACACGAATAATTGTTTCTAAATATGGCAAATTTTCAATTAAAGCAGCTCTCGTATATTGGAATCAAAATGTTGTCCCAACTATCCTTTATGCCTTAGAAACGCAAATCATTCCCTCTGGATTTCTTAATTTACTAGAATCCAAATTCTGGCATGCCATTTTGCGTCTACCACAATGTATTCCCGGGGTGATGATGCGATATGAATTGGGCCTAATTTCATTATCTGCCCTACATAATTGGCGCTTATGCGCCTTATTACGCAAATGCTTGCTTTCTACACGAGACACCTCTACATTGTCATCTATTTCTAGTTATTTACTTGAATCATGAGAAGAGTTTCCCAAACATTGGTCCACAAATGTTCTCGCCATTATGGTGAATGCCGATATATCGCTTGATCTTCTTATAGTTCACCCGGAGCGAGCAAAGAAGAAAGTATACATGATGGACTGGATTGACCCTCGAGCAAAATGCTTAACTTATAAAGATTTTGACTCTGCAATATTTGGACCCAAATGCTATAAGAATACTGCATCCTACTTGTGTTTAGCCCCTTCTGCTGCTATTAGATCTGACATCCTACTGTTGCGATTCAACATTTGGCCCACTCGGGAGGTTAAATCAAGAAGAAAGCAAATATCATCAGATCTTAATTGGTGTAGGTTTTGTCAAAATGCAGCTATTGTTGAAACCCTGCAACACTTATTATTGGAGTGTCTAGCCCTTTCGAGTTTAAGAAGTATTCATTTTGTCAACTATCTTGCGTATTTTGCACAAATGGACCCTAGTAATAGATGGGTGGCTCTAGCTGCAACAGAATGTATAGGCATAAGGGTTGCTACCATTAACTTTTTAAAAGCCTTGAACATGGAATGAAATGTTTCCCATCATTGTTAACTCCCATAAATGCTAACTTATTAAATTTTGCGGAAAAAAATGTTTTAATTGAAAGATGTTTATCTGTAAATGTATATTAATGTTTGTTACATTGTTCATACTTTTCGAAAATTTGGATTATTTATGTATAAATTGAAAAAGTTGTTGTAATTTCAACTATATTCAATAATAAAAAAATAAATAAAGCAGGAACATCCAAGTCTTTGTACAGGTAAAAGTGCCCATGTCTCTTGGAGAACTATAATGTGATTATTTTCCAAAAAGGAACCAAGATCAGGATGTGTTAACTTGGATGTCAGTCCTGCTATATCCCAGGATTATATTTTCAAAGGACTGAATCCTATAGAGTCATCCTCTGCGGGAGACAAAAGACCATCAGCTGGAGGAGGTGACAGTCATGGTCAAATCGGAGGGTTAAGACTTTGGGCTTGTTGTGTTTGTTATAGAGAAGCGTTTGTACTAACTGACATACGAGAATAGAAATTATGTGAAAAAGTATAACAAAAACAGTCTGAGAAGCCTGCAGCTGGATCTTCGAACTACGAGGTGGCATAGAACTAAAGTAACGCAGGGTTAAGTCATTGGCCAGAGAACTAGAGGACACACTAAGTTCTATCAGATCGAAAGTATCATCGTTTGTAATGCATATTCTCTTAGCCCGATGAATATCATCACAAATAATTGATAGACATCTCACGCATGTCTCAGCTAGTGGGAATATGTATTAATTAATGATTCACTATCACTATTTTCAAACATACCTTTCTATAAACATGGAGCATCTGTCATGTACACAACCTTATTTCCCTCCAAAGAGGGTTGTTAGCACCCACTAGATGCACATTACAAAGGGACCATAGACAGGGGAATACCTGAGAATCTAGTTGGGCCAGTAAAGGGTGGCTGAAATTACTTGCCTTTTGGTTAGGAGATTGGTCGGCTCGGGTACTTGGATATGACCGACAGCAGTAGTTTAAAATACAGATCTTGAAATGTTGGGTGTAGCCATTTTAAGGTTCAACCTCCCGGGAAACCTCTTCCGAGGTTGAAGGTGTCTAAGAGTATTATATCTCGGAATTTCAAGGGCGTCGACCTGGATGAACTCTGTAGTTGTTTTTGCAGTCTTATGGCGGATATATCAGACTCTGACTCCCCAACCCATTTAGCTGCCTCTTATAATAAACATCTGAGTAGTTTTCTGGAGCAGACTGGACCCCTGAAATCCATGGTCATTAAGGATGATTCTAATGTTAAAACTTGGTTTACCCCTACTCTAGCTGAACTAGAACAACAAAAAAAGGCATGCCGAAGAAGCATGGTTAAAGGATAAAACAAAGGCAAACTAGCAGGATTGGAAAAAGCTAGAAAGCTCTTATAGACTAAAAATGTACCAAGATAAAAAAAAAGCACTTTTTCAATAATGAAGTTCAGAAAGCCAACAGTTGCACCACTAGGACATTTATTTCTATTTTAAAATACTTAGACAAGCCCCATTTGCAAACTGAATTAAATGTTTACACATATAATGACTGTTTAAAAATTCAGCAGGCGTTTTTAGGTAAGATTAACGCTGCTCGGGTTAACATTTCTGAAGACCCTCTTTTGGATGATTCATTACTCACCTTTGTGATGTCAGTAGCTCCTTCGACGGATTATGGCATGTTGTTTAATTTTAAACCCATCTCTGTTGATGAAATGGAGGTTGGGCTGCAAAAAAATCACCCAATATCTTGCCCAAGTAATGCAATTTCTCCTAAGTTTTTCCTGAACAATTGTAACATATTTGCACCTTTTTTTACTCGTTTTAAAAATGCCTCTTTGAACTACAAAATAGTACCAGATTTAGTGAAAAATGTAGCAGTGACACCTCTGCTAAAAAAAACATGCCTTGACCCTGCACATATTAACAACCTGGGACCAATTACTAATGTTCCTCTACTGCTGAAAATAGTGAAGTGGCCCCCAGTCAATTTCAAAACCATTTGGATTCTTTTAACATTCTACATCCCAGACACAAATGTTGGATATTGTTGACAGTAGCAAATCTGGTCTCCTTGTGCTTTTGGATATATCAACAGCATTTGATTTGGTTGACCATGAAAGGATCCTGTCGATTTTGCTGGCGTTTAGTGCATGCTCTAGCGAGGCTATCAATGAGTTTAGCTCTTTACTTGGAAACTGCGTGTCAAAAGTTGTTTTAGATCAAGCATTCTCACCACAGTCTAGTATTGCTTGTGGTGTTCCTCAGGGTGCATGTCTGTCACAGGCCCTGCTCAATGTCTATATTCATCCTTTGTACAATTTATTAGATGTCTTAGGGGTTCTGTGTACGAATTATGCTGATGATACTAAGCTTCTAATAGAACTATCTGGTAAATATTCTGTCGTCTCCATTAAGGTACAGAATTTATATAATTCTGTTAATAATTGGATGGACACTTATTGGATATGCCTGAACAGTTCTAAAAAAGACTGTGGGCCTCATTACGAGGTAGGTGGTAAGGGACTACCGCCACCGGTAAGGACACCGGTGCCGGTAATCTCTTACCACCCTATTCCGAGGTCCCTTAGTGGGTCCCTTCCTTAACGCCTGGTTTACCAGGCGTTATGGATGGGACCCATTAAGGGACTTCAGAGCTAATAACGGTACCGCAAATTTCAGTACCGTTATTAGCTCCATCCCCATTCCCATTGAGGCCTATGGGGGCTCGAATGGGAATGGGGAATGGTTCCCGGAATGGAGACTTACCGGGTCCTCCAAGGTTGGAATGACCCGGTAAGTCCCTATTTCCGGAACCCGGACCCGAAATGCGGTAAGGGGGTAGCCATGGTGCTCATTACCTCGTAATGAGGCCCTTTTTATTTTTTGGCTCAGCGAAAGCTAGAGCTAAGCTGGATCCATATTTTTCGAGTTTTAGCATTGAGAGTCATGATATTGCTTTCCAAGAAAGGGTGAACGCCCTGAGCGTGCTTTTTGAAGACTCCATGGGAGCTAATGCTCAGGCAGAGAGTGCAATAAAGAAATCCCAGTATCATCTGGGGTTGAAAAGGCTAGTGAAGCCATATGTGTCCCTGAATAATTGCAAAACCCTTGTAAGAGTGGTTATTATGCACAGATTAGACTACTGTAACATACTCCTTAGCGGTGCCAGTAAAAATGTCTTACACAAACTCTAAGTACTACAAAACGATGCAGTATACAATGCTAAAAATGTCTCAACAAGAGAACACATTTCGGACCATAGAAGATATCTCCATTGGCTCCCTATCTCATCCAGAATTCAATTTAAGATTAACAGTATGGTACATGAATGCTTATTTGGCTCAGATCCTTTCTTCCTCAAACAGAGTCCGGCCCCACAACAGGAGTTTCAGTCAACTAGGTCTGCTAAAACATTTGAATTGACCTGCCCTAGAACAAAAAGATCAAGAGGCAGTGGTCGCTCCTTCCCAGTGCTTGCCTCTGTGGCATGGAATTTGCTTCCTGCTGATCACTGTGTGGAGAGGAGCATTCTTGTATTCTGCAAAAGACTGACGACTTTTCTATCTATTTGATATTTCTTGTTGATTATGCCAACCTCTGCGCGGGTACGTTAACCCTGGCACTCCTTGTCCTGTCTTCTTGTTGTCTTGTGTCTTTGTGTGCGCTTTGATGCCTGCAGGCTTAGGCGTGTTACAAATCCAAATAAAAATAGAAATAGAGCCAGATAAAGATGACTGCTTATCAGTATGTTTTTTAACGGCCACAGCCGAGACACTTGTCCGACTAGTGGCCGCAGATGCAAGTGCAGGAGATGTATGTGAGGAGCAAGGGGGGTGCTCTATAACTTTCATAAAATACAAAACTTAATAAATACATATAGGCAATCTTTCTGAGTTCTGAGTTCAATTAATACTTGTACAATAACAGTATTTATAATGGGAAAGAATCAGAAACTGATGAAGGGATTTTAATGTAATTGGATCTCAGCTGGACAAAGTTCAATACTTGCATTGCCTGGGAATTGGCTTTGCTGCGAATGGCGTAGTCCATAGCAGACATTTTGCGATTTGAGAGTTTCATAAAAATCCACCCACCAGCAATAATGTTACAAGTATATAATATTAAGGGTCAAGTCATTGGTCTTTATGAGTCAGAGATGTGGGGTCAGGAGTATGTATCCTTGTAATGGCAGTTAATGAAGAAAAGAAATGCTAGGTCAATTTTGACTCTTCCTCAGAGTGCTCCAACCTTTCCCAATGAGCTTGAATGACCTTTTACTGAAAAATTTCACCATATGGCGCTGGCAGTTTTGTGCCTGGCAACACGAGCAAATGAGGAAGCCACTGTGTCCAAATGGATACTTGGCGACGTCTTTCCCCACGTTTGTGCACTAAATATGGCATGTAAAAGCTACCTGTGCAGCCATGCATTTTGGCCGCTGGTTTAAATATCGACACCTGATAGATGGTCACAGTAAAGAGAAAGCCAAGGTCTCTATCTATCAAAGTCTCTATCCACGTATCTATAAAGTATCTAGTCTCTATCAAAGTTTATCTATCAAAGTCTCTATCCGTAGCAAAGGGAATTGGTGGTGGTGGGCACAGCATTGAATAGAGCTCACCGGGTAATCTTTCTCCAAAGGGAAATGCAGCCTTACCTTGAGTGGTGAATAGGTGTATGCCAGCGTTCATATTTGGCTGGTCTATGGTTTCATTTTCTCCCCCTGAATTCAACGATGGGGAAATGGCAGAGCTTAATAATCGATTCTCAAATCTGACCCGTGTGCCAAGCGGATATTGAAATGATGGGTCGCTTTTTATTTTGCTGTCATTTTTGCACTGCAATTCGTAAAAGAACCCTGGTCCCAATTTTGAAATCACAGGAAGTTTACTAAATCAGGCCGGCCTTACTATACTGTCTATTACTCTAACATGAATGCATAAGTTGGGTGTGTCCTTCTTTTTATGGTATGGTTATTGTATTATTTACTTATATAACGCCTATACACAGGCAAGTACTTCAACGAGCTCAAGGAGGGTGGGAACATGCTGAAAAAAACAGTCGCTTAGAGCCCTTGAAATTCTGAGACGATAATAGTCTGCCCAGGCAGAGTAAGTGCACAAAAAATACATTTAACAGTTTGAGATACAGCAGATAGACCTGAGGGTGATTCTGTAGTTTTTCCAGTGCATTTCAGGGGTGAAGACAAGGGAGAGCAGACATGCGGTCTTCGAGCGTGGAGCGAGCGGATCATGCAAGTGCACAGAGGGTCACAGGGAGGGGGGCACTGAAAGGGAGGAAGGTGTATATTTCTGATCTCGAGGAGAACATCTACACCTTATGAAAATCCTGGTAATATACTGTTTAATCTGAACTTTTACCTTAACGTTGTATTGCCATGGGAGCTATTTGGTGTTAAGAACCGATGGAATTATAACAGTTGCATTGAGTGAGGTTTTAGGATTTGAGATGTACAGGGCTCATAAGTTTGTTTTACGTTTTTTTATTTGTTTAGTTAAACGTGCGTGTGTGGTTGTTTTTAACAATCACACACACACAATTGTGTCTCTGAATTCCAGTTTACAGCTTCACGTTTTTTCTAATGAGCCTAAACTTTCCAGTGAAATTAATAATGGATGTTAGTCAGGAAATTGAATGAATTATATCAACGTGTATTCTGACTGAAGGAGGGGTGCAAAATCCTAGCTTGTTAAAAGGTGAGATTCAGTATGGGATATCTGTTCAAGCTCATTATGTAGAGTTGTATAATAAAGAGAATGATTTTAGACAAGTCCTTTAAATATCGCCTGCCAAGAGATGTTAATTGGCCTTTTTAAACATCGCACTATTTAAACTAGAAAAAAGAACCATCCATCAATAGTATTTAATCAGCTCCACCGCCCGCGCGTTGAACAAATTGATCCCGCCTCTGAAAATCTAGTGTGCTCAGCTGGCCCTTAGAAGAAATAACCCCACGGGGACTCATGTAACATGTGCTTCGTTTAAGATGGGAAGATTAGCTATCGTGGGTAAAAAGTGATTCATTGCCAGAAACCCAGAGCCATAGGCAGTGATTGGTCACTGCTTCCAAACCCTGCAGGACGGGCTAGGTGCTTTAATCTTCGAAGGTCTATGATAAGAATAAGAAACAAATCTGTTGTGTATATAGCACTTCGTACCTGGTAGCATCAGTTTCCAAATGGTGAGTATTGCTTCCGGGTCTGGAGGCAATACACTAAAAAGCGGCCATACGTAATATTTTTAACAAGACATGCATAAACAATAAAGGTGGACAGGAGAATTCAAATATGAAAACGTATGTTCTCGCAGAAACCTTGGACGATTACAGAAATGGGTATATATGCCATGTCGCCCTGTTAACAACACTCTCAGCAACACTTCGGGTGCCTTGCAGAGAACAAAGAAAACGCTTGGCACTGATTTTTGGTAGGTCATTAACAACTATTCCAATTGCAAAATGCAGTATTTCCATGTTAGTATGTCTTAGCAGGGTATTATGAAAATCATGGTCAACCGCTATGATGTCATAATAGGGGGATACAGCATTTTCTCTGCCATAGAACTCAATTGGGGATTTGGAGGGTGTACCGCTGATGGTAACTCTGCTAGCAGTACATCCTCAATTAGTTGAGGTACAGTGGTGGCAAAACCTCCAGCAAGTGATCGATCACCTCACCCTTAAACTCAGAATTTGGTAGTGCAGGATATTTGTGCTAAAGTGGAGGTAATTGAATGACCATTATTTTACCACCATTTCATACCTGCACCACTAAACTCCTAATGAAGCCCACAAGCCCACTTGCATATTGTATATATTCCATCAAGACCCCACTCTAAACCCTCTGCAGTGCTTTTCCATAAAGAGCAGTGCCGATCTTGCACAAGTGGGGCAGGGAGGCTTTGCACAACATACAATTACAGATGAGTGCCAAGGGGTGGATTTCACCATAGAGTTCCGAGCAAAATCAAAGACAACTCGAGTTTCGCTCTTCCTGGCTATCAGATGTCATGTGGAACCCCTCAGTGGAATATAGCAACATATTATATGGTGCAGACATAATTCTATGTATATTTCTAGTCCCTCCTTTAGCAACTTAGTGGTCTTCCTCAATCACCACAAAAGTTGGTGTGCATATAATGCAAGGTTTCCTGTATGTCTCAAGAAATGCATGTGCTTCAAAATATTTCTGGACAGGATAATGAGGCTAATATGTATGCGATGCATTGGGATCACCTATATTGCTGGCCAGACCAGGCGGTTTAAGAACATACTGGGATATTTGGGACATCTGTTAAACCAAGCTCCTCCGGTTTAGAAGGATGTGCCTTTGAATTGAGTTAGCAAAGGGACGACCTACCATGCAAGCTTGTGTTGCACATTTCCGACAGATCTGAACTATTTTCACAGTGTCTCAATGAGCTAGCAAACAAGTGGCTCTTCGTGATAAGAACCAGACATGTATACTATTCCCTAGAAAAGGCACTTTCTGGAGGCCTCCTTAAACTCTGTGTCCAGCAGCAAAAAAGTCCTTTTAACCCCACCTGTCTTCCAACCCACTCACAATATTCTCAATCCACACCTTTCAAACTCTACCTCAAGGGACCCTACCCGACGAAGGAGCAAGATAAACATCAGATGCTTAAACTTCAAAAACACAAAATAGTACCACATCTTCAGATGTATTAATTATTTAATTAATGTTTTGTATTGTACTTAACGTCAGAGACCAAACTCTAAGCGCAGGACCAGGATTCAACCCCATCTCGCTTTGCATTGTCTTGCTTTCAAGACAAATGCTTTGCCTCTGAGCTATCCACCCAGATATCGAAGGGAGAAGAGGATGTATCCTCCCAGCAGTGACTGACAATGCAGAAACATCTACTCCTGCCAAACGTGGTAATTTTAGAAACCTATATCCTGCTGGAAGAGCCCAAAATAAAACATTATTTAAAAAAAAAAAAACATATCAACCTCAAAAGAACACGCAGTGACTTATCAGACATTGAGTTGATGGATTTTGAAATCAATACTCAGCGGCAACGTTCTCGCCTTGGAAGCAAGACGACACAAAGCAACACGGGTTCGATCCCCCGGTCCGCGCTCAGAAACCTCTGGGTATTTAAGCGCGTTATAAATACACAACTAAGACGAACAAAAAAAAATTCCTGTAACAGCGCCTCGATTCCCGCGGGCTGTGTGAGCGCTTTAAAAATGCAAAATAATAATAATAATACAAAAAGGGTTATCGTTGTAACATTACACAATCCATTATTTTTGAAGGAACAGATTGGGCCTCCTTACGAGATTGGCGGCAACCCGCCAGTGAACAGTAAATCCCCATTTCCATGGAGTCCCATATGACTCCCTGGGAACGGAGAGACTAAAGCACCGGCACCATTGGTAACAGTGCCGGTGCTTCAGTGACAGCCGTGACCCCTACCACAATTGCTGTTCTATGGCGGTCTGGAAAGGGTGCCAGTGCGTTGCTACCGGCACCTGTGTTTCCGGACCGCCATACTTGGAATGAGGCCCATTGAGTTTTAAAGGCTGTGTCATAAATGCGATTTAAGGTCTTTTTTTGCTACAGTTGACACTGATAATGGTTCCACTGAATCATGTCATAGTAAGGATTGTCGTCAAAAAGATTGTTTAGTTGTCCAGTAGTGAATTAAGCACTTGACATGTTTCAGAAGTCAACAATGAATGATTAAAACATGTTAACTAAACAAATATTTGTTTCGAAATATATCGATGCATGCATTGGAACATTGAAGGACTTTGCTTTGAATTGAGACTTGACAATTGAACATACTGAGTACTGCAGAAGTGGGATTTATGAACTGGAGAGTTATTATATATCCATGTATGTCATGGCAACATAGTAATAATGTCATCAAAGGTGAAGTTATTCTTCATGCATATTTGGGGGAAACAATTTCCATTGCATGATCATGTGAAGTGTGCTTCAACTAATGTCATCAATAGACTAAGATGCCCTTGTGCCACATGTCATCCACCTGTTACTACCCAAAAGATGAAGATGAGGTGCACATAAATAGGTTGAAAATAACGTAATTTTACTAATTGCAGCTCTTGCTATGAAGTGAAGTCATTCTATTTCACAATTACAGTATTTGGTTCTAGATAGAGGCAGTAGGGAGACACATTTCACCTTTACTAGCTCAGAGGCAAATTGGTTGGATCAACACACATACAAATTTGGCAGCAAATGCCATGCATGTTGAATTTGATTTGATGGGTTCGATTATGTTATGAGGAGGATTTGGCTGACATGATTGATTGCATTACAATAGCACAATTTGCTGTGTAATGATGAGGGTCAAAGGCTGGGGTTGGCGTTGATGTCTATCATACATAGAAAATAATGCATTTATTTGTCCTGCTATATTTTTTATTTCAATGTACATGGAGAATGCTTTAGTATATGGATTATGATTGACACATTTGTATAGCACACATCCCAAAGGAACCAGAGAGGACACTTGTATCTAGGTGCAGATGTTAATTCATGAGATGCCTTACCAGAAACTAGAGATCAGCAGACCAAATTCGTTTTACGTGTTCTTTTCTTTTTTTAAACTATATCCCGGGAGACTGCCAACCTTATGTTGATGAGCATATATTTACACAGTTTTTGACCAGCACGTCAGCGTGGGATGACCAACAGATTAGAATGAACAGACCTAAGACTTCTGGGTGACTGGTACCAGTTAAAAAGAGAGAGGCAAGGTAAGCGTGTGCCAAGTCATGTTTGCATTAAAAAACCCAGAAAAGCATCTAAAAGGGAATCATTTCGCATATAGGGAGGCAGTGGATTTCACGTCGGTAGGTAGAAATAGCTGAGGAATTTGGACATTGGAAAATTTGCAACATTTAGAAGTTTATGCACAAGGTAACTTGGTCAAATTACTTAGAGTGCATTACCATAATCAAGTGTGCCAACCACAGAAGGTAGATAATCATTGGGAATGAACGGAAGGGGGTGTGTCAGGAGCTAGAGGCAATAGATCATCTATCTGCGTTGACAGTGGGAGGTTTGATTGCTGCGTGATCCACAGGTTTATAACTTCAGATGCATATGAAATGAGAAGGCCAACAACCTGAGGAGTCAGAAGTGGTGTATTGTATTTTACTTCTCATTTTAATAGCATCGATTTTACCACTACTATAGTCTCAATGCACTGTTACTGGGAACGCCCTTGGAGGACCAAGTCCAGGGTGTTTAAGGTCATGGAGCATGATTATGACGCGTGTGTGCATTTGGCCGAAAAAGGCTTTGCAGGGCTGGCCAGGCACCAGTAGAGAAGCAACCCATATGCTCAGAGGCGTGGGTGGGTGATGAGAGGAATAGGGGTGGTGTCACTGCTAGAGACACGCTATGTGTTCAGCGTGCCTGAATTTGTTGTAAGTCTGTGCTGTATTCTCCTGTCAGAGGTGTTGAGGCATAGTCTGGTATAAGTAGGCGTGGAGTTTGTGTGAACAGCACAACCACATTTTTGTTATAGTACTCGCTGTATACTGATGTGTTTGGTTAGCCATGCCTGCGACCATTGGAGTGTTGTATTATACACACCTTGCCGCCATTGAATGCAATTTGATGTTAGGGCTCAGGTACTTGGCTCCTTCTGTTGGGTCTTGCGGCTGTGATAACAGCTGGTTAGCAGCAGCAAAGGTCTATGCTCCAATTGATCGCCACAGGAGTCACATGGGTTGAGCTTCCAGATCCTTCTAGGTGGGTAGATCACACCACCGTGCTTCTACCACTATTGTTGTGATTTACCAATTTTCTCTACATGCCTGGTGCAGTCATTCATTAATCCTGTGAAAGTGCTGTGAATCAGCTGGTGGTGCTTGAGAAGAGATAGGGACATGATAGGTGTATGAAAGTGTGTGAGGTCCGGGCCTTGGCGAAACAGGTTTTGGAGTTTGAGCACTTTTACGGGGTATGGGGTGTACAGTGAGAATCGGCTGAGGATCTGTGAACATTTGTCTCAGGCATTGAGAGAGGATCTCAGTTTTAACTGGGTTCAGTGTAGATCATTCCAGGTCCACCATTTGTGAACATTAGAAAGACTTTCCAACAGTGAGAGAAAGGTTTCAGAAGGACCTTAAAACGTTAACAAAGATTTGAATTACATCTACGTACACATAGTACTGCTTCTGAAACTTGCGAAATATGCTCATCATGACTTGCATATAGATAATGAACAGGAGGGGGACAAAGGACAATCCTGGGGAACACCACAGAGTAGACTGATAGGACCTGAAGTGTAAGAGGCCATGGTCACCATTTGAACTTGGTGACAAATCTCTAGAATCAACTAAGGATGCATTTATTCATCTCTTCAGCCGTGCTGGTTAGATGGCCTGATTCACCATTTCAAACACAGCTGATAGGTGAAGCATAATCAGAATTGAAAATGACTCCTGTCTGCATTAGAGAAGATGTTGTCCCAAACTGCGATGAGAGCATACCCTGTGTTGTGATTGGCATGGAACCTCGATGGATAGAGATCTAGAATTTTACTGTGCTCAATAAAGTTCTGTCATTTTATGGTGACCATTTTCTCCAGGATCCTTGCCTTCAAGTTGAGTTGAGAATAAGTTGGAAATTATTCATCAAATAATAATCCAACATATTTTTTAAGAGTAGTAAGATTGGACAATATTTAAAGTGGTGGGTGCTGTGCCTTGGTGAGGAAAAGATTAACTACCTGCATGACCATCTTGACTATATCTGGTACCAAAAGATAACTACTATAGATGGAAGAAAATCCAGTTAGGAAAATGTATGTTTGAGTTTTTGAACTGAACATAATAGAACTTAATCAGAGACTTAATGAAAAAAGAAAGGAGCTGGTAGTGAAACAACTGTCAAATATTCAGTCAGTAAAGGAGAGAGACTATGGCTATGGGATTGCATAGAGCCTGGTGGATAACATTGGAAAAGACTGTTGGCCGGTTGACAGAAAATGGCATGTTAGGCCCATTAATGAGTTTAAGTTACCGTCATGCACCAATTTCACAGATGCTTTAAGAGCTTAAAGCAGTCAACACGGATGGGTAAAGTTTCTTACAATAGTATAATTTCATTTGCTTTATTGTAGACTACAAAGATTTGATCATGAATGTATTGTGATGTGACCATCAACATACATTTTATGTTGGAATGTTAGTCTTATCAGGTAATGTCCAAGCTAGAAGTGTTTTTTACGTGAGTCACATGTTTTCTGTCTTGGCAATTTGGAAGCAAGTATAACTGGGGGAATTTTAAGTAAAGCAACTTTAGACACATGAATGGAGAAGGAAGAAAGAGAGTATGCATTGAGGTAGAAGACAAAGTCATGCTGAAGAGTCTCACGGAATGGTCGCTCCACAAAAGCAGAACTCTGGAGACAACTGTTCTAAAAAGCTGTCCACTAAGAATCCGGTCTAAGCATTTGTGCCTGAATGTGAAGGTGAGTCAGTGGGAGATAAGAGCAGGTGTGTGAACATAATATGTCTGCTAACTGTTTTGAATCAGGGAATGTAGTAAAACTATGGTAGATATTGAAATATCCTACAATTAAGACATGTTTAGTGTCCAGAACTGCAGAGGCTAAAAAGTCTTTAAGGTCCATCAGAAATTGAGCTGTGACTCGGGGAGGATGGTAACTTAAGACAATTTTGAAGGAGCCTGAAGGGGCGAGCCATAGCATAAAAGCACATAATTGGTAATGGCCACCCCACAAGAGAGTGTTAAAACTACTAATGGTCAGGAATTATTTAAAAACAATGGTAATACCTACCCTCCTGTGTGCTAATCTGTTGAACCATTTAAAAGAGTAGAGTTCTGGTATCATTAGATGAAATATTGCTTGGGAGTTGCCTGTCATCCAGGTCTCCGTGTTGACGAAAAGGTCTAACTTAGTTTCAACCATAAGTTCATATATAACATTTTTTTTTTTCTTCATTGATTTACAGATGAGGGTGCAATTAATGTTGTGTCATCTTTTTGTCAATGAAACATCATCATGCCCAGTATGTGAGGTAGGCGTAGGGGGATTATCTAATCCCTGTGCTATGTTTTGTGTACTGATTTTATTTAAGATCCTAAAGTGACATTCCACATTGGACAATTATGCCTCGGACAAGGTCCCAAGTATTTTGAAGCATGGTGAAAACCAGAGAAGAGACATAAAGAAAAAATTGTAAGGTCAAGTCTTACCAGTAGAAACATCAGGATTACCTTCTGGCCTTTGAGAGAAACCAGAAGGTGTCACACCCACTAGTCCCCGGGGATCTGTCATCCAGGTGGCCAGGACACAGCCATTGCTTTTGGATTCAGTTCCTGGGGGTGGTCCAGTGAGGGAGCATCACCTGGGTGTGGGCTCTTTGGGATTATGAGTGGGACACTGGATGGTGAGACATGGTATCCCCTTCCTTGTAATACATTTACCCCATCCTATCAATTATGATATTTAGGAACCCTACCCCCCCTTTTACAACACAAACACGTTCACATAGACAGCACGCTATCGGAGAAAACAGACTAACACCAGAGCAGTATACCTGACGTGTCCCAATACCATGGTCAGGTGAGCTCAGGCAATTACTGACCTTCAAGCACACACCTGACTTTCATTAAGCTTCCCCACATTGATAAAAGGCGAAGCACAAGAGCACACTCTTAGCAAGGTGAAGCATACACGAAACATAAGTTGCGAGATGACAGCAGAATGAGAGAAGAAAGACTACAAAACAAAAGGGGATCGCAAGGAGGGAAGATCCATTGACCTTTTCGATAAGGAACGATTACTTTCCAGAAGAGAGCATACAAAGCGTAAGACTAGGAAACCAGGCTGAAGAATCCTGCATTGTGTGTCGGAGATATCTGGGGCCCTCCTGCATCCATAATCAAGGCGGGGAGAATCAACAGCCGCTGTGCTACCATCCTTGGCTCAAAGAACAAAGCAGCATCAGTGAAGTCAACAGAGCCAGCGTGTTGGGGAGACTGATGCAGGCCCGGTCTGTGTTGGAGCCAATGTTGCAAGCAGCATGGCGAGTGCTGTTGCGAGCGCTGGTAAAAACATTGTTAAAATGCATGTGATAAGAGACTGTAGAGGAGAAGCAAAGTACCTCTACCAGAAGTTCCACCCCTATTCTTACTATATGTTGGCAACTGGAAATTGTGGCATGCACAAAGCCGATAATGGTGCCTATATCACAAAAAGTCCTTGAAACAAGGTCCATTGAGAAAACCCTATATGTATCCACAGAGAAATGATGGTCTTTTGAAGGAAATTCCAGAAGAAGTGTGAAAATGAATGAAGAGACGAATGGTGACATCACATAAAGCAGAATTGAAACACCCAGAAGAAGCAAATGAAGATAGAATACAGACCTTATGAAATCTGATGACGAAGTAGCGAAGTGAGCAAAATTTCGGGAGCAAGATGAAGATTGTATGTGCGGAGAAGCACTGAAGAAAATGCAAAACCATTTAACAAATGTACAGATGCAGTAATGCAAGTAGACAAAGTAATCGTAAGGCTGGCTATGTAGTGAATAGATTGCAGGCAATTCGCCAATGAATACATTTTGAATGTATAGAATCTAGAGGTTCCACAATGCATTTTAGCAAACTTGAACCCATGTGAATGAAAGGGCTGGAAGTGTGGCGCAGCAGAATAGGAATAGCTGACGGTGAAAGAAGATGCAAGAAAGGCTTCTCTGGCCCAGTGTCAAGAGTCGGGCTGCTGAGAGCCTAGTTAAGTACTCGAGAAGGTAAAATAACGTGAGATGCAAGCTGGCCTCCTGTTTGAGGTGTAATGGAAAACCACTGGAAGTGCCAAGATTTATTCAGTTAATAGTATTAAATACAAAGAAGGAGCTCAAAAACATGATCTCCGGTCACATGGTCAGATGAAAATAAACTTTGGGCGAGCTACAGCGAGACCAGAAGATAAGGCCATGCTCACACTCCCTTTTATTCTTAGGCATAGTGAGCATCTGCAAGGCCAAGTTCAAACAGATTTAATTGAATGGCAGACCGCATGAGTGATGATGGATGTTGAGCTAATTGGGTGGGGAGGCATGACCAGGCCAACCCCCCAGCACCTGGGGTACCAGATTGCGTGCTGCTAGCAAGTGGAATATTCCATAGGGGTTTAAGTGTGCCAAGCAATTATAGAGGGCCACGTAGTAAAGATCCCTATTGTTTGAGAAACCAATAGTACATCATGTATTAGTCTGACACGAAAGATGACTTGCACTTGGGGTGGGCTTAATTGTCCACCTGATTTTAGAGACCCAATCACAACCCTGTATCCCATAGAAAGTGTATGTAGATGTTCCCCATAGACAAACCACAATCCCTAGTGGGTTTTCTTATTTTGCCACAGAGCTTGACGTCACTTATGACACATTTTTAGTATCAAAGAATGTTTTTATGATATGTTTTCGAGAACTGGTTGGGGAAGCTGTGCGGCGTCAGTTGATGTCCGTTGTACTCCCTGTTTTAAAGACTTTTTATTAAAACAGTCTTGTTTTTGCCAATTTCCTGAGTCGGTTTGATTATTGATATATGAGGAAGATCTGCATCCCCATCCATCTAAGATACTCTTACCTTGTCTTAAAGGACCCCCCCCCCAGGTTCACTTGGTAGCAGAGAGATGATGGTTTCTGAAAGACCCATCGACCCAGTAGGCTTTTAGAAGTTTGGATTATCGGGCGTGCTCTGCCATTTAGCTGGAGGATCGCAAGGCTTCCTGTGAAGAGTGGCCTATATAGAAATCTTGCAAGTTAAGAAGATAGAGGTGGGATGGGCCCCTCTTTCACAAAATCCCTCCTGGTTTCCACAGGTGTTCAGCGGACCGAAGGCAACAGTGGCTGTTTTGAGGAGGAGACGATCCCGAGTGTCAAGAGCTGAAAGGCGAATGGTGAGTAGATTTAGGGGAATGGCAAACAATGTGGGTGGGGTGGTTGGTTGAGTAAATATATGACAAAAAACGTTGAGATGAGAAGCGTCTAGATAAGCCCAGAGTTCTATGCTCAAGGAGCATCTAGAAGGAGTTATTCCAAAACCCAAAGTGAGTACTTAGGTTGCACATGGACAAGGTCTGTGAGAGGGAATAGCTCAAACCCCTATTTAAGTAGTTTAGGGGCAAGTAATAGCAGTGGAGACCAATGAGGAAGTACATCTTTAAGTTGACTAGTTTGTCTGTTTGTGTATTTTATGTATTGAAAAATGTTAAGTGACGAAGATCGACAGGCATAGGTTGTGTTGAGTAGAGATTGAAAGTTATCATCTATTTGTTCAGTCATTGTCGGTGCTGGCTGAAAAAGGTAGACTGGAGTATATTGTGAATTAGAGGCTTTGAGCGGTGACTGTTGGTGCATGCTCATATTTGTTATTTTTCTGAAACAGTGAATTAAGACTTGTCACAATGGGGGATGTTACTCCACTGATGCATCTTTGCAAGTACTGCCAAAACACGCACCTAAGCTCAAACAGTATAGTGCAGAATGGGTTAAGGGTACCGCAGACAAAATGTTCATGCCATGGTCACAAGGGGGATCGCTGTAAACTTGCATGCTGCGTACAGAGGGAAGAAATTGGAGAAAAGGTTAGCTAGCATAGAGCTTTGGAAGCATAGAGCTTTGGAAGCTTTGGAAGATATACCACGAGGAATGATAAGATCTGCCTCCTTAGGATTGGATGCTTAATCAGTGCAGGGCAGAAGGTGGCGATAGTACGTAAGATCATGGATTGTGTCCATTAAGGGAACTAAAAGAGGTGACAGGATATAGTATTCTGATACATAAACCACCTGATTATACGAGTGACGAGAGCCTAGAAAGAGAAAGGAATAAAGGAAAGCAGGAGACCTTTAAAGTCTTACAAGACAAAGCAGAGAAGAGCGAACAAACAAATGTGTCTTTAGATATAGAACGGGAGATTATGAGATGGAAAGGAGAAAAGGATAAAGCTGACGAGGTTACGCTTGTGCAGATCAAATGGATCAGTGGACAGTTACTGCTCAAAGTCGATCTGAAAAATGTTGAGGATGTGAGGCAAGGGGAAGATCAAGATGAACTGGATAGAAAAGACAGGGAACGAGAGAAACGATTGTAAGAGGATGAGCATAAAAGAAAGAGTAGACAAAGGCGAGAACAGATGAATCAGGAGGAGCAACTAAGAAAAGAAGAAAGGGCAGAGGAACAGAGAAAGGATGATGACAGGCAGAGAGCAATTGAACAACGAGACAGGCTAGACAAGTAGAGAGAAGAGGAAGAAGAACAGAAATTACAAGATAAAAGAATACAAAGACGAAAATACGAAGAAGTGCATAGAGAAAATGAAACAAGTGAAGAGAAAAGACAGGAGGAGCCTAGAATTAGATGGGAAGCGAAGGGAATTAGATGAACAAATTGAGTGAAAAAGGAGATAGAGGGCACGCAACATTGATCACATTCAGAAATAGCTGATGGAACTGAGTCCAGTAATAGCATGGGGCGACATAAAGGAGTTCCTCCTGTCGCAAGGAGCAATGCCAGGACTGTCTAGAATAAATCTAGATGAGAATTTTGAGATAGGAAGCATCGGAGATTGGATCGATAAAGCTTAGCAAGAAATTAAGACAAAAAGTGAATTGAGAAGCACAGGAAAAGAAGTTCGATCCATAGGTGTCCAGTCACGAGGCAATGAAGGAAACCCGTTTAGTCTCGAGCACAGAGCCTTGTCTTTAGACAGGCTGACTTTAAACAGAGTTGAGAAAGATGAAAGCCATACTAGTTGGGGACTAGATATGTCAGACGAAGACAGAGAAACCTTTTGTGGGGAAGAGGGAGAAAGTGCATGTGGTCCTGAGGGATGTCTGCATACGGACAAGGAAGTGAGATGGTTGGATTTATACCAACCTAAAGATAGGATGCCAGACCCCATGGCATAACCAGAGCAATTTAAAGGACAATTGCATAGTGAGAGGGGGAATCACCACCATATGTGAACAGGCTGAGGTCAGTTCGAGGTAGAAGACAATCAGGAACCATTTTCCCCACTATATAGGCAGACGATGGGAGCCGATTGAGGATTTGGGTTCACGCAATTCCCCTTACTGGAGAAAGGAGAGGCCAGACCACATTATATCCCTTGACCCCAAATGGATAAGGATAATTTAAGATGCAAACTCCCTAGTTTAACAGCAGGATTTATGAGCTAGAAAAGATGACAGGAGGAAATATATTAGCTATAGGGGACATTAAGGGTGTCCTAGCAGCCATTCCTAGGGAAAGAGCTGATGACATTTGGACGAGAGCAGGTTACTCAAGTGTCATGGCACAGAACACAGCTCATGACAGAGCGTCATTGAATAATTGCAGGGTGGCTGTTTGGAAAGCGCTCAGGGTACAGTATCCTGATACGTCAGATATGGGTGCAATTATGGCACGTAAGATGAAGGATGATGAGGATTTGCTTGCTTACATTCAAAGCATTCAGGAACGGTGGACATTGGAAACTCGAGAGCCATGTGGGAAATCAATGGCAGTATTTTACCACATTTTGTGTCAGGGATTTCCAGAAGAGGTACAGAGACAGCTCAAGAAACTAGTGGCAATGGAAGCAAAGCCATGGCCAGAAACACAGTTGAAAATTGCGCATCATTTCGATTGCTGCAAGAGAAAAAAAAGGAGAAGGAGGATGCTATGAAACTTGAGAAGGCTAGCTTAGTCCAGAAGAAATTGTCAAAGTACGCCATAGAAGGGGCAGTACTGACAAGCGAAGTAGGGCTCGGAATGCAGCATGCAGTGGATATGCCACAGATGAATAATCAACAGCAATTGGGTCAAGGAGGAAATGGGTTTGTGCCGAGAGGCAGAAGAACGGGTTTTAGAGGAAGATGTGGTTTCCAGAATAATCAGGGTGGCTTTCTAAATAACCAAGGCGGGTGTCAGAATACGCAGAGTGACAATCAAAATATGCAAGGAGGGCAAATGAGAAGACTCCCTCCTATATGTTGAACATGTGGTATGACAAGTCACATTGTACAAACATGTGAAAGCTAAGGGTATGTACAGAATGGGCAATTCTCAAGAGGGGGGGCAGCATAAACTCCAGCATCTAGCTCACAAAATAGGGATGGGTTTGCCCAAGATCAGACAGTGTATCAAGCACAACTGCCACACATGCAACAGCCTTTGCAACCACAGAAAGCACCATTGAACCCGCCCCAAGGGCAGTCACAACATGCACCCATCCATATACAGCAGAGTGCAAACACGGGACAGTTATTGACTCCTACAGTTGGGGGAGTCACTGTCGTGGAAGGAAGTCCTTTCACAGGCATGGGAATAAGCATGTATCCACAATAGGACAGCTCACAGGGCGTCTTGATGTGTTCAGTACTATCGGTGACACCGAATCCTCAAGAGGAACCAAAGGTTGATGTTACCATAGGAGTCAAATCTTTTTCTTTTTTAGTAGACACTGGGGCAGCTCGCTCACGTATACGAGAGGGAAACTTTTCATTGTCAGGAAATGCTTTGAATGTACAAGGCTTCTCTGGTGCTACAAGTAGAGTTCCTTTTACTGATGAATTACCAGTCTCTATAGGAGAATGTGATATGTCTGTACCTTTATTGTATTCAAGGCAGACACAAGCTAATATTCTGGGCCGAGATTTAATGACAAAACTACTTATGAAAATGTCTTTCACTGATGAAGGCATAGTGTGCTCCACTCCAGGGATACATTATTTCAATGTGGGCAAATTTATCATGGCGTTTATAGGGCAGATAGCTCTGTGAGGAATGCCATTAGAGACGGAAGTCTTTCTTTATGGAGTATGCATTTTGTTGACGTGGCTACCTGGCTAAGTGGCAAAGACTATGAGGATGCCTGATTAATTATTGTTCAGGACACAGATACCTATGGACGAAGAGGGAGACACAGATTTTTCCCTTAAAGCTGAAGACAGTCATAGTACGAGGGAAATTGGCCATGCTTGAAGGATTTGATGACGTGGGCAGGCCATGGAGAACTGTACTTGCTATGGGGGAAGGGCATAGATTGATGTCACAGATGAAGATATGTATTAGGACGACCCATCAGACGATGGATTAATATTCTAAATGAGTATTACATATTGGATCAGAATAGAGAGAAGAGAAATCCCACAGCGAATGGTGGTAGTGTGGCAATGCCCCACATTTTTTGATATAGGCATGGAAAAAGTGCCAACCTCTTTATGTTATGTTATGTTATGTTATTTTGCATTTGTATAGCGCCTTATGTATCATTGGTATGATCTCAAAGCGCTGGTAGGTTGAACGTCCTTGGGAACCGCAGTTCAAGTCAGTCGAGAGAGAGAGAGTCGTAAAGTGCGTGGGTGCACCAGGTATGTGTGCAGCTGGTGTGGTTGTTGCATGATAGCTGCTTCTTAGCGGAAGGTTTGGTGCTGAGGAGATCAGTTGAATGGGTTCAGTCTGGAGGGTGGACATCCAGACTGAGTTCTGGCTGCGTTAGGCCTGAGGAGACGCCTAAGCTAGTCGGTATTTGCTAGCTAGCTGTGTTTTATTAGGATGATGGTAGTTTGATGAGTCATGTTAGTATGAGAACAGCTTTAATGAATGTGTCATAATACTGCTGTTTTCTAGTTGAGTGGTGGTGAATAGGAGAGAGTAAGCGTAGTAGTTTGATATTGTGGTAATCAGTAATGTGTATGCGACCAGGCACACTCAATGATGCTGGGAGTACCTTCTAAATTCAACTTTTAACACAGTGATGCAATTAGGGCACATTCAATGATGTTGGGAATACCATCTTAATTCAACTCTAATAAAGTGACACTATTAGGGCATACTTCTAAGTTCAACCTTAACACAGTGACACTATTGGGCACACTCAATGATGTTGGGAATACCTTCTAGATTCAACATTAGCACAGTGACGATATTAGGGCACACTTTCTAAGTTCAACTTTAAACAGTGATGCTGCTAGGGCGCACTTTCTAAGTTCAACTTTAACCCAGTGATGCGAATGGGGCACATTTTGTAGATTCAGCATTAACACAGTGACGCTATTAGGGCGTACTTTCTAGATTCAACATTAACACAGTGACGCTATTAGGCACGGTTTCTAAGTTCAACGTTAACACAGTGACGCTATTAGGGCCGACTCAATGATGTTGGGAATACCTTCTAGATTCGACTTTAAAACAGTGACGCTTTAGGCACACTTTCTTAATTCAACTTTAACACAGTGACGCTATTGGGCACACTCAGTGATGTTGGGAATACCGTCTAGATTCAATATTAGCACTGTGATGCTATTAGGGTATGCTTTCTAAGTTCAGATTTACCACAGTGACGCTATTAGGGCACAATTTCTAAGTTCAACGTTATCACAGTGATGCTATTAAGGCACACTCAATGATGTTGGGAATACCCTCTTAATTCAACATTAACACAGTGAGGCTATTAGGGTACACTTTCTAGATTCAATGTTAACACAGTGATGCTATTAAGGCCCACTCAATGATGCTGGGAATAACCTCTAAATTCAACATTAACACAATGATGCTATTAGGGTACACTTTCTAAGTTCAACTTTAACACAGCGACGCAATTAGGGCACACTTTATAGATTCATCTTTAACACAGTGACGCTATTAGGGCACACTTTCTAGATTCAACACAGTTGAACACAGATTCAACTCAGCACAGTGATTCTATTAGGGCACACTCAATGATGTTGGGAATACCCTCTAAATTCAACATTAACACAGTGACGCTATTAGGGCACACTTTCTAGATTCAACTTTAACACAGTGATGGTAATAGGGCACGCTTTCTAAGTTCAACTTTAACACATTGACGCTATTAGGGCACACTTTCTAAGTTCAATTTTAACACAACGATGCTATTAGCGCACAAGCTATTTATCACAATCGTGTCTAAATGTGGCATAAGCCTACATTCACAATTCCGTCTGAGTGTGGCACGTGCTGACATTCGCAATTCCAACTGGGAGTGGGACATGCTATCATTCACAGTGCACCTACGTGAGTGATATGCTACCAGTCATTGTTCTATCTAGGAGAGGCACATGCTATCATTCGCAGTTCCACCTAGGTGTTGCACATGCTATTTTTCACAATTCCATCTAAGAGTGATGCATGCTGTTATTCACAATTCAAGCTAAGAGTGGGAAATGCTAACATTGTTACACCCGTCTCAATGTGAGGCTCGCTAATTTTCACTATAGTCTCTGGGAGTGGCACATGTTAGTAATGCAAGTATGTTAGAATGTTATGCAGGATAACATTTACAGTCCAGCCTTGAATTAGGTTGGTGCTCAGATCTCTCTAGGTGTGCATCTTGCAATTCTTTGGCAGTTTACATTATGGGAAGGTAAGGTATAGTGGCAGGGGCTTTCTAGAGTAGAGTAGTTGCTCTATATCCCACCCATGCCACACTTACAGTTTTGTTAGGGTCTGTCCGCTGCTGGCTTCACTGACTTCCCCTGCTGACACCTGCAGACACTTTGTGGAGCCGCTACTATAGGAGGCGCCCTTTGCCTTGGGGCCCTTAGCCGGGAGGGCTGCTGGGCAGAGGACTGCCCTGGGGAAACCGGTGATGAAGGGCAGTTGGACCAAGGGCAGTTAGACCAATCACGGGGGGTGGGTGGGTAGGGAAGAGGAGCTGCGCTGGATCGGGGGCTCAGCCATTTTGGAATGAACTGAGGGAGGGGGGCCTGCACGGGGCACGAGGGGGCCTGAGGTCAGGGCTAACATGCCGGGGATGTGCAAGATGGAGGCTCAGGAGCCTAAAGAGTAGCGCAACACTCACCTGGACGCAGTTTCAGCAGTGGCAAGAACGAGTGCAGCGAGGGCCGGTAGGCCAGTTGTTTGGATGCTCTGCACCAATGAGAGGCGGTGCAGGGATCTAGAGCAGCCAATCGGGACGGAGGGAGGGCGGGATCAGGAGGAAACAGGGAAGTGGAGCGGGTTGAGGGAGGGGGGCCTGCACAGGGCACGAGGGGGCCTGTGGGCAGCGCTAACATGCCGGGGATGTGCAAGATAGAGGACCAGGAGCCTACAGAGTAGCGCAACACTCACCTGGATGCAGTTTCAGCATTGGCAAGAACGAGTGTAGCGAAGGCCGATAGGCCAGTTGTTTGGAGTCTCTGCACCAATCAGAGGCGGTTCAGGGATCTAGAGCAGCCAATCGGGACAGAGGGAAGGTGGGATCAGGAGGAAACAGGGAAGTGGAGCGGGTTGAGGGAGGGGGGCCTGCACGGGGCAGGAGGGGGCCTGTGGGCAGCGCTAACATGACTGGGATGTGCAAGATAGAGGATCAGGAGCCTACAGAGTAGCGCAACACTCAACTGGACGCAGTTTTAGCAGTGGCAAGAACAAGTGCAGTGACGTCCAGTAGGCCAGTTGTTGGGATTCTCTAGACCAATCAGAGGCGATGCAGGGATCTAGAGCAGCCAATCGGGACAGAGGGAGGGCGGGATCAGGAGAAAACAGGGAAGTGGAGCAGGCTTAGGGAGGGGGGCTTGCACGGGGCATGAGGGGTCTGTGGGCAGCGCTAACACGCCGGGGATGAGCAGGATGGAGGCTCAGGAGCCTACCGAGTAGCACAACACTCACCTGGATGCAGTTTCAGCAGTGGCAAGAACGAGTGCAGTGAGGGCCGATAGGCCAGTTGTTTGGATTCTCTGCACCAATCAGAGGCGGTGCAGGGATCTAGAGCAGCCAATCAGAACGGAGAGGGGCGGATCAGGAGGAAACAGGGAAGTGGAGCGGGCTGAGGGAGGCGGGCCTGCACGGGGCACGAGGGGGTCTGTGGGCAGCGCTAACACGCCGAGGATGAGCAGGATGGAGGCTCAGGAGCCTACCCAGTAGCACAACACTCACCTGGATGCAGTTTCAGCAGTGGCTAGAACGAGTGCAGCGAGGGCCAGAAGGCCAGTTGTTTGGATTCTCTGCACCAATCAGAGGTAGTGCAGGAATCTAGAGCAGCCAATCGGGATGGAGGGAGGGCGGGATCAGGAGGAAACAGGGAAGTGGAGCCGGGCTGAGAGAGGAGGGCCTGCACGGGGCACGAGGGGGCCTGTGGGCAGCGCTAACACACCAGAGATGTGCAAGATGGAGGCTCGGGGTCCTACAGTGTAGCGCAACACTCACCTGGACGCAGTTTCAGCAGTGGCAAGAACGAGTGCAGCGAGGGCTGGTAGGCTAGTTGTTTGGATTCTCTGCACCAATCAGAGGCAGTGCAGGGATCTAGAGCAACCAATCGGGATGGAGGGAGGGCGGGATCAGGAGGAAACAGGGAAGTGGAGTGGGCTGTGGGAGGGGGGCCTGCACGGGGCACAAGGGGGCCTGTGGGCAGCGCTAACACGCCGGGGATGTGCAGGATGGATGTTCAGGAGCCTACAGAGTAGCGCAACACTGACCTGGACGCAGTTTCAGCAGTGGCAAGAACGAGTGCAGCGAGGCCGGTAGGCCAGTTGTTTGGATTCTCTGCACCAATCAGAGTTGGTGCAGGGATCTAGAGCAGCCAATCGGGACAGAGGGAGGGCGGGAACAGGTGGAAACAGGGAAGTGGAGCGGGCTGAGGGAGGGGGGCCGGCACAGGGATCGAGGGGGCCTGTGGGCAGCGATAACACGCGGGGATGTGCAAGATATAGATGCAGGCTCGGGAGCCTACAGAGTAGCACAACACTCACCTGGATACAGTTTCCGCAGTGGCAAGAACGAGTGCAGAGAGGGCCGGTAGGCCAGTTGTTTGGATTCTCTGCACCAATCGGAGGCGGTGCAGGGATCTAGAGCAGCCAATCAGGACGGAGGGGGGCCGGATCAGGAGGAAACAGGGAAGTGGCGTGGGCTGAGGGAGGGGGGCCTGTATGGGGCACGAGGGGCCCTGTGGGCAGCGCTAACACGCCGGGGATGTGCAAGATGGAGGCTCAGGAGCCTACAGAGTAGCCCAACACTCACCTGGATGCAGTTTCAGCAGTGGCAAGAACGAGTGCAGCGAGGGCCGGTAGGCCAGTTGTTTGGATTCTCTGCACCAATCAGAGGTGGTGCAGGGATCTAGAGCAGCCAATTGGGACGGACGGAGGGCAGGATCAGGAGGAAACAGGGAAGTGGAGCAGGCTGAGGAAGGGGGGCCTGCACGGGGCATGAGGGGGCCTGTGGGCAGTGCTAACATGCCGGGGATGTGCAAGATGGAGGCTCAGGAGCCTACAGAGTAGCGGAACACTGACCTGGACGCAATTTCAGCAATGGCAAGAACAAGTGCAGCGAGGGTCGGTAGGCCAGTTGTTTGGATTCTCTGCACCAATCAGAGGCAGTGCAGGGATCTAGAGCAACCAATCGGGATGGAGGGAGGGCGGGATCAGGAGGAAACAGGGAAGTGGAGCGGGCTGTGGGAGGGGGGCCTGCATGGGGCACAAGGGGGCCTGTGGGCAGCACTAACACGCCGGTGATGTGCAAGATGGAGGTTCAGGAGCCTAGAGAGTAGCGCAACGCTCACCTGGATGCAGATTCAGCAGTGGCAAGAACGAGTGCAGCGAGGGCCGGTAGGCCAGTTGTTTGGATTCTCTGCACCAATCAGAGTTGGTGCAGGGATCTAGAGCAGCCAATCGGGACAGACGGTGGCCGGGATCAGGAGGAAACAGGGAAGTGGAGCGGGCTGAGGGAGGGGGGCCTGCACAGGGCACGAGGGGGCCTGTGGGCAGCGATAACACGCAGGGATGTGCAAGATGGAGATGCAGGCTTGGGACCCTACAGAGTAGCACAACACTCACCTGGATGCAGTTTCAGCAGTGGCAAGACTGAGTGCAGCGAGGGTCGGTAGGCCAGTTGTTTGGATTTTCTGTACCAATCAGAGGCGCTGCAAGGATCTAGAGCAGCCAATCAGGACGGGGCGGGGCTGGATCAGGAGGAAACAGGGAGGTGGAGCGGACTGAGGGAGGAGGGCCTGCTCGGGGGCATGAGGGGGCCTGTGGGCAGCGCTAACATGCCGGGGATGTGCAGGATGGAGGCTCAGGAGCCTACAGAGTAGCGCAACACTCACCTGGATGCAGTTTCAGCAGTGGCAAGAACGAGTGCAGCGAGGGCCGGTAGGCCAGTTGTTTGGATTCTCTGCACCAATCAGAGGTGGTGCAGGGATCTAGAGCGGCCAATCAGGACGGAGGGGGGCCGGATCAGGAGGAAACAGGGAAGTGGAGCGGGCTGAGGGAGGGGGGCCTGCACGGGGCACGAGGGGGTCTGTGGGCAGTGCTAACATGCCGGGGATGTGCAAGATGGAGGCTCAGAAGCCTACAGAGTAGTGCAAAACTCACTTTGATGCAGTTTCAGCAGTGGCAAGAACGAGTGCAGCGAGGACCGGAAGGCCAGTTGTTTGGATTCTCTGCACCAATCAGAGGTTTTGCAGGAATCTAGAGCAGCCAATCGGGACAGAGGGAGGGCGGGATCAGGAGTAAACAGGGAAGTGGAGTGGGCTGAGGGAGGGGGGCCTGCACGGGGCACGAGGGGTCCTGTGGGCAACGCTAACACGCCGGGGATGTGCAAGATGGAGGCTCAGGGGCCTACAGAGTAGCGCAACACTCACCTGGACGCAGTTTCAGCAGTGGCAAGAATGAGTGCAGGGAGGGCTGTCAGGCCAGTTGTTTGGATTCTCTGTACCAATCAGAGGCGGTGCAGGGATCTAGAGCAGCCAATCAGGATGGAGGGAGGGCGGGATCAGGAGGAAACAGGGAAGTGGAGCGGGCTGAGGGAGGGTGGCCTGCACGGGGTACAAGAGGGCCTGTGGGCAGCGCTAACACTCCGGGGATGTGCATGATGGAGGCTCAGGAGCCTACAGAGTAGTGCAACACTCTCCTGGATTCTGTTTCAGCAGTGGCAAGAACGAGTGCAGCGAGGGCTGGTAGGCCAGTTGTTTGGATTCTCTGCACCAATCAGAGGCGGTGCAGGGATCTAGAGCAGCCAATTAGGACGGAGGGAGGGCAGGATCAGGAGGAAACAGGGAAGTGGAGCAGGCTGAGGAAGGGGGGCCTGCATGGGGCATGAGGGGCCTGTGAGCAGTGCTAACACGCCGGGGTTGTGCAAGATGGATGCTCAGGAGCCTACAGAGTAGTGCAACACTCACATGGACGCAGTTTCAGCAATGGGCTACAAGCTCTTATTACTTAGGCCTATTGAGTGGGGTGGGAGAAGTTATGATCAAGCTGAAACCAGGTGCAATTTTACCTCAAGCAGGGCAGTACCCAATGTCTCGAGAGGCAAATGAGAGTATTTTTAAGACTATATCAGCTATGATGGAACACAGCATTTTGGTGATGTCAGAGTCACTGTGTAATACTGCTGTGTACCCTGTAAAAAAATCAAAAGGTAGATTGTGGCGTTTAATTCAGGGCATGAGACTAATTAATCAGATTGTAGAGGCAGAGTTTCCTCTAGTTCCAAATCCTGCAACGATTGTATGTAGTATCCCCACAGAGACACGCTATTTCACAGTGATTTATTTGAAAAATGTGTTTTTCTCAATCCCTTTGTATAAGGACTCTCAATACCTCACGTCATTTACATTTCATCTGACTAAGTTATAAAACACTTGTTTGCCCCAAGGGTACTTTGAGTCTCTGTCGATCTTTAATAGAGTCCTGCAGATGGGCCTGAGCAATATTCATTTACCAAGTGAACTGCAGTACGTAGATGACATTTTAGTTTGTAGCACAACAGAAGAAGAGCATACACAAGATTTTATTTGGCAAATGACCATTCTAGCAGACAAGGGATACAAGGTAGACAAGGAGAAATTACAATATTGCTAGGAGGAGGTGTTGTACATAGGCCAGTTAATCTCACATGAGGGAAAGAAAGTTACACCTGAAAGAGCTGAGGCGATCTTGAAAACACAAAAACCGCATACGATAAAGCAAATGCAGCCATTTCTGGGATTCTGTAACTATGTTAGAGTATGGGTATTTTATTATAGTTCATACACGAGACCCCGTTTGCAGGCTTTAAAGAAAGCCCAAGTGAACAATGAGAAAATAGAATGGACTGAGGAAATGGAGGAAGGGTTTGAGGAGTTGAAGAAAGCAAATTGTACAGCTCCAGTTGTCGGTATTCCCAATTATTCTGAGAAGTTCTTCCTGTTTTCACACATGAATGGAAGAGTTATGACCGCAGGGCTTACCCAGAGGACCACACTTGGCTATAAACCTCTGGCATATTATAGTGGGATTAAAGATCTGGTTAGGAGAAAACACTTTTCTTGTGAGCAATCGCTGGCAGCAGCCACGTTCGCTATTGAGAAGTGTACAAGTATCATGATGGGTTGTTCCATGACTTTATTGTTGAACATGCTTTGTTTATTGTTTTGTAGAAACCTAAGGGTACACTGACATCTCAGAGGGCTTCTGTATATGAGGTAGTTTTATAGAATCCAGCAATCAAAATAGTCAGATGTAAAATAGTGAATCCTGCCACGTTTGTAGCTGAGTCTTTGGCAGCAGATGAGCAAGTGCATGAATCCTCTAACTATGAGGAGTATTATAACGAGATCCCAACGGTAAAGAAGAATGCTCTAGCAGGGGGGAGGTTCTCTTTATTGATGGGTCATCAAAAATTGATCAAACTGATGGGGAAAGGCTTTCAGGGTCAGCTGTGGTAAGACACAGAGCTAATGGAGAATTTGAAGTGGTACCAAGTGCAAGACCACTGTCTCACTTTTCAGCACAGGCTGCAGAATTGGTAGCACTTATTGTCGCGCTCGAGAAACACAAAGGACAGGAAGTGATGGTATAGAGTGACTCTGCCTATGTGACGTCAACCATGCATGCATTACTAGCATGTTGGAAAAGTAGGGCTACCTCTGAGCTGATGGCACTCCAGTGGAACACGCTGTATTATTGGATAGGCTTATTAAAGCACTACAACACCCATTAGCCATCACAATAGTTAACTTTGCATCACATACTATGAGTACTGATTTTATCTCACATGGGAACGAAGCCGCAGACAAAGAGGCCAAAAGAGTTGCATATTCACCTGATATTTCTAGTCTTGATGCTCCCAATGTAAAGGAAGAAATGGTCACGATTATGATTGAAAATGTAGGGTTTAATCATTTGTCTAGAACACAATTGATGGAGGTTCAAGGCAATGCCCTGCAGAAAGAAAAGGAGCTATTGACACAGAGGGGGTGTTCTTTAGCCCCCTCTGAAGCATTATGGTGACAGGACAGCATTGGTAAACTGGTGATGCCTGTAGCCTTACTTAGGGTAGCGTTACAACAGCTACACTACCCTGTGCATGTAACTAGGGAAAGGCTTTCAGCAAATACTGCAGAGGATTGGTTTATTCGAAACCTTTTAGAATACGTTGATTTTTATGTAGTAAATTGCATCGAATGTCAACAGTTTACCACTGGGCACACATTGCGAACAATTAGAGGAGTGATTATTTGACCCAATGGTCCTTTTCAGCATTTACATATCGACTATGTTGATATGCTGCAAGTATGTAGTAGATATAGGTATGTGATAGTGGTGGTGTGCCCCTTTTCGAGATGGATTGAAGCAGGTCCATGTTGACACCTTGATGCCACTTCTGCTGCAAAGTTTTTAGTCCAAGAAATCTTTAGCAGATGGGGAGTATGTGAAGTGCTGAGATCCGGCAATGGGAAACATTTTGTTGATGAAGTATTTGAACAAATTAGTCTATTGCTTAAAATTAAACACAACTTTTCTTCTGCTTATCACCTGCAAGTGAACGGGATATGTGAGAGACTCGACTCGTCTCATTAAAAGAATTGCCAAACTTAAACTGACTCTGAAGAATGGGTGGCTGTATTGCCTGCCCCTTGCATTATATGCATTAAGAAAACAGCCCAGGTCAGACCACCACCTCACACCCCATGAGCTAGTCACAAGAAGGCAATTGAAAGTGCCCCTGTCACCTCCAACGAGCAGTAGAAGTGATGCCCAGATAACTGCAGAATTGTTAGGAAATGAGCTACATGCGAATTTAACATGTATGACCGCTAGTATCTCTGTCATTTCAGATCCACTCAAGCTAAGGGGTGTCAACTCAGTACACAGATGAAGGCCATTAAGAAAACCGGATACAAAGAACTATCTGTACCCAAACTATTTATTAGTGATTCCATTCTAATTCACAACTTCACTAGGAAGTGGCTTGAGCCCTGATTTAGTGGACAGTTAATTGTGGAGAATTACTCCATCTGTAGTAAAAATTCAAGGAAGGCACGCCTGATTCCACTTGGGCGACGTGAAGCTGCATGCTGGTGAGACCGGAACACCCCCACCCGATTCGGAAGCAAGTCAAGAAGAAGCAGTTCAGCATGTGCAGACTTGATCAATGACGAGAAGAAGGACGCTAAGATTGATGATTAAAGAAATGCAAGTTTGCATTTGGATTGTGGCTTTTCCCAGACACTCTTTATAGATATTTTAGCAGGACTGCAAAAAGTAACTGTTCTCATGCCACAGGAATTGTTGCAAATTGGACTCTAGAAAGTACTGATGTGATAACAAATGCCAGATCTTGACTTTATTTTTGACTATTGGAAAAGGGAGCTGTTCCCTGATTTGTTTCTCACTAAGTTTCTCTTTGGTCAGACACATGGTCCTGCCTGATGTCGATGTCCATAGCCTCCTTCTCGCTGTCTTTGTTTTTGTACTCAGAGCTTACTCTGCTCTTTTTGGGCATAGCACTGATATTTGCACTTTTGTGCAGGGTCCAAAAATGGCCCTACGATTAAAAGATTATTGGCAGCAATAATTGAGCAAGTTCGGCAGCTACCTGAGCATATAACGAAGATGCCTGATTAAAAATGTGTTTTCCTTCCTTAAAAATAGTACACATGCACAATGTGGTCCATTGAACATAATGCAGTTCCAGAAAGTTGGCAGACTCAATGACGTGTGGAAAGACACCAATGGTGGGGTTTCATGTATTGGTGCATAATTTACGCGTGCACAGCATCTGTTATTGTTTTTCTGTTTTTGCTAATTCATGCTGCTTACTTTGTTTGTTCCAGAAATGGAAAAATCCCTTTAAATCTCCCCACTCTAGTGACCTATGAAGAGTTAGATGTTGTGAGGAGTCCAAGGCCATATTTAATTGTTCCTACTACAGTGACACATGTGAAGTCAACCATTTCTTTGACAAGTGTTCCTATGATCTCCCCCTGTAGGAAGAATGTATACTGATCTATTTCATGAGTTTGTTATGAGAGCTCACTTGGCAAGAGAAAGGCCCAAGGGAAGTGCAAGGGAAGATGATTATGAGTTGAATGATTATCTAGACAGCAGCGCACATTTGGGGGAACAACTTTTGGTATCAGCACATGAAGGAGGTAGGAAAGAGAACCTCTGAGGAAGACTCTTATGTTTGTGTGCTTCTACCTTATGCTCTGGGGAAGTCCAAGATGTTCATAGCTATAGAGATAGACATCCAGGCAGCTAATTGCTTGACTCACCTTGAACTCTTCCATACAAGGGGTCAATGTCAGGGTCGAACAGCATCTTTGGTATGGGCAACTGAATGGACAGCACCAGAAGAAGATGATTATGATCAGGATTTAAAGACAAGAGAGAGACGGTACACTAGAGATCATGTAATAAGAAATGAATAGCCTGGCATGAAGGGAGCAGGAATCTGATGGGAAATAAATATAAAGATCAATTGCCAAGGAAAGACTGATGAAGGAATACGAAAATGCAAGGAAAGAGGCCAGATGCAGATTTGGGAAACAGTACTTTATCCAGATGGCTGGGAAGAAGGCATAGTCATGTGAAGAGTTGTGACAGTAACTGGACATCTGAAACGAGTTATAGATCATGAGGAAAAGGGATGCAAACCTCTCTGGCCGAGGCTTGCAGAGTTGCTTACATGGGTCAAAGACAAAGGAGGCCTGTTGCAGATAGTGCCTCTGGCTAGTGCATAACTGTGCTTTAGAAAAAATGGCACACAAAAAGTTGGAGAAAATCAGAAGTGTGGTTGAATCTTCGATGTACCAGGAATGAAGGATGGGACAGTAGTAATAATGAATCACTACCGGGCCTGGGGATCCAGAGCATACATGAAGCTGCCCATAGATTGGGGAAAACTATGGTCTGTGGTCTGTGGTGATTATTCATGTTCCAGCATTAGTAATTCCAAAGAGTGATTTAAACATTGGTGAGTTTCCAAAAGCAGATGCTAACCTGAGAAAGATGAGATCTATTGGATTCCTCAATCGAACAAAGAGAGAGAATTATTTCTCAGCTAAATTGAAAGAAGCCTTCAATTCTATTCGATTGAACATAGGCTGTTCAGCCAGACTTCAACAGTGCTTGCTACAATCTTTATCCCAGAGATTGAGACGTGGCAAATTCCAAATGGTTACAGATAACCAGATGGGAACTCCTGCAGACGATCAATACTACCATAAAGGGATTTAATGCTATTAACGAAGAGCTGAGAGCCATACGACTGATGACTTTTCAGAACAGATGTGTCCTAGACATGATTACAGATATGGATGGAGGTATTAGTGCCAAAATTGGAGAATCATGTTGCACATTCAGACCTTCTCATGATGACGAGAATGGTACCTTGACAGAGGCCATAACGATCTTGACAAACTTGCACGTCAAGATGGAAGATGAAGTGGAAGATATTGCTGATGACAGCTGATTGCGTCAATCTTCTCCTGGGTTCCACAACAGATGGTGAATATCTTCAAGTTCCTTGGAGCCCTGTTAGTGATGACCTTGTTTGGATTCTGTGTGGTCAGAATAATAATCATGCAGTGCAAAAAGACTGCAAGGAATGCAAAAGGAATGAAGATAATGCCGAGTCTGGGTTTGGACCCAAAGAGCTGACAAATGAAGAAATCAGAGACTATGTCAAGGCCAGTATTCATGCACCTAAGGGAAATAAATTCCTATATCCAAGAAACCACAATTAGTATGTGGGAAGAGGAATTTACTGCAGTCCGAATGGACAATGCAGTCTTATGACCTGGAGTTTTGATGAACATGTGAAATCAGCCGGATGCCTGAAGGGAGTAATAAAGATATGGACTCCAAAGAAGCACTTCTTCAGACGAGGATGTCTGGATGTGGAGACTGACGAGAGAGTGATCAATGAATCGCTGACAGAGGGGGTGTGTAGAAGAGGAACCAAGTACCTCTACCGGAAGTTATACCACTATTCTGCATATATGTTGGCAACCGGAAATTGCGACATGAGCAAAGCCAATAATGGTGCCTATATCGCGAAAAGTCCTTGAAACAAGGCATTCATTGAGAAAACCCAATAGGTATCCGCAGAGAAATTATGGTCTTCTGAAGGAAATTCTAGAAGAAGTATGAAAATGAATGAAGAGAAGAATGGTGACATCACAAAAAGCAGAAGTGATGCACCCAGAACAGATGCAAATGAGGAAAATATAGACCTTACAGAATCTGATGGCGAAATAGCAAAGTGAGCAACATTTTGGGAGCGAGATGAAGATTGCACGTGCGGAGAAGCACTGAAGAAAATAAAAAAACATTTTACAAATGTACAGAGGCAGTAACGCAAGTAGACAAAGTAATTGCAAGGATGGCTACATAGTGATGCACCAATATAGGAATGTATAGAATCTGGATGTTCCACAACACATTTTAGCAAACTTGGACCCCTTGAACTAAATGGCTGAAAGTGTGGCACAGCAGAATAAGAATAGATGACTGCAAAGGAGGATTCAAGAAAGCTTGTCTGGCCCAATGTCAAAAGTCGGGGCCGCTGAGAGCATAGTTATGTACTTGAGAAGATACAATAACGTGTGATCCAGGCTGGGCACCTGTTTGAGGTGTAATGGAAAACCACTGGAAGTGACAAGATTTCTTCATTTAATAGTATTAAAAACAACGAAGGAGCTCAAAAACGTGGTCTCCAGTGACATGGTCAGAGGAAAATAGACTGGGCGAGCTACACCAAGACTAGAAGATAAGGCCTGCTCACACTCCCTTTTATTCTCATGCATAGTGAGCCTCTGCAAGTCCGAGTTCAAACACGTTTAATTGAATGGCAGACCACAGGAGTGATGAAGAATGCTGGGCTAATTGGGTGGGGAGGCATGACCAGGCCAAGCCCCCAGCACCTGGGGTACCAGCTTGCATGCTGCTAGCAAGTGGAATATTCCAGAAGGGTGCAAGCGGGCTAACCAATTATAGAGGGCCACATAGTAAAGAGCCCTATAGTGTGAGAAGCCAATAGTACATTGTGTATTAGTCTGACATGAAGGATGACTAGCACTTGGGGTGGGATAAATTGTCCTCCTAATTTGGGAGAACTAATCACGACCCTGTACCCCATAGAAAGTATATGTAGATGTTCCCCGTAGACCAACCACAATCCCTAGTAGGTTTTCTTATTTTGCCACGTAGCATGACGTCACTTATGACACATTTTTAGAATAAAAGAATGTTTTTGTGTTATGTTTTTGAGAACTCATTGAGCTAGCTGTGCAACGTCCGTTGATGTCCGTTGCACCCCCTGTTCTAAATACTTGTTATTAAAACAGCCTTGATTTTGTCAACTTCCTGAGTCAGACTGATTATTGATTATTGATGTATGTGTAAGGTCTGCATCCCCATCCATCTCAGATACTGTTACCTCGTCTTAAAGGACCCTCACCCCACAGAAGATGAGCCCAAATGGGGGAAGCTCACTGGGGAAGAAAAGCCCCAGAGCAGGTTGTTGGAAAACTGGCAGAAATAAATATGGCAGCAGATGAGTCCAACCAAAGGTTTCAGGAAATCTCAAGAGAGACAGAATGGGTTTCGAAGAACCGTAGAGGAAGCAGTAAGTAGAATTGGCAAGGGACCGGGGGGGGGGTCAGAATGAAGAAGGAGGCTAGAGGGGAGGATCTGAAGAAACAGAAAATAAGAAACAACGAGGGTCAGGATGCACAAGGAGGAACTTAGTTCGGGGACGTCTTCCAATAGTTAAAAACATTGCACCGCACAGAGCTACGTCCATAGCAGAACTTAAAATGAGCATTCTGAGTATCAGAGGGCATGAGCACAGCATCTTGGAGTAGACGAGACCACTACCTGCATTTACAAAGAAAGGAGTAGTGGACTCCCGCTGCTCTTCGATAGCAGGGAGTTATGACAAAAACAGACAACGTATCATGCCAAATGCAAACACTGGCTTAAACAGCTGATGTGAGTCGTATAAATCACGGGGGACAGCGAGCGATGCATGCAAGGAGTGCCGTACAAGAAACCCTGGGGGAACTTGTAGTTCCTAATAGCCAAGCAGTGCATGAGAAACTGCAATATGCAATGCGCGAGATTTAAAATAATCACTTGATAATATGAGGGTAAGTCATACTTACACATTTGTCTATAAAAGGATCATATATGGAAACTAGTTTCAAATAGAAAAAGCTAGAATCGGCAATTTTTTAACTATTTAAATGGGTATAGTATCATACAGTGACAAATACCAACTTTTAATACTGAATACAGTCAAAAAGTCCTAAAACACAGTAAAGTAATATCACAATAGCAGTGCATAATAAATAATCCATCAACGTAAAATGTATAAAGCATTACAGTGAGCAAACAAAGCCCATGTCATAAAATTGCCAAAACATCAGTAACTCAAGACAGTAGATTTTGTATAGCCTCTATTTTCCTCCATAAAATGGTGAAATAAATGATACTGGCCTCATGGTTGCCAATCATAAACATATCCCACATTTCAGCGTTCAAATAGGGCCCCTGAGACCAGCGGCTAGCAAAGCGTTCCCCCAAAGGTTACTAATAGAATCACATGTAAACAGAAGGTGATTGACTGGTTCCAATTTGAGTTCCCCACCCAACAGACAGAACCTATTATCGCTCAGTATCTTGAACCAAGCACCCACTATCTCTAAATGTAGGCTGGGTTTACTGCCTGTTCCTGCGCATATTCCAAAAAAGCAGAAGGGTTGTTTTTCATTGCCCAATTTACAATTAACTGCTCTTTGCTAATGCCATGCAGGAGGGATTTCATCGTTTTTTTAAAGACATAGTGAGACTCTTCCATAGCAGGCTCTAGCACAAATGTTAGCCATTTTTTTGCGATGGCGCAAAGTCTTACTAGCTGACTAGAAGGTATCAGGCCTGCTCATGTTGTAATCACTTCCTGTATCATTCCCTTGGGTCATTAGTTATCTACCAGTAAGTGGAAAGATAGCAAAGGAGAACCTTAATGTAAATGGGGAGCATGTTCAGTAACAGATAAACCATTTCGATGTAAGTTTGAGATGGGATTCCCAGCCATCTCTTAAGTATGGTTTGTTCCAGTCCAGTCCAGACATTTCCAGTAATTTGGACGAGGCCCATGTTTCAGCCCCGAATAGGACGATGGGTAAGATCTTTAATTTTTACAGGGACAACAATGCCTTAATAGAAATCTTGCATTTATTAGCAAAAGACTTGATACCTCCTAAACTCACAGAAGAACTTAGCTTAGTCTGTTCCACATGCAGTTCCCCACTTAGCTTGCAATCCAAGTGGATATCCAGGTATTTATACTCTGTTACGACTTCAACTGGGATCCCTCCCATCTCCAATTGGATGGTTCGAATCTTTTTTTAGGCGGGCTGAAGACCATGATTTTGGTTTTGAAGATATTCACATCTAGTGAATTCAAATCAGAGTATACTTTCAGAAGGGAGAGGGATGACGGCAGGCCCCCTGGTTTGATGTTCATCAGAACAAGATTGTCCACGTACCCCATCCACTGTAGGGGGGAGCTACCCAATTTAGGAGGAATAGAGTTGGAATTCAAGATAGCTCCTTGCAGATCAGACAGACACAAATTAAACAAAACAGGAGCTAGTATACAACCTTGTTTGAGGCCATTCTGGGTAAGAATCCACCTGGAAGTCACTCTAAGCTGGTTTAACCATATGTTGACCCCGGTGCCCTCACGGAGATAAATGATAATCTCCAGTATACAAGGGGGGATGTTCCAGCTAGATAGTCTGGTCCTGAGCCGATCGACAGTGTCAAACTTGGCGCTGAAATCAATATACTGGAGGTTTCTGTATCATCCATGTCTGCTCTATGATGGAGACCAATGCCAAGGCCAAGTTGTTATCAGTAGTGCTAGTGCATCTGCGAAAACCTGTTTGGTTAAGAGGAATACAGTTGTTAATCTCTGCCCACTCATCTAGCTCATTATGTAAAACATGGGTGAAAATCATTGCAGACATACAACATAGCCAAAAGGAGGAAATTGCGGGATCATCATGGCTACCTTTCTTTAATACTGGGACAATTATGCTTTCCCACCATGATGATGGTATTGTTTGTGTAACACTGATACATCGGAACAACCAATGTAGAGTATTAGCCCCTAATACAGGGTGTCTCTTAAATAGTAGATTGCAAATCCCATCAGGGCCATTGAGCCCTCAAACCTTTACTAGCAGTGATGATACAGCAAATGTCATTTGGGCTTTTCAGGAATAACCCTTCAGCAGCGTCTCCCACATCCCACTATGAAATCCGAGACTCCTTTAGTTCTGAATGCCTGCTCGAAATGGGCTATCCAAGAGGCTTCAGAGACTCAGTTAATTGCTCTTTTAGAGCCATCACTACCATTAAAGATCTTCCAAAACAGCATTTTTGTAAGGGACAAATGGACCAAAGCTTGCCATCTAGAGCACTCCGTTTGGAATCTTTGTAGTTTTAGCCAGTGTTAGCCAGTGAGAAAGCAATTTAAAATCAATTAATATTAAGAATACTAAAAAGCAAACTAAAATCAATGAGACAGTAAGACAAAGTTGAACAACTGAAAGCCAATGTGAGTAATGAAAATCTAAAGAAATGGCCCTCACAATGATGTGAGTCCTGTAAGGCCTGGGATGCGGGAGAATGACACCCACGGATCGCTGCACAAGAGGCCCTGAAAGAACTAGTTGTTGCTAACAGAAAGATAGCTAATACAAAAGTGCAATGTCACTTTTGATCAACAGGAACATCTTCAGAGAATAAACCTACAGTTAACTTTTAGAGAAGTGATAATTACATTCTTGAATTTTATATGAAATATGAATTGTGTGCCAACTAGCTTTTCCAATATAGCTGTATGTACCTACTACTTGGAAGCTGTTTAACATTATGTCTAGTAGAGTTAACAGAACATGTGTATGGAGAGATATTAATCCGTTGGGCTTCAATTTATGGAATACCCCCATAATTCCTGGTTTTTGTACATTTATGTCAAGACGGAAAATATAGTGACTTTGAGATAAATAACAGATTAGTTCTTGTGACAAATGTCCCTGACATAAAGGTGTTAAATATTGCTATATTGATGAGTGCTATTTGCAATTCATAATCTTTTTTATAGATGTTTTTATTTATGTTAAACTTTACTGCTGCCTAACAGTTAACTTATTTTACATACAGAGCAAATGGGGAACATTCTGTATCTTGTATCAATGTACGTTCAACTATCTTTACTGTAAATCGTTAACACAATATGAGAAGTTCGTTTTTTGAGTAACTCTATTGTTTTTAATTTATATTGTATGACCCTTTTGGCTTGTTTTTTTCTGTGTGCAAAATGGTTGTGATAAGTGTAGAATTGCATAGATAATGCAAAAGGTAATGCATATATAATGTCAGGTCATCTTTTGGAATAATTATGCCAAAACAGTTAATTGCACCTACAATTTGTAAAGTGCTGTTTGCTATAATATTTCTTTGTAAATGACTTCAAAAAGCTATTATTGAGGAGATTTCTGAGGGTTCATTTATTTATTTATTTACTTACTACTGTGGGCGATAACAAATAAATGAATATTGGTTTCTTGAGATTAAGTATTATCTGATTAAGGATATTACAATTGAGGATATTGACCTGTTCAGGTGCTCTAGAAAGTTAAGTATATTATAATTTGATTTTAAAATCTAAGAAATTGACAGTCTCATTTCCACATTACATTTTTCATAAGATCTTTGTTGGATCATTGGGAATTTGTTGGTCCCCTGAAGAAGGGCGTACAAGATATCTTAAATATTGTTTTTAACATTTAATTTCGACATTGAGATGATTGTTAATAATTGTTTCTGTACTCTACAATTTAATATAAATATAATTTAAATGTACCACCACATGTATGTCAAAATATATATATATATATATAGTAAACGTTTTTTGTAACATATGGGTTATCAAACTGGTTGTTGAATATATAATCATGAAAACACATGAATAGAATGAATACATGGTATAAGTTAAAGTTTATTTTAATGATCAGAAATAATGTTTCTTAATTTCTTGTAAAGGGCATTCTTACAGATTGTGTCTGTGCTCCTCGATTTTTTTTTCTGAAGACCTCATTATATAAAGAAAGAAAAACATGTGTTCTTAATTGGGAATGTAATGTAATGGAGAATAGCGTACCCTTCCAGCCTACCATTTATCAGCAGCCATAGTATTGTCTCACAATATTGTAATTTCTTTGACATTATGTTGGCAATTCATGCTATTTTTAGGACTGTGGTCTATCGGAAACCAAGTTATGTTCAGCAATTCACTAATGAATGGTCACTGAGTACTAAAAGATCACACTCATTTTGGTTTACTACATTAAGAATGCCCACGTACTAGAACATACCATCCTCCTCTTTTCTGTTTCTGCTTTTTCAGAAATGAGTATCTATTGAACAGAATTAACTCAGCAATGTGTGACGAATAGCAAGATTCAGTCACTTCTCCCCAGGGGATCTTGTCCTTGTGAGCCTAGGGAGGTGAGCCCACTATGCACAATTCCCCATAGAGGTAGCAGCAAGCTGGACCTCACTGGGATATACTTGATTCGTGGGGACAAGACTCACATTCTGCAGAGGAACTCCATAAAGCCCGCTTTCTTGGACCAACACTAACATCAAGGTTTCAGAAAGACACATCAGACCAAGCCAAATTTTTTTATTGTGCAATAAGATCGAAGATCTCACCTAAAGGAATATCTGAGAGAAAACGGACTATAATCATCCGCTGGGGAGGGCCCATCAATGTATCATAAAAAGGGAAGAAGTACGACTGTCAGAGAGAAGTGAATCCAGCTGGCATGCATGAGAAGCAGCAAGAGAGCTGAAGACAGAGGAGAGCAAGGGAAGAAAACCCCAAGAGACAGAGACAGTCATTAGTGGTGGCGTGATTCACGAGCGGTGGACTGTTTACTCTGGCAATGATGCAGAGACCACTGTAATGCTTGCACTGCAGAGCTGCGGAAAAGAAGCAGAGAGATTTGGAGGGAAATCAGAAGCCACCCTGACCAGAATATTGAGAATACTAAAAAGCAAAGTAAAATCAATGAGACAGTAGACAAAGTTGAACAACTGAAAGCCAATGTGAGTAATGAGAATCTTAAGAAATGGACCTCACAATGATGTGAGTCCTGTAAGGCCTGGGATGCGGGAGAATTACACCTACGGATTGCTGCACCAGAGGCCCTGAAAGAACTAGTTGTTGCTAACAGAAAGACAGCTAATACAAAAGTGCAATGTCACTTTTGATCAACAGGGACATCTTCAGAGAATAACCCTACAGTTAACTTTTAGAGAAGTGATAATGACATTCTTGAATTTTATGTGAAATATGAATTGTGTGCCAACTAGCTTTTACAATATAGCTGTATGTACCTACTACTTGGAAGCTGTTTAACATTATGTCTAGTAGAGTTAACAGAACATGTGTATGGAGAGATATTTATCTGTTGGACTTCAATTTATGGAAAACACCCATAATGAAAGTAATTTCTTTATGAGGTCAGGTGACTACAAAAAGAAACCATTTCTTTTTGAATAAATAGGTCTCCCCTCCACACCATGACATAGAGGCCTCCAGATCCTCATCAGATGATGGTAACAAATTGAAGGCTTCGGTCCCTGGACCAATTGTCATCTACCTCCCATTGTCATTTCTCTGCCACGGGCTCCCCGGACCCATCGGCTGGCATCCGATTCAATGATGAGGTCCGGGATGAGCCAAATATCTCTCTCCCATTCCAGGCCTCCATTTGCCAGAACCACCACCATATTAAAACAAACAAACAAACAAACAAACAAATAGTTATGTCCTCGCCACTGTGGATATCGGTATACTCTCTCCGTAAGATGAACCACTCCGTAGTTGCTGAATTGTCAGGCGTTGCAGTGCCCTGTAATGTAGGGGCCCTGGAAATATCACCTGAATGGATGATGCTAGTCTCCCTAACATTCTGGCCAGCTCTCTCAGTGAGATCTCTTCCCTCGCTAATATTGTCCTGATCTCTTTCCTCATCAGATTCACCTTTCTTATCGGCAAGCTGAGCATGGCCGCCCTTGTGTCTATCACGAAAATTAGGAACTCTAGCGATTGAGCTGGTCCAATTCAGACATCTCCCAATTTATTAAAAATCCAAAGCTATGAAACAGTTGGATAGTTAACCTTCACTTGTTGTTCTAGCATTACTTTTGTCCCGCCCCATCAGACAGAAGACAAATATACGATCAGCCTGATGCCTTGCTCTCTCAGGTGACTGACTACTGTCCTCATCAGTTTCTTAAAAGCCCAAGGTTCTGATGCTAGCCCAAATGGAAGTCATGTGAATTCCCAATTCTTACCTCCCCACCAAAATTGAAGGAACCTCTGATGTTCTCTGGGATTGTTAGGTGGGCCATATTTGAGGTCTATCCTCACCAGCCAATCTCCTGATTGTAATACATCTCTTAAAAGATGGATTCCCTCCATCTTGAAATGGCTGTAAATGATGAATGCATTTAAATGTATCAGGTTTATTACTGGTCTGGTTTTCCTTCTGCCCTTTACTGAGAATATATTGCTTATAAACCAGACAGAGGAGTTGGACGCCTGTGCGATGACCCACTTTCTCTCTAGATCTAATAGCTCTTTGTCTAACATATCTTCATCCTTTTTGTTGAACATTATAGTGTGATGCTGGAAATGCATCGGAGGGACAGGGCCTCCGTATCCTTGTCCTTTACTGCCTTTTATATTGTGCTCTGTCGTGTTTTCCGTGCAGGAGTTCATGTGGGACTCCTGGCGGTGCTGCTTTCTCTCTTTTGGTTTGGGGAACAGACCCATGAGATACCCTTATGGCACCCGTAGGTAGGGGTACAACGCTGTGCCCCTAGTGTAGGCTTTTGGGCACTTGTGTGTGACCCACAGAGCAGGTATGTACGGGCTGGTAGCAGCTCCATGCAGAAATGACTGGTGCCCTGAGTGACCTCCATTTTGGGATGCCCAAGGCCGGTCATTGGAATCGGTAGATTCCTGATGGAGACAAAATGGCCCCCATGGCCTCTTGCCTTACATCACCTGTTACCTTGATCTTCCTGAAGTCCCGGGAAGCCCTTCCTCTGTCCCTTCCCCCTGACTGGCTGTTGGGTGGAAGTTCCGTATATGGTAGTGTGGGGAAGTGCCGACCAGACTGGCTGGAGCCTTCTCAACAACCCTATGTTGTGGGTACGCCTGTGGGTGGGACCTGGGTGAGTGGAGTGTGTGACGAATATGCATTCTATGTTGTGGCCGTCTAGCATCTGGTGTTTGACACAATGGTTGAGACAGCCCTGTCTGAAACTGGTGTGAATGCAGCTTGGAGTGTTGAATGGCTCGGTACTTGTCCCAATACACATAACTTGTTGAGAGTGTCTGGAGAGAAGTGAATGGCCTGAATACCTTGTGTGCCTGATTGGCTGCCTGCCTGCATGAATGCCCGTAGTCGTGATTGGATGCTTGAGTATGACCCAGCGGAATGAATGGGAGATCAACAGTATATCTGGTGACCTCTCACTGCTAGGAATCATGTTCGGAAGCTGAAGTCCACTACGATGAGTAACTGGAGTAACTGAAGCTTAAATTTGAGCCCTGCTGGACAAGAAGAATTGCTGTTGCTCTCCTTCGCAATCTGAAAGCTGGTGTGCCTCAAGAACAGACCCAGAGAGGACCTGGTGAGGCACCCTTTTCCCGAGCTACGAGGGACCATCCTGCACAGCTAATCTTTGCCTAAGCTCCCTGGCAGACATACCTTCGACAGGCTGCCGACCCGATACGGGGATTGCTGCAGAACTCCAAGGGGAAGCGCCCGGACTGTAGTCCACCTCTGTCGCTGACCGCCGTCGCCGACTGGAGTTGCCATGCTCCCGTTTGCCTAAGAACTTCATTGATCCAAGGCCGCTGTATCCTGCTGGAGAAGGCCTGGCCGTCAACGCGCCGAGGAGCATCCATTGGTGGGTTTCCCGCCACTCAAAGACCACAGAGACGCCGATGACTCGACGCCCTTGCTGGGCCACAGTTCTTCAACTCTTTGCGGTCCAGAACTATCGACACCGAGGTGCCCCGCATGCCTCTTCCTGGCAGGACGTTTACGCTTCTCCGTCAATGAGCACCGCTAGGAACGACGTGGCCACTTCACCGTCGTAGCTCGACCTGTTCTCCGTCGGACGTTCGATGACCCGTGACTCCTGCATGAAAGGGAGGACACTCAGGAAGGATTGTTGATTTCCCCTTCAAGGAACGCTACAACGCCAAGGTACTTTGGGTTTGCAGAACTATTGGAAAGTCTAGGGTGAACAATATATGGACTGGGCTTGTATCTTTCTTCTACAGGTGGCCCAGGTGGGGGGATCTCCAGACAGAACTGTGTTTAACGGTAGTTACCAGTATTCTGCCAATTGTTCAACCATCTTGCTTTCCTTCCTCTCTCTACTGCTGGTTTCCTCTTTATTTTGATCTGTGTGTCATTCTGACCGTATGCACTTTAAGGAGATCTAATAACGTTAGTAGTACCACTTTAGAATTGTACATATTTACCAATGTTGATTTTCGGAGTACAAAGTGAGTTATCGTGATCGTGTATATGACCTTGAATATTAATTATATAAAGACTGTGTTTTAACCAATACAGTGTGCGGACATTCCTTCGTGGGTGCTTGGGGACTACACTGTACTTAAGAGCCAGCTTGCATCACCTCCTGAGAAGCTAGGCCTTGATTGCTCGTCCATTGCTAACGTAATAGAGAATCATGGCAGGGGTCTCTGTGTCTCTCCTCTACCAAATAGAGAGCAGAAGTACAGACCCCCCCCTCCAGTTTTTACATATAGGTCTCTGGTAATCTGTTTGTACCAGTTCCTGACAGAATTCTCGTTGGAAACCCTGTACAGTCTATCCGACCAATGCATACCCTGATTACTCTTTCTACTTTTCAGTCCTCAGCCCTGCCTCTGGGGTCCCTGGCTTTGCTCGCTGATTCAGCACTCTCGGGCACATTCTCACCTTTCTTTGTTTGCTGGTCGCTGTTGCTGCCGCTCCAGCCTCTTCCTCTAGCCCTTCCTCTCGACCAAAAGAAAGGGATGGTTCTGCACTCCTCTTGATCTCTCCAGCTGCTCCAGCTATTGAAATTGGGTCAATATGAGGAATAGTGGCTAGCCGAGCAGCCGAGGTCTGCCAGCCTTTCCAAAAACCTTCTGCCCAAGGACTCTTTTCAATGAGGCCTGAGCTTTGTCCATAATGGCATAAGTATTGCTGAATTTTGCCATCTGTTTAATGAAGGCATCCATAAAGAGTTTAACTTTACTGTATGATGCTGACCCTGAGGTTGCCAGCTCACTCATCTTGGGGTCTATCTTAACCAAGATAGACAGCTGCCTTTCTATTGTCAGAGCACTGTTCACATTTTCCGAGTAGACATATTGCCCTCTGCGCCCATCCATTAAGGATCTCATGGTCCACTTTCTGTTCCAGCTCTTTTGCCACTTCGGTCATCTGCCAAATCTTGTTAGAGGGCCTAAAATATCTAAGACTAGATCTTGGCACGATCGCCAGGATCTATATATGCCCTCCTTGATGTTTGCCGTACCTTCTCATGAAGGATAACAACATTTCATCAATCTCTGGCATTTCCGCCACAGCGTCTGGCACATGTGGCCTGGGGCATTCTGCACATAGTTTGCTCCTGGCCTCTTTTGACAGAGGATTAAAAATCCTCTCATTAATATAATTGGCAATCTTGGTGGGAGGGCTCCCTCTCTGCCGACATGGGAGGCACTCGCCCAGCTCTTCCTCCTCTCTTTGCCTTTTTCTTTTCTTGTTAGCCTTCTGCTTTATAGGAGGGCTTGGGATGATAACTTTCGCTCCTCAGAGATTTCTTCTGACATTTCATCCCACTGCCCATAGTCCAATTCCACAGAAGCAGACTCCTCATCAGTGTAACATCTGCCCCTCCTTCTCAAGACCTCATCTTTTATCACCACTTCTCTTTCTGTGTGGTGTGCCCAGGGGGTTGGAAGGGGTCTGGCTGCTACAGTCTTTTAGGCTTTATTTCTTCCCACTTACCCCAAATGTTTTCTCTCTGGGGGTTCTCCTATCAGGGCTTGCATCCCCTAGAAGAACAAGATCAAGTCCTCCCCCAAGCTTCTGCCTTGGGTCAATGATCCCAGGCATCCACTCAGTACTCTTTGTACTGCTTGTCCCCGGCTGGGCTCTGCCCACCTTCAGCTGGCATGGGGCTCCTCATATTCATCGCTGGAGGTGTGCATCTTGACACTTTGTTGGATCACTATTACAGGAATATTGAGAATTTCCCCATCAGTATGCAGCTCAAATCGGATCTGGGGTGGATCACTCTGTGTAGGTTGGCTTGGGTCTGCACCCGTCTTCTGCACTGTGCACACACACAGTATTTTTATGAGCTGCCGAATCCCTGCTTTCAATGCAGGCAGTTTGTTTTTAGAAATTGTCTTCTTTCAATCCAGGAAATTCGTTTTTAGAAAACATCTTATTAATATGTGCCATCAGGTTGCGCTAGCTCATCTTAAACTGAGCTCGCCTCACCTCGCTGTGGGCTATGATTGGCTGGCTGTGCACTCGCTCAATAATGCAGGGTCTCTGTGGTTCTCAGGAGTGTATATATATTACACGGCCCGCGGTAGCGGCCGTGTAGTTATGGCTTAAGTTGCCCAACTCATAGGAAGACCACTTTATGGTAGGCTTATAAATTCGCTTCGCCAGGACGAATTCTTATCAAAATGTGTTAAGAAAAAAGTATATGGTCCACTCTGAATTTTTTTGGGAGGTTTGGTGAGGTTTCGTCCATGGGCGGCAAAGTTATAGGGGGTCCCAAAAAGTTTTTTTTTCCATAGACTGAATGGACAAAAACTTTGCGCACCCGTACAGCCCAAACTATTGGATGGATTTTCATCAAATTTGCGGCAGAGCGGCAGCTTGGTCCCAAAAGCGTGCTTTTGTAAATTTTGTGGTCAACAGTATGTCTCAAACAATTAGTGATATCTGCCTCCGCTCCGCAGTCCCATTTCCCTGTTCGCTCCACGGTGAAAACTTTGATTGGCCTGGAGTGTGGCGTGATGTCGGTGGACATTGGATGCACCTAGTGGTTGGCTGGAGGGAAGCGTGATGTGCGACATCATTTTGGGTAGCGCCATGTTGTATCTGAGAATAGTGTGGTGCCAAAAGGAGCTGGAAAACATGCTTTGCAGCATCTGGTGGTGGGAAGAAGGGATGGAAAGGGTGGGGGAGTGAAAAGCGGTTCATCTCATTGATTTTTTTAGGTAGAAGAAGATGGTGGTGTGTGAGTGGTATCCACGAGTACTGCAGCAATTTGTGGGTAGTTTCTCTGTGGTGACTGCAGACAGCCTTCGTTATGGAACCAAAGGTCCTGAGGCAAGCACTCTCTGTGATAACTGCTCGCAGGCTCAATTGGGGATGGGGAGTGGATTGCACATGACATGAGCATATTTGTATAGGGTGTACTATTCTGTGTTGTGTGTGGTAAGCCCCTAGCACCTTGAATGCATGGCTGGAGGCATTGCACAGAAAAGTATGCCCAATGGCTGCAAGTAGGTTTCACATTACTGGCTTGTGTGTGTGCTTTGTGAGCAGTGTACACATTGTTAGTTGCATGGGTCTATTGATTGTTAGCACGTCCTACAGTTTTGGGTGCATGGCTGAGGTGATGTAGTCAACAGTCCTGGAGTGTGTCCACTGGGTGAAGTGTTGGAATACTGTGTGTATAGGAGTACATAGGGTTCAAGTGCAATCTTTATATGTGTGGGTTGTGGCCATTGCCTAGAGTACTGAGTACTGTACTGTATTATGATGTATTTGTTGACTGTAGTTAATTGAGTGTTCGGTGCAGGGGCAACGTTCTGAAGATTTTGTGGTTTGCTTGGAAGTAGTACAATACTATGTCAACAGAAGTGGGTAGGGGTGCAGGAGGCTGTGTTATGTTTGTGGAGTCTGCTAACTGGCTAGATGTTTGCAGGCATGGCTGCATTATGTTGTGGGGGTGGGTAGGGCTGCCGGTGGCTGGGTTATGTTTGTGGGTTGTGGTTCCTGGCCACATGTTCGCATGCATGGCTGCATTACGTTGCGGTGTGTGCGGCCAAGGCCTAGCCTCTTGGGCGCATGGCCGAAGGCCATAGGCGTAGGCCAGGCACCCAAGAGGCTAGTCCTTGGCCGCACCCACCGCAACGTAATGCAGCCATGCATGTGGACACTGTGATACTGCTATGTGGATGCGACAAATATGTTTATGAAGTGAATTGCTTTTTTGCTTCAATCCTTTGGGTAACTTGTTATAACCATACGTTGCTGCATCATACAGACTTTTTCCTCTGAATCTCTCTTAGGGTGGTCACTTTTACAGAATGGTTGTGGAGGACACTTCAGGCTTGGCAGAGCACCACAAGTGAGTTGACATGCGTACACTTGCATATGGTGTGGTTCATTGCACTTGTTGCACATTAGGGATCGACATGACACTATTTGCGTTTGCTGTGTTTTTGCCCCTGATCAGACCCTTTGCTTAGGGAGTGTAGTAAGATATTGCGACATGAAAGGATTTCCTTAGAATAACACATTTAAAATGTGGACAATGCACGCAGCGACCCATAAATCGTTGAAGGTGTACTTCACATAAGTATTTAAGAAATGTTTTGTTTATAGAAATGCTTTGGAAAAAAAACCATATCCCATTACAGCAAAAGGAACATTTCACAATGACCTACCATTGCACTACATAATTGGTCATTGAAATATGTTCAGCTACATGCATATGCTGGTATTCTTTTTGCCCCATCCACCATGGAAGGTACATTAGTACTACACACACTACTGTGCGACAAATAAAATAACACTCCACTCTGACAATTACAGTCTTACTTGAAAGACAACATACTGCACTGCCGTTTGTAGTCACTCTGAGTTCACATTTCTTAAGGGACAATGGTCCTTGCTAATTTCCCACAATGGCCCCTATTGATGTTTATCTGCTTCCATTGCAATGCTCTGTTTACACAGAGCAACATTTTGAAATGCTGAAATGCCGCACATCCTCAGAGAGCTGCATGCCGCACATCCTCAGAGAGCTCCCTACCACCTTTCTGCCCTGCCATTCAATTAGCACACAGAATTGTGCGCTTAGGGCACAAAAGGCTTTCATCTGGCAGGGGGTGAAGGCAAATTCGGAATGTTTAGAGATCCGCAGAGAGAGCCAGAAAATCACCAGACAAAACCATCAATGCGGGTACGTCCTGCAAAATACAGAATGGTTGGCCATCTTAATATTACCTTTGTTTTGTGTACTTTTTGAGATGCGCAAAGAACGCGCTCGGCATTGCCATTTTGTGCTAATGTTATGTGTGCATAGCTTCCACTACTTTAAGTCACAGTGTGGCCCTACATCTCAACTCTCACCCCCATAGGTGATATTACTTGCTGACAGTAGTTCCACAAACCGTGTACTACTGCTATTTTCGGAACGTTTGTGCCTAGCGTAGTGCAACACGCCATGTCAGGACCTAGGTCCAGAAAACAGGAAAATAAACACAAGCTAAAACAGACATGTTGCCACAGAGCGTACCCTAAATGTCTTGTTATACACAGTAGTTGATCAGAGAATATTTGACTAATTTATGCACAACACTGTGCACTGTCACCAGTGGTTTTATTTTTCATAGATTGTTCACAAGAAAGTGAAAGCTCACTGAGACGCACACTTCTTTTATTTTGCAGGTAACTTCCAGCACAAAATGCTGTGTGTGCTTTTTTGTACTTATTTTGATGTCTGCCAAAATAGCAAAAGCATTAATTTATGGTCCTTGGTGGTTCGTGTGGAAGAATACACTTTCTTTTTTAAGTTTGGAAAGGTGACAGTTGTCTCTGTGATGTCTTATATCAAAAACGTTTGCATGTTGCTTCTTATTGCCAGAAACGCAAATGGACATATAGGGCCATAGTGGCTGTCCAAGATAACGATGAGTGAAAACACACTGCTTATGCTAATCTTGTAATGATTGTTCTACAATCCGTCTGTTGGCAAGTGGAAGGGGTGACAAGGGCAGTAAGGTATCAGGTATCTGCAAACAAAAAGGAATAACTATGCATTTAAGTAGCCGTTATCAGTGGCAGGGTAAAGGAAAAGTGCTCTGAGGGAAGGATATCACAAAGGGCTCTAGATGGCCAGGCCATGGACCTTAGGGTGAGCTAATGTGTGTTATTGAGTACCATTGGATTTTCTTCCACAGGCTTGCTGTCTGTTTTGAGAGTGCTACTCTCCTTCCACAGCTACACAAATGCAATTCATCTTTCAAACATTGCCAACAGACCCTCCTTTCATGTGTTTGGTTTTCATAACAGATGATAGTGCCCGCGAGTGCCGTCAGACCCATGGCACATTCTCTTTGTGTGTGCCCAAACAAACATACAACAAAAAATATCCTCCTAGGGGACCGCTCCGATTGCAGGACAATGTAGAAACTGTATTTCCAGAACATTGAACAGTATTGGTTTCTTATGTAAGCAGAATAGTGACCTGATCTGATTGTGTTACCGGTGTCGTACATTATGGCTACTGTTTTGAAGGTTTTCTTGCCAAGTGATACATGTCCATGTGTGAAGGTAGTAAGCTTGCATTTATTTTTGGTTTCATCTGCATTGTATCTTAAAAGCTTTACTATTTCGTATTGACTATGTTTGTATATGTGAGGTAGAACAATTATCGGAATTGCCAGAGCTACACAATAGGGTATGTTTTGCACTGTGAACCAGTTGCTGAAATGGAATGGAATCACAGTTAGGTATAGATACATAGCGGAAGCGCTCGTTTGGGACTTCTTCCTGAATGACGTGATTGCAGAGAGTGCATGAATGTTTCCACATGTAGGAAAATTTGAAAGATTTGATTCATTTGTATGTTTTTGCTTTCCGCTAATAAGTACATTAGACATTCTTGTGGATCTTCTTGTCTGTTTAATGTGAATTTCACCGTTCCAGCATCATAGTCCAATTCCTGCCTTATTCCGGAGACCCGGTAACTGTTTTCAGGACTGTTTGCTGCATTTCTGTGAAGGACTACCATTTGTAAACACATCTGGTCTGGGCTATTTAAATACATGTTTCCAACAATTGCTGGCATTTGCAATAGAACACTGATTGCTAAATTTGCACAGCAATTTACACTAGTTGTATTGGAAAATTTGAATGAACCAGCCAGTTTTGTGTCTGAGTAATTTGATGGAAGTGCACGTGGTTTCTTCGAAGATGAAGTTCTCTTTGTGTGTGCAGTTGGGTATGCATTGTTCTTTTCAGTCCAATTGTTTGTGTTTTTTGGTAGTTGATGGAGTATGAGTTGATTTCAATGTGTACGGTGTGTAGAGTGCACGTAGCCTATTGTACTCTACGATGCAAGGAATTTCTGCCCTGACTGCCCTTGCTTCAAAATTGACTAGATATAGACAGTCCACTGTACATAGACGTGACAATGCTACGTAACTCATGCCTTCTTTGAAGATTGTGGTACCATTATCAATAAATGCTTGCTCTAAGGATAGACCTTACGATTTATGAATAGTAACTGCGTATGCTAGCGATAGAGAAAACTGTTCTCTGCGTACATATATGTCTTTGAAAAGAAGGAATTGGGCTGTTGTGCATCCTATCTGTTTAACTTCTGAATGTTTGTCAAAGTGGATGTTGTCAAACTGAATGCTGTTGTCACGTGTGTATGTGTGGAACCCAACAACTGTACCAAGTGCTCCATTTACTAAACCTTGCTCTACATCAGGGTTATGTTTCAGCATTACTCTACAGTTTAAACACATTGTTAAAATTATCTCCAAACCAGCTGTGTTGACAAAGAGTTTTCTATGGTATTAAGTCATGCTATGGCTTGTTGACACATAGGCACTGTCATACCGTGTACGTCCTGTTTGTCTGTGGAGTAAATTTGAACCAGTGGTTGCATTTCTTTTTTCAGCATAGTTTAATTGAATGCTGTACAGCTGGCTAGTGTTGGCATTAAGGCCATACAGTTGACATTTGTGTGTGCTATTTGTTACATGACATCCGTAGCAGATTTGTTATGGCCGTACAGATCATGGATGTGTGTGGTATTCAGAGTAGGTGAGGTCTGCAGACTGACACATGCTTTCGGTTACTTCTCTGTATTGGACATGTTGCCAGAGATTTGCATTCCTTATGCTTCCAAGAGTGTTACGGCACAGTTTGTGCCCTAAGGTTTTAAAGATGGGTACATCTTTAACTGGTGGTAATTGAAGGAGATCTCTAAAACCAATAACATGTTTTACTCCAAAGAGGACTTCGTAGACTGTTTTGAGGACCTCTTGCAACCTGAGGTGAATCCAAGCTAACATTGCATTGGAGACCATGCTCATCTCATCTATTAGCACTATTTTCATTTGTTTCAACACTCTGCGTAGCTCCATAACACATTCTGTTGACAGTTTGTAGTTATCTAATTTGTTTTGGTGTTCCACTGGAAGGAGTAGCAATCGGTGTAAAGTGACACCACCTATGTTATATGCAGCTAAAGCTGTGGGGGGCGGCTACAGCAGCTGAAAGCTTGTTGTTTGTTAATTGTTGGAGGAATGTACTGATGTTTTTTATTAAGAATGTGTTGCCTGAACCAGCTTGATCACTAACATATAGCAGTACAGGTTTGTAGTCTTCACAGGTACAAGTTTTAGTTTCATGCTGTAGACCTTGTTCAATTTCTTTACTTACTTCTAGGAAAATGGTACCCTGCTCATTGTTTAGTTGTGATTCAGTTCAGCAAAGTCTTCTGCAGATTGCTCATACTGACACATGGGGCCTCATTACGAGTCAGGAGATAAGGGGTTGTCGGCGCCGTAAACGGCGCCGACCCTTAACGCCTGATTCCGAGGTCCCTTTGCGCCATGGTGAGTTTAACGCCTGCTTTTTGCAGGCGTTAAAATCCATGGCGCTAAGGGACCATGGTGCTAATTACGCCACCGTAATTTACGGTGGCGTAATTAGCGCCTTCCCCACTCCCATTAAGCCCTATGGGGCAAAAATGGGAATGGGGAAGGGTAAATGGGAAATGGGGATTTACCGCCCCACTCACCTTGGAATGGGGCGGTAAATCCGCCATCCACCATGGTGTAAACGCAGTTTACACCATGGTGGTAAGGGTACGACCCAGGCGGTAACTTCACGCCTGGGTCGTAATGAGGCCCATGGTGTTCTTTACTTCTGTCATGGCTAATTCTGCCTCATTTGCTATGAGTGGCTGTCCAAGTGGTTAATGGCTTCCTGTGACAGAAAGTTCACTGCTCTCAGGAGTGTCTTCATTTAGTTGTGCTTGAAGTTCTTCTTCTTGTTGGTGTTCATTGTCTAATATGGTACTCTAACGCGTAAACTTTATATCTATTACTGTACTTTCACTTGCTTTGAAAGTTTCTCCATAGGTGGCATGGGTGTCTAATACATCTTCTTTTCTCCATGGTGTAGAAAGTTGCAGGAGGGCCATGTAGGACAGTTCTTTGTGCTGAGGAGTTTTCAATGACAGCTTCAAATGATTAATCAGGCTGTGTTTGGTAAATTTTACCATGCTGCCTTCACAACTTTTGAATCTGTATTTACCTTTTTCTCAACTGGTTTAATGTTATTTTTGTATGAGAAGTTTTGGGCTATGTGGTAAAGGTGCATGGTTTCCTTAGCAGCACTCCTGTTTAGGTAGTATGTTTCCAATAAGTTGTTTCGGATCAAACAAAAGAATTTTGCTACGAGACATCCAGAGGACCAAAGAGAAAAGAGAAATGATAGCCCATTTTACAAAGAAAAAATGTTGCAAAAAATCAAGTATTTGATTAAAAAATGTCAACAATAAAAATAATTTTAAAAAAAAGTTGTTTTTCAAAATGTCCTGGCTCTTGGGATCGTTTTTGGCTATTGTTTCTATGTGTTCATACGATTTCAGACCTCTTCCTCTGGATGCAGCAGGACCAAAGCTTAGCCACACTATGTTTTCAGATTTCCCATACAAGGTGGTGCCTGTCAAACAGACTATGGCTTCGCAGTAGCCACATTGTCTATGGGACAGCATTTTTATGCAAAATCTGTACAATTTCTGTACAATTTCTGTGACAGTGTTTTGTCCGATGATATGTCAACCGACAGGTGTTTGAGCTCTGTTTTCTCTGCTTTGGTAAAGTAGGCTGTTACATATTGTGTACTACACATCTACACTTGCATTCCATAGGAGGGCAATGATTGCATTGTAATCATTGATGTACTTTGATGCTTCGGTTCTTTTTATGCAGTATGTTTTCTTAGGAGATTTCTCTTTCACACTGTGTCTGAGGATATAAAGCTGTTTACTTGCCCTGTTGCGCATACTGGTCTGAGGAAACCAAAGCAGCATTTGGTGTAGCATTTGCCTTTGTTTTCATATTTCCGCCGACAATACTTGTCACACTTGTGTCTTTGAAACTGAAAAATGTGTGCATGTAAGTCACTAGGTGTACTTTCTGAAGGGATTTCACAAGTGACATATTTGTGAATGAACTGCAAAACAGTTGCATCACTGTCCTGACCACAGTTAGGAGCATTTGTAATCCACAAAAGCATGTGGATGTGTGGTGCTGCAAATAAAGTGCAGCATGACAAAGAAGCGCTGATGCAAGTACCTTAATACATTTATAGGATCAAGAGAGCACAGTTCTCCTGCTGTTTTAATGTCTATACCTTTTTCGTTTTTGTTTGCTATGCATAGGAAAGTGTTCAAGTCTTCCCATGCATAAATTCTACACAACTTAAAGTGACAAACTATGAGGGTGGGCTAAGGTTGTGAAGCATACACCGTACATTTGCGTGCCGTTAAAACCAGTATTCTTTCGTACCACGCATGTTTGCCAAGAGATTTGTGATACTTGACTGTAAAACTGTCTTTGTCTTGCACCTTTTGAAGAAGCTGTGTAGCGCACATGTTTTGAAAATGGGAACCTCTTTTCAATGTGTGTGCAACTCCATAACATAGTGTTGCTATTCACTTTGAACGAGGAGGTGGAATATGTATTCCACGTTTTGCCTAAATCTTGGGTCTTCAGAATACATTTGTAAAGAGTGGTATTCTGATGCCAAGATTTGTGTGCATCTTTCCAGTCGGGAAGAGTAGAGGAAAGGCTTGTGCTTCTACACTTTTTTCCCATATACAGATTGGCGATCCTTTGCGTTGCCGCATTTGATATGCTTCCAGTGCATTATCTATGGTGTCTTTGAGTCCAGTGGGTGAATTGTAAAGTGATATAAAATATTGGAGGCTGCATTAGGATCTAGAAGTTCAAATTTGCCAGTTGTTAAGGAGTCCTGAATTATGTCGGTGTTTTCTCTCAGGTTCTCTTCAACATTTATTTTTTTGTAGTATTCCTTGTTCTCTTTAAGATACTGCAAGGCTTCCCTAACTATGGTTAAGCCCGCTAGTTACTGCCAAATTTCTTTGTCTTTTGTAGGTACACCATTTAACAGGATAATCAAAGATTGTTCTATTGCCCTTTGCACTCGTAGAATGTCTACATTTTCTTTGAGATCTAATTGGTAAATAAACTACTTTCCCTCGAATGCCTCTTAGTAATTCAGTGGGAGGCAATTTTGCAGTTTTTGGTTGAAGTTACATCATTGCTTGCAATGGGTGTACTGTTTGGATTACAATGCATTCATACAAATGAAGCTGTTGGAGTGTGTTTGGCAGTGGGAATATTTACAAATTATTACTGATAGCCCATGAAGGCATTTGGAAATTGTCAAGTTTTGAAGTGCACTATGTGCACAGTATGGAGGTGTTAGTCATTTTGTATGTGTTTTCATTTCGTAGGTAGAGAGCTATTTGAAACCATTGGGATTCGTCACTGTCTTCTATTTTCTGCATTACATCTATAGTTTTTGTGCTCTTTGTATAGAAGGTTCTGTGACAACACACACCTACTTGGTTTGGCGCTTCAGCAGATGTGCTTTCAAACTTTTGTATTTCTTTTTTGTATGTGTGAAACAGAACACTGTCTCAGTAAGAGGTGAAACTCCACCATAGTATTGCACTTACTTTGTTGGCTGCCGAGAGTAGGCTTATTCTAGGTTGTATTTTCAAGTTGACACGCCACTGGCTTTCGGGACAGAGGTGGTTACTGCAGCTGTGAAAGAAGATAGTGAGAAAATATGTTTGTGAATGGCATACTGATTGCATTTGAAGAATACATTACTTAAAAGGATATGGGGGTGTGTTGGCAGGAACACTTAGTGTGTGTGTGTAATTGGATGGCTTTGTATATGAATGGGGACTTGGGAGGATCAGCATTGTTGGTAAGGGGGTAAGTGGTTTATTTGTAAGTGTGCCTGCCGTATGATGTGCACTTTCGCAAGTGTGTGTATTGGTGTAGGACTATTTAGATTGCAAATGGATTAGTCCTACATGTAGAAGGGTGAGAAAAAGGTTTGGAAAGATGTACAGCTTGGAAAGGTAAATGTTTTCGTGTGTTCAATTCCATTAACTTTTCTGCAGATATATGCTTCCTGAATGATTAGAGAAATCATTTAAGTTGTTGGATTTCTTTATTCACAATTATCAATGATTCTGTTGTCAATGCACACATACATTCTTTTGCCTTATTAAGTAATGGTGTGTTCTGTGAAGTGTGTAAGGTGAGTGGCCGGCATCCTGTTGTCATGCAAGCAATGTATGTACTTGGTTTAGGTTAGTAGGATACATTTACTGATCCTTTTCTGTCCCAATTTACATTTTTTTATTGCAGGTGTGTTAGTGCAGGAGAAAGTCGTACAATTGACAGAAGGAACTGAGAGAGTAACCGTTTGGATATTACAATGGCTGATATAGGCAAACTAAAACTTTGAAAACACATACCGTTGCCGGTGACATTTGATGGTAGGTGATGTTAGAATTGACAGTATGCTTTTTGAGTACGTTACTGAGGTTTAGCGGCAGGTACCCTGTTCAGAGGTATGTATAACACAGTTACAAAAAGTACTGTATAAAAAATATTGATACCTACACTTTGTGGTGATGAGTGGTGATGTGGATGAATCTGGATGCAGAACTCTTGGATAGTTTTACAGTACTTTCTAGTGGAGGTGCTTTTCAATGACAGGAGACTTGTACTCTGAGTGCTAAACGGCACCTGTGAAGTGTTGCACAGAGATGACATTGTTAGATGGAGAGGTCTTGGATGTTATTGGTGGATGCATGTGTGACTGTTTAACAGTACCCAATGAGGGAGTGCTGGAAAAAGAGTAGTGGAAATAGAAGAAGGACTGCCCCTGATTTATTGGGGTACAGCCCTTGCAGTAGTTGGAAAAGTGCACTTACCACGCCCTGCCCTTCTCAGCATGCCTGGAACGGAAATGAGACTGTGGGGATTATCCAATCAGATGTTGAGGGTGTGATTAACAGGAAGGGACGGTAATACTTTTTTTCATTGGTCTGTGTAGTGAGGATGACAGATATGGAGAGAGTCACAGTGTTGATCATGGGTGATTCCTTTGTGGATGATCTGCAGAGGTATGCCCAGGGAAGAGGCATTGATGGCAATTTTGATTTTGAAGGAGTGGAGGATTTGCGGCGCAGTGTGCCTGTGCGCAGTTTCCACACTGTAGTTGCATTTTGCAGACATGTGGCCACTGTCACTACTGTTGATGTTGTAGTGGTGCACTATGGAGATGTGTATTTTGGTTACATCAGTTGTCGATGTTTCGTTCGGGAACTGAAGAACTTGATAAAAGCAGTGATGCAGATTTTTCCCACCGCCAAGGTGGTTTTCTCATGCATACCACCTAGAAGAGTATGGAACTATCCCAATGTACTTTGTCCCCAGCCAGAGGTTGGAAGGTGTCTTGTAAACAGAGGCATGTCTCAAATTTTGTACACTGCTGCGATGTTCTCCTGTGACAATGACATCCTTCATTCTCGTAATGTGCACTTTTTCAGTGCAGATGGCATTTCTTTGTCCACCATTGGAAATGCTATTTTGTTTTACAATCTGAAGGATGCTTTGAAGAGGTTCATGTAAGAATGTAAGGAGGATAAGAAAAGAGAAACCCACATAAAAACAAAAGAAAAGGAGTTTGTTACAAGCAACTACAAAAAAAAGGATCTTTTCAGAGCCACTGCTAAAGAGGAAATCCCCTACCCTGGTTGGAATTAGTTCCCCCACCCCTGTACAAAGCATAATATGTCCGCAGACACAGCAGTAGTTTGAGGATTGCACATGCCACATCCAGGGCTTTTGCGGATGTCAGGCATGGAAATGGGACTGTCTAGGTTAGGGGATTGGTCAATAAGGTTTCTGGGTGTGGTGTGGTGTGTAGGGAGAGATTCTGGCAAAAGGACTGTTAGCAGAGAGGAGGGCAGATGCCTATGGTTATGGCTGTGTCGTTCAGGAGGCAGAGTGTAAGGATTTTTGGAGACGCCTGCATACATTGGTTGGCAGTGCTTGCAGAACAGTGGCTGCACATCTTGGATGCCCACTGATATGGAGTATGTGGAAAAAAGTGTCTGAATGTGGTTCCTCTTTGTGCTACTTTGGTGATGCTCCATCATCCAGACATTGTTATTATTCTTTGTGGCAGAAACAGTTTAGGACATGTTACTGGAATGTATCTGCAGTTTGTGATGAAGGAGGCACTTGGGCAAGTCATGGACATGTTTCCAAACTCCTGAGTACTTTTTCGTTGCTTTGCGCACAGACAGATGTGGCTGCATTCTTCTTCATTTAGTCTGCAAATGGAGAAAGCGAGGCGCAATGTCAACAAGGCTGTTTGCGCCTTTTGACAGATGTTGGCATGCCCTTCTTCCACACTGAAAATATTGCGTTTCGTCACAAGAGCATTTTCGGTACAGATGGCGTCCAATTTACCGATGCTGGCAATCAGCTTTTTCTGCGAAATATCCAAAATACATTGCAGCCCTTTTTGCAAGTAAAGCAAGCATTTTTCTAGTAGGTGTTGGCCATTTGAACCCTTCCAAAAATAAACAAACACCACAAAAAAGCTATTTTCTGAGCTGGCACTTTCTCCCGCAAACGAGTGCAATATATGCTGCACGGTGGCCTGCATCCATTTATTGGCAATTCTAGTTTTGAGCTCTGAAAGGTGGCTCTGAAAAGAGCCAGTTTTAACTCCTTTTTTTATTTTTGGTTGTTTTGTATTTTTCTTGTTCTTGTAAAACACGACACAGAAGGAAAGGAAGGGAAGGGAGGTTAGGGAAAGGCCACCAACCACAGGGATCAGAAAGGACAAGTGGAGAGAGCAAGATGTTGGGTGGCCCTTACTTAGGAAGGGGGCAGTCTTTCTCATGCTCCCGGACCAAAGCCTCGAAAGCACTTTGAAGTTGTTTCCCCCTGCAGAGAACCGTGTTACCCTACATACACAATACAGTGACCTTTGAGAGGAAAGGGTGTGCCGCGGGATGTATGGCCTGCGAGGCTGGTTTAGGAATCTGCCGCCCCACAGGAGTGTCCCTAATGATGGCCGGAGCAGATGCAGAGGATGGTGTAGAGGAAATTACCCTACTGCCTTGTTCGAAGGGGCATAACCTCCGAACTGCTGCCTTGTGGTTCAAATTGAGGTGTCACCGCTTGGAGGTGATGACGTATCTGTATAAGTCAGGTTTTCTGTGACTGAATACTATGTTGCACTCAGTGCATCACACCTGGTTCGCACAAGATTTTGGCACGTCTCCTACGGTGGTAAATAGTTTCCATACTCAGGACTCATGCTGGCTGCAGGCAATGGGGGATTGCTTTAATTCATCCTCCTTCTCCTTTTGATCCCTAGCTACATCACTACACCTATTCCCTTGTCCAGACCCTTCGGAAGGTGGTGGTGGTTGTGAGGGTGATGGTGCTGCAGACATAGAGGCAGTAGCAGCAGCAATGGTTTCAATTAGTTGCAAAAGTAATATAGCACAGCAGAATTGATCAGAAAGCAATTCCAGCACGAAGCAATGTAGACCACTGCTCTGTTCTGGAAAGTCAAAAACAGAAAGCGGAGCAGCTCTAGGGTGTGACCTTTTATATGGCTGCTTTGGAGCACTTGGAACCGGAAAGTGGGCACAAATTGTTCCAAAAAATAGGTCAATTTACAGTGCACAGTGTGGGACATTTGTAAGGGTGTATATTCACAGCAACACTTCTTACATTGCACATAACAGTACTTTTCCAATGTCCTGGGGCCCAGATCGTGTCTGGGAAATAAGCGCCCACGCACAGCATGGGTGTAGTCACATGGTGACATCGCGAATGTGCTCGAATGGGACGTCTATCGGCAGGAAGCGTATTTTACAGAATACTTTGTGCACATGTGCATAGGTGTCCTACAGACTGGGTCGGGATCCCCAGACTAAATAAAAGTGCAACACACATGCAGCAACAATTTTTGAACAAGCTGGGTGTTTGTAGACTACAGCAAGTGCAATGTTCATGTGCACAGCTGTCCGTAGGATGTGGGTGGGCGGCTCGAAATATTGAAAGTATGTCACAAGTTTTTTCCAAACATGCTGCAGAAGGGCAGTGTTACCAGGCCACAGAGGATGAGATACGCATGCGCATCGTTGTGAACCGGACAGATGTGCGCTTCCACAACTAATTAAAGGTGTATCACAAGATGCAGACATTTGGGCAGCAATGGCGTCCTACAGATATGTAGGACACATCCATTTTGCTTAACTGCGCCCATCCCGGACAGTACTGTGCGCGGTATTACCCAAATTGTTCGTTTACAATTGTTCGAATGAACAATTGACCGAATTTAAAGGGTCACAATTGACCTTTTCACAATTGACCGAATATATATATATATATATATATATATATATATATATATATATATATATATTACATGGCCACGGCAGTGGCCATGTAGTTATGGTTAAGTTGCTGTTTCCATAGGAAGAGCACTTTTTGGGCGGCTTATAACTTCGCTCTCCCTGGACGAATCCTCACCAAACTTTGCAAATAAAGTATTTGGGTCACTCTGAATATCTTTGCAAAGTTTGGTGAAGATTTGTCTAGGGGGGGCAAAGTTATAGGGGGGGTCCCAAAACTTTTTTTTCCCCATAGACTGAATGGGAAAAAAACTTTGCTTGCGCCTACAGCCCAAACCGCTGGACGGATTTACACCAAATTTGCAGAAGGAGCGGCGGCTTGGTCCCGAAAGCGTGCTTTGCTTTATTTGGTGTAAATCCGTCCAGTAGTTTTTAAAAAAATGACAAAAATGTAAGTGAAAAAAATTAGTGATATCTGTGTTCGCTTCGCGGACACACTTCCCTGTTCGCTCCGCGGACAGGACGGTGATTGGGCAAGCAGCTTGTGTGATGTCCACGGACATCTGACGTGCTCTCTCATTGGATGCGTGAAAGCGTGCAGTGCGTCTGGCTTCAGAGACGCCCGCCATCTTTGTTCCTCGCATGAGAGGCTTTGTATCCCGCCTGCACAGTAAGTCCCCCACCCCTGCTCATGCCTGTGTCTGTCTCCTGTTCCTTCCACCCCTCGCTCATGTCCGTGTGTCTTTCTCCCTCCCGCCCACACCCCGCTGATGTCCATGTGTCTTTCTCCCTCCCGCCCAGCCCCCGCTCATGCCCCGCTCGTCTCTCCCACCTGCCCACCCCCCGCTCATGCCCCGTGTGTCTCTCCCACGCCCCTTGTGTCTCTCCCACCCCCCCGCTCATGTCCGTGTGTCTCTCCCCACCCGCCGCCCACCCCCCGCTCATGTCCGTGTGTCTCTCCCCACCCGCTGCCCACCCCCTGCTCATGTCCTTGTGTCTCTCCACACCTGCCGCCCACCCCCGCTCATGTCCGTGTGTCTCTCCCCACCCGCCGCCCACCCCCCGCTCATGTCCGTGTGTCTCTCCCCACTCACCGCACACCCCCGCTCATGTCCGTGTGTCTCTCCGCACCCACCCACCCCCCGCTCATGTTCGTGTGTCTCTCTCCCTCCCCCCACCCCCACTCATGTCCCATGTGTCGCTCCCAATCCCACCCACCCCCCACTCATGCCCTGTGTGTCTCTCTCCCTCCCCCCACCCCCGCTCATGCCCCGTGTGTCTCTCCGCCTCCCGCCCACACCCCGCTCATGCCCCGTGTGTCTCTCCCCCTCCCACCCATGCCCCGTATGTCTCTCTCCCTCCCCACCACCCCCGCTCATGCCCCGTGTGTCTCTCTCTCTCCCCTCCACCCCGCTCATGCCCCGTGTCTCTCTCCCCTTCCCCCTACCCTCCGCACATGCCTTGTGTGTCTCTCTCCCTACCCCCCACCCCCGCTCTTGCCCCGTGTGTCTGTCTCCCTCCCCCCCACCCCCGCTCTTGCCCCGTGTGTCTTTCCCCCTCCCGCCCACCCCCGCTCTTGCCCCGTGTCTCTTTCCTCCTCCCACCCACCCTCGCTATTGCCCCATGTCTCTTTCCCCCTCCCACCCACCCACGCTCTTGCCCCGTGTCTCGTTCCCCCTCCCGCCCACCCCCATTCTTGCCCCGTGTCTCTTGCCCCCTCCCACCCACCCCCGCTCTTGCCCCATGTCTTTCCCCCTCCTGCACACCCCCGCTCATGCCCCGTGTATTTCCCCCTCCTGCCCACCCCCGCTCATGCCCTGTGTGTCTCTCCCCCTCCCGCCCACCCCCCGCTCATGTCCCATGTGTCTCTCCCCCTCCTGCTCATGCCCTGTGTGTCTCTCTCCCTCCCCCCCACCCCCGCTCATGCCCCGTGTGACTCTCTCCCTCCCCCCACCCCCCGCTCATGCCCCATGTGTCTGTCTCCCCTTCCCCCCACCCACCGCTCATCCCCTGTGTGTCTCTCTCCCCTTACCCCCACGCCCCGCTCATGCCCCGTGTGTGTCTCTCCCCTTCCCCCCACCCCCTGCTCATGCCCCGTGTGTCTCTCTCCCTCCCGCCCACCCCCGTTCATGCCCCGTGTGTCTCTCTCCCTCCCGCCCACCCCCCGCTCATGCCCTGTGTGTCTCTCTCCCTCCCACCCACCCCCCGCTCGTGCCCCGTGTCTTCTGTTCCCCCGCTCATGCCTCGTGTCTGTCTCCTGTTCTCCCCACCCCCCGCTCATGCCCCGTATCTGTCTCCTGTTTCCCTCATGTGCCGTGTCTGTCTCCAGTTGCCCCCCACACCCACCGCTCATGCCCCGTGTCTGTCTCCTGTTCTCGCCACCCCCCGCTCATGCCCCGTGTCTGTGTCCTGTTCCCCCCACCCCCCGCTCATGCCCCATGTCTGTCTCCTGTTCTCCCCACCCCCCGCTCATGCCCCGTGTCTGTGTCCTGTTCCCCCCACCCCCCTGCTCATGCCCCGTATCTGTCTTCTGTTCTCCCCACCCCCCGCTCATGCCCCGTATCTGTCTCCTGCTCCCCTCATGTGCCGTGTCTGTCTCCTGTTGCCTCCCACACCCACCGCTCATGCCCCGTGTCTGTCTCCTGTTCTCCCCACCCCCCGCTCATGCCCCGTGTCTGTGTCCTGTTCCCCCCACCTCCTGCTCATGCCCCGTGTCTATCTCCTGTTGCCCCCCACACCCCTGCTCATGCCCCGTGTCTGTCTCCTGTTCCCCCCACCCGCTCATGCCCCGTGTCTGTCTCCTGTTGTCCCCCTCATGCCCCGTGTCTGTCTCCTGTTCCCCCCACCCGCTCATGTCCCTTTTGTCTCTCCCCCTCCTGCCCACCCCGGCTCATGTCCCGTGTGTCTCTCCCCCTCCCGCTCATGCCCCGTGTGTCTCTCTCCCTGCCCCCACCCCCCGCTCATGCCCCGTGTGTCTCTCTCCCCTTCCCCCACCCCCGCTCATGCCCCGTGTGTCTCTCTCCCCTTCCCCCCACCCCCGCTCATGCCCCGTGTGTGTCTCTCCCCTTCCCCCACCCCTCGCTCATGCCCCGTGTGTCTCTCTCCCTCCCCCCACCCCCGCTCATGCCCCGTGTGTCTCTCTCCCTCCCGCCCACCCCCCGCTCATGCCCCATGTGTCTCTCTCCCTCCCGCCCACCCCCCGCTCATGCCCCGTGTGTCTCTCTCCCTCCCGCCCACCCCCCGCTCATGCCCTGTGTGTGTCTCTCCCTCCCGCCCACCCCCACTCATGCCCCGTGTGTCTCTCTCCCTCCCTGCACCCCCTGCTCATGCCCCGTGTGTCCCTCTCCCTACCCCCACCCCCGCTCATGCCCCGTGTGTCTCTCTCCCCTTCCCCCCACCCCCCGCTCATGCCCCGTGTCTGTCTTCTGTTCCCCCCGCTCATGCCCCGTGTCTGTCTCCTGTTCTCCCCACCCCCCGCTCATGCCCCGTATCTGTCTCCTGTTCCGCTCATGCGCCGTGTCTGTCTCCTGTTGCCCCCCACACCCCCCGCTCATGCCCCGTGTCTGTCTCCTGTTCTCCCCATCCCCCGCTCATGCCCCGTGTTTGTGTCCTGTTCCCCCCACCCCCTGATCATGCCCCGTGTCTATCTCCTGTTGCCCCCCACACCCTCTCATGCCCCGTGTCTGTCTCCTGTACCCCCCAACCCCTGCTCATGCCCCGTGTCTCTCTCCTGTTGCCCCCCACTCCCCCGCTCTCTCTCCTGTTGCCCCCCACCCCCTGCTCATGCCCGTGTCTGTCTCCTGTTGCCCCCACCCATGCCCCGTGTCTGTCTCCTTTACCCCCCACTCCGCGCTCATGCCCCGTGTCTGTCTCCTGTTGCCCCCCACCCCCCTGCTCATGCCCCGTGTCTGTCTCCTGTTGCCCCCCACTGCCCCGCTCATGCCCCGTGTCTGTCTCCTGTTCTACCCACCCCCGCTCATGCCCCGTATCTGTCTCCTGTTCCCCCCATCCCCCACTCATGCCCCGTGTCTGTCTCCTGTTCTCCCAACCCCCCCGCTCATGCCCTGTGTCTGTCTCCTGTTCTCCCAACCCCCCGCTCATGCCCCGTGTCTCTCTCCTGTCCCCCACCCCCTGCTCATGCCCTGTGTTTCCCTTGTGTTACCCCCCACCTCCCCCGCTCATGCCCCGTGTCTCCCTCATGTTCCTCCCCACCCCCCGCTCATACCCTGTGTCTCCCTCATGTTCCTCCCCACCCGCTGCTCATGCCCCGTGTCTCTCTCGTGTTCCCCCCACCACCGCTCATGCCCCGTGTCTGTCTCCTGTTCCTCCCACCCCCCGCTCATGCCCCGTGACTGTCTCCTGTTGTCCCCCACCCTCCGCTCATGCCCCGTGTCTGTTCTCCCCACCCCCCGCTCATGCCCCGTGTCTGTCTCCTGTTCCCCCCACCCCCGCTCATGCCCCGTGTCTGTCTCCTGTTCCCCCCACCCCCCGCTCATGCCCCGTGTCTGCCTCCTGTTCTCCCCACCCCCCGCTCATGCCCCGTGTCTGCCTCCTGTTCTCCCCACCCCCCGCTCATGCTCCGTGTCTGTCTCCTGTACCCCCCACCCCCTGCTCATGCCCCGTCTCTGTCTCCTGTTGCCCCGACCCCCTGCTCATGCCCCGTGTCTGTCTCCTGCTGCCCCCCACCCCCGCTCATGTCCCGTGTCTGTCTCCTGTTGCCCCCCACCCCCGCTCATGCCCCATGTCTGTCTCTGTTGTTGCCCCCACCCCCCGCTCATGCCCCGTGTCTGTCTCCTGTTCCCCCCAACCCCCGCGTCTCTCTCCTGTTGCCCCCCACCCCCGCTCATGCCCCGTGTCTGTCTCCTGTACCCCCCACCCCCCGCTCATGCCCCGTGTCTGTCTCCTGTACCCCCCTACCCCCGCTCATGCCCCGTGTCTGTCTCCTGTTCCCCCCACCCCCGCTCATGCCCCGTGTCTGTCTCCTGTTGCCCCCCACCCCCCGCTCATGCCCCGTGTCTGCCTCCTGTTCTCCCCACCCCCCGCTCATGCCCCGTGTCTGCCTCCTGTTCTCCCCACCCCCGCTCATGGTCCGTGTCTGTCTCCTGTACCCCCCACCCCCTGCTCCTGCCCTGTCTCTGTCTCCTGTTGCCCCCACCCCCTGCTCATGCCCCGTGTCTGTCTCCTGTTGCCCCCAACCCCCCCGCTCATGCCCCGTGTCTGTCTCCTGTTCCCCCCAAACCCCGCTAATGCCCCGTGTCTCTCTCCTGTTGCCCCCCACCCCCGGCTCATGCCCCGTGTCTGTCTCCTGTACCCCCCCTCCCCCCACTCATGCCCCGTGTCTGTCTCCTGTACCCCCCCACCCCCCGCTCATGCCCTGTGTCTGTCTCCTGTTGCCCCCCGCTCATGCCCCGTGTCTGTCTCCTGTTCCCCCACCCGCTCATGTCCCGTGTCTCTCTCCTGTTGCCCCCCATCCCCTGCTCATGCCCCGTGTCTGTCTCCTGTACCCCCCCACCCCCCGCTCATGCCCCGTGTCTCTCTCCTGTTGCCCCCCACCCCCTGCTCATGCCCCGTGTCTGTCTCCTGTACCCCCCCGCCCCCCGCTCATGCCCGTGTCTCTCTCCTGTTGCCCCCCACTCCCCTGCTCTCTCTCCTGTTGCCCCCCAGTCCCCTGCTCATTCCCCGTGTCTGTCTTCTGTTTCCCCTGCTCATGCCCCGTGTCTGTCTCCTGTTCCCCCCACCCCCCGCTCATGCCCCGTGTCTGTCTCCTGTTGCCCCCACCCATGCCCCGTGTCTGTCTCCTGTACCCCCTACTCTGTGCTCATGCCCCGTGTCTCTCTCCTGTTGCCCCCCACCCCCCGCTCATGCCCCGTGTCTGTCTCCTGTTGCCCCCACCCCCCTGCTCATGCCCTGTGTCTGTCTCCTGTTCTTCCCACCCCCGCTCATGCCCCGTATCTGTCTCCTGTTCCCCGCATCCCCCGCTCATGCCCCGTGTCTGTCTCCTTTTCTCCCCATCCCCCGCTCATGCCCCGTGTCTGTCTCCTGTTGGCCCCACCCCCCGCTCATGCCCTGTGTCTGTCTCCTGGTGCCCCCCACCCCCCACTCATGCCCTGTGTCTCCCTCATGTTCCCTCACCCCCCGCTCATGCCCCGTGTTTCCCTCGTGTTACCCCCAACCTCCCCCGCTCATGCCCCGTGTCTCCCTCGTGTTCCCCCCACCCCCCGCTCATGCCCCTTGTCTCTCTCCTTTCCACCCCACCCCCACTCATGTCCTGTGTGTGCCCTGTACCCCCCCGCTCATGCCCCTCGTCTCCCTCGTGTTCCTCCAGACCCCCCGCTCATACCCCGTGTCTCTCTCGTATTCCCCCTTCCACCGCTCATGCCCCATGTTTCCTTCCTTTCCACCCCACCCCCTGCTAATGCCCCGTTTGTACCCTGTTCTCTCTCACCCCGCTCATGCCCATGTGTCTCCCCTGTTCCCCCCCACCCCCCGCTCATGCCCTGTTGTGTTCTTTATACACCCCGCCTTCCCTTTCCATGGTGGCCATCTTTTTGTTTTTTTTACCACCCGGCGTTGCCACTTTGAGGACATAAGATGTTAGTGGTCTTCATCTATTGAAAATGATGTTATGGTGACGTTGTACTAATAAAATCCTTTAAAATGTAGTTTTAAAAAAATGTTACAGGGACGTTATGGTTAAGTTGCGCTACTAAAAACCTATGAAATTCAGTGAAAAAACTTTGTCAAAGGGACGTTATGGTTCCAAGTAAAACCGAAAAACCCTTGTAATTCGCCAATTATGGTAAGCTATGCAACCATAACTCCCGCCACCACCGTGCACTGCTAAGACTAACAACCAGGACATCAAAGATTACATCACAAATGTCATTGATAACATCACTGATGACATCACATATCTGGCTCAAACTTTTTTCTTTTGCTGACATATCGAGGCCACATGGTTTTCTTCAGTAACAGTCAGAAACAAAAAATGTTATTTTATTTGTAGACGTATCCTTCAAGTAGGTTCTTACAGTAATTCCCTTAGAGTCCAGTCACATCATATGAAACATATACATATGGGAAGACACAAGCTTGAAAGACGGCAATCCTTTTTGTGCATAAAGATAATCAATAGACTTATGAGCACTTTCTGATAGTTCTGTTTTTTTTTTATGGCTGTACTTTCCCTGTGGGTCCAATCACATCAAGTGATACATATACATAGGGTAAATAGCAGCTTTGAAACAGAGCAATCATTTATTTGCATGAAAATAATCAGTTAAGTTATGAATTGTTTCTGCTACTACTTGTGCTTTTTTGCTAACTTCACTTTCCCTGTATATACCCATATTGGTGTGTGTTCTTGTGTCTTTGTGTTTTGTCTATAGTAATGCAATTATGTAATACATGTGTTTTATTAGCTACGTATTACATATTTCACAGTACACAAAAATCTATTAAGAAAACAATTTTCATTTAATTATTCAACATATTAACATTATGAATATTATACCTTCATCTTGTACGCTGCACACAATGTTAAGTTTCTGTATGAGTAGCTTAGTATACTAGATAGAACCCCATAATAGAATGCTATTCATATCAATGCATCGTTCAATGCACTAATTAGGGTATGATATTTATTGCAATGATCCTTGACACTTGTTTCGCAACATTATAATAAGAATCCCTTGTACACATATTTCATGAAAAGTACATACACATGTGATGTCATCAGTGATGTCATCAATGACATTTGTGATGTCATCTTTGATGTCCTGGGTGTTAGTCTTAGCAGTGCACGGTGGTGGCGCGAGTTATGGTTGCTTAGCTTACCATAACTGGTGAATTTCAAGGGTTTTTCGGTTTTACTTGGAACCATAACGTCCCTTTGACAAAGTTTTTTCACTAAATTTCATAGGTTTTTAGTAGCGCAACTTAACCATAACGTCCCTTTAACAAAGTTGTTTCACTGAATATATATATATATATATACATATATATATATATATATATATTATTTACAGTTATCATTTCACTATTCAACATGGCAAGTTTATGAATATTGCACCTCCATCATGTATGCTGCACACAATGCCTATGTTTCTACATGAGTACCTTAGTATACTGGATGGACGAATTAGCACTTGATATTTATTCCAATAATCCTTGACACTTTTTAAATTAAAATTACAATAAGAAACCCTTGTACAGACTTTTCATGAAAGATAAATGCACATGTGATTTTATCAGTGATGTCATCAATGACATTTTTGATGTCATATTTGATGTCCTGGGTGTTAGGCTTAGCAGTGCACGGTGGTGGCGCGAGTTATGGTTGCTTAGCTTACCATAAATGGTGAATTTCAAGGGTTTTTCGGTTTTACTTGGAACAATAACGTCCCTTTAACAAAGTTTTTTCACTGAATTTCATAGGTTTTTAACAGCACAACTTAACCATAAGGTCCCTTTAACAAAGTTTTTTCACTGAATGAATATATATATATATATATATATATATATATATATATATATATATATATATATATATATATATGGGTTTTGGGGGGTTTGGCGTTGGGTGGGGGACTGTGGGGGGTTTCCCCCCACATATATGGTACAATTGAACTTCACAATTCGGTCAATTGTGAAAAGGTCAAGTGCGCCACAGAGTCATAACAGAATTTTCCAATAAAAGGAAAAGCCACTCACACACTCAGCAACAATTCACATATACATCTTTATTTTCAGACATACATAGATACTATTAGGGAAGGGAAGGGGTAGCAGAAATGGATACATATATAGGGGAATTGGGGATTTGCACAAGTTCGCCATGGGGGAGGGAGAGATTTAGGTCTCATCGAAGTAATTTGTGGGGATGGTGGGCTGGGAAATGGGGAAGGGGTACGCGTGCAGGTGAGGCAGTGGTATTTTCTTTTTTCCATAATATGTCGTTGTACATAATCTTTTCAGGCGGCAAACTTCTTTAGCAATTGTTCCATTTTGGCATCCAGGCTGTCCATTTTGTTATTTATAGAGTTTCCTTCATTTCCGGTAGCTGTTATGTTGTGGAAAAGGTGCCGCTTGTGGTGCATTCCTTTCATTTCCAGTATGCCCTGTTAAAGTAAAACATTTATGTTAGATGTATATGAAGCAATACATATTAACTGACTTACTTTTCAGACTGTGTTGCATACCAATGCGGTTACTATGGTTACTCATTTCGTCATGAGGGAAATTCCCTTCCAGACATTCTAGGGTGCTTGCCATTGCTGCGTTAAAAAAAAAAAAATCATGGTTTTCCACTATTGTCCACTGGACAAACTGTGCAATTATAGGAGCAACATTAGTGTACTTACAGTGTTATAGTGACATTCTGCTCTCACTACTTTGCAGTCCTTACTCTGCCATTCCTTCTTCAGTCCTATGTAAACCACCAGTACAGTAATGTTGTTGGACGGCAACGTTATTTTGCGTGTTGGTGCATTCCATTATGGTGCATACCCTATGCCTTTGCTCTGTTTGATTCACAAGTACAGAGTTTGCAGACCCACTCAATTTTTTCTTGCAATGCACATACATGGTACTCTTTGTAAATGTTCCTTGTCTTTGCTGAATGGTACCACTATGTAAGAGAACCCCTGGCTTTTCCAGCAGTTTGGATGCTACCCGAAATCCGCGGTGAGACACCCAGTCCGTGGTTACTGTGCCCATTGGCATGCAGCCATTGATTTGGTATGCACTATGGTACATCTATACAAACTTATGGTATCCTGGTAAAAACCGATGAAATTCACTGAACAAACATTGTTAAGGGAACATTATGGTTAAGTTGCGCTACTAAAAACCTATCAAATTCAGTGAAAACATGTTGTTAAAGGAATGTTAGGGTTCAGTTGCCCTAAGAAAAACCTAACAAATTCAGTGCAAAAACTTTCTTAAAGGGACGTTACAGTTACTTTTCACTAACAACAAACTATCCATATTATGGTTACAAGTAAAACTGAAAAACCCCAGAAATGTGCCAGTTATGATAAGCTAAGCAACCATAACTCGCACCACCACTGTGCACTGCTAAGACCAACACCCAGGACATCAAAGATGACATCACAAATATCGTTCATGATATCACTGATGGGTTTATAGTCATAATCTCGAATACAAATATGTCGAAAGTCATAATGTCGAAAAAATAAAGTCGAAAACAAAAATGTCGAATTTCTTTTTTTTTGTTGAATTTTATTCGAAATGGGGGGTTTCCCCCCAACCCCCCTTTTTTAATTTTTTTTTATGTTTTACCCCTTTTTTTTACCACCGGAACCCCAAAAAAACATGTAAATTAAAAAAAAAAAATTCGACATTTTTGTTTTCGACATTATTGCTTCGACATTATTGTAATTCGACATTTTGTTTTCGAGATAATGACTGGACACCCACTGATGCACTAGACATTGCTGACAAAGGTTGGATGAATCGAAATCAAATGTACAACTTGATATCTTACAACCTGAAATTCTCTCTTTTGCTTGTCAATTGTGACATAGCCCCTTTGCTTTCCCATGAAGTGCACCATACCAAAAAAGGCAGACCGAATCTATGTGCTACAAACATAAATCATTTTATCCCAAACATGTTGTGATCCTTAAAAAAACATCAATTCACTTGTAATAAAATAATTAGATGTGATTGTTGATCAAAGTAAACCGCTTTGTTACTAAAATATATATATGTTTTTAAACAAAGCTTTCCAATGATGAATTGAACAACAAACAGCAAACAACTGCAGGCTGCAGTATCTTCTCAAGGTGGCATAATGGTGGGGAAAAGTAGAAAAAAACTGGGAAGCACGGAATGGGAAGGGTAACCCCACCCCATTAAAACATACACAATGTAGAGTTTTTTCGGCCAACAATCGGTGGCAAGAAACTGCACGAAAAAACACATGGCGATGTAAGGACATAGAACCGAATATGACATAACCTTTGTGAATTATTTCTCCTCAGACCCCCGAGATGCTTTTTGGCATTTTCACCCATCTCACAGCCTTACCATTAAGTTGGTAGACAGCTCAGCTGTTTGTTCCATAGGCACTGAAATGTTGCTTTTAAAAATAAGGGACCAATGTTCTAATCCCGGATACCAATCCTGTCAAAGTATGTGACTGTGGGGACATCGCTCAACTAGCTGCACTTCAGTTCTCTTATCTCCCAAACTTGGGGACAGTGAAATTCTGATAAACAACAGTCTAAAGCATTGTATACGTAAACAATTTGTAACAAGGAATGACATTGCCAACACCTTTGAACCCCAACTCAATCTAAAGAAATCACATTAAAATAAAGGAGCGTGCCCTGTCCAGCAGCACAGGGGAAACTGAATAAGAAAAATTACTCTGCAGGAGTCCTCATGCACAATTTAATCACGCATTTCACGAGGCAATACCGAGAGGAAAAAGTCGGAGGCTGCCCCATTTTAGTGATAAAGATGGACATAACAAATCAGTGTATAGGCACCACATTTAGGGCACATGATTGACCCATCCCTGCCAAGCAAAGTGGCCTAACTCAGGGTGCAATAGAAAAGTCCCTTCAAGCTAAGGAAACTATTTCCATGCGTGTGAATCTTATAGACATTGTTGCCTTCAATGTGTAAGAGTATCACTTGTGATACACAACAATTTCTTTAGGTAGATGGCTAGTGAAAAGGATCTGGATTGGTGTTAAAATGGGAAATATGGTTGGCAGAAAAGATTCTACCTTCTGCAGGGGAAGGCATCATTGTGGTATTTTGGTGGCACTGAAAGGGCGAACAGATGATAATGGACTGGCTTAGACATTGGGCCTCATTACAAGTTAGCCGGTCCAGATTTAACGGTGCCGGTAAAACCGTACCAGCATCGTTTCTGGCCCAGCTAACTACGAGTTCTGTGGCTGGTGGTATTACACCCGCCAGGTCTGACCTGGTGGGCGTAACGCCACCGGCCGCAGATGGATGTGGAAACACCAGCACCATTACCGCATGGTGCCAGCACCATTACCGCATGGTGCCAGTGTTTCCATGGCCCCATTCCCATGAGTCCTATTGGACTCCATGGGAATGGGGAGTAACGTAATGCCCTGGTAATTCTGGCAGGTCCAGAGCCGGTAATTCATTCCGAGTCCAGCGGCAACCTGCCAGTTTTTCCGGCATGGTTACTGCCGGACTTGGAATGAGGCCCATTGTCTAACCGTAAATAATGAACAGCGTGACATTCATGCCTTTGATGCACAGAGCCGAGGGAGAGGCTATAAAGACTGCCTCTGCCTCTGCCAGCTGCTTGGTGCATCCAATTCACAACTATGTTGGCCCACATTTAATTTTCAAGCTGGATCCATCCTGTTTTTGTACCTGTAAAAAATAAATGCAGTAGCCGCACACTTCCATATAAATGTTGCACGCAAAATTCACCAACATAACAGGGAGCAAGCACAATTGTTTCTGTATTTTAGACACATGAATCAAAGACCAGCAAGATTGTATTGTTTACAGTACAGCCCTTCACGCAAACAATACAAGTTGATGAAGATATCTAACATGCAAGTGTTAAGTGGTACCCTCCATGCATTGACCCCACCATACAAAATGATGCCCCATATAATTGGCTCAGGAATAGGCTCATTAGTAGTAAAGGTAATGCTATCACTCGATAAGGCATCTGATGAAGGGTGATTTGGGAACAGCACCAGAGCTTAGGAAATAATCTCTCAAATGCCTTATCACGACTGCGTTTCCGGTGTGTGGTTCCTTCAGAAAGAGCAAGTTACTTCAGAAGTTAACCCTACTGATTGCAGCCTGAAAGATTTAAATAGGGCACTACAACCTATATGCAAGCAGGCAAGAGAAAATAAATACTGCTGGGCTGCTATCAGAAAGCAGTAAAGTGGTGGGGTAGTGTAAGCCATGGCGTGTGCAAACATACCGAAGCCCGGTATGCATTAGACAGAACCAGTTGTTTGTCCATTTTGACTGAGTCTCTTACCCACCATACACATCTAAGTTTAAGCTTGGTACATGAATCCAATTCAGTCATATGTTGGACAATTGTCCCCACAACCCTTAAATGCTATAATGGGTCTGGGGGTTGCTGGGGTGTCCCCTGCATCCTTTACATGGATTGCGGCGGTAAAACCACTAACTGTTTGGCGTGATTTTTTGTGTAAACTGCCATTTTTTGCCACAATTTTAACACATGGAACCGCTGCAATGTCTGTTCAAACTATCTTCCAATGTATTGAACATCTGCATGCATTTGATTTCATATTTTGTGTGCATTTTCTGCCTTAAACATATGTTACATCACTGCAGTCCTCAAGGGTGTGATTCAGTTCTACAAAAGTGATCACTGATGGGTGTTTACTTACTCCGATGTCCAATGCTTTGTCTGGGGAGATTCATATACTTCTGTAATAGGTTCACTGAGGAGGTTATATGTGGCGCCCTAACTGATTTATCATATGATATGATCACTGATGACATCTGACATGCCCTAAGTGATGTCATATGTGATATCATCAGTGAAGCAATGTATGATGTCATCAGTGTGCCTAGGGGCTGTGGAATCAGTGCCTCATAGTTTAGGTGGTGTAGCTCCCAACATTTGCCCAATCCGTTGCGTTAAATTGGAAACTTAATGTCACTTCAACTAAAGATCTTTACACTGAATTTCAAGAGTTTTGTTGCACTGAAATTATTCACCTTAACTGCCTCTTTACTGAAAGCTTTTCACTGGATGTCAAGGTTTCTGTTGTGCTATGTCTCCCACCACCTGAAATGTTGCCTTTTGTTCATCTGATAACATAACTGATGTCATATCACTATATCACGATTTGTTCTTCAGCTACGCAACATGGGGTTTATCATTTTTTATTTTTTTTACTTTCGCCTTGATAAGAATGGATTACTAATGGTGTACTGGGAAGAGGATGAAGGAGGTGGGGTAATGCAATGGATTACTATTGGGTTACTGGGATGACTAAGAGGCATGTTGGGGTTATGCAACAGATTACTAATATAATACTTGAAAAAGGAAGGGGAGGTGGCAGTAAATGTAGGATTACTGGTGGGATACTGGGACAGGCAATTGGGAGGTGGGGGTTGTGGGGGAAGTTGACAAGAAAGAGTGGAGAATGAAGGGGGCATAGTGGGGGATTGTGACAAGGAAGATTGAGATGGCTGTAGTGATAGATTGTGACAAAGAAGAGTGAGTAGGGGGTAGTGTGGGGCTGTGATGAGGAAGAGTGGTGAGGTAGTGGAGGTTTGTGAAGAGGACGTGTGACGTGGGATTCGTGGGGGACTGTTTTGAGGAAGAGAATTGGAATAGTGATGGACTGTAAAGAAGAAGAGTGAAGTGGGTGATTGTCAGAATGTGATGAGGAAGGGTGAGGTGGGGTAGTGAGGACTGTGATGAGGATGACTAAGGTGGGGCAGTGGGAGAATGATGAGGTAGAGTGAGGTGGGGTAGTGGGGGACTGTGACAAGGAACAGTGAGTTGTGGTAGTGGGAGTCTGCGATGAGGAAGAGCGAGGTGGTGGTAGTGGAGTACATTGAAGAGGAAGAGTGACTTGGGAGGAGTGGGGGCCTGTGATGAAGAAGAGTGATATGTTGGCTCTGGGGTACTGATGAGGAAGTTGAGGTGGAGTAGTGGGGGTCTGTGAAGAGGAAGGAAGAGTGAGGTGATAGTAGTAGGGGACTATGACGAGGAAGAGTGAGGTGATGGTAGTGGGACACTGTAACGAGGAAGAGTAAGGTGTGGGTAGTTGCGGACAGTGATGAGGAAAAGTTAGTTGGGGCAGTGTGAAACTGTGATGAGAAAGAGTGAGGTGTATTAGTGGGAGACTGCAATGAGACAGTGAGAAATGGCGGACGCAGGGTAATGTGACAAGGAAGAGTGAGGCATAGGTGCTATGGGACTGACGAGGCAGAGTTAGAAGGAGTATTGGGGAGACTGATGAGGAATAATGCTGTTGTGGTAGTGGTGGACTGTAACAAGGAAGAGTCAGTTGGGATAGTGCAGAACTGTGACAAGAAGAGTGAGGTGGTCTCAGCGGGGGACTGTGATTATGAAGAGTGAGGTGAGATAGAAGGAGACTGTGCAGAGGAAGATCAAGGAGTGTTAGTGGGGGACTTTGAAAAGGAAGAGTGAGATGAAGTAGCATGGTCTGTGATGAGGAAGAGTGAGGCATGGTTAGTGGGGTGGGATTGAGGGGGACTGTGAAGAGGAAGAGTGAGGTAGGTTAGTGGTGGACAATTATGTGGAAGAGTGATTTGAGGGAGTGGTGACTGCAATGAGGAAGAGTGAGGTGTGGCTATTGGAGGACTTTGACAAGAAAGAGTGAGATGAGTTAGTAGAGGACTGTGATGAAGAAAAGTGAAGTGAAAATAGTAGGGGACTGTAATGAGGAAGAATGATATGGGAGTAGTGGGCGATTGTGATGAGGACAAGTGAAGTTGGTGTAGTGGGGACTGTGATGAGGAAGTGTGAGTTGTTAATAATTGGGGACTGTGACATTTAAGAGTGAGGTGGGGTAATGGATGACTCTGATGAAGAAGAGTGAGATGGGAGTAGTGTGACACTGTGACAAGGCAGAGTGTGTAGGGGGTAGTCTGGGACTGTGATGAGGAAGAGTGAGGTGGGATAATGGGGGACTGTGAAGAGGAAGATTGGGTTGGGGTATTGGCAGAATGTGACGAGGAAGAGTGAGCTGGGGATAGTCTGGGACTGTGTTGAGGAAGAGTGAGGTGGGATAATGGGGGACTGTGAAGAGGAAGATTGGGTTAGGGTATTGGCAGAATGTGATGAGGAAGAGTGAGTTGGGGATAGTGTGGGACTGTGATGAGGTAGATTGAGGTGTGGTAGTGGGGGACTGTGACAACCGCAGCTACAGAAGACAAAGCAAGCAAGACTGAGAGTGCATTACAAGGAACAACAAGGGTTTGGGGGGGGGCATGGGTGAGAGCTAGGGAGGAACACATACGTTTATGGGCATGGGGTAGTAGGGGAGGAGGAGAGGGTACCTGGTGAGTGACTGGGAGGGCAGGGAATCCTTTTCTTTTTCTCACTGTTTTTCCTGATAACCATGGTTATCAGAGGACTGCAGATAACCGTGGCTATTTGTCATACTTTGTTAAATTATAGCAATGGTTATGGGGATGGGGAAAACTTTTTTTTCTTTTTTTTTTTAAAAGAGAAGGGAAAAAGTATTTTGGCATGGCTAGTGGCCAGTTAGTGTTTTGAAATATACAGTGGGCATGACCGAAGGCCATGCTCCTTGGCTAGTGGGCTAAAAATACATGTATAATGGTCACAGTCGAAGGCCATAGCTAGTGTCCTGTTAGTGTTTTAAAATATACACAGGTCACCGCCGAAGGCCCTGGCCAGTTGGATCAAAAGACATGAATATTGGTTATGGCCGAAGGTGCAGAAAAAAACGATGGTATAACAAAATTCATGATATTCACTGAAAAACTTCAGTTAAAGTTTAGTGAAATTGACCAGATTAATTGCAATAAAATCCCGGAAATTCAGCGCATTAGAAAAGTCATGACCAGCTTGCCTCAGCACGTTCCCATTGCAAAGCCCAAGAGCACGTATATATTATTAGAGAAGGGATTCACAAGAATATACAAAATGGCATTATGCAGGACATAGCATTATGGGGGGCAATCAATGAGTGCACACTGAGTTAAGACAGTCGTGACTTTCCAATGCACTGAAATTTCAAGGCTTGTGTTGCAATACATCTGGTCAAATGAACCAAACTTATTTCAGTGCTATATATTCAGGGGGGAAAACTTTAGTTACACGAACGTTAAGGTGACCATTTTACACAAGGAAACCCCTGAAATTTGACGGACAATTCATGCAAAGCCACCTTAACCTCTAACAACCTGTTGTGCAGCATATGACCACAATGTTGACATCATCATTGTTTGAGAGTTTCATAACGCTTCTCATCTCATTAAAAAAAAAAAAACATGTCTACATACTATTTCCATAATAAGCACAACCAAACATTTAAATATGTGCATTTAACATGTACCAAACAATCAGGTCTCATCATATTTCATATTTCTTTTTATTTCTAATATTAATTTTTGATTACTGTGTATAGATATTATGTTATCTTACCAATATCTCTAGTATGTGTCTCACAATTGTTTAAATTCTATGCAATGGACAATTGTAAACACTGGAGGGGGGTATCTGTACTTCTGTCCTCTATTTGGTTGGGGAAAAGGGCACAGAGCACCTCAGCCAAGGTTCTCTGTGTGGTAGGCAGTTTCCTAAGTGCAGTGAGTCACCAAGCTCCCACAAAGACACTTCCACACACTATGTTTGGTGATAACATAGCTTGTTTATATAAAATAAGGTTCAGTAATATATATATATATATATATATATATATATATATATATATATATATCACTTTGTACTCAGGCAATTCTATTCAAAGAATGACAAATACACGTACTCTATGTTTTACCACACAAAAAAAGTAATAAATGCACCGACTGCAGACAGTTTTAAATAGGCATGTGAATTCTTAAGTGAGGTATGACAACATAGATTTAGGAAAGAAAGGCAGGTTAGTTATGAACAGTGGCAAAATGCCTTCTTTAGACTAGATACACTATTCTGTGTGAGGATCCCCCAGCTTGGCAACCTGTAATGGAAAAGTTAGGCAGTAACTTATCTTGTCTTTTACGGCCCAATCCAAAAATATTCAATAACACTCTATTTTCTTTTTAAAGGTTCTATCACCCCAAGGTACCTTAGAGGCCACCAGAGAACAGGATCCAAGTTCTATCTGGTATCCCTTGGGCAACTCCCGAGGCGATAAAATGCTCTCCCTTGTCACTGTATCTTTGGTGCCTTGGCAGGCAAAGTGGCAGAGTTTATTGGTTTCACTCAATGATTCCCTTCAAGGATGGAGCCCCCTTGGAAAAAGGAGTCACTGGGATGTTGAGTCAAGGAAGAGAAATTGAACCAAAGTCTTTCTGAAGTGGACAGGTTTTGCTTTTCACAGTGCTCACGGTTGGTCGACGATTTCTCTGAATGTAGGAGTCCTGGGAAGATTAAACTTGCTGTGGGCTCCTGAAAGGTTCAGCAGATGAGAGTAAGACCCCTGTGGACCTTTAGTGACTTCTGGCATTGAGGGTGCATAAGTCACATTTGGTGTCGGTTTTGCGAATATCCCGATTTTCAACCTTTTGTTTCTTTGGTGCTGCACCTGCAGCACAGACATCTGGGTCGCTTCTGGTGACCTGGACTTGACCAATGGAGTGGACCACAGACCCCCAACAAGTCTGGACCCTTGCAACATCTTTGTTGGATTCTGGTGGCGTGAAACCATGCACTCAGCGACCCTGGGCCTTCTCTTATGGGAAAAAAGTGGTCAGTGATGATGGCAAGTATTTCCCTTGAAGTATTCTTCAGCAGTTTGGAATCTTTGCAGCTCCGGGTGTCAAGCAGCACTATGCCAGTGTACCCTCTCTTCTGGGCAGTAGACAGCAATAGGCTTCCAGCGGTCACAAACGCTTCTCCAGACCCTGGGTGACTCCAATGGACTTCTTCAACTTGCGATGTTCAAGCACTCCGCTCTTAGATTCACGAATACCCCTTTTCCAGACAACCGGCACACAAGACTGGCTTCCAGGGTACTTCGGATGAAGAGCAGCAGGCTGCACGATGGTCCCTCATAGCTTGGGGAGAGGTCTACTAAGCAGGTTCTCTCTTGGATCAGTCCGTGGAGTGGCACAGCAGCTTTTGGATTACGATGAAGAGTAGTAGCCGCAATATGCTTCTTCCATCTGGACTCCCGGGATCAGCTTCAATTTTGACTTCAGCTTCTGAAGAGCTTCAGTTTCAAGATCAGCTTCTGAACAAATTGGTGAGTGCAGGGACCCTAGTTATACACATGTGTACCCCATTCGCTCAGGCTGAGCCAGGCTCAGGCAACCAATCATGCAGAATGCAATTTATGCATGCAGGCAGGCAATCAGGCTCACAGCAATTCAGGCCATTCACTCCACCCATAACAAGCCACGTGGATTGAGGTAAGCACCCAGCCTTTCATCACACTACACTGCATTCATGTCCGTTTCAGTCAGGGCTGTCTCAGGCATTGTGTCACACACAGAAACCAGACACACATAACACATAACTCTAATTCTTGTATTGCTCTACACTATTTGTAAATCCTGTATTTGTATGTAATGTATCTCATTCTATGTATCACTGTAACTAAGCTTTGCACATTCTTGTAACCACTGCGCCCTGATACCCCCGGGTCTGGTGCACATTACAAATAATAAAACAAACAACAAACAAACAGAATGTGAGTTCACTTCAGACTACATTCACACAGGTCCCACCTCAAGGGTGTACCCACAACACACAGTCCGAGGGAAGGCTCCAGTCAGTCTAACAGGAGGCTGGCCCAGAGCCATATATGGCATTTTCCACCAAACAGCCAGTCAGGAAAGGACAGAGTCTGGGCTTTCTAGGACTTTGGGAAACACAGTAAAAGGCAAAAGAAACCAAGAGCCCAAAGTGGCCATCTTGCCTTTCATCAGGAATCCATTGATTCCTGTGGCAGGGTTTGGGGGTCCCACAAATGTGGGGCACTCAGAGCCACTGCAAGATTTGATTTAGGTACTAGCAGCATGACTTGTGGGCAGTATGAGCATGTATTATTGAGGCATGGCACATGTTTCCTCTTGGCATTAGCAGGATGAATATGTGTTTACAATGAAAATACTGGATTGTATTGATAGTACTAACTGATTTGGACAGAACCTGCATAAAAGTGAGTCAATACTGGAATAGCATAGATTGTTGAGAGAGGCTTTGTGTTTTTCTTTTTTTGTGAGGACAGCCAGCATCAACATGTGTTGCAAAATTCTCATTATTATTGCTTCCCAAAGGAGATGTGCGTGCAGACATTTGCATATGCATTGCGGAGGCCAATCAAAGAGCCCTTTGTGAAAATTACTGCTCCACCGGGTATCTCAGAAATAAATCTGGAGCAAAACAATGTCACAGGAAAATTAATTCACATGCACGACGCTCTATAGATCCAAGAAATTTATGTTTGTGCTCCGGGCCCCCTACTGTGTTTCTTGGTCTCATCTGCATTGCTCCATTGCTCTGTGTTAGTGCTCAGACGGAGGCACCACTTCTGTGTTCAGAGTGTTCAGAGTGGATGAGTGAATGAATCAATGAAAAGGTGTCCACAGAGCTGATACGAAAACAAATATATATTTTCTTAAAGGGACGTTATGGTTAAATTGCATTCATAAAAACCCATGAAATTCAATGAAAACACTATGTTAAAGGGACGTTATGGTAAAGTTGCACTAATAAAAACCCATGAAATTCAATGAAAAGACTTTGTTAAAGGGACGTTATGGTTACAAGTGAAAAACCGAAAACCCGAGAAATTCACCAGGTATGGTAAGCTAATCAACCATAACTCGCACCACCACTGTGCACTGCTAAAACAAACACCCAGTACATGAAAGAAGACATACAAATGTCATTGATATAGTTGCCATATAATATAAAATTAATCATGAAGCTTGCCAAATATTTTTCTTCCAGAATACAGAAAAGTAAGTGTTGCATTGTGTTGTATTGTAGTTGTTTATATAGCACCTTTTACCATTATTATAGTCTCAATGCGCTAGTGGTGGGAACGCCCTTGGGGACCGAAGACCATCATGTGGGAAATCACAGAGTTTGATTAGAATGCGTGTGCACATTTGGCTAAGGTAAGGCTTAGCAGGGCTGGCCGGGGTCCAGTAAAAAGCAACCCGCGAGGTCAAGCACGTTGTTATGTTTGGTGTGCTATGTCATTATTTATTTTTTAAAACAACATTTTATTCAATTTTCAAAAGAATCACATTCATATCATACTTTAAAGGGGCAGCACCCCCACACATGTCATTTGTCAGTTTTCTGGGATTCCTCTTCTTTATGTATTTAGAGCCACTTCACATTGGTACTGCCAAGCACGTCAGTACTAGATATGGAACTATGACTCTGCAACGACTCCTTTTGACCACCACGTGTTTTTCACCAATAAAGATGTGCCGCCTCACCCCTTTCTGCTCTTTTGCGGGTGTCAACCCCTCATAGTTAGCCTTGGTGACTCCATCCCCACACTATTCAAGGCCTTACCCCCAGATTGAATTGTACTGGAGGGGATTTGGAATTTGGTGAATTAGAAACTGGTTTGGGATTTCTATTTTTTCTCAGGTCGGGAAAATAGGTACAAAAATAATGGGCTAAAATGGTGGCTTTGGTAATGCCTCCCCCGTGACCTATAGGCATGCCCATGTGTGTTTGTTGTTGGTGTCCAGTCAAAGGTTTGACACCAAAAGGATCGAATGCAATAGGGTCGAGGCAATAGGATCGAAAACCAAAGGGTCACATTTTAAAAAAAATATATATTTTATTTTTTGGGTTTTCGTATAGGAAAAAGAAAGTGGTTTTTACACCAAAAACGGGTGTTTGGGAGGCCCCCCCCAAAAAAAGGGAGGGGACACCCCAAAAAAAAAAAAAATTACACCCTTTGGTTTGCGGTCCTTTTGATTCGACCCTATTGCATTTTGTTCCTTTGGATTCGATACTTTGACCTATAATCATGTTTGTTTATGCATTACATGGAAAAAATGGGTTACAATGTCGGCCATTGCCTGGCACATGACAGCAGAGCAGGGCTACAGATACAGTAGCATAGTGTGGGGTTCTGAGAGTGGCGAGTGATACAGAACGACATGTCTGCTGAGGGAATGGAGGGCCCTCAACTGCACTCCGGTGCTGTGGGACTGCAAGGTCACATACTTATTTGGGCACCGAGCTTGAACAGTGCCCATGGTACGCCTTAGAACAAGTGCAACCTCTGCAGAGTGTTGGGAACATATTTTAATTTATTTATGACTTCCTTTTTACGTATAGCGTTTGTTTCACCTCATGGCATACCGGAGTAGAGCAGCAGGCTGATAATCAATGTGATATTGTGGACATCTTCAGGAATATTGGCACAGAAGAGACGGCAATGCAGAGCCTCCATGGCTTTTCTCAAAGGGAGTCAGGGGAAGCAGGCTCTACGATTGCATGCACCTTAGTTGCAAACCCTGTTTGGTCTTAGAAGGAGAAGGACGTTTTGATGCTACCACTGCAGCTGGAAGAGTGCGCACTTGCTAGATTGCGGTTGATGCGTCTAAGGGAATAAGCATTGGCACATCTACATAATGGACTGCTGAAGTAGAAGCCAAGTCTGATGTTCATGCAGAGGATTCTGAAGGCCATTCTAGCATGAACAGGCAGTCAGGTGAGATGCCATAGCAAGGGTGATTTTACATTTGTTTCCTTCTGTTTAGTGGAGAGCCTGGCAACCGTATTTTGGGCTTTTTAGAGTCTTTCCAATTGGTACCCAGAGATGTGGGTGTGAAGGGTGTTGGGGTACTCCAGATTTTAATTGAGGATATAACCTGTGTTGTTGGCCTCTAGGTCTGGTTTTGTTAGTGAAAGTTGTTTCTTAGGAGTCTGGATTGGTGAACAGCAGTCTTGGAAACAGAGCCTGGCTGGGAGAATGCGCCCGGGTTGTGTTCAAGGGGAAAACAAGTGTTTTTGACATAGGCTGGAAAGATACTGATCCATGAACAATGTAAGTCAATGAAACATGTGGACTGTGGAATCGAGTGGGTTGCTGGCACGCAAGATGATTATTTCATATTTGGCGAGGTTGAGTTTTAGGCCACATCTGCCTATCCAAAACTCGATGTTGCGACGGCATTATACAATGTCAAGGTTAGAGACATGGTTAGGACTTTCAGGAAGGTCATAGCCTCAAATGGAAAAGTTCAGGTCTCTCAGAAGCAACATGGATGGAGCATGTACCTATTGCAGCGGATGAGTGAGAGGGGCCTGTGCTAGGCCTCTGCGGAATCTGTGGACTTGTTGCCTGGCATGTCCAGAGATTGTGCTGGCCGGTCTCCTGACCTACAAACTCTCGCCACCTAAAACTCAGGGAGTACAACGACCAAAAGGACAAAGAGACCAAGTAAGTGCAATATAGAGGAGTGTGTTGTGACAACGGGTTTGCTGTCCTGAATGTAATTGTGGTAATTTCTTGCAGGTGGCTGGGTGCTTTCCAGGCCCCTTTTTTCACAAGATGGATTAGTGGAACTGTCTGTCTTTACCGTTAAACTGGTATATCACGGGAAAAGTCCTCTGTCTATGGGCGGCCATGTGTCCGCCTGAGTTCCATCCAGCCAACTCGACAGAGTGGCTTCACATTGATTGATCCAGCAGGACAGAAGCTGATGAGTGTGAGAGGAAAGGGAGAGGAGGAAAGAGTGAGAGAATAGGAAGTCAAGTAGGTAAGAGTAGATTTGATTTTAGCAGTGCCAGCTCATTTGCCTCAGCACTGTGAATGTGAACATTACATTGGCAGCATTCACTAGAAGTCTCTCTCAATGTTATGGGGGCGGAGTCACAAGTATGGCGCTTACCAATTGATAAAGCACTAAAGAAGCCACAGTATGCCAACTGGGATGTAGCACCTGAGATCTTCAGCAACTAACAGTTGAATTGTTAGGCAGTGTTGGGCTCCCTTTTCAAATAATGTACTTGAAATGTATTACATTATTTTATTTGAATTAAACATTTGAATCCAAAATAAACAATATGTGTGGGTCCCTGATCAATAGGTACGCATAACATGACAATCACATTCTCTGCATTTTCCTATTGGCTCATTGACAGTGATGCATCCTCGGAGGCATCCTATTCGTGACTGAGCACAATGGGATCAGGGGGTAGAGCATGTACAGCTCCTGCATGAATGCAACTCACTTGGTACCGTGGGACGAATTAAGGCTTTTCCCAACTGTGGACTGGGTAGCCATCATAAACCCACGTATCATGGGCACATCGCAAGCAGTTGAAGGAACTTTAGCTGGCAACAGATTACAAGTGAAAATGGACAAGCATTGATTACTTTATACAGGGGAATTGTGGGGCTGTAGACGGTCTGGTTGGCATGGGACAACACTTGTTTGCAGGTTCACCAGTTGCCTTTTTTTCACTGTAGCAGTTTGAATGTATGGCAGGCACACGGGTGCATGGGTTTGGAGACTTACCAGTGCCCATCAATGCACTTAAAACACAAGCACTGCAGGTCCGGTCCGGAAAAAAGAAAAAAAAAACACGTGTCTGGTTTCATAGCAGTAGTAACGCCCATGTCTGCACTTCAAGAAGCGTGAGGTCACAGGTGACATTACTGGCTAATGTACGCTTTGGTGGAAAATATTATTATTAAACCCAGGACGTTCTGTTTATGTTAAGCTGTAAGAACTTCACCTGCCACACTATTTCCATGGTACATTGCACTATAGATGTCTCTGCCCAGTCCTGAGATCTGTGCCGCTTTGGGCACAGTCTACCTTGTGCACACGCTTTTCTTGCAGTGGGCACGATTCGATGACTTTTCGGCCCCCCCTATTCGACTGCCCAGAGCTACTTTTTTCATAGAACCAAAACAGGCTCCTCTGACTATGCATGTGGTGCAGAGTTCTGTACATGACGTGCAATGGAACATGCATTCCATTCAGATGTCATGGGCTGTGATACGTGTGTTAGATCAGGTCACTTGTGGGTGTTCCAGGGAAGTCATGTATACCTGGGAACATAGGACCTGCAATTGATTCAGGCCATACTCCACCGTTTGGGTCCTCCTGTCCACTGATCAACATCAGCTTCCTAGTCATGGCTATTACCATCCCCACCATCACTCACAGGTAAACATAAAAAAAATCCCAATCAAAGTATGAAAACGGAAGATAAAAACTGCAAACATCATGCATGAAAACGATGTCCTAAGTTGATAAACCTGACTAAAATACCATGATTAAAAAGTACTGTTCTAGCCGCATGAATCGATAAAGTGCAAGTGCAAGCATGCAAAGTAGCAGAGCATCAACTGAGCGCCTGTTGTATAGTAATCATTTCATGCTATTTCAGGTCAAATTTGATAGTGGAGTTAATTTCCGTCAAAAAACAGCAAGACTCATCACTATCAGCCATGATATGCCTCAAGCTCGTTGCTCCACTAGAGGCGATCAACGTCTCCCACTAAAGCCCACATATATGGAACAAAGTTCTGCTAGAGATTTAAACTGAAGGCAAATAGTTTTCCTTACATTTGTCTTGTGGCCCAGTTTGGGTAGTGGATGGATGTGTATCTGTGCTCTTATTTCTCCAACTGTTCACAGAAGCAGATTCTTCGGTCTGGTAAACCCCTAGTTCTGGGCTATCCAAACAATAAACACAACTAATAAACTACCTGCTGTGAATAAGAGGCTGTGGGAGCACTGACTGAGGCAGGGTTACATGCGAACACAGCCCTGCAACAGTGGGACACAAAGAAGCTGCTGGGTCTCAGACAGTCACAGAGTTCAATGTTCAAACAGTCGTAGCAGTCCCTCTGTCCTCCAGGTTCCATGAAGCAGTTGGTAAACCTTGGGAACAGGGAATTACATAAACCTGCGTGGGTAGGATATGATATGATAGTTTATTTATATCGCGCCCATACACAAGTGTTTCAGGGCACAACGAGGCAGAGGAGGGGTACAACGGAGGACAAGCCAATGATCTTACCAGGCCCAGTGACATTCAGAATTCGCAAGTGCAGGAGAGAGGGAAGGGGGAAAGTGCAAGGAGCATTAAGTGCAGACAACGGGTGTCTAATGAGTGCAGGTAAGGATACTGTAGGGTTACAGATACAGACCCAAGTGTAAGGGATGCCAGGAGGAATACGGGTATGCAGCTAGATGGGCAGGGATCTGGGCTCAAATTCAGAGGGTAGCCAGGTCCCGAGTTCACAACCCGATAGATCAGCAGGGGAGAGGAAGAGAGAAGGCAGAAGCAAAGAGGAAGGTCTTGAACTGGAACCAAAGATGGTTCTCCTCAAGTTTCAGAGAGGCAAGGAGGCTGTTCCAGAGGGAGGTCCAGCTGAAGAAAGAGATCTACCGCCAACTTGTTGCTTGGATAATCGACTGACCCTGAGGGGAGATGGAGGAGCGAAGAGCTCGAGTAGGAAGGTATTTCCAAAGGGAGAGTTGAAGGCATTGTGGACCCAGTCCACAGAAGGCCTTGTGGACAATGCACAGGGTCTTGAATTTAATCATTGCAGCTACTGGGAGCCAATGAAGAGATCTCAGGGCTGGAGAGATACGATCCCTCGACTTGAGGCCAAGGACAAGTCTCACAGTCCTGTTCTGGATGAGTTGCAGAGGGCGGAGAGTAGTAGCAGGCAGATTTAGAAAGTGGCTGTTGCAGTAGTCCAACCTAGAGAGAAAGTGGAAAGGAAGTATACATCCGAGGAGGTGCAGTTGGTAGTTTGACTTCTTAGAGGCATCAGAGATGTGTGGAGAAAAGGAAAGCGTGGAATCAAAGATGACCCTGAGGTTCTTAGCCTTACAGGTGGGGGCAGGAAGAGGGCCAAGGGAGGCCAGCCAAAGAGTGATGGGAAAGAAAGGTCAAGGAGTGCAGACGAGGATGAACTCTGTCCCAGTGGCATTAAGGCAGAGGTCGTTGACGGCATACTACTCCTGAATTGCAAACAGACCGTCAGAGATGAGAGAGGTGGAAGAGGTGGCAGAGGGAAGCCTGAAAACGAGCTGATGAATAGCACGGAAAGTTGGAGCAGAGAGCAGCAATGCGATGGGCAAGGGGTGCCAAGTATTGGTTGAAAAGCCAGGTAGAGAGATTAGACGCCTGGGTAACACCACATGTAGAGAGTGAGATACAGGAAAGGAAGGACCTAGGTTGCACCTGGGAGGGTCGGTTGGAGAGGAAAGAGGTCATCTAGGCGAGGGCCTGATTAGTGATACCCAGGTTATCACAGAGGTGATTAAGCAAGATGGCATGGTTGACCATGTCAAAGGCAGAAGACAGATCGAGTAGGATGAGGACAGAGGGGAGATTAGAATTAAGGTTGGATAGGAGGTCTTCACAGATGTTCAGGAGACCAGTTTCCATGCTCTGAAGCCGGACTGATGGTCATGGAGATGACCAACAGAATCAGTGTGGAGGTTAAGCTGGGAGATGGCCAGCTTTTCAAGAAATTTTCCCAGGAAAGGAGTGATAGAGATTGGGCGATAGTTAGCCGGGCTGGAGGGGTCGGCTGTGGGTTTCTTGAGAAGAGGGTGCACAAGAGAGATCTTCAGGGGGGAGGGGAAGGCTCCATTGGCGAAGCAGGGGTTGCAGAAGTCGGCCAGGGCAGGAGTGAGGGTGTCAATATGGTCCTTGCTGGATTTGGATGAACAGGAAGAACCTGTTTTGATGAGACTTTCATAGATTGGACTTGTCTAGAAATCTTGTCAGGTGAGAACAGGGGATAGGAAGAGAAAGAGGGAGGAGAGTCAGCTGCAGAGGGATCAGAGGTAGCAGAGAGAGAAGCAGGAAGAGGAGGAGAGGGTGGACAATATGTCCTGGGTTTTAGAGATGAAATGAGAAGCCAAAACTGTGCAGAGGGCCTGGGAGGGGACAGGAGAAGTAGAGACTGCAGCAGGATTGGCCAGCTCCTTGCAGATTTTGAAGAGTTTGGCCAAGTTGTTAGATGCTGCAGAGATGCACGCTTGGACGTGGGCTAATTTCTTAGTGCGGACAGAGAGCCGGTATTGCGTTTGGAGCAGGTGGCAGGCCAGTTTGTCAGAGGGTGCACAAGATGCCTGCCATTTCCTCTCAGCAGCCCAACACTTGTGTTTAAGGGTGATGAGGTCATAGTCGTACCAAGAGTTGCACTTGGCTTTGGGTTTCAAGCAGATCCTCATGACAGGGGCAAGAACATCAAGAGTATCAGTGATAGCAGAGTGGAGCTTGGAGAGGGCTGTGTCAGGATGAGAGTCAGCTAGAGGTGGAAGAGGGGGAGATAAAGTGGCAGCGAAAGCCTGAACTGGCACACCTCATGGGCCGAATAACAGAAAAGGTAGGTGGCAATTCTGGAGAAGAGTGTCAAAGCTTGTGAGAGCCATGTCTCTGTGAGACCAAGGACATCAAGGTTGAGTTCTTCCAGTAGGCGGCAGATGCAAGAGGAGTGTTTGACAGTCAAGCAAGATTTGAGAGTGGCAATATGGAGATGGTTGCCAACCTTGAAAGGATTCCAGGGAAGGGTACAAATCAGAGGTACACCATGCAGTGGTGTAGAAGGAGCCCAGGTGGGGGCAGAAGAGGAAGGAGGAGAGGGCAAGGTAGCCAAGGAGGAGGTAAAGGTGTGAGGCTAGGAAGTCGGAGAGGAGAAAGAAGGCACGGCAGGAGAAGGAAGGAAGTTGATGAGGCGCTGTACGCATCTATCAAAGAGGAGAAGGTTGGCCTGAGAGCCTTGGACCAAGACAGTGCCATTCAGGTAGACATTAATGATGACCTTAGAGGAGTTGAAGGGGGCCAGGGGGGCCTCCCAACGGGTGCCACCATTAATGGGAGAGGAAGAGAAAGGATAGAGCACAGAGACCATTTGGGGAGTCCATAGGTCTGGAAAAGAAACGACAAAGAGAATGTCAGTGAGGGTCTGTCAGGAGGAAGCGCTGGTATATGTGTCATTGATAGGGAGACCCGGGTTGGTGACCTGGATATTCTTTTTGAACTTCTTCCTACCAGACTGAGTGGGAAGGGTAGGATAGTCAATGGAGAAACACTTGGAGAATATATGAGAGACAGAGAGAGCCATAGGTGATGTGGAGGAGGGGGAAGAGCAGAGAGAGAGGGTGACAAGGGAGTGGAGAAGAGCAGAAGGGGGGTCTGTGGGAGCACATTGGGAAGAGGAGGAACGAGTCAACAGCAGGACAGTGTAGTACAATGCAGCCACTGGGCACAGGCACAATCTAAATGAGCAAATAGGGTGAAACACAGTACAGCAACCAGGCACAGCGAACACAATAAGCAGCTGGACACAGCTAAATTCGAATTGGCGGAGCAAGGTGGAACAGTGCAGCAATTGGGAACAGCTAAATTCAATTGGCAGAGCAAGGTGGAACAATGCAGCAATTGGGAACAGCTAAATTTGAATTGGCAGAGCAAGGTGGAAAATTCCAAAATTGGGAACAGCTAAGTTCAATTGGAAGAGCAAGGTGGAAAAATGCAGCAATTGGAAATAGCTAAGTTCAATGGGCAGAGCAAGGTGGAATGGTGCAGCAATTGGGAACAGCTAACTTCAATTGGCAGAGCAAGGTGGAACAGTGCAGCAATTGGGAACAGCTAAAATCGAAATTGCAGAGCAAAGACCAGAACACGATGAAACAGCTGGGGGAAGAGAGGCGCAACAGTCACAGGGGTGGAGATGATGGTCCATACAGTTAGAATGAGGGACTGACCTTCGAAGAAAAAAGATTGGTGATCCATTGTTTCAATGTCCAGAGCGTGTGGGGTTCTCCTCAGCCTCCATGTGCACAGTGGGGGTGGTGGGAGGGGACCAACAGTCACGGAAGGGAAACGGACAGGGAAACAGACAGGGCCTTAGAAAGTGGGACTTGGAGTGGGTGGACTGGCTGAAGTCTGCCGGTCCACCATAGGCTAGAAGTAATGTACAGATGGACAATGGCAAGCAGCAGATGCCGAGGAGCACCAGAGCCTCTTGCTGTTATGGGAAGGTGCCGGTCATCTTCCAGTTTCCACAACGCCTGCCGAGAAAAGGCCTCCCCATGTGATCTTACTCTGGGTAGTGTGCATTATGGGAAATGGGCAAGGAGGGATGCATGGTAAAGAAAGCCGGAAAATAAAAGTAAATAAAAGAAAAAGAAAAACGTTTCTTATTTTTTTCCTTCAAATTAGTGGAATCTGCTTTACTTTTCTTTTCCCCCAAATGCAATCCTCCTACCTCTGAGTGGAGGGGATGCCCGCACGGCGTCACCTTGTCAGGGGACAACAGGTAGTCAGCCACCATGGGCTCCAGGAAAGGATATTAGTGTCTTCCACTTTAGAGCACTGTGATGCTTTGGGGGATGAATGGGGGACACATAATTGTGTACGTAAGTTTGAAGAATGCATGATGCTGCATCCCCAGTAGGATGCTAGCCACTTCCAAAGCGTACACATAATCAAATGATCCACCTCATGTGGTGTAAAAATGTCAATGAAATATCAGATTAACATGCCTCAGATTGCATTTTCTTTCATAAAAATGACTTACGCACCTGTTATATTGAAGTTGAGAATCACATTATATCTAATGCAGAGCTCTCTACAATGTACAGGAACACAGTGTGTTTTGATGCACAATCTGCAATATACCTGTTTGTGTAGCTGTCTGCGGTTCTGTCATGCGGAGGTTCAATAAGGACGTCAATTCACCAGGATAGCAGTGGCAGCTGATCCTGAAGGTGTGTGAAATAAGCATGGGTTCACTAAACAACATGCAGTTGCTTCTCAGAGTTTACCAGCACCACAACCCAGGGGATATCCAGGTAGATTAGCACCAATGTTTTGAAAAATGTGAAGAGGTGTAGGAGCATGTTCTGATCTGTCCAGGCGCAACTAGAAGCAAGGGACACTTTGTCTGAACCTTCAGTGATGTGGGCAATCACCTCTCACTAGCATTTCTCACTTGTAGTCCTCGCACTTCGAGGGCTCCAGAGGGTGTATGGGGTTTCCATCTCTCTGACGTGTTTTCTGGCGCACGTCAAACAGCAAGTGTTTTTGATTAGAAGTGTCCAAAAACTGCCTTTATGATTTATCAATTTCTATTTTCCACGATTCCACGTGTCAGTGTATTTTTCAGTCAAGGCCAAAAGACCCTCTCCAAAACACAGCCTGAAAAGTTAAAGTGCTGTTATTAATTGATATTAATTGATATTTTCAAGATTTTGATTTATTTATTCACTTGGATTCAAATAGTGCTTTCACCAAATAGTGCTTTCACCAAAGTACTGTATAAAGACTTGCAATAATGCAGTAGTGGTTGCAATACCCATAAGTAAGGCACCCCTTACATCTTGGCAATATGTAAGGGCTGCTTGTATACAAAAGAGCAGTACAGCTAAAGGACCCAATGTGGATCATGAGCAGAATTACTGTAATGAGCTAGGAAGTGCCTATTTTGATAACAATTGGTGAAATTATTGATTCACATCTGCATAGACAGGTTTATTGCAGATGGAAATGTATATTCTTAAATTGTAAAGAGTCATGCATAACGCAACGTAATGTTTCATGTAAGAATATGCAATCTGAAGCATGGTACTTCTACATATCATTGACATTTTTACACCATATGAGATATATAATTTGGTTATATGTAACGTGAAAGCATCATGAAGAAGGACACAGGCAACAGATTCAAAATTCAAAACAATCAAATGTATTTACTTAAATGTCAGAAGGGAACAAGGCCTAACTTGCCCCATGCAAAGTTGCGATTTCTCTACCTAAATAATACTAAGGAAAGTCTGAGTCAAAGAGTTCAATTTAGGAATCTGTCTGTGTCCAAAACCAATACTCACCTTTACAACTAATTTATACAATGTGTAGCCATGTCAGCAAACAAAAGAAAGTGTCCTACATAAAGTTCTGAGCTTCTTCCAGCTTACAGCTTTCTTTCAGCTCCCTCCACCAAGTATAAAACAGTTCCAGAAAGAAAAGTCCCAACATTTATTTTCTTGGATTGAGGATGCAAGCGTCTTATTCAGGTCTCTGGGTTTCCTTCCCTCATGTCAGGGCTAGAAGGTCCTTTCCCCAAGTTCCAAGTCATACAATTCAAATATCCTTAAAATGAAATGATCATCTTCAGGACTAAGGGTTCCCTTCCCCAAGTTCAAAGATATACAGTTAAAAAAGAAACACTGAATATCCTTGTCTCCCTAGTTCAGTTAATGTCATTTTCAAATATTTGCTCAGATTATTTGTAGCTTTCACCCAGGTTGAAATGTCACTGTTAAATAGGCTTGAGTGTCTTTTGTATACATATTCTTTAAAGTCAAATTAGATTTTAGCATACTGTGGTTTGTTTAGTACTTCAATATAGAATGGTTTACCTGGATTTACATTTTCTTTCACCTTTTTGGGTTCCAAAGGTTTTACTTTTGTTTGGTAGCAAAGTTTTAATTCAGTTCCGTATTCAATAGTTATACATCTTGCTTACATTTCATTTTCACTTCATTGGTAATTTAATATTTGTTCTCTTCAATTTAATTGAATGGTTCGATGTTCGGAGACAATTCGAAAAAAACATGTTTCTTGTCACACGGCACCACTCCGATACAAAGTATTCCCATCTGTTCCATAATTGAAAATTATGAGATTGGAGACGTTTGAAAATGTGCTAATCCGTAGCATGTGACCACTATGATACAAAGTATGTGGGTATTTAAGGGTCCACACACGCGCACCATCAGTTTATCCTTCATCATAAACTCACTGGTTGCTTTAAGAGTTTGTGCTGCAGCACAATCACACAGTCTTCTGCCTTTAGTGCCGGGGCTCCAGTTCCTGCCCCTCAGACACTCCTGTGCTTGTCCTCTACCACAGTGGAAGAATCACTTTAAAAAGAAAGGAAAGGGGCAGCCTTACCACATGGCTCCCTTCACCATCTTCAATCATCTCCATGGAGTTCCAACTCAACTGCCACCCTGTAGGGTTTTCTGCTGCATGTACCAGCCTCCTAGTCGTTCTCCTACCGGTCCCCTCTGCCATTGGGCAGGGCTCTATTTATAGACCTGCAGCGTCCTGACAGGCTGCAGGTGTGGATGATTACTGAACCTTGTCTGACCATAATTAAAGGGGCATGCATGGCCTTCACTGGTCTTAGCAGGCATCTTCCTCTTCCCATTACTAGAGTGGTAAAAGAGCATAGTCTTCATTGCTCTTACTTTCCTCTTCTTCGTTCCAGTACTGTCAAATGTCAGTTGTGGATAAATCAGGTGAGCTGGCTTATAAAAGCTCATAAAGGTAGGGGAAAGGTTGGGTTGGCTGTCAATAGAGGATCTAAGGGGTCTAGGAGTGAGAATACCCTCAGGTTTCTCACAGTAAGCTTTGGACATCTGTTATATCATGTCACTTTAACTGCAATGTATTACTCATATATATATATATATATATATATATATATATATATATATATATATATATATATATATATATATATATATATATAGTGAGAAACCTGATGGTACTCTCCCACCTACTCTCCCAGGATCTTCCATTAAGGAGCCATCGCTTTTGGATCCCGACCCTGGGGGTGCACAAGTAAGGGAGGATCACCTGAATGAAGAATCACAGGGGATTTGGAGGAGAATACCCAAGGGTGAGACATGGTATTCTCCCTTTCCCAATTATGCACTAACCCACGCTCCCTCAGCCTTCATGTGGTATTTCCAGTCACACCTCATCCCCCCTCCCCATTTCCAACAAATACAGAGAAGAAAAAGATACAACTAAGAACAATGATGATTACCCATAGGATAAACAATGGCAGGCAGGACAGGGCCTACTACAAACTACCACTGCGCTGTCCCACTAATAACGTCAGGCGAGGTCAGGCACTCTACTTCAACTGTGCACACCTGACTCCAATTGACTCTTTATCTTAGTATAAAAGTTGTGGTTTTGTCAGAAGCAATGAGCAAGCTGGGGATGCTGACTGGACCAGAGGAGTCAAGGTGTGGGAAGAGGCAGAGAGAGAAGCCTGGAGTTCAGAGGAGAACGGCTTGCTGAGATGCGGGCCCGCTGTGTTTGAGGGGCTGCAGCATGGCTACAGAGTGATGTCTCGCAAGAGCTCAAGTGAGGTAGACTTCGACCTGCTGGCGAGACCAGAAAGATGCGTGTTCCCTTGGGACGTATGCTGGACCCCAGGGTGTCTGAGGGGCAGGTGGGGGGACCCTGACTTCGACACAGTGTATCCAGTGGAGACCACGTGCCAGCACGGTGCTAGTGGGTGAGTTTTGTGAAATTGCAAGGTGAAACTTGGGAGCGTGATTGTTGCTGGAGCAGAAACAGACAAGATTGATAATCGGCACAAAGGTAAAGAAAGCCGGAAGCAAGAGACAAAGTAACGAGAGCAGAAACTATGAAGAAAGATGCTCTAGCGGTGCAGAAGTAAAGAGAGATAAGAGAAAACTGAAATTTAAAGAATTTAAGAGAAAAGAGAGGGTGAGAGTGACCCAAAATAGGAAAGAAGTTGCGAGTGACCCAATAAACTGGAAATGTGAAAGTAAAAGCGAGAGAAAGCGAAAAGGTGGTACGACCGACCCAAAGGTTGAAAAAGGAGAGTGCAAGCAGCATGACAAAGAGAAAAGAAGGTGCAAGGGTGCACAACCGAGAGAACAGAGTGTGTCAGGGTCACGATAAAGAAAAGACTATTGTGCAAGAGGCACAGCAAGATAAAAAGAGGGTGAAAGTGTGCACAACAGAAAAGAAGGCATGCAGGAGGCACAGTGAAGTAAGAAAGAACATATTGAAAGAGGCACAGAAGGGAAAAGGTGCCAGAAGAAAGGTACAGAGATCAAGGAGAAGGGTTAGAAGTCAGAGTGGTCGCGCCTGGGAGGAGCAGCAAAGAGCCCAGCATTTTCGAAAGTCTCTGATACTACCCCTATGTAAACCCGTACAGAGAAAGGTACATCCTGACTAGAAGAACTTTGTTTGTTTGAAGACGGAAAGGGACCTAGGCTTGGGGAAGAGAACCCTGAGAGGCCTAACAATTGTGCATGAGACATTGTTGAACTTTGTAAAGAGAGTCCTTTTCTTGGAGAAGGGAACCCTGAGAGGCCTCACAAGAACTGTGAATTTTTGTTTGGAACCAGAGGAGTCCAAGCTTGGGAAACACCAAGAGACCCAGAAACATTGTGAACTGTGAGATAACTTTATTGACTTGCTAAACGAGCCCTACGCCGAAGCTTCCAAAGACTAACCTTTTGAATTGAACTATCTTTCACTGCAGAACTACCCCTATGGGTAAGAGTACCTAAATCCAGCTATGGTATACATTTCCTTTTTCTTGAACCAATATTTTTCATTGAGAAGACTTCCTATCACATTTTCTTTAAGAGTGAGGGCAAGCATAGATTTACACAGACATATTTTGGTTTTGGACTTTCAGACATCGACAGCCCTTAGAAACATCAGTTGAGGGAATTAGCCCTTTAGAGTTAGGGCCAGTTAGGTATTACACCAACCCCTGAACCTTATTACATAAAGGTTTTTTAATCTGTTAACATTGAGTCTGTGTCTCTCTTGATACCACACCTGTCTCACAGTACATAAATACTAGACTGTGCAAGCCTAGATCTGTGTTTCAAATCTATATACACAAAATCCTTCCCTAGCCTAATCATCCTAGTTTCACAAAATTCTTCTAAAAACAATGTAGAAGTGACCACCTCAATACAGTCTAGGAATGGTCATGCATAATTAATGTATATCTACATATAAATGTTATTTATTTCGAAAATAGCATACATTATTTCCTGCTAATCCAATTCTCCAAACAAGCAAAACTAAGACTCAGAGCCATGATATTAACATGATCTAGCCAATGTCTTGTATTCATTTTCTTCCAACGAATTTTACTTTTGAAACTTATATGTAAACATTATGGATAATGCTATGCCACATGACGACAGAGCTTCACCGTGTGGCACTGCACAATGACATCCTCACATGGTTTGTATGCGCCACTGCAAGGCACATTACGTGGAAAGACGTCACTGCATATGCAGTTTTGGGGTGTTTAGGGTAACCGTGAAACAGATAAAATTGACCACGCCTTAAGGAAAGTTGAAGTTACAACTATAATATGTTGTATAAATGACAACAGGCTTCACTATACATTGAGGAACATATGGTATGAAAACTCTATCAAGTATTACAATGTGCTAAGACATTTGAACAAATCAATATACCAACATCTTGATACCTTACATTCAATAAGCTACCAGGATTTCACAGATAGAGCCCAACCCTAAAAATATTGAAAAAGTATAATTAATCAAGAAACTAACACATATTTGTATTAACCAAATAGGAAAACCAGAACTCTTATTCAGGTATTACAAACGATGCAAAATACATTCAGTAACTAACACTTAGGAACTCTAACTGTACCAACAATCAACATTTAAAAAAAAGACAAAACAATACTATTCTCTTATCAGAGTTATCAAACCCCCTCATATTAATTCACTGGCAATGAGCAGTGCCTAACCATAGAAACATAAAAATGACCGGTCATACAATGATTTTTGTGGTATTACGAAAACATTAAATAACGGTGGCTTGTATATGAATGATCTGATATCTGAATACATATAACTTACCAAGAAGTCTATATTTCTTATTTTCAGAAACCCATCTTGAAGGATAATAAAAAGCAAACAAAAAAGATGGCAAGAATATTTGTGTTCTTCTAATTGAAGACATTACTCACATTATTTGTTGAAGCAAATATAGCTATAATTTAATTTAATATTAATGTCTCATGTCACTTGTTAGTGCCACCTTAGTAAATGAAAGAATGTGTTTTGAATACATTAATTTTACAATTATGTGAGTGTAGCAATCTTGCCCCAGCTTGGGGACGTGCTTGGCCGTTAACGGCCTGCCAGCCCGAGCCTAGGCAGGCACAAGAAAAGCGAGGGGTTTGCCAAGGGCTGCGGGCAGTTACCGGCCTGTACACCCCCAGCTCGGTGTGATTGCTATTTGCACCACGAGGTTTACCTGGGGTGCAAATATATATATATACTTATTTGCACGTTTTCATGGGAGTTGGGCTCTATGCTATTGTGCGAACCCAATCTCTGCCGAAAAAAAAGATTGCCGCCACCATTGGAAAAGAGACATAGTCCCTTTTTCATTTCCATGGTGGCAGCGGGCAGGAGGAGCGCTGGGACCGGAGCAAGCACAAAGCTCCGGTCCAGCAGGTAAGTGTGCGGAGGAGGGAAAGGGTATGTTCTGTTTTGGGGGGTTGGAGGAGAGAATGAGAAGGTGGGAAGGCAACAGGGAGGGTCTCCCTCTTGCCTTCCCACATAAAAAAAAGATGGAGCCACCTGATGAAAGGCCACTGGCGGGCTTGCAACAGTTGGTGGTACACTGTGTATTCTCTCCCACTGTTGCTTCTACCTGATTGTCAGAGCACCCTCCCTGGGTGTGAATATAAAATCTCTCATACCAACCCACTGGTTACCAGAGAGCTTGACCATTACATAAGTAAATGTTGTCTGACAGACGATATGTGCAACAATGACTAGGTGAACCCCAGAACTGTATATGAGAGAGTAAGAGTTACATATTTCAGTTATTTGAGATAAGTGTGATTTAGCCACAGGTTAATGTTTATATTTATTTCCGCTGTTCTAAAATGTTTATTTTATTTTCATAGCCTTGGAAAAAAAGAAGAATTTGGCTTGAAATACATATTAGCTTAACCAGTTTGTATTTAAGTCCACAACTACTTTCAGGAGGCAACAGAGCACTTTATAAATCATAAGGATAAGTCCATAGTGGTGGGAAAAGCAGAGATACAAGGTAGTGTGGAGCTAACATCATGAAAGTGGGAGGGCAGGCAATTTTGCAGCAAGGATTCTACAAGCAAGTAGCTAAGAAAACAGGGGGGGGGCTCACATTCTCAGATAAAGTGGGATGTGGAGGGTGTTTGGACTTAGGTATTAAGGAGGAGCCATACTTTGAAGAGGTGTGTGTTGAGCTCCTTCCTGAAATGTAGAACCAAAGAGGCAAATCTGCTGTTGATCAGGAAGGGGTTCCAAGTATACATCCAAAGCCTTAATTCTGGCTCTTTCCTTCCTGCACCAGTGGAGTTTAAGACAGCGCAAGCCCTTACTTCTGATAGATCTTAGATCCCCAGAGATACTGAGCTGCATAGCAAAGTAGGTTGAGGACTTGAAGGTGATGTGGATGATGCAACAGAATTTGAAGATGACACATGCTTGCAACTGGAATCAGGGCAGTTTGATGAGGGTCAGGGTTATGTGGTTGCATTTACAAAGTGCATTTATGAGTTCTGCTGTAGCTTACAGGGCACATCTAAATGGTGCCATGGTGGTCAATGGAAGGTCTTCCAGAAGGACATTGCCACCATCCAGGTGGGTACAGACCAAGACTTGGAGAGCAGATCTGAAGTTGTTTGCTAACCAAGTTTAATCATACATTGGCTGACTAAATCTCAGTTAGTAATTCTACAAATGTCCATTATTAGTATTTCAAAAGAAGTTATGTTTTAAAAGATGTAAATTAAATATAAATGCAAAATGTGTATCAACATTCATTACAATGAATTCACATCACTATAGTGTGTTTAAACTTCTTTGCTTTATATAAGCTCCTGTGTATTTTAGGAGCTAAGCACTATAGACAAATGAGTAGGTATCACTTACAATAGGTTGCGTTATTAATGAAGAAAGACAGTACTATAGAGTACAAGCTGGGCAAAGGTGTTCAAGAGTTTGGGGGTGAAAAGTGGTAATGAGAGAAAGTGAGACTGAGCTTAGTGTTGGCACTGGAAAGCCAAAAATAAAATATAGGAAGGGCGAAGTGTCTGATGAGATGTATAGATGGACATCAGAGAAGAAAGACAGTACAGAGCAAGACCAAGTACACATTGGAATACACTCAAAACTATGGTAACAAGAGAACAAGTCCCAGAAAAGAGAGTCAGCGAAGAGCAGTGAGAGATGTATATATATATACATATGGAAAAATAAGGAAAGGTGCGCACTCCAATTCTCTGCATGACCTTCCAGGCCACTGGTGTACTCCTCCGACCGGTTTCTGTGCCAATACACGTCATCAGGGAGGCTGGGTGGACTTGCAGCTCACCGCAGGTGCAGGTGATAAAAATCTGCTGCAAGGGCTACTGGTACATGTAGTCATCTGGTCAGCAGAGAAAACGCTCACGCCCAATCCCACAGTGGAGAAAGGGGGGGAGTGTAGCCTCAAGTGAGGCACTCCAAAGCCGGGCATATATAACCCTGGTGCGGCACCTTGGCAGGTCTTGAGGATTCCACCCCTCAAGTCCTGCGAAAAATGGAAAAATAAGGAAAGGTGCGCACTCCAATTCTCTACATGACCTTCCAGGCCACTGGTGTACTCCTCCGACCGGTTTCTGTGCCAATACACGTCATCAGGGAGGCTGGGTGGACTTGCAGCTCACCGCAGGGCAGGTGATAAAAATCTGCTGCAAGGGCTACTGATAGATGTAGTCATCTGGTCAGCAGAGAAAACGCTCACGCCCAATCCCACAGTGGAGAAAGGGGGGGAGTGTAGCCTCAAGTGAGGCACTCCAAAGCCGGGCAAATATAACCCTGGTGGGGCACCTTGGCAGGTCTTGAGGATTCCACCCCTCAAGTCCTGCGAAAAATGGAAAAATAAGGAAAGGTGCGCACTCCAATTCTCTGCATGACCTTCCAGGCCACTGGTGTACTCCTCCGACCGGTTTCTGTGCCAATACACGTCATCAGGGAGGCTGGGTGGACTTGCAGCTTTGGAGTGCCTCACTGGAAGCTACTCCCCCCCTTTCTCCATTGTGAGATTGGGCGGGAGCTTTTTCCCTGCTAACCAGATGACTACATCTACCAGAAGCCCTTGCAGCTAATTATCAACACCTGCACCTGCGGTGAGCTGCAAGTTAACACAGCCTCCCTGATGACGTGTTTTGGCACAGAAACCGGTCGGAGGAGAACACCAGTGGCTTGGAAGGTTGTGCAGGGAACTGGAGTGCGCCCCTTTCCTCGTTTTTGTCATTTTTTCTGGACTTTGAAGGGTGGAAGCTTTAAATCCTGACAGGGTGCTGCACCAGGGCGATATATGCCCGGCTTTGGAGTGCCTCACTGGAAGCTACTCCCCCCCCCTTTCTCCATTGTGAGATTGGGCGGGAGCTTTTTCCCTGCTAACCAGATGACTACATCTACCAGAAGCCCTTGCAGCTAATTATCAACACCTGCACCTGCGGTGAGCCGCAAGTTAACACAGCCTCCCTGATGACGTGTTTTGGCACAGAAACTGATCGGAGGAGAACACCAGTGGCTTGGAAGGTTGTGCAGGGAACTGGAGTGCGCCCCTTTCCTCGTTTTTGTGTATATATATATGGAAATGTGGAAGAAATCGACAAAGAAGATGCATACATGAATTAAAGATGGGGAAAGGAGGAAAACCTAGGCACCTAGTCCTACAAGAAGAAAGGAATAGTAGTCAGGTCATGAAAAAAAGCACAGTGAGAATGACAGTTTTAGTTGGAAAAAAGTAGGACACAAGATTAAAGGGTACATCAAGTGAAGAAAGAGAAGAACACAAAAAATAGAACGATTCACAGTGTCAAAATCAACAGAGAAGTCAGGATGAGCATGAAGAGATCATTGTTTAGAGTGAAAACAGAAATTGAAAAAATTGAAAAGCAAAAGAGCAATTTTGTTAAATGAGTAGGCAATTGTGAAAAAGGTAGAAAATAAGCAGTAAAATCCAAAGCAGAAAAATGGGAATTGAAATTTGATCAGGAAAGCCAGAAACATTTTTAGAAGAGACTGCAAGTGATGAAGGTTACATGAAAGAATGATGGAAGGAGACAGTAGAGCTGTTTGCCACCAAAAATATCAAGGTTCGTCAGAACCATGGAGTGAAGAGAGTGCAGTGAGATCAGAAGGGGAATGGGATTATTTCCAGCACGTGTTTTTAATTTACAAAGCAATCAACCAGTAGATTGCAAAGAAGAAGTGCGCCACGGTTGAGAATGATGGCAGGATGGACCGAAAGAAGCACCATATTAGAGTTGCTGGTTACAATTAGAGAGCTAGTTTTCCTCTTCGCTCGGTGGAAACAGTGGATCGGGGTTGCCCTGAGACCTGCGGACGTTGAATTTTCCAGAAGGACTACTGGTCACGCTTGCGCTGTTTAATGTGGATTATGGATAGCTGAACATCAAAATCAATGGGGATCGCTTGTCAGTCTGATTTGCAATTAAATCTGCCCTGATCAGACATTTCAAAGGAGTAGCAAACAGTTATCATGGTGAGGGGACAGGGACGTCATTGGGGGGTTGCCAGATACCACTGTGGTCTCCTTGCTACCCCTAGAGAAAAAGGAAAACAAGTGTGTTTTAAGGATACATATATATTTGTTTTACATTGAAGCTCCTGGGCTGTGGAAAGTGCTTTGTTTCTGGTGTGACTGGAATTAATGTTGAGGCCACCTTAAAAAAAAAAAAACAGGGGGTTACACAACTGTCACACTTTGAGCAGTGACCCTAAATAAGGAAGATTAGGAATAACAAATACATTGTCTATCTGGAATTCTATACAATAATTGCTAGGCTCATTAAAGGGGTGAAAGGTCATGTTCTATTGCTTCCCATGATATCACTCAGGGTGTGTCAAATGACATCACTTCCTGTGATGTCATCAGAGGTCAAGGGTCGTGTGATGCCACTTCCTCTACCCCTGACATTTTGTTGAAATTTCTTGAGGGGAGACAAGCATAGCATTTTAGGCTACCTTTTTCCCAAATTGAATGAGACAATTAAAAGCAGGTAATGTCTCCCTCCAATCACTGGGGTTTACTCACATACTATGCAACATGAAACACTGCATGTTCTTATTTCTATTGTAAGCTCTGGGACACCTGAACAATGCCTCTGAGATACTAAGGGGAAGTCTCCAGGTAGCATGAAGAAGAAGACACTACAGGATGTGCGTGTATGGTTAAAGACTAAAGCAAAATAGTCTGTGTTATAGCAGACATGGCGAACCTGAGCTGACAGCGGGAAAATTAAGAATACTTGTAAACATATGGAATTTGATGCAGAAAAGCATTGGCATGGCTTCAGCCATCGCCACATTTGAAAACATCTAGAGACTGCCATGTCCTATGTGATGGGAACAGAACAGGCAATACAAGGAACAGTTGTGGATGGATGGACTGGAAAATCTCGGAAGGGCAGCCACCGTAAGTGCATATGGAATCATTGCAGTTGGGGCGGGGGTGGGGCTGAAGCTCCAACACTTTTTTTATGAAGAACTTCATTGACACTGTTGGCCTGAAGGCGGATTATGATGCTGCAGCTGTGGTAAAGTGGGCATTTAGGCTGCACACAGAATTCAGAAGGAAAACCTTGTGAGTGATGCACTAGCCTATTGTTGCTTCAAAACCAAGAAATTGGGGGTGTTTTCCTGAGTGAGCTTGCCAAGAATAAATATATTTTTTAAAAATAATATCCTCATACAGATGTTTAAACAACAGATGTAACACCTCAATACAGGATCTGAATGAGCATAGTATAGATCTAAACCAGAGTGATGGGCCACAAAACAAGACTGCTCAAGTAATACTTAATGGATCATGCGGATGCTTAAATTCTCTGACAAGCGTTGTGCCCAACTGTGAAAGCATTTCCATTGGCAGTTTTGTCCAATTCAATGAACAATGAAGCTGATGAACAGCAATGTCTTTTCAGGGTGTTTGGTGTAGCAATGTTTAATCCTGAACTGTTCACAGTAAACCTTTGGAGTAAGAAATTCAACTGTGATGGCTTCCACTGAAGAGGAATGAGGTTGAAACTATTTTTCTAAGTGATCATATAAGAATGGTGATAAATGAGGACTCTGGTTAGGCGTTCAATGCAGACAGTAGTTTATGTGTGTGACCTTCCTCACAAATGATCACGGGGACAGGAGAACATGTACCTCCATTTACTCATCCTTAAACAAGTTGCATGCTCTCACCTGGGTCTCCTCCTGCCAACTTGCACCAGAGAACCTTCAGGAGGGATGAACCTCCATAAGTGAATAATGAGGAGTGACATCTTGCATAGGTACTGTGGCAAGGCTACAGGGCACACAGGATGCCACGTCTTATTCTCTTCACTCACCCACAAACCTTTTCATGTGTGACTTTCACAATTGTGGGCAAACCTCCAGTTAGCCTTCACTCTCTTTTCAACTGTTCATCTCACACCCTGGTAAGAATTTTTCTTGAACTTTGGGACTCCCTTGTCTTTCTGAAGTCCTTCCTCCATGACCATTCTTTCAAGGTGACCATCAATGGTCACCACTGAATTGGCCGTCACCTCACACACTTGCTGGAGTTCAAAGAACTTACAGGCTTTCCCAGCTGGACTCAGTGAGCGAGTTTAGCCAACGTCCAATCTCTCACTCTCACTCACTTGCCAACAGCCACATTTCAACTGGGATAAGAAAACGTTACTATTATCTAGTTTGAGCCTAATTCTCTCATTGATTACCACTTGGTCAATCTCAACCCTGTACCCGAATTACATTGATGGGGGCCACCGCAGTCACAGAATTACACCCAGTGTAGTAGTTCTTTAGGATCACTTGCACTGCCTTATCCAAGATGTTCTCCCTTAATAGCTGTTGGGAAGGTCTCCTTCAGGGTCCCTTTGAACCTCTCTACATGCCCGTTTCAACGCAGATGATACACTCTTGGTCTTGATATGTTATACCATACATGTCTTTTAGAATTCTCCCATTTCTATTGAGCAGAATTGCGCTGCACAATCCATTACCAAAATGATTCATGGCACCCCTCACTCCTGATAACCTCTACAAGAAGGGAATAGCCCTAGCAACTGACAAAGTGTCCACAAACCCGATTTAACATACTTGATGAGGTATCCGGTATGACTGCCCGGCAGTTTCAGATAAAGCTGCCCTATCTGCCCCCGCCCCCTCGCATAACATTTGCTTCTCCTGTGCTTTTGGTGTTTCGTTGTTCCATTGCATTTAGACTTGTTTTTATGGTGTAATCTAGATATTTTATTTTTAAATTGTCTTTGCACTCCTTTTAATCTTCCTTCTTAGTGCTGCCTTGTTTTGAACATTGGCATTCATTTGTCATATTCTGCAGGCCCCCGAGCAATTTGAATCAGCGTTAGAACGCTGCACATTTGAGGGACCATATTTCCCAGCAGCCGTGTAAATCCACTTCCAGGCGCGAATATGCTGGCGCGACTTCGCCGGTGTGACTGCCTGGTAAGTTCCGGTTTGATGCCGGTGCGGGTAGGTACGTTGTAGGCTGTTGATACACCTCTCGGCATTATATCTTTTTGGTGGTAGGTCTTTTAGTTTGCTGAATGTCATGGATATTTCTGTCGCTGCTTCGTCCATGTGGACCTCATTATGTCAACTCAACATAGTAGACAAGTGAGGCTCACAGCCAGTCACAGTAAACTTCCTGATGTGCCCTGTACTCTGCCATCTTGCCCGGCTGAGCCTATAAATCTCGCTGTTGAGGCTATTGACAATCCCATGATTCCGGATTGCTCTCAGTCCCACATTGCCGACTACTTTTTTGTATCAACTACAGCTTAAAAATTGTCTGACAGCTCAAGTACTTCTAGTCCGGAGCCTAGTAGCTTTGTTGATTCTGAGGTGCCTCTGCCTTTACAAATCGTGCCCCTGCTGTATACAGATCCTAGCAGGAACACCCCTGTCCTTCATGCTGGACTTTTAAACACTTGCTCCTTGCACTTGCATGGTGTTGAGATCTTAGATCTTCTGTCGTCCACTAGCCCAGACATATTAGCCCTCACTGAGTCTTGGGTTCACCAAGCTACTCCTTCAGAAGCACTTTTTGCCACCCCCATTTGCTATTCTCTTCTTCGTGCTGACCGTATTGCCGGCAGAGGGGGTGGGGGGCCTTTGCTCTATTTAAAAATAAAATCCTTGCAGTTTCATACAATGGCGCATGACTCCCATGTGGACTGCAAAAGCCTGGTGGTTAAACTCAAGATAACAGACAATACTTCTCTCACCATTATTGTTATTTACAGACCCCAAGGCTCTGCCCTTATTTCAAGAGCAGTTTGTAAATCTTCTAAACAATTTCACTAAGTCTCAGTCACCAGTCTTGGTGATGGGTGATTTTAACCATTGGTCCCCCTGATGTCACCACAATTTCTTTAATGGGTGCCACTGACTCCATTGGCATTTCACAAATGGTTGACCCCCCAACTCATATCGCAGGGCATACTCTCGACTGGTTGCTAGTCCACCAGCTTGTATTGTCCAACTTGATTGTCTCACCCTGTATTTGGTCATGCCACTCATTATTGTAATTTGATATTATCCTCCCAGCCCTGCCTGCCAGACTCGATACGAACATTAGAACGGTTGTATGCATGCGTAACCTAAAGTCTTTAATGCCTGAAAACTTCTCCCGGTTACTGCAAGAGAAGCTGGTTGCTTTAGATGAATATGACAATGCAGACGACCTGGCTATACACATCACAAACTCCCTTGTTGATTCTACCAATCAGTAGGCGCCCCTGAAAGCTTGCAACATTAAAAGCGAACTATCCAGAAATCCTGGTTTAACAATATTATTCTTATTAGGCAGAAGAAACGAACAGCGGAACACTGTTAGCAAAAAGATCCTTCTGCTACAAGTTGGCCAACTACGAAAACTTGGTTAAACAATATAAGGAAGCCATTATTAATGCCAAATCTGACCTATATGATAACAGGATTCTGAATGCTAAATCGAGCTCCAATTAATTTGTGTCTATGTTGTGTGATTTCAAGAGTAAACCCCACTCTTCGCTGGCACCAGTAAAGGATGTGAGTCTATTCATGACTCATTCATTAACAAGGTTCTCTTGCACCAAACCAACATTCAATTGATGAGAGATACCTGTCCTTTGTTGGTTCTGTCGCAGGTGGATGTTAAAGAAGTGGCTTCGATATCACCTTTGTCCACTGTTTTTGCTTTTTTCCCCTGTTTGGAATCTTTCATCCACAAACTATTTCCAGAATGAAACCGACTTCATGTCAGGGTGATGTTTGCCCATCCAGTCTCATATTTAAATGTCTGGATGTTCTTTGCCCATGGGTCACCAAGTTTATCAATTTATAATGTGTGGAGGGAAGTGTCCCGCTCCTTCGTACGGAGGACTAGGTCATCCTCTTCTAAAAAAGGAGTCTCTTTACTGTACCAGAGAATTATTGTCCCATCACCAACGTACCCTTTCTCTTAAAAATTCTGCATAAGGTAACGTATCTGCAATTCCAGAATTTTGTAGAGGGCAATAAAATTCTCCTGCCCCACCAGTCTGGCTTTAGGAAGGGTTTTGGTGCTGAAACAGCTATGTTAAACCGTAAGGCCAATTTGTTGCAGAACATCGATCAGGGGCAACCTCCTGTTCTGATGCTGCTGTGTCTATACTCTGCCTTTGATCTTGGTGATCATGCAATACTGGAGAATAGACTCCGTTGGGTAGTGGGCTGCTCCCCCAAGGCAACCCATTGGGTCTCTTCTTTTCTGAGCCCCAGGAATTCGAGAGATAGTGCAGGTGATGTCACCTCGAAACCTACCCCGGTTACCTATGGTGTTCCGCGGGGGTCCTGTATCTCTCCAGCATTGTTTAACCTTTATATAATCCTAGTTCTAAAACTTCTGGACTGTCTCTGTGTCCAGTTTACGAATTATGCAGATAACACCCAGGTTATCATAAAACTCTCGAGCTCATATCTTGGGGACTCAGCCAACCTCAATACCATTTATGAGTATAGTCATTCCTGGATGGCTGCCAATTCGATGCAATTAATGCAAGCAAAACAGAGCTTTTGACTATTGGCTCTGGCTCCAAATTGAAGTCGCTCCCTGCAGAGTACAATCATTGCATTATTCTTGGCACCTTGATACCGGTGGCCAAGAAGGTTAAGACTCTTGGCGTAGTTCTAGACGCTGAGGTTTCTATGAACTAACTGGTGGCCCAGATTAGATCGTCCTGTGGCCTGATTAATAAACCTCTGTGCAATATTCAACCTTTTTTTGACCTAAGAGAATTTAGCAACCTTGGCCTCAGTCCTCATTAATACTCGCCTTGATTATTGCAACAGTCTGCTTAGTGGCTGTTCGCAGTCCACTATCTCTGCTTTACATGTCACACAGAATGGGGCAGTATGGGCGGTTATGGGTTTGGCTAGACAAACTCATATTACCTCAGCCAGGCGGGACCTACATTTGCTTCCTGTAAAGCTTAGAATTAGACACAAAGTTCATTCCTTGTCTCTCAAGTGCGTTCTGACTCTGGCTCCTAAGTACCTTGTGGAGCGCCTTCAACCATACGTCCCTGTTCGCTCTCTTAGGTATCAACATTTAATTAAATTGGTTCAACCCAGATTCAAGCTGGCAAAGGCTGGAGAGTGCAGATACAAAGTTCAAGGCCCTACTGCCTGAAATATGCTCCCACTCTGCCTTAGAGCATCCAAGACTTCCGGCTGAGTTTAAGAGTAAACTGAAAACATATCTCTTTGACTGGCCGCCCGATTAAGGATTTGTTTTTACCAGATTAAGAAATTCCTGTCCTCTTATCCCACCGTGAATCTGTATCGGTCTTTCCTGTTTGCATGGTTTTAAATCCTTTTGTAGTTGTGTTGTCGTGTCTGTTGTGTGTCCGCGCACTGAGGCGCATGGGCATGTGGCGCAGTTTTACAAGAAATCTTAATAGATAAATAAATAAACAGCAAAATGTTGTTCCCTTTCTGAGAGATTCCTAATCGGTCCCATGCATTCAAGACCCAAACTTTTTCCCACTGCACTGTTGTGTTAGAGGTGAATCTTTGCTGGTGTTTTGACCTTAAAACCCTTCTCACTGTTGGCACAAAAGCTACAGTGGCACTCTACATAGTCTACTAACAGGTCCATGGCCGTTTGCCAATACTCTCCAATCAGTAGCCTCTTGATGGTCAATATCCTCATATGGCCCGCATACGCCCATTCTGCCATCTTCTGGTGTATTGCTGAGGGGGATCCTCTTTTCACCTGTGAAAAACACCCCTCTACTCCGGTAGTTCATTGCGCTGCTGTTGGTAGGGTTCAAGTTCAAGTTCTACAGCATTTGTGGTGGGTCATGCCTCGGCTATCAGCCTTTTATCGTAGTCAAGATAGAATCCTTCAGCTTGGCTCTGGTCAATATTTCTTTAGAGAATTGTCCATAGGCAAATTCTTCCCTCTGACAACCTTAAAGCCGAAGACCAGTTCCTTGAGATCAAAAGGGTCATCATACAAAGGCAGGAAAGAGAAACAGTGAGCCAGGACAATCCACCTCCCCACGACACATTGACTTCAAAGGAATTCTCTTAAAGTTGGGAGACGAGCCTTACTAACCTGAGAGAAATTGTGCCACTATCCAGCTTTGAGAGAAGTCCAACCAAAGGATTGTGGTTTGTTTGCAACTCAGAATTACCGCCCCAGAAGATTGTTTGCATTTCTCGAATTCACAATGTCAGGCTAGAGTGTCCTTCACAATGACAGGGGAGTTGAACTATGCTGACTTGAAAATGGGGGAGGAATATGCCATACGATGTTCAGCCCACCACTCCTCTGTTAGTGGTGTCATAAGCACTGGCATCTAGAAGGAGTGCACTGGGACTCTTGAGAGCGAGTGGCTAGAGGGCCATTGCTGAGTCAATCTGTTGCTTAACCTCCCTGAAACTGTGTTTCTGCTCATGACCACACTTAAATCTGACCCCCTTTTAAAGAATGCCATAGGGGCCTCATAAGTTAAGTGAAGGTAGGCACACCCTTCAAATAATATTCTGTTCACCTCATGAATTTCCTGAACTGGTCTTGGTTTGTGGGACCAGAAGCAGCCTCAATTGACTGCACTAGAAGGGCCTTGAGCCTGCCCCCACAGGCTGACAAGCGGTGCCCTTAGTGCTACACTTCCTGATTAAAAAATGTGCAGTCTTTCTTTTTGAGTGTAATGCTGCTTCCTGCAAGATCGCCACAACTTGGATAAGCTTATTTTTGTGTTTCTCCTGAGACTTGAAATAGACAAGGACATCATCATGCAAACACAACATTTCTTCCACGCATCTAAAGGTTGGTGCGTTATCCTCCAAAAGACCAGGGGCCTCATTACGAGGTCAGTGGTAAGGGGTTAACGGCAAACGTAAGGATGCCGTTGCCGTTAACCCCTTACAGCCACATTACGAGGTCCCTTAGCTGCTCCCGCTATGGGCGCCTGGTTTTACCAGTCGCCCTTAGCGGGAGCTGCTAAGGGAACAGGGAGCTAATAATGGGCCCGCTATTAACGGGCCCGTTATTAGCTCCATCCCCATACCCATTGAGCCCTACGGGGGCTCGAATGGGAATGGGGAATGGTTCTCAGAATGGGGATTTACCGGGTCCTCCAAGGTTGGAATGACCTGGTAAGTCCCTATTCCGAGAACCCGGACCCGGAATGCGGTAAGGGGGTAGCCATGGTGCTGATAGCACCATGGCTACCTCCTACCTCGTAATGAGGCCCAAGTTCTTTAGAGGCCAGAACAAATGGTATCCAGACAAACCTCTACAGCCCTTGCAGCATCACTATTGCAGTTTAGTCTCTGTAATCTAAATGACAGATGGGCAGATACCTTTGGGTGGGGAGCGCTATATAAAGATAACAAACAAACAAGCAAGCAAACATACAGATTGGAGGTCTAGGGAGCGGTACATGTTGACACATCCTACTATGCTTAGAATTTCTGCTATATGAGTCAAAGTATGAGCATCGACCACTATTATTGTTATTAGGCTATGCAGGCCCACACTCATACTAAAGTGCAATCCTCCATCTGAGCCAGCAGTATGGCAAACACTAACTTGGGGGATCCAGCTTCTGCAGTTGTTGGCCCCTCAATATTGTCCTTGAGAATGGCTTTGCATCGATCCTCTTTGAGGATGGAGACTGTACGTGCCTTATGTTTCACTCGTGCAACCACATTTCAGTTTATTCAGTGGAGAAAGTTGTGCAGGAGGCCTGTTCATCACTGAAAACATCTGGGTTCTTCTGCATTATCTCCTCAACTTCATGTGGAGGTCCTTTGGGTGATATCTGAGTGTCTTCTTTCATCATCATATAGAGTTTTACCAATGGCACAGGTGTCCTTGAAAGTTAATTTGATATAGTGTGTATGCTGCAACTATGTGGCATAGCTATTATTTTGTAGGTAATGGTATGATATTGTTTCTTTGGTCCTTGAGCATCCCTTTTTGTTTATGTTTCTTGTAAGTTAATTCAGCAATAAAATATCCCATAATGCCAATGTATGAAGCAATGTCTCGAGCAGCATCCTAGATCAATGTGTGTGGACTTCTGTTCCCCTAGTAGGCGTACCAATGTAGCCCTATGCATTGCTTCTTTCACCACTGTGTGTGGTCAGTCAGACATGAATAGGATGCCAATCCTCTACTCAAAATGCCATTGAGGTCGGAGGGAGCCAAATACACAGCGTTGTGAACCGGAATGATTGTCATTATTATTCCCCAAATGATGGGATGAACTTCCTTATTGAGGTCTGACACACTTGTGGCGTTCATTGGTTTGGCTCAAATTACTGCTTTCCTTTTCACTCTTGAATGTTCTTTCTTTGGTGAATTGTTCATGCTTGGTAGAGGCTGCCCACAGTTTTCCCACTGCTGAGCAAAGACCCCGAGCTTGATCTGCCAATCCAAACTTGAAACACTCCCACTTCCTACATGTTGTCACATTCTGCACAATAGACATGGCATACACCTCGTTGTAAATGACAAATGGGACTTTTTGTCACTTGCACTTGTATAATCTTTTAATTTTAATCCTTGTTTTTGCCAGTGATCTTCACTATATGTATCTCCTGCTCAATGGAAGGATTTGCATTGTGTGATGTAAACAGTTTTTCTCTTACCGCTTTGGCCTGAGTCAAACCATGAGTTGGTGCCTCATGACTTTATTAGGGTCCAATTTTGCATGCCATTGTGATTCCTCAAAATGGACTGACATACAGTTTGATGATATTGCCTTCAGGTTGAGACCTGGTATAGAATTGGTGCCTCGTGTGCACCACATTGAGCTTTGGGGCCTAGAGCTTTCCCGTGTGGGCAGTGGCCTCGTCACAAACCCACAGATCATCTTTGGGTCCCGTGAGTACAGGTGGATCGGTGCGGAACATGTGTTGGCTTTCTAACTTAAAGTATCTATGAATAAATGCCTTCCATCATGCAATGCAGTCCTCAGCACGTGGTGCATCAAGATTTGTCAAACATTATCCCTCCCACTGCTTCCAAGGAGGTAACGGGAGTTGTAGGAACTTAGGAGGGGTTCTCAGTGCTGTAGGATTTAATAGTGTGTTGACTCGTGTGGCATTGTTGGCACTTCACAACTTCTGAGACCATTGGGGAACAGGAGGTAAATGATGGAGCAGCCACTGGCTTGTGGCAGGCATTGTTAGTAATTTGTTACCTGGGGTAGGTGGTGGCCGAAAGGGTTGGCTGGGTTCCGCTTTGGCCAAAGGTTCACAGGTAGAGAAAAGTTACTCATTGCCCTATCTTCTAGGTGAAACAACAGCACAAATGGGAATTAAGCCAGGGGAACAGGTAACACAAAGTATTCATGCGTACACAAGTTGCATCCTTTCTTCTGGATCTGCTCATTCCAGCTGATAAAATAGAACCTTCTGGAGCCAGGAACCTCCTTAATAGAACAGTGACACATGATGTCAACATATCTTCATTGGCAAGGCCCCAGGGCACGCAAGATTGCAGAGTACACAATGCTGATGCAGCACCCTTGTACTTTTCACAGGTTAAGCAGTGGAGTTGCAGTCTCCAATGCAATTTTTGAATTTTAGAGCCCTCCCCCCATCAGAGAGCTCAATTGAGTGGTAGAAGAACACCACACAAGTTAGTGGTCCCAGGCTGCAGACAAGGCCACAAACAAGGGCAACCGCCACTTGGCACACAATAGAGCCTGATAGTGAGGGATCTAATTCTATTAGAGTGTGTGCAGGGGATACAGGGTAACTTTACAGGGGGGGGGGCCCTGTCAACATCTTGCCCATGACTCCATGACCAGTGTCCAGTGCGCACACACCACAAAGGGAAGATTGGAAAACAGGCTTTACAGGTGGTTAGATCGCTGATGCCAACCTTGTTGATTGCCTAGAAATCTGGAAGCTGTAAGAGGAGCACACGATAGGGATAGAATGTGTGCTTCTAATGTGCCTATAGTGTATATTGCACACTGTCTGATTGTCTAAAGAGAAGGAAACATGTTCCAATTGAAAACATGTGGTTTAACAGGAAGAGAGAAATGTAAAACATATGTTAATGTGTATATTATGTGTACCCATCATTGTACTTTCAAAGAAAGGCTTCTTAGCATGTGTGCAGCCTGTACGTCACAGGTTTGAATTTTAGCAGGTACCTGTAACTTGTATGTTGCACACAGCCCGGACAGCAGGATATTAACTAATCCCAGAACCATGATTTTGTGATTGAAAATAGCAACCTACATCTTAGACACACAAACCTCTGTGACGTGGGGCCGAAGTGCCATTGACTACCTAAGTAGCAGTTTAAAAGACTATCAGCATTGCATAGCTGGCAATGGAATCTGTGACATGCAAACTATATGCAGAAGTATTTATGAAAGAGTTGTCAGCAGCAGTGGGCTTTGTCAATGCTAAATAAAAATTTAAAAGAAATACTTTCAATAGCATACGGTGTGTGCAAAACAATGAAACAGTACTGCCAAGGTTTTTAACAAAATAGAAAATATAATTTCCTTTATTTAGCTGTTATTACTGTAGAATTGCTTCAAGATCAGTGTTCTCTTTTATTAGTACCCTGCGAGGGACAATCACAGTGTTGCAAACTATCTGATTGGCCTTCGCCGGGTCGTTACCCGGCCAAAATAAAATCTCACGTGCTGCACTATGATCAGAAAACTGCGTCCCACAGAGATCCTTACCTTTCTTTACCAGCCACCATGAAAATGGAGAAATCTGTTTAATTACCACAGTGGAAAGGGAGAGGGGACAATGTGTACTCCCTTCTTCCCAATCCATGGTGGCCCTTACTTTTTGTGTTGTTGATCGAGTCGAGAAACAGTTGACACACTGTTTCTCAACTTGAGTAAAAATACGATTAGGACCCTGGTACAATGGGATACTAATAGCATGAGAACCCTCGGAGGGGGTGGCATTGCCACTCAGGCTTTAAATATCACCTCAGGGGCTTTACCTGACTGGTAATGCCTCCCCCACTTCCCCCTTGGGTTGTATTGCTTTGACAGTTTTCATTAATCTTCCAATTGTTGTATTGAATCTGTATTCCTACACATTTCTCACATCGTTTTTCACTGTAACATTAGGTAGAATGTTCAGGGGGGTGTATATATCTTTAGCCTTTCACTTGGGAAACAAACCATCAGAACCATATGGTCCTTGGCCCAAGCGCCGAAAGTTTGAGGCATCCATATTGGAACTTTCGAGGAGGATTGACATTGGGCTAAAAGTACACCCCACTTATGATGAGGGAAAGAACAAGGGTTGAGGCCTTGTGTAAATCCATCCTGAGCACTGGTAGAAGTGTGCCAAAAAAAGAAGTGGAACTGTAACTCTGGCAGGAGACAGGCCAGGCGGGTGGGTGCAATGTGCAATACTTGTTTCAAGGGATTGTAAATGGGCCAGGTTGACAGGCAAGTAGGGTTGAACAGGAAAAAGAAGCAGTTTCTCTGCATTGTTTTTCATTAATTTCTCGCAGTTGGAAGAATTCGATATAAACTTACGAAATCAGTCACCTCTATGCACTGATCTTAACTCTGCTGTAGCACGTTCTTAACACCTTCCTGAACAGCAGCAATTTCAAATACAATTTGGTAATGCACTGCAGAGCTTGGATCCCAAGACTGAAAATCTTTCATTGCCTATGGTCTGAAAGGGTCGAGGGATGAATAATCTTGAACCTGAAGTATCCCACAGGAGTGCATTTGAGTAGTCCAAGTGACTTGTCACTGAGAAGCTTACTATAACTTACTCTAACTGCACACTTGTCCAGTGACAAATCCCATGCTTTGGAAATGAGTGGGATCTTTATCAACGGTAACATCTTAGCATTTAACCTAAGATAACAACATGACAGGTTTTCCAAAAATCAGGGGAGACCGGCTGTTACAGGCGATACATTCTTAGTGTTAGCAGAACCTCCTCCAGCTTCCATTACTTAAGATGGAGCCAGATAGAGCTCTTCCCAACTGAGATATTGTCTAATCTTTGTGAATATTTGGGGAAACAGAATTTAGTTTTGCTGCAACTACTGTAGGGTGGCAAAATGAGGAGGTACGTTTTAACCTAAAAAAGATTGAACATGGTCCTAAAAAGTAGTGTTAACAGTAAAAAATAGAATTATTGGTACTCTGCTCCCGATTGCTCTCACTCACCTCGACCTCTCCGTGGCATCTTTTTTCTCGCACTGTGTCCTGCAACTACAAGGGGCCACTTCCTGCCTACCCTTGCTTAGTGATGCCCCCTCCCTAGACACTAAAAGGCATGTGGGAAGTCTCCTCTCCATGGTGGCCTAAATAAGGAGCATCATGTTTGCAGCTCCGAGGATATCTTCCTATATAGGTCGCCCAGGAAACCTACCTACCTGCTGCAGACCCTAGCCCACACTTCAATAGGATCAAATGCAGGAATGCCTGCTGCCTTTTATTTACAGATTTAGAAAACACAGCTACTATGATACTCTTTGTGCTTAAGAACTTTGCATAATAAGTAATATTTTGTCAGACTGCTTTATTGTGTGACATGTTTTCTTTGTAAAGCCAGAACTGAAAAGCAAACTATTATTTTTCCTCTGGGAAGCCAAACATTAACAAATATTAGTACCAACTAGAGGTAGTAGGATGTGTGTTCAAGAGCCCAAATGTCAGACTGGGATAAAATGTTGGTGTCACCACTTAACCAAATAGTGTGATTCTTGGATATCATTTAATCTCACTGTGCCTTATCTGGGCGACCCTAGAAACGAGTCCATGTTCAGAATATGCTGTATCAAAAATCAATCACTCGTCGTTGAAAAAACTACAGTGTAGCTGTGGGAACAGTAAAAATGCTTTCTTCGTTGGCAAGGATTTACCATAAAAGGTTTGAAATGTGTGGGTTGCCTTAACGATCGTGGTTACACTGGCTGTTGCTAAACGATGAGAGAAGTTTCAGTACATTAAAAATGAGGCTGTTGGCTCTAGTTACATGGTCAATTATGAGCAAAATAGTATAAACACAATCTTAACGAGGCAGCAAAAACAATTTTGACAACACAATGAACAAATACATGAGATAATGAAAGTGAATTATGTTTTACTATGCCTTCTTTGCAGTATCTGCACATTACTTTTAAGTACTTTAATTACATGTTAGTAAAACCAGCTTTTGATTATACTGCAATAATATACAATCGTGGAGCATTGATGCAGGCTGAGTTTCGTCTTTGGTGCTGTATTGTCTATAAACTGAAAGAATGAGGGTACACAGAGAGGGACAAAGAGGGGAAAGTTTTCTATTTTCACGTTCTAGGGTCTTGCCAGGTGGTAATGACCCACAACCCAAGTTTATATGTGTGACCAAAACAAGGGTCTTTATGACAAGTTCTTACCACCTAGGATGTTCAAAAGAATCGGGCATTATTGCCAATTAGCACTCCAGGTACCTGAGGAAGAGGTAAGGGAGAGAGCACATGGGAAGTGGAAAGCGTCCACCCTTTTGAGTCTCTATGTAGAAAAAGAAACATCCACCATAAAAACGGAAGCCAGGACTCTGAGCAGAGCACCTCTTCCATTTCAATGCCATGGGTGTTTAGGTGCCTGCTACAAACAGGTGGCAGGACTTTTAACACAGTGAAGATTGCAGTGTTGGGGATAGCTAAGGAGTTAGTGGGGAAGTGAGCGGTCTTCGGGAAGGACCGGGATAAGCCGGAGCAGTGTCCGGGGAAGGCTGGTCACGTGAAGAGGCGTTGGCCAGCAACTTCAGAGCTGAACTTGCATCTGTAAACAGTCTATGGAGGTGCGTATACCACATGTCGTCTCCTGGCCATCTTTGAACGTTCATCAGTCCTTCTAGAACCTACCCAAAGAACAACGCACAGAAATGTGCAGCATGTGCATTGTCAACGATAACAACCCACATTTTGAAAATGGCAGCGAGACATGGAGCTGGAAATCGCCACTTGTCCTTGCCTTTCTTTTACCCAACTCTCTGTGCTTTTCATTAGCTTCTGCAATCAGCTGTGTTAGTCATCTGATATGTCAAGCATTGCCGGCTCGATGCTCGGCTTGCCTTTTGCTCTTTGGCTCGTGCAGCTGTGAGATAATTGCCATACAGACCAAATTAGTGAGCAGCATCGTTTTCATAGATGGCAGATGTGGCTCAGCCAATTGGGGGCCTCGATCGACGCTTCTCGCGGCGCCTTCCCATGTCATGCAACTTGGCTCTTACATTGTCATTAAATGGGAAAGGTCCATTTCGCTGTCAGCGCATGCGGGGGTAGAAGCAAAGGGGCTTAATTAAAAGCAGATACACGGAACGTGTTAAGTCCCTACAAAGCTCTATCAGAGGGTACATCTCCCACGTCATCAAGCTACTGTTTTCAGACTAGTATCACTGACCATGTCGCAGTCGAGGAAATGCTGCTGTTGAGGATTGTTCCAAATGAAGACAAGTGTGGCTCACTAGAAGAAAACGGGGGTCATTTCCCACTGATTGGACAGCAAAATGAAGCTTAAAGGTGCTTTGTTTTTTGTGGCTTTCATTTTGTGCTCCCTCTAATTCTTTTCCTTTCTTTTCCTTTCCAAGGCCTAAGAGGACAGCAATGCTTGGAAGCACATCTGAGTTCATGCCTCCATTAGATTTTCATGCAGTTGCGTAATATGAAATATGCCTTGCTTTTACAACCAATGTCTCATTGTCGAGTCCCACAGCGTCAAATGCAAGCACTAAAGCCAGATGTAAGAGTGTACACCGCCGTTCACTGGGAGACTGAGAGTTTTGAAGGTGGAGGAAGAAGGGAGAACACTCTGCCTTCAAAAATAACTTGGTTTAATGCCAGCATGAGATTTTCATGCTGGGGTAAAACCTATGATTTCCTCTGGAATCCGTACATGGAAGGCAGGGTTTACTTTATTTGCAAAAGAGAGGTCCAAAGGGGCACATTTTCCATTGATCCAGAATGTCGATGGAAGACTTAAAAGCTTTGCGTAAGGGTTTTATGACTTCCATTGACGCCACGCCTCATTTTCATTGTTTTGTATGATATGATATGATATGGTATTTGTAACGCGCCTATACACAGGTGTTTCAAGAGGAGGGTCAGAATGCAACCTGCATTTCCACCACCTCCCTTGCTCTGCGCCATACAAATGCCCCAGCATTTGCAAGGGCATGCATTTTCATGTTGGCACAAATGCTGTGGATTCCTATGAAGCCAGCCGGTTTTATGCGCCACAGAAAATTATCTTCCTAGCATGTAGCAAAACACGTCCTGCAAACATGGTGGTTTCCAGGCTGTGTTTTATTTCTCACAAAGTGGAAAGTAGAAGTGAAGAGAAAAGGTGATTTCACCTTCTTTTTCTCTTCACAATTAGACTCTGCATTGTGAGTGTTGAAAATATCATGGGGGTAGCGGCAACGCAGAAGTGCAAGCATTGGTGGTCGCATGCATACAATTAGCACACAGTGTAAAATAACCACCTCAGTGTTCAAACAAACATTATTTATTTATTTACTCATTCATGTTGATTTTTGTCAGTGTAAACTAGACCTGAAAGGGGAGGAGAAATGATGTATATGAATATACCATGGGTGGCGTGAGATCTGGTGTGATGGCGAACATTGTCAACCAATTTTTTCAGTGATTCGGCACGTTTATTTTGCAGCTATTCAACGGAATAGCGAAACAGCCCAATACACGAAAAGTAACATAGTCGCAGTTAAAAAGTACTGGTGTTGAAGGTTCAACATCAATAGGACTATGGATCAGTCGGAGAGTTCATGTTTTGTGAGAAGGGTCCTTGAAACTACCCAGTCTTATGAGCAGGTGAGAGCAGAACCATCTTGGCAAGTGCCAGCTGGAGTCGGTCGGCTTGTAAATGCACGCCAATTTCCGATGCAGCAGGGCAATATCAACAAGATCCCTGATAAAACATGTGCATTTGTGCAACAGAGGATCCTTTCAAATTAGCCACCAGTAATGTCAAGCGAAGTCTTTGTTCCATTAGGCTAGGTGGACAGCTCAGGGGCAACGTGTTTGTCGCAGATCGTGGACAGCTCAGGGGCAACGTGTTTGTCGCAGAGCAACACAGGTTCGAATCTCGGTCCCATTAAGAGCGCTATAAAAGATAAATTAATACTATCCAAAAATGTAGGACAGAGAAACCTATTTGTATCCTTGTTTAATTGTAAATATTGAAAATAAAATTATAGTTTAAAGTGTAAATGAAAAAAAATTTAATGTGATAAGATAGTATTGTCATCCATTACATTTCAGGTACAAGAAAATAGAACTTTTTTAAAAGACTGCCACGTGAGAGGTTTTATTGTTTACATTTAGGCAGTTTTTTATTGAAAGTACAAGTACAAGTAGAAGTTGCATGTAGGGGTCCACCAACCCTTGCACTTGAATGCACTTGAATGCTGTTGGTACCCTTACATGCAGGTGCAGTGCAAAAGTTAAGGCGGAACCAGGCGAAATCGCCTTTAATTTTAGTGTTCCTGTTCATTTTCTAAAAAAGTAAATGTTGCCTGCACATTATGTTTTAGAGGTGGCAGTTAGTAATGGATTCCTATGGAATCGTCCTGCTCGGTGGCAGGTGCTAATGAGAGGCGTATTCAATGGGAATCTAGTCATGTAAAAATTGTTTATCTTGCTATATGTAAATTTTGTAACCTGTGTATACGTAACTATGTAAGCCTTGCATTTCCTTACCGATGCGCCCTTTTACTTACGAGTCTGGTGCGCTTAACAAATGAATAAACAAACAAACAAACATGTTATGCCTGCATTAAAATCCCATGCAGAGGAAAACTAAGTGCACACAAGATAAAGGATGAAATCAGAGAGAATATGTTCATTACACTCTCTGTGGCACGTCCTCTGCCTTGAATCAACCGAAAATAGGCAAGTACAGACAATGGAGATCTAAAAACAAGGACCACCTCCATTTTCCGATGTGCCAGATGCACCACCACGATGTTCACAATGTTCACAATGTTCAGGTGAACCACCACAATTTTTCACCTGAATGCTACCAATCCAGAACTGAATTAAAGCAACGTATTCTTAGAGTGGGGAGGGTAACCCCATCCTGTGCATTGTTGACCTTCCCTAACCTCCAACCGAAAATAATGGTCCTGGCAGCCTCGGCACTGTTCTCCCTTTATCCATACCCTGGCTTTTCATGTGTTACCATTTTTTGTTCTCTATTTTGAAATTCGATATTTCGTTTGTTCTAGATTTTTCATTCAACATTTTGACCAATCACTTTTTTTCAGTCCAGATATTGCGAAGCTACGTTTACCATGACCTTTGTTCATGTGGGTTCTACATGTTGCATGCATGTGTGTGCACTGTGTGCATAGTGATCCACTCACAAACCGACTCGGTGGAGGAAAGGAACTGAATGGGTAGGGGGGTGCGGGTGGCCTTTGCAGATTAAGGTGCGCATCAATGGCTACCGGCCATTTAAACAAGAGCGCACCAAGAGCTAGACCGCAAGTTATGCAGTGTTTCCAGCAGAAATAATTAATTAATAGCGGGTGCTTATGGGGCAGACAAAACCTGAGAAAATGCATGTTTTCATGCACTGTGTACTTTCGTAGCAGCATTCTGATCCACTGTGTCATTGTTAGGATCGTAAATGTAGACTGCTTTTGCATCTGTCCTGTGGTCCGAAAGTGAAGGCTTCCTGGTTGTTATTCATCTGCTGTCAGGAGCTGAAGAAAATCCATGCAAGTCAACAACCCCTGTCTCTCCAGGGTCCTTCCCAGTGATGGATTGTTTCTTAATATTCAGGGAATCTCTGTCCGGACTCCATTGATGTCGGTGGAAGTGAGTGGAGTCAGTTCACTCATTTATAAGTTCCTGCAAACTTTGCACTTTTAAAAATGTGGTCAATAGCCTTGTTAAAGTTGGGTTACCAAAGAATGGCCTTATCCATCCAGAACACCTTGTTTGCACGTGCATTGTCCACATTCGCTTCCCCAGAAATAAATTTTATAATGCATTTACTTCTTCATGCCTTTACCGTATCTGCACCTTCGCATTGTGGAGCCAAGCGGTACTGGGGGGGCAGGGAGTTGGGGGGGATATATTGTGTACAAAGAAGGAGGGTATTGGGGTTCTCCCCCTGGAATGACAAAGTGAATGCTGAGAGAAATGAAAGAAGGGAGAAAAAAAGGTATGGAGAAGTAAGAGTGTCAAAGTGAATGTATGGCGAAGTGAATGCTGGTGAAGTAAAGATATATGTGCATTCATGACACATTTGAGAAATCCCCTGTTAGCAGAGTATCTTTATGCGCTATCTAAGTTCATATGTAGTATGAAGGAAGACACACAAGTCTCACAGAAAGCCATTTGGAACATTTTTTAGGAGGAAATTGGTCACTCAAGCATCCAATCGCCTAATGATGTTCCACCAAAACCTTGATCACTCTCTTTCACAGAAGACCACGAGTAACAACTACAAGAAAACGGCAATGAGAGCAACTGATATTGGCTGGGGTATATGGGGCTCGAGTAAGTAAGCACTATGTCACCCAGCAACACTGAAACGGGGAATACAGTGTATACCCTCCACCTTCGGTTAAGCTGGCAGGTCTAAAGTCGTTCGTCCACACACCAATGTGGTATCTGCTATCTGCATCTTGATGGTCTTCCGAATGATGACTCTACTTTTCTTGTTCAAATACTGGTCAAAGGATCATCTAACTGATAATTCTGTAGTTTGCTATGCCGCCCCCCCCGCTCCCCGTCCACTTTACTTGCATTAGGGCAGGTGTGAATATGCCTAAAATCAGCAGATCTGTCTGAGAGGAAGTAAGGACTGTTATTTTATATCTTGTTATTGATATTGATATTTTTTTTGTGTTTCGCTCATACACAAGTGTTTCAGAGTGTGAATAGGTAAGCAAGGGGAACAATGGAGAACAAAACAACAAACTTACTAGACCCAGTGACAATTAGAATGTGCAAGTGCAAGGGAGAAGAAGAAGGGAAATTGCATGGAAGGGGGTAGGGAGAAAAGTGCTGAGCAGGGAGAAAATAAATAAACAATAAATAAGTAAATAAGAGCAACAAATAGTGGTAGTGCAGCCAGCAAGTGGCAAGTGCTAGGTATAAGGCAGCAGATATGAAGTGCCAGATAAGTGCAGAGAAACAGGTGGGGGGTTACAGATATAGACCCCATGGTTAGGGATTGCCAGGAGGCAATGCCGACGGGTGGCAGGGTGAGCAGGGTGAGCAGGTAGCTCGGCCCGAAAGTCAGAGGGTGACCAGGTACAAGATGCCAAGACAGAACAGATCATCAGTGGAGACGAAGAGAGAAGGCAGAAGCAAAGAGGAAGGTCTTGAGGTGCTTTCAGAACCGGAGATGGTTCTCCTCAAGTTTAAGAGTGTCAGGTCAGAGGGAGGCCCCAGCCGAAGACAGAGATCTGCCTCCAGCTTGTTTCTTAGAAAAATGACTGACCTTGAGGGAGTTAGAGGTGGAGTGTGGATGTATTGACCCACTTTTGCACTGCTATGCTGCATCACTCTGTTATGATGGTGCCAGAAACAGCAAAATGGCCGCAAAACCCTTGGGCGCGCCAAAACCCCTGAAAATCTGCCACACATGTTGTCGGTGGTGGAACAGAGCTCTCACTACTGAAAAGTGTCACTGGGCTCCACAACAATTGAAAGTGGAGTGCAGAAGGAAAAAACAGTGCTTTGCTAAAAGAAACTCCAAGCTTGATTTAAATCTCATTTTCTTTGTTGCTGAAACTTCAGAATGCTGGTACAAAACACTTTTTAAATATTCAAAATTCTTGCTGGATGCTACAATTCACTTAGTTCAAGAAATCATTGTGAACTTACAAGGTCCTGAAAGGCTGAAAGCATCGAGAGATTTTCACAGCAAAAGTGGCCTGCCTGTGGATCTGTCAAAAATCTCTGTGCAGCGGAGGGCTGCTGATATGACAGCTGTCAGGGGCCTGACTGATTAAACTTTAAAATGTATAAACTGAAAATCAAATGTTTGCAATTTACGAGGCCTGTTACTGATAGCAAACAATATTGTAATTGTTTTGATCCCATGGTTTAAAATCGTGAAGAAGATTTCTAGCCGTTACTTGATAACAAGTTTGTTTTGTGCTAAGGAAAAGGCCACATAATTTAACAATTAATTTAAACCTGACTGAAGCTGCAGAACATGAATAACAGGTTTTTCTCACAGAAGGAAGGTCTTTCCCCCCAGCAGGAAATCACAGAGAGGCGTTAATTTTAGGGTAGGAAAGAACCTGGTCTACAGAGGCAAAAGGAACAATGACAAGCTGCAACTCAGGAAATTCGAAGTGTGAAGACAGGCGTAAATGCCCTCTGCAAGGAACAAACATAGGGCATGGCACCTGGGGTTCCAGGGAGAGAACAAGGGGTGGAGCCAAGTGACCATTTGTTGCTTAAGAAGGACAAAGAACACATTTTAAAAAGATGGATAACTTACTATGTAAAATAGTGAAAAATATAAAAATAACAGAGTTGTTAATTTAATGTCTGGCTGAACGGATGAAGAGGCGCCAGAACTATGGGACCGGTTCTGGACAGCAATGGCAAGAAATGTGATTTTACGCAAAATGTATTTCCGCTAGAATTGTGAAACTTTATACACTCATTCACATGTTAAACATGCACAACTGTAGAAATGTGCTTAAAAATTGGACATTGGGGGTCATTCCGAGGTTGGTGCTAAGGGAAAAACGATGCCGGTAAAGGATTACCGGCATCACTTATCGCTAAGGGCTATTCTGACCAGCCAGACCGCTATTAGCAGCATCGTAAAGTACGGTGCCTCTAATAGCGGCATGTGCGCGGGCACGCGAGCCATCATGCCAGCAATAGCCGCATGCTGTAAACTGGAGGAGATCAAAAGTGAAGCAGACATGCAAATAAGTGGTTACCAGCATGCCGCAAATACCGGCATATCCGACATACCGTAAAATGCCTTGAGCAGTGTTCCCAACTGCCACAGGTGCACACAATCAGCACAGGTGGAGGCAATGGAGTCTGGCCCAGTACAAAAGGAGCACACCCACACACCACACCCCCTCCCACACCAAGATGATTCCTATAGTAGTAGCATTACTGGAGCTGGAGGACATGCTTGCATTGCCACAACATCAACAACAACAGCCGGCACCACAGAGGAGATGCAGGAGGAGAAGGAGGGTGAGACAGGCCCAGCATGCCCCACCAGTGTAGCCACCGTTACCATGCAGGCAGCCCCCAATTCCTCGCATCAGAGCCAGTCCTTTCAACCTAACCCCTGAGCAGATCCACACTCTGTACCGTCTGGACCAGGACACCATCACCACCATTGTGGACATGATACACAACGACATTGTCAGCCTCATTGAAATACTCACCACCATCCACCCTCTACTGAAGGTAGTGTCTGTGCTCCACTTCCTTGCCACATGCACCTACCAGCACATAGTGGGGCCATGCATGGCATATCACAACCCTTATTCTCTTGAATTCTGAACCAAGTGCTGGATGCCCTCCTCAAGCACACAAGGGACTACATATCCCTACCACGGACTCCCCAGGAGATATTTGATACAAAAGTTGGCTTCCATGCACTGGCAGGCATGCCAAATTGTGTAGGTGCCCTTGACTTCACCCACGTGGAGTTGGTGGTCCCGCATGCCATGGAGGTGGTGTACCGTAACCGCAAGCAATACCACTCCATCAATGTGCAGATGGTATGTGATGCCAGCAAGATCATCACATGTTGTTGTGCCCCATATCCCGGATCAATTCATTACTCTATGGTCCTGCGGAACTCCACGCTACCATGCTTCATAGAGCGACATGCTGGACAATGTGCCTGGCTGCTTGGTAAGTTGCAGGACTGGCACATGGCATTGAAATGGGGGGAGAGATGCACCACCATGCTGCCAATGTTGATGTGACTGCACGATGTTCACATCACTGAACACTGTGCCCCAAAGCATCACAAATGGTATATGACACCCAAATCCCATAGGAATGAAGTAAGGTCGACACCTATCAGTACATGACTAACAGGAAACCACCCTACATCCCACAACACGTGCACCACTGATCTGCGGCCCTCAGCCTCGGTAACGCCATCCAGCACCATGAAGTGCACATTCACTATGTTGCTGTCTCCAGCAAATCACCACACAGGACAAGCATCCCTGGGAGTGCATTGAACTGAACCAACTAGGAAATCCACTGTCTGTCACAGGGCCGCCACACCCACAGGAGTGCTGCATGTCACCATGGGAATGAACAGTGCATTTGCAACAAGACATCAGAGCACACCTTGTATCATTTTGAAGATGCCACCCACACTATTATTCCATGGCACAGGACACATTGAGTGACTGAGGATGGCGTAAATACATGCAGGGACACGTGCATGTGGCCAACAATAATCTGCAGGAAATGTGACCAATACAGCTGTCCATCATGAATCGCCTAACATTTACCTTTCATTGCCTCTCATGCCAGTGATAGTGGCTATCCCTTGAAGCCGTTGCTCCTCACCTCTGTCCGAAACCCACAGAACCGGCACGGGGTGGACTACAATCGTTCCCATACCCGTACCCATGTGGTCATCGTGGTCGGGTGGGGTACTCCTCTACAGGCATGAGAAGGTGGCCTAGATCATCATGACATGTGTCATGTTGCACAATATGTGTATCCGCCGGAACATGGCCCTGCCCCTGACATTGAACTGCTACCACCTGATGATGATGAAGGGGATGAAGACGATGTGGCTGGACATCATCTTGGTGCTGATGCACAGGCGGGATGTGCTGTGCACCAGTCAGTGATAGCACAATATTTCTGACACACATGGCAGCAGAGGGTGACATGATAGTTGGACAGAGGGCACTGGGTGTGGGGGTACATGTACACTATGCACTGTATATGAATAAACGAAACATGTGCAATGATGAATGTCTACTCACGTCTTGATTTTCACACAACGGTTGTATTAAATATAACAATGATAACGAAAATGCAAAAACCCTCCACCACCCTCACCCCCATCCCTCCCACCACAACTCCCTGACAAACCCTCACCTCCTCCCTCTCCCCCCACAACTCCCCCACACAACCTCAACCCACTCCGCTTCCCCACAACTCCCCCACACACCCTCACCCCCTCCCACTCCCCCCAGAACTCCCCCACACACCCTCACCCCTCTCCCCCTCCCCCCACAACTCCCCCACACATGTCCCATGGAGTCACCAATGCCTACATGAGGCTGCCCTGATTATCAATTGGCACTCCCTGGTCCAGGTGGTGGCATATCTTGCCGGCGCAGGGTATTTGCCAACCTGCGGAGCGGGCTAGTTTTGGTCGAACTGGATGATGACAGTGTGGCCGCATGCTGGGATTGGGTAGCCGGATGCCCTGCCTCCATGGCATCCGCTATGCGGCCTAAGACCTGGCAGAGGACCGAGACCTCCTCGCAGAGGCGGCTGGTGTCATCTGCAATGGATTCGGCCCTGGAGGCGGTGCTCTCCGTAATGGACCTGCCTAGAGAGGCGAAGTTGTCATGCCACTCCTGTTTGGCTAGTCTGTTGTCCTTGACAAACTGCCGCACAAGGGCAGTTAGCTGTTCTGACCGCTGCGGCCCTGCGGGTGCACCTGTGGAGGTTGATGCTCCCTGGCTGTCCTGCTCAGCCTGCTCAGCCTCCACACTTGGCAAAATGGGACTGATGTTCCCTTCCATCTGCTCCTGACCAGACTGCTCCAGGATGGTGGTGTGGTCCCTTTCGAGGGACGAAATTTGGGGGGATGCCGGTGGACTGGGCGTATGGACCACTTCCAAAGCATCATCCTCAACGGGCACCCATATGTCATCCTGCGGGTCCTCCACAGCCAGGGGTGCTGTGGCTGCCACTTCCCCAGCCAAACTGGACTCCTCTGAATGTGGTGCCTCGCCTGATTCCTCAGGATGGTCAATGGGTGGTGGTGGTGCTTTGCTCTCCATGGGCCTTGGCGGCACCAGTGTAATGGCTACCTGGGGTGTCTGGCCTGTTGTTGCACGGCGGCGCTGGGTTGTCCCCTCGAGGTCGAAGGGCGGTCTGCATCATCCCAGGACCTCTTCCGGGTTGTGGTCTTGGCGGGGGTTGCGTCCTGCCCATCACTGTCATGGTCAGAGCCTTTGGGGGTCAAAGAGAGGGACGGCATGAGTGATGTTTTAATAGGCATCATAGATAAATCTGGACAATTGATCATCCACACATTTGGGGGTAATAGCCATTTGTGTTTGGATGAGCACGTTGTTTGATACAAGGGTGGTTTATGCAGGCATACATCAGCGTCAATCATGTTGGCCAAGAGCTATGCTATCTGACATGCACATTATTTGGGGCCTGCCCGCTGTGTGACTCATGCCATTTACATCTTTGTATGGTATGTGTCAGGTACGGCATTGCCTTGCAGCAGGCATCTGCATGTGTCTGTGATGCATCCGCCTGCTTTGCTGGGAGTGTGTGTGTTGGACCATGGCTTGACTCTTTGGACTGACATATTGGTTGACTTTCATCAGACTCGGCATTACAATGTTTACTTAGGACACTCACCTCCATCACCCGATGTTGTGGTGCCACACTCCATCTCGCAAACACCTTCGATCCCTTCCATCCCGATCATGCTGGGGCAAATGTCCTCCCATGGGGTGAGCTTGATTGGTGAGCTGGGACCTCCTCCTGTTCTCATTGCCTGGCTCCGGTTCACTGATAGAATATTTAAAATTCTAAGTTGCAGGTTGTCCCAGTGCTTACGGCAGTCTTTGATTGTGCGTGGGGCGTTCCCAACAGCACTGACCTTCTGAGCAACAAGTGCCCAGATCTCTTTGTTTTAAAGTATTGTCTCCCTCTTCATGTTGTTTGAGAAAACTATCCCAGCATGCTCCTGCAGTGTGTCAACCAGCATCTGCAACTCATCCTCATTAAATCTCTCCTTCCGCAGGCAGGCAGCTGCCTTATTCAGGGACTTGGGCATAGTGGTGTGATAGTAGGATGTTTTCACAACAACAGCAGAGTCCAACGGGTCTTGTGTGGTGAGAATGGCAATGGATTGTGTTTTTAAAGATGACTGCCGTGCTCCTTCCCGTTCCTGTGCGATGACGCTACTTCCGGCTCCGCTTATTAGTGGTGACCTTTATTAACGGTGACTGTTATTAGCGGTTATCGCTAATAATGGTCACCGCTAATGCCAAATTGAATCTTGTCAGTAGTGCTATCTGCGCTATGCTTGATGCCGCTAAGGGCATATAAGTTGCCTTAACGGTTTGGCGATAATGACCTTACCGGCATGGCACAAAGCTTGTGCCCGCAAAGTCGTAATAGTCCTTTATTAGCAGACTGATGACTGCCCGGTCACGCTATTTAAGCCATGCCAGTAAGGACCGTTACTTACCTCCAAACTCGGAATGAGGGCCATTGTGTTCATAATGAAAAGGGCAAAATTCTGTGAAAAGTGGAGACAAGATCCAACATCTACAGGGTTTTGAGGAATAGATGCTAGGTAAAATATGTGATCTGTATATGTGATTTGTATAGGGGATGCACATTTGGAAATATGTATTTTGCCAAAAGTAGATTTTGTGTTCCAGGGGGTAGGGGTGGATTCTCAGCCTCATAAAATTGCACGATAAAGATGACACTCTGTTTCTCTCCTCCTATCAAGGCAGAGAGTAGACTCTGACCCAATCACCTTTCAAAGGGGCAAGCTTGGCTAAACCAGCCCACACACTCCCTTTATGATGTCATGTCATAGCATAAATAGAGACACCTCACCACACATAAAGACAGACAGATTCACTCACTATCCTGATGCTGGCAGAGCACCCTACTGCTGAACTCTACATCTTCCTTGTCCAGACTCCAGAAACTTGGCAAAGAAAAAGGCCTATTGCACAGCTGAACCATTCTCAGCCAGGCCTCGAATTCCAGAACAGAACCCCACAATCCTAAGGGGAAGCAACATAATACAGCTGGGCTGTGCTGTTACTGCTTGCCTGCTGAAAATAAATATCCTAAGAACCAAGAAGGGCAGATCCGATCCAGTCTTGTGCCGTGCTGTGACCAGAGCGCCTTGCTGACCCTGTCCAGTCCAGTGCTGTGCTGTGACCAGAGCGCCTCGCTGACCCTGACCAGTTTGATGTGCCCAGTCGTCTGTCCTAACCCAGATCCAATTCCCTGACCAGAATTGACGGTCCCATTTAAAAACTTATCCAGTGAGTATAAATAGGAAGAATTTTGTCACTAGCATATCTACTTTGCATAGTCTTATCCCTATCTTAGACCCATCCCATCTTTGCATTGTCTGAAACCTCTCTCCAACCCATCTATCTTCCTCCAGAACTAATACTGTTAAAACTATCTTTGTGCTGATCGTTTTCTCATCTGAAGATGGTGAGTTTACTTAGCAGACAGTCACCCTGATCAAGTGACTGTGGTATTCGTTGTGTTCATAGTCATCCTCTAGTGTAAGAAACCCATTTGTCATTTATTAAAGCGCTCCTGTTTTCCATTCTTGCGCCTATCCCAAAAAAACGACCTCTATTAAAACGTCTGTAACTTCCTCCGTTTTGTGCTAGAAACAGCATGTAGCTAACATCCATAACTATCCATCGCAACTAAAACCGGGGGGTGCAAAGGGTAGCGAAAAGGGAAGGGTATAGGGTGCACTGAGAGAAGGGTGCAGGGGTGAGGATATGGTAATCTGAGAAATGGGTGCAGGCGTGACCCCATGACAAGGAGAGAAAAAGGCACAGTGGAGGCAGGGGTGGGAGTTGGAATACTTGGGTCATGGAGGAGAGAGGTTTAGGACGAGAGGAAGGGATTTGGAAGGGGGCAAGGATTGTGGGATCTGCATCAGGACCCCCCCCCAAGAAAGAGAACAGTGATAGTAGAAGAAAGGAAGCATTGTAGAGGAGTCTAGGGGGGTTTGTCATTAGTTAGTAGTTGCATATATTGACAACCCAGGGTCGACCATTATTCAACTGCTCACTGGATTTAGAAGGTGTCAATCACTTGAGGGGGGAACAGTTTTGGTCGAGCAATAGAGTTGCCGACCTCCAGGGTTAAATAGATATACAACCATCATTTTCTGCATCCTTCTGCTTTCAGCACACACAATGACATAGTGATGCCTTTCAAGATATTTTTATGGTCGGAAAGGTGTTGTCACAAATACTGGCTATTAATTTTGCTGCCACTTTTTGTATAGCAAGAGTCCATTTGATTCCTATCACTTTATATGGTCTGGCAAAATTAGATTGTGTAGCTGCGTTGCATTATGGACCCACAATACCTATGATGAAATGCATGCCAAGCTGTCCACTACAAATGTGCTCTCTATTAATAAATGATGGAGGTAGACTTCATTCCCATGTTGTAGGTGCACATTTCCAGCTGTTGTGTACCTGTGGCCACAGAGTCGAACAAGGTCAGAGCAATTAATTTACCCCTTGATGTTCATGCGCGTTTTGTCTGGGTGCAAATTATCAGACTGTGTAACTAGCTTCTCTTTCAGGAACGAGTGGCAGCCGTACTTCACCCCCAAGGAGCAGTCACTTCCATATGAGAGCTAAGCAGTAGTTGTAGAGTAGATGGGAGACTGTCTAAATGTTTTCTAAGGCTAGTGTAACTTTCAGTTTCAAACATTTTTTTTGTTTGTTTCCACATTGCCAAATAGAATAGCTGAACTAAACCACAGTCCTCATATATTAACTTGGTTATAGTGGAGTACATGACAACTGTTTTTTGTGAACAGCATAATTTGCATTCATAACATCAGTTACGAGCATTGTTTGGTACAATTGCAAGCATGTATTATGGTTTGTTGTTTATGTTTTACAAATGTTGGTATAAACACACGTGGGTATGTAGCAGTATGTGTAAAACACCCATGACAAATAAGATTTAAGAACATTATGTTGAGGAGTCCTAGTACAGTTCATTCATTTAATGTTTTGTAATTAATTCAGATCCCTGAAGAAGGACATCGTGCATTTGGTCTACGTGCATAAAAAACCCTGTGATTTTACAAAATGGAAGATTAAAGTTGCATCAATTAACAATAAATAGGAGAATATATAGTCTTTGATGTACTGGAAATTATGACAATAGTATTTGCTAATGGTTTGGTTGGAATGTTGGCGGATTCACCTCGCATCAGTGTTATTGTCACAGTAGTATTGCCGAAAATGCCCAATCGAGTCCTATGAACTCTAAAAAAGGGAATTTACACCACCAGCTTCACTTGTAGTCGGGCGGTAATACTGCTGGACCAAGTGGCGTTAACAGTAATTGTGTTGGGTGGTATTCTGGCAGATATACTGGGGAAAACCTTCCAACTCGTAATGACCCCTAGGAGTAGTCAGTGCATTTTTATTGATTCCTCCATAGATCCCCATTACAGGGGGATTTATGGTGTGAACTAAATATAAGATTCACATGAAAACACTTTGTTAATGGACTTTATTGTTAAATTGCACAAATAAAAGCCATCAATGGTTACAAGTAAAACTGAAAACCCCTAGAAAATCACCAATTATGGTGATCTAAGCTGCCATAACTCATGCTGCCACTGTGCACTGATAAAACTAACACCCAGGACAACAAATATGACATCACAAATGTCACTGATGGCATCACATATCTAGGCCACTTATTTTTCTTCACTGACAGAAAGTGAAAATTCAAAAGGTGCTATATATCTACATGTTAACCTTGTTGTATGTTCTTAAAGAAGTTTACTTAGGCTTTGGTTTTAGCTCATGGTGCACATTCATGGGGAAATAAGCAGGCCTCAATCACACAATCATTTGTATTCATGAAGATGAACTTTAATGTAATTGACATTTTGTGGAGCTGTTGTTTCTTTCTTCCTTACTTTAGTTTCCTTGTATGTGCCTCCAGTTTGTAGGCAATGTGGGTCTTCATATGCATTGTGGGTACTAACACAAGTCTATAGTAATTCTTGAATTATTAGCTGTTTATGTCTTGTTTAACATTACTGAAAACTCTCATAAAGTAGCACTCATTATTTTACTATCCAAAATACCAGATTAAAAATATTGTACTTTTATGGTGCATGCTACAGCCATTTCCTATGTGTATGTATGATTAGATTCCTGTATGAACAACAGAACTCCAATACAATGTATTGTTTGCATGACTACATTCTTTAATACATTAAGTAGTTCATAGTAGGTCTCCCAATCAGCCCTGACATCTTGGGGATAATTCATGGATTATTTGTGCCAAAAAAAACGGGATTTGTGCACCATTCTGCCCGTAAACCCCTGTTTAACAAATGGGGATTTGCAAGCAGAATGGCACACAAATCCCGTTTTTTCAGTACAAATAATCCACAAATTACCCCCTTGTTACAACATTATTACCACAACCCTTTGTAGAGACTTTTCATCAAAATGTATTTCATTTGTAATGTCATCCGTGATGTCATCAATGATAGATGTGATGTCACCTTTGATATCCTGCTTGGTAGTTTTTACCAGAGCACCCTTAATTTGCTACAAGTTGCTTATATTATACTCACCCCCAATGTACCAGCTGCAGAGCCGCGGACAGTACGGTAGTCCACGGACATCAGGTGGCATTCACAAAGTCCGAAAAGCACAGGGCAGAACAAAAAATATTCTACTCTTCAACAAACAAACACAAAGACATAAAACAACATAATGCACATTTACTGCAGCCAAATAAACCTTTGTATACGTAATGATCATTTGGAAATATAGAAAATATTTGTTCATGTAGCACACAATATAATGGGAGTCACCAAGCACAAACTTTAACTCTACACCTCATCTGATCACCTACGTACAACTCTGCATACAGACTTGCATACATCAGGCACTTATTCGAATACAAGCTCTTACTAAATAGTAAGTACACTGTATTTATTTCTGTACTATTACCATTCATTATGTAAACATTTCTTATTAGCAAAACGCACTTTATCTTTTATTTTTGCAGAAATGGCAAACAAACTTGTATGGCTGGAAGAAAAATTCTCAAAAGAAGAAGAAATGAGTGATGATAACATCTCTAATGTTATAAAGTACATCTTTTAAATTAAATAAACAATGTAATTTATACATAGCTCACTGAAATGAACATTTCTTTTTTTCTTATAGTACATAGTTTTCACGAAGAAAGAACACCCATTTAAGTATGCAGAATCCCAACAGTCAGAAAGAGAAGCTCTATTCCAATATGTACGTAATGAAATTATGATGTTGTCTGCAAAATATGAATGAAATCAGTAATGACTTTAAAAAACTTTCAAAGTATGTAAAAAATCATGTGATAAAAAAGTTCATCATCACTGTCCTTGCACCTGTCCCCAGCAATCATCCCCATCAAATTCCCAAACTGTAAATGAAAAACGCTTTGATGAAACCTCACTCCCTTCTTCACCTGATCATTATTGTACAGAAATTCCTAATTCTCCCATTTATGTTTCCCAATCTGATACCCCGTCCATTTCCTAAATAAATGTATCTTTTATACAATAAATGTCTTTGTATATTGTTCTGTCATTTTTTTTTTTGAATACCCAATTATAGTTCGCGGACACTGCGAATTTCCGGGGACACTTCCATTTTTGGAAGTACACTCTGGACAATCAGGGGTGTCTCCCCCCCGAAAATGGAGATGCCCTCGGATAGTCGTGATGTCCAGGCATGTCTGTTTTTGCTTGATGCACTTTTAAATGGTCCACAGACAGCGCACCTGTTCTACAGACATCTACGCGCACGCGCCCTGTGCTTCCCGCCCGATGGGTGTCTGCGGATGGCCGTCATGGCTGCAGACATCCCTGGACATCATCATGACAGTGTCCGTCACCGGGGACAGTTTAAGACTGCATTCAATACCCCTTTTTAACAACTTTTCAATGCCTATTTTCGACTCGGTTGTCCACAGACGGCACGACTGGACAGTGATGGTTCCTCTGAAGGGACCCAGCCATTACATTTCCACATTTACAATCATCTGGCTATCCTGGAGAGAGCATCTGCTTTGAAAAAAACCTCTTTTATTGAGCTTCTTATTTGCTCTAATGGCATCTGTTGTAGACATTCCTCCCCAGCCACTCCCACCACCAGCACAAAACCTGGTGGGCCTGGAGAGGGGAATAGGCACAGAGATACAGATGAAGATCATAAGGAAGATGAAGATGAGGACAAGGAGGTCCCTATATCCAGCACCCAGAGTGAGTCCTCAGTGCTGCAGTTTAACACCGTTGGGGATGTACCAAAGGCTCAGGCAGCCAAGGTAAGATGCACTGAGTGCAAGGTTGTACTCAGTCATGGAAAACCTGGGCTGTACTCCTACGGGACCACCTCCATGCAGTGCGACACCAAATCCAACCACCCGGATGCTCTGAGAAAGGCAGTTCATTTCTCAAGGAGAAGTAAGTTGACACCCTCTACCCATCTTTCTCAACCACTCCTGTTACCACAAAGGATACTACTTTAATGTCTTTTTGGCTTTTCTATGTTTTCTATTTTTTCATATTGTGTACTAAACAATTTGTTTGTCTTTTTTGCAATTGTGTTGTACACAACTTATCAAGAATAATTCACTCCATACTTTATGTTTCCACAGAAACGGTTTCAATGCATTTTGAAAGTTTTCCAGAAAAATCTGATGCCCATGTCAGTTAGATGCACTAAATCTCTTCAAAAAATGTTGACAATATCAAATTAATGGGCAGATTCATGGAATTATTTGCACTGAAAATGGGGATTTGTGCACCATTCTGCCCACAAATCCCCATTTGTTAAACAGGGATTTGCGGGCAGAATGGCACACAAATCCCCATTTTTCGGCGCAAATAATTCCATGAATCAGCCCCTTAATGTTTCATTAAGAAAATATGCCATTCCAAGATGTTGCAAAAAAGCACATACCGCTTTATTATCATTGTGTATTGCTTTATCCATTTGCATCCACATTTGTCTCTAAGCAATCCGAGAAAAAAATATTTTTGAATTTGGAAACGGTTCCATCAACTTTCCTATGTATCCTTCATTGCAAACTGCAATGAAATTCCAGTAACTTAACCCATAATGAACACAGATAATATCCGGATGTTTCAAATGAACCAAATTGTTAAAAAAACTGTATGAAATCCGCCCATATCATGACATTTTAAATTCATGGAATCCAAGATTTTCAGCCAATCCACAGTGTGCGCAATAGTCCTTCAGCCAATGGATCCAAGTGTCCCCCAAAAGCCATAAACTCTGCCTACTCAAAGACATAGCCATACCCTTCTTCTGTGCTCTCACCAACTAAAACTCCTGCTACACTCTCTTCCTTTACAACACACATAGGAAACCTGATCCCTGTTGTCCGCGGACATCCACGACTGTTCACAGTCTCCGCAGTTCCCTTTCCCTGCCAGACCCCCACAAAAGACCTGGATGTGGCACGTGCCATCTGCAGACAACCATGGTATCCGCAGACGGAACTTCCAATTGAAGGGCGAGGGGAGGTTTATATTCAATGTAAATCATTTATTCTGCAATGGTGGCTCTGAAAAGAAACTTTGTATTTTTTGGTTTATTTTGGGGTGTGTTAACAAACACATTTTTTTTTTACTTGTTTTGCTTTTATGTACAGTAGTACTGTACACTCTACATCTTATCTTCCAATTTTCTTACAGGAACTGTTTCAATGCATTCCTAACATTGTAAAGAAAAATCGCATTTCTGACATCTGCAAAATGAACCCCATCTTCACGAAAAATATTCAAACCATCAGACCTTATAGTTTCATTCTCAAAAGATGTCATTGCTTCAGCATATAAAAATGCAGAAATAGCTTTATTCACAAGCTGCCTCGATTCTTCCATTTGTGGACTGAAAAAGTTTGGATATCTCCATATTTGCCTCTGATTCATTTCAGAAAAAAATAATCTTTGTAGCAGGAAACAGTTCCATTAGTCTTTTGAAAAAATCCTTCAGGTCAAACTGCAAATACATTGCAGTTACATACCCCAAACCATTCTCTTCACAATACACAATTATAATGTCTGGACATTTGGAGGTGGCGCTAGAGAGCCCAACTAAGATGGAGGTCTCTATGTAAGCTCACGAGGAGCTCCGATAACTGATGTTATTCAACATCTGAGGAGGCAACCTCCTCCAGAGTATTGCAGTTCTGTACCCCAGAGGCTCCTCTCGATGGCGCTTTGCTGCATACGGCCTGAATCCCCACCCAACCTGCCCAACGAGCGCACCTGCCTTGACACGTGTGGCAGTGCTAGCCACACATGCAGACCCCTTGTTACGCCTGCCCGGAGGCCGGCAGTGGGGGGATCGGCAGGACGCCTGGAGCGGCGGGGCATATCACGGGTGGATGCGATGAGGCAGGGGCGTGGAGGGACTGCTCAGGTCCGAGTGAATAAGGACAGACTGCAGCGCCTCGGATCGGTAGCTGGTGTGGTGGCCGCCCTGTCGTCTGGACCAAGGGCCGAGAGAGAGGGATACGGCCATGTAGCTCAGAGGCCCGTCCCTTTACCAGCCCATCTGCGGCAGGGACTTCCATTAAAATCAGTCACACATCGGACAGAGACTGGTCAGTGGACCTGAGCAGTGAGCCCAGTGGAGAACATCGGGCTCCCGGTATGATACATGGGTGGAGCACTGATGGTTACTAAATAATGCAGCTGCTGCATGGTTTTGCCGGGGCGTTCAAGGCGGAGCAGTTTGGAGCCCGCTCCTGCTGTGTGGCGGATCCGGAGTCGGTGGCACTGTGAACCAAAAAACTGGAATAAGATGGTGGGCTGGTGCATGCCCCCCAGATGGGTGATCCGGTCAGGCAATGTGAACACACAAGACTTGACAAAACATGCCACCAAGGACCTCCTGAACTCCTCGCAGATCACTACCGTGGGCCATGATAACAGCGTGGGAGACCATGCCGCAACGGTGCAGTGGTATCCTGGATGGACCAGACCAGCCCGACTCAGACAAGGGTAAAGAATCGGCAGCCATGGCCTGCGCTGATTCATGATCAGAGAGTCAATATACTACACTGCTGCACCCCAGGTTAAAGTGAGCACAAAAGAGATGGCCGGAAAAAGCTGGGAGCCTTCCTTAAATCCCCGTCCTAGCAAACAACCACCCAATAGCTGGCACACCAGGAAGACTGCGGGCAACAGGATCCTGGGTATGGTGAGGTGGCGTACACCCCTATACCTCCATATACGGTGCCACATGGATCCCTGGTTGATTCCCTATGAGCAGCATCAAGCATCCAGATAGAGAATGGCCTGTCAAATCCTCGCTCACCAGTACTGTGCACAAGCTGTGTGCTCGTGGGGAATCTACCTCGTTCCCCGATAGAAGCCTATCTTGGTGTCTCTGCTCCCAGCCACTGGGCTCCTAGTACAAATACTAACACCTTGGGCTTAAAACAGACACCCTTAAGAATGCTATCTGGAAGACCACACTTGGGTAACCCACGTTTACATTAGACTGAAATTATTGGCCCTCTCCCTCCCCGCAAGGACCGCAGGACTCCCCACACAATGGGCAAATCAGACAAAACCCAGCAGAAACTTCCCTTTCAGAGAGGAATGTTCCCCAGGACATGCAGACCACAGCAGTCGGTGGAGTCTCTAAGATCCACGCAAGAGATAGTGGAGGTAGTTGCCGATTACCCAGAGGTCGAAATTAGGGAGATACTTCTTGACCTCAAGGCTGGAATCGGGGGATCAGATTTGAAACTCGATTGCCTTGCCTCCAAAGTTGAACTTCTCCAACACCACCTAGACAAACATGGTGACCGGCTGGATGAGGTGGAACACAGAGTATCCGGGGTGGCCCACCACCCTATCATCGCACACCTTCTCAATTACTGAGACCAGGATACGATTCTCAGGAACCAAAGGAGAACTGCAGTACGATGGCGACAGGATCCACATCTATACGGATTTCTCTGCGACGGTGCAGGCATCGAGAAGATCCTTCATGAGAGTCAAGCAAAGGTTGAGAGACCAAAACATTCATTACTCAATGTAGTTCCCTGTGAAGCTCTGGGTCCAGTATGGGTGGAGAACACAATTCTTTACTTTACCTAAAGTGGCAAGTGCATACCTATACGAGATTGGCAGACACTCCCAATGGAACAACCCACGACCCTGAGCAGGCGATCGGGACCGAGTCGACCGAAGAGACCCGGGATGAAAAAATAAAAAACTTGATTGGAAGAGGAGGGAGGAACACTTGTTTGTATGCCAGTAGTTCCTTTGATTGATACCGCAATGTTGATATTCCCCTCAGTTGTTTATGTACCTCCAATGGGTGGAGGAACCTCATTCGCTTGGCTGGGCACTAGTGGCTGCACACAGCTATGATTTGGTTAATGGTTTTGGGGGGTTGGGCCTTGACTAACAGGCAGGTTGGGGGTTGCTCGTGGGGGTGGATAGGGGGAAGAGCTCAGAATGAGGGGAAGCAAACGGTATGGGGGAGAAGGATTGTTTGGCACTAAAGGGTGGCGGAGGGGGGTGTTATGTCCACATAGGTATTTTGGGAATCCAACTACTACCAGAACTTCGCCATGGCATCTGCCAGAGAAGGCAAATATTACACAAATCCAAGGGGACAATGTATGGGGAGTGACACCGCAAGCAAGATTGGATGTTCTTGGAGCCTCTGGGGTTTCGGATAGCAACTTTGAATATTAAGGGGGGGATAACCCATCTAAGATCTGGAGGTCACACAATACCACTCAATGAATTTTACCTTTATACAAGAAAACCACCTTAAACCCTCCTCTGAGAACACATGGGGTGCCAATTGGGGGTGCTACAGGTACTTTTTGTCCCACTCTTCATAGGCCAGAAGGGTTGCTATACTGATTGGTAGAGTGGTCATCTTTTGCCTGATCTCAACAGTGAAAGATGATAAAGGGTACGCTCTCCTAGTCCACAGGATTCTGGAGGGGGCAGAGGTGGCACTATTGAACTCTTATGGCCCCAATGTAGATAATCTGAATGGGTTCGACTGGGTGATGATTCACTTATAATAGTGTGGGGAGGGTACCTGAATACAGTCTTGGACGCCCTCCTGGACAGGACAGGGGCGGGACAGGGTAACACAACCAAGGCTGGTATACAAGCACAGGAAATATGCGTGTCATATGACCTCATTTGCACCTGGAGACATTCACATCATGGAGAGAGATACTACACCTACCACTCCTGGGTACAGAGCTCCAGTTCTAGGCTTGATCATCCATTGATGTCTCGGGCTGGGGGATTCCACTGGAGGACCTGTCAGATATTTCCACAAACCCTCTCTTATCACGGTCCAGGCTCCCTTGAATGTGGGGCAGGTAGACGGGGACACGGCTGGCAATTTAAATTTAATGCACTACAGGACCTACGTAGTGACATCCAATCATTCCTCCAGGATAAAGAAGGCTCTATTTGATCGGTAGGGGAGCTCTGGGAAAGCCTAAAGTGCTAGATCCACTCAGCCTGCATGTCCAAAGAAAACATTCTCCTCCGGACACCTTTGCAAGCCGCTCACTTGCACCATATCCCTGAAAGAGATTCTAGGGGTAATCAAGGATATTTCTCGATCGAAATCACCGGGACCTGATGGTCTAACAGGGGATATCTACAAGGCCTATGCCCCTCTAATAGCCCCGATTCTCCCCCGAGTATACAAAGAGGTGCTCACAGCAGGGTCCCTCCCACCCACAGTGGGAGAGGCCAACATAGCATTAATACATAAACAGGGGAAACCCCCCGAAGACTGGGGTTCTTACAGACCTATTTCTGTGATCAATGTCGATAATAAGATATTTGCTGCGAACCCAAGAGGGGAAAACTCACGGTTGCAATGCGCCCGCTGCCGGGAAGACTGGGATTAAGAACTTCCCGGCGGCCACCATGTTAGAAAAGACTAGAGCGCGCAGGCGGTGTGTGTCAGAACGTGAAGGGACAATCAATGACGGAAAGCAGGCCAATGGTCCCAGATGCGCCAGGAGGGAGAGTGCATGACATTTACTAATAACAACCTAATATCTGCCCTATATTTTGTACAAAATGTAAAGAAAAAATGTGGCTGACTCAGCTCTCTTCCCTACGTTGGACAGCACAGAGCGAGACAGTCCTTGTAGGCAAGATAACACACTCTGGCTCAGGCTCTTAACACAATATGCAGTTGAAAATGTGGATCGAGGTCCATCTGGCCTTTCACGTTAAAGTCTCTAAAACACAATTCGACAAAATGTTCATACTGGCCCCCCTCTGTCGTGCTCAGACCTCTCAAAGATGTCTCAAAGCAAAGGTTTGCATTGGTCCCCCGCTGCTGGGCACAGACCTTCTAAAGCAAATGTTCACCATACAGTTCACGTAGGTCTCCCTCAGTCGGGCTCGGACGTTTCACAGCAAAACAAACCACATGCAGGGGTTTCCTTCCCCAAGCTTAATTCACCTTCTTTAGGTGTTTCCTTCCCTAACTTATTAAACCTTCGGTCTCCCTCAATCGGGCTTGGACTGTTTCCTGATGTCGAAGACTTTTGAATGTGCATGGCTCTTTTCAACTTTGACTTTCCCGCTTCCAACTCACAATTCTAGGTTATTTACCTCAGTGCTTCCTGGTCTGGGTAGTTCACTGAATTATGCACCAAAGTTCAACGTTCACCTTTCTACTCTTCCCTTTTCTCTGGGTTAATGTAAATCACCTCGCTTTTACAGTTCATTCACTTTACCGCTAACAATTTTTCACATTCCACAGAGCCATTCGAGTCAGCTTCTTCCTTTCCCTGCACCACTCCGCTTCTCAGTATCGTTGACTTTACAGCTATAGTCAATTCAAGGTTCATTCACAGTTTTGCTTTTCTTCGCGTCTCATCCACACGCATGCATCCATCAATTGGGTGATATAATGTTGGGACTTCAATCTTTCACCAGCACACACCGGTCTCTCAGGTCGCTTGCCAACTCATTGGCTCTGTAAGTTTCTTTCTTGCTTTTCTTGCCTTCCAGTTTACGAGTCAAGGTTAGTACCACAGGCTTGGCCTCACCTCCCCAACTCTGCCATTCACCCGGGACGGTCACTGGCATCCTTGAAACCAAATGCAGCCTTCTGGTTTGGGATTTGGCCTTCTCCACGTGTTGTAAGCTGCCTTTTGGTGGCAACTACGTCCTGCAGGGAACTTCTGGGTTTCTCGACCAGTGGATCTCATCCCTCTGTCCGTTGCTCTGCTGCAGTAGGTTCGCCTTCGCCCCGGAAGAACTGTTCTCACACGTGTTCCACCTTGCTCAGAGTGTGTCTCTATATTCCGCTTTTTATCTGTGTGAGGAGAGCTAATGGGCATCAGATGTATGCACTTAGAGTCAAGTGCCTGACTTTGCCTGACCCAATTAGCGAGACATGTGTAAGAGTTAATAATATTGTTACTCTAAGTCGGCTTCTTCCTCAACCTACTGTTTGTGTAGAAAGGGAGGGGGCATCTGAGAATCCTATGAAATAGGAGGGATCATGGGTATGGGAAAGGGAGGAATACCACATCTCGCCATCGTCTGACTCATCCCCACTCCATGAAAACCCCTCACCCAGGTGATCCTTCTGCACTGATCCACCCCAGGGTCTGGATCCAAATGTGATGGCCATGTCCTGGCTACCTGAGAGAGAGATCCTAGCGGCATTAACAGATTAAGCTTGGCTAGCAGTACTAGATCAATAGACTCTGGGAGCTCGAATAAGAAAGGCTGATGACGAGCGGAGTAGCCGTGAAGGACATACCGGAAACATTTTAGCTTAAGGGCCTCATCACGAGTTGGGCGGTAATGCCAGCGCTATTAGTGCCGGCGCTAATAGCCCTACCGCCAAACCCCCCCTGCGCTATTAGCACCAGATCACGGGTTTGGGGGAAGGGTTATTGCCCATTCTCCATTGGGCCCATTCGGGAATTCCTCATTCCCCATTGGACCCAATGGGGAGAATTTGCGCTATTACCGCCGGCGGATGCACCAAAAATCGGCAATTTTGCCGCGGATTTCCCCCCAGCTCTGAGCTGGGGGGAAATCCGCCAAAGCCATGATCTAGCAGACCCTTAAATGCGGCGGTAATAGTGCTACCGCTGAATTTAAGGGTTACCGCCAGACTTGTGATGAGGCCCTTAGTCTGTACCCAAGCCATTAAAGGCTTGATGCGCTAAACACAAACATTTAAACTCAATGTGGCAAGCCACAGGAAGCCAATGGAGGTTGCATAACACAGGAGAAATCTGGTCATGAATGGGTACACCAGAAAATATACGGGCAGCTGAAATTTGTAGCACTTGCAGCGTGTTTAACATGTAGGCAAGCTCAGATAAATTTAGTGCATTACACTAATCCAGAGTACTCAGGTTTAAAGAGGGCAATACAGGAGCATGCATGGGGGAAGAAAGGAAAGGGAGAACTTTGTGCAGAACTCTAAGTTTAAAATGACCCTGCTGAAAGAAAGAGCAGACTTGTGCATTGTGGGAAAGGGAGTATCATATTTTTGCTCCCAGTTTTTTTACCACTGGCACTTGCTGTCGAAGCAGACCCAAGGATGCTGGCCAGAGGTCAGGCATCCAGAGCGAAATGGCAGATGGTGAGCTGAAAATCAACACCTCTGTTTTGTAGCTGTTAAGCTTAAGCCAGTTATGGCACATCCAGTTGCAGTTAAGCAGAATGTAATTCCATTTATGGCAGTGTTCTTCAGAACTTTACATTATGGACACCCCAGGAGCACCATTGCTGTTTGTGGGCCCTACTCCCAGTCGTTGCCCACAACTCTAAGCTTGCACCAAGGGTGTCTGAGGGTGAGCAGGCTATTCAGAATGGCAGAGTTTTTTTTCGCAACTAATCTCCTTGTATATTGTTGCACTGTGCGGTTTTACTTTGAATGGACGGTAACCTTGGTCATTGGCTCTTGGGGTAGCACCAGGACATACTTTGGGTACCGCTAGGTGGGCCAGACCTCCGTTTGCAGCCAATGCATGTTGCGAGATGTATGATGTTGCATTCTGGTAACCTATAGTCCAGTGTGTGTGGTTGGCCTTTTGAGGAAGCATGTCTTGGCCATCTACTGCTGCAGCGTGAGTCATCTCCTACTTATGTGGGTTGCAGCCTGTCATATGTGCAGTGCGTCCTGCATGTACAGGGCCTTGTCAGGGCATGTAGTCTCTATGTGGGGGGTCCCGTCAATTGCATGTAATTTGTACAGTAAGGTTTGTGTGATGGAACATGTACTCACCCAATTACCAGGTTTGTTGGCTTCTGTGCCCCTCCATGTATGCCACCGCATGCTGTCCACACGACCATTGTATCATGGGTTGATCCTGTGAAGCGTGCACAGCAGTGGGTGATGGTGAGGTCTGCATAACAGGTGACTTTTACATTGAGTGATGGAACTCATTCTGGTTCCTGTAGCCCTCCTCCGATGCCTGAGGTGCCACCAACTCTACATGGGCACAGTTCAGGGCTTCTACCACATTGGGCATGTGTGTCATGACATAGAAGCTGACCTTCATGGCATTCACCTGGGTTAGGGTGGTGGGAAGTGAAATGTTCCATCCCGCATGTAACAGGTGAATGTCCAGCAGCTGACACAGCACTTTAGAGAAAGCAGGCTGTGAGATGCCATGCAGTCAGCTCACAGTTTGCTGGGACATGCCTGTGGCAAGGAGGTGTAGGATGGACACCAGCTTTATGAGCTGTGCAATGGCTGACCTGATGCCCACCCTGCTCCCTATGTCATCCTGGATCTGGTTCAGCAGACCTGCAATAGTCTCCCTGTTGAGGCGCTACAGGGTGAGCATCTGGCTGTTAGTGAGGGTCCATGGTGATGCCCTTACCCAGGGTTTGGCGCATGCCTTGCATAGCGTCTCATCCTCACCATCACCCTCCTCCACCTCCTCTCCTCTGCCTCATGTTCTCTTTGGTGGTCCGCCAGCCCCTTCAGCTCTGTGTTGGCCTGGAGCAGCAGCACGTGAATGCTGACAGAGACGAGTGGCAATATGGTGGTGTAAGGAACTGTGTTTGGAGAAGTTGTGGCCCTATTTTCTCTTCTTGTGTGCATTGGGTGCATCTGTGGCCTCATTTCCATCACCTGCATTACTCGGGAGGATGGCTCAGGGGCAACGGGCTCGCCTTGGAAGCAAGTCGATGCTGAGCAATACAGGTTCGATCCCCAGGTTCAATCGCCAGGTTCACACTTAGAAACCTCTGATTATTAAGTGCATTATAAATAACCAATTATAAAATAATTATATTTTACCAGCTGCTTTCAGGTTTAGGTAGCTCTGCCTTACTTTTACTGGTATTTCCATAAAAAATGGCAGTGTTACCACCATTTCCCTACTCGTAATCCGCCGTTAATACCATTGTGCTGGTAATACTGGTGCTGGCTGTTCCGCCGTCAGATATTTTGCTGCCGGTATTACAAGCACTGGTATTGTGAGTGCTGGAAATACCAATGCCAGTAATACCGATAACGGTATTGCCACCAACTCTTAAATCGCTGAAATGGTCAAAGTGCTGGTAACTGGATTTACCACCTCCTTTGCCGTATACTGGCTAACTCGTAATGAGCTCCAAAGTCTGTTAACATATTCTACATTTTCAGAAGCAATCCCTGGTTTACATCGGCAAAGACAAATAAAGATTAGTGCAGAGGATCTTTAACACAGCCATGAAGCAATGTCATCTGGATAGCAGGAGAATTCTCCAACTCAGTTCCCACAATGTTTTGTTTCTTCTCTCATAGTAGAGGTTTAGATGGACTCTGGTGATTCCTGAATTCCACTAACAATTGGTTATGAAATTGGAAAGACACAAGTGACCAGTGAACATTCATGGGTCACTAGAATGCTCTTAAGTCTGGCCTTCACGTTTGTATGGTTCCTTTTCTCTAAAGGTTTGCCCACATCATTAAAGTGGTAAAACCTTAACGATCACTACCTAAAAAGACACTTGTTGTCTTTCAGTATTGTTAAGGCTGCAGTGTCAGGAAGAAGAGGAGGTTTTTTCTTGCTCCGTTTTTTAATGTTAGTAGCTGTCGGAACAATCGTTAGTGTTAAGGGTTGGTTACCTGCACGTTCATCGAACGTCAAAATGTAATGACTTCAATCTTGTTTTGCCCCTGGACATAAACCATTATTTTGCTCTGTGTGTGCGAATTCCAGAGTTTGACAATGAAGCAATGTTTACACCATAACGTGAATCACAGAAAAGCGCCCCTTGTTCAGACGTAATACATTCAATGTGTTGCACTAGCCGCCTATACTAATTACTACTAATACTAAGCACACCACCATTATTTATTTTCTTTCTCTCCCCCATTCTTCCATCACAAACCTTTGGTAATATTAAAACTATATGCACAACATTCTTAACACAGCCTCTAGCCCTAAATATTCACAAAGCCTCGGAGACTGAATAAGCGTTCATGTGCAAAACACACTATAAAAACATGTTCAATCCACCTACTATGTGTATTTTTCTTCTAATATATTTTCAAAAATGAGGACCTCCGTCTCCAAACATAAGTTCACAACCAAGGTTAAGAGTGAGATGTTAATAGTTAGACTCATGTTTGGCACTGCAAATGTGTACTTTCTCCTTTCACTGACTATCACAAACATACAGTGGCGGCTGCTATCGTAGGGCGGCCGGGCGCCGCCCCCCCAGAAAAAAAAAAAAGAAGCTAAAAGAGATTCAATCAGAGGTTCTCTGATTGAATCTCTTTTAGCTTCTAGTCGTGCTGCATTTCCTTTGCCAACAGCGCGGGGGCGCTGTGGCAAGGAAACAAATATACTATAGGACGGACGGCCTGGCTTTCACAGCGGGGCGCGTCCCAATTTAGTATAAATTGTTCTATAGTAGAGTGCGTTGAGCTCGTAGCTCCACGCACTCTACGTAGCCCTCAGAATTAGAAGCCTGGCGGGGCGCTTCAGGGGTGGCCCCGCCAGTAGAAAATGTGCGCAAACAGCGCACTTTGGTTTCCCAATCCCTCCCCTGCCATGGATACAGTAATGCCATTGGCTGGCAAACAGCCAATGACATTACTGTATCTATGACTGGCGGCTCAGGGTGCGTACGTGCGCCTGCGCCGCCTTCACACGTCTGGGTCTGTTTCTCTTTCTAAATCTTCCGACGACGCGACGTTGGACACGAGTGCTGCTGCTCTGCACCAGGCCAGCCGCCACGCCAGCCTAGAGCCCAGCGGCGCCGCAGATCTGGTAAGTACCCCCACATCCCCCCATGTTTGTTTGTTCTGTTTGGGCCCGGGGAGTCGGGGAGTGTGTTTTACACTTACGCTGTCTGTCCCCCCCCCCGGGCCCAAACTATCGTGACCATCCACCACGGGCAGGCCAGGCCCAGTCAACACTGAACGACGTGTAGGCCATGGCCTACACGCCGTTCAGTGTTGGCTGCCAGTGCCGAGCTGACTGCCCATCAAGTCGAGCCCCCACCAAGGCAGGGGCAGCCCTGGGGCCTTTTACCCCCGGTCCGTGCCGGCACTTCCGTGGGCCGTGGGCCAACTTGCCTTGGGCCACGCAGCCGGACCGGGCAAGGCAGGGCAGGCGTGCGCTGCTGCCTGCTGCGGCCCACATCACATCTGCTAATTGTGCGCCGTTTTATATTTTCGGCATTTTTGGACAAAAAATACCGAAAATATAAAACGAGAAATGGCACATGTCACCAGGTAGAGCCCTGCCAGGGCTCTCCCTAGTGGTGACTTGTGCCGTTTCTCGTTTTATATTTTCGGCATTTTTTGTCAAAAAATGCCGAAAATATAAAACGGCGCACAATTAGCAGATGCGGTGGTCGCGCGGGCTCCGTCTCATGTGAGTAGCTTGCTTACATCTGTGCAGACTGCAGTGCAGAGCCTGCTGCCTGACGCAGGTTCGAATGAGTCCCGGCAGGACCAACTCGGCCTTTCATCCTTCCCAGGTCGATAAATGATGCCACTCAGTGAGTCTCCAGTGGGCGATCTACAAGTTGGCAATGGGTCAAAGAGGCAAGTGATCACTGTCTGGCGATTAGGTGCATATGCAGAGGCTGTTCTGGCCGCTTCAAGCTTCAGCGTGAATATTGTGATAGAAAATCCAATCAAAGCCAAAACAATGTTGTTCGAAATTGACTGGATGCAGATGATTGCCACTGCCAGTATGAGATCTCATGCACTATATAAGAACCACTGGGAGGTCTGCCGACGTATTACATATGGTATGATAGGTTATTTATTACGCGCTTAATACCCAGAGATTTCTAAGTGTGTTCCCAGGGATCGAACCTGTTTGCTCCGTGGCGTCTTGCTTCCAAGGCGAGCACGTTGGGGATTTAACAAAATATCCCAGTCCATATTGGTGGATGCAATTTCTCAGTTTCAGAATGAATGTTATACAAACTGTGGAAATTGCAAATATCTGTTCTGGCAAGACACTGCCTAGTGTATGCTCTCTGTGCCAGGTGAGGGACAGTGTGCAGACTAGAAAGCACATTGTAATGGAATGCACTGCACTTAATGATGCAAGGGTGACACTGGTCAGCAGATTCGTGCATGATGTGACATCGAGCTCAAGTAAAGACTTCTGGTATGGGGTCATAAGCAGCCACAAAACTTCCCTGTTGATTCCTTTGATAATAATGTTAGGCTCGGATTGATAATCATTAAAGAAAACTGAATGTTCGGGAAAGCAGAGGAAAGGGAAATTAAAGAGTAATATGTTTTTATTATGGAAATGTTGAATTACATTTTTAGTATTTTGTTGCTTATTTTCTCTTTTTTTCTTTTTACAACGTGATGAAGCAGTATTTATAAGTGGCTAAAAAAGGAGCACCACGCAACTTTGAGAAACTGAAGCAATGGCAACTCAGCGAGGCAGACAGCCATTAAAGGTAGGACAAATGTCGCATTAATTAAGTGGTTAAAAACTAAAGTAATATTTTAGCTTAGTTCCCCCTTTCAGAAAATGCCTAAAATCCCACCTTAGTAAGAGGATGAGCGCATGTGAATGCCAGTAACAGCATGACAAACATATGTTTCCATCATTACTGACTATATAATGAATTTCTTTATGCATACACCATAGTACCAGCTATTCTCAATACAAGCTGCTGTAAAATACACCATCACACTTGCACACGTAAGAATAGTGTACCACCATTAATATGTAAAACCGAATGCTTTTTTCATATTTCGGTGGGTTTTTTGGACAGTAAATTGCACATTTTGTAGGCCATTTTTCCAAAATCCCCCTGGGGGGGGGGTCGGTGGGCTCGCGCGCTGCTCGCGCTCGCTACTAAATTCGCCCTGGAAAATTTACGCCCCACCAGCTTTCAAACTCACCAGCCGCCACTGCAAACATATAGAGAATACACATCATTATTTATTTAATATGCAGTCTTGATACAAGGTACCTCTCTTGCTTGTTGATCGAGCCTGTCCCTGATTCTTATTAGTTAATTTCTTCCGAATGAAACATTTACAATAAGCTTCAGTTTCCAAGGAATGCTCTTACTCTTAGTAAAGTGTTCCACTTGGAATTGTTCTGTATTATATTATGTATTGTATTAATATATTGATGTACTTACTAGCATGGTTACCCTTGAAATGGATAACAAGTAAGGATTGGACACGACTTCCAATGTGTTGAAGTGTTGCCTTCTGACCTAACATTAAACTGAAATAATAAATAGCTTAAGACATAGGGCCTCATTCCGAGTTAGGAGGTAATCATGGTGCTATTAGCTATTAGCGCCATGACTACCTCCAATACCGGTACCGAGTCCGCCCTCGTTCAATGGGGACTTACCAGTCTATTCCAACCTTTGCAGGACCGGGAATGGGGAAGGCACTAATAACGGTACCGCAAATTGCGGTACCGTTATTAGCTCTAAAGTCCCTTAACGGGTCCCGTCCTAAACGCCTGGTAAAACCAGGCGTTAAGGAAGGGACCCGCTAAGGAAACTCGGAATAGGGCGCAAAGGGATTACCGGCACCAGTGTCTTTACCGGTGCCCGGTATCCCTTTGCGCCCAAGTCGTAATTATCTGAGAAATGTCCTTACCTTCACTTTTCTCAAAAACAACTTGTCCTCTGTTGATAACAACGTTCATCTCAACCTGAAGTGTTTTAATTTAGATTTTAGCTCTTCCCAGGTGTGTCTGAAATACTCTGTATATGTTATGTTTATCATTGAGGTCGTCAGCTGGTCAATCATGACCCACACAGTGCCATAACTCTTTGTATATAATTGTATAGTAGTGCCCAGTAAGCCAAGTGAGCCTTTGGTAAAAAATACATTAAAAAAAATAGAAAATGTTTGTTTTCTTCCACCGTTATTGCAGAAATCCATAAACACATTCCCGGATGGGCACTAATGTGGATTACCCCCACCCAAGGACAGGCATGATTCAATGCAATGATTCCACTTTTAATGTGTTTCCTTGGAAAAGCAGGCATCTTAGGTTAAACAAAGGATAGAAGGCCTCATTAGGGGTGAGCCGGTCCGGTAAAAATGCCTGGAATACATCTCTACCGGACCGGCTCACTCTGAGTCTGCTGGTAGGGGCAGTGAACAACCGGCAGGCCTGACCTGCCGGGAGTTCAGGCCCCTACAGGCAGATCAATGGCTGAAACACTGGCACTATTAACAATGGTGCCAGTGATTCACTAGTTCCCATCCCATGGACATTCCACAGAATGGGAACTTCCCGCTGTTGCCGGCACCCATAATATCCAACTATCACCACGATATCAGGTGGCAGTAATGCTAACGCGTCTTTGCAGGTAATCCGCCGGCAGTACAGGCGGGTTATTGGCAAACTGGTAAGGAGGGCCATAGTCAGGGCCATCTTAAGCACTTTTGGAGCCCGGGGCAAGGACACCTGTGGGACCCCCCCTCCACCGAACAAACAAATGAAGGGGTCTGAATATCTGGTCACAACCACCCCACCCCGCCCTCATCGTGATCATCACTCATAGCTTGATATGCTGCATCGCAAAAAAAGCATAGGTTCTCCCTTTCATTCCCATTACCCTCTTTATTCTTGCTGTAATCAGAATGAAAGAGAAGTAGCATTTCAAGGACAACATTACGAGTCCATGATAAGGGTACTTGTATTGTATCATAGGGACAGGACACTTTTCATCACTAGCAGCCACAAGGAAAGTATACTGGCCATAGTATGAGTGCAGGACACAGATCATATGAAAAAGGTGCACATACTCCAGGATAGACAACTCAGATTAGCTGCCTCACATAATGCAAAAGTGTGTCAGCATGGATACAGGAGACCAATTGGAAGCAAGAAGAAAGCTACACACATCATAGCATAGATAGTGAATGAAGATCAGAAGCTTCTAGGAAGGTGTCTAAAACTGAGATTAAAAGGGCATATTTTTCAAGTAGTGTTACCATTGAAGAGCAAAGAAACAATTGGTTGTGGTGTGCAATATATGAATGCTCACTATTATTATAGGGGAAGTAACACTATAGCCATTGAAAGCAAGTGTGAAGCTTTTTTGAAGACCATACCCTGAGAACGGAATCACTCTGAAGGGTGGCATTTTTAAAAGGTTGTGGCACCGATCATTTTAACAGATTCGACAATATGAGATTAAATGAGATGAGGATCACACATTGGTTAGGCAGCGTGCTGGGATTCTGGCCCATTCTGCAAATTCTGCCATTTTCTTTTCCAATTCTTACTATGATCTAAGACAATGCAATTTTATAGAAGTGACATGGAAAGTACACACATTGCATAACCCAACATTACAGTTTTAAAAAAAAATAGTTTTATAGAAGAATATAATGCAAAATGACACTGATTTCTAGCTTCATTGTCTCCATCTTCAAGGGAACTATTAAAGTATTGGCAGTCCAATTGTTGTGATCGTAAAAGATTTTATCTGGGTTTCTCTTTTTTATTTTAAAGTTTTAAATACGCTAAAAACACAGCCTTGTGAAATTGTTATTTATAAACGTGCAGATAAACCTTTGAATTGTACAAAAAAGCTAAACTGTTTTTGTGTCAAAAGAGCAGACCTTAAAATATGCTTGCCAGAGGCCTGCAATATCTGCTTGCTTTCTTCTGTGTAGAACCCCTCCCACTCAAACGGCCCGTTTAAAAGGAAAGATCAGGTAATGGGCTAAACATTGTCACCAGCATGTAAGATGGCAAACGTTTTTTCACAGTAGACAGCACTGCACTGTCAGTGATATAAGATGATTTGTCCAGGATCACTGTATCATCTGCTAACAATGCCAGGACACGAGAATGAATGCCTTGGTTTCAGTCTTGAATATGGTTACCTAATTACCTCTCATTAGGGGTGGCTGACTAGGTTTTACAACCACCTGTCTGAAGAAACCGATTTCTGATTTCTAGACCGTCACCATACTGATGTTTTTTTGTTTTTATAGCAATTGCTATCTGGTGCAGTTACATTTCCGATAATTGCACCTGCTGTGCCACAAAACAAAGAACATACAAATGCAGGTATATCGACTTCCGACATAGGATAGGCTGAGTCAGCATTTCCTGGAACTGGTTGTGTAATCTTGCATATAACACAGACATCTTTGCAATGAGTGCTTAACACACTGAGCTATCTTCTGAACTATTGCAGCTCTCAAATGTATCACCTGCATTTCAACTTTGGCTGTTGCTCATGATTAAAAGGGTCCCGATGGAAAGGTGAGAATGCTACAGGAGGTGTGATATAGTGAATGCACAAATTATGTATACTACAGTGAACACAGAAAGCATTAGAGGATGAATTGTTCAGAGCAGACAGTTCTCGTCAACAAAAGACAGGCAATAGGTTTAACCTCAGCAGCATGCCCTAAAATATCCCAACGTGTGGCATTTATGTTTGGTCAACAATGGAAACTGACTTCAAAACATCATGCAGCCTTGTGGGACCCCCTCCAAGTTGGGGGCCCGGGGCAAGTGCCCCTTTGCCCTCCCATAAAGACGTCTCTGGCCATAGTGTGTACTGCAGGAGACGGTAACCACTCATATTTAATTCCAAGTGTGCTGCTCAAATTCTGCAAGAATTACAAGCCATACTGACAACAACAATCGTCCGTTCAACCAGATTGCAAACTAAATTTTGGCAGCTAAGGGGAAGATTTAATTGCATCACTACCAATTTCAGGAGTATGCATGTCTGATTGAAGAACTGTGTTCAGTACATCTCTTGCAGCAATTAAACATAAGCGCAAGATGTCCCTGTGTGTGCATTCAAGTGGGATGGGATCCTGGCCAGTAGGGACACCAACTCCCAGTTTTCCTGGCACCCAAAAAAAATAAAAAGTCACATTGAAAGTATAGAGACTCTTACGCAGATGGCCTTTCCAGGAGCATCAATGGCATTTCTTAGGGGGCTCGGTACCCAGTGTAACCAGGTACTTGGTTCCCCTGCTGGCCGGCACAGAGGATCAATGCTGAGGAACAAGGTTTCAAGAGGATAAGCTGTAGTCAATGAATGAAATGTTGAAACCAAAGTCAACTCTACAAGTCTGCCTACATGACATGTCTGGAGGTCCCTGCAGCTCTTGGAAAATACAACTGAAGCTTGCAAACACTTCGCATATAAAAAGCAATCACTGGGCATAACTAATGACCCAGGCCCCGGGACGCATGGAGGGCCTGGGAGTTTAGGCGCGGGGTGGGGGCTAGATGGTGCGAAAGCCATAGGGAGGGGCGGCGTGTTGACGCCACCAAAACAAAAGGCACCAGGAAGGGAGGAAACGGCACCTGGAAAAGGTGCGAAAGTTAGCAGCAGGGGGCCAGGGAAAACCCAGCCCCCAGGAGAAAGACAAAGGGGCTGTGGGGTATAAGAGGGGGTAGGAAATATATCCCAGGCACAAACCAGGTAAGGAGCCTACCTCTGCGGGTAAGCTCCTACAGGACCTGGACGGAGGAAAGTGTTTTGCTCTTGCGGGCTCAATTGCACTCTCCTTTCTGTTGGATGTTTGCTTCTACGGGCTCACTCCAGGCAAATCGTTCATACTGTTTGTCAGACGGCAGCAAGTATCTTACCTTTTCATCGGCGGGGAAGCAGGTCAAAAGCCGGAGGTCGGAGGCGAAGAAACAGCTGTCTCGATGGAGGAACGGAGCCGCATTGAAGATCCGAAGCAAGCGCGGTGCAAATAGATGTGTCGAAAAGGAAAGGCGCACAGTGGAAACTGGGAGAAACGCCGTGCGGAGGCATCGGAGCGGAGGGAAGAGGCCAGCCTGGCCGCGGTAAGCAGGAAGCAAGGGGGCGTGGCAGAATCGAACAAACGCGAAAGCACGATCACAAGTTAGGAAACAAGCCCGGGAACAACAGGGGGCAGAGCCGGAAAGAGCGTCCAACAAGTGAAACTCAAAAACAAAACCCCTTAAAGGGGAAGGCGGCAATTGAGCAAAGGAACACAGAAACAGAAGCTCTTAAAGGGGCAGGCAACAACTGCAGGAGGCGCGGACACCATTGCATAAAAAAGGTACCAAATACCCATTGAGAAGCCTCCAGTAACACTAAGTTGCAAAGATAAAACGAAAAATTACGAACTTTTACAAAACAAGCAGCAAGAAGGGAAAAGGATGTTCACCTGGCAGACACAAGGCAGGGAACAAGGAGGATGGCAGAAGAAAGGACACGGAGGGCTCAGGAATTTAGCGACTGGGCAAAAAAGGCAGAACAGGAGTGTGGAGCACAGTGGGTGCTGGATGTGATGGGAAAGGAAGAAAGGGCTAGGGCAGTGTCGCCTTTGCTGTTCATAGAGCCCAGCGGCAGCGAAGGGGAAGAGGAAGTACCACAAGGGCAGAAAAGAAAAAGAGAAGAACCGAGGAGAACACAGCCACAACCATAAACATCCAGAAAGAAGAAGAAGAAGGAGAAAAACAAAGGTACTGTAAACAAAAATGTGGGGGAAAAAATTGTTGAAATGTTGAAAACCTGTGTCACGGGTAAGGGTAAGTCGCCTATAACCAGTGACAGAGGAGGCAAGGGAAATAAGGGGCGGAAAGGGGACCAAGGGGATAGTTCATCAGAAGAAATGAGCAGCGATGATGAGGAAAAGGATCATTTAAAGGCATGGTGTGACGTTCTGATGTAATTTTAATGGAAACTAGTACAGAATAGTGAAGGTATCGAGGACCAGGAAGTCCCTACTGTATGGCCTTTCCTCTAATGCCTGCAAACTTCTTCTTGTTGGTTGCCTAGGAGACGAGAGAGCAAGAGGACGAGGGCGAGAAAGACGGTTTATTGTGGGCGTATTAAAGAAGTAAAAAAAAGAAGACCCATGAACAGCTGACAGGGAATCAAGCGGGGTTTTATGTGAAAACGTCCAAGAGAGTAGCTGGTCGAAGCGAGAGATCGACACTTGAGTACGGAACTCTATTCCCCGACAACTGATGCCGTAAAAACAAAAGGAAACTGACACGGTATGCATTTCGCCGAAGCCGATGCGAAGTCAGTTTCAGCAGTCAGCTGTATCAAGGAGTATAACTGAAACCACGCAGTAGGAGGTGAGCGAGCGAGTGATATATAAAGAGAGAGAGAAAACATAACGTTTCACTTGCAGGCGGAGCACAGCGAATACGACCGTTGTCGTCTGATAATCATTAATGAAGTTGACGCCGTTGCGTCTGTTTCTTTTCTGGTACTGTTAACCGAGTTGAAAGATTGTAACAGTTAAAAAAAACCGCGCCGTTGCGCAATCAACGTTTGGGAGCACTTTACCCATCTGAGAATCTGTACACAAAGGGAAACGGAATCCCCTACAGTCAAGGCTACATAAGTATTCTTTAACAAGAAGTCACATATTCAAACGAAAGAGCAGAGAAAAGAGAGAAAAGGAAAAGTAAAGAGAGAAGAATAACCCAAAGAAGGAGAAATAATAAAAGGAACTCTGAAGGAGTAGAATATGTTTGTTAACTGAAGTTTGAAACTTAATAAAGAAAAAAACTTATAGACTCTTACCTGAAATGTTGCCTGAACCTCTATCTACCCAAAGTTGAAGTCTTCAAGAGAAACTGTATCCTTTTTTTTAAATATTACAGAGAAAGAAAAAGAAAGTAGATATTAAATTAATAAAAGAATTGGATTATCGTTATAGTCCAAACAACCTACGTATTGGCTCAGAGTATTATTCATGTCGTAAAGGTCATTCTCACAAGTGGTGTCAGAAGTGGGATAGAGAGAACGCTATGGAGGACCTTATTAAAACCCTAAGTGAGGGACAGCAGTTATTACAACAGGCCTTACAATTACAGACTCAGCAGGCCCAAGCAGACAGACTAGCATTTCAACAAGCCTTACAAATGCAGCAAGCACAACTACTAGAGGTTACTAATACCAGGAACAACACTCCAGTTCCTACATCTGTGTTGCAAAAATATTCAACAGGAGAAGACCCTGCACATTTTTTTGTGAATTTTGAAAGAGTTGCTCGAAATGCACAGTGGCCAGCCGAGAGATGGTGCCATTACATCGCACCATTGATGACCGGGGAAATGCAAGCAGCTTATCAAACCGCCAACCCAACAGGAGACACCCCGTATGGAGATATGAAGAAAGTAGTGTTAGAGAGGATGGGGCACGATGAAGAGACGTATCGCATCAAATTCCGAGACATCAAGTTGGGTGGAGAGGAAACTCCTAGACCGTTGTACTACCGAGTTAAAGAATTAGCAGAGAAATGGTTACAGCCCACTGTGTCCTCTCCGAATGAAATAACGGAGAAAGTGATATTAGAACAATTTATTGAGGCTCTTCCCGGACCTGTTCAGAGATGGGTTAAACAACACCATAGACTAACTTTAAGGGAAGCAGTAGATGTGGCTTCGGCATATCAAAAGGCTGGACAGGGTCGGATAATGACAGACCCGATAGCTAGCAAGTTACATCACCCTGTGAACAAAGCTATGCCTCAATCGAGATGGCCACACTCTATGTTGAAGAAACCTGAAGGAGAAGGTTCACGGTCCCGACCAAACAGTGAGGGCCCTAGCAATTATCGTCCTTTTACATCCACAGTTCGAGGCCCTCAATGTTTTGATTGCGGTGAATGGGGTCATCTTGCTAGGTTCTGTCCAAAGAAAGCAAAAACGGAACCAATGGATGTGGGGGCCTTCGACTCCATGAAAGAAAGTGAATATCTGGAACATCTACCTGGAAAGCAACCTCAATACTTATATACTTGTGAAGCAGAAGTGGACGGAAAAATGACAACGGCATTGATCGACTCCGGGAGTCTACAGACTGCTATAACACCAGAGTTGGTAGGTGAAGCTTATTGTTCTTCTGGGGAAATCCCAATACGCTGTGTACATGGGGATGTAAAATCTTACCCATCCAAGAATATACAAATTAAGCTAGGCGGGGAGACTATAGGGGTGAAAGCAGCTGTTCTTCCCACTCTTCCAAAACCATTGTTAGTTGGGTCAGATATACCTGAGTTACCTAAATTAATACATAAAATTGAGAAAAGCTGGTGGGAAAGTGCCCCTTTCTTTGAAGAAGAAATCAACCCAACAACAAATAAGACATTTAAAAGTAAAAAACTAAAGAAACTTCTGAAAGAAGAATGGAAGAGTAAAAATGTACTTCCCATAGCAGTGGACTGGAAGATAGAAGAAGATGGTGATAGTTTCAGGACTGCTCAAGATCTAGACCCCTTGCTACAGTATGCCAGAGAACGAGCTTTGGAAGATCCCAAAGGTCAAGGTCCACATTTTATCAAAGTGAAAGGGTTGTTATACCGAGTAAGTAAATCCCGGACTGGGGATGAGTTAAGACAACTTGTAATTCCTCAGAAATATTATCCAACAGTGCTAGAAGTCGCTCACGTACAAGTTGGGGAGGGGCACCTCGGAGCAGAGAAGACTACTAAGAAAATTTTGGACAGATTTTACTGGCCAGGGGTTTATCAACAAGTATTTAGATTTTGTCAAGCCTGTGAAGACTGTCAGAAGAAGAATAGAGCAAACGTAAAGAAAGCTCCACTGCAACCAATGCCCCTAGTACAAGAACCCTTCAGCAGAATTGGTATCGATATCGTCGGACCTATTGATCCCACGAGAAGAGGTCATAAATACATCCTCGTTCTCGTAGACTATGCCACTCGATACCCAGAAGCTTTCCCATTAAAGGCCACTAATATACAACAGATATGTGACGTATTAATCCCCTTTATAGGCCGAGTAGGGATTCCCCGAGAAATTGTTACAGACAGGGGAACAAACTTTATGTCCAATGTGATGAAACAAGTCTGCAATACATTAAAGATAGAACATCTGAAGACAGCAGTTTACCATCCACAAACGGATGGGTTAGTAGAACGCTATAACCAGACTATCAAGCAAATGATTCGGAAAACAACCTCGCCAGAAGACAAAGATTGGGACCGAATATTACCGTGGATACTAATGACCCTCAGAAATACTCCACAATCTTCCACAGGTTTCTCACCCTTCGAATTATTATTCGGAAGACCCGTGAGGAGCTTATTAGACGTGTTGAAAGAGAATTGGGAGGAGCAACCAGAACAGGAGTTATCCCTGACTGAATATGCCTCACAACTGCAAGAACGAATAGAAAAATTACAGGGGGTAGCAAGAGACAATCTTCTCCAATCTCAGTTGAACCAAGAAAAGTATTACAACCAGAAAACACAACTTCGTACCTTTAAAAAGGGAGATCAGGTTCTAATCTTGATGCCCACATCAGACAACAAAATGTTAGCCAGCTGGAAGGGACCTTTCGAGATCCAAGAAGTTTTGGGGCCTTTAACATATAAAGTAAAACAACCCGGTAGTAGACTCCTGTATCAGACGTATCATGTGAATTTGCTTAAGGAGTGGATTCCACCAATACGGAGCGTTGCTATGGTCACTAACGATGTACCATTAGAAGGAAATTTTCCCCAGATAAAGGAGAAAATAGGTGTCGAAGGATTAAATATCAACATGGAGTTAACAGTACTACAGAAATCTGAGCTGTCTCATCTTTTACAAGATTTTGTTGACATATTCTCTTCCCTTCCAGGAAGAACTAATCTAACCCACCATCGTATAGAAACTAGACCGGGGTCTATAGTAAGACTCAGACCTTATCGGATACCTGAGTCAAAAGTAAAAGCCATCAACCAGGAAGTTCAAGAAATGCTAGATTTAGGAATCATCGAACCGTCATTTAGCGACTGGAGTTCCCCAGTAGTTCTAGTCCCAAAGCCAGACGGTAGTGTAAGATTCTGCATGGACTTTCGGAAATTGAATGAAATTTCTAAATTTGACGCTTATCCGATGCCACGCATCGACGATCTCTTGAATAATCTAGGGAAGGCCAAGTTCCTAACTACCATCGATCTGACCAAAGGCTATTGGCAGGTACCGTTATCAGCAGACGACAAAGAGAAAACAGCCTTCGCTACACCCACTGGACTCTACCAGTTTACAGTTTTACCCTTTGGACTACATGGCGCACCAGCAACCTTTCAAAGGTTAATGAATCATTTGATAAAAGGGCATGAAGGATATGTGGGTGCATATCTGGACGACATCATTATATATAGTAAAACCTGGCAAGAACATATGGTTCATCTACGAAAGCTGCTAGCAACACTAAAGGGTGCTGGTTTACATGTAAACCCTAAGAAAACTCATATAGCTGAGTTCCATACGAAGTATTTAGGGTATTATGTTGGACAAGGGGTAATTAAACCCCAAGAGGAGAAAGTAAAGGCCATCAAAGAGCTGAAGTTCCCGGAAAATACAAAACAAATACGGGCCTTCCTTGGATTTGTAGGGTATTACAGAAGATTTATTCCACACTTTTCTACTTTGGCTACTCCACTAACAAATCTGTTGAGGAAACCCTCCTTACCAAAGAAGGAGTGGCAGAACACGGAAGCGATGGAAGCCTTTAATGCTCTAAAAGAAGCTCTCACCAGTAAGGCAATGTTACAATGTCCTGATTTTGAATCCCCATTTGTTCTTCAGACGGATGCTTCAGGAACGGGACTTGGGGCAGTACTTCTCCAGAATCAAGGGAACGGCGAAAGACCTGTGCTGTTCATCAGTCGTAAATTATTACCTCACGAACTTAACTACCCAACAATAGAAAAAGAATGTTTAGCTGTTAAGTGGGCCATTGATACTCTTAGATACTATCTACTGGGACGTGAATTTACTCTAATAACGGATCATGCACCGTTGGTATGGTTAGCACGTAACAAGGACTCAAATCAAAGAGTACTAAGGTGGTTCCTTTCCCTCCAGCCCTTCTCTTTTAAAACTATTCACAATCCTGGGAAGCTGCTGTCACAAGCCGATTATTTATCCAGGGCACAAACCTTTCCCGAACGTAAGGGTTTAGTAGAGGGGGTGTGACGTTCTGATGTAATTTTAATGGAAACTAGTACAGAATAGTGAAGGTATCGAGGACCAGGAAGTCCCTACTGTATGGCCTTTCCTCTAATGCCTGCAAACTTCTTCTTGTTGGTTGCCTAGGAGACGAGAGAGCAAGAGGACGAGGGCGAGAAAGACGGTTTATTGTGGGCGTATTAAAGAAGTAAAAAAAAGAAGACCCATGAACAGCTGACAGGGAATCAAGCGGGGTTTTATGTGAAAACGTCCAAGAGAGTAGCTGGTCGAAGCGAGAGATCGACACTTGAGTACGGAACTCTATTCCCCGACAACTGATGCCGTAAAATTACGAGGAAAAACAAAAGGAAACTGACACGGTATGCATTTCGCCGAAGCCGATGCGAAGTCAGTTTCAGCAGTCAGCTGTATCAAGGAGTATAACTGAAACCACGCAGTAGGAGGTGAGCGAGCGAGTGATATATATAGAGAGAGAGAAAACATAACGTTTCACTTGCAGGCGGAGCACAGCGAATACGACCGTTGTCGTCTGATAATCATTAATGAAGTTGACGCCGTTGCGTCTGTTTCTTTTCTGGTACTGTTAACCGAGTTGAAAGATTGTAACAGTTAAAAAAAACCGCGCCGTTGCGCAATCAACGTTTGGGAGCACTTTACCCATCTGAGAATCTGTACACAAAGGGAAACGGAATCCCCTACAGTCAAGGCTACATAAGTATTCTTTAACAAGAAGTCACATATTCAAACGAAAGAGCAGAGAAAAGAGAGAAAAGGAAAAGTAAAGAGAGAAGAATAACCCAAAGAAGGAGAAATAATAAAAGGAACTCTGAAGGAGTAGAATATGTTTGTTAACTGAAGTTTGAAACTTAATAAAGAAAAAAACTTATAGACTCTTACCTGAAATGTTGCCTGAACCTCTATCTACCCAAAGTTGAAGTCTTCAAGAGAAACTGTATCCTTTTTTTTAAATATTACAGAGAAAGAAAAAGAAAGTAGATATTAAATTAATAAAAGAATTGGATTATCGTTATAGTCCAAACAACCTACGTATTGGCTCAGAGTATTATTCATGTCGTAAAGGTCATTCTCACACATGGGTAAAATGGAGGGGAGTAGTAAGCAAGGGGAAGCGTAAGATGGCGGGGGGAGCAGGAAAGGAACCAATGGAGGCTCCGGTCCCGGCACCACAAGGAGCACTAGCAGTAACAGTGCCAAGCCAGGTGACACCAACCCCTCCACAGCAAATAACATCAGGGGAGCCACAACAGTGCCGGTGGCAGGGAACCTTCCCCAAGGGGGGGTACCACCACAGGCGGTAGGAACAACAGGTGAGGGCCCAACCATGACAAAATATGGCAGGCCATCAATGGGCAAAGATGCGCAGGGCAGGGCAATGAAGGCAATGGCATGGTACATTAGTGATAAAGTAAAAGAGAAAATATGGAGGAAAGAATTGATTGACATATATACATTACTTGATTCCCAGAAAAGAGAGCTAGATGTACCTCCAGAGGACATAAAAGAGGATGAGAAAGGTTTGGTGAAAAAGGGGCCAGTGACAAGAAACTTTGACAATTGGATGGAGGCATTTAGTGTAATGTCCTCAATAATACTGCAGAAATTCCCCGAGGATGGGGCATCTCTGGTCTCATACCAACAAAGAGTATTAAAAGTGCACGCAGCATTCGGGGGGATTCTTGGCAGGAATATGACTACGAATTTAGGAAGGAGATGGACTGCTTCCCAGATATGGGCTGGGACGAGGAGAACTACAACCTATACATATTTAATGTATTAAAAGAGAAATGGAGAAACAAGGAAAGAAGCACAGGGGGGCAACAGAGGAGGCAGTATTGGCAGAGCGATTATAGATCAGACTACAGATACAACAATAGAAAGTATGATTACAGCTATGACAGGTCAAGGGATCAGAATTTTCTGAACAGAAATTACGGGTCGCAGAGGGGATGGCAGAGCAGTCTGCCCCCAACCACACAAGGGGGAGGCAATGGGACCACAGGGATGGCACGAACAGAGCAGGGGCAATGCAGGAATTTTGAGAAGGGAGTACCATGCAGCTGGGGATGGAAGTGCAAGTTCAGCCACAAGTGTGAAAGATGTAAGGGGGACCACAGCAGCTCCAAATGCACAAGACCAGCAGGAACAGGCAGCAGGAACAATGAGAAAAGGAATTAGGGGCTGGAACGAGAAGGGAGCCACGCCAGTAAGAATTGACAGGATGGGGAGGTGGCTCCAGCAATACCAAGACCAGGAAGCAGCGAACATTATCAGACAGGGCATTTTAGAGGGTTTTCACATACCTTTTAGAGGCCAGGGAACACAGGTCATTCCAAAAAATCTAAAATCAGCCACGGAAAACAGGGAAATGGTGTCAAAGAAAATCCAAAAATAGGTACAGTTGGGTAGGATAGGGGGACCTTTTGCCACAATGCCATTTAGAGAGTTCATATGTTCACCACTGGGCCTAGTACCAAAAAAGGAAGAGGGTGAATACAGACTAATACACCATTTATCATACCCCCCAGGAGCATCGGTGAACGAGGGGATTTCTCAAAGTGAGGCAATAGTGACCTACTCGGACTTTCAGGAAGCGGTAGAGCTGGTGAGGACCGCAGGAAAGGGGGCATGGATGGCAAAAGCAGACATCAAATCAGCATTTAGACTATTTCCAGTTAACAGCGAGTCACAGAGGTGGTTGGGAATGGAATGGGAGGGCAAGTATTTTATAGACAGATGCTTCCCAATGGGGTGCGCCATTTCATGCGCATACTTCGAAAGAGTAAGCTCATTCCTGCAATGGGCCGTCACAAAAGAGATGGGGGAAGCAGGGATAGTGCACTAGCTGGACGATTTCTTGTTAGTAGGGGCAAAGAGGTCGGGACTATGCAAAGCAACTCTGGACAAATTTGTAGAAATAAATAGGGACTGGGGTTTCCCGCTGGCAGAAGAAAAAACGACGGGAATAACACAGGTGATTCAATTCCTAGGGATAGAGATTGATTCAAGCAAAGGGGTATGCAGGATTCCAAGTGAGAAGGTCAGAGAACTGCTCAAAACATTGATGGAGCTAAAAGGAAGGAACAAAGCAACTGTGAGAGAATTACAAGCACTCGCGGGAAAGTTACATTTTGCTGGGAAAGTCATACCACAAGGGAGGGTCTTCCAGAGAAGCATTGAGCTCAGGACAAGGGGGGCCACGGAGGGACACCACAGAGTGAGATTAGGGGGGGGCATCAAAAAGGACCTAGATGTCTGGGCAGATTTCCTAAGCAAGTTTAACGGTTCAATCATCTGGCGCACACCGATAAACAATGAAGACAGAAGGGTATTATTCACAGATGCGGCAGGAGGATTGGGTTTTGGAGCAATCTTGGGCAAGGGTTGGTGTGCAGAGGAATGGCCAGAAGCATGGCATGAGGCAGGGTGGACGAAAAACATAACGCTGTTAGAGCTTTTTCCAATATGGGTAGCATTATGTGCATGGGGAGAGGAGCTCAGAGACAAAGAAGTAACAGCCTGGTCTGACAATATGGCAGTGGTGCACGTCCTGAACAAAGGAAGCGCAGCTTGTCCGTTAGTGTTACAGCTAATGCGGGCCATCACAGGGGAATGTCTGCATAGAAATACAAACATAAGGGTAAGACACATAGCGGGAGAGGTAAACATGGTGGCTGATGCCTTATCTCGTTTTCAGTGGAAAAAATTCAGGGAGCTGAGACCCGACGCCGACAAGGAGAAAACGCCCATGCCAGAAAAGGCATGGGTCTCGCTGAAAGAAATGGTAAAGAGAGCACGGTTGGCCAAAAGGTCGACTCAGGAAAAAACAAAACACTGCAGGAAAAGGAACGGGTCATCGACAAATTGACCAGGAACGCACTAACATACAAGACGGGTAAGCAATATGAAAAGCATGTGAAAGAGGTATTAATGGAAACAGGAGCAAGAAATGTGGGGGATATATCAACTGAAAAAATGTGTGAATTTTTGGAGAAGGCATTTTCCAAAGGTAAAAAGAAAAGCTGGGCGGCGGCGCATATGGCCGCAGTGGCATACACGACGAAAGCAGCAGGCATAGGGGATCCGACAAACAGCCCTAGAATAAAATATGCATTGAAAGGTTGGGCAAAATTAGAGGGAAAAAAACCAGACAGCAGAAGGCCGGTAAATTTTGGGAAGTTGGTAATATTGCTGAAAGTATTGGAAAAAACGTGCTCTAGCGCATATGAAACAGCTTTGTTCAGGACAGCATTTGTGCTTGCATATTACGGGGCATTTAGTGGAAATCACAATGTTTTAAAAGATACATAAGGGAGGAACTGATATGAGCATTTCTCTCCCCATTTCCACAGAGGCTGGCCCATACAAATCGGCGTGGATAGTGGGGCACTCTTTCGTGACCCGGGCAGGCAGGTGGCTGGAGGAAGTAGAACAAGGACTGCATTTCAAAAACACAATCACAGCATGGTGGGGCACCCCGGGGATGCATTGGGAAGACATCCACGACAGGCTGTCGGACCTAATAGGTTTCAGGGACCCCCCCGAGTACCTGATTATACACCTCGGAGGGAATGACTTGGTGAGCACAAACAGGGGAGAATTGCAGAGGAAAATCTGCGTGTCCCTGAACAGCATAGCCCACTGTTGGTGGAAAACTGAAATCTTTATGTCGGAAGTAATACCAAGGAGGGTCTGGCATGGGGCACAGAGAAGACACGCCATTGAAAGAGCCAGAAAAAAACTGAACAAATCCATAGAAAAATACTGCAAGAGCGCAGGGCTCCATTTTTTGAGGCACGGGTTATACCAGAACAATCCTGACATGTTTCATCAGGATGGGGTGCACCTGTCAGCAGGAGGAATGGGGGTATTTACAGAGAACATTTTCAGGGCCCTCAAGGATCGGGCTGTAGGTAGAGGGCTCTTGGGGGGGACCTGAGGGGGTGGTGGGAACACCCCCACAGGTGTGGCGGGATGTGCCCAGGGACAGAGGCCCAAGGAGGACAAGAACTCGGAACAAGCCTTGGGCAAATCCGGAACTGGACACAGTGTGCCCAAAAGCTGATAACAATGTATTGTTTTCTTATGTAAGTTATTTTCTGTAAGAAAATAAAAATGCCTACGGCCTATGATATTTCCACAAATACAACTAGTCTGTGCTATCATTGCTCACTCAGGGAGTTGGGAGGGGGAGCAAAGGGAGCCCACACTACTCAGCCTATGACCCAGGCCCCGGGACGCATGAAATGCGGCCCGTTGGAGGGCCTGGGAGTTTAGGCGCGGGGTAGGGGCTAGATGGCGCGAAAGCCATAGGTAGGGGCGGCGAATTGGCGCCACCAAAACAAAAGGCACCAGGAAGGGAGGAAACGGCACCTGGAAAAGCTGCGAAAGTTAGCAGCAGAGGGCCAGGGAAAGCCCGGCCCCCAGGAGAAAGACAAAGGGGCTATGGGCTATAAGAAGGGGTAGGAAATATATCACAGGCACAAACCAGGTAAGGAGCCTACCTCTGCGGGTAAGCTCCTACAGGACCTGGACGGAGGAAAGCGTTTTGCCACCCATCCGACCCCGCAAAAAAAAAAATAACAGAAAAGAAGGAAAGAAAAAGAAGACGGAACGCCGAGTACTTTCTTAGTACACAGTCCAAAGCAAGTCGTAGGCGGCATGTGCCCAGGGACGGAGGCCCAAGGAGGACAAGAACTCGGAACAAGCCTTGGGCAAATACGGAACTGGACACAGTGTGCCCAAAAGCTGATAACAATGTATTGTTTTCTTATGTAAGTTATTTTCTGTAAGAAAATAAAAATGCCTACGGCCTATGATATTTCCACAAATACAACTAGTCTGTGCTATCATTGCTCACTCAGGGAGTTGGGAGGGGGAGCAAAGGGAGCCCACACTACTCAACATAAACAAATTAACAAAGGTGGCCTGCCAGGTTTCACCACAAACTTGGAGACATTGCATGGGTGGGCTGATGGAAAAAGAAAGGTTTGCCATCCCCCATGTTATTGTACATTGTAATGCAGTGATGTAATTTGTAATACGTCCCTTCACATATTAATTGAAATCATAGCACTTGAATCTTAGCTGCATGTAGCATGCCACAGTAAACTAAATTCAGTTGCTGTCTCAGGCCATTTCTGCTCATGGGTTCGCTGATCTGTGGGCCCGCTGCACGAGGACGGATCTGGGAGCCCAGCAAGCGTGTTACCATAACACACGCACGCGCTGTTTGTGTGCTACTTTTGCATGGATGAAAACAATGTCCATTTACTCCCTGATCCAGAAAGCTCTTCCCCTCGATAAATAATGCAGTCCTACATTTTCTGACGGCAACTACTCTGTAATCAGCCCATTTGTCTCAAGTCATGCACGCCGCCCACGGAAACACGGCAGCTTTGCATGAAGTCATCGTTGTGTAATGGCAGTCTTGCAGGGACTCTCTGGATCACTACTGAATAGAATTCCGAGAAGAGTAGCACAAGCTTATTGGCACAGTTTATTTTATGAGGAGATTTGTGTAGGTGGAAGGGATCAGGCGTGGGGCAGAATAAGGTTTATCCATGTATTCAACTTCTCAGTGTCTTTGTCGGAGTCATAAAATGCAATGTGGCCTTCTGTGTCCTCCTTCCACTGCACTCTTGTCGTTCTGCCCCACCCCATGTTGTGTTGCTCGCTGCTACCGCGAGACAGAAGGAAGACTCATCAAGATGTATACAATGGAGATCAGGACTTGGTAGGCGCAAGAGCTCTGGTTGTGAAGTATAGTGTGGCTTTACTGCCTGGGTTCAGGGGAATGTTAGGAGGCTGTAATACTCAATGTGGTATGGGACCAAAGTGTCACGAAGGTTGCATAACAAGAGCAAGAGATTGTCAGAGCGTAAAATCAAAAAAACAGGCTACACATGGAATCAGCATACAAGAGCTCACCAGCAACTAATGACGTTGCTTAGATAATGGGCCTCCATTTTCATCAACACGCTGGTTGCTTACGCCCTCCCCCTGCTCTGGTCAAACGAAACACTCTCCACTCGCATTAAACTCCCTGAAAATAAGAGGAAAATGCCCACAGCTCTGTTGCCAGAGATACTGCTGTGCAGTCGCCTGCCTGCCTATGTGCCCGTCTTCGCCGGTCCCGCCACTGAGCCCTTATATTGTCCTGCCTTAATCCAGCACCTCATCTTTCTTTCTAGGTACGCTCCTCCCAAGTTTGTTGTAATTGCTCTGCTCGCCGCATTTGTTTTTACTTCCCATTACATGGCACTCCAGTGTTATCTTCACTGCCATTCTATAGTCATTGCTAGTGTTTGTGCTTTTTTGTGTGCATTCTTCATTTTGCTTTGAATAAGGATCTGAATGTGTGTAAGTCTGAGTGCCAGAGAGGAAAAGCACTCTCGTTTGTACGTGCAGCGTGTTTGCTAGGTCCTTGAACTACATTACCCAAGAACCTCAGGTTCCTTATTTTGCATTCAGGTGCTTCAGATCCGGCGCTTCTGCGTCGTGCCGGTCTTCTCCGGTTCTCGACGGAGATCGCTGACGCTGGCCCGCCATGTGGATTTTCTCTCATTACACCTCACAAGGAGGGTTTTGTGCTCATATTGGTGAGTTTTCTGTGAATCTCTCACATTTTGTTCATACAGCTAATAACAACCAGCTCCGTTCTGTGCTGCTCTCTTGCTACACAACGTTTGTGGTCTGTGATATTGTTTGCTCTTTCAATCACTGCCTCCAGATGTTATGTTCTCTAAATGTAAATCCAATTCACAAGGGTCCAAGTTCAAAAATATGACTCCCATGCTGGTCCTCTCACTCTCTCTGCTAAATGCACGCTCCTTGGCAAAACATTGAGTGGAAGTCGATGATCATGTGAAGGAACACAGCCCTGATGTATTTGGCCTTACTGAAACTTGGGTCAACCCATTTTTACCCACAAAGACCACACTTTCTTCACCAGATGGGTATGTGCTCTTTATGGGTGATCAGACTCACTGTAACGGGGGTGGGGTGGCGCTTATATGCAAGGAAAGCTTGGATTGTCACATTATTCCACACACCTCTCCTGAAGAGTGTGAATCCCAATAGGTTAAAATAAAAACCTCACCCAACACTTCTTTTAATTTACTTACTCTCTAAAGACCTCCCAAGGCAATGCCTCAATTTGAAGAATAATTGTTTGAATTAATTGCTCTCATATCCAAATCCAGGAACCATCTGAATATAATGGGGGACTTTAATTACTGGGCCAGCAACCCCCTTGACAAGCAAGGAGTTGCACTGTTAGACTCTCTCACATCTACAGGACTTAGACAATGGATCGAACCACTCACTCAAAAATGTGGGCACACATTAGACTGGCTAATCACTCAAAATCTTGAAGTCTCTCAAATAAATGTGGTCCTTTGTGCATGGTCTGGTCATGATTTGATTCAAGCAATCATTACCTTACCAGCGCCTCCATCTAAACTGGGCTCATTGCTTCGTATTCGCAAACTAACTTGTAATCTTAAAAACATCACTGCTGCTAATTTTTCTGCACCAATATCCTCACTAATACAGCCTCTTGCCAGCTTCTCGGACTTGTCTTCTCTTGCGGAACACCTATCCATGTCCATAAATGATGCTATCTCTCACCTAGTGCCATTGAAAGTGAAAACAATCAAACCTGAAACGCATCAGAACACCTGTTTCTCAGAGGACATTATCTCTGCCAGGTAATCCAAAAGAGCCTTAGAGAGAGATTGGCGAAAAGATCCCAATGAAACTAGCCTAACTGCATATAAACAATGCGTTCAGAAATTCAAGGCTAGGTTTATTTCTTCCAAAACCACCTATATATATATAATAATAAGAGAATTATAAACGCCCACTCGAATATCGGGGAACTCTATATAATTCTGGCTAAATTCCAGGACTCTCCTCCTACCTATGGCAATCTTGTTGAAGACTCTGCCTGGTGTGAAGAGATCCATAACGGTTTCATGTCTAAAATTGCTTCTCACAGAGAATCCATCAGGAATATTAAAACAACTTCTCCTGAACCGGATATTTTGGAAAACATTCTGCATAAGCTTGTATGTAAATCCAATAGTATCCCATGTTTTTCCTTTAGCCACTAGTCTGAAGAACATGTGCGCACAACCATTCAAGATTTAAAATCCACCTCTTGCCCTGGTGATGATTGTCCCACTGACATCTTTAAGTATTCCCTCGAATTCCTGGTGCCTTGGTTGACAAAACTTATCAACCTCTCCTTTGATGAGGGTGTAGTTCCATCTTTCCTCAAGGTTGCTTGGGTCAAACCTTTGCTTAAGAAGGCCCATCTAAATCCATCGGTTACTGACAACTACAGGCCCATCTCTAATGTGCAATTTATCCTTAACATTTTGGATACATTGGCATATCTTCAATTTCAAAAACATATTGAGGAACATAAGATCTTGGGCCTGCGACAGTCTGACAACAGAGCACAGCATGGGACAGAAACCGCCATGCTAGACCTTAAGTTTACCATGGCCGGCATGGTGGTCAAAGGTCATCCTGCCCAGCTGATGCTTCTGGACCTCTCTGCGGCCTTCGATCTAGTAGACCATGCTGTACTATTGACTAGGCTTGGGGAGGTCACCCACTGTTCTACTTTAGCATCCGGTTGGAGATCCTCCTTCTTTGGACCCCAGACTGTCCAGGTATTCGCTGGGGATGATCACTCTTCAACCGTCATTCAAACATGTGGTGTCCCCCTGGGATCCTGTTTGTCTCTGCTTCTATTCAACATATACATTCGGCCCTTGCTTGACCTATTAGATGCCCTGGGTGTCCGGTCCGATGACACAAAGGTTGTTCTTCAGCTCAGTTGTCATTATGAGCAAGCCCTTTGTGCTATAAATATCATCTACAAAGCTATCCATGCCTGGATGGTATGTAATTCATTAGCACTCAACTGTAAGAAGACAGAACTTTAGATTTTTGCTTCTAAAGCAGGTCTGAGTAAGTTGGCGCCCGAGTATTCTAACTTTCAGATTGTGGGCAATATTATTGCCGTCTCAAAGAAAGTTAAGACCTTGGGGCTAGTTCTTGATGAGGATCTATCCGTGAGACCTCATGTTTCTTACATATGCTCCACATGTGGTCTCATCACTAAATGCATACATTACATTTGTCCTTTCATCACTGTTGAAAACTGTGCCTTGCTATCCACTGCTCTCGTCAATGCGAGACTTGACTATTGCAACAGCTTGTTGACGAGTACTACAGCTCTCAACATTCAATCTCTGCAAGTTACTTTGAATAATGCGGTCTCGATACGCACAGGTTTCCATCACCAGGAAAGCATTGCATTGGCTTCCTATTAAACAAAGGATCACACACAAAATTCTGACGCTGGCCTTTAAATGACACTCTCAATCATGACCGGCTTATCTCAAAGTTTGTGTAAAGCATAATCTCAATACTAGGAACCTTTGCTCCTCCATGGCGTCTACCTTCTTCCAACCAAGATTCAAACTGGCCCGCCTTGGATGGCACCTCTTCTGTGGAATCCTCTTCCTGCCTCTATGTGTCAAGCTAGTAACCTAATCTCTTTCAAGAAAGCAATTAAAACTCATCTCTTTAACCTTAGCCGAGACTTATTTAGTAATTCTCTACTGTTGCCTGCTCTGGTTATGAATGTATTTTCCTGTGCTTCTTTGTTGTTTGCCTTGTCATGTTCTCTGTGCGCTCTGAGGCCTACGGTCATGTGGTGCTTTATAAACATTTAAATAAGTAAATAATTATGGTGCCTTTAGGGCCCTCTAGACTTTCAAATAAATGTAAGATGTATACACTATCCAGGATCCTTTTTTATTCCATTTCCTTTGAAACCGCGCTCAGATACCTGAGGGTTCGTAGCGCTATATAAATGCACAAAAACAAAACAAACACAAAACAAAACAAACCATCTTTTACATAGTTGTAGCCCATGTCCATATGTTTTCCCTCTTCACAAATGTAGCCCATGTCCATATTTTCTTCCCTCTTCACAAATGACTTTTGGCACCCTGGGTGCTAATAGCAATAAACTCCTCAGAGGCAGCCTGTAGTGGTCAGTAAACTAATGCTGGACAAGGGACATAAGAAGCACTGGTGCAGAATTTTGGGAGAGAAATGCTGTGTCTTTCTTCTATCTTTCCTTCATTATCAGCCTTTCCCTTCTCAGTTTTGCAATCCCTGATAGGCTCACTGAGGTTTTACCACTCCCCTCCATCCCTCTTCCATCTCTTACTTTTCTCTTCTGTCAACCTCCTTGGTTGCCTCCTCGACTCATGCTTGGTAACATGGAGTTTTCTAGAATGTGGTTTGTGGTTGGAGTGAAACTGGAAGCTGAAGAGATGATGCTACAACTGTAGGCCTCTTTTGTGTACTTGTTTGATTGTTTTCAAAATAAGGTTGGTTACATGTGTACTTACCTTCATCCCATGTCCCGCTGATCCAATGAGACTTCATAATACTGGTGACAAGTCTTATTCATCTGGACAAACACTGCAATCATGGGCTACCTCAACTTTACTGAACAAAGCTGCAGTGTACCTAATCCCTTGTTAAATCAGCAGTAGAGGAGATACTTCATTTGGTGAAGGGAGGGGAGGTAAACTCTACCTCCTCTCTGCTGAATGTGTGCTCAAATGTTTGCTGGACTTCTGATGATATCAGTGTATCCTCTTCTCATCTCACTGACGCGTGTGGCTGATATCCATGAAGAGTAACTTCAAAACGAACCAAATTATTTTTATGATAGTGTGCACTATGCAACTCCAAAATGTCTAAACCTTGGCAGGCACAGTTGTCACTCTCTCCTTGTTCCAGATTCAACAATAAGAAACACATAAACTGCAATGGTGGTGTCGGAGAAACAAGGCTCACACATCAATTTTGGTTTATGGCACACAGATGCACTTTATTCAGTCAGCGAAAACAGCATCCTGTGTCCTATGGGAACCTACCTGGCAGCCCTGTCCCACCCTCCAGAACGCTTACCTTTATAGTACACTGTTCACCTGACCTGAGAAAATTCGAGACTATCACTGCTAGGCCTTCTAACATACTTAACCCACCTCCTTCCAAAACAATGGTGCCATCTAAAATGAAGAGTCCATTCTTAGTGTTAATTTCCAGAGTTGTTGGAACTCTATCCCTGTGATGACATCTGGTGAAGAATAAGCAGTTCCATTTACCTTACCTGTTTCAACTAGCTTTCTACATCACATGCGTGCTAGCAACCTTTTCACAAGTTTCTGCAGAAAAAAACCACTTATTTGGTCCACCGGTGACGGTATGTTGATAAGAGTTAAAAGAGCAAGTTAATGAAAATAAGGGTGGTGGAAGCCTATAATGTTCATTAGAAAAAGCAAACTAGGGGATATGGGCAATGTGACTGTGGCAAATTGACTACTCTCCCAGCTATTCCCTTACCGTGGCTAGTATCTATCGGCCACCTGGTCAAATTTACTCCTATCTCTCCGAGTGGGCGGACTTCTCCTCCTCACTCCTGTCCTCAACCACTCAACTCCTCTTTCTTGGAGACTTTAACATCCACCTGGATGCCTCCTGTCCCCCCTCTGGACTCTTTCGCGACCTCTGCGACTCTCTCTCACTCTCTATTCTCTCGTCTGGGCCAACCCATTCTGCTGGGCACACTCTTGATGCCCTGATCTCTTCTGACCTTCCCCTCTCTGTCCCTCTCTCCACCCCTCTCTCCTGGAGTGATCACTTTCTCCTCTCCTCTCACCTCACCCTCCCTACCCCTCAGGCAAAGCCACCCTCATCACTGCCATCTTCCTTCTCGGTCATCCGACCCATGAAGCGTGTGTCAGTTGAGGCCTTCGTTGCCACCATCTCGCCCCCTCTTCCCCCCTCGGCTGACTCCCACCTTGACACAGCCCTCTCCACTCTCTACTCTGCTATATCTGATACTCTTGATATCCTTGCCCCTGTGAATCTGCCTGAAGCCCAAAGCCAAATGTAACTCCTGGTATGACTCGGATCTCGTCATCCTTAAACGCTTGTGCAGGGTGGCAGAGAGGAAATGGCGTGCTTCATGTTCATCCTCTGACAAACTGGCCTGTCGCCTGCTCCAAAGGCTCTCCGTTCTCACCAAGAAGAGAGCCCTTATCCAAGCCCGCATCACTGCGGCATCTAACAATTCGGCTGAACTCTTTAAAATCTGCAAGGAGCTGGCCAACCCTGCTGCAGTCTCTACCTCTCCTGTCACCTCCCAGGCCCTCTGTACGGCACTGGCCTCTCACTTCATTTAAAAAACTCAGGACATCTTGTCCTCACTCTCCTCCCATCACCTCCCCCCCTCTATTCCCTGCCCATCCTCTGGCCCTTCTGCAGCCACCCCTTCTCTCTCCTTCTCTGCCTTTCCCCTTTTTTCTGCTGATGAGGTTTCGAGACAAGTCCGATCTATGAAAGTCTCGTCAACACAGGTCCACCCCTGCTCCTCCAAAACTATTAAGAACCACATCGACTCCCTGGCTCCTGCCCTTGCTGACTTCTGCAATCACTCCTTCGCCTCTGGAGTCTTCCCATCCCCTCTCAAGCACTCCCTTGTGCATCCCCTTCTTATGAAACCCTCTTCCGACCCGTCCTGCCCAGCTAACTATCACCCTATCTCTATCACTCCTTTCCTGGGCAAGCTCCTGGAGAAACTTGCCATCTCCCAGCTTAATCTCCATGCTGAATCTGTTGGTAGCCTTCATGACCATCAGTCTGGCTTCAGAGCTGCCAGAAGCACGGAAACTGCTCTCCTGAACATCCGTGAGGACCTGCTCTCGAACCTTGACTCTAACATTCCTTGTGTTCTCATTTTGCTTGATCTCTCTTCTGCCTTTGATACTGTCAACCATACCATCCTGCTTAACCATCTCCGTGATAACCTGGGTATCACTGGTCAGGCTCTGGCTTGGCTGACCTCTTTCCTCTCAAATCGACCCTCCCAGGTCCAACTGGGATCTTTCCTGTCTGACATCTTTTTCTCTACCTGTGGTGTCCCCCAGGGTTCTAACCTCTCTCCCTGGCTGTTCAAACAGTAGCTGGCACTTCTCGCCCACCGCATCGCTGCTCTCTGCCCCAACTTTCAGTGCTATGCAGATGATACCCAGCTCATTTTCAGGCTACCCTCGGCCTCCTCTTCTCCTTCCCTCATCTCTGACTGTCTTTCTGCTATCCAGGAATGGTGTGCCTCCAACGACCTCTGCCTTAATGCCAGTAAGACCGAGATTCTACTCATCGGCACACCCACTCCCTCCTTCCCTGCAGCTCTCTGGCCGGCCTCTCTTGGCCCTCTTCCTGCTCCTACCTGCAAGGCAAAAAACCTTGGGGTCATCTTCGACTCCACACTCTCCTTCTCTCCTCACATTTCTGACATTTCTAAGAAGTCACACTACCAGCTGCACCTCCTCAGAGGTATCCTTCCTTTCCTCTCCTTCCCCCAGAAGCTCACTGTCTCCAGAGCCCTGGTTCTCTCGAAGCTGGACTACTGTAACAGCCTCTATCTAAATCTGCCTGCCTCTACTCTCCGCCCTCTGCAACTCATCCAGAACAAGACTGCAAGACTTGTCCTTGGCCTCAAGCCCAGGGACCGTATCTCTCCAGGACTGAAATCGCCTCACTGGCTCCTTGTGGCTGCGAGGATGAAGTTCAAAACCCTCTGCATTGTCCACAAGGCTTTCTGGGGCCTGGGTCCAAATTACCTTCAACTCTCCCTTCCTAAATATCTTCCTTCTCGAGCACTTCGCTCTTCCGCCTCCAACTCCCTCAGGGTCAGCCACTTCTCCAAGCAACGAGTTGGGGGGAGATCTCTCTCCGCAGCAGGGGCCTCCCTCTGGAACAGCCTTCCTGCCTCCCTGAAACTTGAGGAGAACCATCTCCGGTTCCGCAAGCACCTCAAAACCTTCCTCTTTGCTTCTGCTTTCTCTCTCCCTCTCCCTTGCTAAATCACTGAAACTGTACTGAATCAGCAACTGGGCCACACACCAATCTTGGTCCTTGGCCCGGCCACTCTCTCCTGCACTGCCTTCCTGGCAACCCCTGCACTGCGGGACTGTCTCTGTATCCCTACAGCCCCCCTTCACAGCACTTGTCTGCACTTATCTTGCACTTGCCACCAGCTGGCCCTTATTATTTATCCTGTTCATTACTAACCCTGTACTGCACTTTCCCCTCTCCCCTTCCCCCTTGCACTTTTCCCGTCCCCCCCTACCCATGCACATGCACGATCTGAATGACACCTGGCCCAGTAGGATCGTTGTCTGTCTCCCCTTGTTTCCCCTTCCCTGCCTCGTCGCGCCTTGAAACACTTGTGTATAGGTGCGTTACAAATGCCATATCATATCATATCATACTGGTCTTTAGGAGTGCAAGCATGAGTAGTGGCTAACTAGTGGCTACTAAGCCCTCACACTACTAAAACCCAATAGTGATCCAAATCTTAAAGGTAAAATAGGCAGAGTCAAGATTTATACCTCCCTCACCTTGTGTGGAAATGTGGGCTAAGGGCAGGGTATATGCTTAAGTGTGTTGTGAATGTGATAAAAGTAGCAACCCAAACAGTAATACGTGCAAGACTCCTAAACAAATGATTGACCAATCAAGGTTATATAAATAGACCAAAATTCAATATAACTGACTACAAAAACACAGACAAAAACCCACTGATGTGGTAAGAACACAGAACATGCAGAATGTAGGAGTAGCAAGTGCTCTGTGTACTGTGGGAGGTGTGGAAGGCAAGAACTAGAATAAATGGCCCTAAAAAGTATATTGGTACAAAAGGTGCAAAAGGGTTGCTTGTCAGTCTCCAGGGTCCCAAAAGTGAACAATTGGGTCTGGACCTCACAAAAGTACCGTCATCTGTTTTTGTGTACTTCAACAGTGTTGAACCAGGCTTTTGGGATGATGTCTTTGCAGGAGAGGCCTGCAGTTTGAAGTCATCCTCAGCGTCAGGCTCATGTTCTAGCTGAACAGGTCACGTACCCTGCTACTACAATGCAGCATTGAGGAGGTTTGATGAATGCAAAACAGTTCCAAGAAGTTTGAAGAGATTGCATAGGCAGCACAGCAGGTCCTCCTGTCTCAGAGGTGTTTGAGCATGGTCAACTCTTGTGCAAGGACAGTTTGAACTGCAGAATGCAGGAATCCAGCTGCTGAGGGATAAGTTAGCACATGCCATCACTTGTGCTAAAAACTGTTTTTTTAAAGGGGACTCCCACTGGGACACACATGCACCACAATTCCTGTGGAGTCAGAAAGGACATAACACGCACAAAAACATAACAAGAAGTTGCACACAATGAGCCCGGTTTTACTATTGGAATTTATGATAAATAACTTTAGGCAATGGTGGCATAAGTATAAATGGCATCACTGATGTACACAAAGACAAGAAGTAGAGTGATATCACTAAAATACCAAAACACTACTAAATCTGAACAAAGATTATGTAAGCGGACAAACAGTGTATTAAGTAGTGTGTCGCTCTATTATGTCAGATACAAAGCCCAGGAGAACCATAACAGGCAGGGGGAACTTCCCTATTCTAGCACATGCTCATATTGCCTGAGTTTTTAGAAAAAGGCTTGCAGCAGAAAGGGCTGGGTCATTCACTCATTCATTGGCAAAGGAGGCAGAAGGACTGGTAGAGGGCTGACTCCACTTGCTCTTTTCCTCTGGTTGACTTTGGTAGCAGAAAGGCTGGCTCATTCTTTCTGGGCAAAAGGGGAATGGATGTGATAAGAATTATCCTGTCCAGTCCAATCCAGTAGATGGAAAAGGGGGAATATTGCCAGCTGACTAGTGAAGAGCTATCCTGACCTCTGTGGTCTGAAAATCTACTGACCCCAACAGATCTAGGTAATTATGCAGTAATTGAGGACAGTGTAATGCATGAAAGAAATATTTTACAGGCTGTTGTGAAATAGAAATATTTTTGTTTTCTTAAAATAATTCACAATCTACATTTTACGTGGATTCCCATTTGTGAAGCAAGCTTCTGTTAAGACAAGAGGTTCATAGCTGCCAAGAATTGTGAGAGAAACATTCAAGGTTACAGATAACTGTGCATTAGCCAGCCAGCACCAAATGTGTTGTTGAAGTGTATTGCTAGAAAAGCTATTTGATGTGTGTGAGCTATCTAATCACATGAACATTATCCATGTTGAAGCATGAATTACTCTAGAAAAAGCACAGTATAATGTAGCTGTTTGTTCATTTTCTGAATGTTAACCTTTCATAAAGCCACAAAAGGAAAGAAGCAGTTAGCTTCAGTGTTCACATTATGTGTCTGAATTATTATGTTAGCACATAGACTGAAGACCAACAGGTGGTAAACTCAGTGCTAAGTCACAGTAGCACATGTGGTAAAATATAAGGTACATTGATTATTGTGAGTGCAGTTTTTCAC